>NC_141879.1:84107500-85357500 GCF_056163025.1 Triticum urartu
CTTTAGGATCTGTCTTGTAAAGCTCTGAGAGGTCATCAGGCAAATCTCTTGATGTTCCCCTACGACGCTGTCTGCCACCCTTCCTTGCTGATTTCTCTGAAGCCATGAACTTTAAACTGAAGGGCTTCAATACGTTCAAAGACTTCAGAGGCTTTCGCTTGCTGGACAAACAGGAACTGGCTTCGGAAGAATTTATATGATGCTGTAAGAATTCTGCAAATGAATGCAGACTATGAGAACCAAGGGATTCTCCCACGGACATGTACCTGTGACAGCATTAAGGTGCGAGGGAAGGGGAAGAGGTCATATGCATTCTCAGAAGATTTTGAAGATAAATCAGTTTAGAAGACATTGACCTCATCGTGCGAAGACATTCACTCATAGATAAGGAGTTGGTTCCAGATTTGTACGAATCCAGAGATCAGTACAAGTGAGGAATCTAACTGCTTTGTGAAGCATAAGTGAACATACTAGGCATAATATGAGATGCAGCATGAAGTGGATCCAACATGTGTGAACAGAAACTACTTGTGGTAGAAAGTCACGAATCTGTAGGATCAAAGTGGCCGTAAAAAGGAAGTTTTATTTACCACACAAGGAACTGCTAGACGGAGTGGAAGAGGAGGCCGAGTAGTTCGATCGTCCGTTCCCTAACTTGGCGACGAAGGACACCTACGGCGACGGCGGAGAAGACGATGTCCGCGGTCGGCGTGAAGACGGCATCGGAGAGGTTGCGGCAGCTAAGCGCTTCGTCGCCGGCGTCGTCGAGGGCTAGCGGTGGCGGTAGGGTTCGTGCGAGAGTGGAAGAAGAGATAATGACTGGTGAGGCGTGTATTTATAGGGACAGGGGCGGCTCAGTGTTATTACACAGGTGCCCCTGGCGATTCACATCTGAGGAACACGTGGCCATCATGCAGCATATCGGAGGTTGTTCCATGTCCCACGCACGCCTGGATTGTCGGGTGATCGTTCCCACTTCTCCGGGTTTTAGGTGAGGGAATTAGCATTGAAAGCGGACTTAATGTTTGTCTCTGTATCTTTTGTTGACAAAGATGCAGAGAAGACATTTGACAGTTCCAAAAGAATGCATATGATTTGGAGAGATAGAGTTTGAGATAGAAAGCATAGAGAGGTTAGGGTCCGATCACATTCACTTAGTTCAAAAGATTCAACAAGAAAACATAGCTATAAGTGAATGGTGTAGAGGACAGAACACTGGTATATATATATATAATCAACATAGTGAAGATAATCATGAAGACATGTTGAGATTGAAGCCAAACCGAATGTGAAGACATAGCAAATGTAACGCCATGAGTGAATCACTTCGAACAGAACATTTGGTGGTGGCGTTACCCACTGTATAGGAAGTGTTAGACCCAGACACGGCGCACAATTATCGTGGCGCTCCGAAGTCAAATTCCACATTAATGTATTCACACTTAGAATGTATGTCTTCATTGATTGAAGATATACTTTACTTCGTGTGTTGCACATCTAAGTCATCAATATGCATAAGTGTTAGGATGTGTGCCTGATCACAGGACATTTGAGGATTCCGAGATATTTAGCTCACACCGTAACTTGCAAAATCTCTTCTCATCCAAGGGCTTGGTGAAGATATCTGCCAATTGCTCTTCAGTGTTGACGTGTATGATATCAATATCTTCCTTCACAACATGATCTCTGAGAAAGTGATGACGAATTTCAATGTGCTTTGTCTTCGAGTGCTGAACTGGATTGTTGGCAATCTTGATGGCGCTTTCATTGTTGCAGTAGAGTGGCACTTGCTTCAGATGAATGCCATAGTCCTTGAGTGTTTGCTTCATCCACAGAAGCTGAGCGCAGCAAGATCCAGCAGCAATGTATTCAGATTCAGCAGTGGAGAGAGATACACAGTTCTGCTTCTTTGAAGACCAACATACAAGTGATCGTCCCAGAAAATGACATGTGCCTGATGTAGACTTGCGATCAACCTTGTCACCAGCATAATCAGCATCCGAGAATCCAACCAGATCAAACTCTGAGCCCTTTGGATACCATAATCCTAGAGTTGGGGTGTGAGCCAAATATCAAAGAATTCGCTTCACAGCTAAGTGATGCGATTCCTTTGGTGCCGCTTGGAATCGAGCACACATGCAAACACTAAGCATAATATCTGGCTTAGATGCACAAAGATAAAGCAAAGAACCAATCATGGAGCGGTATACCTTTTGATCAAACTCTTTACCATTGTCGTCGGGACCCAGATGATGTTTGGCTGGCATTGGCGTCATGAAGCCTTTGCAGTCTTGCATACCGAACTTCTTCAGGCAATCTTTGAGATACTTCTCTTGAGATATGAAGATGCCATTGCGTTGCTGTCATATTTGAAGACCGAGGAAGAACTTCAGCTCTCCCATCATGGACATCTGATATTGCTCTTGCATCATATATCCAAACTCTTCACTGTACTTCTGATTGGTGCAGCCGAAGATAATGTCGTCCACATATATTTGGCATACAAACAGTTCACCATCATATGTCTTCGTGAAGAGAGTGGGGTCGAGGGAACCAGGTATGAAGCCTTTGCTCTTCAGGAAGTATTTGAGTGTGTCATACCAAGCCCAAGGGGCTTGTTTGAGGCCATACAGTGCCTTGTTGAGCTTGTATACCATGTCAGGATGTTTTGGATCTTCAAAGCCAGGCGGTTGTGCAACATACACTTCTTCTTCAATCTTTCCATTGAGAAAAGCGCTCTTCACATCCATTTGATATAGAAGTATGTTATGATGATTTGCATAGGCCAGCAGTATGCGTATGGCTTCAAGTCGAGCCACAGGAGCAAATGTTTCATTAAAGTCAATTCCTTCCACTTGAGTATATCCTTGAGCAACGAGACGAGCTTTGTTTCTGACAACTTGACCATGCTCATCTTGCTTGTTGCGGTATATCCATTTGGTGCCTATTATATTGTGCTTCTGAGGATCAGGACGCTTAACCAGTTCCCATACATTATTCAGCTCAAACTATTGAAGCTCTTCTTGCATAGCTTGAATCCATTCAGGTTCCATGAAGGCTTCTTCAACTTTCTTGGGTTCTGTTATTGAGACGAATGCGAAGTGCCCACAGAAATTTGCTAGCTGTGTTGCCCTTGAACGAGTGAGCGGACCAGGTGCATTGATGCTATCAATTATTCTCTCAATCTACACTTCATTGGCAACACGAGGATGTACAGGGTGAAGATTTTGTTCTTGTTGATCATTGTCATTGTTAGAGGGATTGTCTTCAGGATGATCAGGTGCAGAGATGATAAGTTCCTCTTCAGGTTGAGCTTCAGAGGGTATGATTTCTCCAGTTCCCATTAGTTTGATTGATTCACTGGATGTAACTTCATCTAGCACATTTCGCAGGTGCTCTCTTTGTGAGCCTTTAGTCTCATCAAACCGCACATCCACTGTTTCAACCACTTTATAATGAAAGAGATTGAAGACTTTGTAGGAGTGCGAATCCTTTCCATATCCAAGCATAAAACCCTCATGTGCTTTTGGTGCAAATTTTGAAGTGTGATGTGGATCCTTGATCCAGCACCTAACGCCAAATACTCTGAAGTAACTGACATTTGGCTTCTTGCCAGTAAGGAGCTCATAAGATGTCTTGTTCAGAAGCTTGTGAAGATAAAAACGATTGATTGTATGGAATGCAGTATCAATGGCTTCAGGCCAGAATTTTCTTGGATTCTTGTATTCATCAAGCATCGTTCGGGCCATGTCAATGAGTGTTCTGTTCTTGCGTTCGACGACGCCATTCTGCTGTGGCATGTACGGGGCTGAGAATTCATGTGTGATGCCCAAAGTATCAAGATATGTATCAAGGCCATTGTTCTTGAATTCAGTGCCATTGTCACTTCCGATGTGCTTTATCTTGGCGCCATAGTTGATCATTGCTCGATTGGCGAAGCGTCTGAAGACATCCTGCACTTCAGTCTTGTAGAGGATTATGTGCACCCAAGTATATCTAGAATAATCACCAACAATGACAAAGCCATAGAGACAAGAAGTAGTAGTAAGAGTTGAGTAGTGAGTGGGACCGAAAAGATCCATGTGGAGCAGTTCGAAGGGTCGAGTTGTTGTCATGATTGTCTTCGAGGGATGCTTGGCCCTCGTCATCTTTCCTGCTTCACAGGCACCGCATAAGTGATCCTTCTTGAACTTGACGCCCTCGATGCCTATGACATGCTTCTTCTTAGCAAGGGTGTGGAGGTTCCTCATGCCAGCATGACCTAGCCTCCGATGCCAGAGCCAGCATTCTGAAGCGTTTGCTAGAAGACATACGGCAAGCTGTGGTCCTGCTAAGAAATCTACCACATACAAATCATCTTTCCGATACCCTTCAAACACTAGAGACTTGTCAGATTCCATTAGAACAAGGCAATGATATTTTCCAAACATTACGATCATATTTAAATCGCAAAGCATTGAGACAGACATTAAGTTGAAACCAAGGGATTCAACAAGCATGACTTTATCCATGTGTTGATCCTTTGAAATTGCAACTCTACCTAGACCCAGTACCTTACTTTTACCAGTGTCAGCAAATGTGATGTGACTCTTGTCGGATGGACGTAAGGTTGAGTCCATAAGAAGGCTTCTTTTGCCAGTCATGTGATTGGTACACCCACTATCAATAATCCATTCTGAAGCAGCTGGTGTCGTACCCTACAATGCAGTTAGGGGGATAGGCTTCACGAAGAGAATTGTGAAGCAAAAACATTTGACGAACCAGTGGGTTATGAAAGCTTAGATCGAGATTTGGACTGATAGGGAGAGTAGCAAGCGATTTAGGAACGAAGTACATAATAAGACCATTCGGGCATTTGATCTTGCGCCCTACAAGATGTTTAAGGTCCCCAGAAATAGCGTCAGACGATTTTGGTTTTCTGCTGGAGACCCTTCCCTGCAAAAGAGAGTTAAGCTTTCTTAGCCACCCACATCTTCAAGGGTGGCTTAGAAGCAATAAGTCTAAGTGCGACATCTGAGAACTTTGGCTTTGGAGCCCTAGAAAAAAGTCTTGCAGGTGGACAATAGTACTCATAAGAATAAGCAGAATAGTTCTTGGTCTTATGAACATGGCGGTTTGATGAAACACGCTCATATTCACAGGCCTGAGTATGGTTTCCCTGCAAAACATTTGCGTTAGTGCGACTCAGGTGAGTCCTCTGTCTGTATGAAGCCTTTGGACCGTATGAAGCCTGTGTTCTGGTGTTCGTCTTCTTCACCTGTGGTGTCATGATGACATTCACAGGAAGATTTTCCAAACACCTTTTCGGCACCCAGATCTTCTTCATAGGCGGTCCATTCCTATAGTTAGTACTAATATACCTGGCAAACACTTCACCATTCTGATTCTTAAAAAGTTTATAGTTTGCATCAAAGGATTCATCAATAACAATGGGATTAGCACAAGTGAAGCCAGATAGGGTGGATGGATCCGCTGAAGGTTCCTTTGCAGCAACCCATGTGGTTTTGGGGTACTGCTCAGGTTTCCAGTAAGAGCCATCAGCATTCATTTTCCTTTCGAACCCAACACCCTCTTTCCTAGGGTTTCGGTTCAGAATCTGCCTTTTGAGGACATCACATAGTGTCTGATCCCTTTGAGACTTTTGTACATCCCTGTTTCAAGCAATGTCTTCAACCTAGCATTCTCATCAGCAATAGCAGTGGTATCCTCAGCAGAGGGGTTAGTTACCACATCAACAGTTGAAGATATTGCAACAGTAGCAGTAGTAGAACACTCAGCAACAGAAGTAGCGTTGTCACGCTCGATGCATTTAAGACATGGTGGTTCAAATCCTTCCTGAGCGGATCTGATCTGTTTGGCGCGAAGTGACTCGTTTTCCTTTTGAAGATCTTCATGAGCCGCTCTCAATTTCTCAAGATCTTGCTTCCTTTGAAGATAATCATAGGAAAGCTTTTCATGAGTTGTTGAGAGCGTTTCATGACGACTTTCAAGTTCCTCATACTTAACGTGAAGATTTTTTATGTCTTCAATTAAGGACTCAGATCGAGTCATTTCAACGTCTAACAGATCATCGCTTTTGTCTAACAGTTTTTGAATATGTTCCATAGCTTTCTGTTGTTCAGTTGCAATTTTAGCAAGTGTTTTGTAGCTGGTTCTTGAACCACAATCAGAGTCATCTTCACTAGATGTTTGATAGTGAGTAGTGCGTGTGTTTACCTTGGCACCGCATGCCATGAAGCAGTAGGTAGGAGCGGAGTAGTCCTTGTCATTTGTATCGGTGTCGGTGATGAAGTCATTGTCTTCAGTGTTGAAGATGGACTTGGCAACGTATGCTGTAGCCAGACTTGCAACGCCAGAATCGGACTCCTCCTCAGACTCCACCTCCGCCTCCTCAGAAGCGGACTCCTCCTCTGAATCCATTTCCTTGCCAAAAAATGCACGTGCCTTGCCAGATGAGCTCTTCTTGTGTGATGAAGATTTTGAGGAAGACTTGGAAGAAGACTTTGAGTATTTCTTCTTCTTCTTGTCGTCAGAGTCATATTCCTTGCTCTTCTTCTTCTTTTTGTTCTCATTGTCCCACTGCGGACACTCAGAGATGAAGTGCCCAAGTTTCTTGCACTTGTGGCATGTTTTCTTCTTGTAGTCATGAGCAGAAGCTTCATCATTACTTAAGCTTGATCGTGAAGACTTTCTGAAACCTTTCTTCCTGGTGAATTTTTGAAACTTCTTCACAAGCATAGCAAGTTCCTTTCCAATGTCTTCAGGATCATCAGAACTGCTGCCATATTCATCTTCAGATGAGGAGACAGCTTTTGCCTTCAAGGCACGAGTTCGCCCATAGTTGGGACCGTAGATATCTCTTTTCTCAGAAAGCTGAAACTCATGTGTGTTGAGCCTCTCAAGTATGTCAGACGGATCGAGTGTCTTGAAATCAGGACGTTCTTGAATCATCAGGGCTAGGGTGTCAAACGAACTGTCAAGTGATCTCAGGAGTGTCTTGACGACTTCATGCTTGGTGATCTCAGTAGCGCCGAGGGCTTGAAGCTCATTTGTGATGTCAGTGAGTCGATCAAATGTGAGCTAGACATTCTCATTGTCATTTCTCTTGAAGCGGTTGAAGAGGTTGCGAAGGACACTGATTCTCTGATCTCTCTGGGTTGCGACGCCTTCGTTGACCTTGGAGAGCCAGTCCCAAACTAGCTTAGATGTTTCCAAAGCACTCACGCGGCCATACTGTCCTTTGGTCAGATGACCACAGATGATATTCTTGGCAGTAGAGTCCAGTTGAACGAACTTCTTGACGTCAGCAGCAGTGACACCTTCTCCAGCCTTGGGAATGCAGTTCTTGACAACATACCATAGGTCGACGTCAATGGCTTCAAGATGCATGTGCATCTTATTCTTCCAGTAGGGATATTCAGTTCTATCGAAGACGGGGCACGCAGCGGAGACTTTAATTATCCCTGCAGCCGACATAGCTAAAACTCCAGGTGGTTAAACCGAATCACACAGAACAAGAGAGTACCTTGCTCTGATATCAATTGAAAGTGCGTTATATCGACTAGAGGGGGGTGAATAGGCGATTTTTGAAAGTCTTCAAAACGGGGAAGTTTCGAAGACAAACGATAGAAATAAACCTATTACCATGCAGCGGAAGGTAGACTACACTAGGCAAACCATAGTCAAGTATTCAATGAAGTGAAAGCACAATGACTAATAGCAGCAACGTAGTAAGGATCAGGTAGGAAGATATTATAAAGCCAATATAGAACACGCAGTCACTCAGTGAAAACAAAAGATAGTGCAATCATACAATGACTTCACAAGGACCAACAGTAAGTAAAGGGAAGGGAAGGATGAAACCAATGACTCGTTGAAGACAATGATTTGTTGGACCAGTTCCAGTTGCTGTGACAACTGTACGTCTGGTTAGGGCGGCTAGGTATTTAAATCTGAGGACACACAGTCCCGGACACCCAATCCTGAACACGCAGCTCAGGACACCCAGTCCTCACCGTATTCCCCTTGAGCTAAGGTCACATAGACCTCGCCCAATCACTCTGGTAAGTCTTCAAGGTAGACTCCCAAACCTTCACAGACTTCGTTCACCGGCGATCCACAATGACTCTTGGATGCTCAGAACGCGACGCCTAACCGGCTGGAGGATTCACAGTCCTCAAGTGTAATAAGTCTTCAGATCACACAGACAAGTAGACTTAAGTGATGCCTAACACCCTTTGGCTCTGGGTGGTCAGGGCTTTATCCTCGTAAGGAATTCTTTCTCAAAGGCTTCAAGGTGGGTTGCTCTCAAACGACAAAAGCCGTACTCTAACTCTGAGCAGCCAACCATTTATGGTTGTAGGGGGTGGGCTATTTATAGCCACTAGGCAACCCGACCTGATTTGTCCGAAATGACCCTGGGTCACTAAGGAACTGACACGTGTTCCAACGGTTAGATTTCAAAATCACACGGCAACATTACTTGGGCCACAAGCAAAGCTGACTTGTCCGACTCTGGACAAGATTCGCTCTCATAGTCTTCACTCGAAGACATAGGTTTTGGTTAAGCATCACTTCAGTCATTCTGACCGGTTCACTTGGACCCCACTTAACAGTACGGTGATTCCTATGACTCAATAAAGAAGAAAAGGAACTACGAAAGATCTGAGTCTTCGAGCTCCATAGGCTTCATGCGATGTCTTCTCTTGTCATAGTCTTCAATGAGAATATCTTCATATACCACCTTTGACTTCAATGTCTTCATATATTTTTAGGGGTCATCTCTGGTAGGAAAACCGAATCAATGAGGGACTTCTACCTGTGTTATCCCGCAATTCTCACAAACACATTAGTCCCTCAACTAGGTTTGTCGTCAAAACTCCAAAACCAACTAGGGGTGGCACTAGATGCACTTACGGAACCAGTCTCACGTAAGAGTACGTGTAAGGTCAGTCCAGGCCGCTTCATCCCATGATGCCGCCGAATCAAGATAAGACTAGTAACAGCAAGCAAATTGACAAAATCGACACCCACAACAACTTGTGTTCTACTCGTGCATAGAAACTACGCATAGACCAAGCTCATGATGCCACTGTTGGGGAACGTAGCAGAATTTTAAAATTTTCTACGCATCACCAAGATCAATCTATGGAGTAATCTAGCAACGAGGGAAGGAGAGTGCATCTACATACCCTTGTAGATCGCTAAGCGGAAGCGTTCAAGTGAACGGGGTTGATGGAGTCGTACTCGTCGTGATCCAAATCACCGATGATCCTAGTGCCGAACGGACGGCACCTCCGCTTTCAACACACGTACAGTCCGGTGATGTCTCCTACGCCTTGATCCAGCAAGGGGAGAAGGAAAGGTTGCGGAAGACTCCATCCAGTAGCAGCACGACGGCATGGTGATGGTGGAGGAGCGCGGGACTCCAGCAGGGCTTCGCCAAGCACTACGAGAGACGAGGAGGGAGAGGGGTAGGGCTGCGCCAACAGGGGAGGAACTTCATGTCTTGGGCTGCCCCTTTGCCTCCACTATATATAGGGGGAGAGGGAGGGCTGCGCCCCCACCTAGGGTTTCCACCCTAGGGGTGGCGGCAGCCCCAATCCCCATCTCGGGTGGCGGCCAAGTGGAGGGGGAAAGGGAGGCGCACCAGGCATGGGCCTTAGGGCCCATCCGCCCTTAGGGTTTGCCCCCTCTTCCCCTTAGGCGCATGGGCCTTGGTGGGGAGGCGCCCTAGCCCACTTAGGGGCTGGTCCCTTCTCACACTTGGCCCATGTATGCCTCCGGGGCTGGTGGCCCCTCCCGGTGGACCCCCGGACCCCTCTGGTGGTCCCGGTACACTACCGGTGATGCCCGGAACACTTCCGGTGGCCAAAACCATACTTCCTATACATCAATCTTTACCTCCGGACCATTCCGGAACTCCTCGTGACGTCCGGGATTTCATCCGGGACTCCGAACAACATTCGGTAACCGCGTACATACTTTCCCTATAACCCTAGCGTCATCGAACCTTAAGTGCGTAGATCCTACGTGCTCGGGAACCATGCAGACATGACCGAGACAACTCTCCGGCCAATAACCAACAGCGGGATCTGGATACCCATGTTGGCTCCCACATGCTCCACGATGATCTCATCGGATGAACCACGATGTCAAGGATTCAATCAATCCCGTATACAATTCCCTTTGACTATCAGTACGATACTTGCCGGAGATTCGATCGTCGGTATCCCGATACCTTGTTCAATCTCCTTACCGGCAAGTCTCTTTACTCGTTCCGTAACACATCATCCCGTGATCAACTCCTTGGTCACATTGTGCACATTATGATGATGTCCTACCGAGTGGGCCCAGAGATACCTCTCCGTTTACACGGAGTGACAAATCCCAGTCTCGATTCGTGCCAACCCAACAGACACTTTCGGAGATACCTGTAGTGTACCTTTATAGCCACCCAGTTACGTTGTGACGTTTGGCACACCCAAAGCACTCCTACGGTATCCGGGAGTTGCATAATCTCATGGTCTAAGGAAATGATACTTGACATTAGAAAAGCTTTAGCATACGAATTACACGATCTTTGTGCTAGGTTTAGGATTGGGTCTTGTCCATCACATCATTCTCCTAATGATGTGATCCCGTTATCAATGACATCCAATGTCCATGGTCAGGAAACCGTAACCATCTATTGATCAACGAGCTAGCCAACTAGAGGCTTACTAGGGACATGGTGTTGTCTATGTATCCACACATGTATCTGAGTTTCCTATTAATACAATTCTAGCATGGATAATAAACGATTATCATGAACAAGGAAATATAATAATAACCAATTTATTATTGCCTCTAGGGCATATTTCCAACAGGACAAACACAGCAAACAGCCTTGCAAAACTTATACAGGGACTCTAGGCATGTAGACTCACTCATACAGACGTACTCGTCAATGAGATTACCGGGCACTTCGTATGCAAGCATTCGGATGGCAGCAGTGCACTTCTGATAGGAGGAGAAACCGATCTTGCCGACGGCATCCTCTTTGCACTCGAAATAGTCATCATAGCCGACTAGCCCCTCTCTAATACGGTTGAAAAGATGCATACTCATACGGAAACGGTGGTGGAATTTTTGATATTTGAACAACGGGGTTTTTGTATCAAAGTAGTCCTTTCAAAGAAGAAAATGCCCGCTCCATCGGTTGCGATTCAACGCCGGAAGGTGGCCTGGAAAGGAGCCACGGAACAACGGCCGCTGGCTGTTGAGGTAGCGATGGACCAACACGACATCTAATATCTCCTCCTTGTCGTTGGACGACGAATTGTCGGAGTCACAAAGGAAATTGTGGAAAAAGAACTCGTCGGCGGAATCCATTTTCTACCTTGGCAAACTGTCGAACAGCTTGTGGGCGCTGAAGAAGGAGACGGCCGGCGAGGGGAGTCACGGCGCGCATAGACCCAGGTAGCGTCCGACGGGTGGGCTGGCGTCCGACGAGCGCGCCGGTGAGGATTTGGCCGGGCCGGCGAGGCGGCTTCTTGGTCGCGGGGCGGCGGTGGGAAGCAGTTTGCTCCCTGGCGGCAAGATGGCGGTGGCGGGCGACGGGGAAGTGGGCGGCGTTGCTGGGCGGATGTGGAGGCGGCGGCAGCTGGCAGAGTTGCCGGCAAAAATAGACGGCGGCGTCGGCGACAAAGAAGGCGGGCGAGGGTTGCTGACTTGCTGTTGGCTGGGGCTGAGGAAGGAGGCCAATGAGCCACCGACCAGCGGACCCAGGAAGAGGAGAAGGCGAGCGTACGCGCGTCCGTCGCATGTCCGCATCGACGCAAATCCGGTTTAAAAACGGATCGCGAATGAGTTGTCTGTGGACGAAAAGCAGATGCGCGTCCGTTTGGGTCGATGCGTTGGGTCGTTTTTTATGTTCGCGCCGATTCAAACAGATGACTACAGATGAAATGGGTTGTCTCATTGGAGTTGCTCTAACCGTCAGACCGTGGTTAGCCTTCTTGGCGGATGCAGGTACCCTGTTTGTGTTCCAGTGCACCAGGTACGCCCGTGCGTCTACCTTATTTGTGTTCGCGTGCGCGGTGGCGCGTGTGCTTCCGGGTATGGCCAAGAAGTGAGGCAAGGAATTGGCATATTCTTTGGCTGTAGACAGGACTGAGTTAAAGCTATCATTTTCATACAATTTTACATATTGTAGATAGAAATAATCCACATTTAAAAGGAAAATCTTACCTATTAGCACCTACTGTATAATTGGACTGGGCAGTTTGAGAGGTTTACCACTCTGCTATCGTTTAATAGAACACAAGTGAAAGAAGCGTAACGTTCACATTGCATTTCTATTTGCTTGCGTCTGTGGGGTGCTTTGCCCGGTAATCTAGCTGGCTGACCATGGTCGGGCTTCTTTGAGGATGTCGGGTAGCCTAATATGCAAACCTAATTCCTGAAGAAAGAATATCAAAGGAATCATCACAAAATGGAAGGCCACGGTTGATCTAGCCGTCTTCCTCTCGCACTTGCCAACAAGCTTCTTCAAAGCTGCTTCACGGTTGGTCATCGTGAAGTCTCAAATATTCAACAAAAGGAACTTAAAAACCCCAACCTCTACATTAATTGATACATACATCCATCTTTATTTATTATTTAACAAAAGTCTAACAAAAACACACATCAAGCCGTTTGAAGCCATCACTCACACTTACAAAACTTGATAATATGGAGCACTCTCACTCTCCATATCTAAAACCGGTGTCGTCGCCGATTCATCCACATAACGTATCGGTACCAATAATCGGTGCAACAGACCTAAAGCGTACACCACATGCACATGTTTTAGATGCCGCCATTGTCATCAGACCGTTGGTCCATCTTCAGGAGAAAGATTCACATCATCCTTGTCCATCCGTCGATGCTATCACGGCGCCCAACGGCGCCACCACCACGCGCTCGTCCATCCAGACGCGAAGATTCTGAAAGATCTGTCGTGCTTTGCACCTGCCGAGTAGGCATGATACAACGTAGTACCTGTCGGCTAGTCATGACTTGACATCTCCACCGAAGCTTCATGCAAGACGAAGCCACTCCATCTCCTGCCTCTTTCTTCCAGTGCTGCTCCACAAACGATGCCCCCAATAGAGAAACAACACCGCAGTGCCGCCATCGTCCGATATGGAAGACCAGATCCTAGGGTTTTCCCCAAAATAGCATCAGTGGGTTGCCAGTAGTTACACAACTATGCCTTCATCAAGGTAACGACGCAGAACGCCACAATCGCCTTCCATCGGCTCGGTTTTCACCGGCAACTTGTCTTCCCGACTCATAGCGGGATTAAATGATGGATATCGAGATCTGACCATCCAGCCTCAAGCCGACCACCTCCGATGGAGGAGATGGCCACCACCGCTGGCTGCATCGGCCGCAGCCGTTGCCCTTCCCGATACAGGGCCGCGCCGCGCCTACAGCTGCCGTCGTCCGAGGCAGGGCCAGCCACCATGCCACCGCCTGCTGCAGCCATAGTGGACGGATGGACGAAGGCCCACTTTTCTGTCTTTGTACTAGAGTTGGGCTGCCGGATGATTCAGTCGTCAAAATACATATCAATAACGGGGGGAGCTCCTAACCGGCGCCTTCAGCGCCGGTTTCGTGTTCTGGCGCTCGCAGCGTCGCGCTACCGGGCCGGCCCAGGTCAGCTTCGTCCACGACACGAAAAAAGTGAACATGAAGAAAAAGTGCAAAAGTTGGGTATCGAACTCAGGACCGTAAGTATTTTTCACCACCAACGCGACAACCAGTATACCAACAACGTTCTTCTGTTCTTTAATCTGGAAAACGTTCTACTTAACCATTTTTATTGAAACATTAACGTAAATTTGAAAATTAGTTGAAAATTTCATTGATTTGAAAAACAAGTTCATCGACTTTAAAAACTATTTCACATTTTTTTAAAAAGTTCACAAAATTTTAGAAAGTTTCATCATTTTGAAAAAAGATTCATCGGTTTTGAAAAAAAGTTCATCGAATTTGAAAAAAGTTCATCAGATTTGAAAAAAAGTTCATCGTTTTGAAAAAAAATTTCATCGAATTTGAAAAAATAGTTCATCGAATTTGAAAAATGTTCATCAATTTTGAAAAAAGTTCATCAAATTTGGAAAAAGTTCATCGAGAATGAAAAAAGTTCATCGGATTTGAAAAAAGTTCATCAATTTGAAAAAAACAGTTCACCGAATTTGAAAAAAGTTCATCGAAAATGAAAAAAGTTCATCGGATTTGAAAATTTTCATCGATTTAAAAAAACAGTTCATCAAATTTGAAAAAAGTTCACCGATTTTGATTAAAGTTTGTTCAATTTGAAAAAAAGTTCATGAATTTGATGAAAAGTTTGCACGTTTAAGGAAATAAAAAAAAGGAAATAAAAAAAGAAAAAGGAAAAAGGAACATGAAAAAAACATCCAGAAACTGACCAGCGAACAACCTAGATAAACATTAAAAGGGAGGAAAGAAGTTTATTTGCATAAGGGTATCGTTATCCTTGTGGTGAGTGCGTTGCACTGTCAGTCCAGTGATCCTGTGTTCGATCCCCGCCTCGCGCACGGTAATTTTTTGATTTGATGATATTATTCAGAAACGGGCCGGCCCAGGGCAGCGAGGGGGTGTGCGCCCGTTTGCTCAAATGCCTGTAATGGGCGCAACGGGCGCCGTTTAGGAAACGCCATAACGAGGATATGCTGAGCGACGGAAGCAAAAAAGGCAAGCGACATAGGATGAAAGGACGAAGCGATTCTAAGTTGGGCTGCTTTGGTTGGGCCATATAAAACACATTAAGGCCCAGGCAGGCATTATGCGTGTGGAATCGTTGCATGCAGCCAAACAACATATTTCTTTTAAATCTCAGCCATTAATCTTTACTAGCACATATGCCCCGTGCGTTGCACCGGGAGAGAAAATATGTGTGTACTTAAATTAAATGTAATGGGAAGCAGAATGGAGCTAGCAGCAACCGAGTCTGAATTAAAAAGCCTTCCTCTTTGCTGCTATACAAAAAGCCTTTAGGATTCATGACGCGCCAGTCCAAAGGCTTCCTAGGCTTCCTGCTGCTGGGCGCGCGAAGGAACTTACAATTCTCATCTCTGGAAGCCATATGTAGCTTCAAGTAGTTGAAGGTATGTGGATGGAGAGGAAGATGAGTATATGCTGAATGTTTATGCAATCATAATCCAGATATTATTACCAGCAGAATGGTAAATTTGCTATGTTAAAATTAGTCAAAAAATGGTTTAATGGTAGCCTGTTCTATCACAAATCATGATGTTGCTAAAAATGTGTGTAAGCAAAAAAGAAAAAGAAACATGAACTACCATATTCAAATTCTATCAAACCAAGACACTGTTATTCATAAATATCTAGTGTAGATGACAAGGCAATTCAAAAGGGATGGAGAATAAAATTGGAAATTAACTTGACCCAATCTGCACGAATAGAATAGTAGTGAGGAGAATCAGTTAATTGTCTTGGAAAAACATATCAAAAATTAGAAGTGATGGAGCGTAGCAGTAGCAGATAATCATTAATGAATTGGAACATTCATTCACATAGTAATAATCAGTCAAATGCTAGTAGTAATGTTTCTCGTGGGACAGGCCAAAAAACATCAAAGAAAACTGTAGGCAGCATCAACCTAAGATAGTATCAATGTTACTAAACACATACCTTAAAGTGCAACATGACTGTTAGTGTTTGATAGGTTGGTATGTGCCTCCTTAAACGCTGACCGGACTCGGGTCCACTTTGGTGCCCTCCACTCGCCCACCTCCTCATCCTCGTTGTTAGTTAGTACCCCGTACTCCTTGCCCTGTAAGCTCAGCATCATGTACACCCGCTCCTGCAGCACCAAGCCCACTGACCAAAATTAAACTACGAAGCATCAGAAACTACATGATGTTACAGCAAGAACAACATTCATTTCTACAGCAAAGTGGAAGTCCACTCAATTATTTGCACTATACAACTTAGATATACATATTGACAATCGAAAGTGCTTCCTGTAAAAAGAATTCTCGGAGGTTCTGTACTTCCAGGAGCTTCCTTTTGAATCAGATAGGTAGACATGGCGGATTCTGGTTTATTTTGGAGCAATTCCTACACGAAGCTCCTCGAACTGAAGAATGCCACAACAACAAACACATCAACTCAGTGCTTCACTATTTTCTTTCAAATCGGCTGCCTATGCAGGAAGGAAGCAAAAGGGAAGGAGGGCGGAGGGGTGAAATTTAAGAAATAAAGCTTTGCTATGTGCAACATCCATATGTTCTGAGATTCAACTTTTTTATTTAAAAAATGGGTCACGGCTTTAAATAACAAAATTGAATCACCTAGAAATCAGGATGTCACACAATGCTAACAACATATGAAGTTTCACCCATTTAAATGTTAAATGAATAATCACTTTCTATTTAAAGGAGATACGAAGTTCAGAATAGTATGATGAATATTAAAAAAATGAAGATCAGCAACATGACACGGATGTCAGGTGGCTTGCTATGTTTTGTAGCACCAATCTACATTACCAAAATTGAGATGCTGAGAAATAGAATTAAGAATTGAAAAATCAACAAAGCTTATCAGAAGATATGAAAGTGTTACCCTAATTTTTCAGACCCTCGAGTTGATCCTTTTTTTCAGATGTAGAATTCATCATATTAGGCAAGAGGATCAACAAACTCCTTGTAGACTTATATTGAGAAGCATACAATGGTAATACAATTCACCAGATTAGCACCTTAAGTCCTTAACCCATGCCACTTCCTTTGTTGATTAGCAAAGCCAACTCCAATATGTCCAGTAAAGCATTGTCCGTCTACAATGTCCTATTTAAGAAGTTAAGACATCAAATTACACATAAGAGACCACTCCAATTCTGTTGTCATAGTGCGGTGATGTTTTAGGTCCTCAATCAAATTAAATTTGAAAATTGTTAGAATAAATTAGATAAAATTAAAAAATTAAATACTCATGTCTATATGATGACCCAAAGCAAGGTGGCGATCAAAGTATGTCGGAATAGCTTTATTGAGTGCTTATATATCATGGCCCAGAATATAAGGGTATATGAAAAAAGTGTAGGAAGATAGAAGTAGATCAATAACAAAGTACCTAAAATTACCATATGTGCGAGGTGAGATGTCAATGAACCTCAAATGCAAGCAGTGCCCGGTCGAGCACACATGCTGCAGCTAGGAGGCAAACCATGATTGTCGGAGTAAGTGACCACGGGTAGCCTAGTCGGCTCCCCCTGGCCTTTCTGAAAAAATTACGAGCCAATCCGGCTCTCAAGAATCCGAGACATGGGGCCGCCTTCCCCTGGCCGGCTGTCTCCCAGGCCGGCTATTGGAAGGCGGCCCGATTTCAGCCCCCATGAAGAAAGCCGCGGGAGGGCCGGCTCCGAGGAGCCGGCTGCGAGAAGGCCGACTCCAAGGAGCCGGCTCCCATAAAGCGGTCAAGACCGTACCCTCGAAGTCTGCATCCACGTAACGACGATGTGACGGGGCGTGGCTACAGTGAAGCCTGCCACCCCCGAATCCCGGAGCGCGCCTGGCACAGTGCGCCATACGGGTGGCCATGACCCGTCCGGCGCAGCACTGTTGCCACGTTGACCCTGATGTCATCCACGACGGGCTACCAGTACGGCCCACGGGCGGTGGGCCCCTTCGGGCAGAGAGACACCCGAAGGCGGCCTGGCCTCCCCCAGTCGGCCCAAGACGGAGCCGGCTCTCTCCAGCCGGCTTGCCACCCCCTCGAAGGAGACGCCCCATTAAGGAGACAAGACGCGGTGAGGCTACAGTGGTCACCCGCCGGACGGCAGCACTGTAGCCACGCTTACCTCGGCGAAGCCCTCGTCACCAAGATTGAGCAACAGTAACCAGCCACCGACAAGGCCCTGGACAGTGGGGCCTGCCTGTCGACCAAGGAGCCGGTAGCCGGCGGGACCCACCAGCCGGCGGACCCCAGCAGCCGGCGCAGAAGTCGGAGAGCGAAGACACAGACGGCTGGGCCCCACGCCCAGCCGGATTACCATTGTACCCCCGGGGGGTAGGCCTATATAAACCCCCCGGGACACCCATGCAAAGGATGGATCCCTGCTAGTTTTAGACACCACGTAGGGAGGAGAAGAGAGCAAGCAGAGCCCTTCTTCCTCCTCTCGTCAAATAGCTCAAGGAGCATCGTGTAGCTACTTGTTCATCTAGTGATCATGCGGAGACCCCGCAGAGCAGCAGTAGGGGTGTTATCTCCACGGAGAGCCCCGAAGCTGGGTAAGATTTGCCGGCGTGCATGTCTTCGCCTCATCCCGTTTCCAGGCACCGGCGATGTTTTACTGGCTCCCACAATGATAAGCCACCCGTTGGCATATGTCGCACCTACCACCCGACATTTGGCGCCCACCGTGGGGCCAGGTGCACCGTCGTCCGGAGACCTGTTCTGGACGGGAACCCTCTTCCTCCCCCGCGAGCGTAGCCAGCCCGCCACGCCCGATGGCGCTTGCCACGACGTGCTACAAGGCGTCACCAACATCTGTGTGGCGAGCAGCCTCGCCAATCTCCTTGACAAGACTCTCATCTCTGACGAGCTCGCCCCCGACGCGGGCACCGACCACCTCGTCAACCTCCTCGGCCACCTCCACGTCTCCGGCGAGCCTGCCGTGGACTTGGAGTCGGTTGGCTCCACCAATCCGATGCCTGTCGACTCCGACACGGCCTCATTCGACACCTTCCCCACCAACATCACGATCTATAACGACCCGCTTCCCCGAGCCGATGGCTGCGGCGCTGTCACCACTGAGGTGATGGTCATCGGCCACGACGGCGCTGCTGACGAGAGCACCCATGACACCCCGCACGCGGCAGTCCACGACTTGTCCATCCCCCTCCCGGCCGACGCCGACGCTGAAGCACTGGAGGCTCGCCGCCTCGCCCTCCTCGCGGAGGGCCGGAAGTTGGTTTCCATGAGACGCCTCGCTGAGGCCCACCGACGCGAGGCCGACCGTGCCGCCTGTGGCACGCCGCCCCCAGGCGGGCCCAGCCGGGTCGGCGTTGTCAGACAGCGCGGCGCTGTCGTTGCCGACACGTTAGGAGTCGACCGCCCAGTCTACGCCACTCCACTCAAGAACCTGCGCGCTGCCCAGGCGGCCGTGGACGAGCTAGATGGACTGGGGGCCGAAGAACTCCCCCACATGACCCGACGCATCCAGCAGCTGATCGATGCAGCCGCGCAGCGGCACGAAGCCGACGCCCACGCGGAAAGCCCTCCCCCATGCCGAGATCACGGCGCGACGTCCCGGACGCCGACTGCGGGTAGAGACCGCGCGCGGCGCGAGAAAGAGCCGGCTGCCAGCCGAAGCCAAACCTGGATCTCCATCGAGCGAGACGCAGAAGGCCACCCTCGGGCCGTGGAGTGGCGGGGCAACCCGCCTCCGCCTCGGCCCCGTGGAGAGAGATATCCCACCCCTCCGCCTGTGGCGCATCCGACTCTCAGCGGACGACTAGGTCGCCGCGAAGGAGTCGGCGAAAACGACGCCCGCCATCGGATCGACCGCCTGGCGCGATCCCTGGCGCTGGAAGAAGAAGACGATGTCGGTCCGCCTTGCTTCGGCCCCCGCATCCGCGACGAGCCCTTCCCCAAAGGGTTCTCGCTCCCAAGAGACACGCCCAAGTACAACGGCTCCGTGAAGCCGGAAGATTGGTTGATCGACTACTCCACGGCGGTTAGCATAGCCAACGGCAACCGGCGCGTTGCCGTGAAGTACGTTCCACTCATGCTGCAAGGCACGGCGCGGACCTGGCTCAACAGCCTCAAACCACGCAGCATCAACAGCTGGCTAGATTTCACAGAAGCTTTCGTCCGCAACTTCACCAGCACCTACAAGCGGGCTCCCAAGCCCAGACAGCTCTCCTTGTGCGTACAAGGCCCCGCCGAGTCAACTCGCGATTACCTCACGCGTTGGGCCGAGCTCCGCAACTCTTGCGAAGGGGTGCACGAGGTGCAAGCCATAGAATACTTCACAGCCGGGTGCCGAGAAGGCACCCTCCTCAAGCACAAGCTTCTCTGCGACGAGCCGACTACCCTCGACGAGCTTCTGGACATAGCGGACAAGTATGCCACCGCCGACTCCTCAATGAAGACCGAGCTCCGGGTAGACGCATCCGGAAAAGTACTCAACCCGGCGGCCAAGACGCCGGCTGGGGATTCCGGTCGACGCCCACACTCGAACGACCACAAGCGCAAGGGCCCGGTGCCGCCCTCCACCAGTCGGCAGGTGGCCATAGTCGAAGACGAGCAGCCTGAAGTGCGGCCCGCACCCAAGAAGCAGAGGGGCGGCAAGCCGTCTTGGCAGCCGGCCTTCTCCTACGAGCAAACTCTCGACGCCCCGTGCAAGTTCCACAGCGGCGCGAAGCCGTCCAACCACACGACCCAGAAGTGCCACTAGCTCACCCGAATCTCTAAAGGCGAAGGGCTCGCGCTGCCTCCGCCTGCCGGTCCGCCGCCTCCGGCTCCACAGCCGCCGGCCGCTCGGCCCGCAGTCGGAGCCGTGCACGATGAGTTTCCCGACGAGCATGCCGCCTATATCATCTTTACAAGCCAGCCCGAAGACCAGCGCAGCAAACGCCGAGAGAACCAGGAAGTCAGCATGGTTGCTGCCAACCCCGCCGAGCACATGCACTGGTCAGGAAAACCTATCAGCTGGAGCCGGGCCGACCACCCAGAGGTGATGCCATCTCCCGGCTCTTATGCGTTGGTTCTGGATGCCACCCTTGCAACGGACAGACGCGCCGCCCGCTTCTCCCGTGTGTTGATAGACGGCGGGAGCAGCATCAACATCTTGTACCGCGACACCCTGGAGAAGCTGAACGTCAAGACAAAGCAACTCATGCCTACTCGGACAGTGTTCCATGGCATCGTACCAGGCCTGTCCTGCGCCCCCATTGGCAAGATCAAGATTGATGTACTTTTTGGGGACAAGGAGCATTTCCGCCGGGAAGCGATCTGGTTTGAAGTGGTGGACCTGGAGAGCCCTTACCATGCATTGCTTGGCCGACCTGCCTTGGCCAAATTCATGGTAGTTCCCCACTATGCATACCTCAAGATGAAGATACCAAGCACCAAAGGCGTCATCACCGTAGCCGGCGATTACAAGAAGTCCTCTGAGTGCGCAGCAGCCAGCAGCCGGCTGGCCGAGTCCCTTGTGATTGCCGAAGAAAAGAAGATGTTGGACCGAGTCGTGGCCATAGCCGGCAAGCAGTCGGCCTTGTCCCCCGATCCCAAGGAGCATGATGCTCAAGGATCTTTCCAGCCGGCCAAGGAGATGAAGAAGATACCTCTTGACCCCGAGCACCCAGAGAGGTTTGCCATCATCGGGGCAAACCTAAACAGCAAATAGGAAGGCGAGCTCGCCAATTTCCTCTGTGAGAATCGGGACATCTTTGCATGGTCCCCCAAGGACATGCCGGGCGTTCCGAAGGAATTCGCCGAGCACAAACTACACGTCCGAGAAGACGCAAAGCCAGTCAAACAACCCCTCCGCCGACTGTCGGAGGAGAAACGCAGGATTGTGGGAGAGGAGATAGCCCGGCTTCTGGCAGCCGGCTTCATTATGGAAGTTTTCTTTCCAGAGTGGCTCGCCAACCCAGTCCTCGTGCTAAAGAAAAACAACAAGTGGCGCATGTGTATAGACTACACGAGCCTCAACAAGGCCTGCCCCAAAGATCCCTTTGGCCTACCAAGGATTGACCAAGTGATAGACTCCACGGCCGGATGCGAGCTGTTGAGTTTCTTGGATGCTTACTCAGGGTATCACCAGATAAAGTTAAATCCGGCAGACCGCCTGAAGACCGCCTTCATCACGCCATTTGGAGCCTTTTGCGACCTGACTATGACATTCGGCTTGAGAAATGCCGGTGCCACTTTTCAGCGTTGCATGCAGAAGTGCCTCCTCAAGCAACTCGGCAGAAATGCCCACGTCTACGTAGACGACATTGTGGTGAAGATGGAGAAGCGCGGCACCTTGCTGGAAGACCTCAAGGAAACATTTGAGAACCTACGCCGGTTCCAAATCAAGCTTAACCCCGAGAAATGCGTGTTCGGAGTACCAGCCGGCCAGCTCCTAGGCTTCCTGCTCTCCGAACGCGGCATCGAATGCAACCTAGTAAAGATCAAGGCCATTGAGAGAATGGCGATTCCCACCAAGCTTCGAGACATCCAGAAGTTCACCGGGTGCTTGGCCTCCCTAAACCGCTTCATTAGCCGGCTCGGAGAGAAAGCTCTCCCCCTCTACCGCCTCATGAAGAAGACCACTCACTTCGAGTGGAATGACCAAGCTGACCAAGCTTTCCACGAGCTGAAGAAGATGCTGGCCACACCGCTAGTCCTGGCGGCGCCGACTGAGAAAGAGCCCATGCTCCTCTACATTGCCGCAACCAGCCGGGTGGTCAGCACCGTCATCGTAGTCCAACGCCCAGAAGAAGGCCGAGCCGAGCCGGTCCAGAGGCCGGTGTACTATTTTAGCGAGGTGCTGTCTACCTCGAAGCAGAACTACCCGCACTACCAGAAGATGTGCTACGGCGTGTACTTCGCCGCCAAGAAGCTGAATCCCTACTTCCAAGAGCATCCCATCACGGTTGTATGCACCGCCCCGCTGGCCGAGATCATAGGCAGCCGGGATGCATCCGGCTGGGTGGCGAAATGGGCCATCGAGCTGGCCCCTTACGCGATCTTCTACCAGCCTCGCACTGCCATCAAATCCCAAGCATTGGCCGACTTCCTCGTCGACTGGGCCGAGGCCCAGTACCTGCCGCCGGCTCCCGACTCCACTCATTGGCACATGCACTTCAATGGGTCCAAGATCCGCACCGGCTTGGGAGCCGGCATCGTCCTCACCTCTCCCAAAGGCGACAAGCTCAGATACACGCTGCAAATCCACTTTGCCGCCTCCAACAACGTGGCCGAGTACGAGGCGCTCATACACGGGCTCCGACTTGCCAAAGAACTCGGCATTCGTCGGATCCTATGTTATGGCGACTCGGACTTGGTGGTCCAGCAATCATCCGGCGACTGGGATGCAAGGACGCAAATATGGCAAGCTACCGCTTCCTCGTTCAGCAGATCAGTGGCTATTTTGAAGGATGCGAGTTCCTCCACGTACCGCGAGCCGACAACGAGCCAGCTGATGCTCTGGCTCGAATAGGCTCCACCCGGCAAGCAATACCAACCGGCGTCTCTCTACAACGCCTCCTCAAGCCGTCTATCAAGCCGTCTCCAGAGTCCGATTCCATCTTCGTGCCGCCTGACCCCGACGCGGCCGGGTCCGGCTCGAAGAACCAAGCAGGTGGCTTAGGGACTTCGATAGTCGGCCAGGGGGTATCAGCAGGCGGCTCGGGGACTTCCGTAGTTACGCCCGACCCAGGGACGGCCTCACCCGGCTCGGGGACTGCGGTAGTCGGCCCGGAGACTACACCAACACAACAGGCGGCGGCCGACTCCAGCATTTCACCGCCCAGCCCGCCCGCCCTGGTCGTAGTAGCCGTTTTGGCAATAGAAGAAGTCGCAGCTCCGTCATGGGCTCAATCCATCCTCAACTTCCTAATAAACCAAGATCTGCCGGCTGACGAAGTAGAGGCAAGACAAGTCCAACGCCGAGCCGGAGCATACACAATCGTCAACAGAGAGCTCGTCAAGCGCAGTGTCACTGGAGTCCTCCAGCGATGCGTCGAGCAAGAGAAGGGCATTGCAATCCTCAGAGACATCCACCAAGGAGAATGCGGCCACCATGCGGCCTCAAGATCACTCGTCGCCAAAGCCTTCCGCCATGGTTTCTTTTGGCCGACTGCTTTGGATGACGCCAAGGAGTTAGTTAAACATTGCAAAGGGTGCCAACTCTTCAGCTCCAAGCAACACATGCCAGCTTCAGCACTCAAGACCATTCCCCTCACTTGGCCCTTCGCCGTTTGGGGACTGGACATGGTGGGCCCATTCAAGACGGCGCGCGGCGGCATGACACATCTGCTTGTCGCCGTGGACAAATTCACCAAATGGATTGAAGCAAAGCCGATCAAGAAGCTGAATGGGCCGACTGCCGTCACATTTATCGCAGATATAACAACTCGGTATGGCGTGCCACACGGCATCATCACTGACAATGGCACAAATTTTGCCAAGGGAGCCTTGGCACGTTTCTGCGCGACGGAAGGCATCCGGTTGGATCTAGCATCCGTCGCCCACCCGCAGTCAAACGGCCAGGTCGAGCGAGCCAACGGCCTCATCCTTTCCGGCATCAAGCCCCGACTGATCGTACCACTGGAGCGTTCAGCCGGCTATTGGCTCGATGAGCTGCCGGCTGTCCTATGGAGTCTGCGTACTACACCAAACAAGTCACCAGCTTCACCCCTTTCTTCCTCATGTATGGTGCCGAGGCGGTCATCCCAACTGACATCGAGTTCGACTCGCCTCGAGTAACCATGTACACGGAAGCGGAGGTCAAGGAAGCACGGGAAGACGGTGTCGACCTGCTGGAAGAAAGCCGGCTGTTAGCCCTCAGCCGGTCCGCCATCTATCAGCAGGGCCTGCGCCGCTACCACAGCCGAAAGGTCAAGCCAAGATCCTTCCAAGAGGGCGATCTTGTGCTCCGGCTGATCCAGCGAACAGCCGGTCAGCACAAGCTCTCGTCCCCTTGGGAGGGCCCCTTCGTCATCAGCAGAGCCTTAGGCAATGACTCCTACTACCTGATCGACGCGCAGAAGCCGAAGGCACGAAAGAGAGACGACTCCGGCAAGGAGTCGGAACGACCATGGAACACCAACCTCCTCCGAAGGTTTTACAGCTGAAATGCAGTATGTATCACGCTAACTTTTGTACTAAGTACGAGACAATAGGGCCCCCGAGGAGAGCTCGGGGACTGCCATCTTTTGTCTATAAATGAAAAGTATCATGCTTATGGCCTTGTCATTGCATTCACTTTTTTCTGTCCGGCACCAGGTTCGACTATTCGGCCCGGGGACTGGCCGCCTGGAGTTATATTAGAAGTCCTACCCGCAGTCAGACAAGTAGTGTGCCGGCTCCCAAACCTTCTCTTGCCAAAAGTCACAGTTCGAAGAACCGGCTGTCCGGCTGGCAAGAGTTAAGGGCAGGAACGGGTGCCCACACGAAAAACGGCTAGGGACTAACGGACTAATATAACAAAATCCGGTTTTTCTCCCACCGCCGACCGGCTACCAGAGTAGCCGGCCGGCCGGCTTCCATTCACCTCGCTCCAATCTAAGAAAGCTCGAGTACTTGCCTTCCCAGAAGGGGAAGGCGGCAAAGGAAACAGCCTAAGGATAAAAAGCATACATGAATGGAAACCAAACATGCACACGATAATATTTACATAAAAGACCTTCAAAAGGCCAGCATTCAACATAGTTTGGATACACCCCCAGTGGGTGGAACTGCGGAAGCTTAATAAAATTGTTCAGAAGGCAACAAGCAGGAAAAAACAAGGACGGCAGATTAAGCCGGCGGAGCGACTGACAAGCCGGGCAGGTCGGTGGAGACGGTAGTGCCGGCTGGAGGAGTGGTCGGCTGGCGAACCTTGGCATGATACTGCCTCCCACAGAAGGCGCGCTTGCGCGCGCCTCGTTACTGGAGGCACGGTCAGGCTGAGGCTGGCTGGCTGTTCCACCGGCCGGCTCGACGTCTTCGCTTTCCTCTCCTTCGTCGTCTTCGCCTTCGTCGCTGGAGGCGATCTCTTCTGCCGAGTCTTCACCCGCCGCCGGGTCCAGCCCGAACCACTCCTCCGGCTGGGCAACGCCGTCATCATTAATCTCGGGAGCGAAGACGCTGATGTCAGTACACTCGGCGTTTGTCGATGCGCGCTGAGCGATAGCCGGCCGCACCTCCACTAGCTCTTCGTCGGCCTCCAGCCGCCAGGTGCGCAGCTGGTCCAGGTTCAGCCCCGGATACCAAGCTCGGATGAACTCCAGCGCCCGCCCAGCTCCAAGCCGGGCCGCCGACGCCTTCCAGGCCTCGAAGCGGCCAACCGCAACATCCAGCCAGTCGGCAGTCTGACTCGGGGTGCGGGGAATCGTCTCGCTTGGCCAGAGGGTGGCCAACACCTGCGCTCCGGCGCGCTGGAGGCGGCGGAGCATATGATGAGCCGGCTGAAGCCGCGCTTGGACCGCCAAGAGTTGCTCTTCGAGCGACCGACTCGCGTCCGGCGCGACTTCAGCCCCCGCCTGCTGGCGCGCTTCGTGATGGGCCTCCATGGTTTGGGCGGCGAAGACGGAGTAGCCAGGAAAGTAGTCTGCACAGAGAATAAAAAGCAGCTCAAGTCAGAACACAAGTCAGGCGGCAAGGGGCAGGCAAGGAGCGAGGAAGGCGGCTTACCGTCGATCAAATCCTCAATACGGCCGAAGCCTTCATTCAGCGCTTGCCTGGTCTCAGCCCAGCCCGCCGCTTCAGTCTCGAACTCGGCCTTCAGGGCGGCTTCATTATCCTGCGCCTTCTTCAGAGCCGCCTTGTGGCTCTCCTCCTAGTCAGCCAGCTTCTTGGCCAGGCGGTCACGCTCCAGGACCAAGGCGTCATACTCGGTTTCCTTGGCACGAAGGGCGGCCTGCGCCTCGCTGAGCTGCCCCCTTAAGTCGGCACTGGCTTCTGCAAGCACGAAAGACAAAAGAAAAAACCAGTAAGGTGAAGTCGTTAGGAAAGATCCGACCCGACTGCTTAGCAGTCGGCCCGAATCTCGGGGACTACACCCAGTGGGTGCACTGACACGCCCCACAGGAGATGAACGAAACCAAGTACGTACTCCGGCTACTGATCAGGTCTTTGGTTCTCCGACCCAGCTCCTGAGCCTGGGAGTTGAAGGCGGTAGTGCGGAGGTTATGATACTCCTGGAAGATTAGACAGGAGGCGAGAATAAGGTAGTCGTCAAGGAAGATCCGACCCGACTGCTCAGCAGTCGGCCCGAATCTCGGGGACTACACCCAGTGGGTGTGCTGACGCGCCCCCACGGAAGAAATCAAGAGAACAAAGCAACCAAAGATAGAAGACTCACCCGGATGACGGCCCGCGTCGCAAGGAACTCCTGGGTGTATTGCTGCAGCGAGGTGGCTTGGGCCTGAAGCCGGTTCCGAACCTCTTGGGCCGCCACATTCAGCTCGCCCGTCCCGCCGCTGGGAGTCCACTCGGACGTGCCGGTGCTGGCCGCCTCCAAGGCCTCCGCCGTCTGGCCGGCACCCGTAGCTCGGTGTGGCTCCGGCGCAGCGGTGCTTCCCCCTGCGCGCTGGCGCATTGCCGGTTGCACCTCGAGGCCGGCTCCTGCTTCCGGCTCACCCCCAGCCGGCTGCTCTGGCGCCGCAGCCGACTGGCCGCCTTGGCCCGCTCCGGTTAGCGCTGCCAGCGGCGCCCTCTCCATGAAGATCACGGAGTCCTCCCTCCGCTCCATCATCGGCGGTTCTTGGTCGACCTCCTCCAGCGGAGGCACATGAATGTTGGGGGCCACGGCGCGGAGGGGAATGGCTAGCAGCGGAGGCTGGTTGTGCGAAGCCTCCGCCTCCGTCTCCGCAGCTGCCGCCTCCGCCCGGGCCTTGGCTGCTGCATCGGCCTGCTCCTTCGTCGCCTGGGTGGCCCTTCGCTCCGCCGCCTCCCGCTCCTCCCGCGCCTCTCGTGCGTTCCGCTCCGTGGCCCCCCTGAGGTCGGCGCGGGGATCCACGCGGCGGGAGCCTGAAGACCCTCCAGTCGGCCCGACTACGGAGCCGCCCGGACCCCGCTCAAGGGAAAGCGGCGCCTGTCCGGCGAGCAAAGAAAGGTTTAGAAGAGTTTTCAATCGAAAAGAAGAACAACAAAAAATATGTATCCAAGCATTCGACGACTTACGCTGAGATCGCCTGTGGCTGCTTCACCGCCTTGCGGAAGTGGGCCGCCTTCGCGGCCGCCTCATCTCGCTTGGTCACCGCTGTGGAAGCCTTGGACTTCTTCGGCCGGCTGCCGAAGAGGATCGACACGGCCCGGCGCTTCTGGGCGCCGCCGCCAGCAGCCGGCGCGGCGGATGACCTCGCGCCTTGATGATCAGGCGCCGGCTGGTGGCGCGGGGCGACTTCGACCTCGGCATCATCCGGCCAGTCCTCGAAGACGGCCGTGAGCCCCGCGCCTCCGACCTCATCGCTTTCCCCCACGATGGCGTCTTCCATGGCGGCCGCTCCCAAGTCCGGGTCGTCGGCGTCGTCCACCGCGCGATCAGGGACGAGCTGGCGCTCTACCCCTGCGGCCCCGGTCGTCGGCGGAAGGAGAGGGTTCTGCTAGGGGCAAACCGACTGATCAGAGGCCGGCTATCATGAGGCTGGCTACCAAAAAAATTACGACGGGCGGAGGGTTGGCGCGAGAGTACGGCCCCTTGCCGTACCGCCAATCCTCAGCGAGCTTGCAGTTGGAGATATAGTTCACCATGTAGGAGACCTCCGCATGAGGCATCTCCCTGGTGCTCAGCCGGCTTGGGTCGAAGCGGCCGCTCATATGACAAACCATGTGGGGCCGGCTTTGGAGGGGAAGAACCCGACGCTCCACGAAGGCGGCCACCAAGTCGGTTCCGATCAGGCCCTCCGACTGGATCATCACCCGAAGCCGGGAGACGGCTGCGTTCCCGGCCTGAGACAACGACCTGGCCCGGTAGCTCCATGAAGGTCGCCTCCCAGCCGGCGGGCCGGCTTCATAAGCCGGCAGGTTGACGTAGTCGCCTTGCTGCGTGACATTCTTCACGTAAAAGTATGACTTCTGCCAGAGCTTCACCGACTGGATCAGCAGGATGGGCGGGAAAGGGTTGTTCTCGCCCCACCGCCTCATGGCAATATAGGCTCCGCAGGGGGCAGGCACGCCCGCGACGAAGGTGCCGAGTTTGCTCTGGAAGAATTCCGCCCAGAGCTCGAGCGTGGGGAGGACCCCAAGGAAGCCTTCGCACAGCGTGACGAAGGCCGACAGCAGCATCACCGCGTTGGGCGTGAGGTGATGCGGCTGGAGGTTGTAGAATTCGAGGAAGGCTCGGAGGAACCCGCTCGCCGGAAGGCCGAATCCGCGCAGGCAGTGCGAGCGGAAGATCACCCACTCGTCCTCCTCCGGTGCCGGTGAAATCTCCTTCTCCGACGCTAGACGAACCCGAACGAAGTTCTTGCCGGGCAGGCGTCGCGTCTGGTGGAGGAACTCGACGTGGTCCTCATGGACGTTGGAGCCATCCCACGAGCTTGACAGCGCCATGGGGCAGCGCGGCGAGAAGCAAGACGATGCGGCGGTGGAACGAAGCAACGGCGGAACAGCGCGGAAAAGAGCTACTGCGGGGAAGAGAAGAAGAAGGAGGGCGAGAAGGGGCGGAGTGAGGGAGAGCGCGCGAGCCTCTGCCGCTCCCCCTCCTCCTCCTACTTATAGACCGCGCGACGGTGCCAAGGAGGCACGGCGTGGGGGAACGTGGGGATCAACTGCGCCCACTCCCCCACGTCCCGCGATTATTGTGCCTTGATGGCAGAATAGAACCGCCGCAGGAAGGCGAGCGGTCCATGTGGGCCGCGGAAGATCCGTGCTCGGACCGAGGCCTGCGAGTGGCGGGCCCGGGCCTGTGGCGGCATCCCGTCGCACGCGTACGTTGGCAGGATTTCCTCGCCACGTGGCCCGTGTTCCCGCCTATGAGAAATGGAGCTTTTCCGAAGACGGCGCGCACAAGCAAAGCCGGCCCCTCAGGATAGGAAGCTGACCAAGCTTCTCGTCCCTTTATCAGCCTCGAAGCTCGCCCAGCTTCGGGGACTACTGTCGGAGTAAGTGACCACGGGTAGCCTAGTCGGCTCCCCCTGGCCTTTCTGAAAAAATTATGAGCCGATCCGGCTCTCAAGAATCGAAGACATGGGGCCGCCTTCCCCTGGCCGGCTGTCTCCCAGGCCGGCTATTGGAAGGTGGCCCGATTTCAACCCCCATGAAGAAAGCCGCGGGAGGGCCGGCTCCGAGGAGCCGGCTGCGAGAAGGCCGCCTCCAAGGAGCCGGCTCCCATAAAGCGGTCAAGACCGTACCCTCGAAGTCTGCATCCACGTAACAGCGATGTGACGGGCCGTGGCTATAGTGAAGCCTGCCACCCCCAAATCCCGGTGCGTGCCTGGCACAGTGCGCCATACGGGTGGCCACGACCCGTCCGGCGCAGCACTATTGCCACGTTGACCCTGATGTCATCCACAACGGGCTACCAGTACGGCCCACGGGCGGTGGGCCCCTTCGGGCAGAGAGACACCCGAAGGCGGCCTGGCCTCCCCTAGTCGGCCCAAGATGGAGCCGGCTCTCTCCAGCCGGCTTGCCACCCCCTCGAAGGAGATGCCCCATTAAGGAGACAAGACGCGGTGAGGCTACAGTGGTCACCCGCCGGACGGCAGCACTATAGCCACGCTTACCTCGGCGAAGCCCTCGTCACCAAGATTGAGCAACAGTAACCAGCCACCGACAAGGCCCTGGACAGTGGGGCCTGCCTGTCGACCAAGGAGCCGGTAGCCGGCGGGACCCACCAGCCGGCGGGCCCCAGCAGCCGGCGCAGAAGTCGGAGAGCGGAGACACAGACGGCTAGGCCCCACGCCCAGCCGGATTACCATTGTACCCCCGGGGGGTAGGCCTATATAAACCCCCCGGGACACCCATGCAAAGGATGGATCCCTGCTAGTTTTAGACACCACGTAGGGAGGAGAAGAGAGCAAGCAGAGCCCTTCTTCCTCCTCTCGCCAAATAGCTCAAGGAGCATCGTGTAGCTACTTGTTCATCTAGTGATCATGCGGAGACCCCGCAGAGCAGCAGTAGGGGTGTTATCTCCACGGAGAGCCCCGAAGCTGGGTAAGATTCGCCGGCGTGCATGTCTTCGCCTCATCCCGTTTCCAGGCACCGGCGATGTTTTACTGGCTCCCACAGTGATAAGCCACCCGTTGGCATATGTCGCACCTACCACCCGACAATGATATATGTGTACATGCATGTTTCATCTGCTCAACGGGCCTATATTTAGCTCACTGTTTTGTGATTTCCTAAAGTAGGTAATTAGTCATGGACTTTATCCACTAAATCTCCATCATATGTGTCAAAATCCAGAACCTGAAGCCTTTCTGCCTATAGCTAGCCCCTACAAAATAGCTGGAGAAAGATAGATATGTCAGTGATAAATCAGTGTAATTTCCAGCCATGTCAATCCTCGCTTTGAAACTTTTGACAGAGATCAGTCAAGGAGCTACAACTGTCTGTCACGCTCGAGAGCCAGCAGCACAAACGGCATGTACGTACCGCCAACATCAAGACCAATGATGACAACCTCAGAGATTTATTATCTTATATAAGAGGAACATGCTTTCTTGTAGGTTTGGCCCAAATTTTGAATTGCTAAATATCTGAATGAGGACGATGATGTAGATAGCTTGAAATTCATCCTAGTTGGCCGAACAGGGTCACTGGAGTAAATTTGGGACTGCCATGTTCCCCGCAAATACCATGGATACTTGGTGAAGCCATCCACGTGACCTAATCGCTCCTACAAAATTCACGTATTAGCATCCGTTACGACTGACGACAGATTACCCAAACAATCTATATCACACGTACCTTCAACAATCCATGTTTCACCGCTTTAGCAGCCAACCCCATCTCCTGCCACACCGGCCGCTGCAGGTCAGAACCAAAGTAGCCTCCTCCTTTGCCACCGTTCTAAGAAGCAGCACCGCCAGAATCCTCTATGCTTGCCCCCTCCCTCGCTCCTCTATCCGTCTTCCACATCCGGTGCACGGGACGGAACAGGAGGCGACCCCTCCTCCAAATCTAGATCGCGAGGGTCATCAGGTGAGGAGCGGCTGCGGCTCTTGGGCGTATCGAGCGCTAGGGCTGGTGGGGCATGTCGTCGTCACAAGCATGTGGAGGGTCGTGAGTCTGCCTAGGGCATCGAGGGATGGCTCTCCGCCGCCGCCGCCGAAGGAAGATGCGATCTGCCTCCTCTACGAACCCGAGACAGGGGCGAGACGAAATGACCCGTGGGCCTCATTTTTATTTGTCAGTGGGATGTTGAACCGTTTTTTCTATATCTAGCAAACGATATTTGTCAAATCTATACCGATGACAACATTATGTAACGCCCTCAATGCGGCTATATCTCCCACGTGTCGAAGCACGACTTAGAGGCATAACCGCATTGAAAGCAATGTCGCAAGTGAGGTAATCTTCACACAACCCATGTAATATATAAGGGAAAGAGATACATAGTTGGCTTACAATCGCCACTTCACACAATACATGAATAAAGCATTACATCATCCAGATACAAACAAGCTCCGACTACGGAACCAAAATAAAATAAGACTACCCCAAATGCTACACAGATCTCCGATCGTCCCAACTGGGCTCCACTATTGATCAACTAGAACGAAACAACACAAAGGACAAGATCTCCATCGAGCTCCTCCTTGAGCTTGGTTGCGTCACCTGCACGATTTCATCGACACCTGCAAACTGGTTTTGGAAGTATCTGTGAGTCACGGGGACTCAACAATCTCACACCCTCGCGATCAAGACTATTTAAGCTTATGGGAAGGGTAAAAGGTATGAGGTGGAGCTGCAGCAAGCGACTAGCATATATGGTGGCTAACATACGCAAATGAGAGCGAGAAGAGAAGGCAAAGCACAGTTGAGAAACTATGATCAAGAAGTGATCCTAGAACAACCTACGTCAATCATAACACCAACATCGTGTTCACTTCCCAGACTCCGCCGAGAAGACACCATCACGGTTACACACGCGGTTGATGTATTTTAATTAAGTCAAGTGTCAAGTTCTCTACAACCGGACATTAACAAATTCCCATCTGCCCATAACTGCGGGCACGGCTTTCGAAAGTTCAAATCCCTGCAGGGGTGTCCCAACTTAGCCCATCACAAGCTCTCACGGTCAACGAAGGATATTCCTTCTCCCAAGACAATCCGATCAGACTTGGCATCCCGGTTACAAGACATCCTCGACAATGGTAAAACAAGTCCAGCAAGACCGCCCGATGCGCCAACATCCTGAAAGGAGCTGCACATATCTCGTTCTCAGGGCAACACCGGGTGAACACTACATACAGCTAAAACTAGCCCTCAAGTTTCCTCGAGGTGGCGCCGCAAGTGGCTCTGTTTCAGACCAACACTTAGGCAATCACTGGTCAGGGGGGGGGGTAAAATAAAGATGACCCTTGGGCGGGCCTAACCCAAGTGTCGTGGAATTGTCACGGCAGATGTCCTTAGTGTCAGCACTTAGTCGCGAGGCCAACGCACCTATGTGGTAGCTTGAGAGGGGTTGAGCGGGAAGAGAGACGCGAGTTTTTACCCAGGTTCGGCCCCTCACGGTGGAGGTAAAAGCCTACATCCTGCTTCATTGATATTGATGATGATGATGATCACAGTTACAAGAGTGTTCTATCTCGAGAGCTATTGTCTAAACCTAACTTGTCCAACTTGTGGAACTTGTCAATCTTGTCCCTCTTGGGGTGCCCTGCCCCTCCTTATATATGTTGAAGGGGCGGTTTACATGACTAGTCCTATTAGGATTAGGATTACTCTATTACAAGTGGAGTCCTAGTCTTGCTTCCTTTGTAAGGAAATATTCTTTGTGCTTTCCTCATAAACCGGCCCACCATTAAACGTGAACCGGCCTTCTAGGCCATGGGCCTCGTCATCCATCTGACCCGCCCGCCGGGTTACTAATGAATTGCCAAGACCGGGCGGGTAGCCCATGAACCGCCAAGCTCCGGGCGGGTTACCAGTGAGTCATCCAGTCCGGCCGGTTTATACTTCCAGTCGGTTTACGGCACGGGGTATATCCCCGACATTAGCCCCCAGTTTAATTTGGATTTATCCATGTTAAATTGATTTGCAACATAAACTCAAGAGCAAATTTGACAGGTTATGCTCCGGGTTAAAAATTCTTGTAAATCGGCACCTGATCATCCTTGTCATTTCCTTCTTCTAGAAAATCCGGGTCAATAAGCCAGCTTCATACTCAATTTGCTTGCAGAAGATATTGAGAATAAAGAATCCATTTGAATCGGCCTTCAATGCTCTTGATTTGACAAAAATATTGGTCTTCAAATATTCAACTGATATCAGCCGGTTTGAAAATGTAGAACTTGCCGGTTTATCATTGCCAAAATTGCCGGGTTATAAGAACTGATGATCCCGGGTCATGACCGTTTATAGACACCGGGTTATGATTGTTACCAACGCCGGGTCACGCAATTGATCTTCCTGATCTGCTCAAAATTGAAAATTTTGAAGATGTTCCTCCTTTACATGCATAATACCTCTAGCCCCCAAGTCTTAAGGAGAGAATATAGTGATAACTTAAGACTTGCTCCAATCAGTGTTGCAACCTTGAAGAAATCCAGGTTGTTCATCTCAATCACCAGTCAGAACTGAGTATTCCACATATGTAGCCCCCAAGTGTCGGGTTGTCATGCTTGCAGCAACCTGGGACTTGAAATTGCCTTATGCTCATAAAAACTTCAATCAGTGTAGCCCCCAAGGGCCGGGTTATTATGCAATAATGAGCAGGGACTTTGTAAATATGATCATGTAAACTTGAGCAGCAATGTGTAGCCCCCAAGGGCCGTCTTAGTAAGATAATACTGAACCGGGACTTGATATATACTTCAATGAAAATAACATCTTATAATGTAGCTTCCATCGTAGGGCTTGAACCCACGTCCACAAGGTTAAGAGCTTTGTGCTTTACCAACTGAGCAATGGATCCTTCAATATTATGGACGAAAACTTGTGTACCTTGAATTGTTGACAGGAGAAATTGGTAGCCCCCGAGGGCCGGCTCATTATAATATGATGAGTCGGGTCTTCAATAAGACTAGTAAAAATGACTTTGCATTAGCCCCCAAGTGTCATGATGCATGCTTGCAGCGACATGATACTTGCATGTAATCTCGATTTGAATAATGTAGCCCCCAAGTGCTGGGTTGTAAGCCTGCAGCCACTCGGGACTATTCCTTCAATTGTAGAATAAATCATATCTATTGATAATATGATAGCCATTGCGCTTAAAGCGACTTTGAAAACCTTAATCATAATACTGGCTATTGATAACCATAATAAAAATCCAGCCATGTTGGCTATTTGAATAATATACCCAATGATTTATAAGCGCATAATTCCAATGGCGCAATCCAAATATATACTGGCGACTTATAGTCCAAAGCCAGGCCAGTTTAATAAACACCGGACAATTTCTCATCATAGGCTGGCGATTTATCGTCTTAAAGCCAGGCCGGTTTAATAAACACCGAATAATTTATCATCATACTGGCGACATATAGTCGAAAGCCAGGCCGGTTTTAATAAACACCGGTGATTTATAATCATGCTTTATTCAACCTGTTTCTGCATACAACAAGTTTAAAGTGTCCTGGCGGTTTACCGCCGGACGGGTCATAATGCCCAACATATAACCCAGATTTATAACCAATGCTGCACTTAAGAATAATCAAATATGAAATATATCATACCTGTGACATTGAATCACATCGTTGGTTTACCAACTTTTTGTAGTAAGAGTGATAACCCCAATCTTGAGTAATGATAACTCCTTTCATATTGTGCCGGTTTATGATAAAACCATGCCGGGTTGTGATAAACACCGGTTTAACCATATATAATACTGGCGACTCGTAGTCAAACCAGACCGGGCTGATAGTCTCCGGATTATAACTTGATCATGTACTGATAACTTGTAGTTAAAAGCCGAGCCGGGTTGATAAACACCGGTTTACTCCATAATAGGATGGTAACTTAAAACCAAACCGGACAGATAGTCGCCGGATTAAGATTTGACCGTGTTTCGACAATTTGTAATTGACAGTTGAACTGGATTAACAATGTTGGTTTTAAAAATGCAACAAAAATAAAAGAAATAGTTATCAAGGAAAATATTAAAGCAAAGGCAATGATAAAACCATTTGCAAAAAGAGGCTTATTTGAGCTGATCAGATGGCGTTACCATGGTCGGACACGACCAAGCTCCCGATAGGTGTAGCTATGGTTCAAGTCAGCCAAGTTCCCAAATGAAACCGTGGCATTTATGCCGATCAAGTGGCATGGCAATGGTTCGGGTTCGACCAAGCCCCCAAGTGATTCTATGGCCTTAGGCCGATCAAGAGGCATGATTGGTTCAGACGTGACCAAGTCCCCAAGTGATCTGGTGGCTCTCGCCTATCAAGAGGTATTGCATTGGTTCGGACACGACCAAGCCCCCAAGTGATGTTTATAAAATTTTCAAGGGGTAAACCGGAGGCCGCTTTAAAACAGAACAACTCCGTGTAACCACGCATGATGTAAAAGAACAGAGACCCCGCTTTATGAAGCAGATGCCCCCATGTGATCAATAATATGTCAGGCTAGTAAGGCGGGATACCCATGTTTGAACCGCGCATTGTGGCAGCAGGTCCTCTTCGGCAATTTTTAATTTTTTGCAAGAGATAAATCCTTCTTGAACTGGGATCTTGAACCGGATATTGAGAGCTTCAAAGCTTTGTGGGGGACATCTTTCCCTTGAACCAGATTTTAAACCGGAATCTTCATTTTTAGCCGGAAATTTTCTGACGGCCTTTAAACTTGAACTTGCGAGAAGTTAATTCCCTTTTGAACCGGACATTGTTAAACCGGATTTGAGCGCTTCGGAGCTTTGTGGGAGAATAGATTTCTCTTGAACCGGATTGTAAACCGGATATTTGAGAGCTTCAGTGAGACTGACTTCCCTTGAGCCGGATTTTAAACCGGAATCCTTTCTGATGACCCGGATCTTCTTCATTGAGCCGGGATTTTGTAACTGTCATATACTTTCTAAGCCGGAAATTTTCTGACGGCCTTTAAATTTTCATCAATATAATAGTAGCCTCCAGGACCGGGTTATCTTTCCCTCCATCGTCCTGGGTTTCTTAAACCGACTGAAACTGGCAAGATTTGCTGAGTCATGTCATCGTAGCCCCCGAGTCTCAAAGGTGACTCGAGGAGTTGGCTTGAGGCTCTCCATATTTGACCATAGCAGAAGATGTATATCATTGGCGTTGATAACGCGATGTGAATCCACAGAAGGTTGAGGTGACTGCGGCGGGTTGTAAATGATCCCATATGAGCCGTGTCAGCAACTCGGCCAATGGTTCCTTCCAACTGGCGATTTGAAGTTAATCAAAACTGTAGTGGCGGCGCCCAATAAACAGCTCATGCAGACAGGTGCGGCCCGGTATGTTGATGTAGACCAGGCCGCGAGAGACGGACGACAAAGACGGCCGTAGCTTCAGAGACGGCACAGCCAGATGAGTCGGCCGCGGCGTAGTAAGTCGGCGCGGACGGGAGAGTTGGCCGCGGGAGTTGTAAACCGGCGCGGACGGAGAGCCGCCTGCGGGTATTGTGAACCGGCGCGGATGGAGAACCGGCCGCGTGTTGATGTAAACTGGACCACAGGTGGTTTGCGCGCGTCCATTGAGCAGTGCGGAATGGTCAAAAGCCAGTATATAATGACGCCAGTGCGCGCTCCATATGCATGGTGTAACACCAAGGTTGTGGCGAATAATTGTCCTGCATATAAAAATATGCAAAACCAACGTTGTTATTCTTTTTACAAAAACAATATATGTCAAAAATAGACTTAGATAGATGTCACCTGATTTGTTCGGACGATGGATAATCCATATATATAGCGCCCATGAATCATCCATGGCAGTTTCACGGTGCGTTAACCACTCTCTCAAAGAGATCTTAAACCGGGGTGACTCTTATTTCAGGAGACCTTAAACCGGGGCGGCAGCGGTGGGTTACGATAGCAGGTGCTGAGCTCAGGTGGGTGATCCGGTGAGGCAGGGTCCTGCTGGGCCCAAATGGTGGCGGCGGCGACCCAGCGCAAGACTGAGGCCGGAGCATAGCCGTAGCGGCATGTTGCAGGAGCGACTTGGCACGGTGACTCGTGCCAAGGCAGAGGTGACACAGCAGCAGGCGATCTGGCAGCTCGAGGCGCCGCAGCGGCCGAGCAAGATTGGGAGCCGAGGGCAGCTCGGAGTGAGGGGCAAAGTCAAGGACTGACTCTGAACCGGACTGTGACAGCGGCGGCGTTTTTGTCGTGCAAGGAAGTGGTAGGTCAAACGTAGGAGTCCGTGTCTATGGATAACTCGCTCCTGGGTTGCGACTGTTTCCCGGTCGATCCCAGTTGAACAGATCGGGGTGTGGTCTTCCTTTTGGTGATTGAAAAACTGAACCAATACTACTAGTAGCTTCGCGTACTAGTGCTAGTTGCTGACCTTGACCAAAGCAATGATTAAAAACGAATCTGAACCTTTCAAGCCCCTTACACGAACAGCCGCCGCGGAGTATTTTTGCTGTAGTGTTGCTTTCATGAGAGCAATAGCATAATCAAAGTAATACTATTCTGACATAGCGCCTCGGGGTTGGATCCTTGTTTACACACACGTTTGTTGATTGATCTGACATAGCGCCCAGCGGATGCAGCATAATTCCTGCCAACCTTGGCGACAAGTGATTGTAGAAAAATTGATCTTAACTTCGGACTTCGACGGATCACATTGTATCGGTGGCACACAACAGAAACTCCAAACCATGGGTTTAGCCGGCTGGTGCCGAAGATTATCTCCTGTCGAGTTTTCTTCATCCGGCCAATTGTGACCTTCTCGATCCCTGTGAAAGATCCCTCCAAGAACTCATCACCACCGTGCGCGAGCCCCACGGTGGGCGCCAACTGTCGTGGAATTGTCACGGCAGATGTCCTTAGTGTCAGGACTTAGTCGCGAGGCCAACACATCTATGTGGTAGCTTGAGAGGGGTTGAGCGGGACGAGAGACACGAGTTTTTACCCAGGTTCGGCCCCTCACGGTGGAGGTAAAAGCCTACATCCTGCTTCATTGATATTAATGATGATGATCACGGTTACAAGAGTGTTCTATCTAGAGAGCTATTGTCTAAACCTAACTTGTCCAACTTGTGGAACTTGTCAATCTTGTCCCTCTTGGGGTGCCCTGCCCCTCCTTATATATGTTGAAGGGGCGGTTTACATGACTAGTCCTATTAGGATTAGGATTACTCTATTACAAGTGGAGTCCTAGTCTTGCTTCCTTTGTAAGGGAATATTCTTTGTGCTTTCCTCATAAACCGGCCCACCATTAAAAGTGAACCGGCCTTCTGGGCCATGGGCCTCGTCATCCATCTGACCCGCCCGCCGGGTTACTAATGAACCGCCAAGACCGGGTGGGTAGCCCGTGAACCGCCAAGCTTCGGGCGGGTTACCAGTGAGTCATCCAGTCCGGCCGGTTTATACTTCCAGCAAGACCGCCCGATGCGCCGACATCCTGAAAGGAGCTGCACATATCTCGTTCTCAGGGCAACACTGGGTGAACACTACGTACAGCTAAAACCAGCCCTCAAGTTTCCTCGAGGTGGCACCGCAAGTGGCTCTGTTTCATACCAACACTTAGACAAGCACTGGTCGGGGGGGAGGGTTATAATAAAGATGACCCTTGGGCTGGCCTAACCCAAGGGAAAAAGAGGCTAGGTGGCGAATGGTAAAACCAATGTTGGGCCTTGCTGGAGGAGTTTTATTCAAGGCAAACTGTCAAGGGGTTCCCATTATAACCCAACCGTGTAAGGAACGCAAAATCAAGGAACATAACACCGGTATGACGGAAACTAGGGCGACAAGAGTGGAACAAAACACCAGGCATAAGGCCGAGCCTTCCACCCTTTACCAAGTACGTAGATGCATTAATTAAAATAAGAGATATTCTGATATCCCAACAGCATATCCATGTTCCAAACATGGAACAAGCTCCAATCTTCACCTGCAACTAACAACGCTATAAAAGGGGCTGAGCAAAGCGGTAACATAGCCAAATAAGGGTTTGCTAGGACAAGGTGGTTAGAGGCTTGTCTTAACAATATGGGAGGCATGATAAGCAAGTGGTAGGTATCGCAGCATAGGCATAGCAAAAGAGCGGGCAACTAGCAAGCAAAGATAGAAGTTATTTCGAGGGTATGGCCATCTTGCCTGAGATCCCGCAAGGAAGAAGAACGAGTCCATGAAGAAGACAAACGGACGTAGCCAACGGATCCTCACAAACGCAACGTTATCGGAACTAACCCAAAGAAGCCACATCGGAAAGAAAGCAAACAACATAGTAAACAATCATCACATAAGCATGGCACGATGCGCAAACAAGCATGATGCATGTCCGGTTTAATGAGGCATGGCATGGCAAAGTGCACAAACAACCCTACAAATTAAGTGGAGCTCAATATGCAACTCCATTGCATATTGACGAAACACCACATTCAAGTTATTTAGTTCGATCTCATTTATGTACCCAACAATATTAAATGTTGTTAAGCATGTCAAGAGGTGAAACATAACAAAACTATACCATCAAAACAATTTAAATGGGGCCGGATATAACAAACAACAAACCCGGTAAATCCCCATATGCATTAGTAATTTAATGCAAACAACACTTTAAACATTCTTGAAGTTGTTATCATGATGCGGATGACATGTGCAAGTTTATGCAATTTTTATTAAAAGTTTGACAAGAGCATTATGAAGCATTTGTCACCGTGGTGGAAAGGAAAAGGGGTGTCACGACAACGATAACGAAAACGGTGCCACGGCAATGTTTCGGTTCCGTAACTCGATTGAGATACCGATGCAAAGGAGAAGTGTGCGGATGCGTGCAAAAGATGGTGGGGCGCTCCCGGATTCCGGGTGTCCCACGAGTTGACGACAAGGAAACGAGTGACAATTTGGACACCATACAAACACGAGCATCTCAAAATCGCAAGCATTCGTTCATGGACGTCGTCTCGGGTTATACCTTTGAAGCGTGCATTAACGGAACGGATCGAGTTCAGCGGTAGGGGTACACGTGTTGAAAGGGAAGTAGCTGTTCACGGGGTCGTCGTGGGAAGTAGCAGTTCACGCGACGGTAGTTGAACTTGACGTTTGCGTTACACGGGTCTTCGGCGACGGTCGTCGTACATGGTTCGGAGTGGTACTTGCATCTTCAGACTTGTCGGTCTCGATTCTTGCGACGGTAGCGGTATACGTCACATTTTCGGAGAGTTACTTGGGGTCATTTGAACTTGTCGGTCTTGTCATCTCGAAGGGGTGCTTGACGTTCTTAGCGATTCCGAAGACGGCGGTAGATGTACTTGGTGCCAATATGGTCTTCGGGTACTTGACGACTCCGGACGGGGCAACAAAACATAGTCGACCTTGATGTTTCGGTGTTGTAGTGGAACGAACGTCCGTGTAGCCTTGCCGGTGTAGGTACTTGACGGTATCCATGCGTAGAGGTACTTGGCAGTTTCATGTAGACGAACTTGAGGTACTCCGGGGCAGAGGTCGCAACGTTGCAACGATGGTCTCGACGCATCCAGATCGAAACAAAGCCAAGTGGCCTCGGGCATCGCAGATTGAGGCAGCGACGGGCGCTCGTCTCCTGCTCGAAGCAGAGGCGAGGTTGACGACACAGGGCTTGGGGGCACATAGAGGCTGAAGGGCGGAGCAGGTTCGGGCGCTGGAGGAGGCTGGCGAAGCAGGACGGACCGATCTCGGCCAGACCGGGTCGAAAACGGGGTGCAGCGGCGCCGGGGTGCGGCGGATGAGGACCGGCGTCGAAGATGCGCTCCTGCTGGTTGCCGCCGGTGATCTCTTGTTGGCTGCTGGTGCTCCAGCGGCATTGGAGATCGAGGCAAGCTCAAGGACGAGAGGAAGGAGACCTCCAGGGACGGGCGTAGGTGCGCGAGCCGAGGAGCTCCTGCTCCTGTGGTCGCGGTCCGAGGCGGCTGCACGGAGGGAGGAGAAGATCGAGATGAGGGAAAGAAAAGGATCGAGCCTAGGCCCCTGGCAGCGCTGAGGGAAACGAGGAAAGAGATCGAGGGAGAGAACGAGGGGATCAGGGAGATGGAATCGGGCAGAGGAGGGTCGAGCGCGGTTCCTCCTCTCTTGGCGGCGCTGAGGGAGGGATCGAGAGGGAGAGGGCGCAGGAGGATCGGGCTAAGGATCGTGCTAGGGTTGGTGGGTGCGGCTGGGCCTTGGGCCAGCGATGGAGTTTGGCCTAGGGAGGCCGGCGGCTGGTCGGGCCATCTAGGTCAGGCCGCAAGGTATAGTTAGGTGGGCCTTAGGGCTGGTTGGACTGCGGGGAAAAGATGGGCCTGGATTCTCTTCTCTCTCTCTAAAACTTAATCCTTTAACAGAAAAGAAATTAGAGAGAGGAAAAGAAAGAGGGGGTTAGGGATGGATTTTGAGCATGGGGATAATTTTCCCGAACTCACAAAAATATGCTCGTTCCGAGAAAAATAGAAAAAACCCGATCGAACAAAAGATTTCAAACTCATTTGAATTTAATTAAAATGGGTTTGAACTGGGACGAGGTTTTTGGAGTGACCAAAAATGTTGAAATTTTAGGTGGAGCTCCGGAAAATGACGAAAGCATACAAGGCAAGGTTAGAGAGTCAACACTTGAAGAAGAAAATTCCAAAAGAATGGAAATATTTATAATAGCTACCTAAATATTAGGAGGATAATGTTATAAAGAGAAGTCACTCTTCCCTCGATTTAAATGGACCGAAGATCCACACAAATTATTTAGTTGAGATGCAAAAGACTTATGACATGATGACAAGATGCAATGCACATGATGCAATGCACATGATGCAAAGATGAATGCAATAAATCAACAACTCACATGACGAAAACCCGGAAACCCTGGAAGGCACCTGAAGCTCCGGTCTTGGGGCGTCACAACACTCCACCACTACGAGAGGATCTCGTCCCGAGATCTAGGATGGCATCGGAGGGAAAACGAAAGAGGAAGAGGAGAGGTAAAACTAAGTTGCTTCTTAGACACACGAGTGAAACCAAAGAACCTTGAAAGGTTGAACAACTCGAAAGAAAGAGTACAACAGAGATGAACAAAGTTGAGAACACTCCGTTAGAAAAGAGGAACAAGGAAGAACAAATTCGGACAACACTCCGGTAAAAAAGAGATGCAAGAATAGATAAGTAGAAAAGAACTTGAGCAGAGTGCACAACACTCCGGATAAATGAATAAGCAAGGGAAAGAAAATGATATTGCAAAACAAGAAGATGGGTTGAAGAGAGCAACATCACAATGCCTCCGGGATTAATGAAAGAATGGAATGGAATGAACGAGGAAACAAGATCTTGGGAGAGCACGCTTACAACATATTCTCGAACGGAGTTGTTGGATTATCAACAACGAAAGGATAAGCTTGATGTGGGCTTATGGAAGACATCTCAAAATTATTAGTTGAAATACTGCCACTAACGGAAAACAATAGATTGGATTGATATCAACAAGGAGACGAGAAACTTATTTTTGCCGGGAGGATACATGAAGAACTTGGGTCATTTATGAGCACCATAAATAGCAACAATCCTTAGGGAAAGCTTCAGGTGAAATATAACCCAAGATAACTCGAACGAAGAGGTTGATGGATTTAAGATATCTCATTCTTAACAACATGTGAATCATGAAACATGAACTCCGATTATCAAGAATGACATAATACCACCTCAAAAGATAAGGTAAAAAAGAATTGCACTCCGGATTGCAAGAAGAAGAAAACTTGAAGTATATCTTGGCGGATCATAGCTTCGAGAGATATCTTGAAGAACAATTGAAGAATGAAAAGAATTGAAAGTGCTAGTGATCGACTAGAGGGGGGGTGAATAGGCGATTTTTATGGAAGTCTTCAAAACATGTAAGTTTCGAAGACAAACGATAGAAATGAAACTATTACCATGCAGCGGAAGGTAGACTACACTAGGCAAACCAAAGTCACGTATTCAATGAGGTGAAAGCACAATGACTAATAGCAGCTAGGAAGTAAGGATCAGGTAGGAAGATATTGAGAAGCCGATGAGTACACGTAATCACTTAGTGAAGTCGAATGGTGATGCTATCGTACAATGACTTCACAAGAACCAACAGTAAGTAAAGGGAAGGGAAGGATGAAACCAGTGACTCATTGAAGACAATGATTTGTTGGACCAGTTCCAGTTGCTGTGACAAGTGTACGTCTGGTTAGGGAGGCTGAGATTCAACTCAGAAGACCTCGTCTTCACCTTATTCCCCTTGAGCTAAGGACACCCAGTCCTCACCCAATCACTTTGGTAAGTCTTCAAGGTAGACTTCCAAACCTTCACAGACTTCGTTCACCGGCGATCCACAATGACTCTTGGATGCTCAGAACGCGACGCCTAACCGGCTGGAGGATTCACAGTCCTCAAGTGTAATAAGTCTTCAGATCACACAAACAAGAAGACTTAAGTGATGCCTAACACTCTTTAGCTCTGGGTGGTTAGGGCTTTATCCTCTCAAGGAATTCTCTCTCAAAGGCTTCGAGGTGGGTTGCTCTCAAACGACAAAAGCCGTACTTTAACTCTGAGAAGCCACCCATTGATGGTTGTAAGGGGTGGGCTATTTATAGCCACTAGGCAACCCGACCTGATTTGTCCGAAATGACCCTGGGTCACTAAGGAACTGACACGTGTTCCAACAGTCAGATTTCAAACACACACGGCAACTTTACTTGGGCTACAAGCAAAGCTGACTTGTCCAACTCTGGACAAGATTCGCTCTCATAGTCTTCACTCGAAGACATAGGATTTTGGTTAAGCATCACTTCAGTCATTCTGACTGGTTCTCTTGGACCCCACTTAAGAGTACGATGGTTCCTATGACTCAACAAAGAAGAAAAAGAACTACGAAAGATCTAAGTCTTCGCGCTCCATAGTCTTCATGCGATGTCTTTTCTTGTCATAGTCTTCAATGTGAATGTCTTCACATACCACCTTTGACTTCAATGTCTTCATACATTTTTAGGGGTCATCTCTGGTACGAAAACCGAATCAATGAGGGACTTCTACCTGTGTTATCCTGCAATTCTCACAAACACATTAGTCCCTCAACTAGGTTTGTCGTCAATACTCCAAACCAAACTAGGGGTGGCACTAGATGCACTTACAATATCCCCCTTTTTGGTGATTGATGACAAACTAGTTGAAGTTTTCAACGGGGAATATAATATGTGAAATTGTAAAGGATAAGGAATTGTCTTCATAAGTTGCAAGGGCTCCCCCTGGAGATATGCATATAAGTAATTTGCTTTTGGAATGCAAATGCACATGGCAGGTTGTACTTGTGGAGATCCTCTTCAACTTATGATGACAATTAATCATGCATGAAAAGTATGTGAAGATAATGACATGCATAATGAAAAATGGACGTCTGCAAAATGATCTAAGTGTGGAATTTATCGTCGCACATGCGGAATTTATCATCGCATCACAGAATAGCAAATAAGTAGCAGACGACCATCGAGTTTAAGTGTTACAACTCAAAGAACCAAATGTATCAAAATGAGAGTTGTAAGCACTAGGAAAAACATAAAGTAACCGCCTATATGGACCCGCTTGAAGACTATCAAACTCATATGCTTCTCCCCCTTTTGTCAGTAATGACCAAAAAGGTTTGAAGACATAGAGCATCTACTCGTTCCCATGGAGAGTAGGTGAAGAAGCAAGGTCGTCGGTGGTGTTCAGCGGTGCAGAAGAACTTGGGGCAGTGTCGATGTGTGCAGAAGTAGGGGGCGGTGAAGTAGCATCATCTTCGTCCTCGATCACTCTGGCATTCAAAGTTGCCACAGAGGAAGAGAACTCAGAGTCTTCAAGAGATGGAGTTCGTCGCAGCACAGTCCTTCGGGGAGGTGTGGAGTCAAACTTGAAACGTTCAGAGAAGCCATCTTCTTGAAGATCATCCTCAGAACACATAAGCGTTAGCCCTTTCCATGTACGCCGACAGGTTTCATGGGCAACAAAGGTGTAATGCCCTCGATGCGGCTATATCTCCCACGTGTCGAGGCACGACTTAGAGGCATAACCACATTGAAAGCAATGTCGCAAGTTAGGCAATCTTCACAACATCCCATGTAATATAGATAATAAAAGGGGAGATACATAGTTGGCTTACACTCGCCATGTCAATCACAGTACATAAATAGCATTACATCAACCAAACACTCATGGCCCGACTACGACGCCAAAAGAAAAGTTAAACCCAACATGCGACACGGTCCCGATCGCCCCAACTGGGCACCACTACTGATCATCAGGGAAAGACACATAGTAACGGCGTGAGTCCTCGTCGAACTCCCACTTGAGCTCAAGCGCGTCATCTGGAACGGAATCATCAGGCCCTGCATCTGGTTTGGAAGTAATCTGTGAGCCACAGGGACTCAGCAATCTCGCACCCTCGCGATCAAGACTATTTAAGCTTATAGGTAAGGCAAGGTAAAATATGTGGAGCTGCAGCAAGCGACTAGCATATATGGTGGCTAACCTGTTCGCAAAAGAGAGCGAGAAGAGGGGGCAAATCACGAATGAGTAACTAGAGGACAACCTGCGACAAGCATTACTCCAACACCGTGTTCACTTCCCGGACTCCGCCGAGAAGAGACCATCACGGTAACTCACACAGTTGATTCATTTTAATTAAGTTAAGGTTCAAGTTATCTACAACCGGACATTAACAAATTCCCATCTGCCCATAACCGCGGGTGAAGGAAATATGCCCTAGAGGCAATAATAAAGTTATTATTTATTTCCTTATATATCATGATAAAAGTTTATTATTCATGCTAGAATTGTATTAACCGGAAACATAATACATGTGTGAATACATAAACAAACAGAGTGTCACTAGTATGCCTCTACTAGACTAGCTTGTTAATCAAAGATGGTTATATTTCCTAACCATGGACAAAGAGTTGTCATTTGATTAACAGGATCACATCATTAGATGAATGATCTGATTGACATGACCCATTCTATTAGCTTAGCACCCGATCGTTTAGTATGTTGCTATTGCTTTCTTCATGACTTATACATGTTCCTATGACTATGAGATTATGCAACTCCCGTTTGCCGGAGGAACACTTTGTGTGCTACCAAACGTCACAACGTAACTGGGTGATTATAAAGGAGCTCTACAGGTGTCTCCAAAGGTACATGTTGGGTTGGCGTACTTCGAGATTAGGATTTGTCACTCCGATTGTCGGAGAGGTATCTCTGGGCCCTCTCGGTAATGCACATCACATAAGCCTTGCAAGCATTGCAACTAATAAGTTAGTTGTGAGATGATGTATTACGGAACGATTAAAGAGACTTGCCAGTAACGAGATTGAACTAGGTATGGGATACCGACGATCGAATCTCGGGCAAGTAACATACCGATGACAAATGGAACAACGTATGTTGTTATGCGGTCTGACCGATAAAAGATCTTCGTAGAATATGTAGGAGCCAATATGAGCATCCAGGTTCCGCTATTGGTTATTGACCGGAGACGTGTCTCGGTCATGTCTACATTGTTCTCGAACCCGTAGGGTCCGCACGCTTAAGGTTTCGATGACAGTTATATTATGAGTTTATGAGTTTTGATGTACCGAAGTTAGTTCGGAGTCCCGGATGTGATCACGGACATAATGAGGAGTCTCGAAATGGCCGAGACATAAAGATTGATATATTGGACGGCTATATTCGGACACCGGAAGTGTTCCGGGGAAGTTTCGGATAAAACCGGAGCACCGGGGGGTTACCGGAACCCCCCGGGGGGTTAATGGGCCTCATGGGCCTAAAGTGGAGAAGAGGAGGGGCTGCCAGGGCAGGCCGCGCGCCCCCTCTCCCCCTAGTCCGAATTGGACAAGGAGGGAGAGGAGGCGCCCCCCCTTTTCCTTCTCTCCTTCCCCCTCTCCTACTTGGACAAGGAAAGGGAGGGGAGTCCTACTCCCGGTAGGAGTAGGACTCCTCCTGCGCGCCTCCTACTAGGGCCGGCCGCACCCCCCGCCTTGGATCCTTTATATACGGAGGCAAGGGGCACCCCTAGACACACAAGTTGATCCACGTGATCATATTCTTAGCCGTGTGCGGTGCCCCCTTCCACCATAGTCCTCGATAATATTGTAGCAGTGCTTAGGCGAAGCCCTGCGACGGTAGTACATCAAGATCATCACCACGCCGTCGTGCTGACGGAACTCTTCCCCGACACTTTGCTGGATCGGAGTCCGGGGATCGTCATCAAGCTGAACGTGTGCTAGAACTCGGAGGTGCCGTAGTTTTGGTGCTTGATCGGTCGGGCTGTGGAGACGTACGAATACATCAACCAAGTTAGCGCTTTCGTTGTCGATCTACAAGGGTACGTAGATCACACTCCTCCCCTCTTATTGCTATGCATCACCATGATCTTGCGTGTGCGTAGGAAATTTTTTGAAATTACTACGAAACCCAACAGCGGGCACGGCTTTCGAAAGTTCAAATCCCTACAGGGGAGTCCCAACTTAGCCCATGACAAGCTCTCACGGTCAACGAAGGAATAGACCTTCTCCCGAGACATTCCGATCAGACTCGGCATCCCGGTTCTACAAGACACTTCGACAAGTTAAAACAAATCCAACAACACCGCCCGAATGTGCCGACAAATCCCGATAGGAGCTGCACATATCTCGTTCTCAGGGCACACTCAAATGAGACATCCTACGAGTAAAACCAACCCTCAAGTTGACCTGAGGTGGCCCCGCAGTCTACTCGGTCGGACCAACACTCAGAGGAGCACTGGCCCGGGGGGGGGGGTTTAAATAAGATGACCCTCGGGCTCCGGAAACCCAAAGGAAAAAGAGGCTAGGTGGCAAATGGTAAAACCAAGGTTGGGCATTGCTGGAAAAGCTTTAATCAAGGCAAACTATGAAGGGGTTCCCATTATCACCCAACCGCGTAAGGAACGCAAAATCCGGGAACATAACACCGATATGACGGAAACTAGGGCGGCAAGAGTGGAACAAAACACTAGGCGAGAGGCCGAGCCTTCCACCCTTTACCAAGTATATAGATGCATTAAGATAACAAGATAATATAATGATATGCCAACAAGTAAATAATGTTCCAACAAGGAACGGGCTCCAATCTTCACCTGCAACTAGCAACGCTATAAGAGGGGCTGAGCAAAGTGGTAACATAGCCAATCAACGGTTTGCTAGGACATGGTGGGTTAGAGGTATGACATGGCAATTTAGGAGGCATGATAAGCAAGTGGTAGGCATCGTAGCATAGGCATAGCAAAAGAGCGAGCATCTAGCAAAGCAAAGATAGTAGTGATTTCGAGGGTATGATCATCTTGCCTGCACAGTTGTCAGAGTTGACTGGATCCTCGAAAACAAACTCTACGGGCTCCTCGTTAGCGAACTCGTCTCCCGGCTCTACCCAAACAAGACAAACAAGCAACAAGGACACAATCGACCACGTGCAAAGCTCAAACAATATGATGCAAACATGGTATGCTATGCGGGATGCGATATGCGATGCATATGCAAGATTTGACAAGGAATGAATGAACCTGGCCTCAACTTGGAAATCCAAGTGTGCCACTGGAAAGGTGAGGTGAAACCGCTTGAAAACGATATAAAGAACGCCAGAATCGGAGTTACGGTTTGGAAATGGCAAGCAATTCAAATATGGCACCGGTTTGCGATATACAGTAAGTAGCCATCTAAATGCAACCAGATGAACATCCTACAGCACTCAAACATGACAAAAAAATACATGGCAGGGATCCATACATGATGCTTAACAAAAGATGAACACTGAGCTACGGCCAATTCATCCATTAACAGGTTCAAACAAGCATGGAAATAATGCATTTGGTAAACAGATTTCAGACTTGGTGAAATTAACACTTGTCTGGAATTTCAGATCAAGTAGCACATTTTGGAGCATGAAAACTATATGCTACAGGACCTGAACATGGCAAAGTAAAGCATGACATGGAGCAACTCAAAGAGCTTAACAAAAGTCCCTTAGTGACACTGAGCCAAAAGGGATCAGAAAATACATTTGCAAGCATGTGAACATGGCAAAAACATAAACAGATCACAGACTTAGTGAAAACTAAAGCATGCAAAAACAGATATCAAGTAGGCATGTTTACGAGCTCGATGCACTCACTACAGAGCAAGTCAGGACAATCTAAGCATACACCCGTCAAGAATACACATTATACCAACTAGACATGGCAAGAACAATAGCATAGCATGCACGGAATAACTACAACATCCTCGGCAAAATCGCTAACAAGTAGACAACCTGCCCAGATTCACGAAATAGCAAAAGTAGAGCTTGATTGACTCAAGCTAGGGTGCTCCATAATTGCAAACAAATACATGGATGGATAGAGAACTACAAGATTAACAAAACATCCTTACTGATCATCCTCAAAAGAGGCGCGGATCACTAGGAAACAACATGAACATATGGCATATTGAGATAAACAGATCAAGGACATAGTGGAAATGCTAAGTCCCTGAAATCAGCATTAACGAATGCTCCACTTTGAAAGCTTGTGCTAGTCACCACACACATCACAAAAATACATGGGTTGCACCTCTGTATAGATGGCAAAACATAAAACAAAACACACGTAGAGCTCAGTGGCATATCATGCACACAATAATCATGGCAAAAATAACAAATATCTAATTGGAGCAGCAGATCTGACAATTATCTCAAATAGCATTCTTCCAACAGCATTTCGGGCATCAAGATGAACTCAAATGAAAATGATGCAATGAGATGAAATGATGTTCTCTCTGAGACGAACATTTTGATATGCTATATGCCCAAAACGGAGCTACGGATGCAAAGTTATGGCATGATGAAAAGTGCTCCAGGAGGTAAAAATAAAAGGACTTAGGGAAATCTCGGGGTCAACCTAGGGTTTGACCCGATCCAGATCCGGGCGCGTGAACTGAGGCTCGTCGGAGATCTTCGCCAGAGAAGAGGAACATGGTGGCCGACGTCATGGGAGCTCGCCGGAGTAGGCAGGGGGCGGCGGCCGAAGTGCGGGCGGCGGGGCCGGCGACGTGCGGGCGGCGCGACGTTGGCAAGGCGGCGGAGGGCAGCGGCCAGAGCAGCGCCGGCGAGGCGTCAGACACCGGCGGAGGCGGGGCGAGGTGCCGGCGAAGGCGAACGCCGGCAAAGGGCGGCGGGGCGGCGCGCAGCTCGGGCTCCCGCGCGGGGAGTCGCTTGGCGAGCGGCGGCGGCGACCGGGCCGGGCGGGCCCGCGATGGGCTCCGCGGGCCGGCGCGGTGGAGACGGCGGCGAGGGCGCGTGGCGGCTCAGGATTGGGCGCGGGGTGGAGGCGGACATTTCCGGCGGCGGGGAGAATGTCCGGTGACGTAGAGGAGGATTGGATCTAGGGTTTCGCCCGAAAATTTCGGGGGGAGGTGCAAATATATAGGTAGAGGGAGTTAGGAGAGTCCAAATGAGGTGCGGTTTTCGGCCACGTGATCGTGATCGAACGCTCTAGATGATGGAGAGGGTTTTGGTGGGTTTTGGGCCAAATTGAAGGGGTGTTGGGCTGCAACACACACGAGGCCTTCTCGGTCCCTCGGTTAACCGTTGGAGCATCAAACGAAGTCCAAATGGTACGAAACTTGACAGGCGGTCTACCGGTGGTAAACCAAGGCCGCTTGGCAAGTCCCGATCCAATCCAGAAATGTTTAATCCCCACACACGAAAGAAAGGTAGAAATGACCACCGGAGGAGAACGGAGCGCCGGAATGCAAAACGGACAACGGGGAAAATGCTCGGATGCATGAGACGAACATGTATGCAAATGAAATGCACATGATGACATGATATGCAATGCATGACACACAAGCAATGACAACGCAACAACAGCGAATAACTGGAGGACACCTGGCACATCGGTCTCGGGGCGTTACAACACTCCACCACTACGAGAGGATCTCGTCCCGAGATCTAGAATGGCACCGGAGGGAAAAAGAAGAGGAAGAGAAGAAGTAAAACTAAGTTGCTCCTTTGACCAATGAGTGAAACCAAGAAACCTTTAGAGGTTGAACAATTGAAAGAAAGAAAGCAACAGAGAAGAATAAAGTTAAAAGCACTCCATTACGAAAAGGGGAAAAAAAGAACCGATTCGGGTAGCACTTCGGTTGAAAAGAGATGCAAAACTTGATAGGATGAAAAGGATTTGAGCAAAAGGGGACACAACACTCCGGTTAAATGGATCAACCAAGAAAAGAACACGATCCTGACAAAACAAGAAGATGGGTTGCAGAGAGCAACATCACAATGCCTCCGGAATGCAGGGAAACAAGATCTTGAGATTGCACGGTTACAACAAATGGTAGAATGGAGTTGTTGGAAAACCAACAACGAAAAGAATAAGCTTGATATGGTCTTATGAGATACATCTCAAATTATGAGGTGACAACCTGCCACTCACGGGAAAAAGAATTGGATTGATATGAACAAGGAGAGGAGAAAAACTATTTCACCGGGAGGATAAATGAAGAACTTGGGTCATTTATAAGCACCATAGATAGCAACAGTCCTTAGGGAAGGCTTTAGGTGAATTATAACCCAAGGTAACTCCAAAGACGAGATTGATGGATTTAAAATATCTCATCCTTGACAACATGTGAATCGTGAAACATGAACTCAAATTATCAAGAATGACATAATACCACCTCTAATGATACGGAAGAAAGAATTGCACTCCGGATTGCAAGATGAAGAATGCTTGATCTTCTATGAAAAGAATCTTGATTAACACTTCGAGAATGAATTAAATCCTTGATGAAACCATCATGTAGAACCTCCATGAAGAAACTCCGGTAACAAGAGAATAAAAAGAAAGAGAAATTGAAAACACAAGGTGAATCCTTGCAATGATTTAGATGGATCTCCGTGATAATATAATTGCGAGATCTTGGAACTCCGGTAAAAGAGAAGATGACAACAATTGAAAACTGAGAATATGTATGATGAACTACTCTGGAATAAGGAATTAATCACTTGGATGAAACAAGAATAAGAATTATGTTATGTGTATCCTTCAGAAATTTAATTGCTGACAAGCAACGGATTTGGCACACCACTTATTCTCGTAGCAAGGATTAAGAGAGATATAGAATAAACTTGGGAAGGTCTTCAATGAACCGCCGGTAGGATTGAAACAACGAATGAATTGATATGACAAACGAATGAAGAGGAACTCTTGAACGAACCACCGTAAGAATTGAAAATGAACGAAGAGAAGATAAAGAAACACCGGGAAAAAACACAAAGGAAAAAGAATGGAGAGACTTCCATCAATAAAATGATACTTGATTGAGAAGTCTGAGGCCTTGAAGAAAAAGTGTGGGTGGGCGGGAAAAACAAAGGCAACTTGGAGATGGATGAAATAAACACCGTTGAGAAGAACTCATACTTGATCTTGCGGATGTTGAAATGATCAGATCCACTTGAAGAGAAACACACCGGTGAAAAAAATGGAAATGACAAACTCGATGATCGAGAAGGATTAGTATTCACATAGGAATATGAGAACACCACTTGGAAAAGGTATGGAATAAACATTTGACTTCGAAGCAACTCGAATACCACAACTCAAAATGAAACAAAGGATTGGCTGGCAGAATAAGCCGGAACAAACATATGATAGAGATTTCGTCCGAAGTTTTCGTGGTGGGGCCTACACGGGCTCGATCGTACAACACCATCATGTACCAGGCAATGCACATGACATACGAAGCGTCCCCGAGTCGGCATAGCCAAGGACTCTTTAAGACACAACGAGACCACTGTAAAACCAACCCTCAAGTTGCCCCGAGGTGGCCCCGCAGTCTACTCGGTTGGACCAACACTCAGAGGAGCACTGGCCCAGGGGGGGGGTTAAATAAGATGGCCCTCGGGCTCCGGAAACCCAAAGGAAAAAGAGGCTAGGTGGCAAATGGTAAAACCAAGGTGGGGCATTGCTGGAAAAGCTTTAATCAAGGCGAACTATGAAGGGGTTCCCATTATCACCCAACCGCGTAAGGAACGCAAAATCTGGGAACATAACACCGATATGACGGAAACTAGGGCGGCAAGAGTGGAACAAAACACTAGGCGAGAGGCCGAGCCTTCCACCCTTTACCAAGTATATAGATGCATTAAGATAACAAGATAATATAATGATATGCCAACAAGCAAATAATGTTCCAACAAGGAACGGGCTCCAATCTTCACCTGCAACTAGCAACGCTATAAGAGGGGCTGAGCAAAGCGGTAACATAGCTAATCAACGGTTTGCTAGGACATGGTGGGTTAGAGGTTTGCCATGGCAATTTAGGAGGCATGATAAGCAAGTGGTAGGCATCGTAGCATAGGCATAGCAAAAGAGCGAGCATCTAGCAAAGCAAAGATAGTAGTGATTTCGAGGGTATGATCATCTTGCCTGCACAGTTGTCAGAGTTGACTGGATCCTCGAAAGCAAACTCAACGGGCTCCTCGTTAGCGAACTCGTCTCCCGGCTCTACCCAAACAAGACAAACAAGCAACAAGGACACAATCGACCACGTGCAAAGCTCAAACAATATGATGCAAACATGGTATGCTATGCGGGATGCGATATGCGATGCATATGCAAGATTTGACAAGGAATGAATGAACCTGGCCTCAACTTGGAAATCCAAGTGTGCCACTGGAAAGGTGAGGTGAAACCGCTTGAAAACGATATAGAGAACGTCGGAATCGGATTTACGGTTTGGAAATGGCAAGCAATTCAAATATGGCACCGGTTTGCGATATACAGTAAGTAGCCATCTAAATGCAACCAGATGAACATGCTACAGCACTCAAACATGACAACAAAATACATGGCAGGGATCCATACATGATGCTTAACAAAAGATGAACACTGAGCTACAGCCAATTCATCCATTAACAGGTTCAAACAAGCATGGCAATAATGCATTTGGTAAACAGATTTCAGACTTAGTGAAATTAACACTTGTCTGGAATTTCAGATCATGTAGCACATTTTGGAGCATGAAAACTATATGCTACAGGACCTGAACATGGCAAAGTAAAGCATGGCATGGAGCAACTCAAAGAGCTTAACAAAAGTCCCTTAGTGACCCTGAGCCAAAAGGGATCAGAAAATACATTTGCAAGCATGTGAACATGGCAAAAACATAAACAGATCACAGACTTAGTGAAAACTGGAGCATGCAAAAACAGATATCAAGTAGGCATGTTTACGAGCTCGATGCACTCACTACAGAGCAAGTCAGGACAATCTAAGCATACACCCGTCAAGAATACACATTATACCAGCTAGAAATGGCAAGAACAATAGCATATCATGCACGGATAAACTACAACATCCTCGGCAAAATCGCTAACAAGTAGACAACCTGCCCAGATTCACGAAATAGCAAAAGTAGAGCTCGATTGACTCAAGCTAGGGTGCTCCATAATTGCAAACAAATACATGGATGCATAGAGCACTACAATATTAACAAAACATCCTTACTGATCATCCTCAAAAGAGGCGCGGATCACTAGGAAACAACATGAACATATGGCATATTGAGATAAACAGATCAAGGACATAGTGGAAATGCTAAGTCCCTGAAATCAGCATTAACGAATGCTCCACTTTGAAAGCTTGTGCTAGTCACCACACACATCAAAAAAATACATGGGTTGCACCTCTGGATAGATGGAAAAACATATAACAAAACACATGTAGAGCTCAGGGGCATATCATGCACACAATAATCATGGCAAAAATAACAAATATCTAATTGGAGCAGCAGATCTGACAATTATTTCAAATAGCATTCTTCCAACAGCATTTCGGGCAACAAGATGAACTCAAATGAAAATGATGCAATGAGATGAAATGATGTGCTCTCTGAGACGAACATTTTGATATGCTATATGCCCAAAATGGAGCTATGGATGCAAAGTTATGGCATGATGAAAAGTGCTCTAGGAGGTAAAAATAAAAGGACTTGGGGAAATCTCGGGGTCAACCTAGGGTTTGACCCGATCCAGATATGGGCGCGTGAACCGAGGCTCGTCGGAGATCTTCGCTGGAGAAGAGGAACGCGGTGGCCGGCGTCATGGGAGCTCACCGGAGTAGGCAGGGGGCGGCGGCCGAAGTGCGGGCGGTGGGGCCGGCGACGTGCGGGCGGCGCGGTGTTGGCAAGGCGGCGGAGGGCGGCGGCCAGAGCAGCACCGGCGAGGCGTCAGACACCGGCGGAGGCGCAGTGAGGTGCCGGCGAAGGCGAACGCCGGCAAAGGGCGGCGGGGCGGCGCGCAGCTCGGGCTCCCGCGCGGGGAGTCGCTCGGCGAGCGGCGGCGGCGAGTGGGCCGGGCGGGCCCGCGATGGGCTCCCCGGGCCGGCGCGGTGGAGATGGAGGCGAGGGCGCGTGGCGGCTCAGGATTGGGCGCAGGGCGGAGGCGGACATGTCCGGCGGCGGGGAGAATGTCCGGTGACGCAGAGGAGGATTGGATCTATGGTTTCGCCCGAAAATTTCGGGGGGAGGTGCAAATATATAGGTAGAGGGAGTTCGGAGAGTCCAAATGAGGTGCGGTTTTCGGCCACGCGATCGTGATCGAACGCTCTAGATGATGGAGAGGGTTTTTGTGGGTTTTGGGCCAAATTGAAGGGGTGTTGGGCTGCAACACACACGAGGCCTTCTCGGTCCCTCGGTTAACCGTTGGAGCATCAAACGAAGTCCAAATGGTACGAAACTTGACAGGCGGTCTACCGGTGGTAAACCAAGGCCGCTTGGCAAGTCTCGGTCCAATCCGGAAATTTTTAATCCCCACACATGAAAGAAAGGTAGAAATGACCACCGGAGGAGAACGGAGCGCCGGAATGCAAAACGGACAACGGGGAAAATGCTTGGATGCATGAGACGAACATGTATGCAAATGAAATGCACATGATGACATGATATGCAATGCATGACACGCAAGCAATGACAACGCAACAACAGCGAATAACTGGAGGACACCTGGCACATCGGTCTCGGGGCGTTACAAAAGGCATTCTTGGTGGCTAGATTTCGAATGCGGTTGACATCCAGCAAGAGGCTTTGCATTTGGCGCTTTAGCCAGTCATGATGCCTATCCTATTTCTGATGAAGAGCTACTAGAAGCTCTCGGTCATTGAGAACACGAGATCGCTTCTTGGGCCGTTGGGCAATGGTGCTTTCAGTGGCTTCAGTGAGGGCACAATGAGGTGCACGTGTAGTACCAGCGAGAGGATAAACATGAGTGACTGCTTCAACTCCTTCAATGTTCTGAGAGAAACTTTGATGTTCAGCATTCTGAAGACTAAGAGGCTCCTTGGCAGGCTCTGGATGAATGGCTTCAACGGACATATCCACGTCAGGTAGAAAGATCCGATGATTGCGAGCAGATTGCTGATATAAGATAGCTGAGTGGAGTTTAATCAGCCGCATTATCCATGGAGCATAGAACTTCAAGCTAAAAAGATCATATCCTGATGCAGCAAGTTGGCGGATGAAGAAGTCTTGTGCGTTGAAGCATTTGCCGTGAAGAATATAGAAGATAAAGGTCTTCATTGCACCTTCCAGCTTTGCATGTGGAGAATGTCCTTTGATGGGCCAGAGAGTTCGCCTTATAATGTGATAGATAGTCCATGGCAGATACTCAAGGTCTTCAACAAAGAACTCCTTAGGATATGCAGCATCTGGAGGCAAAGGCTTCATCATACTAAGCATCTGACTCATGTTCGGTTCAGGCTTCTGAAAGATGCTCTCCATAGCTTCACTGTGAAGCTGACAGCCAGGTTCATAGAGATCTCCAAGAGTGGGCAAACCAGTGAGCTCAATGATATCAAAGGCTTTGGCTTTGTGATGAACATTTCCAGTCATCCACTCAAGGACCCAAGTCTTCGGATCTCTGTTGTAGCCTCGTATGTGAAGAGTGGCATAAAATTGGAGCAGCAACGCTTCGTTCCAGTGCTCTTGGTCGGTGACGAAAGGCAACAGTCCAACCTCTTTGAAGCAATCCAGAGCTTCTTCCAAGTAGGGCAGACCAGTTATTGCTTCGGTGTCAAGACGCATATGAGGGAAGATGCGACCTTGATTGTACAGAATGCATGAGTAATAACTTCACTGTGGATAGCTCCAGAACTGACCAGAAGATATTCTTTCCCTTGAGTAGGGGTTCTTGGAGCTATTGAAGAAGGTGTTGTCTGCTTTGAAGCCGTTGACATTAAAGGATCCAGGTGCTGATGTAGGACCTGGAAACCTGGGCAACCTTGGCATTGGCTTCTGTACCTGAGGCCTATGCTCAACATGATAGTCAAACTGAGGACCAGCAGCAGGCGCAGGAACAGGAGCAGTAGCATCATTGGATTCACTGACTTCTGGTTCATGGGTTGGTCTAGGCTCCACATTTGCTTCAGCCATGACTGCGTCATTGGCTTCATTTGTGTTGGTGGTGGCAGCCTCAAGATTCTCAACCTCCACTTGGTGAGCTGGAGGGTCGGGCACAGACACGTTCTCCTCGAGAACAATTTCTTCAGTAATGGGGGGAGTAGGGACATGTTCTTCTTCTTGGGTGTCGTCGGCTGATGCAGCCGGAATGTCTTCAGCAGCTTTAGCCTCAGACTCGGAGACATTCACAGTAGGAGTGGCATCTGGAAACACTTGACGTGCAACATATTGGCTGGGCACTTCTCCTTCTGGAACGCTCGAAAGAGGTACTTGAGACCTTGGTCCTTTGCGAAGCCTGCGTAACGCTGGCGACGCCTCTGGAGACGGAGTTGGCTGGGCCTCAAAGTCATCTTCTTCTTCTTGCCGGGGTGGTGTGACTTGTTGTTGTGGGTGATCAGCCCATGATGCATCCTGAGCAATTGGCGTCAGAGGACGACCAATGCTGATGAGTTCGTTGTGCGTAAGCACAGGCGATGATACCTGTTGGTGCTCGATCTGAGAAAGAACTACAGCATCTTCAACATTGTCATGGTGACCAATGTCTTCAGCAGCGGTGGGATCAACTGCTGGAATGTCTTCAGCTATATGAGCCTCTGTGGAAGCAGGCTAATGGACAATCAGTTGGTGCTCTTGGTGTGTAGATGCAGGGCGAACCATTGAGATAGGTTCAACAACTAAGGGTTCTGTGGGAGCAGCCCGTTCCTTCTTGGTCTTCCGCTTCTTCTTGAAGGGAGCAGCATCAGAGGCTTCAGGATGTTTCCTCTTTCTGGCTTCAGCCTCAACAGTCCTCGTCTTTTCAATTATGAAGCGGTTGACCTGGCCTTTGGCTTCGAGCCAGTCATGCTGGCTGGGAAGACAATGGGATGTGCTTCCTGCCTTGGTGCGTCGAGTTCGGCCACAGCGGGCTTCTTCTTTTTCTTTGCAGCCATCCTGGGGTCGATGCCAGGATGACCAAGGGCCTTGTGCTTCTCAGCCTCATTGTAGGCTTGCACACACTTGTCAGCCGGGCTCTTCATGCGCTCACGAGAACCTTGAGCTTCTTCACGCTTCTTGAGAAAGGCTTCTTTGAGCTCGTGCAGCATGATCTTGAAGTTCCTGACCTCTTCACGCTGAGCTTGGCCATATGCTTCTTAAACTGAGCTTTCTCAAAGTCGATCTTTTGCTTCAGTTCAACGATGCGCTGGGCTATAGCTAGCTCTGAAGCAATGGCGCCATGGAAGGCAACACTGAGGCCAATCAGAAGTTGCAGATCTTCAAAGCTGAGGTTGGGCGTGTCAAACCACTCATCAATGAAGTTATGGATGATTGCCACATCAAAGAGAGGCAAATCGTTGAAGATTTCTGCTTCTTCTTTGCTCTTGATCAGTTGCTCAAGAGCGTCATCTGCTAGATCTTCATCGCTAGACATATCAATGGCGTCGTTGCGCAGAATAGCAGCAGCAGTCAGTTCTTGGCTGGTGTGTTGCAGAGGCATCTTGACTTTCGAGGGCTTGGAGATGCGTGACAAATCTTCAGACTGCACACTGTCTTCAGGAGGTGCCGTAGCCAGTGGCTTCGCCCATGATATTTTTGGTGCTGAGGCAGGCTTTGAAGCTTTAGGCTGCTTCAGTTTCTTTGGCTTCGGCGGTGCAGGCGCTTCATCAGATTCAGCGTCATCTGCAGGCTCATCCACGGCTGTCCCTTGAACCATGATATGAGTGATAAGACCGTCCAGGTTGTAGAAGGGCCCAACAAGATTGGGTTCAGCTTCGCGGGTGCCATCGGTACGGGGAGCAGAGGGACCAGGGTTGAAGTCTAGTCCCAATGACTTCTTGTTCTGCTTTGCCGAATTCTGGGCAAACTGGAAGTTGCGCTTGAACAGATTGTCGTCATGACACCATAGCAATGACGATGGGTCAGCATCCGCAGGCTGTGGCCCACGGACCATGCTGGGATAGAAGCCTTGTTCAATGGCTTCATCTCTGGACCTGTGTTGAAGATTTCTGTATAGGATGTCCCCCCATGGTCGCTTGATGGCATTCTTCTCAGCATATTCCTTGGTCACAAACATGTACTTGAACCACTGTTCTGCCCAATATCGTCGAATCCATTGGATTCATGTCTTGCGCTGATTGTAATCCTCTTCTGGATCTGTCTTGTACAACTCTGAGAGGTCATCGGGAAGATCTCCTGATGTTTCACCTTGACGCTTTCTGCCACCCTTCCTTGCTGATTTCTCTGCAGCCATGAACTTTAAACTGAATAGCTTCAATACGTTCAAAAGCTTCAAAGGCTTTCGCTTGCTGGACAAACAGGAACTGGCTTCGGGAGAATTTATATGATGCTGTAAGAATTTGCAAATGAATGCAGACTATGAGAACCAAGGGATTCTCCCACGGACATGTACCTGTGACAGCATTAAGGTGCGAGGGAAGGGGAAGAGGTCATATGCATTCTCAGAAGATTTTGAAGATAAATCAGTTTAGAAGACATTGACCTCATCGTGCAAAGACATTCACTCATAGATAAGGAGTTGGTTCCAGATTTGTACGAATCCACGGATCAGTACAAGTGAGGAATCTAACTACTTTGTGAAGCATAAGTGAACATACTAGGCATATTATGAGATGCAGTATGAAATAGATCCAACTTGTCTGAACAGAAACTACTTGTGGTAGAAAGTGACAAATCTATAGGATCAAAGGGGCCATAAAAAGGAAGTTTTATTTACCACACGAAGAACTGCTAGACGGAGTGGAAGAGGAGGCCGAGCAGTTCTATCGTCCGTGCCCTAACTTGGCGACGGAGGACACCTAAGGTGGCGGCGGAGAAGACGATGTCCGCGGCCGGCGTGAAGACAGCGTCGGAGAGGTCACGGCAGCTAAGCGCTTCATCGCCGGCGTCGTCGAGGGCTAGCGGTGGCGCTAGGGTTTGAGCGAGAGTGGAAGAAAGGATAATGACTGTGGTGAGGCGTGTATTTAAGGGGACAGGGACGACATAATGTTATTACACAGGTGCCCCTGGCGCTTCACATCTGAAGGACACGTGGCCATCATGCAACATATCGGAGGTTGTTCTACGTTCCCACACACGCCTGGATTGTCTGGTGGTCGTTCCTACTTCTCCGGGTTTCATGTGAAGGAATTAGCATTGAAAACGGACTTAATGTTTGTCTCTGTATCTTCTGCTGACAAGGACGCAGAGAAGACATTCAACAGGTTCAAGAGAATGCATATGATTTGGAGAGATAGAGTTTGAGATAGAAAGCATAGAGAGGTTAGGGTCCGATCACATTCACTTAGTTCAAAAGATTCAACAAGAAGACATAGCTATAAGTGAATGCTGTAGAGGACAGAACACTAGTATATATATGTATATATATATGTGAAAAAGACAATCAAACCAACATAGTGAAGATAATCATGAGGACAAGTTGAGAATGAAGACAAACAAAATGTGAAGACATAGCAAATGTAACGCCATGGGTAAAACACTTCAAACAGAAGAATTTGGTGGTGGCGTTACCCACCGTATAGGAAGTATTAGACCCAGACACGGCGCACAATTATCGTGGCGCTCCGAAGTCAAATTCCACATTAATGTATTCACACTTAGAATGTATGTCTTCATTGATTGAAGATATACTTTACTTCGTGTGTTGCACATCTAAGTCATCAATATGCATAAGTGTTAGGATGTGTGCCTGATCACAGGACATTGGAGGATTCCAAGATATTTAGCTCCCACCGTAACTTGCAAAATCTCTTCTCATCCAAGGGCTTGGTGAAGATATCTGCCAATTGCTCTTCAGTGTTGACGTGTATGATATCAATATCTTCCTTCGCAACATGATCTCTGAGAAAGTGATGACGAATTTCAATGTGCTTTGTCTTCGAGTGCTGAACTGGGTTGTTGGCAATCTTGATGGCGCTTTCGTTGTCGCAGTAGAGTGGCACTTGCTTCAGATGGATGCCATAGTCTTTGAGTGTTTACTTCATCCACAGAAGCTGAGCGCAGCAAGATCCAGCAGCAATGCATTCAGATTCAGCAGTGGAGAGAGATACAGAGTTCTGCTTCTTTGAAGACCAACATACAAGTGATCGTCCTAGAAAATGACATGTGCCTGATGTAGACTTGCGATCCACCTTGTCACCAGCATAATCAGCATCTGAGAATCCAACCAGATCAAACTCTGAGCCCTTTGGATACCATAACCCTAGAGTTGGGGTGTAAGCCAAATATCGAAGAATTCGCTTCACAGCTAAGTGATGCGATTCCTTTGGTGCCGCTTGGAATCGAGCACACATGCAAACACTAAGCATAATATCTGGCCTAGATGCACATAGATAAAGTAAAGAACCAATCACTGAGCGGTATACCTTTTGATCGAACTCTTTACCATTGTCGTCGGGACCCAGATGATGTTTGGCTCGCATTGGCGTCGTGAAGCCTTTGCAGTCTTGCATACCAAACTTCTTCAGGCAATCTTTGAGATACTTCTCTTGAGATATAAAGATGCCGTTGCATTGCTGACGTATTTGAAGACCAAGGAAGAACTTCAGCTCACCCATCATGGACATCTGATATTGCTCTTGCATCATATATCCAAACTCTTCACTGTATTTCTTATTGGTGCAGCTGAAGATAATGTCATCCACATATATTTGGCACACAAACAGTTCACCATCATATGTCTTCGTGAAGAGAGTGGGGTCAAGGGAACCAGATTTGAAGCCTTTGCTCTTCAGGAAGTCTTTGAGTGTGTCATACCAAGCCCGAGGGGCTTGTTTGAGGCCATACAGTGCCTTGTTGAGCTTGTACACCATGTCAGGATGTTTTGGATCTTCAAAGCCAGGCGGTTGTGCAACATACACTTCTTCTTCAATCTTGCCATTAAGAAAAGCGCTCTTCACATCCATTTGATATAGAAGTATGTTATGATGATTTTCATAGGCCAGCAGTATGCGTATGGCTTCAAGTCTAGCCACAGGAGCAAATGTTTCATCGAAGTCAATCCCTTCGACTTGAGTGTGTCCTTGAGCAACGAGACAAGCTTTGTTTCTGACAACTTGACCATGCTCATCTTGCTTGTTGCGATATATCCATTTGGTGCCTATTATATTGTGCTTGCGAGGACCAGGACGCTTAACCAGTTCCCATACATTATTCAGCTCAAACTATTGAAGCTCTTCTTGCATAGCTTGAATCCATTCAGGTTCCATGAAGGCTTCTTCAACTTTCTTGGGTTCAGTTATTGAGATGAATGCGAAGTGCCCACAGAAATTTGCTAGCTGTGTTTCCCTTGAACGAGTGAGTGGACTTGGTGCATTGATGCTATCAATTATTCTCTCAATCTGCACTTCATTTGCAACACGAGGATGTATAGGACGAAGATTTTGCTCTTGCTGATCTTTGTCATTGTTCGAGGGATCGTCTTCCGGCTGAGCATTGTCTTCAGGTCGATCAGGTGCGGAGATGATAAGTTCCTCTTCAGGTCGAGCTTCATCTAGCACATTTGGCAGGTGCTCTCTTTGTTAGCCGTTAGTCTCATCGAACCGCACATCCACTATTTCAACCACTTTATAATGAAAGAGATTGAAGACTCTGTAGGAGTGCAAATCCTTTCCATATCCAAGCATAAAACCCTCATGTGCTTTTGGTGCAAATTTTGAAGTGTGATGTGGATCCTTGATCCAGCACCTGGCGCCAAATACTCTAAAGTAACTGACATTTGGCTTCTTGCCAGTAAGGAGCTCATAGGATGTCTTGTTCAGAAGCTTGTGAAGATAAACATGGTTGATGATATGGCATGCAGTGTCAATGGCTTCAGGCCAGAATTTTCTTGGAGTCTTGTATTCATCAAGCATCGTCCGAGCCATCTCAATAAGTGTTCTGTTCTTGCATTCGGCGACGCCATTCTGCTGTGGCGTGTACGGAGCTGAGAATTCAAGTGTGATGCCCAAAGTATCAAGATATGTATCTAGGCCAATGTTCTTGAATTCAGTGCCATTGTCACTTCTGATGTGCTTTATCTTGGCGCCATAGTTGTTCATTGCTCGATTGGCGAAGCGTCTGAAGACATCCTGCACTTCAGTCTTGTAAAGGATTATATGCACCCAAGTATCTTGAATAATCATCAACAATGACAAAGCCATAGAGACAAGCAGTAGTAGTAAGAGTTGAGTAATGAGTGGGACCGAAGAGATCCATGTGTAGCAGTTCGAAGGGTTGAGTCGTTGTCATAATTGTCTTTGAGGGATGCTTGGCCCTCGTCATCTTTCCTGCTTCACAGGCACCGCATAAGTGATCCTTCTTGAACTTGACGCCCTCGATGCCTATGACATGCTTCTTCCTTGCAAGGGTGTGGAGGTTCCTCATGCCAGCATGCCCTAGCCTTCGATGCCAGAGCCAGCATTCAGAAGCTTTTGCTAGAAGACATACTGAAAGTTGTGGTCCTGCTGAGAAATCTACCACGTACAAATCATCTTTCTGGTACCCTTCAAACACTAGAGACTTGTCAGATTCCATTAGTACAAGGCAACGATATTTTCCAAACATCACAATCATGTTTAAATCACAAAGCATTGAGACAGACATTAAGTTGAAATCAAGGGATTCAACAAGCATGACTTTATCCATGTGTTGATCTTTTGAGATTGCAACTCTACCTAGACCCAATACCTTGCTTTTATCAGTGTCAGCAAATGTGATGTGACTTTTGTCAGATGGACGTAAAGTTGAGTCCATGAGAAGGCTTCGCTTGCCAGTCATGTGATTTGTACACCCACTATCAATAATCCATTCTGAAGCAGCTGGTGTCATACCCTACAGTGCAGTTAGGGGGATAGGCTTCACGAAGAGAATTGTGAAGCAAAAACATTTGACAAACTAGTGGATTATTAAAGCTTAGATCGAGATCAGGACTGATAGGGCAAGTTGCTAGCGATTCAGGAATAAAGTACATAATAAGACCATTTGGGCATTTGATCTTGCGCCCTACAAGATGTTTAAGGTCCCCAGCAATAGTGTCAAACGATTTTGGTTTTTGGCTGGAAACCTTTCCCTGCAAAAGAGAGTTAAGCTTTCTTAGCCACCCACATCTTCAGGGGTGGCTTCGAAGCAATAAGTCTAAGTGCAGCATCTGAGAACTTTGGCTTTGGAGCCCTAGCAAAAAGTCTTGCAGGTAGACAATAGTACTCATAAGAATAAGCAGAATAGTTCTTGGTCTTATGAACATGGCGGTTTGATGCACCGTGCTCATATTCATAGGCCTGAGTATGGCTTCCCTGCAAAACATTTGCGTTAGTGTGACTCAGGTGAGTCCTCTGTCTATATGAAGCCTTTGGACCGTATGAAGCCTGTGGTCTGGGGTTTGTCTTCTTCACTTGTGGTGTCATGATGACATTCACAGGGAGATTCTCCAAACACCTTTTCGGCACCTAGATCTTCTTCATAGGCGGTCCATTCCTGTAGTTAGTACCAATATACCTGGCAAACACTTGACCAATATATCTAGTTCACATTGCTATGTGATTAACGCCAAAAGAGTACTAAGATGTGATCATGTTTTGCTTGTGAGAGAAGTTTAGTTAACGGGTCTGCCGCATTTAGATCCGTAAGTATTTTGCAAATTTCTATGTCAACAATGCTCTGTACGGAGATACTCTAGCTAATTGCTCCCACTTTCAATATGTATCCAGATTGAGACTTTGAGTCATCTAGATCAGTGTCAAAACTTGCATCGACGTAACCTTTTACGACGAACCTTTTGTCACCTCCATAATCGAGAAACATATCCTTATTCCACTAAGGATAATTTTGACCAATGTCCAGTGATCTACTCCTAGATCACTATTGTACTCCCTTGCCAAACACAGTGGTAGGGTATGCAATAGATCTGGTACACAACATGGCATACTTTATAGAACCTATGGCTGAGGCATAGGGAATGACTTTCATTCTCTTTCTATCTTCTGCCGTGGTCGGGTTTTGAGTCTTACTCAACTTCACACCTTTGTAACACAAGCAAGAACTCCTTCTTTGTCTGTTCCATTTTGAACTACTTCAAAATCTTGTCAAGGTATGTACTCATTGAAAAACTTATCAAGCGTCTTGATCTATCTCTATAGATCTTGATGCTCAATATGTAAGCAGCTTCACCGAGGTCTTTGAAAAACTCCTTTTCAAACATTCCTTTATGCTTTGCAGAATAATTCTACATTATCTTCGATCAACAATATGTCATTCACATATACTTATCAGAAATGATGTAGTGCTCCCACTCACTTTCTTGTAAATACAGGCTTCATCGCAAGTCTATATAAAACTATATGCTTTGATCAACTTATCAAAGCGTATATTCCAACTCTGAGATGCTTGCACCATTCCATAGATGGATCGCTGGAGCTTGCATATTTTGTTAGTACCTTTAGGATTGACAAAACCTTTTGGTTGCATCATATACAACTCTTCTTTAATAAATACATTAAGGAATGCAGTTTTGTTTATCCATTTGCCAGATTTCATAAAATGCGGCAATTGCTAACATGATTCGGATAGACTTAAGCATAGATACGAGTGAGAAATTCTCATCGTAGTCAACACCTTAAACTTGTCGAAAACCTTTTTGCGACAATTCTAGCTTTGTAGATAGTAACACTACTATCAGCGTCCGTCTTCCTCTTGAAGATCCATTTAATCTCAATGGCTCGCCGATCATTGGGCAAGTCAATTAAAGTCCATACTTTGCTCTCATACATGGATCTCATCTCAGATTTCATGGCCCCAAGCCATTTCGCGGAATCTGGGCTCATCATCGCTTCCTCATAGTTCGTAGGTTCGTCATGGTCAAGTAACATGACCTCCAGAACAGGATTATCGTACCACTCTGGTGCGGATCTCACTCTGGTTTATTTACGAGGTTCGGTAGTAACTTGATCTGAAGTTACATGATCATCATCATTAGCTTCCTCGCTAATTGGTGTAGTAGTCACAGGAACAGATTTCTGTGATGAACTACTTTCCAATAAGGGAGCAAGTATAGTTACCTCATCAAGTTCTACTTTCCTCCCACTCACTTCTTTCGAGGGAAACTCCTTCTCTAGAAAGGATCCATTCTCAGCAATGAATGTCTTGCCTTCGGATCTGTGATAGAAGGTGTACCCAACTGTCTCCTTTGGGTATCCTATGAAGACACATTTCTCTGATTTGGGTTCGAGCTTATCAAGTTGAAGCTTTTTCACATAAGCATCGCAACCCCAAACTTTTAGAAACGACAACTTTGGTTTCTTGCCAAACCACAGTTCATAAGGCGTCGTCTCAACGGATTTTGATGGTGCCCTTTTAACATGAATGCAGCTGTCCCTAATGCATAACCCCAAAACGATAGTGGTAAATCGGTAAGAAACATCATAGATTGCACTATATCCAATAAAGTACGGTTATGACATTCGGACGCACCATTAAGCTGTGGTGTTCCAAGTGGCATGAGTTTGTGAAACTATTCCACATTGTTTTAATTGAAGACCAAACTCGTAACTCGAATATTCGTCTCCGCGATCAGATCGTAGAAACTTTAATTTCTTGTCACGATGATTATCCACTTCACTCTGAAATTCTTTGAACTTTTCAAATGTTTCAGACTTATGTTTCATCAAGTAGATATACCCATATCTGCTCAAATCATCTGTGAAGGTCAGAAAATAACGATACCCACCGTGAGCCTTAACACTCATCGGATCGCATACATTAGTATGTATTATTTCCAATAAGTCAGTTGCTCGCTCCATTGTTCTGGAGAACGGAGTCTTAGTCATCTTGTCCATGAGGCATGGTTTGCAAGCATCAAGTGATTCATAATCAAGTGATTCCAAAAGACCATCAGCATGGAGTTTCTTCATGCGCTTTACACCAATATGACCTAAACGGCAGTGCCACAAATAAGTTGCACTATCATTATTAACTTTTCTTTTGGTTTCAATATTATGAATATGTGTATCACTACGATCAAGATCCAACGAACCATTTTCATTGGGTGTGTAACCATATACGGTTTTATTCATGTAAACAGAACACCAATTTATTCTCTTACTTAAATGAATAACCGTATTGTAATAAACATGATCAAATCATATTCATGCTCAACGCAAACACCAAATAACACTTATTTAGGTTCAACACTAATCCCGAAAGTATAGGGAGTGTGCGATGATGATCATATCAATCTTGGAACCACTTCCAACACACATCGTCACTTAACCCTTAACTAGTCTCTGTTCATTCTGCAACTCCCATTTCGAGTTACTACTCTTAGCAACTGAACCAGTATCAAATACCGAGGGGTTGCTACGAACACTAGTAAAATACACATCAATAATCTGTATATCAAATATACCTTTATTCACTTTGCCATCCTTCTTATCCACCAAATACTTGGGGCAGTTCCGCTTCCAGTGACCAGTCCCTTTGCAGTAGAAACACTTAGTCTCAGGCTTAGGACCAGACTTGGGCTTCTTCACTTGAGCAGCAACTTGCTTGCCATTCTTCTTGAAGTTCCCCTTCTTCCCTTTGCCCTTTTCTTGAAACTAGTGGTCTTGTTAACCATCAACACTTGATGCTTTTCTTGATTTCTACCTTCGTCGATTTCAGCATCACGAAGAGCTTGGGAATCGTTTCCGTTATCCCTTGCATATTATAGTTCATCATGAAGTTCTGGCAACTTGGTGATAGTGACTAGAGAACTCTGTCAATTACTATCTTATCTGGAAGATTAATCTCCCACTTGATTCAAGCGATTGTAGTACCCAGACAATCTGAGCACATGCTCACTGCTTGAGCTATTCTCCTCCATCTTTTAAGCTATAGAACTTATTGGAGACTTCATATCTCTCAACTCGGGTATTTGCTTGAAATATTAACTTCAACTCCTGGAACATCTCATATGGTCCATGACATTCAAAACGTCTTTGAAGTCCAGATTCTAAGTCGTTAAGCATGGTGCACTAAACTATCAAGTAGTCACCATATTGAGCTAGCCAAACGTTCATAACGTCTGCCTCTACTCCTGCAATAGGTCTGTCACCTAGCGGTGCATCAAAGACATAATTCTTCTGTGCAGCAATGAGGATAATCCTCAGATCAAGGATCCAATCCGCATCATTGCTACTAACATTTTTCAACATAATTTTTCTCTAGGAATATATCAAAAATAAAACAGGGGAGCTAAACGCGAGCTATTGATCTACAACATAGATATGCTAATTCTACCAGGACTAAGTTCATGATAAATTTAAGTTCAATTAATCATATTACTTAAGAACTCCCACTTAGATAGATATCCCTCTAATCCTCTAAGTGATCACATGATCCATATCAACTAAACCATGTCCGATCATCACATGAGATGGAGTAGTTTCAATGGTGAACATCACTATGTTGATCATATCTACTATATGATTCGCGCTCGACCTTTCGGTCTCCGTGTTCCGAGGCCATATCTGTTATATGCTAGGCTCGTCAAGTTTAACCTGAGTATTCCGCATGTGCAACTGTTTTGCACCCGTTGTATTTGAACGTAGAGCCTATCACACCCGATCATCATGTGGTGTCTCAGCACGAAGAACTTTTGCAACGGTGCATACTCAGGGATAACACTTATACTTTGATAATTTTAGTGAGGGATCATCTTATAATGCTACCATCAAACAAAGCAAGATAAGATGCATAAAAGATAAACATCACATGCAATCAATATAAGTGATATGATATGGCCATCATCATCTTGTGCTTGTGATCTCCATCTCCGAAGCACCGTCATGATCACCATCATCACCGGCGCGACACCTTGATCTCCATCGTAGCATCCTTGTCGTCTCGCCAATCTTATGCTTCCACGACTATCGCTACCGCTTAGTGATAAAGTAAAGCATTACAGGGCGATTGTATTGCATACAATAAAGCGACAACCATGTGGCTCCTGCCAGTTGCCGATAACTTGGTTACAGAACATGAACATCTCATACAATATAGCATCACGTCTTGACCATATCACATCACAACATGCCCTGCAAAAACAAGTTAGACGTCCTCTACTTTGTTGTTGCAAGTTTTATGTGGCTGCTACGGGCTTAGCAAGAACCGTTCTTACCTACGCATCGAAACCACAACGATAGTTTGTCAAGTTGGTGCTGTTTTAACCTTCGCAAGGACCGGGCGTAGCCACACTCGGTTCAACTAAAGTTGGAGAAACTGACACCCACCAGCCACCTGTGTGCAAAGCACGTCGGTAGAACCAGTCTCGCGTAAGCGTACGCGTAATGTCGGTCCGGGCCGCTTCATCCAACAATACCGCCGAACCAAAGTATGACATGCTGGTAAGCAGTATGACTTATATCGCCCACAACTCACTTGTGTTCTACTCGTGCATATGACATCTACGCATAAAACCTGGCTCGGATGCCACGGTTGGGGAACGTAATAATTTCAAAAATTTCCTACGCACACGCAAGATCATGGTGATGCATAGCAACGAGAGGGGAGAGTGTTGTCCACGTACCCTCGTAGACCGAATGCGGAAGCGTTAGCACAACGCAGTTGATGTAGTCGTACGTCTTCACGATCCGACCGATCAAGTACCGAACGCACGGCACTTCCGAGTTCAGCACAGGTTCAGCCCGATGACGTCCCTCTAACTCCGATCCAGCCGAGTGTTGAGGGAGAGTTTCGTCAGCACGACGACGTGGTGACGATGTTGATGTTCTACCGACGCAGGGCTTCACCTAAGCACTGCTACAGTATTATCGAGGTGGACTATGGTGGAGGGGGCACCGCACACGGCTAAGAGACGATCAACTTGATCAACTTGTGTGTCTAGAGGTGCCCCCCTACCCTCGTATATAAAGGAGCAAGGGGGAGGCGGCCGGCCTAGGAGGATGGCGCGCCAAGGGGGGAGTCCTACTCCCATCGGGAGTAGGACTCCTCCTTTCCTTGTTGGAGTAGGAGTGAAGGAAAGAGGAGGAGAGGGAGAAGGAAAAGGGGGCTGCACCCCTTGTCCAATTCGGACCAGAGGGGGGGGCGCAAGCCTCCTTCCTTTCGGCCTATCTCCTCTATTCCCGTATGGCCCAATAAGGCCCATATACTCCGCGGCGAATTCCTGTAACTCTCCGGTACTTCGAAAAATACCCGAATCACTCGGAACCTTTCCGAAGTCCGAATATAGTCGTCCAATATATCAATCTTTACGTCTCGATCATTTCGAGACTCCTCGTCATGTCCCCGATCTCATCCGGGACTCCGAACTCCTTCGGTACATCAAAACTCATAAACTCATAATATAATTGTCATCGAAACTTTAAGCGTGCGGACCCTTCGGGTTTGAGAACTATGTAGACATGACCGAGACACGTCTCCGATCAATAACCAATAGTGGAACCTGGATGCTCATATTGGTTCCCACATATTCTACGAAGATCTTTATCGGTCAGACCGCATAACAACATACGTTGTTCCCTTTGTCATCGGTATGTTACTTGCCCGAGATTCGATCGTCGGTATCTCAATACCTAGTTCAATCTCGTTACCGGCAAGTCTCTTTACTCGTTCCGTAATACATCATTCCGCAACTAACTAATTAGTTACAATGCTTGCAAGGCTTATAGTGATGTGCATTACCGAGAGGGCCCAGAGATACCTCTCCGACAATCAGAGTGACAAATCCTAATCTCGAAATACGCCAACCCAACAAGTACCTTTGGAGACACCTGTAGATCACCTTTATAATCACCCAGTTACGTTGTGACGTTTGGTAGCACACAAAGTGTTCCTCCGGTAAACAGGAGTTGCATAATCTCATAGTCATAGGAACATGTATAAGTCATGAAGAAAGCAATAGCAACAAACTAAACGATCAAGTGCTATGCTAACTGAATGGGTCAAGTCAATCACATCATTCTCTAATGATGTGACCCCGTTAATCAAATGACAACTCATGTCTATGGCTAGGAAACTTAACCATCTTTGATTCAACGAGCTAGTCAAGTAGAGGCATACTAGTGACACCCTGTTTGTCTATGTATTCACACATGTATTATGTTTCCGGTTAATACAATTCTAGCATGAATAATAAACATTTATCATGAAATAAGGAAATAAATAATAACTTTATTATTGCCTCTAGGGCATATTTCCTTCAATAGAGAGTTCACTTGGGGACCGAGCATGGTTATACTTGTGCCGCAAAATTATACAATGCAGACACCTACACCTATTTTGAATGCAAAAATTGGAGAGCACTATGCAAGGCTTATGCATTTGAGCCTGATATGCTTATCACCTTTGATATTCGAATGGAAGATGATATTGAAGATAATGTCGACATCTGGGTCGATGTGCAGACGCCTCCAGTTCTACCATTATGTGAGTTTCTCAATCATATTTATTAAGAAATTTAAATTGTTTATTTAAAAATAGTTGACAACTAATTTCTATTGACAACTTATTTCTGTCCGGCGTTTGGTTGATAGCACCTACTACTGTCCCGGGGCTGAACTAAACTGCAGGAGATAGGTCATTATGTTTCATGGCTTGAGGATCTTGATACTGTGAAGACATGTTATTTTCCTAGACTTTGAGATATTAGTACTCAAAACGTGCGACCACTAGTGTTCATACTGAACTACGGTCATATCTATTTACGAAAGATGGTAAGATTTTTACTATTTGTCCTCAGTGCATCTTTTGTATACATTATTTTTAAGTTAAACTTCATTGGTAAGTATGTTACTATGATGTTCTTCAACGGGGACTCCTAATGGTAGTTGTGCCTCATTGGATCGAGGCTAATGGTCGCATGACAATGACCAAGACATCCTATATTGCACATGAGTGCATTTAGGATTTCTCGAAGTGAGCAAGTCTTAATAGTCAAATACTGGAACAAAATTGTGAAGGAACGCAGTAGAGAAGTACTAGGGGGCAGCAATCAGAAGCGCGACCCACAATTATGGGACATGTTCATTTGCATGCTCTAATATGATGAAGCAGGAGTGCTACACATGTTCTATACTATTTTACCTGAGAGAGAGAGTAGCAGGAGTGATTAGCTAGGTAGAATGAGTTTGAAGATGATGATGTGCTACACTATGACTATGATGATGATGATGCAAGAGTTTTTATATTAATATGATGATGATGATGATCATGACTATCATGATGATTTGTTATTATGATCATGATTTGTTATTATACCATAGGTGGAAGGAACGCGGATTAGATTCGTGTGGATGGATTAAAAGTGACCAAAAGTTAAATTAGCAGGATCGTCATCCTAATTCAACTTTTGATTCATCCAAATGAATCTAATCCATGTTTCTTCCTCACAATGATATATTAATTCAGCATGGACATAATGATATAACACACTACACCACAACACTTGATTGGGGCAATTAACTGCCGGGAGAAATGTCAGAACAGGGGCAAACCATCTGCCGGGGATTGTGTTACTGCCGGCTGAAGTACTTAAAGACGGACAAACTGCCGGGAGAAGTACATACAAGAAGGCGTGCACAATGCCAGCAATAATTAAGGTCACTCTATCTGCCGGCACAACTAAACCCAGTCCCGCAGTCTGCCAGAGAGGCCCGTGGGGGTAGACATAAAATTGTTGGTCCAAGCGTGCGAAGAAGCCCAAAACGTTGGCACCAAACGAAATACTAGCCGCCGCCCCGACCAGTTTTTCCCAAATCGAAACCTCGTCCCAATCCTCTTCCCCAACCGCCGCCTTCGCCCCCACAACCAAGCCATCCACCGCCGATCCGCCCACGACCGCAACTTCCACCACCGACTCCCTCCGCCGCAGGTTGCCACCATCCTCGTCCTCGCCAAGGTCGATGGCGAGGGCCGCCTGTTCCCCGCGCCTACTGCCGCTCCTTTGCTCCTTGGTCCCCGCACGAGCTCACGCGCAGCAAGCACGCGCCACTCCCCCATGGCGTCGTCGCCGTGGCCAATCCTCACCGCCGCACCTGCTGCTGGCCCTCACTGGCCGAGCGCCTCGCCGCCCGACCTCCTTCCGCCTCTGCGCCCATGGACGGCGCCCTCCACCCTGCGACTCTGGTCATCGATGCCTCGCCTAGCCTGTGCCACGGACCATGGCCGCTGTACCACCACCGCGTCGGAGCTTCCCCGTCCTTGCCCTAGGTCACCGGCATTGCTCTTCCTTCTCCAGGAGATCAAGGCAGCATTGCCCCAGATCGGCCAGCTCTTAAGCCTCCTCCACCGCCTATTGCTGCTTTGCTTCTCTGGCGGCTGCAGCAAGAGCCATTCCTGCTGTTGGCTCTCTCCTCCACTGACTACCAGCCAGAAAAATCCATCGCAAGGTAAGCCTCTCATGATGCATTTTTTTGGCAGCATGATGTATGCATCGATTGTATGAGCCAGAAAAAACATTTGAATTGAATTGATGTATGTCAAGAAGCTTGGGGTCATCTCTCATGCAATATATTTGATTTGGTTTTGATGTATGACCGTATGATAGATTGACCCTCTCCCACTTCTGCATTTTTTAATTATAGATCTAATTAACGAATACATTCAGTTTCTTTGGGATGATGCACCTAAATACAGTCAAGTCTGCAGTGATTAGAAATTTTGGATGCTTTGGGGCATTTTCAGATGATCTACTGTGCCAGGCTAAAAAAACGCATCGCTCAGGCTAAAAAAACGAATGGAGCAATTAGTTCAATTTATTTATTAGAGTTAAAAAATGTCCATGAAATTAAATTGCATTCTATTTAGATTAACTTATGTATAAACAAATAATCCTACAGTAGTAGGTATATAAACAGATAATCCTACAATAGGGGGAAGTGGACTGAAAGTTATTGTAATATCTTACATTAGAAAAAAGGTTTATGTTAGCTGTTATAATTACACAGGACCATTACATGATTTAGATTTCAAATGCTACTGATGGAAAATAGTTGAACTGATAGTGTTTTGCATACCTGAGCCATATACATTGTCCAGAAGATATAGGACAGCAAGTCCGAACTATAAGTGAGCTGCAGCCATCGTCTCCTATTTTGTGTAGTTTCCGTACTTCCTTTAATCTTTGCAAAGACAAGCATGAATGATATCCATGTGCTGATTTCCTATTCCGGCACTCTCGTGAAGGTGAATATCTTCGGAAATAAGAATGACCCAGGGAGGATAAAGTGACATGGATGACTGATTAGAAGATGCAATGGCAGTGGGCATGATGTAAGAAAAAGAGCAGAGAGTGTTAGAAGAAATAATGAGGTGATAAGGTCTCTAAATGTTCTTTATCTCACTGGAGTTACTAATGTGCTATGTAGCCAAAAGGTTAACAGATATATATGTGCATGTACTCTAGGTTGGCCATTTGAAACATGTTCAAGAACATGTTATTAGTCGGTAATAATTATAGTTAATTGTTTATTAATAAATTTCATTGCTTCAGTGTACTCTTTTTGATGAACTCTGATAGTGATTATTGCCTTTCCACCTGCAGATCATTTTAGGACTTCAGAATTTTGACAGGAGCAATGTTGGATCTGTTGTCACAGACGTACATACAGTGTGGTACATTTTTTTCATGCTCTATTACTGTTTAGCTCTTGCACATATGTGAAATAATGTTTAAGTTCTGATTTCGTTTGATGGATGACAAGTGAATGACCTAAATCAGACAATCATGGACATGGGTTTCTTGAAACATATCTGAATTTTAATTCTGAGTTCTTCGCATGTTACACACTTAGGGAAGTAGAAGAAAATTTGGTTATATCATGTGTTAGGGGATGTTCTATGTGCAGCTAGCTATTCCTAAATTGGTCCAAGATTTCATTTTGTTCAAGCATGAATAAGAAGAAACAATTAAAATGGCGAGTGGAGAGACTGATGCTGTGTTGCGGCTGATGCTACTCCTTTTCCTGTCCTCTGCTTTGGTGACCCTCCTCTACACGCTATGCTGATGGTGGTGGTGCTGCTGCTGAGTTTGCCCCTCCTCTTCTCGTAAGAGTCGTTCTTGTTTTTTTGCTGATAGATAGAAGCACTAGATTGTGCCTTTATTAGTTGCACATTTATATTTAGCATGCAGATGCACTTTGGACTAACCTCAAACTTTACTTCACCTTTTTCAGCTCAGCATTATAAAGAAGGCCTTGAACACATGTCATGAAGGTTTGACAAGATCTTGAAGGTGTTGGAGGTTCGGCAAGATCTGCAAGGCGTCCATACTTAATTTTTCTGCTCATTTTGGTGGTTATTTTAGCACATAAGCCGATGTATGCTCATTTTGGCTGTGTAGCACATCTAGAAACATGTCTTTTTTTCCTTTTGTGGCACAACATCCTTAATGTATCAAGAAACATGTATTTGGTCGCTTATCAAATGAAGCTTAAGGTTTTGGATGTGGCTTATATGTAACTTTGATTGAGATGTATGTATGAGCTGTGAAATCTGGCATGATTGTCCGAATATACTGAATGTATATTAAATTAGGGATAAGCTGCGTAGAAAATATTATTAATGAAATCAATATGATGGCATGTTAACTGCCGGGGTAACAAGGTTCTGCAGGCAGTTTTATTGTTGGTGACTGCAGTTCCCATGCCATGATGAATCTGCCGGGAGAAATAGAACTGCCGGCAAATAAAACAAATAAAACAGACAGGGCAGACAAAACTGCCGGGAATAGTTTATCTGCCGGGACAAGTAATCCCTAGCAGCCGTTCTTGTGGCAGTTCTATCTGTCGGGAGAAACTCCCTCCCGACAGTATATCTGCCATCTTAAGTGCATTTTCCCGGCAGATTACATGCCGTTGCATCCGTGTTGTGGTGTAGTGATAACCTCTTAATTGATATTGTATCAAAATTTGTATAACGACATACAAATACACTAAAAAAACAGAATAGTGGTAGCGCGGGTGAGCAGAAAACGCTACTACTAGTTAGATTAGCAGTAGCGCTTGTATGGACGGCGCTACTGCTAAGTAGCTATAATAGTAGCGCTGGTAGGAACGCGCTGCTGCTAAGTGTTAGCTGTAGCACTGTATCAGTAGCGCGGGTCCCTGCGCTACTGATAGCCCTCAGACCCGCGCTACTGCTAGGCTTTTCCCTAGTAGTGAAGGGTGACGGAAGGAGAACTATAAAATCTTTCATTCTTTCATACTAGGTAATAGATTATCATGTTCGGATGTGTTTTGATCATGTGGACACGGCTTGACGAGGGCGGGAAAGAGGATAGTCGGCCACATGGGCGAGGTTCTGTGTTGAAATTATGCGCATAGGTTGCGGAGGTCTTCAGCAATGCTTATTGGGCATAGATCTATTATATTTTTCTTCTCCCGTTGTAACGCACAGGCATATTTGCTAGCGAAATAATAAAAGTAAGACGAGACAATGACATAAACTCATTAGATCTAAATAATATGTTTCATGAGGACGGAAACTTGTCTTTCTCGATGATCACTACAACAATATGACTCACCGGAATAATTTTATTCATAAAAGCATATGTCCACTACTAGAAGGGCATGTAGAAAGACAAAGAAGAACACTAAAAATATGATGCATCCTCCTCTCAGCGACAAGATGGCAGCCGGTGACAAGGAGACTGAATGTATATTCGACGGTGATTGTGGTTCTCTGTATCGCCCTCAAGCCCTGGTTTTAGGATTGTTAGCAGAAGCAAAAACAAATTACCCATTATCTCTTGCGGACCTATAAATTTGGGTCGGCCATGTGAAGGCAATTACCACTAGCATACAAGCCGTACACTTTTGGGCCCAACAAAATTAGGTGGCAAAACAAAGTTGGTTGGTAATATGCAATATCTAGTGGCACACCGCGCAAAGGGTGCATCTTGCTAGACTCGGTGGTTGATAATCGACAACATGTACTTTTTTTATTACAAAAAGAAGTTGATGTGAACTATAGGAAATGCAACAAAACAAATAGACCACCTTGTCGTTTTCAATATCTTTGTTCTTACGTCTGCTTAAAACGGCATTGCTCCTGCAGCGTGCTGTGAAAAACATGTGCTACACTAATGTTCAACATGAATAATGTTAGGCCAGTGAACTGATTGCTTGTGGTTGTGTTGTAACCAGCCCATGGGGTTCAAGTCCTAATCTTAGCATGTGTACTCGTATTTTTTTGAAATTATTTTAGAATTTTTGCTCATGCTCGTGCACCCCTTGACTACGAGGTGCCTATGATTATTTAGACAGTTGAAGATTTGCCGGCTCGGTTTTTCAAAGGTATTAATAGTTAGGATAGGGTGTATGTGTGTGAGTTTATATGGATCAATGTACGTACACGTCGTATTATCATGGCTCATTTACTATTGGGAAGTTCATTGATCTCCCTAGATACCGCATGAACCTTTGACGTTAAGTATTTCTCTCATATGTTGTTACAAGATTCTGAGTGCAAAGAAACGTTCGTTTGAGATAAGGTCCAAGGACATGGCAGTTGACACTTTCACAGTTGGAGCCTTAAATCGTCAGAAGTACTACACGATTACGAAGTACAGCACATGCATGCTTCATTTGCATAAAAATCTCCCACCCTTAGAGTAGAGTTCCCTCCTATATATCCTCGTCGGTCACCTCTGCAGGCACTTAAACGATACCACCAAACAATATGAGTTCAGAGTCTCATCTCAGGCGCCTAACATTGCTATACAATTGCACTGCCAACACCCTCATCCTGCGAACTGTCAGCAAGAAAATTGCACCATGGCTTGCTGCTGGATCCGAGATTGTGCCTCAACCCACTGCTATCTGGCCCATCCACTTACTTCTTGTCATAGTGTTACTGGTCATCATATCTACTTTGTACCTTGCACTCCGTTCTAGAACTGTATACCTTGTCGACTACGCTTGCTTCCGGCCAAACTCCAACTTAAGAATCACAAAGGCAACCTTCCTCGAGCATGCACGTCTCTCTTCTTTGCTTGATGATTCTATTGTCAATTTTATAGCTACTATTCTTAAGCGCTCAGGCATGAGCGATGAGACATGTGTCCCGCCTGTACATCACTATATAGAGCCATGTTGTGGGCTTGATGAAGCACGCAGTGAAGCAGAGTTGGTCGTCTTCTCGGTAATCGATGACCTTCTGGCCAAGACTTGCATTAAACGTGATGCAATCGGTGGTCTTATCACCAACTGCAGCGCGTTCTGCCCCATACCATCCATTGCCGACATGATTGTGAACAAATACAAGTTACGGAGTGATATTCGTGTCATGAACCTCTCTGGGATGGCATGCTCAGCTTCGATGATCGCAGTGGGGCTAGCGAGCAACATGCTACAGGTCATGCCTCGGGGGTCGCATGTGTTGGTGGTGTCGACAGAGACCATTGGGCCATCCTACTATTCGGGGAATAAGCGTTCCATGGTGTTGTCTAACATCTTGTTACGCGTAGGAGGAGTGGCAAAGTTGTTGTCGACTTCTAGGTCAAAGGCTCGGTTTAGGCTTGTGCATTTCACTCGGATAATCACCGCGGCCAACAACTCTGCCTACCGATGTGTGTATCAAGAGGAAGACGAGAAGGGCAACCTAGGCATCGCTCTCTCTAAAGATCTTACTGTTGTTGCTGGAGATGCATTGAAGGCCAATATCATGGCAACCGGGCCTTACGTGCTACCAACATCAGAGCTTCTTAAGTTTTCGCTCTTCAACATGGCAAGAAAGATGCCCCATGGGAGGAATATCAGACCATACATTCCTAACTTTTGTGTTACATTTGAGCATTTCTGCATCCACGCAGGTGGTCCGGCAGTTATCAGCTCAGTACAACATGGCCTCAAACTATCTGACCAGTATGTCGAGCCATCGTGGATGACACTACATTGGTTTGGGAACCAGTTGAGCTCATCGGTATGGTATGAGTTGGCATACATCGATGCTAAAGGACAGATGAAGAAAAATGATCGGGTGTGGATGATTGGATTTGGTGCAGGATACGAGTGCAACACAGCTAGTTGGGTCTGTATACAACCATCTTCCAGTGCGGATGGACCCTGGGGTAACTGTATCAATCATTATCGGAAGGATATCTTCAAAAAAATATTAAATTAAGAGTATTTGTACTGTGTAATCTACTACCAGGAGGAGGGAGTAATATGATAATCAAATAACATGCACATCTCTTGGATACACAATTTTTTAGGATGAAGAGATGGGGGATTCCATTGGCGGATGGATAAAAACTAGTGAAATCAATGACGATGTGGGGCTTTTATAAAGTAATGAAAAAATCAATCCCAACTTTTCTATGTGGTTGTACAGATGAGCATCTTCTGAATTGAGGGACAACATCCCAATTAGTACACTAAAAATAGCCGCACTTCAATTTGGTAAATTTTGTACCGACTCGCTGTGTGAGACATGTGACTTCTACAACCTGTCTTCTTGGGAGATAGGGTTTGGTATACGTTATGGGAGGAGCAGACTAAACTCAGAGAGGACTAAATCCATGCAGGGGATTGTTTGTGGGTGTTCGATGAGTCTTGTGTACTTTGTTGCTGAATTATATCACTGTTTATAAGTGCATCCTAGAGTATGGACCAAATGGTGTTCCAATTTTTGTAGGCCACGATTGGATTATCGTGTTTCCTTCAGATACACCCGTAAAAAATACACACTCCTGAACGTCATCGTTTCCGTCCGGAAATCATTCTAATCCGGTAAAATACACTTCTACAATTGATACACCTGTATTAGATTACACACAATCCAAGCACAACCTTATGCATGGAAATCTAGAGGCACAGAACAGGCGGTCTTGCATATCAGGCTGTTCCGCGCGAATGATAACAGCTGGTTCATACTGGACCAATCTGTAGGACATGCTGTTCGACCTTTTATAAGAGCAAAAAATCATTTTCAGAGCATTATATTAGCTGGATTTTTTTATGAGGGATGAGCAAGTCAAGAGTCTCGAGTGGTTATTTTGTGAGTTCCTAAATACGATAGGCAGGCTGGTGCTGAAGTCCATTTTGACAGGTACGTAGATTCAGATAATTAGTATGACTAAAGGTTGTTATCTTTCATGTGTCAAGGAGTTGTAATATATACTCTGCAGATCAAAACAGAGCCATGGAGGTTGCTATCAGCAAAGTATATCGAGGAAATTAAACAACTGTAGCTCGCCTTACTGGTTGGCCTGCTCTTAATATTTATTATTTCATTGCGCGCAGTTCTTTCGTTAGATCTATTGTGTGATCATACAATGTGTAGTGTATTTGAGGAAAATGACAATTGACTTCATGTAATGTGCTGGGTACTTTTAGCTGAACTTTGCTGAACAGAGCACTGGTCGGTAGTAAACAGGGAAACCATCACGTATTTGCCAGAGTTCAGTCCTTTAAATTGTTTCTGAAATAGTTAGAACTAAAAGATGGCCTTCATTTAATATTGATTCGGGAGTATTGTTGTTTTGAAAAATACAAGTTTAGCAGCACGTTATGTTGGCATGCACTTTTTCTGAAAATAGCCCCTTGGCACTATAGGCCATTTCCCGTTGGCATACATCTATGCCTACGGCTGCCGTCGGCATAGCCCCGTCGGCATACCTCTGCCACGTGGCGTCCTTTAATGCCTCCTGGCGGCAGGGCTATGCCTAAATCTATGCCGACATGGATAGCCCTGCCACGTGGCAGGCCCTGGGAAGCCCTGGGAGCATCTATGCCGACGGCTTTGCCGTCGACATAGATCTGTTTTTTTATATTTATTTTCCCTATTTTCTCTTTTTCAATTGATTTTGACAGTATTTCAAAGCAGAAAATATGAGATTATGCAGAAATATGACAGTTCATCATCTAAACAACTCAAGTTCATCATCATTATTTAAACATACTCAAGTTCATCATCTAAAGATCATCACCGGTGAAAGTTCATGAACTTAAGTAGTGCAAGACATGGAACATCATTTCAAAGCAGAAACTAACAAGTAGGAACATGAAAGGTATGGCACGACAGCCACATGCACGGGTATCATCATCGACATCAAGCAAGACCACCGCCGCCAAAACCACCACCGCCAAGACCACCTCCGCCAAAACCACCACCGCCAAGACCACCTCTGCCAAAACCGCCACCGCCACCACCATCACTCTGCCAGATCGGAGTGACTGGGGTCGACGAAGCAGGAGTCGGGCCAGCGGTCGCCTACATGTTTGAGAGAAGATTCTAACACACTAGTAGAAAAAGGGCCTGCAGTCCCGGTTCATAAGGGCCTTTAGTCCCGGTTCTTGAACCGGGACTAAAGGGTCGGTACTAATGCCCTGACCCTTTAGTCCCGGTTCAAACCAGAACCGGGACTAAAGGCCCTCCACGTGGCCGCTGCCTGGAGGTCCACCTTTAGTCCCGGTTGGTAACACCAACCGGTACTAAAGGTAATTTTATGATTTTTTTTGAAATTTTTTTTTGAATTTTTTTATTTTCAAATTTCTAATTTATTTTAACCTCTAATCTCTAATCACCCCTCTCATCACTGCTCAATTTAATCTCTAATCACCCCTCATCATTCCAAATCATCTAACTTCCCGGACGATCACCCATCCTCCCACTCCCCCAGTATGAGCACGCTTAACTTCTAGGTTCTATTCTCCCTCGTTTCCAAGTCTGCACTCGTTGTTTTCCTGACAATAGTAAGATGTTAATCCTATTAACCCTCAGGATTTTAGCTTGAGCATGAAGTCACACATTTCACTATTTGAGTTTGAAACTATTGTTCTAAAAAACAATAATTATTTAGTAATACTAATATTTCTTGAATAAGTAGTTTGACCATTGTTTGACCACAGTTTGACCATAGTTTAACCAGATTTGACCAAAATTCAAAAAAATAGAAATAATTATTTAATAACACTAATATTCTTGAATAATTATTTAGTAACACTAATATTTCTTGAATAAGTAGTTTGACCATAGTTTGACCAGATTTAATGAAAATTTAAAAAAACTGAAATTTGAGCATAACTTTTTTTCCTTTTGGAATTTGAGGATTCTACAAATTTGCAAACAGGCCGTAGGCCATCTCCATCGGATGTAACTTTTCGAGTAGATGATTTTTCATATAAAAAACTTTTTAATCCGAGTTCGTATGCAAAAGTTATGCCCATTTTACAAATTCCAGAGAGATTTTGTAAATAAAGTCGAAATTCATATTTGTAAATTTTCCCAACAACTAGACCACATATCACATGGGAAACTTATTTTATTTTATTTTTTTGACATTTCCATCATTTTCTTTTGTTTTTTTCTAAAACTGAAAAGGCGGTCCACGGGGGGGGGGGGGGGGGGGGGAGTTTGAAAATTGGACGTTTAGTACCGGTTCGTGCCATGAACCGGGACTAATGCCTCAAAGGCCATTAGTCCCGGTTGGTGGCACCAACCGGTACTAAAGGTTAGACCTTTAGTCCCGGTTGGTGGCACCAACCGATACTAAAGGTTAGACCTTTAGTCCCGGCTGGTGCCACCAACCGGGACTAATGGGCATCGCACCCTTTAGTCCCGGTTCGTGGCATGAACCGGGACTAAAGGGCCCAGGTGAACCGAGACTAATGCCTTAGCCGCACGAAAAGGGACTAATGCACCCATTGGTCCCGGTTCTGGACTGAACCGGGACTAATGGGGTTACCCGGCCTGGACCAAAGCCCCCTTTTTCTACTAGTGACAGTAAATATGATATGATAGTGTTGAATGAACGAGAACTAGTTTGTCAGTAGTTAGGCAAATATACTAACCGGACTATCACTGCCTAGTGTCACCCATTCATCGAACGTGGGCACATGTGGGGATTCTCCCGCAGGTGGTGGTGGGTGTCCCATTTTGTGGTGGATCCGTGCGGTTACTCCAAGACGCCAACATAGCCCGGATGTTAGTTAAACAAGCAAACTAGAAGGTCAAAAGGAATGAAAGTGCAAAAATTTAGCTTGGTTTTAAGAGGGCAAAACTAACCGTCATCATCTGACGGTTGTAATCATCGTTTGCCTTCACTTGTTGAAAGTACTCCCGCACCTCAAGATTCCTATGCTCGACAAAGGACTTATATGCCTACATATATAATTTAGGTTGTTTCTAAGTGAGCAATGCTGAAAATAAACTAAGAATGTTAGAGAGAAAGAAGATAAAGGGGAAGTACTTACAGCATGCTGGCGGGCTAAGGGAGGCTGCGAACGCCACGTACTCTCTAACGAGCTCGGGTTGGTAGCCCGAAGCCATGTGTATGAGACCGAAGGAGTGATCAAGCCATCGAAACACGGATACCAACCATGGGGCTTCCCCTGGATGGCCACCACCGTCGTGTCGTCGATTTGAGACTGGGCGACCTCAGGAACAGGAACATCCAGATGCAACTTCTGAAAGTGTTGAGTGTAAGACTCCAGGTGCTCCTCGGTCTTGCCGTAGTACCGGCTCTCGCCATCCTTGCGATCACTCCGCTCGTGGGCCAGCTTCCACGACTCAATGTCTGAGAGCGGCCTCTTCAACTTGTCCTCCTGCAACGTCAAACAGAAGTTAGCCATACATAAGAACATGACGGTAAAGAAGAACAAAAATGCATCATGCATATAGATATACCTTCATGGCCTTGAAGCCCCAGTGGTTCCTGTTTCCTTGGCCGTGTGTCTCGTCTTTTCCACGGTTAACCCGGGCCTTGCTGCTCTTGGCAACAAACTCTGCATCGTCGCCGAGCCACCTATCCACCAAACTCGCCCATCCTTCATCCCTTCCATAGCACCAACGAGGAATAACCTATGCAAATTTTGGAAGCATGACATGTGACCACGAAACATATAGTTGACTGCTTGAAACAATGAAAATTTTGGAAGCCTTGTTTACCTTCATGAACTACTCCCTGTTCAAGGTAAGTCGTTGCCTCCGCGCTTGAGTTTTTGTCATCTTTTGGTGCAGGTAGATGTGGTAGTACTGAGAGACGGCAACCCAGCGCACCTCGTACTGCAACTGACGAGCTTTCTTCTTCGCAGCCGCAAGCAAGACCACGCTGGCTCTGCCCTTGTGCTCGTTAAGAACTCCATAGAGTTGCTGCAATCATGCATAAACCAGAAGCAAACAAGGCATGAGTTGAGTGATTCAATGATAAACTATGAAAAAAAACCTGAAGACAAGTGATTCAGAAGAGAACTTGCCCAAAATTTGGTGATCACGGCCTTAGCGGCCGTCCCATACTCCGTGTGGCTGTAAGCCTCGTAGTGGGCCCAGCTCATGGCCAAAACCCGTAGCTGTGGGTCCCTGTCTGGCCCCGGGCAGAATAGGCCCGGCCAAAACTCCTTCAGCAGGACAGTGATAAGGCCGTTTGGTTTACGGCCCTTTCCGTGAAGGATCGAGTTACTGCAAAAGAATCAAAGGATTGCCATGTGTACAATAAGAAAATGTTGTCATGTGTTGAAAATATGATTGAGAGGCACTTACTTTGTCCCCGCAAGTTCAAGCCACTTGTGCGCCTCGATAGAAGGTGGTGTAGGTACTCCGGCAGTACCACGCAGCCACCCCAGCAGAGCACCCGGTGGCAAGTTACCCCACAACTCAGGGTCAACCTCCCCTCCACCACCCTCCTCGCCCTCCTCCTCGGCCTCCTCCTCCTCGCCCTCCTCCTCCTTGACCTCCTCCTCCTCACTCTCCTCCTCGCCATCAGGAACATACTCCTCCTCCTCAGACTCAGAAGGTGCCTCATTATAGGAGGGCATCGAAGAAGACCCTCCTATTTCGGACATGGCCCGGAGTTCTTTGCCCCGGCTGCCTCTCCCCCCACCTCATCCTCCTCTAGGGGCTCTCCCCCCACCCCCTCCTCCTCTAGGGTCTCCTCCCCCGACCCCTCCACCTCCATATGAGGTGTCATCCTCGCGTAGTCAGGAGGGAACCTTGTGGGCTCGTCCACTCCGAGTAAGTCCTTTGAATTTACTGAGGAAACTGGCGCCGCTAGACTTGCCCATGATTAGCAAACCTGCATTGAGAAGAGAATAAACAATTAGTAAGGATATCAAATAAACAAGCATACAGGAAAGACATTAATAACAGAAGAGCACATTAAGCATACTATTGTAATGATCATTAAAAGAACTTACATTTTCTAGAACCCATATGAATCATCGCTATTGTAATCTATTTGTCGACCGGTCTCATCATCACTATCACGCATATCTTCTTCATTGTCTGACGGAGGTGGAGGCTCTTCCTCATCGTCAGCGTCTTCATTTAACTTTTCAAGCATAATTATGTCTCTTTGATTCACAACTGCCTCACCATCAATCTATGCGTCGTCGTCATTTGGGTCCAGGTCAACATAACCCAAGTCATCATCCTCCTTGTTTCGGACAACGACATCATGTTCCTCTTGAAAGAACACTCCCTTGTATGTCATGGGGTTTATGTTGTAGTAATCATCATCTTTCGGGTCCAGTATCTTACCATGTGGCGACACCTTGAACACAACTTCCCAACCCTTTAGGTACTCTTTCTCGCATGGGTAAGGCAGATAATATACTTGTGTGGCCTGGGTAGCGACGATAAAGAGATCAACTCCGGCATAGACGGTTGATGCTTTAACTTCAACTAAACCAACAGAAGGCATATGTCTCAGACCCTTTTTGGGGTCGAACCATCAGCAATTGAACAAAGTGAGACTTAGGGGTTCGCGGCCACGTTTGAATGTAAGCTCGTATATTTTTCCTACCATTCCGTAGTAATCTACTTTATTATCTCCTTCGGTGAAGACTCCGGTATTTATGGTTTTGGGATCAGGCCGACTGTTCTGGTGCTCCTCTCTATGGAAGCGATACCCATTCACATCATACTTTTGGCATGTCATGATGGCAGGGTCATAACCCATGGAAACCCATCTCAATTCTTCATCCATTGATTCGTTCGGATCATTTCCCTACAAGTTTAATTGAAATTATAGGGTGCATGAGTTTAATTGGAATTGTACAGTGAAATAGGTAATAGGGAAGTGTGAAAAATTACTTTCTCCATGAACCACGGAACGAAATTTTTCCTTCCATCAACACCCTTTCGGAGAAGAGCAAGTGCCTCCGCTTCAGTAGGAGGCAGCATTCCCGTCCACTCTTCATCAACAAATCGACTACAATAACAAAAGTGGTATAAGAACTAGGCAAAGTGAACATAACGAATTGACTAAAAGAATGGTGCAAAGGTATTACCTCATCCACTCATCCTCAACTTCCTTGATATTGTGCAAGATATAGAACATGACATCCTCCCACTCATCTCGTGCATGAGATAAGGTGTCGAGCATCCAGCCCTGCCACCTTGCCCGATGAATAGAGGCATCTTGGGTTTATACTTGGGTTCTTCTGTATTGTATCGAGACACCTTATTGTGCAGTGTGGGAACATGGTCCGGATAGTAGGCTGTCCTGAAGTCTGGCACCTCCTCTAGGATAACTGCCTCAGCTATGGAAGCTTCAATCTTAGCTTTGTTTCCACATTTCTGTCTCAGATGCTTGTTCTGTCTCTCAGGGCCGTACTTCCAATGATTCTGCACAGGGCCCCCCAACAATACCTCGTTCACGAGGTGCAAAATGAGATGTGTCATCAGAGTAAAGAAGCCTGGCAGGAAGATCTTCTCTAGCTTTCATATCAACTCCGGCGCCATCTTATGCATTTCTTTTATCTTCTCAGTACATACTTCTTTAGCACAAAGCGTGCGGAAGAAATGTCTTAACTCCGCAAGCACACGCCAGACACGCTCCGGAACATAGCCCCAAACTATCACCGGCATAATCCGCTCAATCCATACATGATAGTCATGACTCTTGAGCCCGGTCACTTTGCCCGTTGAAAGATTGACCCCTTACTTATATTTGACGCCTAACCATCAGTGAACTTCACGACATGTTTCAGCCACTTCAATGCCTCCATCTTATGATCATTTTTAAGTACGAAGTCAACATCTGTCTTGAACCAAGATTTTCGGCTGCCTGTGGGAGGCTGCATGTATAGACGTGGTCTATCACAAATATTCTGTTGATCGACTCTAGCATTAACATTATCCTTTTTCTTATCAGGAATGTTGAGGATCGTGCAAAAAAGGAACTTTGTGACATTATTTTCGGTGTGCATCACGTCGATGTTGTATGGAAGTTTGAGGTCCTTAAAATAGGGAAGCTGCGTGAAGGGGTAATGTGAGTCCAGTTGTGTGTCTCACCATATCCTTCAAAACTTTTTTCCCTTTACCCTTTTCCCTCGCCCTCATCTTCGCCTGTGGCTTTGCCTTTGCCTTTGCCCTTTGCCTTTGCTTTCCCTTCGCCGACAGGCTTAAGAGCTTTCATCTGAGCAAGCACATCCATACCAGAAAACGTTGGAATCTCGTTTACTTTATGGACAACTTTGCCTTTTGTGAAGTTCTTCTTGTCTTCCCTATTAGGATGGTCTGGAGGGAGGAACTGTCGATGCGGGTCAAAGGCAACATACTTGCCACCCTTCTTCAGCCAAATGAAAATCAAGGCCTGCATGCACACTGGGCAAGGCATCTTTCCACTTGTACACAATCCGCAGAACAGGGCATAGATGGGAAAGTCATGCATGCAATACTGTAGCCAAACTTTCATCAAGAAATTTTTCTGCAGATGTCGGTCGTATGTCAACCTCGGGAAGTACCAAGAATGGTGCAAATCATCCACCAACGGCTGCATAAACACACTCAAATTCTTCCCCGGATATTCAGGCCCCAGAATTATAAGCGATAGAAACATGGTCTTGCGTTGCATTATGGCGCCGGGAGGGAGATTGAGCGGAATAACAATTACGGGCCAGCAGCTGTATGGATTAGACGACATACCATATAGATTGAACCCAGCACTTGTTATAGCAATTCTGACATTCCCGACCTCGGCTGCTTCCTCCGGGTACTCTATATCGAATGACTTCCATGCTTCACCTTCTGATGGATGTACAATTTTTTTTGGATTGTACCTTTTCCCTTCCTTGTGCCGCTTCATAATTTTGGCAGACTCCTTGGTGATGAAAAGGTGCTGCAGTCTTTTTATAAAATCAAGATACCGAAGAACCTTCACAGGGATTTTTAGCTGCTACTTCTGACCATGCTCATTGACCACCTCAATATACCGAGAGAAATCGCACTTCCTACAGTAGTTGTCATTCACATACTCATGCCTAAACAAAAGGCAATTCTTTGGACAAACATGTATTTTCTCATAATCCATGGAGAGCGCCTTTATGATTTTCTTCGTAGCGTACATGGTTTTCGGCAGTTCATGGTCCTTAGGCAGGCTGTTAGCCCATACTCCCAGAAATGCTGCGAAGCAACCTCAGCTATAGCTGTACTCAGCCTCATAAAGCTTGGAACCCTCATAAAGAGGTTTCTTTGATGAGGCCAAGATATCCAGGAAGGCCTTTGTGGTTTCCTCCGGCTCCTCCGGTTCATTCGCTGAATGTGACGGAGGTGTCGGCTGTGCAGCAAAGACATCATCTAGCATTCTCTAACCCCATCGTCCTCATAACCAGCGACGCGTTGTCGTATCACCTCCTCTCTACCATGGTCTCGCTGGGAAAAGTTTATCAGTATATTAAAGTTGGGCATAAATCAATACGTGCGAAGGTGCTTAGTCATCTCACTCTTATCTCTGCGGATACGTCTCTTACATTTGGCACACGGGCATTCTGACAGAATCCTCATTGGACTACGGAATATGTCTTTCAAAAACACATCAATTTTCTCAACCCACTATGTTGTTACTTGATTCCGACGGAAAAAGCCACTATACATCCACTGATTATCTGACATCTCTGCTTTATTGGAAACCGCACAACAAAATTAAGGATTCATTTAAATTACCCACATCAATATTTTATTTTTTACAAGGTTGACGAGAAACGACATTTAATCCACCTACATCTCTAATAGGTAAAGATGGGTCATAATCCCACCCGAGAATGTGTAGATTGAGTATGTTGTCCATGCTCTATCCCATTCCGAGACAAAATTTCGGCAGCACCGCCCCGCTGTTCTTCAAATACACGTCTCGGCAAAATGCCGAGAGAATGTGCATCCGAAGAACAACAGGGAGGCGCCGCCAAAATCCTGTCTCAGAACGGGGTAGAGCATGAACTACGTACCCAATCTACACATCCTCGGGCTGTCCGTGGAAAGCGCTGGACAATCCGAAAGAGCTGCGGTGATAAATATGCAATTGAATGCATATTTATCGATGCAATCCTTTCGGACGGGAGATGCCTAGGTTACGCGACTTGATATGAAAATTTAATCTAGTGACATGGAAAAAAAGTGGATGAGGTTATGGAATTGTTTCTCACCCTCAGATGTAGAGGATGTAGTCAATCAAAGGAGGGACGATCGTGGACCAACACCTCCAACGTCGACGATCACTCCATGAAGATGGAACACCACAAATCCTGTTAATTCCACCGAGTGATAAAAATTTAGGTCATCACCTCACATTAAGCATCGACACTTTTAACTATGAAAAAAATCATGTTTCGTCAAGTGTCAAATTTTGTCCTTCAATATTTTTAGCAAGATCATCATGATTAAATAATCACTCGTCATATCACAATTTTGGAGCACATCTCACATAGCTACTTAACATTAAGCATTGACACTTAAAACTATGAAAAAATATCATATTTCGTCAAGTGTCAAATTTTGTCCGGTTCATTTTTTTCGACAAGATCATCATGATAAAAATAACCACTCATCTTATACCAATTTTGGAGCACATCTCAAATGACAAGATCATCATGATAAAAATAATGCAACCTAACAGCCTAACGTCCTAACAGCCAACATTCACCTATCTATCAACCTAACAACCTAACATCCAACATCTAACCTAACAATCTAACATCCATCCATGCATCCATTCATCCATCGAACTATAGAAAAAAATGCAAAAAATGATAAAAAAATTAGTAGCTCACCGAGAGGGGCGTGGCAGGGGGCGGCGGTGGAGGGGCTGGTGAGGCAGGGGCGGTCGGGGACGGGAGGGCCGGGGCCGGCCGGAGAAGCAGCGGCGCCCGGTACGCGCGGTCCGGCACACTACAGGAATCAGCTAGTTTGCCGTCTGGCGAGTACAGACGGCAAAGAGCGAAATACAGACACAAACATAGACGGCAAAGAGGATGGCGGCAAAGGCTGCTTTGCCGTCAGCTTTTTATCGGGCAGACGGCAAAGAATTTGCTGACAGCCAACTACAGATTTTTCGTCTGCCGTAAAATCTACAGACGGCAAAGGAAAGTGTCTTTGCCGTCAACAAGAAACTTTCTTCGCCGTCATCCTCACATATTACAGACGGCAAAGAATTTTGTTTATTAAAATAATCCAAACCCATAGTCCAAGTGCAAGGACAGCAATTAACACCACAACACAGTATACATCAACACTTCGTTCGAAGAATCTACGACGAATGACAAATTTCACAATAAAAGACTATAGAATACATCATGACTTGCTGATCCAAGGCAAAACTGCTCTATTCATTATATGAACGGATTACACATGAAAATATTACAACAGAGCAGTGACTATTATAGCAGCCCGAGATCCAGCATGTGCGGCCATCTTGCAACCAACCTGCGCCAACCTGCAACCACCCCATGTGCCCGCGCTCACCGGAGCAGCCGCACCACTCCCCCTTCCCCTTCCGTTCGTCAAGGACAGAGCACACTGATTCCCGAGGAGCTGCCGCTGCTCCTCGAGGTGGGAGGCGGTGCAGCGTCTAGGGATGGGGTCGAGGCCAGCGAAGACACGTGGGGGTGACGTGGCCGGGGCCGGTAGAAGCCAGCGGGGGGCGCCGGGGCCGGTGGCTCCATGGGCGAAGCAGAGGCCGGCGGGGGACGACGGGGCCGGTTGCGCCATGGGCAAAGCAGGGGCCGGCGGGGCCTGTGGCACCATGGGCGAAGCAGAGGTGGGCGAAGGGAGACGGGGCCGGCGACGCCATGGGCGAAGTAGAGGCCGGCGTGGGCGAGAGGCGATGTTGCCGGCGGCACCCGGGGCAAAGGGCGAAGGCGACGAGGTGGTTGCGGGTGCTGGCCTGTGGGGGCGACGGTGCCGGGTCCGGTAGCGGCATGGCCGAAGGGGAAAGTGGAGGGGCCGATGGCGAGGTGGTGGCTGGCGAGGCCAAGCGAGGTGGTTGCGGGCGCTGGCCTTCTCGATCTGGATCGAACAGAGAGAGAAATGAGAGAGAGAGATCGTGGTGGGGTGGGCAGCTCGGGTGGATAAGGACGGAGCAGTGGGGCGCGTGGGTGCGTGTGGGTTCGTGGGGCGAGGGGGGCACGTGGGGATGTGTGGCTCAGATTCTGCCATGTCATCGATCCATGTGATCGATCCATGTGTTGTGTTTCTTCTTTGCCGTCTGCGTTTTTTAATACAGACGACAAATAGCATACTTTGCCGTCTGGATTAAGAAAGGCAGACGGCAAAGATCTTTGCCGTCTGCCTTTCTTAATCCAGACGGCAAAGTATGCTCTTTGCCGTCTGTAATAAAAAACGCAGACAGCAAAGAGTTTCGCCGTCTGTGTTTTTTATTGCAGACGGCAAAGAATGCTCTTTGTTGTCTGTATTTTTTTCGTAGACGGCAAAGTCTTCTTTGCCATTAGTTTTTCTTTGCCGTCTTCTGATGACGGCAAATCCACTCTTTGCTGTCTGCTCGATAAAAAGCTGACGGCAAAGACGCCTCCTGACGGCAAATTAGCAGTTTCATGTACACGGTCGGGGGAAGGCCGGGGCGGCGGTGGGGTCGGGAGGAGGCCGGGGCGACGGCGGGTGGAGACGGCGGCGGTGCGGGTGTGGAGGCAGGGGCGGGGGCGGCAGGGGTTGGGGTGGAGTGGGAGGGCGGCGGCAAGGGGCAACGACGGCGGCAGGGGGCGTAGTGCAACGACGGCGGCAGGGGGCGTGGTGCAGTGGAAGGGCGGCGGCACGGGGTGGGGCATAGTGCGACGACGGCGGCAAGGGCGTGGTGGAGTGGGAGGGCGGCGGCAGGGGCGGCAGCGGAGAGAGGGCGGGGTGGAGTGGGCGGCGGCAGGGGGCGGGGCCGGATGCGGCGGCGGTGGCACGAGACGAGGTGGGGGCGCGGGGGACCGGGGTGGGAGGATTCGAGGAATGAGTGGGGGCGCCCCGTGATGGATAAGGTGAAGTATGCCGACGGCTAAGCCGTCGACATAGGTGACGACGCAACATGGCACCTATGCCGACGGCTTAGCCGTAGTCATATATTTTTTTTATTTTTTTATTAGCAACAAATCTATATCTATATCTATACCTACTAATAAAGCAAGATGCGTTTCTCCAATTTTTTCATCCGTTCATCGTCGAAAAGTTTTTCTTTCTATCCAAGGTGGTACTAAACTTTTGTGCGTCTATCCACTAGAAAAGAAAAAATATTAGTACAGAATTCCGTCATTGGGCCATGCGTGCTGCGGCCCAACAAGGCCAGCCAATTTATTAATGTCCATATAATTAGGAAGGCCTTATTTGTCGCATGGAGCGAAGAATAGTTGAAGTTTTGCACAGCGCGCCTATGACTGGGCCGACCCGTTTCCCCTTTTTCGTTATTCTATTTCTATTTTTATTTTTTGTTCCTTTTTATTTCCCTTTTATATTTTATCATTTTTTCCTTATTTTTAATTACTCTTTATGAAGTAAAAATTTTACAAAAATATTCAGAATTTCAATTTTTATGCAAATATTCAAATAATGGTCAGAATTCCAAAATTTGCCTCTGTATTGAAAAATGTTTGAAACTTTTAAAATTTCCTGTTTCAAAATTTCTCAATATTCAAAAAATGCTTTCCATTTTAAAAATTATTTTGTCTTTTCCAAAAATTCTTGACGATTCTTTTATAAAAATTACATTTTATAAAATGTTCCGTATTTTAAAAAATTCTTGTCTTAGTGAAATGTTCAAAACTCAAAAAGAAATTGCATCTAAAACATTTTATATTTTTTTAAATATTTGCGCTGGCCATTAGTTAGCGGTGCGCATTCGTTCTTAAGATATTGGAATTTGCAAAAACAATGTTCGCATTTTTAATGTGTTTCCAATAATATTCACCTATTCGTATTTTTCTAATGTTCAAAAAATAAAAAACTATTCGTATTTGCAAAAACATTTTATATTTTTTTGAATGTTCCCTTAAAAAATTCAAAAAATCAGTAATATTTTTGTTTTTGTAAAATTTAAATGTTATCGAAATATTGTTTGTGAATTTAAAAACCTATTCATGTTTAATTTTTTCATGATTTTCTTAAGATATCGGAATTTGCAAAAACAATGTTCGCATTTTTAATTGTCCGGGATTTAAAAATTGTTAATGTGTTTCCAAGAATATTCGCGAATTCTTATTTTTTTAATGTTCAAAAAAAATCAAATAAAATTATGATGTGACACTATAGTATTTTTTAAATATTTGCGTTGGCCATTAGTTAGCGGTGCGCATTCGTTCTTTCCTGGTTGACTATAAATGAAAGAAATTATGGATACGTGTCAATAAATTATGTTATCTGGCTTTAGTTTGAGCAAAATTATGGGTACTTGATCTCTAAAATAATCGAAGAGAATAAACCCTAAAAAAGAAGGAACATTCATGCCTGATTATGCTCTTGAAACGGGATTTATGCGCTGCAATTAATAATCTACCCGGTTACGCCGTCGTAGCATAGAGTGGTCGAAGCAACCATGTCCCGAAGATCGCCGTGCAGCCAACAAATGAGTAGGCAGGCACAAGCCCGAGATGAAGGCGGCCCCGGAGGAAAAAAGGCATGAGTTGGGTGCTCGCCACCACACCGACCAACCCTATCACTGTCAAGATTTTGCGTGTCAAACATGTCCAGCGAGAAAACTATAACTTCTTGCTCTGTCGCCTATCATTGTGGAGACCCTTTTTTAGATGACACATCAATTATTTTCCCCGTCGCTTCTTGCAAAGCAATATCCCTCCCGTTGCAACGCACAGGCATATGTGCTATTTATTTTTTTTTAAAAATCTACTACTAATTTATTTTTTTATTAGCAACAATTTTTTTATTTTTTTTATTAGCAACATTTTTTTCATTAGCAACAAATAAATTCGTGTAGACCCGATGTATCCGTTTGCCCCCTCTAGGTGCCGGCGGCAGCGCTGTCCGTGAGGGGGGCACGTACCTTGAAGCCGCGTACCGCCTCTTGAGACATGCCACCACACCACCCCACATGTATGAGGGGCCGGTGCGATGCTCCGGTGGCATTGCTACGCCTCCAGGGCCCCCCGTCCTGCCTAACCCTGGAGCGGTTGACCATAAGATCTAGCCCTTTGATTTCCCACAGACGGGCTTTGACCAGTGGACCTCTCCACCCGGTTGTGTCTGGTCAGCCCAGAGGGACACCTGGGAGCAACATCTGGGCCAAACCCACAGCTACATCTCCTCCGTGTAGACCCGACGCGTCCGTTTCAACCCCACCAGGTGCCGGCGGCGGCGCCGTCCGTGTGGGGGCCACGTCCCGGAGACGCGTGCCGGGTGTTTGCAACCGCCACAACACTTTCCGACTTGTGAGAAGCCGCGTACGCAAGATTGGCAGCATGCTAGCCCCCGGAGGCCGCCGACCACAGTCGTAGACATGCGAAGGGCAATCCGCGTAGGGGGAAGTGTTCGGATACTTCTCCATCACCAAAAATTATAAAAAAATTACCATCATTCGTATAACACATGTGCCCACGTCGTGTAAAAAACTCATAATTTTATCACGATCCGAATATTTAATAATATTCACGCCGCACCGTTACCGCAGAACGTCTACTACCGTGTCATCGCCGTCCGTGAGGGGGGCCACACCCCGGAGACGCGTGCCGCCTCTTCAGACATGCCACAACACCACCCCGCATGTATGAGGGCCCGGTACAACGCTCTGGTGGCATTGCTACCCCAGGGCCCCCGTCCCGCCTAATCCTGGAGCGGTTGACCACGAGATCTAGCCCTTTGACTTTCCACGGACGGGCTTTGACCAGTGGACCTCTCCACCCGGTTGTGTCAGGTCAGCCCAGAGGGACACCTGGGAGCAACATCCAGGCCAAACCCACAGCTATATCCCATCCGTATAGACCCGACGCGTCCGTTTCCCCCCACCAGGTGCCGGCGGCGGTGCCGTCCATGAGGGGGGCCACCCCCGGAGATGTGTGCCACCTCTTTGGACATGCCACAACACCACCCGGTTGTGGTAGGTCATCCCATAGAAACACTTGGGAGCAACGTCCCCTCCGTATAGACCCGATGCGGCTGTTTCCGCCCTCCAGGTGCCGGCGGCGGCGCCGGCTGTGAGGGGGCCACACTCCGGAAACGGGTGCCGGGCGTTTGCAACAGCCAGAAAACTTCTGTCGGCATAGCTGTTTTTGATTTTAATAAAATATAAGGACCTATATTCAAAAGAACATGACGACACATTATTAGCGTGCTCGAAAAAATTTACAAACTATATATATATATATTCATAATGTATGGAAAAAAAATTACAAACTACATATATATTCATATGTATGTTTATATTTACACATGCTACATGTCAGTTAATATAATAATACATAAAAAAGCATACAAAATATATATGAAAAAAAAATCTAACTATGTCGTCGGCATAGCGACGGCCAGGGTTTAGGCGGGCGGCGTGCCGCGGATCGTTGACGTGGTAGATATGCCGTCGGCATATGTGCTGGACGGTGCGCCCGGATCGGTGACGTGGCATGCGGGCCTATGTCGACGGCCGCCCGTCTCCACCGTCGGCATATCTCTGACGACGTTAGCTGCCCGTCACGAGCGGGGTCACCGGGCCCACGAGTATGCTGACGGCAGCTGTCGGCGTTCTCGTAGCTAGACCGACGGCCTTTTTGTGCCGATGGGTGCCGTCGGCTTAGCTCGGGGTAGCCCGACGTCCTGGATACACCGACGGCCAGGACCTGGCTGCCGGCATAGCTCCGAATAGGCCGACAGGGGCCGTCGGCATTGTTTTGGCCGTCGGGGTAGCACCCTGTTCCGGTAATGTGCTGACCTAGGAACACTAGAAGCTGGATAGAATGGAGAAGCCCAACTTTTAGGATCAAAAGAGAAACTGAAAGTTGTCAATTTGATCGTTCGCTCTATTGTGTTGTATGCAATCGAGGACAGATGAGGCCCGGGTGTTGAGTATAATGTTTATTAGGAAGTATATGATACACTAGGACTTGGTTCTGCCTTGTTTTGTATTTCAAGTTGGTCATTGTATTTCTATATATATGCCCACGAGGCTCAAGCAATACAATCAACTATTCCATCGAACCCCTCTCCGCCTTCTAACATGGTATCAGCCTAACCGATTCAACCCTAGTCGTCGCCCGCCGCTTGTGCCCCGCGCGCCGTCCCTGGGGCGGTCGGCCTCCATGACCGCCGTCGGGGGCCGCGTCGCCCGTACATAGGGTTCGTCCGCCAGTCATGTTGACCTTCTGCCCAAAAGAGTCTTTTTCTTGAGTCCTTACTCCAGATTTTTCTCTTTCTCGCCGGTTGCTTTGATCGGTGTTTTTTTTCGGTTTTTCGATCTAAGAACGGTTGCGTCGCCCACCGCCGCCGTCGACCCCCGCGCGCATGTACTTCGACCAGTCGGCCTCTCCTCCGACCCGGCAGCCACATGCACATAGGCGGCCCATTAGGGCCGGCCGCCGTCCGGGGCGTCGGCCCGCCCATCGCCCTGCACCGGCCTTCTCCGTCCTACTCTGACCGGGACTCCTACATCACCCCGATCCGGCGGCCGCGCGCCATGCGGCGACCCATCATAGCCGTCGTTCGCGCGCCGGCGCGGCCATCGATCCACGCCACCCGCCTCCGCCGCGTCTGCACGGCGGCCCTGCGGTCTGCCTCGTCAGGCTCGTCCCCGGCTGCGTCAGGCTCGTCGGCTGCCTCAGCTCGGGCGCCGCTGCTACGTTGGTCGGTCTGGCCTCGCTGCCCGGGCGCCAGCACTGTTTTGGCAGCCCGGGTGCGAATGCTAACGTGCTCGTCCGCACATCGTCCCACGCTGCCCGTCGGACTCCGCCGCCACCCCGCCTCCACTAAGCAACGTCCCCAACCTTGCACGCGATCAACTTGATCACCTGCTCGTCGCCGCGATCCGCCAAATCTAGGCCACGCGATCGACCTGGCCCGTCAGTTGCGTGCGCCTCAGCAGGTTCCGTGAAGATCGTCCCCGAGTTCAGCGCGCCCCTCCATCGATCGTGCAACGGGCTGCCGCTGCGTCGCCCCGTTGGGCCACAGCGCCGCCACCCTGTGGTTCTCCTCGCGGCTGCATCGACTCGCGCGCCACCGCTGCGTCGTCCCTTCGGGTCGTAGTGCCGTGATACGCGGTCCCTGCCGCCGCCCCGAGGCCATCCCCGCGTTGCACCGACCCGCTCTTCGCTGCTGGATCGCCCCTTCGAGTTGTAGCATCGTGGCCCGCGGTCCCCGCAACCGCCCCGAGGTCTTCCGCTGTCGCCCCGACCTGCCCGCCGCCGCTGCGTCGCCCCTTCGGGCCTTAGCGCCACGGCCCGCGGTCCACCGCCGTCCCTGCACGTCGACCTCTCGTGGTATGCGCCTCGCTGCCTCCCTTGGCACTGGAACGCCACCGCCCATGCCGGTCTTCGTCATGCTGTCCGGTTCCTTGCCTACTTCGAGCACTGCTGCCGCGCTACTGACCTAGCCGCCGCCGCCGCTCTTCTTCGGCTACCGCCGCCGCTACCCTTGTAGCTGTCGCCCGTCCAGGGTTAAAAATTTGAACGAAATTTCAGTGAAATTTCCAAAATTTCGCATATTTCAGGGTGGTCCGGAATATTATCAACACCAAAATCCCTATGCAGATTCAAACAGATTTTCAAAGGAATTTAAATTATTTCAGAATTCAATAAAACTAAGCTAAATTTGAAATCGGAAAATCCGAAATAATCTCCGAAATATGTGAATTTTTTGAAATTTCGCATATTTCGATGGGCTCCGAAATTATTTGGTTTTCGAAATTAAAAACCTTGCGCCCGTCCACTTCCTTCGTCTTGGTCCATCTACGCATGCCCGCTGCTGGCACACCGATGTGTGCCTTCGTCCATGATGTGTCCCCGGGCTTGGAAAACCCGGTGCGATGCGTCATCAACAACGTCTTCTTCCCGGCGCACCACTACTTCGACACCACTGCGCCTTTGACTAAGTCGGCGCCTCCTTGCGCCCGCATCTCTACAGCGACTACCTCGACATCGGCTACCCCGACTCGACATTGACCACGACATTTTTCGCATGACTACCTCGACCACGGCTACACCACCCTACACTCTCGGCTACTTCGACAAAGGGCACAAAGAGCAACCGCCTTTCTTGAGCAACCTCGTCGGTTTCCACTCCAGCCACGACTTCCACGATGCGTCGACCGTTACGACTATGGGGCAGAGGGGGGGGGGGGTGTCCATCGGCTTGCCTTGAGATTCTTCTTCAATCTCACCGTATGCGTCGTTACCATTGTGACTACCGGGAGATGTTGAGTATAATGTGTATTAGGAAGTATATGATAGACTAGGATTTATTTCTGCCTTGTCTTGTACTTTAAATTGGTCATTGTACTCCTATATATACGCCCACGAGGCTCAAGCAATACAATCAACTATTCCACCAAACCCCTCTGTCCCTTCTAACACCGGGCATTGCAGCAGCCGTAGTTGCCAGAAGTTAGGGTATTGGGAAGAATTACAAGAAGTTTTGCACCTGCGATGGTGTCACCATTTGGGTATCGAGCCAAATTCTCTGTGATGGAATTTTCTCCCGCAACATGCTATACACAACTAAATGTAGAAACAAGCAACTAGTTACTGAACATTTGGAGTAAGCGTGAATACATTTGATGAATAAAGCTTGTTTTGATGGAGCTTGCCAATGGTTTTCTTCAGTAAGTGCTACTCCTGTGCTGCTACTACGCAGCTGATTCTTCAACCTTGCTTACGAAGGGGCCAGGGCACAGCTGTTCACTCTCAGACCTCTGACTAATACTAGGAGAAAAGCTGAGATTAGTGGCAGCCATGAGAGAACCAGGGGGCTCCGGACTATGTGAAAACCATCGTTCCATGGCAGGTCTCTCCGTACTCCGGCGTCTTCTGAGCGGCTTTGGTTTTCATTTTGATCTTGTAGGCAAATTTCTGGTTTGTGCTGCTGAAGTGTAGGGTGCTCGGCTCGACGATGACGTCCGTGTTGAACTGTGTGACTTGACATGGTAAGCCGAGGACCGAGAGGACCGACACTTGTCACGGTGCACCGGCAGGATTGATGGCTGGTCGGCCGCGGAGATGGCCGGGTAGTTGAGGTCGATGAGCAAACTGAAGGTGTGCTTGCCTTTCATGTTGAAGTTCTTGGTGAAGGCCTTTTCGGCATCAGGTGCGGATGAGCTCCAGGCAGCCGTAGCCGTACTGGCCAATGTCCGAAACCAGCCGTGCTAGAATGGCGTGGACGCCTCGCCGATCGCGCGTCCTTCAGCACACGGTAGGTGTTGACGTACACGTACACGGTAGGTGTTGTCGTGGACGTACGGGTGGAGCAGCGCGGCCACGCCGGCCGCGCTTGGACTCCCATCACAGACCAGCGGCTCAGGCTGGGTCACCTACACTTCATAATGATTGGGTTGTATTCTTTATTTCTCAACCATACGTTATGGATACGACTTATTAGTACATGTGAAGCGAACCAAACCTTTGTTTGAATGGTTAGGGAGACAGTGGTATCTCAGCCTATCAAAGTTTAAGTCCTGGTGCTCGCATTATTCCTGTATTTATTTCAGGATTTCCGACAATACGCTTTCAGCGGAAGGAGACACATGTACAGTTACCTGCGATGACACCGAGCCCCACCACGCGCACGGACGCAGGAAAGGCGAGTGCTGCCATGTGTGCGGGAGTGGATTTGATGCCCCTCACCGGTGATGGGAGGCTTTGCTCCTTCGCGTCCTCTGGCAAAGAGAGCTCTCCTCAGGGACAACCGTGTCGAGGAGCTCCACCACGCCGGCGGGCACTGGTCTGGGGCCGCCTCACCGGTGATGGAGGCCTTGTTCTGCCTCCCGAGGGAGGATAGACTCCAAAGATCGGGTGGGTGGTGGTTGCGGCGGCGGCGTAAAAGAAGCAACCCTAGCGTGTGTTTGGTAGTGTGTTATGTGCGTGAAGAGGAGAAGAGGGGAAGATATAAGGACGCACAACATTTTTTTGCCTCTTTGCATACTTGTCGTAGGTCAGTCTAGTTGAGAAAATGCAGGGTAAAAACCACCATTTGCGCATTGTTTGGTTGTCCGCATACTGTTTCCCTGCATTGTTGCACTGGCTATAGGCACTGTGTTTGGTTGCCTCCATAGCTTGGGCTTATATGATTACATGATGTTTGGTTGCATACATGCAGTGACGTCTTCTTACGTTGTCTCGTACATGGTAAGCTTACCAACTACACCTTACATACGATCACACCTATAAAACAACACTACAAATCACGACGAACTAGATGATGAGATGATGTTCTTCATCCCACATAGCCCATAATGACGAGGAGCCTTGCCTACTTCGACATTGCTTGCATGCTTGTGCACATACTTGGAGTAAGCATCCACTGCGTGGTGCCTAGTCTTAAACCCTTTGTAGGAGTCCTCTGGTAATGATTGACTTGTTCTTCGCATGCATTCATGAATTATAAACCCTTGAAACCCTCCCTTTATACAAAACATACAACTTGTCATAGCATGGCAAAACAACAAAAGTTCCAGCTGCTAGCAAAGTAGCAGCAGTACACATGGAACGGATGAAACTATGCATGATTATAAGGCAGAGCAAGTTCATCCTAACTACTATTGTGTCATTCTATCACCACATCCAAAAGAAGGTGTAATCCTATCACCAAATTTTTCATCAGCGTGAGGGGTTAGTATATACCACCTCACAAAAATATACAAGCTAGCATCAGAGTTCAAGCACTAACTACCACAAAATGTACATCGCCATCGCCATCATCATCGAGCATCATGCACACTATGACCACCACTACCGAAAACAACACTAGTAGTAATGCTTGCCGAGTCAGGTCCCGAACCAGAGCACCTATGGGCGTCTGCCACGGCAACAAACCATTTGATGAACTGCCTTTTGCTACATTTGATGAACTGAATCTAACACTGTATCAAATGAACTGAAGATTTGCTCGTTGTTGCAAATCTGTATGTAGTTTTAACATTGTCCAAGACTGATATCTGAATTTGAAACTGATACAAAGCTGGTACTGATGTCTGTTCAAGCTAGTTTGCACATGGACAGTGAAATCTATATGTATATAGCTAGTTTGCACTGATGTTGTTCAAGCTAATTTGCACACACAGAGTGAAATTTGGGTCTGGGGATGAGATTATGTAGGGTTCGGTGTCGGGAACGAGCAAAACGATAGATGATAAGGACGAGCTGGGAATGACCGGACGGCCAGCGGCGGCGTAAGGACTAGGTTCCGGCCGGGCATCCGGCCGTTCACTAGCTGGCGACCTCGGGACGCCTCAGGTTTGTACAGAAAAATTGTTAAGAATAGAATAGTTACTTATTAATAAAGCTAATTAGGATTAAGTTAACCGTTAGATAGGTTAGAACCAAGCAACCATGTACTTAATTGGCTCTCAAGGCAACTATGTAATTTCTTGGCTCTCAAGTAACTTTGAGTTTACTTGACTCTCAAGTAACATGTGTACTTCCGCCCGGGTATAAATACCCCGCTTCTATCATCAATAAAGACTAATGGTTCATTCATATATCTGTTTCCATTCGCTCATCTCTCTCGATTCTCTTAACACGTTATCAGCACGCCTCTACCGAGAGTACAGGCCACAGAGAAGAACAAGAGAAACACAGCGACAACACTGGCGTGCGGCCGAGACATCGACGACATCGACGCCCTCCGGCGTCAAGGACGAACAACGTCGTCCTCGACAAGAGCAGATGAAGCAACTCCGGCGATCCCCCACACACATCACTGGCCTAGACTAAAGGAGAAATCCGAGTCAAACAACGTGCTTTCTTTCTGATTTTATTCCTGCACATAGCAATTGTTTTGACAGGAACAAGAGAAGGAGAAGAAGGAAGAGCAGTCAGCAAAAAATTCACAAGAATTTAAGTCCCATGGAAGAGAAAGCAAACATCCTGGGCGCTATTCTCCGAGGCGATCAAGAATACCAATTATGTACGCAACAAACTCTATCGATTAAGTACCTTTGACCTTCGCCATGAAAGTGCAGAGTCCCAGCGCATCCAAAGACTGCCCTCGGCACGCGCTAGGCCGGCAGCACGGACGCCTCAGCCACATTAGACCAGCTCCAGACGACAGCCTGCACGGCGTGGAGACTGGAGTGGACCTCCGACGCGGCACAGGCACGCGGCGCCCGAGCACTCTTGGTCGGCATCAAGGAGGCGACGGGACGCACGGCGCCCTCCGGCATGGCTGCTAGTAGACACGACCACTCCCGCGACATCAGGCCCTCAGCCACGGCACACGGCAGGCGACACGCTCCAACGGCGCCCTCCGGCGCGCAGTAATGGCCGACGCGGCAGGCCCTCCGGCCGGTGGCGGTGTAAAATCCCTAGCCACACGGCAGAAATTGGGGATTTCTTATCTCTTTGATGAATTTGTAATTGAACCCCCAGGTTATGTGATAATCCCATATAAGTCGTTATGTTCTATGTTCAGCCATTAGGTTAACAAAACTTTGTGGTTTAATCCTCAGTTCATCCCAAATTACATACAACATAATTATACACCATTTTACAATGGGTAAAATTTTGATTTGAAGACCTCCTGTCTTCATACGTTTGCATAAGTATGTGATTATTTTCCCACATATATGTATTACCACATTAATACTATTGCAGAAGTGCGTTTTTGCTTACATTCGAGACCCTATTTATCCAAAATTTAAGACATATCTATGTCCTCACCACAATCATTCCCTATGACATGCGATCTTAGGACAACAACTTTTTGCACGGAAATATATTTTTTCCTTGCAAATCTTAAGAATTATAAAGTGTCATACTTAATATGGCTAGCCCAAAATTTATTTGTGAATCACAAGGTATTGGTGGCATCTACTGCACCATTTGCAGATTATCCACCACTACTGTGAGGTCTACATCTTATCATTTTAACAAGATGACTAATTTTGAAGTGCTCTTCCAAATATTAATATTATATGTGACTACCTCAAGATATCATAAGGTAATACTGGCATCTACTGCAAAATTTTGCAGACTATCCACTATTACTGCAAGGTCTACATCATGTCACTTTGACAGATGATTACCTTCAAAGTGATTTTCTTAAATATAGCATAACATAAGGTAATAGAGATATGAACATCTACTGACAAAAGTCAGATTATGTTTTCTATTACTGTGAGATCTACACCATATTGGTGATTATCTTCAAAGTGTTATCCTATATCAATTGAGGTCTACACATATGGGTATAGAGCATCAGCTATACTTAAAAAAATGCTCCTCCGAAGCATTTGTTTTTGTTCACTAAAATGATTTACTCTCATAGTAAATATTATTCACGCGCAATCGCTATCTGCAAAAGTGGTGTCTTGTGCTAATTCAAGTCTCACTTTGTTTGAATATGTCATAGAGAAATATGCAAATATTTGCATACCCTGGTTATTACCTTCTATTACATTGGTAAAATACATGGCAAACGAGCCTGTCACTATTTCTAATTATAATGTCCTCCATCCATCAAGAAGGATACCATAATTTATAGCAAGTGTCTCAAACACTGTTGCAATGTCCACATCACATTGTGGTTATACTTTCATAGTGACTAACCAATGTCAAACATGCAAATTCTATATGTTTTGGCAGTGACTCTAAAGTCACACACTTCCTCAAGAACGAAGTCGAAAATGCCAGCAATGACTTCATCACATGTGTTGTATTGAAGGATACACCCAGGTTCAACAAGGATCACCTTCGCCACGATTGTTCTCAAACAAATCAGTTTATCCACATACATCACGTATTCCTAGAAGTAAAATAAATAAATGCATGAGCCTTTTTCATGTAACACATGGATGACATTTCCAGATGCAAATTCATGTTAGGTGGGATTGTTTATTTTAAGATGGTTTATGACATCAATCATTTTATCCATCTATGGCATTGTGGCCACTATAACTCCACCTTCGAAAAATGTGTCATGGCTATTCTCTAAATAGCTAAGTATGTTCTTATGCATTTTATATGTCACCAACTTCACTTAGTTCTCCACTAAGTACATAATGGATGGATATTTATTTACCATGAATATTTCTCTTAAGAGATACATGTTGTCGTGAGCACATCACGAATGATGACTCATTCATTTTTCAAGACCTCAAGTCTATCACATCTCGCAATTCTGTCACTTAATCAACTTCAAGTTGAGATCTCGTAATCAAATACTTTTATATGCCCTTAATACACTTTACATAGAGTTTCTTAAAATCATCAGATTCACTGAACGGTTGTATAGCATTGTTTGAAATTCTTGCTAGTACCGAGAATACTATGCAAGTTAGTGGTCACAAAATAGAACCATGAGGAATTCAAAGAAAAGTATAGGCTAACAGACAACCAATGACAGAATTTCCTCTTAACAGAGAATAGATCATTTTTAACAAAAATGATCACAAAGACAACTCTCAAGTTTGTCAAATGTGTGGTTATGTAAATATCGTACCTATGATTACCAAACCCTCGAACATATGGTCGAACCACACCACAAATTTATTTAAAAGGCTGATGAGTTCATTGGGATAACTTTGAAAATATGCAAACGTACAACCAGAAAATATTCTGGAAAATGATTGTTCTCAAATCTTCATCAGAAAGAGAACCAAGACGTTGTGCAACAAAAGGATGGTGAAGTCCTTTTCACCGATGATATGTTCGCGTAATAAAAAAAATAGTAATATGGGAGACCTCATGTAATCTCCTAATTATTCCCAAAATATCATTAACCTGTACTTGTACTGCTACATGTAGTAGGATGTCCAATGTCATATCCCTCGGATACAATATTTGATAAATTTGACGGTATGTTTCAATTCATACTCAATATCGTTGCGTACACAATAATTTTCTAACTCTTGGTAAATTCAATATTTGGTTGAATAACATTAATCATCCTGGTTTGGGGATGATTAGAAAATTATTGACAATTCTGTTGGTCACAACTTATCAAGTTACAAAATTTCCCAAATCATCAAATTTTATGTGCACCGCATGTGCCATAGGGAAATCAGTTTTAAGGCACTCTCACCTTAAAAATTCTAAGCAGGCCACTTAATTATTTTTCCTTAAACACATTCAAAAGATATATGTGGATTGCTTAACCATTATCTGGGGTAATTTAGATACTTCATGGTACTCATACACACATTCACAAAATGTTTTCAAGTGTGTCTCTTATCGCACACAACGATGATCTTACCCAATAAATTGCTTGACTTATCAAAGTAGGAGCAAATTGTCCTGAACAAAGAATAAACCCATTCGAATGGACAATGTCGGGGAACTCATTTCACGAGTATTTTCTACTTGCATTCAGTACTCTATGTACATACCCAGAATGGTTTAACTAAATTTCTTATCAAAGATAGTCAAATGACTTACATGACCACTCTTCAAGAATTGTAAATTTATCAGCCTCTTGCTGGACACATACGGCCTTACACACCGTAAGTATGATCTAAATCATACCAACTGCATATCATACTACTTTCCCCTTGTAGTAACTACGTGGAAATCAACAAAGTATTTCTCATCTGCAATAATTCGATTACATACCGATATCACCACTCCAGCGTACATCAATGGGCACTCACAGAAAATTAGGGATCTATGTGAGGAATAACAATTTATCCGTCACTCAAAATTATTCATAGCCCGTATGCTGATTGCATCAGCAATAAGGATATTTTTCGGCATTAGGGGGAGATAAGTACCACAAAGAATGCTGAGAAATGAATTAGAAATGTTATTGACATTCAATCCTTATATCCACGTACTCAAAGAATCTGAACTAGAAGTTTAGAGAATCGTATATTTGCAACACATTACAAATTTGCCACATACATTTACTGATGACAAGGTGTCACTAAATTCTATTTTCCTGCAGTAAAGTGTCAGAAAGAGTGGAGGTACCTAATAAGCCACTCTTATCCCCAAATGAGAGCAAGAGGGGGAGAAAATCTGACAAGACGAGATATAACTTCTCATATGCTTCCGCGGAAACAGAGGAAGTCAAGTCCTCAACCAGTAAATGTAATTCAACATCAAGTTGAAAGACACCTCACTGGATGCTCATCATCCAAAGCCCGGCATAAATGTGCACAAATGTTTTGATGCCGGGACATTGAAACACCTTGACTCCATTTGTTGTAGGAAATCACAAGGAGTTAAAAAGGAACAAATATTTTATCCACAAACTTCAATGATCCCATTAGAATCATATAAACTAAAGACTACATTTATCGACATATATTTCTTCTCAAATTGCTAAAACTTTTTGGGCCCAGAACCAAAATCCATGGTAGAGTGCCTCTTGTACTCATATTGGTTCAAATAAAAGGAAGCAAGTAATGAAGAATAGCACTCGCTCTACAAATGAGTAGTATTTACCATAGTAATACCTACTCCTCATAAGTATCTTCCATATGGAATACTAAAAAACTTCTCATTCATAGACAAAGTCAATGAGGTGGTGAGAAAGCGAGGCTTGTAGCAAAAGGGTTCACGCAGAGACCCGACATCGATTATGATGTAAAATACCCTCTTGGTATGAGTGGAATTATGTTTCGATACTAAATATCATTGGCAATACAAATAATAATAATATCCATGCAGTTGATGGATGAAGTGGCTACATACTCATATGAGTCACTCATTTCGGAAATCTCTATTCAAGTCCCTGAAGGGCTTATACTTCCGAATCCAAAAGAAAATCGCAACAAGTTTTGTGTAAAACTTCATAAGTCACTCTATGACTTGAAATTGTCGGAAATCATATGGTACTACCGACTAAATGAGTTCCTTCTTCAAAAGGATTACTCAAAGAATGATGATTGCTTATGTGTTAATAAGGGAATCCCAAATTTGATTTCCTCATATCACTTAGTGTATATCGATGATTTCATCATCAATGTCTCTAAAGGACCTAAAAATACATAAAATCATCTCAAGACGGAAAATTTGGATTCAACCAAATTTATCTTAAGCTTACAACTTGAGCATTCTCTCAAGAATACATATCAGTCTACATATATATCCAATACATATACGAGAAGTTCAATGTGGATATATCATACCAATAAAAGACATGTAATATGGTCATACTACCCCTGATAAGGTACAAATCCATTCATACCTAGGGGTGATAATGAAGTGATATCAAGACCTGAAGTTCTATATCTCACTAATGTCAAAGCACTCATATAATTCCAAACTATGCCAGGCCTGACACTATATTTGCTATCTTTATTCAGAGTGCAACCCCCAACAAAAGGTATATATGGATGATATAAGAAATATTAGCTTATATCTCAAGCTCACAATAATTCTTGGATATTTCCATCAGGAAGTACAAGATATGACCATGATATGATATAATGATATTGGCTCTTTCTTTGATCCTAATAATGCCATATCAATGACTGAATTTGCTAGAATAGCCTTCATATGGAAGTCATCTAAATGGGCTTTAATGGCTATTTCTAGTTATCATTCTGACATAATTGCTTTATCTAAAAAACAGTGCAAAAATATGCATGGCTTAGCAGAATGATTAACCACACTCAACATCATGTGGTTAAGATTCATCAGAATCACATAACTTGATTTATCAAGACTCTACCACTTGTGTTACTCAAAAACTATAGGTTATATGAAAAGCAATATCATAAAGTACATTGCTCGAAAATTACTTATCCTCATGAATTATAGAAAGTGAGGAAACAATATGCAAACAACATACTTTGAAAATCCTACAAATTATTCATAACGTCATGATCATATCAATGGAATTTGTATTACACATCTCCAGGTTTGCAGAGTTCAGGGGGAGTAATTTCCCAAATCTATAACCTATTAAAAATCTTAAGATTGCATATATTATACTCTTTTTCCCTTCATGAGTTTTCCCTAATGGTTTCTTATAAAGGTTTTTAACGAGACAATATAAACACAAGTGCCCATATATGTCATACATTTTCTCCTTATATTTTTTCCACTTGGTTTTAAAGGAGTTTTCAATGGCATATCATATCGCACTCTTTTCCCTTATGAGTTTTCTATCAAAGTTTCTCATAATGGTTTTTAATGAGGCAATATCTTATCAAACATCATATGGCATACTTTCTATTTTCCCTATCGGGGTTTTTTAAAGAAAGTACTCAAGACATATTAATTGTTCTCTAAACTCATCGATGAGTTTTCTCCTTTCTTCACAGGTTTTTCTCATATGAGTTATCAAGAGACAATAATCATTATATGTTGCATCATTTTCTCCTTATTATTTTACCCACTGGGTTTAAAGGAGTTTTAGCAACATATCTGCACTATTCTCCTCATATTTTTCCCACAGGGTTTTTGAAGGAGACATTCAAGATTATTCCAAGAATTTGTCAAGATGATGGATATACCAAAGAAGAGGCGTTGTACAAGGGGGAGTGTTAAGAATAGAATAGTTGCTTATTAATAAAGCTAATTAGGATTAAGTTAACTGTTAGATAGGTTGCTTGGTTCTTAAGCAACCATGTACTTAATTGGCTCTCAAGGCAACTATGTAATTCCTTGGCTCCCAAGTAACTTTGAGTTTACTTGACTCCCAAATAACATGTGTACTTCCGCCCGGCTATAAATACCCCGCTTCTATCATCAATAAAGACTAATGGTTCATTCATATATCTGTTTCCATTCGCTCATCTCTCTCGATTCTCTTAACAAAAATGACTAGGCCGTGCCCACTACCACTATTCCGCGTATTAACGTCTGCCGTTGAAATTGATGCGCCAGCGCACCCACGCTGATCCGAACTGATACAACCCAAGTACAAACTGGAATACGCAGCATGCAGGGCGTTGATCCACATGCAAACAAACGGTGGAGATTTCAGAATCATATGAGCCTAGTCTCGGAATTGGATATTCGATCTATATCCTGCAACCATGTGAAATATTCAGTTGGAAAATAAAAATATTAAGTTTACAAATAACATCTTTCTTGCAAATAAATATTTACCATTCCATAACTATATATCCTAATTAGTGCTTCCTAAAACCACAACCTCTTCATTCGATGTCCCTCGCGAAAAGAAGAAAAGCCTCTTCATTCGATGTCACATAACGAATGCACGGGTGCAAACTCCCTCACTCGAGGGACAACGTACCTGCTAGTAAACCACGAATTGAACATTGCATAGATGGTTTAGATTTTTTTTTGTCAGACCCAGCCTATTAGGGTTTAAGTCTAAGACTTGCCACTGGTACTCGTTTTTTCTTTGATTTATAATTTAGAGTTTTCAGTGATGTCCGTTCACTAGGAGAAGACGTTCTCATCGACTATGAGGCGCCTGTAATGACTTCATCAATTTTAAGAGGTTGTGTTGTCTCAATATCTTGAACATGCCGTCGATTACAACACGACTATAATAATTTTCGTCAATTTCAAGATATTGTACGACTCACTATGTCAAGATGCTTTATATATAGGGTTGGCTGAAAAACAAAAAAAACTTACTGTGCGTGCTACGGACGTACGCGAATTGCCAACAGCGAACAGCCACCTACTCGGTAACGAAGCACAACAAAATGCTGGGATCAGGCGTGAAAACGTGACCGCGTCACTCCCAGTACACCCACAGCAACGTAAAAAAGCGGTCGCACCGAGCAGGAGAAGCCACCTCGCAGTCTAACGCACCGCACCCGAGTCTCCCCGTCTGAGAACCCAACCCACTCTATGTCGGCGCCAATGCCTGGGCCGGAGGTGTTCGACGTCGTCATCTTCGGGGCCTCGGGCTTCACCGGCAAGTACGTCATCCGCGAGGCCCTCAAGTTCCTGCCCCCCAACGCCTCCCCGCTCCGGACCCTCGCGCTCGCCGGCCGCAGCCGAGAACGCGTCGCCGCTGCGCTCAGCTGGGCCGCCTCGCCGGGGCCCGTCCCGCACGTCCCCATCCTCGTCGCCGATGCCTCCGACCAAGCCTCTCTCGCCGTGGTCACCGCGCGGGCGCGCGTCCTGCTCTCCTGCGCGGGGCCCTTCCGCCTCCACGGCCGCCAGGTGGCCGCGGCCTGCGCGGAAGCAGGGACCCACTGCCTCGACATCTCCGGCGAGCCTGAGTTCATGGAGCGGGTCGAGGCCGACCTCCACGAGGTCGCCGCCAAGAACGGATCGCTGATTGTCTCCGCGTGCGGTTTTGCCTCCACCGTCGCGGACCTGGGGTTCTTGTTCCACTCCAGGCAGTGGACGCCACCGTCAGTGCCGGTGAGCGTGGTCGCGTATGTCAACCTGGAGTCGTCGGACAGAAAGATCGTCGGGAACTTCGCCACGTTTGAGTCGGCTGTTCTTGGTGTGGCCAACACCAGCCAGCTGCAAGCGCTGCGCCGGTCCCGGCCGAGGCCCGCGAAGCCCAGTGTGAGTTACTAATATTCTTACAATTCACTTTTGAAATTGATGATTTACTTATTTTAACAGATTCTAAAAAATATATTTTAACATTGGAATCTATTGGGATGGTAATGACTCATGAGGGAATTAACAGTCATAGTTTTTTTTCCACGAGGTCAACTTATCTATGTGGTAGCTTGAGGGGGTTGAGCGAAATCGAGAGACGCAACACAAGACAAGGGTTTAGACAGCTTCGGGCCCCGGGAAACATCATCCGGTAATAACCCTACATGTTGTTTATGGTTAGGTCTCATTATGATCATGAGGGAGTCGCCAGTAAGCCAGCTCTTTGTGTCTAGCCCTGGAGATTATTTTTCGTCCCTCTTTGGGGAGCCCTGCCCCTCCTTATATATGTTGAAGGGGCGGGTTACATGTGGAGTCCTAGTAGGACTAGGACTAGTCTATCCTTTCTCGCAAGTTGAATACAAGTCCGGATCTTACTTCCTCGTAAAGGAAATATTCGTCATTCCTTTTCTCTTAAGCCGGCCCACCAGAGTATAAGCCGGCCTGCTGGGCCTTGGGCCTTGTTATCCGTCTGATCCGCCCGCCGGGTCTCCAATGAGTCACAATGTCCAGGCGGGTTACATGTAAACAGTCATGTCCGGGCGGATCGCCAGTGAGTCGCCAAGCTCCTGCCAGGTCTCTGGTGAGTCGCCAAGCCCGGCCGGGTCATACCGCGGGTATATCCTCGACAGTACCCATCACAGAAACTAATAAATTGATCACCTACTAACCTAATGCGGAATTTCTACTTATTTATTTGCGAGAATAATTCTTGTATTACTCATAGTTTAGGAATTACAATCTCACATCTAACAATGTCATTGATGTCCTCTCGACCCGGTCTGAGCCAAACAGCCATAGGATTGTTGGATCTACATGGATCTATCATAGTTCGCCATAAAATGACTAGCAAAATTAGAACTACGATGTTGTGAGTAATACAAGAACTATGTTATTCAATCAACTTCTTGATCTCCTCTATCAAGAAGGCATATCTTGACCTATTGCTGATTGAGCTCTTAATCATTGCTACTGCCTCCAAGCAATTGGACTCAATGTTCACAGAGAAAGTGCTCCATTGTAACACCAGTGAAAGTCCTTTTGAAATACTCCCTCCGTTCAGAATTACTTGTCGCACAAATGGATAAAAATGTATCTATCTAGAATTAAAATATGTCTAGACACATTCATTTCTCCAACTAGTAATTCCGAGCTGAGGGAGAAGCTAATAATTCTGCTTCCAGAGCACTGAACACACGAAGAGCTGATTGCAAGAACAAAAAATAACGGCACCAACCTTGTCATGCAGTATCATAAACATTCCTCCAACACCATTCATGTAGGAGCCATCAGTGTTCAACTGATCACCCTCCTAGGTCGCCGCTTCCATCTGCGACCAGGTGTGGAAAACTGATTGGCATATAGTAGCTATCCATTTCCCTTTCACATGGTCGGCATCAGGCTTAGCCTCGATCGACTGAGTAGCTAGGTAGCTCGATAAAAATCCGACTGAGACTTCAACAGGTGGAGCAGGTTTATGATGCACAAGTTCTTTTCATACATACCGAATTTGGCGTGCACCAACATGCTCAGCAAGATCACAGATTAGCTGCACAAATCACTCATCACCAGTTGGTTGGATTTTAATTAGTTGCAGCAGCTCCCATTCCCATGACATGGCATGCCACAGTTTCTTTGCATTTGTGCAGGAACAAAACGCATGAAAAGAATTCTCCACATCAACGCCACAAAGTGGGCATTTTTCAGTAACATCCAGATGCCGCCTTTTCATATATCGCCAAGTGGACAAAGAATTTGGGGCAATTCCCCACGCAAATGAGCGAACTTTCATGATACTGGGCAAGACCAAATAGACTTTCATCCATCACACTGACCCACTGCCTGACTACTCCCTGAGATAAGAGAAGAATTATGAACATCCTCCCTAGCTATCCGGTAGGCACACCGAACAGAGAATACAACACTTTTTTTCAGGGGCCGAGGGTAAAAAATACTCACCAAGATGGGAGGACGGCCTGATCTTGCAATTCTCATGTTTATCCGCTGGTAAGAAGAAGATCCGAAGTTTATTCATACCCTAGCAACCATTAAAATCTAGCAACTCTGAGACCCATTTGAAACCACATCTCCCTTTGACGAGTATTTATCAAAAAAACTAACACTTTAGAGGTTGGTGTTCCACTAAGCTACCATTTTGAAAACGTCAATTTTTTTTACAACTTTAAGCTAACCTCGTTGCAAGACACTACCAGTTTCACTTGATGACCATTTTAGACGATTTAACCACGTTTATGACATGCATGACCCACCCGTCAGAGCTGACCTGGTAGGAAAGTCAACGCCGTTTATTTTGACCATTAAGTTAACCGTTATTACAGATCTGGCCACAGGTGCTACCCAACGGTCATGCCAAATATGTAATTTATGTCTGTTTGCTATCCTCCAAACTAGACCTTTCTTCAAAAGTTCCAAACCGTGCCTGATCACTAGCCAAGTGGATGATGGATTACCCGAAAAAACTGTGTCCTCAAGTGGATGCGGAATTTCCTTAATCTATCTATTGAAATTCAAATAAAATATAGTCGGGGTGTGCTACGTTTCCTCACGATGAAATTAGCTTAGCTCGAGTTAGAATAGACAGGAAGTCTCGTCCAAGGTATGCTAGTGTTGTTCTGTTAGTTATCATAAAACTGGAACCTTTTATATTATAAAATCCAGTTATTTGTCTCTCTGAACATTTGGAGGTTCTTCCGAAGTGCCAATTTGGACCATATACGAAGATGCATGTATTATATGTGCTGGTATTATGTGCCGATGACAATATTAGTTGGCGTGTTTTGTCTGCTGTCAGTATTCTAGTTGCATCCTTCAATTTTCTAAAACTGAAGTTTATGACAAAGCACCCTCAGCATGAGCTTGTCTTCAGTAAGCTGTATGGCAGTATCCGCTGTGATCATATTCCTGATCAAGATGTAGTAAATATCTTAAAAATATTTACCATTCAGAAAATCACAACTTGTATATTGAAGGGAGTAAAAGGTCTAAAAGTTATTGGGAAATAAACATCATTGTGGTGTTACAAGATATATATTAATTAATGTCATAGTTATTGGAAATTTTCATCTTAGTAAACCCTACAAACGTATGATGGGGGAGTGATGGAAAATGCTTTATGAAGACAAAAACAAATGGCTTGGCGGCAAGTCCATGATCTGAATTCAACTTACGTCTAGTATTTTTAACTGTTCTTTTCTTTGTTGTGACAGATTGGGCATGGCATATAGAATCTTCAATAGTTTTGTAGTAATTCATAGTTCAAAAATCCTAGCAAAAATGTGCACCACATTTGTTATAGCCTTGATTCCGTGAATCCAATGTGTGCAATTATGACGGAATCGTTTTCTATTGGATAATTAATTAATGAACACATTTGACGTTAAGATTTCTGTATTTGTGCAGATTCCGGGTCCTCCGCCTCCCAAAGGATCGTTGATGATTGAGCATGACAAGGCACTAGGATTGTGGGCCATGAAGTTACCTTCTGCTGACACAGTGGTTGTGAAGAGAACACTAGCAAAAGTGACAGAGCATCCCGAGGGCCTTCCTTGTGCGGATGAAACCTCAGATTTTGAGAAGCATAGGAAGGAATTCTGGTCCTCTATCAAACCTGCGCATTTCGGAGTGAAGATCGGAAGCCGTTCCATCCTAGGCCTTGTGTGGTGCCTGTCTACTGCAATTTTTGTTGGCATTCTGGCGGGTTTCTCCTTCGGCAGGTCTCTCTTGCTTAAATTCCCTGAGTTCTTCTCCCTCGGGTTTTTCAGAAAGACCGGACCAACAGAAGCGGAGGTCAGCAGCGCCTCGTTCAAAACATGGTTCGTCGGCCGTGGCTACATCGATTCAGCCAACGCGTTAGAGTGTGGAAGCAAGCCAGACAAGGAGATTGTCACCAGAGTTTCAGGCCCAGAGATCGGGTACATCACGACTTCGATCGTCCTCGTCCAGTGCGCCCTCGTCCTGCTTAGCCAGCGAGCCAATCTGCCGCAAGGCGGGGTGTACACGCCCGGCGTTGTCTTCGGGCCAACGGATCTCCAGAAGCGCCTCGAGGAAAATGGCCTGTCATTCGACCTCATCTCCACCAGGACCATCCCTTAAGATGAACAGGCTAATGCTTCCTAAACTACATATCACCTGAATGTCTTGCAGGCTAGCAGTGGTCATAGCTTTGCGAATAAACATGCATGTTGTCCTTTATGTGAAGTAAACAGTATCACGACCAGACATGAAAAGCAAGAATAAGATGTGCTCGTGTAATGTGAATCGTATGTCTGTGTGAAATATATAATAAGTGTGTAATCCGTGACTTTGCTTAGTTCCGTCAAAGTGAAGAAATGTTGTCTACGTAAGTTCCAGTTTTCATATGATTATTACATGGAACATGCCAGAGTTGGAGAGTAAACTTGCTCTCTTGATTAATTAATTATCCATTACATCAGCGATTACAGATATATAAGCCCCATGAAGTGGGCACGCAGGCCCGGGGTGTGACGCCCCCGATTCAATCATACACTAATCATACACGCAAACGTATACGATTAAGATCAGGGACTCACGGGAAGATATCACAACACAACTCTACAAATAAAATAAGTCATACAAGCATTATATTACAAGCCAGGGGCCTCGAGGGCTCGAATACAAGAGCTCGATCATAGACGAGTCAGCGGAAGCAACAATATCTGAGTACAGACATAAGTTAAACAAGTTTGCCTTAAAAAGGCTAGCATAAACTGGGATACAGATCGAAAGAGGCGCAGGCCTCCTGCCTAGGACCCTCCTAACTACTCCTAGTCGTCGTCAGCGGGCATCACGTAGTAGTAGGCACCTCCGGTGTAGTAGGAGTCGTCGTCGAAGGTGGCGTCTGGCTCCTGGACTCCAACATCTGGTTGCGACAACCAGGTAGAAGGGATAGGGGGAAAAGAGGAAGAAAGCAACCGTGAGTACTCATCCAAAGTACTCGCAAGCAAGGAGCTACACTACATATGCATGGGTATCAAATGAAATAAGGGTATCATATGTGGACTGAACTGCAGAATGCCAGAATAAGAGGGGGATAACTAATCCTTTCGAAGACTACGCTTCTGGCAGCCTCCGTCTTGCAACATGTAGAAGAGAGTAGACTGAAGTCCTCCAAGTAGCATCGCATAGCATAATCCTAACCGATGATCCTCCCCTCGTCGCCCTGTGAGAGAGCGATCACCGGTTGTATCTGGCACTTGGAAGGGTATGTTTTATTAAGTATCCGATTCTAGTTGTCATAAGGTCAAGGTACAACTCCAAGTCGTCCTGTTACCGAAGATCACGGCTATTCGAATAGATTAACTTCCCTGCAGGGGTGCACCACATAACCCAACACGCTCGATCCCATTTGGCCGGACACACTTTCCTGGGTCATGCCCGGCCTCAGAAGATCAACACGTCGCAGCCCCACCTAGACGAACAGAGAGGTCAGCACGCCGGTCTAAACCTAAGCGCCCAGGGGTCTGGGCCCATCGCCCTTAGCACACCTGCACGTTGCGTGGGCGGCCGGAAGCAGACCTAGCCTAGTGGCGTTCCAGTCCAATCCAGCGCGCGCCGCTCCGTTGCTGACGTCACGAAGGCTTCGGCTGATACCACGACGTCGAGTGCCCATAACTGTCCCCGCGTAGATGGTTAGTGCGTATAGGCCAGTAGCCAGACTCAGATCAAATACCAAGATCTCGTTAAACGTGTTAAGTATCTGCGAACGCCGACCAGGGCCAGGCCCACCTCTCTCCTAGGTGGTCTCAACCTGCCCTGTCGCTCCGCCTCAAAGTAACCGTCGGGGGCCGTCGGGAACCCAGGCCCACCTCTACCGGGATGGAGCCACCTGCCCCTTCAGCCCCCATCTCCGAACAGTATCACAGGTAATGTAACTGTGTAAAGTATATCGTATATGCCCGTGACCACCTCCCGAAGTGATCACGGCCCAGTAGTATAGCATGGCAGACGGACAAGAGTGTAGGGCCACTGATGGAACACTAGCATCCTATACTAAGCAGTAGGATAGCAGGTAATGGTAACAACAGTAGTAGCAAGGACAGGCTATGCATCAGGATAGGAATAACGGAAAGCAGTAACATGCTACACTACTCTAATGCAAGCAGTATAGAGAAAGGAGTAGGCGATATCTGGTGATCAAAGGGGGGGCTTGCCTGGTTGCTCTGGCAAGAGAGAGGGGTCGTCAACTCCGTAGTCGTACTGGGTAGCAGCAGCGTCGGTCTCGGTGTCTATCGAGAGAAGAGGGGGGAGAAACAATAAATATTTAAGCAAGCATATGCATAGTGATGCATGACATGACAAGTAACGGCGTTAGATGTGCCCTAACGCGGTAGTAGGTGATACCGGTGAATGGGGATGACATCCGGGAAAGTATCCCCGGTGTTTCGCGTTTTCGGGCAGAGGAGCCGGAGGGGAAAGTTGCGTGTTCGCTATGCTAGGGATGCGTGGCGGACGAACGGGCTGCGTATCCAGGTTCATCTCGTCGTTCCGAGCAACTTTCATGTAGAAAGTATTTTCATCCGAGCTACGGATTATTTTATATTAATTTTTAAAGATTTTAAATCATTTTTAGAATTTATTTAATTATTTAACTCTAACATTGTCCAGAATAGTGTATGCTGACGTCAGCATGACGTCAGCAGTCAACGTTGACCGTTGACCTGGTCAACCTACTGTGTGGGTCCAGTGGGACCCACCTGTCATTCACTGTTTAGTTAATTATCAGTAGTTCACTAGGTTAATTAGTCATTAGGTTAATTAAACATAATTAGTTAATTTAATCATAGTTAATTAAATTAATTAATTTTAATATTATTAATATATATTTTTTTATCTCCCTTTTTTTTAACAGAAACGTTCTGTCGGGGCTAGGCCCCACACGTCATTGGCCCAGGGGGGGGGCCTTGCGGGCGCTGGGTGCAGGCCGCGGGCGCCACCCGTTAACGGGCGAACTCGGGCGGCCGCCGCAGGTGCGCGCGCCAGCGCCGGCGAGGCGGGCTGGGCGCCGGCTGCAGGCGAGAGGGGAGGCGGGCCACGGCAGGGCGTGGCCGGCGGCGCGGCAGCGTCCACGGCGCCGAACCGGGAAGGCGCGGGCGTCGGCGCCCGATGCGGCCAGCGAGAGGGAAGGAAGAAGGGGGGGGCGGCGCGTGGCTCGTGGCCGCGGACGGAGCAGCGACGCGACGGGCCGTGAGGAGGCCGGAGTGGCGCCGGGCAGGGGACGGCGACAAGCGCGGCGGAGGCGGCGAGGGGAGCGGTGGCCGGAGTTACGGGTGGTGGGGAGGACATGCAGGAGCTCGTATCCGAGCTCGGGAAGGCACAGGGGGGGTGGCGGAGCTCACAGCGATGCTGTAGGGACAGACAGCGGGCTCGGGGTGGTCCGACGAGGTAGATCGACGACGGGGGCGAGGTGGCAGCGACGACGAATGGCGTCGGGTCGACGACGAGGCGAGGCCGCGGCTTCAGCTGGGCGCCGCGCGAGGGAGAGGAGGGGCGAGGAGTCCGGGAGGGGCGGCGCCGACGCCGGGTTGCATCGGGCGCAGGGGTGAGGCGGCGGGGCCGAGGCGCCGTCTCCCTCGATCTAGATCGGGGAGGGGCGAGGGAGACGCGCAGGGGGTGGGTAACGAGTGGGGGAGTGGGGCATCGTGGGGGGAGGTTAGGGTTTTCCCCCTCGTGTGTATAAGGCAGGGGCGTGTCGGCCGGCTAGGCCAGGTGGGCCGGCCTGGCCGGTGAGCTGGGCCGTCTGGCCCAGTTGGCCAGGGGGCCTTTTTTTGTTTGTTTGTTTTGTTTTGTCTTTTGCTTTTGTATTTTCTTTTCTTATTCCTTTTCTGTTTTAATTCATTTAAAAGCATTTAGGCATTTTATAAAAATGTGTTTACTTCACCATAATTACCGATGCGATAATTGACATAGCCCGAACATTTTTATTATAATATCTGAAAACTTTTGTCGTTTGACTTATTTAGGATTTAAATTTGAATCGTTTTTGAACTAACTCGAGTTTATCAACAGTAACCGAGGTGACGTGGCATCCTTAGTAGAGGGTTACTGTAGTTTAATTACCCGGGCGTCACACGGGGTGTCGGTTCAGATCCTATATACAAGGAGGCGTCATGCACACTACACACCACTATACAAATACATGTTAACACCCCCCCCCCCCAGATGGAACGCCGTATGGTAGGACGTTCAAGCTGGACTGAAACTCGGTGAAGATCGGCGAGGGCAGCCCCTTGGTGAACAAGTCCGCAAACTGAGAGCTGGAAGGGACATGAAGAACTCGAACTTCACTGAGTGCCACACGATCTCGAACGAAGTGAAGATCAATCTCTATGTGTTTAGTGCGCTGGTGCTGAACCGGGTTAGAAGAGAGATAGGATGCGCTGATGTTGTCACAATAGACAATGGTGGCGCGAGAGGGAGGCCGCTGGAGCTCGTGAAGAAGCTGGCGGATCCAGCAGGACTCAGCCACACAGTTGGCAACGCCACGATATTCCGCCTCGGCACTCGAGCGAGAGACGGTCGGTTGTCGTTTGGATGACCAGGAGATCAAACTGTTGCCCAAGAAAACACAGAACCCCGACGTGGATTTACGTGTATCAGGGCAGCCGACCCAATCGGCGTCCGTATAGGACACAAGATCAAGTGACGGAGACTTGAAGAGTTGAAGGCCGTAGTGAGTGGTGCCCCGGAGATAGCGAAGAACACGCTTGATAAGCTGCATGTGAGTGTCCCGTGGTTGATGCATGAAGAGGCAAAGTTGTTGCACCGCGTAGGAGATGTCTGGTCGGGTGAGGGTTAGGTATTGCAATGCGCCAGCAAGGCTCCGGTATGTGGTGGGGTTGGATAGAGGACGACCGTCGGTAGCAGAAAGTTTGGCAGTGGTGTCTATAGGTGTGGAGACAGATTTGCAATTAAGCATGTTGGCACGGTCGAGGACCTCGAGAGTGTACTGTTGCTGGCTCAAGAATAAACTGGAGGTGTTGGGGGTGACATTAATGCCGAGGAAGTGATGCAACTCACCGAGATCGGACATGGCGAATTCCGCTTTGAGAGAAGCAATGATGGAATGCAAGATGTGCGGTGTACTGGCTGTAAGAATTATGTCATCAACGTACACTAGAAGATATGCAATGAAGGACCCTTAGGATAAGATGAAGAGGGAAGAGTCACTTCGAGAGGCATGAAAACCATGGGAGAGCAAAAACGACTTGAAGCGATGAAACCACGTGCGGGGGGCTTGTTTCAAGCCGTAAAGAGACTTACGAAGGAGGCAAACATGATCCGGATGAGAGGGGTCGATGAAGCCGGATGGTTGGGCACAGTAGACCGTCTCCTTGAGCTCTCCATGAAGGAATGCGTTCTTGACATCGAGTTGATGGATCGGCCAAGAGAAAGAGGTGGCAATGCTGAGGACCACGCGTATGGTGGCCGGCTTGACCACCGGACTGAATGTCTCATCATAGTCCACGCCTTCTTTTTGAGTGAATCCGCGAACGACCCAACGAGCTTTGTACCGCGCCAAGGAGCCATCGGGGTGAAACTTGTGCCGATAAATCCATTTGCCAGTGACCACGTTAACACCTGCAGGTTTGGGAACCAAAGACCACGTCGAATTCTTGATTAAAGTAGTAAATTCATCTTGCATTGCATGCAGCCAACTGGGGTCTTTGAGAGCTGAGCGATAGGTGGCAGGGATGGGGGAGATGGTGGGTGCCATGGTGGTGGTGAGAAAGAGGCGCTTGGGCTGGCAAAAACCAGATTTGGCGCGGGTACGCATTTTGTGCGAGTTAACGGGAGGCTGAACGGGTATTGCATGGGGCGGACGACGTTGCGGAATCTGGTAGGTGGAGGCGGGTTCGCTGGGACCAGAGGGTGGCGCGGAATCCGAAGTAGATTCGGTCGGGGGTGCAGCATGCGAGGTGGAGGCGCGATTCGAGGCGGATTGACTGGGCCCACCGGATTGACTGGGCGGGGTGCGCGGTGATCCTGTAGGTGGGGACGACCCGGAGGACGAGGACGATTCGGTGGGGCTGGCGGAGCGTGTGGAAGGGGAGCGCGTGGAGCGGGAAGACTGGTGGGCCGATGGGTGGGGCGACGGGATTGGCGGGGCGTGGGTTGGTGCGGATGCACACGAGTGGGGGCGATCAGGTGGTGCGTCGGGATCGGAGCGGGGCAGCTGCAGCAGGATTTGGTTGGTGGGATTAGGTGTGGCAAGGGGCTGGGTGGTCGACGGTGTGGCATGCACGTACGGAAAAACGGATTCATCAAAAACGACGTGGCGAGAGATGATGACACGGCATGAAGCTAAGTCGTAGCAACGATATCCTTTATGCTCAAGTGGGTAACCTAGGAAAACGCACCGGGTGGACCGGGGGGCAAGTTTGTTGGAAGAGGTGGCGTATAAGTTAGGAAAGCATAGGCACCCAAATACGCGAAGATGATCGTAGGAGGGATGAACACCGTGGAGACGAAAGTAGGGCGTGGAGCCATGGATCCATGGATGGCACGGGAGGGTCGACGGTTGACAAGGTAGGTAGCCGTGTGGAGTGCCTCAACCCAAAACGGGGGAGTAAGGTTGGCTTGAAAAATGAGTGTGCGCACAACGTCATTTGTGGTGTGTAGGAGACGTTCCGCCTTGCCATTTTGAGGGGAAGTGTGAGGACATGAGAAGCGGTAGGAGACGCCGTGAGTAGAGAAGAAGGAGCGAAGGGCGGAGTTGATGAACTCACCACCATTGTCGCATTGGATAGCTTTGATGACTACGTGGTATTGGGTGCGTACATGAGCAAAGAAGCGTTGCAAAGTGAGGGACGTGTCCGATTTTCACCGTAGGGGGAAAGACCAAGAGAAGTGAGAGTAATCGTCGAGAACAATCAAATAATATTCATAGCCGGAGAAACTCACAACCGGCGACGTCCATAAGTCACAGAGAATAAGCTCAAATGGCGCATAAGTGCGGCTAGAAGAAGAGGAAAAAGGGAGTCTAGGTTGGTGCCCTAGTTGACATGCAGTACAAGGGCCATTGTATGGCTTATTACACGGGAAGGAAAAAGTGCTAGAAATGGATTGAAAAGCTTGTTTGCTTGGATGGCCGAGGCGACGGTGCCACACATCACCGTCGGAGGTCGTAGCAGAGAGAGCAGTGCACCGCGTCGTGTTGTTGCCGAAGAATGGGTAGAGGTCGCCGGAGCTAGCGGAGATCAGGATTACCCTCCGTGTGCGAAGATCCTTCACAAGAAAGCCAAAGGGGTAAAACTCGATGGTACAAAAATTATCTTTTGTGAATTGACGAACGGAGATAAGGCTAGTGGAGACGGAGGGAGAGTAGAGGATGTTGCAGAGATGGAAATTGTGGGGAGGGAGTGTGGTGGAGCCGGTGGCATGAATAGGGAGATGATGGCCATTGCCTACTACAATGCTAGAGAATTTACGCTGTAAAGAAGAGTCCGAGCGGGTGAGGTTACCAGGGTTGCCGGTGACGTGGTTGGAGGCGCCACTGTCGAGGTACCACTCGTTGGAAGGAGCGGTGTTGTTGAAGCCCTGGTTGCTGTAGGCGGCGTGGAGGAGAGCCAGGTGATCCCATGAAGGCTGCTGGTACGGAGAGGGCGCGCCGTAGGGCATGTACTGCATCGGGTACGCCTGAGCATGAGACCCCGGACGTGGACCGAGGACGCCAGCCACGTTCGGTGGCACCCAGCCAGGGCGCGGTGGAGGGATGGCCATGCCGTACGGGGCGAAGAACCCCATGTAAGGGTTGAACGGCGCAGAAGACGAGCCGCCACGGCCACGGCCGCGCCCGCATCCGCGGTCACCACCGCGATTGCCCCCACGGTCACCACCGTCGCCGCGAGGGTTGTAGTCGCGGCCGGGAGCGCGGTCCACCCGATCCTGAGGCCGATCCACCCAATCGCCCGAGCGGGAAGTAGAGCCCGCGCCGCTGCTGGAGCCGGAGGCACCGGACGGGCCGCCGAACCCTTGAACGGCAAGGACCGTGGCCGGGGCCTCTGCGGTGCGCTGAGCGAGGTTCTCCTCGGCGAGCTTCAGGCGCGAGAAGACGGTCTCGAACGGGGGCAAGGGAACCGTGTCCCCCAGCACGACCCGGATGGTGTCGAGACGGCCGTCAATACCGTGGAGGAACTGCGTGGTGAGGTCCACCTCGGAGACCGCATGGTCGATGTCGGCGAGACCCGCAGTGAGCAGCTTCATGCGTCGCGCATACTCGTCGACGGAGAGATCGCCCTGTTTAAGGTTGCGGTATTGGCGGTTGAGCGTCATGTAGCGAGCCGCGTGATTGGCGAGGAAGTAGTCCCGGATCCGGGTCCAGAGATCGAAAGTGGTGGTGGCGCCGATCACGTGGTCAACGATCTGATCGGAGAGGGTGGCGTACATGGCGAGGGTGACGCGGGTGTCAAGTTCACGATACTGACTGTCGGCGTTGGGTGGAAGAGGGTGTTCGATGAGATACTGGACGCCATAGCAGATCAGGACCATAAGGAAGAACGATTTCCACTTGTGGTAATTGTGTTCGGCGGGGTTGAGGAGAAACTTGATGTGGTTAGTGAGATCGACGTTGAGAATGGGGTGTTTGGCCGGAGTGGCCGGTGGCAGCGGCGGCGCAGTGGAGTTGAAGAGAGGAGCGAACTGAGAGGAGGAAGGAGCGGTGGCGCTAGGGTGGGCGGGGATGGTGCCGAAGATGAGCGGGGGGCTAGTGCTTGTACCAGAGATGGCCGAAGAAGGAGCCGCGGAGGAGGAGAAGAGGGGCGACGAGCCGGAGGAGAGGATCGCCGCGGAGGAGGAAGAAGAGTGCTGCTCCGACATGGCGGCGGCCTGGAGACTACTGATACCAAGTTGGAGAGTAAACTTGCTCTCTTGATTAACTGATTATCCATTACATCAGCGATTACAGATATATAAGCCCCATGAAGTGGGCACGCAGGCCCGGGGAGTCGGTTCAGATCCTATATACAAGGAGGTGTCATGCGCACTACACACACTATACAAATACATGTTAACAGCCAGGGCCATCTTCATAAATTCGGGCCCCGGGCGAAAAACTAATATGGGGCCCAAATATTTGAACAATTCATATAACAAAAGAATTAATATGCGTAAAGGATACTCTCATTTGATTACATGTTTTATTTTTGAGAAATTCATATAACAAAGTCTTGAGCTGAATAAGAACAAGATGGAAACATGGGTGATACCACGATACAACTTGCAGGTAATGGATTTTCCAAGTTGCATGAATCGTGTACCTTTATAGTATGTAAACTGAGATAGGATTTTCTTCTAGTGCTGCATGGCCTGATTATGGAGAGGGAATCCATCAACAGGTTAATTGAGCAGGCAATATTAGATGAGGATGGAAGAGGGGTCAAAGTGCTCAGGCTTGGACAATTGGACTCCTAAATCATGCATGTTGACAAAACTTTTCTTGCTTACCCACCATCGTTTTCACTTTTAGTGAGATTTTGATGAATTTCATTGAATATTAATAATTTCAGTGGACAGCAATATCTTTACCTTTTGGCCAAAATATTTCAGTCATTTCACTTATACAGAAGAATACATATATTTTTCAAAAATTTCAATTTTTTTTGAGTTTTAAGTGAACGTCTTGGTCCTTTGGCCGGAATGCAAACCGAAATCACTGAAATTCAGTAATTCTGATAAGTGCTGAAATTTTTCTGAAAGTTAAATTTAAAACCACGTGCATAACTCATTCTTTATACTTTCTTTCACTTGACACTTAGCTTCTGATCGGGTCAAAAAACATTCAGAAATGTTGGCAAAAAAGCTATCCAAGGACAACCTTTCGATTACTCAGACAAGCTTGTGGAACTAATATGGTTTTTACTAGAAGTATTACAAGAGTCAGATGCACTCTTTGCACAAAAATGGTTAGCACAAATATATTAACCCTCATGTTGTTTGTCCCAGGAAAAATAACTCAATGGAAGTGGTGAATTGTTTAGACAAAAGTATTCAAAATTGAGAGTTTGACTTGTTGATGGAAGTGGCATAGCAACAATAGTTATTCTCAAGAGCATCCATTTAGATACAAAGTGGGTGTTTCTCAGTGGAGGCGATTCCAAGGTAGTACATGCCACAACTACAGCTTTATGTGAGAGAGGTGTCCAGGTACCTATCACCTTGCTACTTTGTTGATTTCACTTATTTGCTCACTGTTTATATGAATTGGTCTCATTTCTCGAAAAGGATGACTATAAATATGCAATTTTGTGTAGGTAATCATGAACCAAAAGAAGGAATATGGAATTCTCAAACTGCGAGTTGCAGAGAGCAGCACTGCCTATCTGAAATTCTGCAGTGATGAAATACCTCAGGTAAAAGTTACTGAATGAAAACACTTGAGAAACTTTCTAGGGTGCAGATATTGTAAGTGGGGTATAGTATAACTACTAGAGATATTGGGAAGGATTGTGAATGCTTCTATAAACCTTGCGAAAATAATACATCCAATGTTTTATTGGTGAACAGTAGCACATATTATGCTAGTGTCATCTACCAGCAAATGTCATGAAATTACAATGTAAGCCAATGTTGCTAGCATATATAGTGTAGGAACAAACACTCCGAGAAACAATATATTCAATGATTACTTCTTCACTGCTACAGATCTGGATATATAGGAGATATCATAGATGATAAGCAACAAATGGGGGCAATTTACATCACAGTTTCCCCTTAAGAAGGCACGCAAGGATTGCACTTGCTTGAGTAACCCTGCAATGAAGATCCCAAAGGCAATGCGGAATGTCCACACCAGTGAGACATACTAACAATATGTTCTCATTATTAGCTGATTCTGTAAATCTCGACAAAAGCAAAATAGGATGATTTGATGTCCATAATCTGATAGACACTGACATGTGTTGCTACTCGCATTGTGAATAGAATTGCCTTCCAAGAAGGGTGATGAGCGCATGGCACATTGCTGCAGTGGTACATGCACTAGATGGTTGGAGCCTCTCCATGAGTGCGGAGATGATATGATGGACACAACAAAGGTCTGGCCGACAAGTATTGAGTGCGGATTCATTCCTCTCTAAAAAGCTTTATTCTTCTGAATCCTCACGTATATGTTGCTTAATAATGGTGGGAAGTTGAGATTCAGCATTATGGAGTGTCAGATAAGTTTATTGGCTTACTAGCTTCATTGGGCAGGAATGCATTTGGATAGAAAACCCTAAACACGGTATCAATAGAAAAATACTTAGTTGTATGAGTACATGAAATGTATGAATCGCCAACTCACAGAAACTCATTAAAACATGTGCCGCATTATTAGTGATATTCAGAGGGGGCAAATCACTGAAAAATAGTGCTCTATAGCACCGCTAATAGCACGCTATAGCGTGTAGAGAATTGTATCACTAAATATACCAGTGTACAATGTCTTGCTAATAGCATGCTATAGAATAGTATAATTTAGGGGGTGGCGCTATTTTGTATAGGACGCTATTTTTTACCATGAAAAAATTGAACTATGTACAGAACCTGAGTTGTTTTGAATTATTTTCCTTGTTGGGTACATGAGCTATGATTGTTGTATACTTTTGGAATCTAGACAATAAAAGCTACAGGAAATTGAACACAATTTCAGCCCACATGACAGGGGTTCTTAATTCATTGGGTTCTAATAGGGCACCAAAAGTTCATGGACTAAAATTTAGGGTGCCAAAAAGTGTTTTTTAGGCTCCAAAAAATGTCCAACTCCAAAAGTTGCCATTAAATAGGTTACCAAAAAAAATGTCGACGCGACCTGGACCTCCACCTTGGATTGCCGGCTGCCGCGGCCAAATTGGCGCCATCCCGTGAGCCATGGGGCCTCTGCTCGTCATCACAAGCACACAAGCGACCTTGCAGAGCCTTTGGATTTGGACAAGTTCTCGGCAAGGTCCACGGCCCCGAGACCCTTCCCCACAAGCCCGCACGCTGGCAGGGGCACACAGCGACCCTTGTCCTCTGTGCGTGCCTACGCGCAGCTCCCTGGCACCCCATCTTCTCCAAGCGGGTGCTCCGCTCGCAGCCATAGCTCGCCCAACTCGACCATGGCGCAGACAGAACCGGAGCTCTCCGCGACGCAGACAAATCAACCCGGGAAAGAGGCGAAAGGGGAGGGGTTCGATTGGAGTCTGTCGGGCTTCCGAACAACATCGATCGGTGGCATGAGTTTTGCAGCCGGCGGCAGTCATGGGAGGGCCGCTGGCGGGCGGACTGAAACTGCCGGATGGGCAGTCGGGGCAGCGCGCTGCGTTTTTTGGTTTGGGGCAGCCGTAGCTGGTGTTTATTTTTTATTTTTCATTAATATGAGAAACTGTGGCATTTGTTCGGGCTGCCCAAAAAACTTTGATGCAAAATTTAGATCGAAGAAAAATGTGGAAGCTGCGTTTTTGGGTCCAAAAACACTAAAAACGGTTATGGCCTAGAGGACTTGCATTAGAGATGCTCTAAAATGACCTATCGGTGATGATATATGGTTAAGAAACACGGGCTATACCATTCAAATGAGGTGGTTAAGTCAATAAGAAAGCCCTCATCTAAAGTGGGTTTCAATATGCCTTCAATCTTTCATCTTGAATACTCGCTCTATTGCAAACCAGACATTTATTTGTGGATCTGTTCAAGAAGGAAGCACCACCTAAGGAGGGTGTCGACCCTTTGCCACTGATTCTGCCAACCGCCATTCCTAACGACGCTTGCTCCTCCACTGAGGGGGAGATCCCCTCCTCCTCCGACTCCATGCTTACCGGCTTCACAGACTAACAGTCTAATTAGAGTTCCATTTTAAGAGTAGCCTTGTTAGATATTTTGATGCTTATGTGGTGAATGTAGTTGCAGATGTCTACTCGGAGTATAACTTGAGAAGAACTTGTGACGTTGCTTTTGGGTATATGAATCATTAATGCTTATGTTGGCTATATTACTTGTGGTCTTCTAAACTTCTGTTCGCTTCTCCTGTTTTGCTTGTTCAAATCATATTCTTCTATTGCTAGATGAGGTGGTATGCAGTGTGTAGAGGGAGGTCTCCTGGATTGTACGATTCGTGGGAGGAATGTCGTGAACAGGTGAATGGGTTATAACACTAGCTCCTATAAAGGGTTTCCAACTAGGCAACGTGCAGAGGATCATTACTCCCAGTTCCTCCTCAGAGCGAGGTCTCTTGGAGTGTACGATTCGTGGGAGGATCATTGCTCCCAGTTCCTTCTCAGAGCGAAGCGCGATGATGGAGTAGGCAAGGGTGTCGGTCAGACCTGGTTTGGTGGCCTGAAGAACCTGATAATCTTCGTCCAGTTCGTCATCATTTTGGTGTTGATGATACCTTGTGCACGGTTAGTATACATTGGGACAAATGTTACTTCTTTTCTACTGATGTCCCACTTTTTTTTCTATAACTGATGAAATATCTTTTGTGATGATTTTGCAGATGCTTTAATAAAATGTGAACGATGGAGCTCATGGGCACTAACTTGATGGAATTACATGCTATGTTCATAGCAGTGGAGCTCATGGAGCTTATGTTACCTATTGCCTATATATTATGCAACTATGTTACATATTATGCACTCGTGAACTTGCTTTTGGCTCCGAATTTGTTGGATGTGTATGCACTTGATGGAGATATATATGCATGTGTGAACTTGACGTGTAGTATCTATATATTGTTGGATATGTATTCATGTTTTGAACTTGATGGGGATGTCTATGCATGTGTGATCTTGATGAATCTATATATTGTTGGTTATTTTGGTTTCAATTGCAGAGCTGTCAAAGAAAGTAATTAAAAAGAACAGTTTGGCCGATACGCCGAGTATTACACTCGGCTTGCACCTTCTAAGCCGTATGGCCCAGTATAAAACACTCGGCGTATATACTCTAAGCCATGTCGCCCAGAAAGTACACTCGGCGTATGAGTGCCAAAAGCCCCAGTGACACAGCTACTGCTTGCCCTATAAGCCGCGTGTCAACCCGAGGCACACTCGGCTTAGTTTCGCAGTGTGGAAAATATGAGATGACTGAATATTATGTTGTATTGATCTGATCCGTGTATGGGGTATATATAAAGGTACAATGGAGGGAGAGAGATTTGGACTAGAGGACAAGTTAAATCTATCCTATCTCTATCTCTTATGTCTATCTTAAACGTAAATATTCTTCTAACATTCCCCCTTAGTCGTAGCGGGAGTGAAGGGGACGATTAAGACTAAATTTGAAGTCTTGCTCTTTTGTCGTCTTCTCCACTTCACCATCATCAACGGCGTCTCTAATGGGTCGGCAGTTAGGGCGGTGACTGCGTCCCCTTCTGGTGCCTTCCTGCCTTCTCCTCTATTCCCTCCCGAAGTCACAGCGGGAGTGACGTGGACGCTAGTGATGACCACTGCGCCATCATCTACTGCGTCTCTAATGGCTGACGGGTTGGCACCTGAGGCGGTGACTGCGTCCCTTCTGGTGCCTTCCTCATCTCTCTGTTCCCTCCCGCAGTCACAGCGGGAGTGGCGTGCACGCTAGTGACGACGTGAACGCTGTTGACTGGAGTTGTTGCCAATGAGTTGTTGTAGACGTAGGCCTGTATGTCGATGTCGAGGTAGCCGATCATGATGTAGCTATGGTCGAGGTAGCCGTGGTTGATGATGTAGTCATCGCGGATGATGAAGCCGCACAAAGTCATAGGCGCAAAAAAAAGCGCTATGTTGTAGATGACGGAGCTGCAGTCATGGACAATGCACCTTGCGGATGTCAGAGGGTGCCGTCAGCGATGAGTCCACCGGTTTTGCCAGGACCGGAGGAAACCCATCGAGCACACATAGGTTTTGCCAGAACCGTATGGCCGTGTAGGGTCGTCACTGTAGTGACGCCGTGTCGATGCAGTCGTGCTGTTGTGGATGACGCGGTCGATGCCATCGTGGTGACGTGATCACTGCTGTCGTCGTGCTCACGTCTTGCAGAAAAGTCTGTCAGAGGACGCTAAGTGTCTATCTTGTGGACAAGGCATCGGCGATGTGTTGACGAAGATGTTGGTGAAGACCTTGGTGATGAAGTGTCGGCGATGGCGCCGCAGCGACTATGTCGATGATAATGTGTCGCTTGAAGGTATCCCTTGTGATGACTAAGTGTCGATACCGTGTCGTGCCAAAGAAGTTAATGAAGATTGCATCTCGTTCCACACCGGTCTGATGTGTGGATGGTGCATGTTGAGATCGCTTCTGTAGATGTGCTCGATGAAGATATTTTTTTTCTCAGGCACGCTGAAGTCCTACAGCTTGGTGTCGCTCGGTTCGGAAGATGTCGGCGTTGATGCAGATTGGTTCGGTGTTTCTGCAGAAATCAGACTTGATGTAGATCGCTTGATACAGGCGCCGGTTGGCGGCTGGTGTGTCGCTCAGGCACGCGGCCCTCCCGGGGTCGATGCCCGCGTATGCGCGACTGGAGGTGCAGCTGGCGGTTGGCGATGGCTTGTGTGGGCATGAGGAGGCACGTGTTGGAGTCCAGGTTTTGCTGCATGCATCTCCTTGCACGAGATTGGTTTGCATGGCCAGGTGCATGATTCGTGGATGGATATGTGTGCATGCAAGCTTGCTTTGCATGGACGTACTTACAGATGGCTGGACGAACCTTTGGTGAAGCTTGATGTCGAGGGGCAAGGTGATGTGCGGTTGATGAAGATCGAATCGCATGCCTCTTGGAGGAGCCGGCGGCCGCTGTTCTGGATCACACTCGCACGATGGTGTTGACATCTGTGCGCGTGGCCAAATTGAGGAGGGCACCGTGCCGCTCATAATAGATCGATCCGTGGCGTTGTTGACGTCGTAGCCGAGGGATCGATCCGCTGTTTGTCGGCGGGTGGTGTGCGCTATCTGCGGCGCATGGCTCGGAGCAGCAGCACATGGTACCCCACGTCCATGGTTGCTGGCTTGAAGTTGCGTCGGAGGTCGTTGGCACCGGGCCGCCGAAGCATTTACTTTTGCTGAAGATTTTCGCCGGATAATGGGGTAGATCAAAAGGTTTATTTGAAAGCTATGGAAAACTAATCTAATTGGATTTTGAAAACTAAAATTGGATCTAAACTACAAGACCAGTCTAGTCTTTGATTTCCCGGGTGCCACGCCCCCGGGAAGAGGAGATTAATCTCTCCGAGGGCGGCGCGCTGCGGAAGTGGTGGAAGAACCTAGGATCGGCGTCGTTGAACAAACCGCTCTAATACCGTATGAAAAATATAAAACCCTAAAATTATGTGTTGTATTGATCTCATGATCTGTCCCTCGTAGGGGTATATATAGAGTACAACGTGGAAGAGGTTTGAAGTACAAGGCAAAATATTGTGTGTCTAAACTAAGTCTATCTGTATCTCCTTATCTCTAGCTAATTACATTTATACTTCTAACACGCAGAAGCCGTGTATGCTCTGTGTACTAGACTTATGGACATACACGGCTTATATGTACGCCGTTTGTTCTTGAAGGCACACGAGCTTAGCATATACTCAGCTTATGGCCATCCCACGTGGCGTCTTCATTAGTGCGGCCGACCGTGATCTCGCTCTTGTTGCCGTGTGCCAGCGCATAATACTCGGTTTATGCGTAAGCTGAGTGCCCGATAACTGACACTTAGCTTATCGGCGCTAAGCCGATCAAATGTAAGCTGTGTGTTGTACGTCGAGTGTAACACTCGGTGTACTGTTTGCCTGGTTTGAAATGTCTTTTATCATGTATGAAACATACCGGAAAATGCCTTTGGTGATCGAGCTCACTGGAGGTCTTCAGATTCAAAATTCAGATTTCTTCAAAATTTATATTTTTACATTTCAAAAAATTCTGAAAAAATTACAGATATACATGAAGGCATAACACACATGTGTGTAGAATTTCAGGGCAAAACACGTTGAAATGAGGGCTGTGCAAAAAAGACAAATCTAGGGCTGTTTAATACATGATACTATTCATCCTCTCAGGCCATGAATTCGTCTTCTTTGTATAGGTCGCATTTCAATGTATTTTATCATGAAATTTTACACACATGTTGGTTACATCCTTACATACACGCATAATTTTTTTCAAAATGTTTTGTAACATAGAAGTTTGAATTTAAAATTTTCAAAAATAAAAGCCTCCATGGAGCTCGGTCACCAAAACGCCATTCTCTGAAACATACACGGCTTACAATGTTTTTCCTGCAGTGTGGGTTTCAATATGCCTTCAATCTTTCGTCTTGAATACTCCCTCTGTTACAAACCAGACATTTATTTAGAAGAAATACAAAATTTGGCGCTAGCCCAGGTCACCGATGTGTTGTTGGCGATCATCGTTGTCCTATTCTGCCTTCATTCTCACGGCTGCTCCTGACAAGTTGCTATCACCGTACGTCTTTGTTGCTGCAATGAGCAAGGATGAGGCAAACCTGTTGGAGGATGGTAGGCGTGTGCCGTAGCAACTTGACACGAGTATAGGTTTTAGAGAATGTTGAGCCGTGCGTGCTGTGTCTCTATTGTACTTGAACTCTTGAATTCTCATGAACTCTTCTACTGGCTATCCGTTAACCATCCTGCCGTCCGTAACTAATAAATACAAGCATGGGCATAAGCAAGGCTTGTGCATCTACGCTCTTTAGCACCATGCACTAGCTAGCAGGAGCAAGATCAGGGTTAAGAAACTTCCTATATGTCTGAGGCGGCTTTCAAGGCGGCCTCCATCTTTTGCTTTCGAGGGGTGCTCATTGAAGATGGTATTTGTACTCGCAAGATAGTGAAGTTGTTAGATGTGTTTTTGTGATGTCCTTACACTTTTCGACCTCGATGTCGATATTAACAGCTGGTGGTTGTGTGAACCCTTGAGAAATCCTATTCCACAATAAAATTGTGGATAATGCTCACATGCATGGGCGACCTATGAAGATCTTGATCGCTTAGCTCGGCTCGTTGCTCCGCTCACTTATTTTTTCTTTTCGCCGCTCTACTGCTAGCTAAAACTATTGTTTTATAGTTGAAAATTTTAGCTAAATCAGAAGATCTTCCATAATTTAGAAAATGGGCCCAAGATGTGTCAGGAGGCTTCAGATCTAAGGGAGCTTAGGCCAACTCTAACCGATTTCCTATCTGACATTAGAGGAGGATAAACTCCATTTTTCTCCAGTAACCAGCACCCAACAGATCCCCTGAACTGAATAGCAGAGGATATTTTATCCTCCGGCGTCTATCCCACGCCCAAATTTGCTCGGAAGCTACTGCTTGGAGGAAAAAAATCTTCTACCCTATGATGCCTCACCCAACCAGCTCCAACGCCGCATCTACGCCGATGCCATCCTGCGCACCCCCGCCGCCATGGACGATCCATAGGCCCCACCATGGTCCTTGCCCTCAGATTTGTGTCTCTCTTGCGCCATCACTGGTGCAGAATCGGTAGATCTATTGCTACCGCCGCCGGCAACGAGGCCTTTGCCATGGATTGGCCGGTTACCGAACCACACAGCCTGACAATGCCTCTGCATCGCATGCAGGTATGGCCTTCGCCTGTAGCCACACGGATCTCACTTGTTCAAGGTTCGCCGGTAAAGACACGCCCGACTGTCGGCCGGGCTTGGCACTACCTGCTCGTCGGCTCCTCATTGCCGGTCAAAGTGCTACGACTGCCCGTGCAGGTGGTGTGCCGCGTTTCCATCACGCCAGAACACCCCGGATGGGTGTTCTTCAAGTGCAAAAAAGATGGGGTGAACACCCCCGATAGGTGTTCTTCAAGTGCAAAAAAGATGGGGTGAGTGCTTCTTTTGATTCGGTTGTATTTTGGATTCGGCGCCGTTTGTAGCTCATTGATTGCTCAAATTTATGTGTAGGATGGATGTAAATTTTGGCATTGGAAAGAAGAATATATCAATTTATTGATAGAGAGAAATGAAAATAAAATAATTGTTTTACTCCATTATATTTAGGGGATCAGCTAGGTCCGTCTAATACTTAGTGGAGTAAAAATACTTCTTTAGTTTTAGAGGATTCGGTTAGAATTGCCCTTAGTACGTGAATAAATGATATCACCGTCTCTGTTGCTTTCAAATGGGCGTGGACAAGTAAAGATGAGGCAAAGGAGGATGGCGTGGACAAGTAAAGATGAGGCAAAGGAGGATGGCGTGGACAAGTAAAGATGAGGCAAAGCTGTTGGAGGATGGCGTGGACAAGTAAAGATGATGCAAAGCTGTTGGACGATGGCGTGGTGTCCCTTAACTCGTCTACTGTCCGCGACGCTTAAATACGAGCTACCGCGCACACGACCCAGGCCAGAGGTCTTTGCTCGTTAGCGCCATCACACTTGCTAGCAAAGGAGCGTAACACGTTGCGAGATATTTCTTTTTTGAGGGAAACGCGTTGCGAGATGGTTGCTTCGGTATGGTTCTTCTTATGGCTGGCCTCCCTCGGTGCCCTCCAAGTTTTCGCTCTCAGCATACGCCTCCTCGCCAATCTCGTGCTCTTCCTGCGCCGGCCCAAGGATCTCCGTCGCACATACGGAGCCTGGGCTGTCGTCACCGGGCCAACATCAGGCATCGGACGTGCCATGTCCCTGGAGCTCGCACGGTCTGGCCTCAATCTTGTCCTCGTCGGTCGTAACCCCGCCAGACTCCGCGACATCTCCGAAACGATCTCTAGGACATACGCCATGCAGACCAAGACCGTGTTGTTCGATTTCTCCCTCGCATCCACTGCGCAAGGTATTAAAGTATGGAAATCCTATCTGGCGACCGTTCGCTGGCAAATGGGTGACAAACGAACCCTTTTAGTGGCAGTTTTAGTTGTGAGATAAGATTAAATGGTGGAAGTTATAAGCAAAAAATTTCCTTCTCTGACAGAAAGTGTCATGTCGCTCTGAACAAACTGTCATCACCCATAACTAAAAATGCGACAAAATCGTTAGCAAATGCCGCTATGCCGGTCGCTCCTTCTCTATCGCGGGGGGTTGCGTTCCCCGAATCCACTGACGCGAGTTGCAAATATAGACAACTTGCCAATAGCAAACGAGTAAAAATCAGTACGAATAGTATAGAGTGTGTGCCCGTCAGATCACAGACCGGTCGTCTCATATCGTTCGATCTTCTGCAGGCGACGAGGCGATGAGTCGCCTCCGGGAGGCCATCGCGGGACTGAATGTAGGGATGCTGGTGAACAACGCCGGGGTGGCGAAGCCGGGCGCGGTGTACCTCCACGAGGTGGACGTGGAAGCGTGGGTGAGGATGATACGCGTGAACGTACTGGCGCTAACGGAGGTGACAGCGGAGGTGCTGCCAGGGATGGTGCGCCGGGGCAGGGGTGCAGTCGTGAACATCGGCTCGGGCTCAGGATCAGTCCTTCCCTCCCACCCTCTTTACTCTGTTTACGTCGCCACTAAACGGTACATTGCAGAGTTCTCCAGGAGCCTCTCTGTGGAGTACCAGAGCGCAGGCATCGATGTGCAATGTCAGGTACGTAATCAGTGCGTGGCGCTCACATCCATCGTGTCACCAGATTACCTTTGGTAGTGTCATGTTTGCAGATCCCATTCGTGGTGGAGACGAACATGGTGTCGAGTGCCGTGAAGAACAGCTTCTTTGTTCGGCCGTGGGTGCTTAGCCCGGACACCTACGCACGCGCGGCAGTGCGCTGGATCGGGCACGGGACGCTGTGCATCCCCAACTTCGCGCACCGCCTCCAGTGGTGGTTCACCTGTCTCTTCCCGGACTCCTTCAAAGACATGAACCTCCTGAAGCGGAATTTGCAGCACAGAGCCATCTTTAGGAGGATCAAGCCGTTGAGGGAAACGCGGGCGAACTCACGGGAGTGACAAGATCGGTGCTGGTGTTCCCTCTGATCAAGGTGGTTCAGAAATTCAGAGTTCATAGTTGAGGAACACGGGGCTACTTGACTGTGTTGTGCCGAACTTAGAGCATCTCTACTCAATCTCTAAAAAATCAGTCTTTTTTTATATGATCAATTATACTTTAACTCCTTACATTTAATCTGTCAAAAAAGAAGGGTTCCTAGCCGAACTCTTAAATTTAACTCCCTAAAAAATGGACCCTGGTGTCTATATCTGCTGAACATTTGATAGGAGCAACCGGGATACCGAACAAGGCGTTTGGGGCGAGCCGTTTTATAGACTGAACAAAAGCATTCATTCTGGCAACCCAAGATCCCGAACACACGCGACACCACCGCGGCGCTCAAGCGAGACCTGAATTTCATCGAGGGTGCCCGAAAAACCTCTCCAAACCTCAGATCCCCATCGCCGCACCACCCTAACCCCCAACTTCCCCCGATCCCCTCTGTTGTTCTTCCTCGTTCTTGAAGCTTTCATGAGAAGAGCGGATGAACCCTAGGGTGATCTCACACTACTAGAAAAACATATGTTGCCTTGTGTTTCTCCATATGCCGAGTGTATATTATCGGCCGACCGGCTTACACATCTGTAAGCCGTGTATCAATGGCGCGGCACACGACAATGACCCCTGGACCTGGGCGTACCTCCACGTACGGCGTGACACGGCACAAAAACGCTCGTTGTATAGAAAAATACTCGATGTATTTAGGAGAAATCTGAGTGTGTACTTGGAGCACACGGCAATCACTCGGGCCATGTCGCCGTGCTCGTCCATGTTGACGCCACCGTGATGGGCGGCATGTAAGCCGTGCGCCGCGCTTGTACATTATGTCCCACCAAGTATTCACATGGCGTAATTACAGCTGCCAGCCTTTGACTGCATACCCTTGCTCACACACAATGACGCCGTCTCGTCATCGCACCTCATGGTCGGGCGGATTCCGTTGCCAGTAGCCATTAATGGCGGCATAGTGCCGGGCACCTATCGGCCACCTACCCCCACCCCACCGCTCCTACAAATGTGACTCCTCTCCCCATTGATATCCCACATAGCTCGCTCCTGCTGTCGAACTTAGACAGCCAACGCGCCTCGCCTCCTCACCCAATGCTACGATGCCTCGCCACGACCATGAAGCCGGTGACGGGCCTAATTCTACCCAGCTCTGGGCTCTACGAGGAGATAAACCCTACGTCTTGCTTGGTGTTGTATTGTGTTAGGGTATAGTACATACTATAGTGTCTACCACGAGATTGTTCTTGTCTAGTGGAGAGGAGTCATCCATGGATAAGGAGTTCTTGTCCCAAACGGCAAGGCTTCTGGAATCTTCCTTGTATGTGTCATGGGCCACCCAAAGTGGCCCCGGATGGATCCTGATCTCTGGGTCCTCGGCCCGGCCCGCCAGTCCAGGGAGTTGACATGGTGAGAGGCCCCATAGCCGGGACACTATAAGTAGCCCATGAACCGATCTTGAAGTCTAGCCGCACCTCGTCTTATCCGAGTTGCTGGTTGTCTTTGGTCGCTGGTCTTGAAACTAGTTCAACAACAACTTTCCACCATCAGTGTCTTCTTGCAACCAAGTTTCTACACCGGACTGCATCCGAGGTAAAGTAGAACACCTTGGTCCTGAAAATGTTGAAGGAGTATAGCCGAGCTACATGCGGGAAAAGTCTCCCATGCAGCCAACCGAACAGTCAGCCTCCACCAATCTGAATAAACTCCACATATTTCTATTATCCTTCCATCTTACTAAGGTTGACAATGACTGGTGTGGTGTACTATTTTCGCAACGACTTCCACTAGATCCTCATTGTTATATTCCCAAAGACTGCCTCATCCTTATTCTTGGATTTGAATAAAGCATTCAAGAGAAACTACAACGAACTGAATAGATGAAGCTCTAAACATGTTCGATGGCATGGAAGGAAGAGAAACAATGAAGGCATTGTGCGGTACGGCCACAACACAACCTTATGTTGCATTCAACAGCCTGAAGACGCAAGGATTTCCCCTTGGTACGTCATGTACCACATGTAAGAATTCACAGGGATCATAGGACCTTTTCCCACCGAAGGATGGCGCCACCAAATGGGGTTCAATCCCTTGCCGCTCTCACACGTGATGACTCCAGAGTCGACTTCAAACAGACCCAATAGACACTCGTCAAAATCATCAACAAGGACGTCTGCGGTGAGACAGGGATCTTCTACGGCGGTGGCGTATCAACCCTTCAGGAGCACCTTCATTGCTACATTCCTTCCCGGAAGCAGTGAACACGTGATGTTGTGTTTAAAAATAGATCAAACATTGTTCCTAACTTGACCGTGTAGCTATACTTACCATACCTTTCATGTAGTTGCTACAATTAAGTCTTTATGATGCATGCTGGAAGTTAGCAATTATCTTTACACGAGTAACCTTACTTCCTATATGTTGCTATATATCTTTGTATGGGTGATTCAAGCTGATATTTGCTCTCTTCATTACCGAACGTCAAAGATTCGTCAATAGCAACTTCAACGACGCCGGGCCGCTGCCCCATGCAAAGCCGCCGCAGTCAAATGCATGCTTATAATTCAACCACATATCGATGCCTTCTGTAATGTGTGAATTCAATACTTTAATTACTTAAAGAATTATTTTCATATGATAGACACAACCTTTGTAAACAAATATAAGACGTTTTAGAGACTTGACATAAGTCTGCAAAAGTCTTATTTTTTTTTTTACAGAGGAAGTATGTGACAAAAATGTGTAAATGCTACCACAATGGCAAATGTTGCAGTGGCAGACAAATTTTGGCCTCCAAAATATACTAGCAGCGGGCGCAAAAGCATGAACGTAACCAATGTGTTGACAAATTAGCGGCGCCCTGCAATCTTGAACGCAGCTTGTTGCTAAATTGCATGTCGCGTTCAAACATGACGAACGGTGCTAGTTCGGACCTAACGGCGGCATTCGTGGAGCGGACGCTTCTAGTAGCTGCATTACCAGCGGAGTTCACAGGGTGCGCCACTAGTATCCAGTTACCAGTAGTGTAGTAGTAGCAGTGTGCCAGCGAAACACTGCTAGTAGACACTTATGCACGTTGCTGGTTAGGGTGTCCTATACTAGTATAGTGATCAATTCTTTATGATTTATTCATGATGTGTGAGTAGTGTCCACGGGCTAACGGCTAAGACATAGCCTCACAGCCCAATGTACGCCCATAAAGGGAATGCCAGTTTACTTTTTGAGAGGACATTCTTTCTATGTGTTGTTCAATGATTTTGTATCTTGTCTCGACCTCGATCCCTAGGATTGCAGGTACCTGAGATACTGAAGATTGGAACAAGGAGAGGTAAAGTGCTGAGGGGAGCAGGAAGCTATGCTAAACGTCGATGGCACTAAGATTAGTACGGTGACCAAAATCAAGTCTCTGGGGTAGATATGGTCTAGTCATACAAAAAATGCCTACTGCATTGGTGTCGTTATCCTTAATATCTGAGCTGACCACGTAAGTTAGATAAGTCCTTGGATGGACTATAGTACCACGGCTCGGCGGCAGCTAGCCGTGGGGTTATTAGGACACATCTCCCGCATAATTCATGCACAAGATATATGTAATGTTGTACCATTGCTAGGTTGATTTCTCTAGATTGTCTCCCTAGCAGATGGACACGGCTGCAGGTGAAAACTTAAGCCCTATCCTATTACTTTATTATTGTATTTTAATCGCCTCTCCAGTTTGTTCAAGGAACTAAAACATTTTGAGATGACAAGTACTTGCAAATATTTCCTTGCGAACGATCATCACTACCTAGATTCAATAAATTCTAGGGTCTTTGGGGAAGAAGGCTACATCTACATCTAAAACCGGATCGTAGGTATGTCACTTCCGTTGACATGGATCCCTTTGTCGTGAGGTGCCGGAGGAATGCCACCAACGTGATACCCAAGGAGCAATCAACATTCGCTTGTGCCGAGTAGAGATCTCGGGCCATGGGGGAGACATCCTCCTCCTAGGGTGGTGCCACTATGATGTAACACAATGCGTCCTGATTCATTGGAGCCTCCTAGTATTTGGTTGGGGGATGCAGAGCTCTCCTTCCTTGAGGGCACTCATCCCAAAAGCTCGTCGCCGGTTTAGGGATGAGATTCTGGATTGTTGTGTGACAAGAGGCATTGTTATACACATGCAACTTGCCAAAGTCGTCATACGGAAAATCCGACACTTGAACTTGAAGATTTGTTCCCTAGCAAAGAAAGTAGTGAGGATTCGTCTCTCCGCCCCGTCGAAGACGAAGTGCAGGGAACTAAGGGAGAGATCCCGGCCCGATGAGAAGCCACTAATATTCTGGGTTGGAGTGGCCATCTACATCCGATCAGCGGATCCGAGCGCACCATCTCTACTGGCGCGTCAACTGTCGGTGGCTCTCCGAGAGGAGGTAAGACCTTATTACAGCAATTTGTGGTTGGATTGCCCAAGTACTCACCGGCGATCAGGAGGATTACTAGAGAGATCGGTTTCTTGGGTTACAAGCACTCTGTCTGACAACTGAGAGGAAGAAAATGGAGGTAGGTGAGAACTCTAACCCTATAATGATATAGCATATGTTTTATGACTTCGTACCCTCCATAGAATGCCTTATATATTCGGTAAGGCTAGGGTTACATCAGCTGGACTGACCCAAGGTGGGTTGGCCACATATGTAGCCCCCATGCCCGTTAGATATCTTTCCCAAGCTCCATAGGGTGGCGCAATGGTCGTCTTGAATATTCGGCTCGGGTGGTTAGCTTGGCCCGGTGAAAGGGCTCTACCAGGGGTCTTAGGTTTCCAATAGTCATATGCTCGTCACCTTGCTAGGGCTGGACACTATGCACATGCAGTAGGTAGAAGCAGCAATGATAGCGATGTAGCATGGGCGGGGGCATGCCGGTATAGGGTAGGACATCACTAGAGGCGGTGTTAGCCATGGCCAATCTAGGCATGCTGATATCGAACACGAGCACCACGAGTCCAGTAGTGGCCATGCCAAGCATGCAGAGCCAATTCTTGTTGCAGTTCGTTGTCGTTGAGTACCAGCCTAGCTCCAATCATTACTAGAAAAACGGCTATAACTAATATGAACATTAATGACGTATCATGTATATGGTGCGCCACTGCTATATAGCAGTGGCGCACCACATACGTGGTGCGTCGTTGCAGCGGCGCACCAGAATCAGGTGCGCCATTGCTATGTTTTTACTAATGGCGCACCACATGAGCAATGCGCCATTGCTATTTTTTTGGATCCATCCCCCCTCCAAACATAGCAATGGCGCACCACACCTAGGTGCGCCACTGCTATGCTACATTGCTATGTCTCACACACACAAACACACACCCCTCCGCCCCTGGATCACCTTTTAGGTTTTTTTAAAAATAAAAGAAAATGATAAAAGATTCAAAAAAATCAAAAAATAGGTGCCCATGTGTTATGTGTTCTAGTTGTTAGGAAAATTAACAAACATGAATTTTGAATTTTTTTGCAAAAGGCCGTCGTGTTTCGGTAAAATGGCTGTAATTTTTGCATACGACCTTCGATGAAAAAGTTATATATATGAAAAATCATCTATTCGAAAAGTTATATCCGAATTCAACTGGGGGAACCCTATTGAAGATTTTTTGAATCCTCAAAAACCTAATAAAAAAAGTTACAGGGCTTTCAAAATCTGGAGAGGCAAAAAAGTTCAAAAAAAAAAATCAAACTCAGTAATGACGCACCTGCCCATGATGCGCCATTACTATCTTCCCGCCTTCAAAATTCAAACTATATCAAAACAATTAAAAAAAGTTAGTAATGGCACACCTGCCCAAGATGGGCCATTACTATCTTCCCGCCTTTAAAATTCAAAAAATAAATAAAAAAATAACAAAGTTAGTAATGGCCACCTGCCCAAGGTGCGCCATTACTATCTTCCAGCCTTCAAAATTCAAAATAAATAAAAATAAATAAAAAAATAGTAATGGCGCACCTACCCAAGGTGCGCCATTACTATCTTCCCACCTTCAAAATTCAAAAAAATAAAAAAAATAAAAAAGTTAGTAATGGCGCACCTGCCCACGGTGCGCCATTACTATGCCATATATATGGCTGGGCGGGGTCCTCTCCTTCTTACCTCTTCATTTTTCTTCTCCACTACATCTCCTCCTCTCCTCCACTCCATCTCCCCTCCTCTCCTCCACCATACTCCCCTCCTCCTCTCCGGCGACCTCCTCCTCCTCCTCCTCTTCGGCGACCTCCTCCTCCCTCCTCTCCTCCCCTCCCCTCACGGTTTCTCCTCCCCCCTCTCCGGTGAGCTCCTCCTCCCTCCTCTCCGGTGAGCTCCTCCTCCCTCCTCTCCTCCCCTCCTCTCACGGTTTCTCCTCCCTCCTCTCCGGTGAACTCCTCTCCGACGGCTTCCTCCTCCTCTCCGATGATGTAGGCGAGCTCCTCTCCGGTGACCTTCTCCTCCTCCTCCTCTCCGACGATGTATGCGAGCTTCTCTCCGGCGAACTCCTCTCCGGCAAAAGAACGTACAAGATCCAAAAACGAGAACAAAATTTGAAAAAATATCATGCAAAAAAAAAGCAAAAAAAGGGCAAAAAAATCGCGATCCAGATCCAAATTCAAAATTCAAAAATAGTAATTGCGCACGGTGGGGGTTAGACGGTGCGCCACTACTATTTTCCCGCCTTCAAAATTCAGAAAAAAATAAAAAAAAGTTACCAGTGACACACCTGTAGCAATAGTAATGGCGCACTACAAGGTGCACCACTGTTACCTGCAATACTAATGGCGCATCAGAGGTGTGCCATTAGGATTTGTTACTAGTGGCGTGGTAATAATGACGCACCTATAGTGCGCCATTAATAGCCAAAATAGATGCGCCACTAACAACCTTTTTTTTCTAGTAGTGAACGTCGCGTTTTCAATACATCAAGCTTGACAACACCATTGTCTCCATGCAAAAGCTAGTTCTGGAGCTTTTAGAAAACTCGGTCATACTTATCGATGATTTAGTTAGATAACCCAAACTTGTTCTTTGAGAGTTACAAACGAAATCACGTTTATGTAAATCTTGTTACCTACAATCTCTCAATCCAAACATCCTCTAAAGATGCAATCTCACAAAATCACATAATTTGTTTTCCTACATTCCAACTCTTACAAATTATCACATAAAATGGGTCTCATTTATTTTCGTATAGAACAATTATATGCACTTATACTTTCTAAACTTTGTACACGCATGGGGTGCTGAGTAGTAAACCAAATCGGAGATAAAAACATTCACTTAAGTAACACAAATGCCACTAGCATAGCAACAATATATTTTATGTGATCAGAGAACCAAACGAGATATGGAAAAGATGAAGCATAACTCTATGCCCCCGCGCCGTCTCGGCGGCTGAGGCGACACGGGCGGATCCCAGCCCGCGCCGCCAGGCCGCCCTCCCGCCCCCCTTCCTCCCCTCGCCGCCGCCGGAGGAGGCCGCCGGGCTAAGCCCGGGCGGCGGACGGCGGCGGCGGGGTCGGCTTCCTCTCACCAGGCCACGGGATCTCGGGGCGGGGAGGCTCGATCCCCTTTCTGCGTCGAGTGTTGGATCCGTTCGAGGGCTTCGCCTGCGTCGTCGGTGGACCTCCGGGCTTCTTCTCCGACGGGACGGCTCCCTGGCAGCGGCTCTCGCGGGTGGCGGTCGCGGTCTGCGTCGTGGACGAGCGACTGGTCTTCGGCCAGCTGCTCCTCTCCGGCGGTCGGGGCGGGCTCGGCCCCCTCGCCTGCCTTGTGGGGCGCGTCCCTGGTCGGGCCGGCGGCGTGCTGGACTCGGGTGGCTCCTGCTCAGCACTGCGTTGGTGGGATGCCGGATCGGCCCGATCTGGCCCGTCTGCATCTTCTTGACCGGCGGGGAGGTGAAGTGCTTGGTGGCTCTCTGGTGCTGCTGACGCGGTGGCACTGCGAGAGGTGGGCGGGTCAGCGAAGGTGCAGTGCGTGAGGGTGTTGGTGGTGTTTGGGATACTCCGGGCGAAAGCTTGGCTGGTCTTGCCGGCCGGCGGCGTCGACGTCTGTGGACGCCGTTTAACCTCCTTGGAGGCGTCGTTGTGGAGTCCGGCATCCTCTTACACCCTCGGATCTTGCTCTTCGGGTGAAAGCCTAAGGCCCGGTTGGGTCGGGCGACGGCGTCGACATCGCCGCTTCCCTCTTTGGGGTGTCGCCTTGAAGAGCTTCGGATCCCGGTTGCGTGCTTCATGGGCTGGACGCTCGCGGCATTGTGGTCGGCAGGTGCCCGTCTGGCAATGCGGATGTTGCGCAGCTTCCTGTTTGTGGCAACGATGGCGGCTTCGGGCGGAGTCAGGTTTGCTGATGGTTCTTGATAGTCGGTCTCTTCCGGCGTGTTCGAGGAGTCGCCGCTCTGGCGCTGGCTCGGCGCAAGCCCAACGCTTTCTCCTGCAATGCTCGTCGACAGAGTCGGAGCTGCCTGGTCACCGGCGCGTGTGGTTGACTGTTTGGCATCGGCCGGCGCAAGCCTCAACGCTTCCCCTCGGCGGCGTGTGTGCATTCTTGTGTGGATTGCCAGGTCGCCCTGTGTGCCTTGTTTCTGCAGGCCAGTTGTGACGGTTTTCGTCCGGTTTTCCGTTTATCAACCGGGCAATTCTCTTTAAGCTTATTTAATGAATCGGGCCCTAAGGGACCGCGTTTCAAAAAAAATGTCGTAAAAAGCATGTTTTTGATGATTTGGATTTGAGTACTTCTGTCCAGAGTGTACCCTGGAAGGTCAAGCCACTGAAAAATACAGTTGGGGAAGTGGATACTGTGAATAAATGAAGACTGGTAATGGAAAAGCAAACACGCATGGGCACATGAAAAAAAAGGAGTGCACATGGAAAATAAGTCTTCTTACCAGAATATTGTGAAACCGTATTGTAATATCCAGCCATCCATGCATATATAAATTCAACCGGAGCTTGAAGTTCTTACCAGAGCTTGCTTGCTGAAGTAGCTGCTTACCTTGGAAGAGAGAAAATTCATCGCTCATCCATCACCATGGCAACACGGCCCGGCCCTTTGACCGAATGGCCATGGCATTGGATGGGCAGCTTCAAGGTATGTTATATTTTGTCTCTCTGATATTAGTTGTGGGTTCCAAAAGGTAGGACGTGACGTTTTATTTTATCTATCTAAATTCATGTTCATATATTGAGTAACATCCTCTCTCTCTCTCTCTCTCTCTAGAATATATATCCTTCAGAAAAGGCAACATTAAATTAAAGAAAGTTTTATATGCATCGTAATGGCAAGTGGAACCGGAATTACATGAAGAGTTGCATGTTGCAGTGAACACTTGTGTTATCAATTAATTATAATTACCTGTATTTAAAGTTGCAAATAGAGTATTAAATTCTAGCATAAGCGTTCCAGTCTCATCTTGCCAATTCACCGAGTACTTTTCAGTTTTCACATGTTCCAGAAATGTTGCTTCAAGAAAACGATGGAAGTAAACAGTAGTACTCCCTCCGATCTAAAATAAGTGTCGTGGTTTTAGTTCAAATTTCTATTTATTTTTTATTTTTTATGAGGTACTCCCTCAGTGCCAAAATGTAAGACGGTATTTGAGTCTCAATCTAAAAAAAAAAAGCATTACATTTTGATACAGAGGAAGTACCATTCTATTTTGTACTGACTCATTTTAGAAAACACAAGAAATAGAGATAGAGAGGAAAGGGACCTTTGACAAATTCCTTGCTTCTTTGCACTGTGGACAGCAACCTGAATACAATAACATATGTGCCTGTAAAATCTCTGATAGCAGCAATCAAATCATACCGATGCATGTATTGCTGGGCAGCTCAAGTCCTTCTCATGAAACCTTGAACTGTCTTTGTTCCTTGGCCTTGCGATCCTGATATGAATTGCCTGCAGTAGCTTTATTTTTCAAGTAGAATGACATACACAAACCTCCTTTTCACTTCAAAACCAAGACGTTTGCAAACTTAAAGCCACGGCAACTTCCAAACGGTCACAGATCTAATTGCCACATGCTATATGCCGCTGATTAACTCCCAATTTCCCATTCATCAATGTCACATGATATTCTAACCATGCACCGCACATATGTAGTACCTGGTCTTGGCGCCCGCGGCGTTGCACACTGCGCACAGTGTGGGCACCAAGGGGTGGGGAGACATGAACCTAGTATACGCCGCCATGTTACCAGCTCTGCTTCTGAGGTTGTTCCACAACCAGATCTGGATCAGCTTGTCTCGCCACCAGACCGCACGGAGGAAGCACATCATTGTTGACCGCAGCCTTGAATTCGACCAGGTCGACCGGGAGAGATCCTGGTAAGTGATATATATTCACAGCCTGCTATATATTCACTTCTATCACACTCAAATTACCTGAAATCTAAAAGATGATATGTTCCGTGTAATGCTAATAAGTTATCCTTACCATTATGTACAGGGATGACCAGGCCATCCTTGCTACGCTGTTTTTCTACGTGGCCTATGCGGCCATCCCGAGTGTCAGACTCATGCCAATGTGGGAAGCAAAGGGAGCTATCATCATGGCGTTGCTTCACGTAGGACCTGTTGAGTTTATCTACTACTGGTTCCACAGGGCGCTACACCACCATTTCCTCTACTCCCGCTACCACTCCCACCACCATGCCTCCATCGTCACAGAGCCTATAACAGGTAAGTAACCTCATTCAGAGATGAGAGGGTTAATACAACAATGCATAACGCCACCAACTTATTCACAAACAAGGATCGCACCAAAAAATCATTTCATTACTAGTGGCATTAAGTTCACAAGTGTCTAGATTATGCTTGCTTCGGGTAAAAAAAATCATTGTGTTAAGTTCACAAAAAAGGATCGCACAAAAAAATCATTTCATTACTAGTGGCATTAACTTCACAAGTGTCTAGATTATACTTGCTTCGGGTTGAGTTCACAAGTGTCTAGATTTCTAAATATTGTACACAATACAGATTCACCTTTAAGATTTAAACTGTGCTCAGAAGAAACAAAAAATGCGAAAAAAAAGGAAAAGAAAGAGTCGAACTATGTCATGAATGAAATACGGCAACACTAAAAATCCACGATATATGCATGTTGCATGGTACAGAGACTCTTATGTGGCTAAAACAATTTGGATGACGTGGAAGCACACTTGTACAGAAAATAGCAATTAATGACTTGTAGTGTAGTTTGTCTGTAAAAGATATATAGATATTGCAACCAATTTGTGTTCTAAAACTGCCAAAACCCACTAGACTTTTTTTTACAGAAATGCTAAAAATATGATGTCAGATTTTTACGCATGGGAAATTAAACATTTTTTTATGTCGAATTACTGTATTGCAAGCATAGCTAGCTATTCCCTTCAGCGAGCATGGCAAATCCTGGAAAAAAACTGAACATGCCAGGAGTTGCCATGCTTGCTGAAGGAAATTGCCAGGCTCGTGTCACGTAATTTGCCATAAAAACGTTCAATTTGGCATGTTTAAAAACTGACACCAGACCTTTTTAAGATAATAACCACTAGATATAAATGACATCTGAAAGCATCTGTACATGCATCAAAGTCTCGTTGGTTGGAGTTACAATATCCATTCTGATCCCAGGAGTATAAGAAATTCAAAGCATAGATATGTCCAAAATAAAAAATAGAAGAATCAGGATAACATTCTGAGACCAAAAATACTATTCAGAAATGAGGTGTTTACCATCTTGGTCCTTCCAAAAATAATCTAGTTCAGATTTCTCTACATGTTCTATTGCTTAACAAATCTCTAAGTGATTGCTGCGTTAACAATTAGTGTTGTGTTTTGCATAAAGCATCTTGATTTGGTATATATGAAGCTTTAAATCTAATGAAATTTTACCATATGATTGGCAGCTGTCATCCATCCATTTGTTGAAACCTTAGCTTACTTCCTGTTATTTTCGATCCCCATGCTGATACCAATTTATATGGGATATGGTTCTGTCTTGGGTGTTGTCCTATACCTGGCTTACAACGACTTCATAAATAATATGGGACACTGCAATTTTGAGATGCTCCCAAAGTGGATCTTCCAACGTTTCCCTCCTCTCAAGTATCTCATGTACACTCCATCGTAAGTATAGCATTTTAAGTTCAACCTTGCAATCATGTTAGTGATGAGACTTTAGGTCCATTATGTTCTTACTCAAATTTTACCAGTGGATACTGCAAACATGAACACATATTTGAAATCTTTAACATAGCTTCAAAAAACCACAAACCAAATTATTCAAAGGTATTTTCCATTTTCCCCATAGGTATCATTCTCTCCATCATACAAAGTTTCGTACAAACTACTCGTTGGCTATGCCAATCTATGACTACATATTCAACACCATGGACAAGTCAACTGACGAGCTGTATGAGAGAACACTGATTGGAACAGAGGAAACACCAGATGTTGTTCACTTGACGCATATGACCACCTTGCAATCGATTTATCATCTAAGGGTTGGGATTGCATCTATAGCCTCTCGGCCTTCAGATAACCATGTATGGTATATGTGGATGATATGGCCAATGGCATGGCTATCAATGGTACTGGCATGGGTTTATGGATCATCTGCGTTTATCGTCGAAAGTCTCAAGCTGAAGAAGATCATGATGCAAACATGGGTGATACCAAGATACAACTTCCAGGTAATGGATTTTCCACGTTACATGAATCCTATACCTTCATAGTGTTGCAAACTGATAGGATTTTCTCCATCTGCAGTACAGCCTGACTAGGGAGAGGGAATCCATCAACAGGTTAATTGAGCAGGCAATATCAGATGCGGATGGAAGAGGGGTCAAAGTGCTCAGTCTTGGACTTTTCAATCAGGCATGTTGACAAAACTTTTCTTTCTTAACTACCACCTTTTTCACTTTGAGTGAGATTTTGATGAATTTCACTGAATAACAATAATTTTAGTAGACACAAAAATCTTTACATTTCAATCAAAATATTTCAGTCATTTCAGTTATACACAAGAATACAAATATTTTAAAAATATTCAGTTTTTTTAATTTCGAGCGAACATCTCGGTTCTTTGGCCGAAATACTAACCGATATCATTGAAATTCAGTAATTCTGGTAGGTGCTGAAATATTTCTCAAAGAGAAGTTGAAACCACGTGCTAAACTCACTCTTCATACATTCTTCCACGTGACACCTAACTTCTGATCGGCAGCGGCGGAGCCAGCGTATAATTGTTGGGTTCAGCTGAACCCAACGACTTTTGTCCGCTATGTATAGATGTACAGATATTTAATAGCGTGAACGCATTAAGAAATCAAACCTGGCCCCATTAGAAGGCCCGAAAGCCCACAAGCTAATTGTCTCCGTGCCCACAGCCCAAACCTGCGTTACTCTTTTTTTGAGGAATTGAACTGCGTGACTTATTCTCTCATATACGAGATGTACTAGTTTCCCTAAAAACGAGAGGTATTAGTGCATGAAAGCCGAACGCCCTTAATTTTTCCGATTCCCTTCCCAACTAGGCTATCTCGTCTTCCCTAAAAAACTCGGCTCTCTCCTCTCATCTCTCGGAAGCAGCGGCAAGTAGATAATTGCAGATCAACGATGCATCTTGCCAGGAATTGTAGCTCGAATCTGAGGTACTGAGATTACAATGCCACATCTCGGAGTACTCCCTCTTGCGCATTTTCAATCTAGCCGGCCTTGGACGGTAATGATTTTTATTTTTTGCCCTAGTTTTCTATTGTTTCTTTATATGATTTTTTAGTGATCTAGGCGATAGAAGGGTATTTTGCAAAGAGAAAATCGATCACTAGATTCAAATAATGATGTAGGCTTGTCATGATTGCCCGTCACACTTTGGCAAAGTGCACCAAATTTACTGCAAGTGGTGTCCCGAAGCCATCTAAGGCTGGTCATAGTGGGGAGTAACAAGTTACTACCATCATAATGCAAAGTAACATAATAGTAGTATCATATATGGCTTCATTTATTAGCTCGTAGACTCATGTTGTCTTGGAAAACGATATGTTACAGTAACATATTATGTTACCACCTCTCATTAATTACTTGCCACATAAGCAGAATTTTCTCGAAGTGCGCTATATTACTAGCTAAGTTACTCCCACTATGACTAGCCTAAACACAGAGAAATGAATTCAGACGAGTCACCTTATGATCTGGATATGATAGGAAGAAAATTTCAAACACAGAGAAATCAAGTTACAAAGTTATTCCAGTACCACTTTTTATAATAGGTAAACAAGTGATTTTATAATTTATCCAACAGGTATATCATACCCTCTTCTTTTTTTAGTTTAACAGGCGATGTCATATGTCTATTATCTGAGTGTTATATTCTTGTTGTAAGATTGTGTAAAATTAGAGCTTACATTTAGTTAATTCGTATGAATCCTCGTAATGAGTGAACCCAATGGCTAAATTTCCTAGCCCCCCCCCCCCCCCCCCCCCCCCCCCTGCTGATCGGGTCACAAAACATTCAGAAATGTTGGCAAAAAACTATGGAAGGACAACCCTTTGATTAGTCCGACCAGTTTGTGGAACTAATACGGTTTTGACTAGAAGTGCTACAAGAGTCAGATGCACTTTTTGCACACAGATGATTAGTGCAAATATATTAACCCTCACATTCTTGGTCCCAGGAAAGACAACTCAATGGAAGTGGTGAATTATTTACACAAAAATATCCAAAATTGAGAGTTCGACTTGTTGACGGAAGTGGCTTAGCAACAGCAGTTGTTCTCAAGAGCATCCCTTTAGATACAAAGCGGGTGTTTCTCTGTGGAGGCAGTTCTAAGGTAGCACATGCCACAGCTACAGCTTTATGCGAGAGAGGTGTCCAGGTACCTACCTTTCACCTTGCTACTTTGTTGATTTCGTTTAGTAGCTCACTTTTTGTATGAGTTGGTCCCATTTCTTGAAAGAATGACTATAAATATACGCAATTTTGTGTAGGTAATCATGAACCAAAAGAAGGAATATGACATGCTTAAATTGCGAGTTGCAGAGAGCAGCACTGCCTATCTGAAATTCTCCAGTGATGAGATACCTCAGGTAAATTGAAAGTTATACAGAAAAAGGAATGAAAACCCTCAAGAAGCTTTCTAGCTAGGGTGCATATATGGTAAGTGGAGTATATGTAATTAAGTATAACTACTAGAGATATTAGACAATATAGTGAATGCTTATAAAACACCCCGTCTTTTTGTTTTATGGAAAACAGTAGCAAACATTATGCTATAGTGTCATCTACCAGCAAATGACAACGATTAGGCTGTAAACCCATGTAGCTACCATAGTAGGAAGAAAAGAAACACTCTGATAAGCGATATATATTCAATAATTACTTCTTCATTGCTGCAGATCTGGATAGGAGATATCATAAATGATAAGCAACAAATGGGGGCACCAAGAGGAGCAACATTTATTCCTACATCACAGTTTCCCTTTAAGAAGATACGCAAGGATTGCACTTACTTGAGTAACCCTGCAATGAAGATCCCAGAGGCAATGCAGAACGTCCATACCTGTGAGGTGCTAGCAGTATATATGTTCTCATTGCCTTTTTGCGACAATAGATGATCTCATTGCCTGATTATGTAAATTTTGTGATAGCGAAATAGGACATTTGACATACACAGATTCTTATCCAAGATTAGAATAGATAATCTGATAGACACTAATATGTGTTGCTACTCCCTTTATGAATAGAATTGGCTTCCAAGAAGGGTTATGAGCGCATGGCGCATTGCTGGAATGGTACATGCACTAGAAGGTTGGGGCATCCATGAGTGTGGAGATGATATGATGGACATCGAGCAAGTTTGGTCGGCAGCTATTAAGCATGGATTCATTCCTCTATAAAAATCTGGATTCTTCTGAATCCTCCCATATATGTTACACAATAATGATGAGCTGCAGTGTTATGGGGTGTCAGATATGCTTATTGGCTTAGTAGCTTCAATGGGCAGACATGTATTTGGGTAGAAAGCCCTAAAGATGGCATCGATAGCAAAAACTAATGAGTACATGAAATGTATGAATCGCCAACTCACAGAAACTCATTAAAGCATGTTACCCATTATCAGTGACATTCAGTTTGAACTGTAAATGGCCATGGAATAAGACAATTCAAAGAGAGATCCAACACACTTCGGGTTTTTTCTATCAGCATTGGTCTTTCTTCTGGATTTGGGTAGTAAGAAGTAATTTTATTGCCCCACGCCCAAACCTCCTGGATACCACAAAATTGTAAACCTTGTTGGGCATTGGTGTTGTCGTAATCGATTCTGCAAGATTGAAAGAGTAGCTAGTCGAGATCAATGTTTTAAATAGCGGGCTATGAAAAATAGTGACGAGCCTCCAAATCAGCTAAAGCGGGCTATTTGTGAAGACGACCATTTAGCGGCACCTTGCTGAAAAGGCTATAGCGGACTATAGCAGAGCTATAGCTGGCTATTTAAAACTATGATCGAGATTAGACACTACTGGAAAAATCAACTACCCCTACCAGTTTCGCTGGAAGAGGTCCCCAACTCCGATCTAGAACGTTCGACTCAGATCGAGGTTCGAATTAGTTCAGTTCGATCGGAAATCGCTGCCCGATTCACCGAACTCAAATCAATCTCAAGTTTTCTCCCCATTTCTGGATTTCAATTGTACCCAAAAAATGGAATCCATGCATCATCTATTACAGGCTAGACGCTGTTGCAGCTATCCTCGATTGCCAAGGCTGCTCACATGACGACGGCGGTGGGGACATGGTTACCTGAGCATCGCAGCTCCTGTTGTGCTTGTGCATCGTCTATACATGCCTGGAGGCTCCTCTCCTGCTTCCACCAGGGCACGAGCACCACGCGAGTGAGCAGGCAGGGATGGGTTGTGCAATAAGGTCGAGACGAACTGGCATAAGAATGGAGGAAAATTGTTTTTTTTAACATGGTACAATTAAAGTCGCTCACATACACAAGAATCTAGTCACCCCTATGAACACATACACACACATCCTAAACCTACGAGCATCTTCGAGAGACCGAGTCAGCATAGCATCTTGAGATTTTACTAAGTCACCATCGGCGCCTCGCAGTTGATGGAACATCTTCTCCAGCTGAACGGACATCGCCGGAAGCCTGAAATAAATTCAGAAATAATACAAGCACCAATGTCAAATCTTAGATTTAAACTCTGATGAAATGAGGATATCATTGTCCTTCTAACCATCCAACACAGGTTGATTTGAAATGGAGGAAAGATGTTGTGCTGGAAGCGAGGTAGAAGAAGATGTGTGTGAGACCGTGTGTGGCGGCTGGCATCAAAGGACTGGCTAAGATGTCTGGACGAGAAGAGAGCAACTAGCTAATGATCGCTCCTTCGAGAACCTCCCAACAATCACTTGGGGCTGGGCTGAGAGCACGCCAGCCGCCATGTGTTGCGCTATCAGGGTTTCCTCCGAAATTTATTTTTTTATTTTATTTTTGGCATGCGTTTCTGTCTTTCGAGACGGTTTTTGGGGTTTTTGTTGCCTTTTTGTTTTTCACCAGCCTTTCTTAGATTTTGGATGAAAAAAGTTGAAATATTTTTTTGCGAGAAAACACGTTTTCCTATATTGTCCTTTCGCAAGAGGCATGATTTTGCTTTCGCGAGAGGCACGGTCGTGCCTCTCAGAAATGGGAAAAAATGTGAGGCACGGTTTTGCTGTCGCGAGAGGCGTGCCTCTCGGAAACGAAAGAAACGAAAGGAACGGTTTTGCTTTCGCAAGAGGCATGGGAAAAAATATGTTTTTTTCCGCAAGAGGCACGATATTGCTTCTGGGAGAGGCACGATTTTGCTTTCATGAGGGGCACAACCGTGCCTCTCAAAAACAGAAAAAACGTGTTTTCTTTTTCTTTTCCTTCCGCGAGAGGCACGGTTTTGCTTCCGCGAGAGGCATGGCTGATATGTCTCCAACGTATCTATTTTTTTATTATTACATGCTATTAGTATTAATCTTGGATGCTTTATATGCAATTATATGTTATTTTATATCATTTTCTGATATTAACCTGTTAACCCAGTGCCTAGTGCCAGTTGTTGTTTTGCCTGTTTTTTGGTAATCCTGGAAATCAGTACAAAATGGAGTCCAAATTCTACGAAATTTTTTGACGATTTTTTCTGGACAAAAGAGACCCTAGAAGCTTCGGGAGGAGACCAGAAGAAAACCGAGGAGACGGCAAAGATACAGGGGGCGCCCTGTTACCTTGTGGGCCCATCAAGACTCCGTCTGACCTAATTCCACCTCTATAAATTCTCTAAAATCGGGAGACCAAAAGAGAGCCACCCAAAACACTTTTTCTGTCGCCGCAAGTTTCTGTTCTCCCATGATACCATATGGAGGCCTTTTTGGTACTTTGTGTAGGAGAGGGAATCGATCACGGAGGGCTTCTACATTATCCTTGTTGCCATTGTGATGATGCCTGAGTAGTTCACCATAGACATATATACGGGTCCATAGCTAGTAGCTAGATGGCTTTCTCTCTCTCCGATGTTCTTGGAGTTCTATCCTCCTCGATGTTCTTGGAGTTCTATCCGATGCAATCTTCTTTTGCGGTTTGTTTGTTGCGATCCAATGAATTCTGGGTTTATTAATCTGAATATTTATGAGAAGTAATGGAGTCTTTTCTGAACTATATTATGCATGATTGTTGTGGCTATGTATTTCTCTCCAATCTATATGTTTTGTTTGGCCAACTAGATTGATTTATCTTCACTGGAAGAGGTGCTTTGTAATGGGTTCAATCTTCGGTGCACTATATCGCAGTGACGGAAGGGGACAAGATACGTATTTGTATATTGTTGCCATTAGGGATAATACGACGGGGTTTATTCATATTGATTAGGTTTACTTTGTCTACACCATGTCATATTGCTTAAGGCGTTACTCTATTTTATACTTAATACCATCGATGCATGCTGCATACCGGTCGATTGGTGGAGTAATAATAGTAGATGCTGGCAAGAGTCAGTCTACTTGTCTCAGACGTGATGCCTATATACATGATCATTGTCTTGAATATCGTCATAACTATTTTCTTTTCTATCAATTGCCCAACAGTAATTTGTTCACCCATCATATGCTATGTGCTCGAGAGAGAAGTCTAGTGAAAACAATGGCCCCCAGGTCTACATTTATCATATATAAAAACTAAAAATTTCTTTGCCACAATTTTCTATTTTCTTTATTTTATCTTTGCAATTTATCTATCTACCACTACAAGATTTAATCATTACAAGTAACAGCCAAGGGGATTGATGATAACCCACAAGTATAGTGGATCACAATAGTTTTCTAGGGTACATTATTCAAACCAAATTTATTGATTCGACACAAGGGGAGCCAAAGAATATTTGTAAGTATTAGCAGTTGAGTTGTCAATTCAACCTCACATGGAGATTAAATTGATAGTTTGATAGTAGTAGTAACAGTAACAGTAGTAGCGGTAACATCAGTAACAATTTTGCAGCAGTTGTAATAGTAGCAGTAGCAATAGTAACTTAGCAAGAACAATATGTGAAAATACGTAGGCATTGGATCGGTGATTACATTGGATAATATTCATCATATAACATTTATAACCTAGGGCGACACAGAACTTGCTCCAATTCATAAATATAATATAGGCATGTATTCCGTAATAGTCATACGTGCTTATGAAAAAGAACCTGGATGACATCTTTTGTCCTACCCTCCCGTGGCATCGGGGTCCATAAGGAAACTAAGGGATATTAAGGCCGCCTTTTAATAGATAAGCGGAACAAAGCATTAACACCTAGTGAATACATGAACCGGAAAGTATCCTAATTACTGTCACCCTGTGGTTTACGGATCATAACATGAAGCAGGTGCATATGACTTGCAAGATCGGATCAAGACCATAGATATAATGGTGGAAACATAAATGGTTTAGATCTAAAATCATGGCACTCATGCCCTAGTGACAAGCATTAAGCATAAAAAAGTCATAGCAACATCAATCTCAGAACATAGTGGATACTAGGGATCAAGCCCTAACAAAACTAACTCGATTACACGATGAATCTCATCCAACCCCTCACCATCTTGCATGCCTACAAAGGAATTACTCACTCCCGGTGGAGAGCATCATGAAATTGGTGATGAAGGAGGGTTGGTTATGACGAAGACCGAAGACTCCCCTCCCCGGAGCCCCAAACGGGCTCCAGATCTGGCCTCCCGACGAAGAACAGGAGGTGGCGGCGGCTCCATATCATGAAACGCGATGAAACTTCATCTCTTATTTTCTTCTCCAAAAATATGAATTTATAGAGTTGGAATTAGGGTTAGCGGAACCTCGTGGGCCCCACTAACCACCAGGGTGCACCAGAGGGGGGTGGCACGCCCTGGTGCCTTTAGGGCAGCTAGGGCCCCCTTCAGTGGGTCTTGGTTCCATAAATCTTTATTTATTCCAAAATAATTATCCAAATAAGTTTCAACCAATTCCAAGAACTTATATTTCTGCACAAAAACAACACCATGGTAGTTTTGCTGAAAATAGCATTAGTCCGGGTTAGTTTCATTCAAATCATGCAAATTAGAGTTCAAAACAAGAGCAAAAGTTTTAGGAAAAGTAGATACGATGGAGACGTATCAACTCCCCCAAGCTTAACCCATTGCTTGTCCTCAAGCAATTCAGTTAACAAATTGAAAGTTGTAAAGAAAAACTTTTATGAACTCTTTTGTTCTTGTTTACATATACATGCTTAAATAGCATCTAGGTTTTCGGCAAAGATCATGACTAACCATGCCAACAATAACTCTTAAAGATTATATTAACTCATATTAATAGCATAATCAACTAGCGAGCAATAATAAGATATCTCAAATGCCAACACTCTGTCAAAACAATCAATGATATAATATGACAACAGTGGTATCTCGCTAGCCCTTTCTGAGACCGCAAAATATAAATGCAGAGCACCTCCGAAGTTTAAGCAGCGACTAAACAGTGTAATTCATGATAGAAGAGATCCAGTCATGATACATTCAACATTAACTATGCACAATGCATGAGGATGACAATAGTGCTCTCAGGACTGGTGCTTATTTAAGAAGGTGATGACTCAACATAAAAGTAAATAGATAGGTGATACATCTCCAATGTATCTATAATTTTTTATTGCTCCATGCTATATTATCTACTATTTTGGATGTTTCTGGGCTTCATTATACACTTTTATATCATTTTTGGGACTAACCTATTAACCCAGAGCCCAGTGCCAGTTTATGTTTTTACCTTGTTTTAGAATATCGAAGAAAAGGAAAATCAAACGGAGTCCAATTGACCTGAAACTTCACGGAACTTATTTTTGGATCAGAAGAAGCCCAGAAGACTTGGAGTGCACGTCAGGGGATCTATGAGGAAGCCACGAGGCAGGGGGGCGTGCCCACCCCCCTGGGCGCGCCCTCCACCCTAGGCGTGCCCTCCACCCTCGTGGGCCCCTTGTGGCCCCCCTGACGTACTTCTTCCGCCTATATATCTCCATATACCCTAAAAACATCAGGGAGCACAATAGATCGGGAGTTCCGCCGCCAGAAGCTTCCGTAGCCACCAAAAACCAATCTAGACCCGTTCCGGCACCCTGCCGGAGGGGGAATCCCTCTCCGGTGGCCATCTTCATCATCCTGGTGCTCTCCATGATGAGGATGGAGTAGTTCTTCCTCGGGGCTGAGGGTATGTACTAGTAGCTATGTGTTTGATCTCTCTCTCTCTCTCTCATGTTCTTGAGGTGATACGATCTTGATGTATCGCGAGCTTTGCTATTATATTTGGATCCTATGATATTTCTTCCCCCCTCTACTCTCTTGTAATGGATTGAGTTTCCCCTTTGAAGTTATCTTATCGTATTGAGTCTTTAAAGATTTGAGAACACTTGATGTATGTCTTGTCGTGCATATCTGTGGTGACAATGGGATACCACATGATTCACTTGATGTATGTTTTGGTGATCAACTTGTGGGTTCCGCCCATGAACCTATGCATAGGGGTTGGCACACGTTTTCGTCGTGATTCTCCAGTAGAAACTTTGGGGCACTCTTTGAGGTTCTATGTGTTGGTTGAATAGATGAATCTGAGATTGTGTGACACATATCGTATAATCATACCCACAGATACTTGAGGTGACATTGGAGTATCTAGGTGACATTAGGGTTTTGGTTGATTTGTGTCTTAAGGCGTTATTCTAGTACGAACTCTAGGGATGTTTGTGACACTTATAGGAATAGCCCAATGGATTGATTGGAAAGAATAACTTTGAGGTGGTTTCGTACCCTACCATAATCTCTTCGTTCGTTCTCCGCTATTAGTGACTTTGGAGTGACTCTTTGTTGCATGTTGAGGGATAGTTATGTGATCCAATTATGATATTATTGTTGAGAGGACTTGCACTAGTGAAAGTATGAACTCTAGGCTTTGTTTCAACGCATTGCAATACCGTTTACGCTCACTTTTATCATTAGTTACCATGCTGTTTTTATATTTTCAGATTACAAATACCTTTATCTATCATCCATATACCACTTGTATCACCATCTCTTCGCTGAACTAGTGCACCTATACAATTTACCATTGTATTGGGTGTGTTGGGGACACAAGAGACTCTTTGTTATTTGGTTGCAGGGTTGGTTGAGAGAGACCATCTTCATCCTACGCCTCCTACGGATTGATAAACCTTAGGTCATCCAATTGAGAGAAATTTGCTACTGTCCTACAAACCTCTGCACTTGGAGGCCCAACAACGTCTACAAGAAGAAGGTTGTGTAGTAGACATCAAGCTCTTTTCTGGCACCGTTGCCGGGGAGGTTAGTGAATGAAGGTATATCTTTAGATCTTGCAATCGAGTCTTTTAGTTTCTTGTTTTAGCACTAGTTTAGTTTATAAAAGAAAACTACAAAAATATGGAATTGAGTTTGTCTCATACACTTCATATTTTTAATATCTTTCGTGAGTATGATGGAAAGGAAAATTGTGCTCAAGTTCTAGAGGAAGAACTCTATAAAATGTTTGGCACTAAATCTTTGAATGATGAGCATGATTGCAATGTTGTTAGTACGAATTCTTTCAATATCCATGATACTAATGATGATTGCACTAGTTATGATGTCTCGTATAAACATGTCAATTTTTGTGGAGTACATTGGGTTTGCAAGTACACACCAAATAGGGAAGATAGATATTGCAAGAGGCATAACTACTTAGAAACTAAATTGTTGCAAGAAAGTCTAGATGTTTGTGCTGAAGATTTAAATTTTCTTGGCCATACTTGTGAGCTTTGTAATGAACGTGGTCATTTAACTATCCGATGCAAATTGTTTCATGATCTAATCGTGTCCAAAAATTGTGATGACTTGATTTCCCTTGCACATTATAATGAACTTAGTTTGCTTATGGGCTACGAAGAAATGAAACGTATAACTAAGGATATTTCGAAATTTTCCCTTGATAGAGTTCTTCATTTTGATCTAGAGGAAATTTATATTTATTGCGCGGTGAATTGTATTGAAAATCCTTATATTGTCAACTACATAAAGAAAGGAAATAAATAGAAGATGAAGAGAATACTAATGAAAGGGAATAGACTTCCCAATATCGTCCTATTATTTCTTATGATGAATCAGGTAACGAGGAGGAGCCTCCTATTCAACCAATCTCATTAATAAGAAGCTCCAAAAAGAGGATTGAACCCACACATGATGTGGTGAAGAAGAAGAAAAGAAAAATGAAGAGAGGTAAAAAGATATATCCCCAAATAATGCTGCTCCTATTACTATTGTGCCTCATGAAAATATAATTGTGAATGATACTTCTTATGATCTTGAAAATCTTTTTGGCACTTGCTTGGAAGAATATGATAATTGCTATACTATTGGTGCTATGCATACTATTAATGACGAGAGTGATTATGCTTACGATATGAAAAGGCCCAAGCTTGGGGATGCTATGTTTGATGAAGATGATATTTTTGAGAATATATTTGCTGCAATTAATTTTTGTCCCAAGCTTGGGGATGCTACGTTTAATGAAGATGATATTTTTAGTCTTCCAAGTTTTGATATGCAAATTTATAATGATGATAGCATGCCTCCTATTTATGATGATTATTGTGATGATACTTATGCTATAAAAATTAGTGATTATATTTATAAAACTTGTCATGATTATGATTACCCCTTTTCTGAACATTACTCTTTTAATGTGGAAACAATTTATAGTATTCGAGTCTCTTATGATACTCCCACTATTCCGAATGAGAAGAATTTTGCTTATGTGGAGAGTAATAAAATTTCTATGCTTGTAGATCATGAAAATAATGCTTTAGGTGCTGGTTATATTGTTGAATTCATTCATTATGCTACTGAAAATTATTATGATGGAGGAACATATGCTTGTAGGAATTGCAATAATATCAAGTTTCCTCTCTATGTGCTTAAAGTTTTGAAGTTATGCTTGTTTTGCCCTCCTATGCTAGTTGATTATTGTTCCCACAAGTTGCTTGCTCACAAAATCCCTATGAATAGGAAGTGGGTTAGACTTAAAATGTGCTAGTTATATTCTTCATGATGCTCTCTTTATGTTTCAATTCCTATCCTTTATGTGAGCATCGTTGAAATCATCATGCCTAGTTAGGGGCATTAAACGATAGCGCTTGTTGGGAGGCAACCCAACTTTATTTTTGTTCCTTGCTTTTTGCTCCTATTTAGTAATAAATAATTCATCTAGCCTCTGTTTAGATGTGGTTTTATGCTTTCAATTAGTGTTTGTGCCAAGTAGAACCTTTGCGAAGACTTGGGGGAAGTCTTTGCGATCATGCTGTAAAAAACAGAAACTTTAGCGCTCACGAGAATTGCTGCCATTTTTATTTGGAGCGTTATATTGAGTTAATTATTTTTGAAGATGATTAATAGACAAATTACTCAGGTCCAGAAATTTATTTGAGAATTTTATGAGTTCCATAAGTATACGTTTGATCCAGATTACTAAAGACTGTTCTGTTTCTGACAGATTCTGTTTTTCATGTGTTGTTTACTTATTTTGATGAATCTATGGCTAGTAAAAGAGTTTATAAACCATAGATAAGTTGGAATACAGTAGTTTTAACAACAATATAAATAAATAATGAGTTCATTATAGTACCTTGAAGTGGTGATTTATTTTCTTATACTAACGGAGCTTACGAGTTTTCTGTTAAGTTTTGTGTTGTGAAGTTTTCAAGTTTTGGGTAAGGATTCGATAGACTATGGAATAAGGAGTGGAAAGAGACTAAGCTTGGGGATGCCCAAGGCACCCCAAGGTAATATTCAAGGATAGCCAAGAGCCTAAGCTTGGGGATGCCCCGGAAGGCATCCCCTCTTTCGTCTTCGTTCATCGGTAACTTTACTTGGAGCTATATTTTTATTCACCACATGATATGTGTTTTGCTTGGAGCGTCAATTTATTTTGTTAGGATTTGCTTGCTGTGTGAATAAAATACCAAGATCTGAAAATATTAAATGTTAGAGAGTCTTCACATAGTTGCATAATTATTCGACTACTCATCGATCTTCACTTATATCTTTCGGAGTAGTTTGTTGTTTGCTCTAGTACTTCACTTATATCTTTTAGAGCATGGTGGTAGTTTTGTTTTATAGAAACTATTGATCTCTCATGCTTCACTTAGATTATTTTGAGAGTCTTAAATAGCATGGTAATTTGCTTAAATAATCCTAATATGCTGGGTATTCAAGAGTAGTAAAAACTTTCTTATGAGTGTGTTGAATACTAAGAGAAGTTTGATGCTTGATGATTGTTTTGAGATATAGAGGTAATAATATTAAAGTCATGCTAGTTGAGTAGTTGTGAATTTGAGAAATACTTGTGTTGAAGTTTGCAAGTCCCGTAGCATGCACGTATGGTAAACGTTGTGTAACAAATTTGAAACATGAGGTGTTATTTGATTGTCCTCCTTATGAGTGGCGGTCGGGGACGAGCGATGGTCTTTTCCTACCAATCTATCCCCCTAGGAGCATGCGCGTAGTGCCGAGGTTTTTGATGACTTGTAGGTTTTTGCAATAAGTATGTGAGTTCTTTATGACTAATGTTGAGTCCATGGATTATACGCACTCTCACCCTTCCATCCTTGCTAGCCTCTTCAGTACCGTGCATTGCCCTTTCTCACATTGAGAGTTGGTGCAAACTTCGCTAGTACATCCAAACCCCGTGATATGATACGCTCTGTCACACATAAACCTCCTTATATATTCCTCAAAATAGCCACCATATCTACCTATTATGGCATTTCCATAGCCATTCCGAGATATATTGCCATGCAACTTTCCACCATTTCGTTTATCATGACACATTCATCATTGTCATATTGCTTTGCATGATCATGTAGTTGACATAGTATTTGTGGCAAAGCCACCGTTCATAATTTTTCTTACATGTCACTCTTGGTTCATTACATCCGGTACACCGCCGGAGGCATTCATATAGAGTCATACTTTGTTCTAGTATCGAGTTGTAATCATTGAGTTGTAAATAAATAGAAGTGTGATGATCATCATTTTCTAGAGCATTGTCCCAAGTGAGGAATTATATAAAAAAGAGAAAGGCCATAAAAAAAGGGAGAAGGCCAAAAAATAAGAAGAGAAAGGCCATAAAAAAAGAGAAGGCCCAAAAAAATGAGAGAAAAAGAGAGAAGGGACAATGCTACTATCCTTTGCCACACTTGTGCTTCAAAGTAGCACCATAATGTTCATGATAGAGAGTCTTTTGTTTTGTCACTTTCATATACTAGTGGGAATTTTTCATTATAGAACTTGGCTTGTATATTCCAACTATGGGCCTCCTCAAGTGCCCTAGGTCTTCGTGAGCAAGCAAATTGGATGCACACACACTTAGTTTCTTTTGTTGAGGTTTCATACATTTATAGCTCTAGTGCATCCGTTGCATGGCAATCCCTACTCCTTGCATTAACATCAATCGATGGGCATCTCCATAGTTCATTGATTAGCCTCGTTGATGTGATACTTTCTCTCTTTTCGTCTTCCCCACATAACCCCCTCATTATATTCTATTCCACCCATAGTGCTATGTCCATGGCTCGCGCTCATATATTGCGTGAAAGTTTATAGGTTTGAGATTACTAAAGTATGAAACAATTGCTTGGCTTGTCATCGGGGTTGTGCATGATGACAATATTCTTGTATGACGAAAATGAAACATGACTAGATTATATGATTTTGTAGGGATAAACTTTCTTTGGCCATGTTATTTTGAGAAGACATGATTGCTTAATTAGTATGCTTGAAGTATTATTATTTTTATGTCAATATGAACTTTTATCTTAAATCTTTCGGATCTGAATATTCATGCCACAATTAAGAAGAATTACATTGAAATTATGCCAAGTAACACTCCGCATCAAAAATTCTGTTTTTATCATTTACCTACTCGAGGATGAGCAGGAATTAAGCTTGGGGATGCTGATACGTCTCCAACGTATCTAATTTTTGATTGCTCCATGCTACATTATCTATTGTTTTGGATGTTTATGGGCTTTATTATACACTTTTATATCATTTTTGGGACTAACCTATTAACCCAGAGCCCAGTGCCAGTTTCTATTTTTACCTTGTTTTAGAATATCGAAGAAAAGGAAAATCAAACGGAGTCCAATTGACCTGAAACTCCACAGAACTTATTTTTGGACAGAAGAATCCCAGAAGACTTGAAGTGCACGCCAGGGGATCTACGAGGAAGCCACAAGGCAGGGGGGCGTGCCCACCCCCTGGGCACGCCCTCCACCCTCGTGGGCCCCTCGTGCCCCCCTGACGTACTTCTTCCGCCTATATATCTCCATATACCCTAAAAACATCAGGGAGCATGATAGATCGGGATTTCCGCCGCCAGAAGCTGCCGAACCAGCAGTCAATCCCGTGAACGCGCCTGTATGCATGGATGGTTGGCATGCATGCGGGCCGCTACCGCGTCCGTCCTCCCGCGTGCACATCAGCATAGGAAACGTCAGCGTGCCAAACTGCCAATGGATTTTAAATTGCGTCTGCATGCATGTTTTGGGTCAACTGCCCGGGTTCGGTAAAGTGGGTGAAACGGACCTAAGGGAAAACTACACACGAGTCTCAAAATGAAGTAAGACAAAATGTTCTTCTGTGTAGAGGGGGAACAAAACACCGGCTGTTTTTCGTTAGCTATGGGCTGCTAAGCATCCCGCGAAGGCAACAAGGGCTGAAAGTCTCGAATGAAAAAAAAGCAAGGCATAACCTGTGACGCCCCCGATTTAATCGTACACTAATCATACACGCAAACGTGTACGATCAAGATCAGGGACTCACGGGAAGATATCACAACACAACTCTACAAATAAAAAGTCATACAAGCATCATATTACAAGCCAGGGGCCTCGAGGGCTCGAATACAAGAGCTTGATCATAGACGAGTCAGCGGAAGCAACAATATCTGAGTACCGACATAAGTTAAACAAGTTTGCCTTAAGAAGGCTAGCACAAACTGGGATACAGATCGAAAGAGACGCAGGCCTCCTGCCTGGGATCCTCCTAACTACTCCTGGTCGTCGTCAGCGGGCATCACGTAGTAGTAGGCACCTCCGGTGTAGTAGGAGTCGTCGTCGAAGGTGGCGTCTGGCTCCTGGGCTCCAACATCTGGTTGCGACAACCAGGTAGAAGGGATAGGGGGAAAAGAGGGAGAAAGCAACCGTGAGTACTCATCCAAAGTACTCGCAAGCAAGGAGCTACACTACATATGCATGGGTATCAAATGGAATAAGGGTATCATATGTGGACTGAACTGCAGAATGTCGGAATAAGAGGGGGATAGCTAGTCCTGTCGAAGACTACGCTTCTGGCAGCCTCCGTCTTGCAACATGTAGAAGAGAGTAGACTGAAGTCCTCCAAGTAGCATCGCATAGCATAATCCTAACCGATGATCCTCCCCTCGTCGCCCTGTGAGAGAGCGACCACCGGTTGTATCTGGCACTTGGAAGGGTATGTTTTATTAAGTATCCGGTTCTAGTTGTCATAAGGTCACGGTACAACTCCAAGTCGTCCTGTTACCGAAGATCACGGCTATTCGAATAGATTAACTTCCCTGCAGGGGTGCACCACATTCCCCAACACGCTCGATCCCATTTGGCCGGACACACTTTCCTGGGTCATGCCCGGCCTCGGAAGATCAACACGTCGCAGCCCCACCTAGACCAACAGAGAGGTCAGCACGCCGGTCTAAACCTAAGCGCCCAGGGTTCTGGGCCCATCGCCCTTAGCACACCTGCACGTTGCGTGGGCGGCCGGAAGCAGACCTAGCCTAGTGGCGTTCCAGTCCAATCCGGCGCGCGCCGCTCTGTTGCTGACGTCACGAAGGCTTCGGCTGATACCACGACGCCGGGATACCCATAACTACTCCCACGTAGATGGTTAGTGCGTATAGACCAAATGGCCAGACTCAGATCAAATACCCAGATCTCGTTAAACGTGTTAAGTATCCGCGAACGCGGACCAGGGCCAGGGCCAGGCCCACCTCTCTCCTAGGTGGTCTGAACCTGCCCTGTCGCTCCGCCTCAAAGTAACCCGTCGGGGGCCGTCGGGAACCCAGGCCCACCTCTACCGGGATGGAGCCACCTGCCCCTTCAGCCCCCATCTCCGAACAGTATCACAGGTAATGTAACTGTGTGAAGTAAATCGTATATGCCCGTGATCACCTCCCGAAGTGATCACGGCCCAGTAGTATAGCATGGCAGACGGACAAGAGTGTAGGGCCACTGATGGAACACTAGCATCCTATACTAAGCAGTAGGATAGCAGGTAATGGTAACAACAGTAATAGCAAGGACAGGCTATGCATCAGGATAGGAATAACGGAAAGCAGTAACATGCTACACTACTCTAATGCAAGCAGTATAGAGAAGAGTAGGCGATATCTGGTGATCAAAGGGGGGGCTTGCCTGGTTGCTCTGGCAAGAGAGAGGGGTCGTCTGTGACGTAGTCGACCACAGGGACATCAGCATCGTCACGGGGTCTACCGAAGAGAAGAGGGGGGAGAAACAGTAAATACATAGCAAGCAAGTGCATATCAGGACAATAGGCAGAGCTAAACATGTTCTAACGCGGTATGAGGCGATACCGGTGAAGGGGGAAAACACCCGGGAAAATATCCCCGGTGTTTCGCGTTTTCGGACAGATGAATCGGAGAGGAAAAGTTGCATGTTTGCTATGCTAGGGATGTGTGGCGGACGAAAGGGCTGCGTATCCGGATTCGTCTTGTTGTTCTGAGCAACTTTCATGTATAAAGTATTTTCATCCGAGGTACGATTTATTTTATTTTAATTTTTAAAGCTTTAAATGATTTTTTTAATTCTGAATTTATTATAATTCGAAAATAAAAACAGGATATACTTTCTATACCCATCGTGGGAGCCACAGTGGATGACAGGTGGGACCAAGGGGTCCAGTCGACTTAGTCAACAGTCTAGTCAACAGTCAATTGTTTGACTGTTGACTGGTCAAAACTACAGATCGGGCCCAGGCGTCATTGACACATATTCAACATTTTCTTTTAAGTGGATAATTAGAGGGGTCCACCTGTCATTGACTAGTATTTTAATAGGTTTATTTAACTAGTTAATTTAGAAGCGGGGATCCACATGTCATCTACTATTAGACTAATTAACTAGTACTCCTACTAATTAAACTACTCCTAACTAGCATGACCGGCCACACACGGCTATGGCACAGCTGGCCACACACACTCCCGCACACACACATCACGTAGCTAGAAGTTGATTCTATTATCTGAACATAGCATTTTGCGATTTTTATATGATTTAATCCAGGCATCGAAGAGATTTGGTCCAATGGGATAACATGGAGTTCGTCATGCAAACTTTCTACTCATACTATTTTTGCTCATGTTAGTAGTTGGTTAACCACCATTTAGAGACAGTATAGAGGGTTAGTCATTGTAAAAATAAGAAAGCTAGCTAGTAGCATCTACAGTAGCAAGCACTAGGCAAGAGCGGCGGCGGCTAGAAATAGCAGGAGCAGTAAAAAAAAAGCAGCGCAGCAGCATGCATCAGTAGCAAGCAGCGGCCAGTCGGGGCGAGGGTGCTACCGGCGAGCGGGCGGCGTGGGCTGGCGGCCAACGCCGGGCGCGGTGACGCACGACCTGGAGGGCGTGCGGCGAAGGAAGCAGGGCGCGGCCGGTCGGCGCGGCCAGGCGGGCGCAGCAAATAGCAATGGCAGCGCCATAGTAGCGTCAGCAACAGAGCAGTAGCAGCGGGCACAAGTAGAGCAGCAGCAGCAAGAAGCAGAGCAGCAGTATGCAGGGGGGTGCGGCCTCGGGCGTACGCGCACGCGCGAGGGCGCCGGCCTCAGGCGGGCAGAGGCGCTGGGAGCGCGCCCGGTGTGGCTACGACAGGGTCTGGCCATGGCGAACTCAGGTGGGGGCGGGTCTACGGCGCCGATTCCAAGGGGAGAAACAAGGGGAACGGGAGGAGGGCCTCACAGTGGAGGACGCGTGCGAGCTCGAGGGGTCGGGGAGGCCGGCGGCTGTCGGAGACGACCGAATCGAAGGCGGCGAGCTCGGGGCAGAGCTTGAAGATGATGTCAAGCTTGGCAGTGCCCCGGCTTGAAGTTGAGGGCGGGGATGACGTGGAGGAGTCCGGCGGAGCTCCTGGGCGGGCAGAGACGGCGAGAAGAGGCGGTTGACCACGGCAATGGCGACGAGGTGGCCTCGGGGGCAACGAGCGGAACGCAGAGGGGCGAGGGGCGCCCAGATCCATTGAGGAGGGGGGGAGTGAGGGAAGAGAGCTAGGGTTTGGCCCGGGGCGAGGCCTTATAGGAGTGGGGGTGCCGGCGGATGGCCGCCACGGCAACGACCGGTGCCGTGGCAGGCATCGGCCATGGCCACGGGGTGGTTCGTGAACAGGGGAGGAGAGGAGGGGTGCGCCTGGGCCGGTGGTCCAGTTGGGCCAGGGAGGTGGGTGGTTTCTTTTATTTTTGTTTTTATGTTCCTTTGTTTATTTTCTCTCTGTTTTATTTTAGTTTCACATTGCTATAGTTTAGATAAAATACCAAAGTAGTTCCTAATTTAGTTTCATAAATATGTCACTGCCCCATTAGTTCGGGCAATTAAATAAATTAGTTTAATATTTCATTAATTGAATAGGGCATTGAATTATCTGTTCCTGCTACCGTTTTATTTATCTCAAAATATTTAAACAATTTCTAAAAGTGTGGTTACTTCACCAAAATAATTTATGGATTATTTTCCGCAAACCGAACATTTTAGTTTTACGTTTGAAAACTTTTGATGTTTGCCATTAATCTCAAATTTGAATTTGATTCGTTTTGAACTAACGCGAGATTAGCAACAGTAACCATCGTGACATGGCATCATTAATAGAGGTTTACTGTAGCTTAACTACCCGGGCGTCACAATTCTCCTCCACTACCAGAAATCTCGTCCCGAGATTTTTAGGAGGGGAGTAAGGGAAAGACGTGGCTACGAAATTCTATCGAGTCTTCTCGGTCTTGATTGCTCTTCTCGGAGAGGTTGATCCCTTTCGTTGATGTCTTCATTTTCTCTACTTTAATTCACCATGATCAAGTCGTCATCCTTTCTTCGGAACTCCAACGTACTTACGAATAGGTAAGAGGCAACTTGGCTACGTCAGAATGTTTATGAGGGAAACAATCTGGGGTTAACCCATGAATGAGCATAAGACTACCTCTCGAGTTGAACAAGTGAAACACATCGAGAGCAAAGTAAGACGGTGCAATAAGAAGTTTCGAGCGGATAGGCAATCGTTCATTGCCTGAATCAGAGTGTAAAAGGGGTTCAAAGCAACGGGAATAAGTATTGTGTCCGATACCAAAAGTGATCACTAGGAATGTGGCTCGCAAATTACATATGAAACGAAGCGTAAGGGATAACTTCGAAACAGGGATGTACAGGAGAGTCAGGTTTCGATCCTGTGGAACCGTGAGTTATGGGCCCACCATGTGGTTCAAAGTAGGAAAATCGTTGATATCTTGCACGGTCATGATAGCAAGACATGTCAGAGGGTAGCCTATCAGTTATGTTGGCAACAATGTCGATACCAAGGACGAGGGACGAAGAGAACCATTTTCCTGCTCGTTGAACGAGGCGGGCCATTAGGCAAAGTTCTCGTCCATCGGTGGCTACCGAAATGTTATCAATTATAGTAATAGGGTCTTACTGGCAGAGTTGTACCACGAGGTGCTTACCTAAGCAGGGAATTACCACGGCTCAGTTAAGTAGATTATAAGAAAGTTTGAACAAAACAATGGAAAGGAAAATGTTTTTAAACACATATATCAGGGGTATACCCTTCCTAAAGTCAAGCAGAGGATGATATCCAAGACAGGATATAAAGTAGAAAATCATTTAGATAAAGGGAGAGCAATTTCATGACATTACCCAAACAATGGTGTTTGGATAATTGAGCAAGAAGCATTCAGCATTGGGCTAAAAATGTTCTTGCTGAAAATCGGAGTACCATAGACATGCTTCGAGATAGCATTGACATGGTATTCAAGCAAAGGTCAGACTTTGGATAAACGAAGGATTCATCAGGAACAACTTGTAGAATAAGTCTTACAATTTCCTCATGGAAGAATGGATAACCTCGCATAAAAGGAAACTATAACAATAAGTCCTCCGGTCAGATGTGCTAGGCATGACATCACCTTACCGGGTCATAAAAGACCAGTGTTATAACTCTTGGAAAAATGTCCCAACCATCATATCTGACCGAGATTCAGATCTAATCGGTGTTAGGATACCTCAGACTCAGGATGCCCGAGAAGAAAATGTGCCAAACAATTTGTCGAGACGACAATGTAAGATCTTCGAGAAATGAACTATGGGAGCGAGTTTTGACACAAGAGTTCATCATTAAACCAAGAAGAGGATGAGGAGGTGGCTGATAGGCTCAGCAATAAATCATCGAGATTTCCAAAGGATGGATTTCCACCATTATGTGAACAAGGAAATATCATTTGTCGGATCAAATGATATAATGATGTATGCTCGAGGGAAACATAGACAACTGAACAATGATAGAAGGGTGCACCCAGGAATCTGGACTAGGTAGCACGGTTAAAATTTAGCACGATAATGATATAGCCAACCGGGCTAGGAATGACTTGAAGGATTATTAAACTCGTAAGCAATGAAAATTACTTATAGTTATTGAATCGGAGTACAGACTTGATTCACTATCGGTGTCCTTGAGTGTCTAACAACTCAGAATCCGGGGAAAATTTTGGAATCAGTGTGAAATAATACTTGAAGAAGAACTCATAAGAAGTTATGCAGTTCCGTGATAACCTCGAGATACCAGAGGGGGTAATACTCGACGACGGATCAAAGTAGAGGTTGGACTGGGGTATTGCTCTACAGAAGACAAGCGCTTAAACTTGCACGCGAAATGGTATTTAAAGGAGAACATGGTCGGAACCACGATTGCTAAAGGCCAGATCCCAGATATAAGATGAACTTATACCAAAGGAATAATTAATTTTAAGAGAAGCTTTAATGATAAGATCTACATCGGGTCCATGGGCATGAACACAAAGTTCAAGGTCAACTCCCACTTCTCCAATGCATAACCTTTCATTCACTTCTCACTTTCGAAGAAGTTGTAGTGTTGAAATTTTATCTGGCAAAATACCAGAAGTGTATGACTTGTGAAAACTTTCGAGTTCACACATATTAAGGAAGGCATAGGTTCAACCCATCAGGGTATCGTGGAAATATATACCACAAGCTTCAATAGTAAATACCACCAGCTCGAAAGCTGAGCATGGTTGAGAAAGCAGAGGATACAATTTACCAAAGGCATTATGTATCTGAGAGAAGGCCCACAAGGTTATTGAGTATGAAGGACGCTGTTGGATAAAACCCAACAAAGGATCTGCCGGTCCATAATGGAGCTGATGTGAGTATCGGTATACGATCACAGGACAAAACAAAGCAAGGGCTTTGAATTATAGAAACACTAACTAATCTAGAGCTCAAATGCAAAGGGATTATGATTTTCAAATCAAAGGATCAGAAGCAAACACTCTGATTAAGGAGGGATAATTTGAGTAAGCTTAGGGGTAAAATCGACATCAATTTGATTGGTCGAGATCTAGCTCATGTTTAAGGCGATGTCTGAGCCGAAAGGATGAATCCTAGGATCTGATTGAGGATTGCGAGCATTTGCAACATAATGAATCAATGTACTCAAAATGATAGTAACAAAGGCTGCCCATAAGATTATTATACTTATGGGATTAACCATAATGCAAGCAAGCAAGAATTTCAAGAGCAATAAGCTGCTAAGGATTTTCAGAATATTGAATATTATTTCGAAGAACTTAGTGAAACACATAAACAACTGGGATGGGCGGATACTCGGTAAGTGCGAGGAATTATCCGTTGGGGTGATCATGTGGGTAATGAACTGCAAGGCAGTAGGCACAAGGTATTCTCGGAACAATAGAGAGAATTTTCGGGGTATCTTGTAATAACAAGATCAATGGGATTGAAAGGACAAGTGTATGTAGTTATCCATAATAATATAACAGTGGTAGGGAACTTGCAAGGGCGGTGGGCACAAGGGTCTCGGGAAAACCTCGGAGAGTATCTTCCGAATCGTCTAGTGCAGCAAGCGATCATCTAGAGTGAGGGGCTCTCCGGGAGAAAGTCTTTCGAGAACCTAAAGTTAGTCCTTTTTGCAAAATCATTTAACCCGAATAGGGGAGAGATTAGAGTCCCAGAGTAAAGATCGAGGAGTAAAAGATCCTAATACCACCCAATGGCGACGTGGGCCCATGGGCCGCACAGCCATGTTAGTAAAACAGTTTTCATCGACTAGACTCAACTTCGGCCCAGGAGTTTGGAAAGGGGATTCCTACAGGCAGTCGGCTCTGATACCAACTTGTGACGCCCCCGATTTAATCGTACACTAATCATACACGCAAACGTGTACGATCAAGATCAGGGACTCACGGGAAGATATCACAACACAACTCTACAAATAAAAAGTCATACAAGCATCATATTACAAGCCAGGGGCCTCGAGGGCTCGAATACAAGAGCTTGATCATAGACGAGTCAGCGGAAGCAACAATATCTGAGTACCGACATAAGTTAAACAAGTTTGCCTTAAGAAGGCTAGCACAAACTGGGATACAGATCGAAAGAGACGCAGGCCTCCTGCCTGGGATCCTCCTAACTACTCCTGGTCGTCGTCAGCGGGCATCACGTAGTAGTAGGCACCTCCGGTGTAGTAGGAGTCGTCGTCGAAGGTGGCGTCTGGCTCCTGGGCTCCAACATCTGGTTGCGACAACCAGGTAGAAGGGATAGGGGGAAAAGAGGGAGAAAGCAACCGTGAGTACTCATCCAAAGTACTCGCAAGCAAGGAGCTACACTACATATGCATGGGTATCAAATGGAATAAGGGTATCATATGTGGACTGAACTGCAGAATGTCGGAATAAGAGGGGGATAGCTAGTCCTGTCGAAGACTACGCTTCTGGCAGCCTCCGTCTTGCAGCATGTAGAAGAGAGTAGACTGAAGTCCTCCAAGTAGCATCGCATAGCATAATCCTAACCGATGATCCTCCCCTCGTCGCCCTGTGAGAGAGCGACCACCGGTTGTATCTGGCACTTGGAAGGGTATGTTTTATTAAGTATCCGGTTCTAGTTGTCATAAGGTCACGGTACAACTCCAAGTCGTCCTGTTACCGAAGATCACGGCTATTCGAATAGATTAACTTCCCTGCAGGGGTGCACCACATTCCCCAACACGCTCGATCCCATTTGGCCGGACACACTTTCCTGGGTCATGCCCGGCCTCGGAAGATCAACACGTCGCAGCCCCACCTAGACCAACAGAGAGGTCAGCACGCCGGTCTAAACCTAAGCGCCCAGGGTTCTGGGCCCATCGCCCTTAGCACACCTGCACGTTGCGTGGGCGGCCGGAAGCAGACCTAGCCTAGTGGCGTTCCAGTCCAATCCGGCGCGCGCCGCTCTGTTGCTGACGTCACGAAGGCTTCGGCTAATACCACGACGCCGGGATACCCATAACTACTCCCACGTAGATGGTTAGTGCGTATAGACCAAATGGCCAGACTCAGATCAAATACCCAGATCTCGTTAAACGTGTTAAGTATCCGCGAACGCGGACCAGGGCCAGGGCCAGGCCCACCTCTCTCCTAGGTGGTCTGAACCTGCCCTGTCGCTCCGCCTCAAAGTAACCCGTCGGGGGCCGTCGGGAACCCAGGCCCACCTCTACCGGGATGGAGCCACCTGCCCCTTCAGCCCCCATCTCCGAACAGTATCACAGGTAATGTAACTGTGTGAAGTAAATCGTATATGCCCGTGATCACCTCCCGAAGTGATCACGGCCCAGTAGTATAGCATGGCAGACGGACAAGAGTGTAGGGCCACTGATGGAACACTAGCATCCTATACTAAGCAGTAGGATAGCAGGTAATGGTAACAACAGTAATAGCAAGGACAGGCTATGCATCAGGATAGGAATAACGGAAAGCAGTAACATGCTACACTACTCTAATGCAAGCAGTATAGAGAAGAGTAGGCGATATCTGGTGATCAAAGGGGGGGCTTGCCTGGTTGCTCTGGCAAGAGAGAGGGGTCGTCTGTGACGTAGTCGACCACAGGGACATCAGCATCGTCACGGGGTCTACCGAAGAGAAGAGGGGGGAGAAACAGTAAATACATAGCAAGCAAGTGCATATCAGGACAATAGGCAGAGCTAAACATGTTCTAACGCGGTATGAGGCGATACCGGTGAAGGGGGAAAACACCCGGGAAAATATCCCCGGTGTTTCGCGTTTTCGGACAGATGAATCGGAGAGGAAAAGTTGCATGTTTGCTATGCTAGGGATGTGTGGCGGACGAAAGGGCTGCGTATCCGGATTCGTCTTGTTGTTCTGAGCAACTTTCATGTATAAAGTATTTTCATCCGAGGTACGATTTATTTTATTTTAATTTTTAAAGCTTTAAATGATTTTTTTAATTCTGAATTTATTATAATTCGAAAATAAAAACAGGATATACTTTCTATACCCATCGTGGGAGCCACAGTGGATGACAGGTGGGACCAAGGGGTCCAGTCGACTTAGTCAACAGTCTAGTCAACAGTCAATTGTTTGACTGTTGACTGGTCAAAACTACAGATCGGGCCCAGGCGTCATTGACACATATTCAACATTTTCTTTTAAGTGGATAATTAGAGGGGTCCACCTGTCATTGACTAGTATTTTAATAGGTTTATTTAACTAGTTAATTTAGAAGCGGGGATCCACATGTCATCTACTATTAGACTAATTAACTAGTACTCCTACTAATTAAACTACTCCTAACTAGCATGACCGGCCACACACGGCTATGGCACAGCTGGCCACACACACTCCCGCACACACACATCACGTAGCTAGAAGTTGATTCTATTATCTGAACATAGCATTTTGCGATTTTTATATGATTTAATCCAGGCATCGAAGAGATTTGGTCCAATGGGATAACATGGAGTTCGTCATGCAAACTTTCTACTCATACTATTTTTGCTCATGTTAGTAGTTGGTTAACCACCATTTAGAGACAGTATAGAGGGTTAGTCATTGTAAAAATAAGAAAGCTAGCTAGTAGCATCTACAGTAGCAAGCACTAGGCAAGAGCGGCGGCGGCTAGAAATAGCAGGAGCAGTAAAAAAAAAGCAGCGCAGCAGCATGCATCAGTAGCAAGCAGCGGCCAGTCGGGGCGAGGGTGCTACCGGCGAGCGGGCGGCGTGGGCTGGCGGCCAACGCCGGGCGCGGTGACGCACGACCTGGAGGGCGTGCGGCGAAGGAAGCAGGGCGCGGCCGGTCGGCGCGGCCAGGCGGGCGCAGCAAATAGCAATGGCAGCGCCATAGTAGCGTCAGCAACAGAGCAGTAGCAGCGGGCACAAGTAGAGCAGCAGCAGCAAGAAGCAGAGCAGCAGTATGCAGGGGGGTGCGGCCTCGGGCGTACGCGCACGCGCGAGGGCGCCGGCCTCAGGCGGGCAGAGGCGCTGGGAGCGCGCCCGGTGTGGCTACGACAGGGTCTGGCCATGGCGAACTCAGGTGGGGGCGGGTCTACGGCGCCGATTCCAAGGGGAGAAACAAGGGGAACGGGAGGAGGGCCTCACAGTGGAGGACGCGTGCGAGCTCGAGGGGTCGGGGAGGCCGGCGGCTGTCGGAGACGACCGAATCGAAGGCGGCGAGCTCGGGGCAGAGCTTGAAGATGATGTCAAGCTTGGCAGTGCCCCGGCTTGAAGTTGAGGGCGGGGATGACGTGGAGGAGTCCGGCGGAGCTCCTGGGCGGGCAGAGACGGCGAGAAGAGGCGGTTGACCACGGCAATGGCGACGAGGTGGCCTCGGGGGCAACGAGCGGAACGCAGAGGGGCGAGGGGCGCCCAGATCCATTGAGGAGGGGGGGAGTGAGGGAAGAGAGCTAGGGTTTGGCCCGGGGCGAGGCCTTATAGGAGTGGGGGTGCCGGCGGATGGCCGCCACGGCAACGACCGGTGCCGTGGCAGGCATCGGCCATGGCCACGGGGTGGTTCGTGAACAGGGGAGGAGAGGAGGGGTGCGCCTGGGCCGGTGGTCCAGTTGGGCCAGGGAGGTGGGTGGTTTCTTTTATTTTTGTTTTTATGTTTCTTTGTTTATTTTCTCTCTGTTTTATTTTAGTTTCACATTGCTATAGTTTAGATAAAATACCAAACTAGTTCCTAATTTAGTTTCATAAATATGTCACTGCCCCATTAGTTCGGGCAATTAAATAAATTAGTTTAATATTTCATTAATTGAATAGGGCATTGAATTATCTGTTTCTGCTACTGTTTTATTTATCTCAAAATATTTAAACAATTTCTAAAAGTGTGGTTACTTCACCAAAATAATTTATGGATTATTTTCCGCAAACTGAACATTTTAGTTTTACGTTTGAAAACTTTTGATGTTTGCCATTAATCTCAAATTTGAATTTGATTCGTTTTGAACTAACGCGAGATTAGCAACAGTAACCATCGTGACATGGCATCATTAATAGAGGTTTACTGTAGCTTAACTACCCGGGCGTCACATAACCGCATAAGGAAAAAAGACCAAGATTATTTATTCACTACTGCTCTTCATGGTTCATTCCCTTGGATTTTGGAAAACGGATTTCATGTTGGATTTGTTGAAATAGCCACTGGCGAGGCAGTGCTTGATTTCGTGAGCATCAGCATTTTTTTTCATACTGATAACTTGGCAACATCAGCATGAGTTCTTCCCTTAACTTCTCTTTCTTTCCAATGGACTTTTTATTGCGGCTATTATGGACAATGAGAGGGCTTCTGCGATTTTCTGTTCGTGAGTTTGGAGAGCAGTTCCCCACGACCCGCACCATGGATCCGTAATGGATTTTTTTTGTTGCAGATCTATTTTTCTGAATCTCAGAACTTTTTTATTTGTCGGTGAGCTTGAGGAGGCTCAGCAATTAGCATCAGCACCTCACCACTTCCACGCGTCCACTGCGGTCAAGGTGTTTGACCTCCACCACCCAACCCCCCCCCCCCCCCCCCCCCCATGCTGCTGTAAAATCATGTGCGAATGCGATTATCTCTTCTCTAGTAGATCTTGGAGCATCTCTAATTTTGGTGATTCCTGCTCCATTTTCTTGTTGATGGCATGTCATAACACAATATAGGTGATGAAAAGCACATGATGATCCCACTCTGGCGCCTGGTAACTAGGCTCACTAGGATAGCCCCCATGGAGACGTCTTGGCAGTTGCGGCCAGCATTTGTTTGTGTTGATGCCTGAATGAAAACAAGATGGTGTAGTGTTGCATCTGATCATTTAGTTTTGCTTTCCTTTTTCCAATCTTGTGTGAATTGTATAGCTGTTTCTCAAGAACTTGTAACTTGTGTTGTTGGGAATTTTAGGGAGATGTAAATCTGAATAAATAGGAGTATAAGTGAAACGCATGATGAATTTGACCTCCTTTATCATTTAGTTTGCTTCCTCTTTTCCAATCTTACATGAATTTTGTTTTCTAACAGATGGACTCTGAGTTTGCACTTGGGCGTGGCCACCGTGCAGTCCGCCATCGCACTGTGTGCCCGCACTGCCGACTGCGCCGAGTTGGCCTCCGATGTCTCCCCCTCTGTGTCAGCATCCTGTCTCACGCAGGACCATGGCCTACACAGCGCCAGCGTCATCGAGCACAACAATGCAGACGCCACTGGGGCGTGTACTATACTGGAGGCTCTGTGTGATACGAGTAGATCATCCAAGATGGTTCCACTTGCACATCAATGTTCACAAGTGCTTACAGTACTAGGAATAGTTTGTTTTAGGCTGCTGCTGTAATCAACTACTCCCTCTGTCCCAAAATAGAAGAACGTTTTTGACACTAGTATAGTGTAAAATACGTTCTTATATTTTGGGACGGAGGGAGTATGTACTTCCTAGTCATTTTATGCATCGTATTGAACATTATTTACTTTAATGTATGGCATGAAACTGTTTTCACCAGGCGTGTTGCCTTCCACATTGCAGTTATCTTTAACCCCGGTTGAATGGCTTGATTCATGGGCTATAGAACTTCCATGTATATTATCTCCAGCATCTATGGTATCCATCACATATGTAGGTCTGCATTCGAACCTTACTTTCTTTGATTCCCTTTTGAACCTTCGAGGAGTAACCTTGACAAATATGTTGATGTTACGTTGCATCCATTGTTGCTTGGAAGACACCTATTGGGGGTCACCTTTCCATTAGCCAGATTGGGTTTTTCTTCGTCAGACTCTGACTCGGCAATGTCCCCAACAGCTGGGTAACCAATCCCTTCTTCGTCTGATCCTGAAGATATATCCAGAAGAGAACCGGAGAACTGTTGGGAGAAGGTTTGAACCTTTCGTTTCTTCACAGCTTCTTTTTTCCTTATGCGGTTATGCCTTGCTTTTTCTTCATTCGAGACTTTCAGCCCTTGTTGCCTTCGCGGGATGCTTAGTAGCCCATAGCTAATGAAAAAACAGCCGGTGTTTTGTTCCCCCTCTACACAGAAGAACAATTTGTCTTCATTTTGAGACTCGTGTGTAGTTTTCCCTTTGGGTCCGTTTCACCCACTTTACCGAACCCGGGCACTTGACCCAAAACATGCATGCAGACGCAGTTTAAAATCCATTGGCAGTTGTGTGATGCTGCTGGGCCAGCTGTTATGTGATGCATATATTTGTTGTGTGATGCTGTATATATTCAAATGAATTGAGCATAGGCCTGTCCCGACGGCCATTCAGGGCTATGCCGACGGCCCTGGCCGCCGGCAACCCATTAATCATAATAAAATTGAATCTGAAATACATCGATGTAGTGGCAAGACTGATTTGCCCAACCACATATCCAACAACACGAGCAACAAAAGAACTTGAATGGATCCAGCGGAGCCGCGGGCGAGGGGGCTCCCTGGGTGTTGCATCTCTCCTGGACTGGATAGGCGACAGGGCATAGAGCCTCCCTGACAGATGCATCTCTACTGGTCGGGCAACGGTGTTGATCCCGTGGTCGTCGGACCAAGATCTAGCGTGAGAAGGAGGGAACAACCGTGAAGTGAGAAGAGGGATTCGTGGAGTGGGACGGGGTGAGGAGGGCGCTGGTGGATATGGCAGGGGACGGAAGAGATCGCAGGACCTCGATGCTTTGGCCATGGCGGGGGAGAGAGGAGGTGATGGCTGGGGGCAGTGGCGAATTCGATCCCACGGTCGTCCGCTCCAGAACCAGGGAAAAAGGAGAACGCCATAGGAGGAAAGGGGGGATGATAGTTACGATTGGATCTGAAAGAGAGGAGAAAGCAAAGAGTTCTCGTGCATGGGAAAGAGTGGAATTGAGGAGAGCGTCTGTCCGTGCATAAAAAAACAGTCACGCACCTTTCGTGGGCTAGGCACCGAGCACGAGTGGGCCGAGGACTGTCACCCCTGCCATTTTGCCAGCCTACACCTGACGCATCCTGAGCCATGAACAGTGATGAATGGTCCAGTTTGTCTATATAAGGAAATAACAAGTGATCATCTAATATAGAGAAAATGAAAAGAGGGAAGGAAGGGGACCAGATCCCCATGCGCAATGTGCGTCTCTGATTGCAACTGCCCCAGCAAAGTTTCATTTTATATATATAGGGTCGCACTATTCGTTATTCTGGGTGGGGAATAGTTATTCTTCACCCCCTCTCTATTTTGACATCAATGCACCGTATTTTTACGTTTCGTAAATTTGGTCTTATTTCATACATAAAAAGAGAACGTAAGAAAATATGTACTTGTCGTAAAAAATATTTTATGTTACGTAAAATTACGAAATGTAAAAATATAGTGTAAAACATACATAAAAGGTGATTTTTCTGGTCTTATAACTTATATTTTTGTTTTCTTATACCAAATTTTACATATTAAATCAATATGCACGTAAATATTTATATTCTAAATGTAATTTATTTAGGAAGCGATCGTAAGATTACCTCAGGTGAAGAATAACTTATTCTGCACCCTGGACGATGAATAGTAACACTATATATCGGAGTAGGATTCTTTTCTACAAGTGCTTGTCACATAACTAGTTAAGGGTTTCAACGGTGCAAAAGTTCTCAAAAATTCTGAAAAAAAATACTGAACCAACACACCTATAATATAACATGATCCAACGAAGGGACTAAAAAAATACGACTGTATGTGTCCTGGACAAAAAAAATAAATAGTTCAGTATATATTTACGTTGCAGTGAGCTGAATGCTTATTATTTTTGCCGACACATAGATGCATATTTTGACAATCCCTCTGTTGGATCATCTTATTACATTTTCATATTGTTTGATAACTTTTAAACCGTTAAAAATTTAGCAACCTTTAACTAGTTCTGTGGCAAGCTATTTCATATTTTAGAGTGTAGATTGACTCATTTTGCACCGTATGTAGCCCCTAATTGAAATATTGAAAAGATTATACTTTCTCGGTCCCAAAATAAGTGACTCAACTTTTTACTAAATTTATACTAAAGTTAGTACAAAGTTGAGTCACTTATTTTGGGACAGAGTGAGTATTTAGGAACGGAGGGAGTGATAAGTTACACGTACATTGCACACATGAGTTTTGATAACCAAATTACGAACGAATACCACATTATAGTATGTAAATCTGTATGTTCTTTTTTTGCAAGGATGCAAATCTGTATGTTCGGAGTCATATATGCATGATGTGAATGTTGATTTAATAGTTCATCCCATTCAAAATAAAATTAATGCTAGCACAAAATATCAAAGACTACATATTACGGTACAACACAAAACACATGTGAATATATGTAGCAGATTTGTCTTAAGGTATCTTACATTGCAGTTTTTATATTTTTCAACAAATTGTAATTTACACTTGCGGCATGCCTATTAGCGTCGGAACAGATTAGTCTAGTTACTAATGGTGTGTCCTTACATGGCACATCACTAGTAATATGTTATTAGTGTGTTCCCTTTAAAGTCGCACACCACTAGTATTTTGCCCAGTTACTAGTTACCCCTGGCGTTTGAAATTATGGGTGTGACACTAATAGTTTTCACCTATAAGAGATTTCCTACTAGTGCCTATCAGAATTGAGATAGATGCCACCTCAGTTCCAAACACTTTCCTATTCCTATCTATGCCTATTAATAAAGGGAGAAGCACTCCTGCCCGTCCGTTGTGCTCTTTGCAAAAAAAAAAAAAACCTTGTTGTTTTCTGAAATCAACCCAAGGTCCATGTTTTTTGAGAAATATGGGTATCTTTTAAACCCTAACTTCAATTTTAACATGTCATATATGGAATTTGATTAGAAAAATGTGCAGAATCTGATTATGATGTTTATTTACATGGTGATCATTTGAAAAAAATTCTATTTAGGGTGCAACCTTAATCAATAACACATGACCCATCTTTCTTTCATACCGGTGCCGATCCGCATTTGAAATGAACACCTCGGTAAAATCAGATTAACGACGAAAGAAACCATATGTAATCACGCATGTGTGCCTCAGCAAAACCTCGCGCGAGGGGCAGGAGAGATTTCTCATCTTATATAGAAAGAGAGACGCCGTAGGATTGACCACATTTAAACACCTTGTAATTGTGTGAGCACTGAGGCCACCGTTGACGAGGGTGGAAGAAGGATAAGCAGCAACATAGATGTGATGCCATGTTAAATAAAGGATGCCTTATAAAAATAACTGAAGTGGCAAAATAAGACATTGCCGACGCATGTGCTTGGGCTCCTGTGCTAGCTAGTTACTAAGAATTATTGGGTTTACTAATATCTATCAATCAACTTCGGGAAATGCAATCTCAGTTTAGTACAAAAATGTAACTTGCACGTTTTCCAGAAAACTATAGCCGCATGTTAAAGTGCTAGTTGTATGTTCCATATGGAGGAAAAACCTCAATCAACGGGTGGACCTAATTATAAATGGATATTGCTGGTATTCCCCTTGTGGTTAGAATAGTGCAAGCATTGATGCTAGCCGCTCTGTAATCCACGCCCACTTTACACAATCGTCTGCTTATTTATAAATATGTGCGCAGCAATCTAAACACGAAATATAAGCTCTTCACATTATTGCATGTAAATCTGTATGTTCTTTTTTTGCGAGGATGCAAATCTGTATGTTCGGAATCATATATGCATGATGTGAATGTTGATTTAGTAGTTCATCCCATTCAAAATAATATTAATGCTAGCACAAAATATCAAAGACTACATGGTATGATACTACACAAAACACATGTGAATATATGTAACAGATTTGTCTTTAGGTATCTTAGATTGCAGTTTTTATATTTTTCAACAAATTGTAATTTACACTGGCGGCATGCGTATTAGCATGGGAACAGATTAGTCTAGTTACTAATGGTGTGCCCTTTACATGGCACATCACTAATAAGATGTTATTAGTGTCGTTCTCTTTAAAGTCGCACACCACTAGTATTTTGCCCAGTTACTACATACCAGTGGCGTTTGAAATTATCGCCGTGCCACTAATAGTTTTCACCTATAAGAGATTTCCTACTAGTGCCTATCAGAATTGAGATAGATGCCACCTCAGTTCCAAACACTTTCCTATTCCTATCTATGCCTATTAATAAAGGGAGAAGCACTCCTGCCCGTCCGTTGTGCTCTTTGCAAAAAAAAACCTTGTTGTTTTCTGAAATCAACCCGGGGTCCAGATTTAAGTGAGTTTAGAAAAATGTTTTGCTTTTCGTAGATACCCCCTGTTATTTCTTAAAATCAACCCAAGGTCCATGTCTTTTGAAAAATATGGATATCTTTTAAACCCGAACTTCAATTTTAACATGTTATATATAGAGTTTGATTATAAAAATGTGCGGAATCTGAATATGATGTTTATTTACATGATGATCATTTGAAGAAAAATGCTATTTAGGGGGCAACCTTAATCAATAACACATGACCCATCTTTCTTTCATATCGGTGCCGTTCCGCATTGGAAATGAACACCTCGGTAAAATCAGATTAGCGACGAAAGAAATCATATATAATCATGCATGCACGCGCCTCAGCAAAACCTCGCGCTGGGGGGGGGGGGGGATTTCTCATCTTATGTAGAAAGAGAGACGCCGTAGGATTGACCACATTCAAACACCTTGTAATTGTGTGAGCACTTAGGCCACCGTTGACGAGGGTGGAAGAAGCATAAGCGGCAACACAGATGTGATGCCATGTTAAAATAAAGGATGTGGATCTATTACGGTTTTGAGTCATGGTTACTGGGTTAGGGGCCCGTATATTTTTTTCCTATTGGAATGCACGGACACTTTTGCTAGTGATATCCTATGAACAAAATGAGGCCTTATAAAAATAACTGAAGTGGCAAAATAAGACATTGCTGACACATGTGCTTGGTTACTGGATTAGGGGCCCGTGTTTTTTTTTTCACCTGTTGGAATGCACGGACACTTTTGCTAGTGATATCGTATGAACAAAGTGGAAGCCTTATACCAAGTGGTCAACTTGGTAAGCTATCAACAAAAATATTGCAAATCACTGATAAAAAGGAGCCTTATAAAAATAACTGAAGTGGCAAAATAAGACGTTGCCAACGCATGTGCTTGGGCTCCTGTGCTAGCTAGTTACTAAGAATTAGTGGGTTTACTAATATCTATCAATCGATTTGGGGAAAATGCAATCTCAGTTTAGTGTACAAAAAATGTAACTTGCACGTTTTCCAGAAAACTATAGCCGCATGTTAAAGTGCTAGTCGTATGTTCCATATGGAGGAAAAACCTCAATCAACGGGTGGACCTAATTATAAATGGATATTGCAGGTATTCCCTTTGTGGTTAGAACAGTGCAAGCATTGATGCTAGCCGCTCTGTAATCCACGCCCACTTTTCACAATCTTTTGCTTATTTATAAATATGTGCTCAGCAATCTAAACACGAAATATAAGCTCTCCACTCTCTCTTATTGATCCATCTAACCAGTATCAGTACCAGGTCGCAGTGAAGACGTTCACACTCTTTTCATAGCCGCCCCGCCACCCCCGCCATGGTACTACTCCAAGACAATCTATTTTTCATTTGGCATGATGCTTCCGGAAACATCCGCCTCTTCTTAATTTTTCTGTGCATAGCTACTATGACCACACTCCTGTACCTCATGAGCCGTTCACGCACAGTATACATTGTTGATTATGCGTGTTTCCGGCCTGACTCGAACTACCGCATCAGCAAGGCCGCATGGATTGAGAACATTCACCATTCTCGGTCCTGCGACGACAGCGGCCATCTGTGCTTCTTGACCCGTATTTCTGAACGGTCAGGCCTGGTGATGAGACCTACCTCCCGGCTTGCCATCATCATATTCCACCATATTATTGTTTAAGTGAAGCCCGTGCTGAAGCGGAGTTGTCCATCTTCACGACCATAGATGACCTTCTCGTGAAGACGTCTATCAACCTTAATGCAATCGCCATACTCATCGTGAACTGCGGCATCTTCAGCCCAACTCCGTCCCTCGCTGATATGATCATGAGAAGATATAAGCTTCGAGATAATATTTGCAACGTGCAACTGTCTGGGATGGGCTGCAGCGCAGGGCTAATCGCCATGGGTCTTGCGAAGGACCTTCTGCAGAACTCTCCCTCTAGCGCGCATGCGCTGGTTGTGTCCACAGAGATCTTGACTGGGACCTACTACACTGGGAGGAAGCGCGAAATGCAGCTGACCAACATGTTGATCCGCATGGGTGGCTCGGCGGTGCTCCTCTCAACATCGAGTGACAAAGCTCGTTTTGAGGTGGCGAACGTAGTTCGGAATTGTACCAGCTCCCAGGACAATGCATACCGATGTGTATCTTATGAGGAAGATGACGAGGGAATTCTTGGTCTCAATTTATCCAAGGACCTTGTGGATGTCGCTGGCAAGGCTCTCGGGGCTAACATCACCACGGTTGGACCGCTTATTCTCCCATTGTCAGTCAAGATTGCATTTTTGCTCTCGTTCATCTCACGAAAGGTGCTAAGTGGAACCATGAAGCCATATGTGCCTGATTTCCGCAAAGCTTTCGAGCATATGTGCGTACATGCAGGTGGTCGAGCGGTAATCGATGCTGTGCAGCGTAGCCTCGGCCTGCTTGATGAGCATGTTGAGCCATCAAGGATGACACTTCACAAGTTTGGGAACACATCAAGTAGCTCGGTATGGTACGAGCTGGCGTACAGTGAGGCCAAGGGCCGAATGAGGAAAGGGGACCGAGTTTGGATGATTGGATTTGGCTCTGGATACAAGTGTAATAGTGCAGTGTTAAAGTGCACCCAGCCAGCAAAAAGTGCTGATAAGGCATGGCAAGATTGCATCAATCGCTACCCGATAGATGTTCCTAAGGAGGTGTAGAATATGCTGTTATTTTGGTCATCTAAGGACTAAGTTTGCTCCTGTGGGCTTTCAGTTATCTGCTTGGTGTACCACATGATATATGCAGTGAATAATTTTAGCTTGGGTTTGTCTGTATGTGACGTGTTGAAGGGGAAAAATGATTTACTATGTTTTCTTTTTAATGTTTGACATCTGGTCGTATAAAATTCAGCCGCTCTTTTGCTGAGTAATGTACATTTGCCTGGTCATGGTAACTTGTGGATTCTGCTGCTGCTTTATTGGAGATGATTGCATTTTTATTGACGTGCTTCGCCTGGTACTACATGCGTCATTGCATTACAGTGTCTGCGAGCCAGCGTTAGATGGTTGATGCTAATAATCGGAGCAAAAAACAATCACCAGCCAGCAACCGAACAACTACAGTTTCATTTGTCAACTCGTAAAATGCTCATCTATGCAACCATGATTCATCTACTGAATTTCTGATCCACTCATCATGGGATACGTTGCCCATACAGTTGGGTCTGCTATCCACGTTCTCTCTCGGTTATACCCCTTGATGGGCGATGCTTCCAGTTTCTCGTGACAAGTAGAGAAGGGCGAAGATGCTTAGGGTTGAAAATTTCCGAAGCTAGTCGTTTTTGTAAGATTGAATAGAACTATTGTTGATTGATTATTGCAGCCGCATACAACAGTATATATAAGAGATTTACAAGCCAACTAGACCTATTACAATATGACTAGGACTAGATAACTTGAGAGGCAAGTAATAGTCTAACATCCCCCTGTAGTATCAACAGGGGGCTCGACAACGTTGAGACTGGATCGAATATTACAAAATGATGTTGATGGTAGTCCCTTGGTAAAAATATCAGCAAATTGAGCCGTAGAAGGAACATGCAGCACCCGAACTTGTCCAAGAGCCACCTTCTCGTGAACAAAATGGATATCAATCTCAATATGTTTAGTCCGGCGATGTTGAACAGGACTCCCGGACATGTAAACAGCTGAGATGTTATCACAATAAACAATGGTAGCATGTGCAAGCGGTTGATGCAACTCCGAGAGCAACTGACGAAGCCAGACCGTATCAGCCACATCATGTGCAACCGCACGATATTCAGCTTCAGCAGACGAGCGGGAGACGGTTACCTGCCTTTTGGAGGACCAAGAAATCAAATTGTCACCAAGAAGAACACAGAAACCAGACGTAGATCATCGAGTGTCGGGACAACCAGCCCAGTCTGCATCAGAATACGCGGTGAGAGAGGTAGGGGAAGAATTGTTTATGTGGAGACCATGGTCGAGAGTACCTTTGAGATACCTAAGGATGCGCTTGATATGATTATAGTGATGTATGCGAGGATCATGCATATAGAGACAAGCTTGTTGGACAGCAAAAGAAATTTCAGGACGAGTAATGGTAAGATACTGAAGGGCACCAGCAACACTACGATAAAGAGTAGGATCATTGAAAGGATCACCTTTGGCAGAAAGTTTGAAACTAGTGTCGACAGGAGTATGTGAAGGATGACAGTCTAGCATACCAGCACGGTTGAGAAGATCTAGGATGTATTGACATTGGGAAAGAAACAGACCCGACGAATCACGAATCACTGCAATGCCTAAAAAATGATGAAGAAGACCAAGATCTGTCATAGAAAACTCAGAGCGGAGATGAGTAATGATGCGGTCCAAAAATGTTTGAGAAGAAGCAGTGAGAATGATATCGTCAACGTAAAGAAGTAAGTATGCGATGTCAGAATTATGATGATAGACAAAGAGAGAAGCGTCAGAAAGAGAGGAAACAAAACCTATGGTTTGAATAAAGGAGGAGAAGCGTTGAAACCATGCACGTGGAGCTTGTTTGAGACCATAGAGAGATTTTTGAAGAAGACAACCATGGTTTGGATAATAAGGTCTTCAAAACCAAGAGGTTGCTGATAGTAGACGGTCTCTTGGAGAGAACCATGAAGGAAGGCATTTTTTACGTCTAATTGGTGAATAGGCCAGGTGGAGGAGACAACAAGGCTGAGAACAGTGCGTATGGTACTAGGCTTAACAACAGGAGAGAAAGTTTCATTGTAATCAATACCATGTTGTTGGGAATAGCCGCGACATACCCAACATGCTTTGTAGCGAGAGAGAGTACCATCGGAGTGAAACTTCTGACGAAACACCCACTTACCGGAGACAATGTTGGTATTGGAAGGACGAGGAACAAGCTGCCAAGTATTATTTTCAGTAAGGGCCGAATATTCTCCTTGCATAGCTACAGCCCAATTAGGATCAAGAAGCGCAGTTTTGGAAGATTTGGGAACTTGGGACAAGGACAGGGTGGCGTGAAGGTTAAGACAATCTAAGGGTTGACGAAAACCTGATTTGGAACGTGTGCGCATAGAGTGGTCATTGACTGAGGGAATAGTGGGAACAACGCGAATGGGAAGAGGAGCAACAAGGATGTCCGGCGCAGCGGATGATGTGGACAATGGAGGGGATGGTGATGAACCAGCATGTGTGGGTGATGGTGCGGGAGGGGATGGTGGTGCATCAACATGTGTGGGGGATGGTGTGAGAGGGGATGGTGGCGCATCGGTATGTATGGGCGATGATGCAGGTGGTGAAGGTGGAGGGTTATGATTGGGTGTCGGCAGTGTAGGGGCATTAGGTTGGGATGGTGGTGAAGAGGTATTTGGAGATTGAGATTCCAGAAGAGGAGCATAAAAAGGTAAATGGGTAGGAGGATGGTTAGGTGGGGAAGTAGTGAGTTGTGATGGAGAAGTACGTTGAGCAAATCGAAAGATATGTTCGGCAAAGGTGACATGCCGAGATACAAGAACCCGACCAATGTATAAGTCAAGGCAGCGATAGCCTTTGTGTTCATCCGAAAAACCGAGTAGAACACACAGAAGAGAGAGGGGAGAGAGCTTATGAGCGGTGGTAGCAGAAGTGTTAGGTAAGCAGAGGCAACCAAAAACATGAATGTCGGAGTAGTTTGGATGACACAGAAACAGAGAAAAGTAGGGGGTGACATTAGGATTGGCTTTGGTGGGACGGATATTAAGAAGATATGTAGCGGTGTCGAGAGCCTCAGCCCAGTATTGGGAAGGCATGGAAGATTGAAGAAGAAGGGTACGAATAATATCATTTATAGTACGAAGAGAATGTTCAGCTTTGCCGTTTTGAGGAGAAGTGTAGGGACAAGAAAAATGGAGAAGAATGCCGTGGTTAAGAAAGAAGGTACAATTTTTAACATTATCAAATTCACGACCATTATCACATTGTGTGAAGCGAATAGGGAGAAAGAAGTGCACGTAGATGTATCGCTGAAAATTGAGAAAGGGAACGTGAACATCGGATTTGTTACGGAGAGGAAAGGTCCAGACAAAGTGTGTGAAATCATCTAATATAACAAGATAGTATTTAAAACCAAAGACAGTAGTAATGGGCGACGTCCAGAGATCACAATGTATTAATTCAAAGGGCTAAGTGCTTGAAGAGCTAGACGAATTAAAAGGAAGACACACATGCTTGCCTAATTGGCATGACTCACAAACGGAGGAATCGTGAGAATCTCTATTACAAAGGTATAGTAAATTCACTAAGAATAGATGCTAAAACTGCAAGGTTGGGATGCCCTAGACGCCGATGCCAGAGATCAACAGATGCCATCATGGAGGTTGGAGAGGCAACGGCAGGAACACCATTGAAAGAGTATAAGTCACCGGAGCTATTGAACCGCGCGATCTCGACCTTGGTCTGATAATCCTTCACAGATAAGCCAAAGGGGTCAAATTCGACAGAAACAAGATTGTCACATGTGAATTGACGAACAGAGATTAAATTTTTAATAAGGGCAGGAGCAACAAGTACATCACGAAGAAGAAGAGTTTTGGTGGTGGAGGGAAGTTGAGCCTGACCAACACAATAGATGGGTATAGAAGAACCGTCACTGAGGGTGATGGATTTAAAAATTGGTGGATGCAAGAGGAGAGAAATGTACTAGATGCAGACATATGACTAGAAGCACCGGAATCGAAAATCCAATCCGTACCTGTGTTGCCTTGGGAGGCAAAATTGTTCATGGCCTGGATGAAGGCGGCTTGGTCCTAGCTTGGCGGTGTAGCAGATGTCGGTGTAGGCAGCAGGGCCGGCTGGTACGGCGGCGAGGGCAGTAGAGCCGACGGTGGAGGCGATGGCAGCAGGGCAGGCTGGTACGACGGCGATGGCAGCAGGGCCGGCTGTGGGGTGTAGTAGTGGCCGCCGTCAGCGTAGTAGGGAGCGCCATATGATGGAGGAGCATGGTAGGCGCGAGTCGGCGGGCGAGGCGTGAGGAGTCCTGGGGTACCAGTATGGGGCCGCAAAGCGAGCTGCCAGGCATCGGTGTAAGCCGGTGGGGAGCCGAGGGGAGCCGGAGAGGACCATGGCATGGGCCAAGCTTGGACGAGCCCCGTCCAGGGATCATGTGGAGGACGCCAAGGCATAGCTGCTGGTGGCGCACTTGGAGCTGGCGACGGTGAGGGAGTGGCCACCGAGCGCGTCGTAGGCGGTCGGTAGACGGGGTTCTTACCACGATAATTAGGGCTAGGACGCCGGCCTTGCGGTGGAGCGGGCGCGGTCGAGGAAGAAGGCATCGCTGGTGAAGGGGGCGCCGCGGGTGCCGGACCGTGCGGAACAGCGGCAAAGAGCTGAGGGCGAGCGTCCTTGTTGGTTTGAGCACGGCCGGCCCACTGGAGGATGGAGCGCACCTCGACAAAGGTTTGCTAGGGCCGCATCATGGGTATGAAAGAAGCCTGCTTGTCGAACTGTTCGCTGAGCCTGATGAGGAGGATGTTGATAAGCTGCCGGTCGTCAACGGGATCACCAAGTTCACGTAGTTCGTCGGCGATGGACCTGAGGCGTTGGTAATAGACACTGAGGGAGGAGTCGCCTTGCACCGTAATCCTGAGCTCGGTGTGGAGTAGATTGGTGTGAGCATCGACGTTGTCTTGGAACAACTGCTGAAGGGCCGTCCGGAGACTGGCGGCAGTGGCGGCTTCCCGGAAGATGAGATTGAAGATCTCGGTGGAGACGCGCATGTAGATCCATTGGATGATAGCGAGGTCATCCTTGACCCATTGGGGATCATGGGATTGCGGCACGGCAGTGGCGTCGACGTGGGAGCGAAGATTGTAGCGCCCGAGGTGAACTTCGAAGAGGTCGCACCAATGGTAATAGTTGTGGGACGTGAGATCGAGGATAATGGAGATATAGGGATTAATATCGGAGATTATATCTGTGAAGGAGAGCACCGGAGGCATGGGTGGTGGTGGTGGTAGAACTAGGGCAGAGGAGAAGGAAGCCGCGGCGGCGGCGCGGGCGAGGGTAGCGGCCCGGCGCTCGAAGTAGCCGGGCGGTGGCAGCGGTGGTAGGGTGGGCGGCGGAGCCATACCCTAGGACCAGAAACCCAAAGATACCATGTAAGATTGAATAGAACTATTGTTGATTGATTATTGCAGCCACATACAACAGTATATATAAGAGATTTACAAGCCAACTAGACCTATTACAATACGACTAGGACTATATAACTTGAGAGGCAAGTAATAGTCTAACAGTTTTCAAAAATTTCCAAAGCCAGTTGTTTTCATGCAGGGATTAGCCCTCGTTAGCATGATGTGGACGAAAATTATCACACAAGCAATGTTTGTCGAATTCGGCAAGTTGTATTAAACTGAACCCACATTACAAGTTTACGTACTATCAGCGTAGTTACCTAAAAATATTTATTAGTATTGCCAATTTTACATACATGAGAGTTCTTTTTTTTTTTGCATACACGACCTCTTGTGTTCTGTAAGGTTCGCAATTGGTCAGGCTTTTGTTTTTAAATTCTCATACTGTATCATACTACTCTATGTCATATTATACTGCATATTAGTTTTCCGTTACGTCAAACTTCATAATTTTTGGCCAAATCTTTAGAAACCTTTTAACTAAAATATCAATTCATTAGCCTTACATTCATTATGAAGTATTTAAATACACTATATTTTGACATGGAGGCGCTTGTATATTAATGAATTTTCATATTTTTGGAAAACTCACAAGATGTATTGGACACCCAATAGTGTTGTCCCTATTATTTGATTATCTAGTAGTAGACGTAATTACTCCTCTGACTTTAACCATTGTTGGAGACATCCACCGGGTAACAATGATGTAGCTAGCCCAGGATCCATTCATACGTGAAGATGGTTGTATACACACCCACTCGACAGTGTTGCACTCGTACCCTGCAACGAATCTGATCATCCACACCATGTTGCCTTTTTTCATCCGGCCTTTGGCCTTGATGTATGATAACTCATACCACACCGATGAGGTCGACTGGTTTCCAAATTGACGTGGAGTCATCTTCGATGCCTCAACATGCTTGTTTGATAGATTAACACCATGTTGTACTGAGGTGATAACCGTAGGTCTATCGACATGGATGCATAAATGCTCAAATGCAACACAAAAGTTGGGGATGTATAGCCTGATCTTCCTCCAACGGAGCACCTTTTTGCCACATATAAGAACAAAAACTTGACAAGCTCTGATGCCAGTAGAACAAGAGGCCTGGTTGTCAGTATATTGGCCTCCTGTGCGTCCTTAGCGACATCCATAAGCTCTTTAGAGAAAGCAATCCCTAGGTTGTGCTTATCATCGTCCTCTTGATAAACACACCGGTAAGGAATGTCGTTTGCCACAGTTATCATCCGTGTGAAATGTCCAAGCCAAAACCAGACCTTAGACCTGGAAGTGGACAACAACTTTGCAGCACCACCTATGCGGAACATGATATCAACCAACTGCATGCATCGCTTATTTCCCGCATAGTAAGATGGCCCAATGGTCTCTGTGCACTACAGGAATCAGGAAGTTTGTCATCTGGCAACTACAGACGGCAAAAAGTTTGCCATCATCTGGCTGATGGCAAAGAGTGTCGGCAAAGCCGAAGCGACAAAGAAATCTTTGCAGTTAGCTTTTTGTTGGGCAGACGGCAAAGATTTTGCCGTCAGCCAAACCGTGGATTTGCCATTTGCTGCAAAAATAAGGCAAAGAATGCGGTCTTTCCCATCAGTCAAAACATTTTCTTTGCCGTCATCCAGACTAAGCTACAGATGGCCAAGTTTATTTTTTTAAATGACGTTAGTCAAATCGTTGGTAGAGCGGCAGCTGCTCCGGTGAGCTCGGGAAGAAGGGAAGCGGAGAGGTGGGCAGCTGCTGCGTCGGTGGTCGCCGGAGTTGTCAACTCCGGCAACTGCTGCCACTGCCGGAGGAGCTCTGGTGCTCAGGGCAGAGAGGAGGCTGGGGGGCTCAGTCACGTCGGCGTCCGGCGAGGGGCCGCCGCGGCGGGGTCCAGCGAGGGGCGGCCACGGTGGGGTCCGGTGAGGGATGGCCGCAGCATGGTTCGGTGAGTGACTGCCACGGCTTAGTCCGACGAGGGGCGAAGAAGGGGAGGCTGGGGAGGCTCGACCGCGGCGGGGTCGGGCGAGGGGAGGCCGCAGTGGGGAACGGCGAGGAGCGACCGCGGCGGAGTCCGGCGAGGTGTGGAGGGGCCGAGCCCGGCGAGGGGTCCAAAGGGCCGCCGTTGTGCCATGGCCACGCGTGACGGGATCGGGGCCGGCAGAGGTCGGGGCGCAGGGCCGGGGCTGGTGGCTGGGAGCTCGGGTGCGCGGCCGGAGGAGCTCGCGGTTCCCTCCGGTGCCAAATCGAGCGGCCGGCGTCTTCTGTCCGTCGTACAGAGAGATAGGAAAGAGAGTGGGGATGGGGCTGGATAACGAGAGAGAGAGAGTGGTTGGGCTAGAGGGAGAAAACGTGGGAGGGGGGTCTTCGGGGTGGGCTGGGAAAAAAATCCTATACGACCGGGTCATACCGACCCGATCGTGAGACCCACTCCCACGTGCGCCAACTGTCCATCCGAATCTCAACACATGGTTCCTCGCCTGACCTCTAGCCCACCTCGTTTCCCATGTCTCACGTCCGTCCTTTCAGCTTCTAAACTGATTCATCTTCCAAAACAGAAAACCCATCTCCATCTCCTTCATCTCGCCGGCGACGGCGTGGGAAGATGGCGCCGCCCGATGACAGCAGTGAGGCACTGGATCATGGAACATATACGGCAACTCCTCTATCTGAACATCCTTTGCACACAGCTCCAATCATGGTGAGTTCGGTATACTAGTGCCCTCTTCCTAGGAAATTCCTTCTTTCTGAAGATTCTTGATTGATCTCATTCTTCCATCTCGTCGGTGATGGCGCAGCCCAATGACGGCACCGAGGCACCGGATCGTGGAACATATACAACATCCCCTGGACCGGAACCTGCTTTGCCCACAGCTCCTCCACCCGTGGTGAGTTCAGTATACTAGTGCATCCCTCTTCCTAGGAAATTTCTTCTTTCTGAACCATCTTGGTTGATCTCATTAGCCTTGCAGCAATCGCCAAGGAACACAATTCCGCCGAGGACGAGCAGCACACCAAGGGACGATCAGGATTTGCAAGACGAAAATAATTTTCCAAGTGTTGGGATGAGCTTTCAATCTGAGGAAGAGGCATACCAGTTCTATAATTCTTATGCTAAAATAAAAGAATTTAGCATTAGAAAGTGCCACCTGAAGCTTAGAGCAGATAACACTGTAAGTGCCAGATATTTAGTTTGTAGCAAGGCAGGTGTGAAGGCCACTCATCCAACACATGTACCCAAGAAAGAACAAGCTATTTCGACGACTGATTGCATGGCACGTGTTCAATTCAGCATCAATCCGGAGGGTATTTGGAGTGTTCAAAAAGTCATCCTTGAGCACAATCATCAGCTTGTAAGTCCAGACAAGAGGCACATGCTTAGATCGCAGCGTCAACTCTTAGATGCTGACCGCCACATGATTAAGCAAATGAGGACATCCGGAATTAAACAAGCTGAAATATATGATTTCTGTGAGCTTTGGTATGGTAAAGATGCTATGTCATTCTTGCAAATGGATTGCAACAATTACTTACGAAGTGAGCGCTCGAAGTATTTGGAAACCAAAGATGCACAAACATTAACAGAGTATCCAAAAATAAGCAAGCTGAGGACCCTTCATTTTTCTATGCCATGCAATTAAATGATGATGATGGTACAATAATGAATATCTTTTGGACTGATGGACAAGCTATCATGGATTATTCTGTCTTTGGAGATGTTGTTTCCTTTGACACCACATTTTCAACAAATAAGTTTCCAATGCCATTCGCTCCATTTATTGGTGTTAATCATCACAAACAGACTGTTCTTTTTGGTGCAGCGCTGCTAGGGCTGGAAAAAAAGCTCGAAGCTCGTGAGCTAAACGAGTAGCTCGTGACTCGGCTCGAATCGACTCGAACTCGAAGAATAACGAGTCGAGCCGAGCTTTAGTTCAAGATCGTTTATAGACCAAGTTAAATGAGTCAATCTCACGAGTACTCGTGTAATTAACTCGTTAGACTCGGTATAAAAGATCAACCACTCCCAATATAAAGAAAGGTCAGCCACTCAGCACCCTATGTCCCAGGCGCACAACACAAGGCCTAACCGTTGAAGGCCCAACCACCTAGGAGACTCATGCGTTACAAGGAAATTACTATTGTTTAGTGATATATATGTTTAATATATACATACTCATTTTTATAATATTTGAGGGTTTTATGTTCATATCTTTAACGAGCTTAACAAGCTAAACGAGCCAGCTCGCAAGTTATACGAGTCGAGCCAATCTTGAATTTGAGCTCGTTATAATAATGAGTCGAGTCGAGCTAGCTCGTTAACGAAACGAGCTCTAGCGAGTCGAGCCGAGCTGGCTCGACTCGGCTCGAATTCCAGCCCTAAGTGCTGCTATATGATGAAACTGCAGATACATTTGAGTGGGTTTTTAGAACTTTCCTACAAGCTATGTCCGGTAAGCAGCCTGAGACAATATTCACCGATCAATATGCTGCCATTATAAATGCTATTGGAAGGGTTTTCCGGGAAACACAACATCGTCTTTGTTTATGGCATTTGTATCAAAATGCCGCTAAACATCTAAGTCAAGTAATCAGTGATCATCCTAAGTTTATTAAAGAATTCAAAAGATGTGTGTATGAAGATAGATCAGTGGCACATTTTGAGAATAGATGGCATGAGCTATTGGTTAAGTACCAGATCGAGGGAAATTCTTGGCTAAACAATCTGTACAAATTGCATGAGAAGTGGGCTACTATTTATCACAGGGAATCTTTTAATGCGGACATGACATCAACACAAAGGAGTGAAGGAAAACAATGTGTTCAAGAAAACTTTCCGCAAAAGACTATGCCTTTCAGAGTTGATAGAAGCATATGATAAGTGCACTGCTCGTCTTTGCCGGAAAGAAAAATACGAAGACTACAAGTCACGCCATACCAATCCAGTACTCTGCTTACCGAACCTACCTTTGTTGAAGACTGCAGCGGAATCATATACCAGGACATTCTATTCTGAGTTTGAAGAGGAATTCAAGAAGCAATTCAGTTTGTCGTGTGTGTTGCTAGGCACTGATGGCACAATTAGCACTTACAAGTTGGCATCTTTCGAGTACAAGAATGATGAAGCCGTAGTGTGTTTGAACCCAACTAATTTGGAGATAACTTGTTCATGCAAGTTGTATGGCTGCGTAGGTATGTAATACATGCTCCCTCATTTTCTTGAAATGATAGCCTTTGAAATTACTTTCTGGAATTGTGTTGAACATTGTAGGTATATTATGCAAGCACATTCATAAGGTTTTTACCTGCTGCAATATCATCACCCTGCCAAGTCAGTACATAATGAATAGATGGACAAAGCATGCAAAGCAAGAAATTTTCACATCCAAACTTGATATCAATGATAGCCTAGATTCAATGTTTGCACATACTTCTAGAAAAATGATGTCACTTGCATTGAAGTGTAAAGCTTCAAAGGAGGTCCTTACATATCTCAATGCTGGTATTGATAAGTTGGCTTTGGAAGCACATGAATTACTTAGCAATTTAAATTTGGATGAAGATGAGGACTCTAAAAGTTCATCCGAAATGACCGAATATGTTGCCAAGACAACGGTGTCATTTAGAGGTCCTGAACGAATAAAAGGTCCAATGAAAAAAAGATCAAAAGATGTGCTAGAGGGAGTAAAGAAAGGGTAAAAAGGTACATTTAATTCTTATGTGTGAATAAGTAGCAAGGTATCCCTTCTATCTCTTATATGTACACACAATATGCAGGAAAAGGTACAAATCATCCAGCAAAGGAATCGGTGTTTGTTCCATCTACAGTTGGCCCTTCAGAATTTGCTTGCGCCGGTACTATACATCCACCCATGACCATGGCATTTGGAGAGTATCCATTAACTTTTGTTCCACCTATTCCAGGAGAATTACAAGATTATTGCTTCAAGCTCATGGAGATGGCACAACACCGCCAACTCCTCGTCAATTAGACTTCAGCGAGGGTGCTAGTACATCAAGGTTTCAGTAGACGTCTCGGTCGTGCCCTGCTTGTTTCTAATGCTAGTTAGCTGGGCATGTCAGCTAAAGGGTGTTATTTACTTGAAGTGTTCGTTTTATGTTATAAATGTGTGCTAATGTTGGTACCTGAATTGGTGAACATATAGTCTCTTGGCAAACCTGGAATGTTTTGCTCATGCCAAATGGTGGTACTTACTTGTTGCAATATTAGTCTGAAGTTATCATTTTATTCTGTAGCAATCTAATTTGTGGCGTTTATTTTTCTGAAAGTATTGAATACAATCTAATTTGTAGCGCCGAAGAGGTACAAATGTTTTTCTCAATATACTGGAAAGCAACAACACACAAGTTCTCTGTTTCAGGATAGGCACACTATTTTCATAAATGAATATGCATGTCAGCTTGTTAAATCAGCATATAGGCATGCATTTTAGTAGTTTGTATTCTTTGCTGATATAGAATCTGCACACTGCACATCATTGATATCACAAGAGCTTCAAAAACCAAGAGCTTTTATTCAGTGTACATCAGACTCATTTATACAACTAAAAAGCTCCATAATCTGCATAAACTATCCTATCTTGACTTGAGGAGAAAATTCTGAAAAAATAGACAAAGCGTATCTAGCCGAATCCTGATCGACAGAGGCATGCAGACAGCAAATTGTTGGTTCTTCTCTCTTCCTTTTGTGGTCTTGCTGCTCGTCTTTCGTCAGTTTCGACTTCCTTGTTGGTGGTGCTCCATTCCCGTCAGAATTAGCCAACTGCTAGTCCCCAACGGCCACGACCATGCTCGTGGGCGCCTGCACTTGCGGCACCGCCGACTCAATAAGAATTTTCTCTGTATATTGTTGGTGCTTGATTTGAGCTGTACAATACTGAACAAAGGCAATTTTTTTTCCCTGTATATTGTTGGTGCTTGATTAGAGCTGTAAATCTGGGATGTTTTGTTCAGTTGATCGCAAATATAACAAGTAGGAGAATAAATCTGCAAATACCAGGAACTTTTATTCATAATGTACATAAATTCATTTATACAGAAAAGCTCCATGATCTCATCAGCCATCCTATATTACTTGACTTCAGAATAATATTCTGAAGAAAAATGAACAAAACATCAGCTATCCTAAACAACTTGACTTGACTTCCTGATTTTGTTGTTTTGCTGACTGAAACAACATCTCACATACATTTGTAGAAAGCACTTAATCATGATCCACACAGGCATGCCCAACAGTAAATCGAGCTGGAGATCTGCCAATCGTTTTGCTGTTTCTTCTATCTTCCTTTTGCCATCATGCATGTTGCCCGTCTTTCGTCACTGTCGACAGAACATCAAGCTCTGCATTTTCGTCAGTGTCCAGCACCATGTGTCAAGAAGCAGCCAGCAGCAGCAGGTAACAACTCCAACGCCGAGTTGCCAGGCCACAGCCGGCGGAGTCAAGCAGTAGGTGGTGCCGTGAGCGGGGCGGATGAGGAACATGGCCGTGGAAGGAGCACCAGTGGCTAACGACGCAGCGAGCAGAGTTCCGCCTCCATGGGCGATCTGCCGGGGAGTCGAGGAGCATGGTTGTGGACGGCGTGGGAGAGCAGCGGAGACGGGCTCGGGTACTTCCGCGACAGAGTGAGCAGAAAAGTTGCGGCGGCGACAGCGGCGGCGGCGGCGAGCGAGCGTAGGCGGCGGGGAAGGAAAAGGGATTAGGGATTTGGAAAACGGGGCGGCTGCAAGTCGGGAATGGAAACGGGATTCATGTTGCTTTGAGATTCGTTTCTCCAGGTGTCAGGCGCTAGACAGGGTCTCATGTTCGGCAGCGTACGACCCAGGTCGTATAAGATTTTCCGGTGGGCTGTGCCCGTGTGATGTGATGGTGCTACATCATCAATCCGCGTGATCGGCTAAGACCTCACTTTGCCAGCTGCAAAAATAAAACACAGACAGCTAAGATTTTTTGTTGTCCGCCAAAACAAATACAGACGAAAAAGATTTTTTGCCGTCTGTGTTTTTTTCGTGGACGGCAAAGTCTATTTTGTTGTTAGTTTTTCTTTGTCGTCTGCTGATGACGGCAAACAATTTTTTTGCCGTCTGCCTAATGAAAAGTTGATGGTAAAGACGCCTCCTGACAGCAAATTAGTTGTTTCCTGTAGTGGTGGAGGCGACCAACATATGCGACCCTCAAGGCATGACTTGCATCATGTTGCTTGTGAGCCTTACTGAGGTCACCGCTGCAGAGCATGCCATCCCAGAGAGGTTGACGACATGAAGATCACCTCGCAATTTGTATCTGTTCACAATCATGTCAGCCATGGAAGGTACCGGGATAAATGAGCTGCGGTTCGTGATAAGAGCACCAATCACGCCGGGGTTGATGTGTGTATTAGCCATAAGGCCGTCGATGACGGCGAAGATGGCCAACTCTACATGAGCGCATGCTTCATCAAGCCCACTATATGGTTGTATATAATGAAGTACAGGTGGGGCACATGTCTGATCGTTCAAGCCCGAGCGCTCAAGAATAGTAGCAATGAAGTTGACGGTAGAATTATCGAACAAAGGCGAGAGATGTGCATGCTCGAGGAAGGTTACCTTTGTTAATCTTAAGTTGGAGCTTGGTCGGATGCAAGCATAGTCAACAAGGTACACAACTCTACAACGCAGTGCAAGGAAGATGGTAGGCACGATGATCAGTAGAACAATGGCAAGGAGTAGTGGATATGACTAGGTTGGGGCACTATGTCAGGTGCAGTGGTAAGCCATGGTGCAACTTTTTTTAGGAAGCCAGCTGCCAGTGTGGTTGTGGTGACAATTGGCAGTGCGATTGTACATCAATTTGAGGTGCTTGAGATGAGACCGCAAATTCATGTTGTTGCTGGGTGGTGTAGATTACGTGCACGAGAACAGGAGGCAACTGTAAGGGTGCGAGATATTTATATTACAAGGCACATGACGTGCTCTGTAATATTGTAGTCGTGCTTCTAAATATTTTCGAAAAGCCTCCAACTGTGCAAGTGTCAACTGCGCCTTGTCCTTGGACCTAATCTCAACGAACGTTTCTCTGCACTTGGAATCTTCCATAACAACATTCATATCAACGGAGGAACATGTAGCAATCATAGTACAATAGTACATGAGCGATCATAGTTGTACTAAGTCTGAGTCTGAAACCTTGCATGCCGACCACTCAACTACTCCACGGAGTATTATTCACGTTCCCCAATAGTGTAGCCCATGTTTTTCGTATCACGCTGCAGGAGCACTCTCATCCAGATTGTTAAGGGGACATTAGAACAATAGATATTGAAGAGGGACAAGAGGTCTTGTATGTACCACCCAACTAACGGGGGCTATCTGTTTTCTCGCGTTTGCTCATGGTGACTTTTCGGGTCGGGATTCAAGTGCAACAGTTGCTTGGGCAAGATAATCTCTACTCCTAATCTCTATTTTAAATGGAGCAGCCGGTAGGATTGCCTCCAGATTTTTTTTCGTCCCATCACTTTCGTTCGGATTTTTTTCGACTGTTTTTTTCATCCCTTTCTTATCCCACCGGTTTAGTTTCGCGTCACCCTCTCACACAACGAAAAAAATTGAATGGATCAGAACTTTCCATGTTGACACAAATTATTTAGTAATGTCTTTATGTGAAAGAATCTTTACTCTTAATGGAGCAGTTGGTAGGATTTTGTTCAGGTTTTTTTTCGTCCCACCACTTTCGTTCAGTTTTTTTTCGACTGGTTTTTATCCGTCCCTCTCTCACCCCACCGGTTTAGTTTCGCGTCACCCTCCCACACAACAGAAGAAACTGAACGGGTCAGAACTTTTCATACTGGGGCAAATTATTTAGTAATGTCTTTATGTGTCTTTACTTTATGTGAAAGAATCAATCACAAACAATGTCTAAAGATCAAATCTAAGTTAATTAACCTTATCTTAAATCGCTCAACCGTTTGTTTCGTTTCGTTCTTTTTTTTCCACCGAATGACTGATCTCTCGATCGATGGTTTCCAGAGATAGCACACCTCCTATTTTTATCTTTCCTTCGGTTTTATGCCAAAACGAACTGCTGAAAAATCAGCCCATCCCACCCGTTCCTCCACACTCGATCTATTCCACCGCCGCCCCAGTCCTACTCTCCCTCCCCTCCTCCTAGCAGCAGCGGCGGGGGAGTGCCAGCTATGGGACGACGGCGGCCGCAAGCAGAAGGTGGCCGTATAAGTCTATCCCACAGGCAGGATGAATCTACTGGGGGGCTTTAACAGGCTGGAGCCCCCCCCCCCCCCCCGCCCCCCTCCAGGGGTGAATGTATGTTTTCACCGACGTGTTTGTCTGCAGCCGAAGTGCCCTTTGAGCAAACACACGCGAAAGAGAGATTGCTCGAGGAAGAAGGAAGACATGGGTATTTTTCGCTGCACAAACTTCAGAGCTTTTCTGTTCTATTTCTCTTCTATTTATTCAGACTTACAGAATGGAAACATGGCTTCACGCACCTGGCTTTTGCCGTCATGATCTACGAGCATACCGACGAGGCATGAGACTCGCTCAAGCTGTTAGACCCGCGAGCTAAACTAGCTAACAGAAAGAAGGCGTTCGAGCCTAACCTAACAAAAAACCGAAGTTCTAACTGAGATAACTGAAAACGCGACAGGGGCTGAGATTTATTCAACAGTGTTTGCCAACATCTCCATCAAGAAGGAGGTGCAGTTCGTGCCCAGCATGCGTGCATGCACGGGCTGCACCGCTTCATCGCATCAGCAAGGCTGGGGACATGACGAATACGACAAATTTGATGGAGAATACGACAAATTTGATGGAGGCAGACGGCGACCATGGTCGTGGCAGAGAGGATGTGTGCGTCGTGTAGGCGGCGTCCGTCCTAATTAATTCCTGAGCTGTAGGTGGGCTAGCTTGAAAAGTTCAGAGAAGATCCAAGGTACATGTGGCTGTGTGTTGCCAACGTACAATATTGTAGCTTAATTTATGCTGATTATGCATGGCAAAATTTTCTCCAAGAAGATGCAAAATAATTTTAGTTAGTCTGTGTGCTAATATACATGCTCCAGATCTGTTTATAATAAGTTTGTACTACCAATTTCCCGTGGCTTCCTTTCAGTTCGCTTTGAGTACAAAATGCAGAGTTCGTGCTTCAGTCATCCATACCTCGAATCTAATTGTGCTTACTAACTTCACATATATCTGGTGCTGTGTATATATCTGCAGATGAGGGCTATAAATCACATTGTTTAGGCAATCTCAAATTGTAGAGGTTTTTTTCATTGATAATCCCTCGATAACTTGGACTACTCTTATATCTCTTTCCTATCGTGATTTTGTTTTGCAGGTTGTAGTGAATATTGGTGCATTGATATTAATGTTTAAAATTGATAGTACTAATTTGAGAAGATGGGTGCATATATAACAATCTGATTTGCTTAAACAAGATAGATTGGTCTATCAATCAATACAATAATGGCTGACATTATCTTTGTGGTATGAGACTACAATAGTACTTCCTCTGGAAAGTTATACAACATCTATTAGATCACTATTTTAGTGATCTAAAAGATCTTATATTAGTTTACGGAGGGTGTTTGAAAATATGAGATGGCTGAATATTATGTTGTATTGATGTGACGTGTGTATGGGGTATATATAGAGATACAATGGAGGGAGAGAGACTTGGAGTAGAGGACAAGTTAAACCTATTCTATCTCCATCTCTTATCTCTATCTTAAACGTAAATACACTTCTAACATTCCCCCTCAGTTGTAGCGAGAGTGAAGCGGACGATTACGACTGAATTTGAAGTCTTGCTCTTTTGTCATCTTCTCCGCTGCGCCATCATCAACTGCGTCTCTGATGGGTTGGCAGTTAAGGTCGTGACTGCGTTGGTGCCTTCCTGCCTTCTCCTCTATTCCCTTCCGCAGTCATAGCGGGAGTGTCGTGGACGCAAGTGACGAGACAGACGCTGTTGACTGGAGTTGTTGCCGATGAGTTGCTGTAGACGTAGCAATTATTGTCGAGGTAGCCGATCATGGTGATGTAATCGTGGTCGAGGTAGTCGTGGTCGATGGTGTGGTCGTCGTGGATGATGAAGCCGCACAAAGCCGGAGGCGCAAAAAAAATGCGCTATGGCGGAGTTGCAGACGTGGACGATGCACCTTGAGGATGTCAAAGGATGCCGTCGGCGATGAGTCCACCGATTTTGCCAAGACCGGAGAAAGCCCATCGAGCACACCTCGGTTTTGCCGGAACCGTGTGGCCGTGTAGGGTCGTCACTGTAGTGACGCCGTGTCGATGCAGTCATGCCATCGTGGATGACGCGGAAGATGTTGTCGTCGTGACGCGGTCATTGCCGTCGTCGAGGTCGCGCCTTGTAGAAAAGTCTATCAGAGGACGCTAAGTGTCCATCTTGTAGACAAGGTGGCGACTGTGTGTTGACGATGATGTTGATGAAGACCTTGGCGATGAAATGTCGGCTATGGCGTTGCAACAGCGTGTCGACGATGATGTCGCTTCAAGATGTCCCTCGCGGCGACAATGTGTCGATGCCGAGTCGCCCCTAAGAAGTCGATGAAGACTTGTATCTCTCTCCACACCGGCCTGGCGTGTGGACGGTGCATGTCATGGTCGCTTCTTGTACATGTGCTCGATGAAGATTTTTTTCTCTTGAGCGTGATATAGTCCTACAGCTCGATGATTTGGCACGGGTCGGTGTAGATCGCTCGGTGCAGGTTAGCCGGCTCGACGTAGATGTAGTGGTACGATGTCAATGTAGATAGCGGCAGCCTGGAGGTGCAGCACTCGATGTCGCGACGCGGAACCAGTGGAGATCGCTCGATGAGATTGCTCGGTGAAATCGCTGGCCTTGTTTGGCCGGTTTGACTTGTACGTGAGCGACACGAAGCCTGCTGGTGCGCGACGTACGACGACAGCCGATTGGCGGCGGGCGCTGCAGCGTGGAGTCCCGTGGCGAGGCCGCAGCTTCGATGATGGAGGCCATCGTGTGCACCGGCTGGAATCGATCTAGGATCGTGGATGTAATCCGCATCCTATGTTGCCCTGGCATGATGCATGTTCACGTAAGAGCTAGCCAATAGTAATTGCTGAACAAGCACACCTGTCCGTGGATACAATCTTGTTGCATGTGGCTCGCCCGGTACTGGCTGTCGAGGTCCCTCTCGTGCTCCAGCGCTGGTGTCCGGTGCGTCTTCAGGCGGACGGAGTCCCGCGCGTGGAGCGTGACAGGTGTTGCCTGCCGTGTGTCGCCCGGATCGAAGCTGGCTGCTCCGCCGCCTAAGCCCCGCGTACGCCTGCTCCTTGTGATCGCGCTCAAGTCGCCGGCCACCCGTAGTTTGCGCGCGTTGGAGTCGATCGTGCGCTCGTGACAGGGTCTACCTGCCCCGCCGCATGAGTGTGCCGCCTTTTGGTTTATTGGCGACGACTTGATCAGATCGGATGAAGAAGTCGATGCAGATGCAGCCGCCAGGAGATGTGCGTATGCGAACGGGATGGATGCCTACGCCGGATGTATCAAGTGAAAACAGCTCTTCAGTGAAAATCTGGAAACTTTTCACGTGGATCATAGGATCTGTAATGAACGGCACAGGTTGAAGGTGGGAACCCCAACCTACCACTTAAACGCTAATTAACAGATAACCCCCTGTTATTCACAGATAAGGTGGAAAATCTTTTGAGGGCTCGTGATTGTATCAGTTCGTCTTCCATCTCGTGCGCTGTGGCGGCGATGGAGTCTCCAGCCCCTGGCGCTCTGCCGGCCGCTACAGGATCTCCGTCGGTGCTATACTGGACCTTCACCGGGCTGCGGATCACCCTCCACCGGCCACAACTCGCGCCACGATTTGCCTTTCGCCCGCCACGACTCACCCTTAGGAACGTGAAGATCTCGCCGGATTCTCATCTACCTGCACAAGGATCTTGCCGCGGCGCCGGCGAACTTGGCCGCAAATCAACGGGCAGGCAACAACTGCTCTTCCCCGACTCGAGGGCGATTTGGAGTCCCCGGTGTTGCTCCACGCTACGGCCACCCAATGATGCCTCACGCAAACAGTGATCCGATGGCCGCAGCACTTCCCCAGGCAACATCAATCAGGCCATTTCGGCACTAACTCCATGTGACGGTGACCCGTCAGCCTCGGCTATGCTTGCACTTTGAAGCTTTGGTTCTGAAGCGGCCTAGTTGTACTGAATGAATGTGGCAAAAGCCGTATGAGCATAGCTTAATCCTGAACATTGTGTATCATGAACTGATTTCAAAAGCTCGTCTAAGCTGTGGAAGATGAAGAAAAACAATATATATTGAGCATTTTGCAGCAGCTTAGTGGGATCTTTTCTGATTTTGTTTTATCTTATGTAAAAAGAGATGTGAACATGGCTGCAGACCACACGGCCAATCTGCATCTTGTACCAGGCTTCATCATGTCTCTGGTGTACTGCTCCCTTATATGCAGCATTTCAACTTGACTTGAACATGCAGTGATAATAATAGAAGCTTTAAGTTCACTAAGAAAAACTGAATGCGGCAGTTTGGCCACCGTACAGATTCTGCATAGACAATTTCTGATGTAATCCGTGGATGTATGATAGTACTCAACGATGCAGTGCAGAACAGGTTGTTTTCAAGGTTGCATAGCAGGATTAGAAACTTTGACAAGGATAAACATGTGCATTTGATTGTCATTATTCATTACATTGCAGAAATCTGATGCTTTTGTACAACTTTATCAATTGTAGTATTTCGAAACAATGGAAGTTGTATCTTTATTCATTTTAGTATGATGGATGACTTACTACTTTACTATTATGCTTGCTTGATCTCCTGATGCGGACCATAGCAGCGAGCATCGGCACGAGAAAGAAGAGGCAACATCTGGCCGCCAAAATAATTCATGCATGTACTGATGTTGTTGCCTGCCCGTTGAATTGCGGCCAAGTTCACTGGCGCGCAACGAGCTCTTTGTGCAGGTAGATGATAATCTGTCGGATCTTCATGCTTCGAAGGCTGAGTCGTGGCCGGCAGAGGGCGGAAGGGCAAATCATGGCGCGAGTTCTGGCCGGTGGATGGTGGGCCGCAGCCCGGTGAAGGTCCAGCCTACCGTCAACGGAGACCCTGTCAGGGCCGGCAGAGGGCAAACGGCCGGGGACTCCATCGCCGCCGCGGCGCACGAGATGGAAGCCGAACTGATACAGTCACGAGCACTCAAAAGATCTACCTTATCGGTGGATAACAGGGGGTTATCCGCTAATTAGCGTTTAAGTGGCAGGTTAGGGATCCCACCTTCAATCTGTGTCGTTCATTACTGATCCGATGGCTCACGCGAAAAGTTTCCAGATTTTCACTGAAAATCAGTTTTCACTTGATACATCGTCAAAAACTAATCTAATGAGAATTTCTAAAACTTAAATTGATAATCTTCTATATCTAAATAGGGGCACCTCACTAGATGATTTTCCTGTCTTGTCATGAATCCAGTCATCTAAATTATTATAGCCATTGATGCAGTGGAGCTCAGGAGTCTGCAGCCATCCGATCAAAAGTTGTCAATATCACTAAGACTTTGCCACCGCTAAGTGGAAATACCGGTTCGTTCCTTTCCAACAGCCCCGCTCGCTTCACCTCAACAATTCTTTTTGTTTTAAGCGTCTAATTTTCATACCCCCATCGCACTGATTGCTGCACCTTCCTCTTATAAGCTTGCACGTGCAACACACGTCTATACTAAAACACATTGTATCAAATATTTGTAGTTCTAAAAAGCTATCTTCAAAAATCAAACAAGGTTTCTGAGTCAACCGAAACAAAAATCCAGAAACTAAGATAACATCATCCATTAGCTGCCATAAACATCTCATCACTTATCCTCTTTCTCCGCGTCGACAGCCTTCTTCATCCGGGCTCCCAACAGGTGTTGGTTAAACATCTCGACACGGAGCTTGCCGTATGCATGTGCTTCTCGCCGCCGCGAGTGATGGGCATGTAGTGGCCCTGGACCTCTGGATGGCTGTAGCAAGGCCGTGTTAGGATCAAATCACCATCCTTGAAGCAAAAGAGGTGTAAACACGAAGAAAAATAAACAAATTCAATAGTTGCAAGCACACCTTAGGAAGATAAAGCTTGCCAGGTTGTCGTTGTATTTCGCGCCTGTCGACATTAGACTGCATAACCTCCAGTTACATGTTCTTCTGTTGGTGGTCCATGAAAATGCCAATGGTCAGAACAAGTTTCTTTGGGATGCCCATGACTTACATTTACAGTACATAAACATCAACAAATAATAAAAGAAATCTGTATAATATAAGCCGGTGTCTCTACATATAATCTCATGTAGCATCCTAACCAAAAGTCTGAAATATGCCATTCTGCAAACTAAAGTTTTTGCATATTATATAGACATACCAAGTTCAGTGTTGTGAGTTTAGAAAGGCGCTAAAGTAAAATTTCAGAACCACTGTCAGTTATTTTCATCAAGGCTATTTTTTTGGCTTTATCATTTACCATTTTCCCACGGGCTGGAAATATTCATAAGGATACAATTTCACAAGAACATCAACGGAAGAGCAGATCAATCATTCTCTGAAGTTTGAATGACAGAAATGCAATTTCTGACCCAGGTGTATGGTGCACGATACGCCCACCTAAATATAATAAATCAGAATTGTTATGTCTAATATTTCCGTGCTTTTATATATTAGTTTTTTAAATTGCACTTTTAAGAGGAGAAATATTTCATGGACAGTTAAAATCCCCAGGCATTGGAACTGCATTTGCTCGATCCTTGAGTGGATACCTTCGTTGTTACCCTTTAGCATCCTAACTACTACAAATTTTAGTGGGGGTAGTTAGAGAAACAGGCAGAAAATAGGAAGTAAATTATACTCCCAAGAAAAGAAAAACAAAAGATAAGAGTAATCTGGATGTGGCATACCTGGAAAGTAGAGCTGAGACTGACTAACCATTTTGCATTAAGGTTTGCAAATACATCATCTCGATATTTGAAAAAGGGTCCTTATAATCAGAACAATCTATTTGGCAATAGCAGTTTCACCCAAGTTGGTTTTGCGATGCAAGAACAGAAACAAAATTCAGTTATTTTCTACATCAGGCTAATACAAGAGAAAGGTACACGCATAATCAATGCGGACAGATTGATGATATGACATACCCACATAGAACCTAGCTAATATGCATAACAATGACAAGTTATTTATTTCATCATATTAAGGCCAAATGCAGGGCTTATCGCCCCTGATTATGCATACAAAACACGGAGCTAAGTATATGCATTTTTAGATTTGGAATAAACATTTGGTAGGCTTTTCATCCTTACCATGCTCTTCAACAGATAACATGCATTTCAACAAATAACAGTAAGAAGCAAACCATCATCGAATTATTTGATCTGCTAAAAGTAAGGAATGCTCCTCCGTGTTTGGAAGGATACGATAGGATTTCTTGCCCACAAGTGATAACCTCAACCTCTTGTTGCTACCTCTCTGTTGGACTGATGGTGATCCTTGTATTTGCAATGCAACTGCTCAATGTTTCCTAAATCATAAGACAATGAAAAAGAATAAAAATCAAAAGGTATGGACAGACAAATCAGAGAATATAAATTGGTAGGGCACTGGATAGTATCACAATAAATAGAACACAAAGTAACTTTCAGACAGAACCAACATAGTACCTACTTGCTCAACACATATCAGATGATCTTTGAGCATACTGGACATAGAATGGTATTATAATATACAGGAGAAAGCATAAAAGGAAGTTATTCATTATAAACTTTTGGATACAAAAAAGATAAGCCAAAGGTAAGAAGTCATAGCTTGAGAAGGAGAAAAGGTTCCGAAAGTGCTGAATTGAGCTCGAGCGCACGGACTCTCGTTATCTCCCACGTTGTTTCTCTGCAAGATTCGGACATCCGAGTGTATAAGCAGGTGTATTCCAAATAGTATATGTCCCATCAATCTGTTACGTGGCCCACTATGGCCCAACATTTATTAAGCCTGTTGCCGTCATGTAGAGTCGGGACAGATGGACCGCTAACGAGCTGAGCCATTTTCTCCGACCCCGAGCCTTCTACCGCCAATTGTTCCTTGTCTCAGAATTCAAAACAGAGCAAGGATTAGATCCTAACCAATTTCTGCCTACAGCTCACACTAGTAATACTGCCATGTACAAATAGGGCATGAAGTTTAGATGCACATCAATTGTCGTTCAGTCTAAAATTCACGTACCATATCAGTCCCGTTGAGCCAATTCTTTGTCCACAGAGGAAATAGGAGATCATTACAGCACAAATAACACACGCATGTTGACATACAAGTATCTTTTTTACTCTAAAAAATGCTGTTATACAGTTTCATGATGCCATTGCTGGCAAATTTCAACAGCAACTCAATTGCCCAAGTTGGAATTACGCCCAAAAAACAATTCCATAACTAAAAACTCTTTCTGATGCACAACTGGAGGGAATTCGAGCCCAACTGTCTAACCATTTGGCATGAGCGCCGACTCAAGCCCCTGCACCCAGTCTCATTTCAGCCGGCTTGTACAAAAAAATTCTCGAGTGACCCTGTACACCATGGTTCTTGCAGCCAGGAGGTTTGCATGGTCTCCCAATCTCTTTTATTATTGCGGGCGCCCACAGCTAACTTGACCACGCTGCCTCTAAATGAACTCGCTGATCCAATGCGAATCCTGCTTATAAATGACACCACAGTTTAGTCAGTACCGCACCATATAACTTCCACACTGTTGTTTCATGTCCAGCTTCAAGCACACGAACGAGTCAGTGTACTTCCAAAAAGAAATGTATTGGATGCACTTAGCTTTTCCTAAACACCTTAATCAGCATAAAGTTCCACTACATTCTATTTTTTGGTAATCACCAAATCACACAACACTTATTTCTAAAGGTTATTGCGACTTCAGTTCTGACATGGAGGGAGCGTACATCCTACGAGCAATGCCGCAACTTAGCCCTTTAAAAAGTCTGCGAACAACATTTCTATTTCAACGGTTTGTAGCTTTCCTACAAATTACAAAGTGTAACCTGATGTCCTTTAAAAACTTATAAGAATTTTTCTGAACATATTTCACTAGTGTCTTTTTTCTATTTAAAAGGGAGATTTATCAGTTGACCACAGCTTTGCTCAATGCAATTGAAGTGAAAATAACTGGCGGCTGCTACATATTTCTGTCAAAAATGCATGACACACCTTCTAAGTACAGTCTTACCACACTGCAGCAATGAATGTTTCCGCACATCTACTAAAATTATTATGTCAAACACTAACCTCCTTGCCCACCATGGTGCTTGCGGATTGAGTTTCCCCGCAGACAGCTCCAATTCCGGCGGGGAGTTCTCCTTCCCGGAGCCCACACCAGCAGCCAGCTCACAGACCTGCCCTTCGGCACTAATGGCTGCTGTCGACACCTGATGGACATCAATGGCATCCACGGCCACCGGTGTCCTAGACGGACCCCTCAAGCATTACGTGTCGTTCACCTCCTCAATCTATGGAAATCCGGCGAGAACTTGATTTCAATCACCACTGATGCAGTGCAGTTTCAGATCTGAAAAAAGTACGATCAGAGAGACAAGAACATGTACTCACCAGCCATACACATCAATGTGCTTGTGCAAGGGCTAGTGGATCGTCTCACCAAAATTCAGTGAAAGGGAATGGTTGTGACTCCCCCTGTGCTCTGCAATGTACTACCCATCGTCCTCTGCCTGTAGCAGTCTTATTAGAGCCGGTCATTCGCAATGACAAGACCTCGTGTTCTCAACACCAGCTTTATCCTACATATGTATTTTATTTTATCAGAGAAATAACAATCATGAATCAATTAAAAATCAACCCCAGTTAAATGAATGCCAAATAAGTAACCATAGTGCTCCACATGTCATACGTACCGAGCATCCGCATACTATTTCCTGCATGCATTTCGTTCTCTAAACATTCAACCTGCTCTTTCCATGTCAAATCCAAAAACCCCTTTCCCAAGAATACAAGTCCTATAAATTGTACGCCTCGCCAAGTGGGTCGATACTTGTCCTAAGCGCTGGAGTGATAACATTATTGCTCGGGTTCTCTGCAAACGTCCTAACTGCCTTCTTGAAAGCGCTCACGCGATATGGGCAAGGTGCCATGCTGGGGGCAGCAGCACCAACCGCAACCTGACTACTTGCCTCAATTAACTCGAACCAGTAAACAATATGCTGCACTCCCAATAAATAAATTACTAGACCATCAAAAACTGTTATTTCCAGTAAACAACATCCAGGCAGGACTCTTTCAGTTGCATCAATCAACTGAATTAACTGAATCCAGTAAACAACATGCTGCACTCTCAACTAATGAATTAATATACGGTGCAAAATTCTTATTCCAGTAAACAACATTCATCAGTCTAACTGGACCATTCATCCAGGATTTCAAAAGCAACTTACAGTAGTCTGGATTCTAAATGGGCAAAATTAACTCTAAGCAGCTAAAGAAAAAATGAAACGTATTTTCCTCATCTCTAATTCCAGATAGAAGCATGTGGATTCATCTTTCCAGTTCAGAGCTCCGAGGCCTGACACGAGCTGTCCCTCATTCACCACCGCTGATGTGTCCATCGCGCAGATCCGTGCTTCCGCGCTCACTATCGTAGGCCAGTGTATTGTCTGTCCATACGTTTGGGAAAGTGCATGGTTGTGCCCATCTCGATGCTCTGCTATGTACCATCCATTGTCCTTTGTCCGCAGTAGTCTGATGAGGGCTGGGCATTCACACTGGCAGGAACGAGTATTTTCAACAATTGGCTTCCCCTGATGGAACAAACAAAAAGTCAGATTCAGTCACAGGCATTTTCAAATCTGTTCTCTATGAAAAACTAGTAATCAATTTCTGCTGTAACATTAGCCGTACCACACATCCACGGACTATCTCTTGCATACACTTAGTCCTGCTAACGTTTAGCCCGCTCTTTCCATATCGTATTCCAAATCCTTTCTCCCAGGAGTACAAATTGTAAAAGTCATAAGCTTCTCCGAGCGTGTCAAAACTTGTTCCAATCTTTGGCACCATAACTATGTCACATGGATGCTCGGCAAATTCCCTGACAGACTTCTCCAGCGCCGTGACCCTGTCCGGGCAAGGAGGCCTTCCTAGAGCAGCAGCACCTACACGCACTCTGCCCAGTCACAACAGAGAAACAATCAGGTGGTGTTTTCTGCTACAGCCATTTGTTATGAAATTCTAGCCCACAAAATTCCCAGCTACACTAACATCTTACAAAATTGCAGTTCATGCTATATTATCCTAAACAAGTTTATAAAACCTTCCCACACACGTATATATACTGCTGGTGTTCATGCTATTTAATCACGGTTATGTATACTGTTCCACCCTCATTTCATCAGTTACTGCTTGCATATCTGACAGGACACACACATTTGCAGTGCCAAATTTTGATGCAATTCAGATGGTAAGTTGTAGTACCTTTGCGTCCACCCTGGTGTTTATGGGTCAATTTGTTCTATTGAGTGCTCGGAGCACTGAGCCATGTCCGCGCCTGCTGCCTCCGCCCGCAGATCTGCCCGTCAGCACTTGAAGCGGCCGGTGCTGGATCCTCAACCTCAGCCACCGCGGATACTGGGAAGTGGGAACCGCACGGGCTCCATTGCCCCGTTGTTATCATTCACCTCTTCCAGGAGCGTTCTACTTAATCAACCCAAAATTTTAAGCGACGGAATCTAGATCAGTACCCAAAATCCGAGTCAAAACCATTGAAAATAATGGGCCAAGTAGCAGATCCCAACCTGTTTATCGGCTGCAGTAAGAACTCCATGGTCGCCGGAGCCTGTCTGAGGTTGCTGCACCGCCCAGTCGCCGTCGCCGGAGTCATTATCTCCACCTCTTCATCGACCGGGACGAGAGGCAAATCCAACTTCACTCCCGTAACCAGCGACTGACCCAACTACTGCATTAAGTGTGGGCACTGCCGGCGCTAGCGGAGAGCATCGTACCTGATCCACGGATCAGGACGCCGGCGACAAGCTCGAGCCATGGCTCAGGCACGCACAGGCGACGCCATGCACCCCTCCGTCCACCTTGCCCCATCTGTCAGACGTGTATTGTGCCGTATATCCTAATTTTTCATCGTTGGCATGGACCCGCCAACTGTCTATAGCATTTAATGCGACGAATCTCGTAGCAATTCTGGACGGGCGTGATTCCGAGCTCCCGTGAGCTCGCGATCACATACTCCGCGTCCAAAAGGTTCTTGCATCTCTCATAGATACTGAAACTTCAGTCCACTCCAGATCTAGATGAACAGGTAATTAGGAAAATTACGAAAGAGATTAACAAAATGCAGAAGGGATGTGTTTTAGTATCTAAAATCAAACCTCAAACAGGTTCAAGGGCATGCATTGATATCTATACATCAGGGAAGATTGAACCAAAAAAATGGTTTCTGACAAGTGTGTGTAAGATAAAAATAGGTGCACAAGAAGAGATTAACATAATGGGTTTATGCTTCTATGGCCAACCTCAGTGTGGCGGCAGGTGTCCAGAAAAGAGCAATCTCCGACATTTGTATCAGTATGTGGAGCAATAATAAGGCGAAAGTGAACCTGGTCCAAATGAAAGTAAAAGTTGGACCTAATTATCATTAATAGCTAAAAAATATGTACTGAAAGCAGTACTGTTTCAAGCATATTATGAAGAAAATTTTATATAAAGAACTTAAATAGAAAAAACCAAACTGGTATTCTATTGGCATCTCTCAACTGAATAAACATTTAATAACTATATTATTTTTCAGTTCAAAGACATGTGTTGAATAATGTCCATCAGTAGTCAGAACAGGTCAGTGAGTACAGCTTGATTTTGCATCATCGGAAAGAGTACGGAGATCTTCTTGTCTAGGAAGCTCGTCGTCGTGCAGCATCACTTCCCCGCCGGATAGAACAAATTAAATCAGCAACTTAGTGATCCTAAACTATTGACACTGCATTCTTTGAGGCAATACCACAAGCACCTGGTGCAGCTGAGAGTGTTGTGCGCGTGGGTCGCCTGCTCAGGGAGGTGTCAACAAGGCCACGGGGACCGTGCCGGTGCTGTGTACGGGCAGCTGGGAGCCGGGGAGGTCCGGCAAGGGGGCAGGGAGGGAGCTGAGGAAGCCCGGTGATGTCGGCATCCGTGAGGCTGTCGGCGACGTTGATTGGGAAGGGGCACGACACACCATTAGCAATGGGGTGCCGGATGGCTGTTGGAGGTAGATGGCGAAGCTCCAGCCGACGGCCGTCCTCCGGGGACCCTTTCTGTCGGCCAGCACGGATCTGGCGACTTGGCCTCCCGCATCCATGAAGGCCACTAAGCAGAGGAGGACAGCATCGATGGGCCACACCCTTACCTCTCGGCGCGCGGCGTCCTCAGGAGTAGGGGCGGCGACCGGAACAGCTGTCGGCCGATGCGCTGCGAAGTTGTCCGTCGTGAGCGCACGAGGGGGCTGCGTCCCCGAGCGGATGGGCTCTGGCCTCTCACGGGATGCTAGCGCTAATTACGCGGCCTGGGATCCCTTCCTACTCTTGCGGGACGTGAGAACGACAGAGTTTTCGTCCGCCCACTAAAAATGCTAAACGCAGTTTTGGATGTGGATTACGGTAATCTGGACGGTTAGATAAAATTATGTGAACGGATCAGGAGGTTGTAATTCTTTCGTGTTGTTTTGTGTAGGCTAGGCTGGATGTACTTAGTGATGAATATGTTTGCTTGTTTAATAGTAGTAGAGATGATTTTGCACCATCGGAAAGAGTACGGAGATCTTCTTGTCTAGGAAGCTCGTCGTTGTGCACCATCACTTCCCCGCTGGATAGAACAAATTAAATCAACAACTTAGTGATCCTAAACTATTAACACTGCATTCTTTGAGGCAATACCACAAGCACCTGGTGCAGCCGAGAGCGTTGTGCGCGTGGGTCGCCTGCTCAGGGAGGTGTCAACAAGGCCACGGGGACTGTGCCGGTGCTGTGTACGGGCAGCTGGGAGCCGGGGAGGTCCGGCAAGGGGGCAGGGAGGGAGCTGAGGAAGCCCGGTGATATCGGCATCCGTGAGGCTGTCGGCGATGTTGATCGGGAAGGGGCACGACACACCATTAGCAATGGGGTGCCGGATGGCTGTTGGAGGTAGATGGCGAAGCTCCAGCCGACGGCCGTCCTCCGAGGACCCTTTCTGTCGGCCAGCACGGATCTGGCGACTTGGCCTCCCGCATCCATGAAGGCCACCAAGCAGAGGAGGACAGCATCGATGGGCCACACCCTTACCTCTCGGCGCGCGGTGTCCTCAGGAGTAGGGGCGGCGACCGGAACAGCCGTCGGCCGATGCGCTGCAAAGTTCTCCGTCGTGAGCGCACGAGGGGGCTGGGTCCCCGAGCGGATGGGCTCTAGCCTCTCACGGGATGCTAGCGCTAATTACGCGGCATGGGATCCCTTCCTACTCTTGCGGGACGTGAGAACGACAGAGTTTTCGTCCGCCCACTAAAAATGCTAAACGCAGTTTTGGATGTGGATTACGGTAATCTGGACGGTTAGATAAAATTATGTGAATGGATCAGGAGGCTGTAATTTTTTCGTGTTGTTTTGTGTAGGCTAGGCTGGGTGTACTTAGTGATGAATATGTTTGCTTGTTTAATAGTAGTAGAGATAGAGATTTCTTCTTCCGACGGTTCCTTTCATCTCCAAGCAATAAATTTCCAGCGTTTGTCTTCCCAATTCTTATGCCCCCTCTTCCCATACGCCGTAGCCGGCCAAGCCTCTCTGGCCATGGACACTAGAGACATGCGCCTAGCTGCCTTCCCGGTGCCCATGATCGCTGCTGACCTCCCGGTGAACCATGCGTGCCACCATCAGCGACCTCCTTCAACACCACATGCGTCAGAGGTGGAAGCTCTCCTTCTGTCTATCTCCTCAGATCTGAACTGCATTTGTTTTACTTAGATTTGTGGGAAGGCCTAATTTCCAATCAGAGTAACTGTGCTGGCAAGGGTGAGGGCGCCAACCCCCAATCATAGTTCGGCGGTGTGATGGATCCAGATCCATGCCAATCATCGACATGTATGCCAGATCTCAATCAAAGTACTGCCTCTATAGCCAAAGGTAGGAGCAGGAAGATGAGGTCGTTCCCATAGTATATTTGTGCAGATCATTACGCCTGTGTCGTTCCCCTCAAGCCATATATATTCTTTTAGTGGAAGAGATGCATACTTACTGTAAATTCAGATGAGGTCGTTCCGGTCGTATATGTGTCCAGATCTTTGCTCTACGGGCCTGATGTATACTGTAAATGCACCTTACTTTTTTTTTTACTGATTGGTATGTGGCTCGTGGTCATGTACGAATACTAAGATCTATGAATGTGCAGATTGGAAAGTTCATCAGAGTACTGCACGGGAGGTCCTATCATTCATCATCCAGATTTTTTGTGCGTTAGTTTCTTCAAATTTTCTTTAAGTTTATATATAGCCATATCATTTGTGGTTCATCTTATTTTGCAGAGAGTTTGTCCCTGAGTGCATTTTATAATGCTATGTTGCCTTGCTATTTCACATACATTGTTTGACGACCCCTAAAAGTCAGTATCTACTCCACTTCCTAGGGCCGGGTTAGTATCCTAATATTGTGGAACAAGGGCTCTCTGAATTGCTGTGATATGCTAGGTTGTAAAGTTTCCATTCAATATCAAGATTATTATTTCTTTTGATTACAACATGGTATATAACACATTTGTTGTTTTCTGACTTACTGATTTTTTTTATGCAGATCTAGAGAGCTTTGGTATAGAGTGCTATGTTTATTATTTAAGTGATTGCAAGTGTTGTTTGAATATTTCCACAAACACAATTCTTTGGTGTCCAGTTGCCATTTTAGTAACATGCTCTTTCATGCTTTTACATTTGTCGGTTGAATCCACCAACTAAATCAGCAGCTCGCATACTTTGTATATTGTTCCCAAACCATCAGTGAAGCATCAGATGTTGTGCCTCGGCCAGCAAGCTTGCTCCACACAGAAATATCAAGAGACGGACGCCGGAGACAGCAAAGGGGAAACTATAGGCATGGTTTGCTTGTGGGCTGTGTGTGCTCAGTTAGCGATCTATAGCTGTATGTGATGTATCCGACCTTTGTTCATCTTTCTAAACTATATCCGCAAGAGTCACTGCAGTTTCCCTTCTTTTGGCTGATGGGTTTCATTTTCAATGGAATATAGAAGCAGGGACTTACTCCCTATGTTCTGAAAAATGTTTGTGCTGTTAGAAAATTCATTTGTTTAAAACAAGTGTGCATCACACATAGTTACCCTATAGAAGTTTCCGAGTTTTGCTTACTGAGGTAGCAATGTCGGAATATATTAACAGTACACTATTTTTTTTATGAATGTTTCATTATTTTGGCAAGCCGAAGGGTTTACAGCTTTGTTAGATTGATGACATTGAAAATCTTTTGTTTACTTGCAGTCTCGCTCTCCCCCTTGACACTTCCAATAGCCCGTTTATGAGTTGCGTTATGCTCTAAGGAGATGCTCAACATAAGACTACAAATTTCCGCAGCAAGGCGCGGGGTATCTACTAGTTGTTCTAATGACGGGGAACTGAAAATTTGCATGGAAACTACGTGACTGATCTAAACTTTGATTGATCGGGTGCCGCGCCCTCGGAGATAGGAGATTAATCTCCCCGGGGGCGGCGCGCTGCGGAAGTGGTGGAAGGTTTTAGGATCGGCGTCGTGAGACTAACCGCTCTAATACCATGTCGGAAATATGAGATGGCTGAATATTATGTTGTATTGATGTGACCTGTGTATGGGGTATATATAGAGGTACAATGGAGGGAGAGAGACTTGGAGTAGAGGACAAGTTAAACCTATCCTATCTCTATCTCTTATCTCTATCTTAAATGTAAATATACCTCTAACAGAGGGATCAGTATTTTGTTATGTAGATTGAGCCAAATTTAGTGCCATATTACCAAGTTGTGCAACGAATCTCCTGTCTCCCAGTAGCAATTCAATCAAAATGAACTATAAGTTATCCTTTCTATGTAATGATAATAGTTTCCCATTGCATGAGCAAAACATAATGACGCCGCGGGTACGTCGGCATGTCGTTCATTTTGTATGACAAATAGAACTGATGTACCCACTTTCAACATTTCATTATCTTTGGATATATAGAACAGAGGTGAAGCTCAGGAGGTGACGAGATCCAGTGCATAATGTGGAAATAGTGCTATTCAATCTAACACCGAAAAGAAAGTGTTGCATAGGGACCTCACCTAGAGGGCCAACCGAAAATATTAGAACTGCAAAAGGACGGTGGCATTTACAATTGCGTGGAGAGTGTGGTTGAGAAGGAAAGTGAATCTCCATCAGTCGCTATATAAATGGAAGTCAAATACATGCTCGACTGTGATTTCCGAATTAGAATAGTTTTCACATGATGAATTTTTGTTTTGTTATTCCATGCCAAACACGGGTATATTTGTGGCTACATTATATATTTCCCTTCACAACAAGTTCTTACATGTTTCTCTTTGACAAAGTTCTACAGCAAGCAAGCATCTATAAGATTGATGAAGATTATTGATATTTTGTCACATTACTTAGAAGAATGTTATTCTAATAAATATTTTTTAATCTTTTGGATGCCTCTATTATCTCTATCGTTCCCTACCATTGAAGGAAGTCTATACATCGTGTTCGCTTTGCTTCGCTTCATAACACCAACGATCGATCAAAGGAAAAAAATCACCATCTCGCTCGATCCCACCCGCGTGCAAAAAGAGAGTACAAAATTCAACGGTGGAAGCCCACGCATGCATGCCGACTCCACCCTCGATTCCTGAACAATCTCTCTCCAATCAACACCTTCCAATCTTCCATTCCCACACCGCCGCCCCGTATGAGTCCCCTCCTCACACACACGCCGCCACCAGTCATGCCCCGGCTGCCATTAGCCCTCCCCCTTTTTCGCCTCTATGGCTAGCTCCGCCCTCCATCACCGGTTGGCTAGCTACGCCCGCCACATAATTGTGGAGCGGGTCACGGGAGAGGCGGACGGCTGGCTACGGGCTAGATGGCAAAATGATGCTGGCGATGGAGACCATGCTAACGGGTAGGGCATGGTCAATGGTGGCCTTCCTAGTTTTTCCGAGTGAGGGTGAGGTATCGGCCATCGCGCAACCATTGAAATCGAAGCCCGGGCCGAAGTTGGTCGGCGTAAAACTTGATGGACCCGAAGGCTGGTGACGGTTCCGCCATCACCACACTACCTCTGAACTTGGTGGAGATTCGGAAGGAGTGGCAGTGTGGAGACGACCACGATCATATGACCATGACATCGATAAGAAAGATACTAACATTATAAATATTCACTAGCTTCAAAAGCATTGACATCTTTTCTTATACGAATCTCTTGTCTCCCAGTAGGAATTCAATCAAAATTAACTATAAGTTATCCTTAATGGAAATAGTTTCCCATTGCATGAGTAAAACATACTGACGCCGCCGGCATGTCGGTACGTCGTGCATTTTCTATGACAAACAGAGCCGATGCACCCACTTTCAACATTTCATTCTCTTTGGATGTATATATAGAACAGAGGTGAAGCTCAGCAGATGACGAGATCCAATGCATAATGTGGAAATACTGCTATTCAGTCTAACAGAAAAAAGAAAGTGTTGCATAGGGACCTCGCCCAGAGGGCCAACCGAAAACATTAGAATTGCAAACGGACTGTGACATTTACAATTGCGTGGAGAGTGTGGTTATGGAGACATGATGACTGCCAAAAAGAAAAGTGAATCTCCATTGGTCGCTATATAAATGGAAGTCCAATACATGCTCGACTATGATTTCCCAAATTAGAATAATTTTCACATGATGATTTTTTTTTGTTATTCCATGCAAAACACGGGCATATTGGTGGCTACATTATATATTTCCCTTCGCAACAAGTTCTTACATGTTTCTCTTTGACAAAGTTGTACAGCAAGCAAGCATCCATAGAATTGATGAAGATTATTGATATTTTGTCACATCTCTTAGAAGATTGATATGCTGGTAAATATCTTTTTTATCTTCTGGATGTCTCTATTATTAAATCTCTATTATGCCTACTATTCCTTACCATTGGAGGAAGTCTATACGTCGTGTTCGTTTTGCTTCGCTTCGTAATACCAATGATCGATCGAAGGAAAAAAATCACCGTCTCGCTCGATCCCACCCGCGTGCAAAAAGAGAGTTAGAAAATCAATGATGGAAACCCACACATGCATGCTGACTCCACCCTTAATTCCTTGAGAAGCCTCTCTCCAATCAACACCTTCCAATCTTCCATCCCCACACCGCCCCCACTCATACCGCCACACCATACGAGTCCCCTCCTCACACACACGCCGCCACCAGCCATGCCCCGGCCGCCATTGGCCCTCCCCTATTCCACCTCTACGGCTAGCTCCGTCCTCCATCACTCGTTGGTTGGCTGCGCCCGCCACGCAGTTGTGGAGCAGGTCACGGAAAGGCGGACGGCTGGCTACGGGCTGAACCGGAAAGTGATGTCTGCGATGGAGACCATGCCGACGGGCAGGGCATGGTCAATGGTGGCCTTCACGGTGTTCATGAGTGAGAGTGAGGCATCGGCCATCGTGCAACCTGAGAAATCGAAGCCCGGGCCAAAGTTGGTCGGCGTAAAAGCTGACGGACCCGAAGGATGGTGACGGTTCCGCCACCACCACACTGTCTCTGAACTTCGTGGAGATGCGGAAGGAGAGCGGTGGCAGTGTGAAGACCCCAACGCCTCCTGTCGCGACCATGGCCACGACCATGACATCGGTAAGAAAGATACTAACTTTATACATATTCGCTAGCTTGAAAAGCATTGACATCTTTTCTTATGCGGTCAACCCAGATCACCAAGAACAAGCATACTGCACACTACATTGTTTGGACATATGTGATTCATAGATAGAAAATATTCATAAGACAGGCCAGCCGTGGGTGGTGTGGCTAGGTAGTTTCCGAATTCAGTCCTGCAGTTCCTGCAAGCTCGACTCTGCTATTTATTCAAGCTTTGTGTGCCTTGTAATAGTGACACACATGGACACGTGAAGTTAGTGATACTAATATAATTTAATCATGGACGACATATATCCATTTATAAGTTCTTTCCTGGCGGGCGATGGTTAAGGAGACACGAAGTCACCAAGAAGGAAAGAAACAAAAGAGAATTTGTATTTGTCGTTGTACCATGAAAAGCGAATGTCACCATGATGTGAATTAAATGAATAATTTGATCAATGTGTCATATTTTTATTATTTTGTGACAACGCACGAGCATTTGGCTTTTGCCCATAGCAACACACGGGTATTATCCTAGTTAATTAAGGGTTCCCCTTGCAAAAGTGCTTCGGATCTATGTAAGGGTTTAACGACGGCGATTACGGCTCCAGGGTGCTAGTCCTTATGGGAACATGCATGAAGGCACTAGTAGAAAAAGGGCCTAATGTGAAGCACATTAGTCCCAGTTTGTAGATGAACCGACACTAATGTGACCATTAGTGCCGATTCCAACGGCTAGGCGTGTGGCGAACATTAGTATCGGTCCGTGGCGAACCTTTAGTACCGGTTCGTGCCACGAATTGGTAGTAATGAGGTGGTAGCAGGCTTGTGTCAGGCTGGGGCCCCACCAGAACCTTTAGTACCAGTTGGTTATATGAACCGGGACTAGAGATGCACCTTTAGTCCCGGTTCATATAACAAACCGGTACTAAAGGTAATCCTATATAAACCCCTTCATCCAGCCCGAGCGCTCTGTTCTTCCCCTTTCCCCTCTCATCTGTTTTCTTGCTCTTCCTCTCGAGCTCACACTCCATTTTTGTCAAAATTTATGAAGATTTGAAGGCGCCCCATCCATCCAAGTGATCACAAAGGTTAGCAACTTTGTCCTTTCATCTCTCATTGCTAGATTAGCTCTTGCAATGCTCTATAAGTATAGTGATTTGTGGGTTTTATTTTGGGAGGAATTATATGTGGTAGTATTTTATTTATATGCAATCCGAGGTCAAAATAACTCTTAGTTTGCATATGTAGGTGTGGTTTACTTAGTGCCTTCCCATCTCCGTCGTAACCACCGTCGCTCGCCTGCACCGTCCCGTCGCCGGCACCACCTTGTGGTGAGCCTCTTGTTCTTATCTTTTTATATAAAAAAATCATGTTTGTGTGATTTAGATATATAGTTACTCGTATAATTATCTTACCCGTACGTTGTTTATTATACATAGTGCCATGGTTTTGATATCCATCCCCGTCGGCCCTCGTTTGGGTTATGATTCGGATGTGGTATATTCTCTTTTATAACTATTTGTTGCATTTCATGTTTATGACAAATTATACCCATAAAGTTGACATAGATATTTTTATCTAGGAGGTATGTGAACCGGAAATTACAACCGACCCTATTGTCGAGAGGTTAAATTTAGCTGAAAGAGAAAACAAGTATTTGAAAGAAAAATGGAAAAGAATTGAGGGGGAGAAGATGGAATTGGAGTTGCATGTTGTCGATGATCACAAGATCAAGATGGAGAAAATGTGCTTGAAGATTAAAAATATTAGAAAATATGCCATTGATAGTGAGGCTTGGTATCATTATGCTGTTGGATCAATTGTTACCTTAGTGGCGATCTTGATCGCATTTTTTATTGCATTTAAATGCTTTAGTTGGAGAGTTATTTGTATGTCTGTTTTATGAAAATAAGTGTTGTATGAATTTTGTGTACGAACATTATGTATGAACTTCTATTAATTTGGTCTTTTCGGTGTTGTGTAATGAAGATGAGACGGCAATGGATGTACGATGACTGATGCTCTCCCCAGTTCGTTGATGGTGTGCATACTTTTCTGCTTGCAGCTGAGGCAAACAAGCGGGCAGATGGTTTTATGCCTTGTCCATGTGCTGGCTGTAAGAATGGTCAGAATTACTCTAAGTTAAAAACCATTCACGTCCACCTGTTTGAGTCCGGTTTCATGCCCCACTATAATGTTTGGACCAAGCACGGAGAAAGAGGGGTTATGATGGAAGACAATGAAGAAGAAGAGGACGGCGATAGCTATACTGGCCATGGGTTCCCTGAATGCGATGGTACAACAATGGGGGAAGAAGTCGAGCTGGCCATGCGGGAAGAAGCTGAAAAAGAGGCATCAGGTGAGCCCGCTGATGATCCAGGTCGGGCCATTGCCGATGCAAAGGGAAACTGCGCAAGTGAAAAGGAGAAGAAGAAGTTGCGGCGCTTGTTAGAGGATCACAAGAAATTGTTGTACCCGAATTGCGAAGTTGACAAGAAAAAGCTGGGCACCACACTGGAATTGCTGCAATGGAAGGCAGAGAATGGTGTATCTGACAAAGGATTTGGAAAGTTGCTTGTAATGTTAAAGAAGATGCTTCCAAAGGACAATGAATTTCCCGAGAGTACGTACAAAGCAAAGAAGGTTGTCTACCCTCTAGGGTTAGAGGTGTAGAAGATACATGCATGCCCTAATGACTGCATCCTCTACCTCGATGAGTACGAGGATTTGAACGCGTGCCCTGTATGCGGTGCATTGCGCTATAAGATCAGCTGTGATGACCCTAGGGATCTCAAGGGCGAGCACCCCAAGAAGAAGATTCCTGCCAAGGTGATGCGGTATGCTCCTATAATACCACGATTGAAACGTTTGTTCCAAAACCAAAGAGCATGCCAAGGTGATGTGATGGCACAGAGAAGACCGTAAGAAAGACGGGAAGTTGAGAGTACCCGCTGACGGGTCGTAGTGGAGAAAAATCGAGAAAAAGTACAGGGAGAACTTTGCAAGTGACGCAAGGAACGTATGGTTTGGTCTAAGCGCATATGGCATTAATCCTTTTGGGGAGCAGAGCAACAACCATAGCACCTGGCCTGTGACTCAATATATGTATAACCTTCCTCCTTGGTTGTGCATGAAGCGGAAGTTCATTATGATGCCAGTGCTCATCCAAGGCCCTAAGCAACCCGGCAACGATATTGATGTGTACCTGAGGCCATTAGTTCAAGAACTCTTAGAGTTGTGGAATGGAAAAGGTGTACGTGCGTGGGATGAGCACTGATAGGAAGAATTTGACTTAAAGGCATTGCTGTTCGTGACCATCAATGATTGGCCTGCTCTCAGTAACCTTTCAGGACAGACAAATAAGGGATATCGCGCATGCACACACTGTTTGGATGATACGGACAATATATATTTGAATAATTGTAAGAATAATGTGTACCTCGGACATCGTCGATTTCTTCCGAGCAGGCATCCCGTAAGAAAGAAAGGCAAGCATTTCGAAGGTGAGGCGGATCACCGGACGAAGCCTTGCCACCATACTGTTGCTGATGTACATGATATGGTCAAGGATTTGAAGGTGATCTTTGGAAAGGTCCTGGCGGACAACCTGTTTCGAATGACGCTGATGGACGCGCACCCATGTGGAAGAAGAAATCTATATTTTGGGACCTGCTCTATTGGAAAGACCTAGAGGTCCGCTCTGCAATCGACGTGATGCATGTGACGAAGAATCTTTGTGTTACCCTGCTTGGCTTCTTGGGTGTGTATGGGAAGACAAAAATACACCGGAGGGATGGCAGGACCTGCAATGGAAACGACGACATACATCAGGCTCATGCCAGCTAAGCTCTTACCAAAGAAGAGAAGAAAATATTCTTTGAATGCCTGCTCAGTATGAAGGTACCGTATGGCTTCTCGTCAAATATAAAGGGAATAATAAATATGGCAGAGAAAAAGTTCCAGAACCTAAAGTATCATGACTGCCACCTGATTATGATGCAACTGCTTCCAGTTGCATTGAGGGGGCTTCTACTGGAAAACGTTCGATTAGCCATTGTGAAGCTATGTGCATTCCTCAATGCAATTTCTCAGAAGGTAATCGATCAAGAAATCATACCAAGGTTAGAGAATGATTTGGTGCAATGCCTTGTCACTTTCGAGTTGGTGTACCCACCATCCTTCTTCAACATCATGATGCACGTCCTAATTCACCTATGCGAAGAGATTAACGTTCTGGGTCCTGTATTTCTACACAATATGTTCCCCTTTGAAAGCTTCATGGGAGTCTTAAAGAAATATGTTCATAACCGTGCTAGGCCAGAAGGAAGCATCTCCAAGTTCCATGAAAATGAGGAGGTCACTGAGTTTTGTATTGACTTTATTCCTGACCTTAAGCCGATTGGTGTTCCTGAATCGCGGCATAAGGGCAGACTGGGTGGAAAAAGCACGCTAGGAGCAGATCAAATGATATGTATTGAAGGGCATTCTCTCAATCAAGCACACTACACAGTTCTACAGAATTCCGTCTTGGTGGCTCCGTACATGGAGGAACACAAGAATTTTCTACGCTCCAAACACCCGGAGTAGTCTGACGACTGGATGACACGTGAACAAACGGGGACTTTCTCCGGTTGGTTGCAGACACGTGTCATGCATGACGCCGCTATCGAAGATGACCTATAATTGCTGTCCCAGTTACCATCTTCGAATATAATGACTTTCAAAGGGTACGAGATAAATGAGAATACATTTTACACGATCGCCCAAGATAAGAAGAGCACCAACCAAAACAGTGGTGTCCGCTTTGATGCAGCAACCAAGACGGGAAAGGAGACATATTTTGGTTACATAGAGGGCATATGGGAACTTGACTATGGATGTGGTCTGAAGGTCCCTTTGTTTCGGTGCAAATGGGTCAATATGAAATGAGGCGGGGTAACGGAAGACCCGCAGTACGGAATGACAATAGTGGATCTCAACAATCTTGCGTACGCAGACGAACCATTCGTCCTAGCCAATGATGTGGCGCATGTTTTCTATGTGAAAGACATGTCTACAAAGCCAAGAAAAAGAAAAGATAAGGAAGCGAATACATCATACGATGAGCCAAAGCGGCACATAGTTCTTTCTGGGAAAAAACATCATGGGAGTGGATTACAAGGCAGACATGTCAGAAGATTATGACAAGTTTGATGAAATTGCTCCATTCATAGTGAATATTGACCCAAGCATCCAGTTAAATGATGAAGATTGTCCATGGTTACGGCTCAAAGGGACACACGCGAAGAAAAATTTTCACACCCAAAGATCCCACTCTGGGATGTGATCGGCTTCACTGTCATCGCTTTCTTCTCTAGTGAGTTTTCGGACTTGTATATCTTTGTAATAGTTAGGGTGCTTATGTGTTTTGGCACTTGAAACGTGTACTTTTGTGCTTCGGACAAACGTGTACCTTTCTGACATCATTTGCTATTTTTCATGCATTTACTAAATTTTTTGAGCTAAATGACCCTGAAATTGAAAAGCACTACAAATGAACTCTAAAAAAGTTGAAATTTGGCATGGTATCATTATTTCACCCACATAGCATGTGCAAAAAAAGTAGAGAGGGTTACGGCAAAAACTGGTTGCAGTTCATGTACAAAATGGACAATCTCTTTCGAACTATCAGGGTTTCGGACCAAAACTCATCTTTTACAAAGGCATTTCATTTTTTAACTTATTTCAACTCCAGACTTTTTGTGCGTTCAGTATGCACCATTCAAAGCCACGTCATCAATTTTCAACCCTTTTTGACTTCATTTGCTATTTTTTATGTATTTACTAATTTTTTGGAGCTAAATGACCCTGAAATTGAAAAGCAGTACAAATGAACTTTGAAAAGATTGAAAGTTGGCATGGTATCATCATTTCACCCACATAGCATGTCCAAAAAAGTTGAAAGGGTTACGGCAAAAACTGGATGCACTTCGTGTACAAAATGGACAATCTCTTTCGAAGTATCAGGGTTTCTGACAAAAACTCATCTGTTACAAAGGCATTTCATTTTTTTAAATAACCTAAGTATTACCAAATTGAATATAATGATAAAACACAGTAATATTAAACATAAAAAAAGGAATCATTGAAAAATCTATTTTTAAAGTTAAGTTATTCACAAACTAGTAATTCACACAAATTTCAAATAATTCAAATTTCAACTATTCAAATTTGAAAACTACTAGCACTAACAAAAAGTTTGTAATTTTTTGTACGTAAAGCAAAAATATTCACAAAGAAACTCTAACTACAGCAAAAAACAACTCAGAAATAAATAAAAGAAATTAAATAAAGCAGAAAAGAGAAAAAACTAAATAAAAAGCCCGCCTACTGGTCCACAGCGGCCTACATATGACTAGAAACCCAACCTATATTTGGGCCAGGATGCAGGCCTGCAAGCCCAATAGGCCCCACATGGCAGAGTAGGAGAGGTAGGCCCAGAAGGCCTGCATTTGAGAGGAGCTCAATGCAGTGCCCGTGCCGAGGCTTATAAAATGGTCTTGGCGCTCCTCAACTAGCGAGGTGGGACTAAACCTGCCGCACCGCACCTGCACCAGCGCACCCTTCTAGTACCGGGTCGTGGCTCCAACTAGTTCTAAAGGGGGGATCTTTAGTACCAGTTGAAGCCACCACCCGGTACTAAAGGGGTGCCCTTCCCGCCGCTTGGCCTGGCCAATTTTGACCTTTAGTACCGGTTGGTGGCTCCAACTGGTACTAAAGGTTCGTCCTATATATATAGCACTGATGAAAAATTTCAGTTTCATCACACTTCTCCTCTCTGCTTCGACATCGCCACCGCCCCATCCTGCACCGTCGCTCGTCGCCGTCCCCGTCGTGCATCGTCGCCGTTGCCATCGTCGTCCCCGTCGCCGCCGCCCCCGTCCCCGTCGACGCCCCGGCCCGTCGTCGCCGTCGCCGTCTCGCCGCCGCCCCGTATGTCGCCGCCCGATATGCTGCCGACCCCGTCGCCTCGCCGCACCCCGGCCCGTCGCCCCGCTGTGAGAACCCCAGCCACCATGGCCTGCCGCCCCCAAGCCCGCACACACACACACAGATGTTTTTCTGTTTTTAGGTTTTTTAGTTTTTCTGTTTTTATACAAAGGTTTTAGATGAATTAATTGATTAGATTAGATTAACTTCATAGAATTTGCATATAGGATTTGCATATATAATTAGCTATACATATTAATGTTAGATGAATTAGCTAGAATTTGCATATGTAATTAGCTATATATATATTAATGTTAGATGAATTAGCTAACATTTGCATATAGAATTTTGACATATGCAACGATATCATTTTTTAAATTTGTATATAAGAAATCACAATCCAATCATTTAAAAAATGTTACGTTGTCATACAGTATTTGTTCTCGACGATGCTCGACCCGCATCCTTGTCGTCGACCCGTTCGCGACGACGTCCTGCTTCAGAAGACCCATGTCCGGGACTGGACTCCGCCGGTCTTGGTGAGGAACCCGGCACCGGGTCCTGTCGTCGACCATGAGCTCCTTTGGTGGCATTCGTGTGGGCCAATTTTGGTGCGGAGGGAGCCGGGCCCGCCGGAGGTGGTACGTCGTCGTGTCAGGGAGGAGGACGAGCATGTCCATCGCTACATGGCTGTTATGGACGTCAGGTTCTTCAATACCTGGCAGGTTCATTAGGGATCTCACCCGAGCTATGATCATGTGATGGTTCCTTCTCTTTGGGTGTCCACCGTCTGTGCCTCAAGAACCGCGAGTGAAATAGATTATTCTATAGTATTCGATCTTTATTAGCTAGCTAGGTAGTGATGTATTCGATATATAATATTCGAGATGATGTATTCGAGATTATATATATTATTCGAGACGATGTATTCGAGATTATATATATTATTCAAGACGATGTATTCGAGATTATATATATTATTCGATAATATTCTTGACGATGTATTCGAGATTATATATATATTATTCAATAATATTCGAGACGATCTATTCGAGATTATATATATTATTCGATAATATTCGAGACAATGTATTCGAGATTATATTCCATGATGCATATTATGTACAATGATTCAGTTTTTCCTTATTGATTGCATGCATGCATTGTAATTTGAATACTAAACTATTTTGTATTTCTTCTAGATTACTTAAATAAAAGTTATGGCGAACAATACCAACAGAGAAGGAGAAGAGGCCCTCTTCGAGATCATACGCTCCCCTCGCCGGCCAGATGATCGGAATGAAGAAGATGACGGCTCCAAATATCTGAAAAATACCGTAAAGGGTGATATGATATTCGATCGTGACGACCGAATTGATAAAGTCCAGAACTATGATTATGATGATGACCGAATTGATCTTGAAATAACGGAGAGTGGCGAGGTATATTTATATAAGCAGGCATCTGGTGATCATCACATGTTTTAAATAATTTGAAGATATATTAACGAATTGACCTTTCTTCTTTCTGCCCTCTGGATCGAGCAAATCTTCTACAGGCATCAGGACAGTGCGGGTCCGGCCAAAAAGTTGAAGGAGGACGTAAAGTACAACATCGATGCCATCAAAACTGATGGCGAACCAATCGCGCCTAAGAACATTGCGAACAAGTTCGTTCGTCAGTGCAGAGTTCTTATGAAGGACCAACTCCCAATCTCCACGCAAGAATGGAAAATGCCAGCAAAGGACCGTCCAGATCATACTTGGGTCGGCGACAGAGCAAAAGATCTGCTTTGGGAATATCTCATGGAACATTTCACCCTACCAGATCATTTCACAAATGCAGATGTGCAGAAAGTGAAGGCCGCTGCTCTTAGGAAGATGGCAGTCGCATTCAACAACCACAAGGAAACTATATGGGCCAAATACGTCGCAGGAGGAAAGAAGTCTCCAGAATTCACGGGAACATTGGAGAAGCAAAGAGACCACTGGCCTACTTTCATGAAATTCAAGGAATCAGAATTATCTAAGGAACGGTTGAGAATAAACAAGGCCAATGCCGCAAAAAAGGAGATGTTCCATAAGCAGGCGCTAGGTGGCTACGCGGTGGCGATGCCTAAGTGGGTTAAGTCTGAGCAAGAGATGGTGGATGCAGCGTTCATTCCAATTACATTGAGCTGCCCCCCCCAGGTGCAGGACTTGGTTCTATGCGCATGGAGGGAGTTGGACCCAAAGACAAGCAAGGTTTTGAAGAAGGCAAGTCTTAAAGGAGCCGAGGACAAGTTACTTGTTGCAATAGAAGAGGCTTGAACGGGGGTGTTCACGCCCAACAAAGAGAACGACGAGCTTACGCGCACACTGGGAAATCCTGAACACCCGGGAAGAACATGAAGCAAAGGCGTTGTTCTGTGGTATGAGGGGTGCGGTGTAAAAACCGGCGGATCTCGGGTAGGGGGTCCCGAACTGTGCGTCTAAGGCGGATGGTAACAGGAGGCAGGGGACACGATGTTTTACCCAGGTTCGGGCCCTCTTGATGGAGGTAAACCGTATGTCCTGCTTGATTGTTCTTGATAATATGAGTAGTACAAGAGTTGATCTACCACGAGATCGGAGAGGCTAAACCCTAGAAGCTAGCCTATGGTATGATTGTATGTTGTCCTACGGACTAAGACCCTCCGGTTTATATAGACACCGGAGGGGGCTAGGGTTACACATGGTCGGTTACAAATGAGGAGATATGCATATTCGTATTGCCTAACTTGCCTTCCACGCCAAGTAGAGTCCCATCCGGACACGGGACAAAGTCTTCAATCTCTTACCTTCATAGTCCAACAGTCCGGCCAAAGGATATAGTCCGGCTGTCCGGAGACCCCCTAATCCAGGACTCCCTCAGTAGCCCCTGAACCAGGCTTCAATGACGATGAGTCCGGCGCGCAATGTTGTCTTCGGCATTGCAAGGCGGGTTCCTCCTCTAAATACACCACAGAAGAGTTTGAATACAAGGATAGTGTCCGACCCTGCAAAATAAGTTCCACATACCACCGTAGAGAGAATAATATTTCCACAAATCTAATCTGCTGACACGTTTTGGCAGCATGACATCACGCCACGGCCCGGTAATTATTTGAACCGTTTTTCTTTAACCAGCCCCGCACATAACGCGAGGCGGTTTCTTGACACGTCTTGTCAAAGCAGAGATCGTGTTCCCCTTATTACGGGATTCTCATCAATACGGACGTGGGTAACCCAACCGCGCCATCAATTACGGCGCTTGGGGGATAAGTGAGTTTTACCAGGCTAGTGGGGGCGCATAGTTTAGTCCGCCCTTATAAAGGGATAATATCTCACCTTTTTCTACCCACGCCTTCTTCCTCCTTGCTCATCCATTCTCGCGCACTCGAGCTCCAGCGCCCAAGTCCACATCCTTCTCCTCAACTCTCTCCAAACATGTCCGGAGCGGGAGGCAAGTGTATGGCCTTCTCCGTCATGGAGGGACACATCAAAAAACTACATGGAGCCGGATACTTAGCCGTGGATATCGCGCACCGGCTTCCAGCCGCGGGGCAGATCGTCCCGGGAGGCAAGTGTATGGCCTTCTCCGTCATGGAGGGACACATCAAAAAACTACATGGAGCCGGATACTTAGCCGTGGATATCGCGCACCGGCTTCCAGCCGCGGGGCAGATCGTCCCTACCCCGGAACCTCACAAAAGGGTGGTTTTCCTCCCCCACTTCGTCCGCGGACTGGGGTTTCCCCTCTATCCATTCGTCCGCGGCCTCATGTTATATTACGGGCTGGACTTTTATGATCTGGCCCCGAATTTTATCCTCAACATCTCGGCGTTCATCGTTGTGTGCAAGGCTTTCCTCCGCATCCGGCCCAATTCGGCCTATGGCTGAAGACCTTCAATATCAAGCCGAAGGTAGTAGGCGGCCAACAAGCGGAATGCGGCGGAGCCATGGTGGGAAAAATGCCCAATGTTACATGGCTCGAGGGCTCCTTCGTGGAGACCGTAAAGGGGTGGCAATTGGGGTGGTTCTACATCACCGAGCCGCGTGACACCAATTGGGTGTCGGCCCCCGAGTTTCGATACGGAATCCCCACGCGGCTCACTTCCAGGAAGGAGAAGGGCCTGTCTTGGGGCTCTTCGGTGGAGCTGGACGGACTCCAGAAGTGTATCCGGAACATGACAAGCAAGAAACTTAAGCTTTTCAACATAGTCCAGGTCATGCTCTTCCACCGGATCCTCCTGTGTCAACAACGGGCTTTCAACTTATGGGAGTTCAACCCGGCCCAACACCAGACTCTACATGAGCTCTTTGACACGAGGCATAAGGACATCTGGAAGGTGCTGTTCAAGGGCGCCGAGGTCCCTCCTTCTCTTACTGAGGACTGCGGGCTAAGCGCGAAGCGCCTTGCGAATCCGGTAAGTTCTATACATCCGGCAGGGTATTTATTTCCCATAGCTTAACCATGTGCGGGGTTTGAGCTCCCATGCCTTTGACAGGACTGGGTGGAGACATCGAAATAGATTAACTGTCCGGCCCCTCTGCCCGAAGACCCTGCGGACGCTCTCCTGATGGAGATGCGGACTCCGGCTCCTTATGAGGTGCCGGAGAAGACCAAGAAGAAGGCCAAGGGAACCCGAAAGAGTTCCGGCGCCAGGTGGTATCGGACTCATCGTCCGATAACTCCGAGACGCACTCCTCCCATGAAAACGAGGAGAAGGAAGACGAAGACTCTCCCCCTCCAGCTGGGGGAGACAAGAAAAGGAAGGCCGCCCCAACCGGGGAGGCCAAAGGGTCCAAGAAGGGAAGGACTCTCCTTCCGGACTGTTCCACCGCCGCCGCCGACGGTGAAGACGAGTGGCTGCTCAGGGCCAAGCCCCTAGCGAAGTCGTAAATATTCGGATACCAGAGTAACTCATAGCATACTTTTGTTGCACTGCTTCTCCTAGTGTAGAATATGATTATGCAGTCCGCCCCAAGCCCGTATCGACGTATCATCATCGGACGGTTGCTTGGACTCGTCAGACATGGATAGTGATACACTTCCAACCGCCACCTCTCCTTGCCCTACGGACAATGCCGAGGTACTGTCTCAAGGGGCACCGAGCCAGGGGGAGATAGTCCCGGAGGCGCCTCTAGGCGACCTTCCGAACTCCAGGAGCAAAGGAAGCAAGGCTCCCAGGGGCCCCAAGTTCGGCCCACAGCCGAACACCACGCCGGAACCTCCAGTGGTTCCGGACTCGGGCAAGCGGCCCCCTTCCAAGAGGGGCAAGCCGTCCATGCCGGTGACCTCTGTCCATCCAGAGGCACCGGACGAACTGCTGGGAGCGCTTCGCGGTGCTTCCATCGACGAAGAGCACCGCACTATTATGAGTGCGGTGATCAAGAAGGTTCAGTCCGCCAAGAGCGGACTAACTGAAGCTTGTACCAGCCTTCTAACAGGCTTTTAGGTAAGTATTTAAAATATAGGAAAAATATTATCGCATAGACAGTAGCCCCTGATGCTCTGTTTGGTGTTCACAAAGAAAAGCCGAATAGAGGATCAAAAAATATCTGCAGGAGTCTAATATAAGTATGTCTGTATGCGTATGCAGGCTTCGCTCCTGACTTCTGCCGCACTGACTGCGGAGGTCGCCGCCCTGAAGCAGAACTTCGAGCGGTCCGAGAAAGAGCTCGGCCATGCCAAGAGGCAGCTCGAGGAGAACAAAGGTAAGTAATACCTTGTCTATATAAAAAGGAAAATGTGGTTGCGAACTGACAGGATCATCATGAATGTGCTAGGGGCCACGACCGAAGTGGCGACCCTGAAGCAAGCGTTGTCCGAGGCCGAAAGCAAAGCGGCCAAGGAGTGCACCGAGCGGGAGAGACAAGAGGCATGGGTGGGCGAGGTGCAGCAAGAGCTCCAGGCTCTCGTGAAGAAACACGAGACTTTGGAGCTTGACTCGAGGACGCGAGAGTCCGAGCTTGCCTCGGCCCTCGAGAGCACAAAGCATGCCAAGGCTGAAGCCCAAAAGGCCCTCCAGGAAATTGAGGCGATGAGGAAGATAGCAGCGGGTAAGGCATTCAATATGCAAAGCAAGCATGTGAAAGTAAATTACTTGTTACTTACCCGATTCCGGAGCTCTCCTGGAGCATTCGCAGATTTGCCCTGCAGCGCGTCGGATGCCGCGAAGTTTTACCAGGCCGAGGAGGAAGCTCGATAGAGAAGTTGTTCTGGTCTCAGTGTACTGGGACCGAACACCCGATGCCTATGAGCGACCAGCTGAAGCAACTGGTCGAGTTGCACAAGGCGGCCGAACAGGCCATGATGGGCCTTATAGTCCGGATGTGGCCTGGCGACTCCCTTCCTGACAGCTACTTCGGCCTGGTGAGGCAGCTTGTGGATGCCTGCCCACGGCTGGAAGTCATCAAGCGGTCCGTCTGTATCGAAGGTGCCCGTCGGGCTTTTGCCCGTGCAAAGGTGCACTGGGCCAAGATGGACACCGAGAAGGTGGTGAAGGAGGGGCCGCCGCAGGGCAAGGAGCATCGCCACCCCGAAATGTATTATGAGGGTGTCCTGAAGGGTGCCCGTCTTGTGGCGGACGAGTGTGCGAAGGATGTAATATTTGAATGAACTCGCTCGTGTGATCCTGTATTATGAAAACTTGTTCATATGCGCTATGCAACGCTTGTTTGAATTTAAAATATTACCTTTTGTGTAGCTGTTTATCAAATCTGAGAGATGGCCAGTCGTTGGCTTCTGCCCCCATGCCACGAGTGCTGGGGTGTTCGGTATAAATCTGAGCACTCTTTTTCCCATTGTTGGGTCCTTCGAGGGAGGTGCTCGGCTCAACGAACAAGGCAATCAGACTATAATGCTTTATCACTCTCACTTAGCCATAGAAGTCTACAATTTTAAATTTTGGCGAAGCCCCTAGTATTCGGAAGGCCAAATTCGGGGTGCTATACACGCCTAAGCCGGACAAAGCCGACTCCTCGCCCTAAGCGGCATAAGTCTTTAGGGACTCGAGACCTCTCGAGCAGCAACCGGCTCTCGCCTTATCATGACAGTCAGTTTTAGCTTTCTCTACTGAGGTGCTTAGTCCAGATGAACCGGGGCACAATCACAGTAGTTCTCCCAGTGCTACCTTAGCCGATATAGCGGAACGTAAGGTACCAAAACATGGGAGCCGGGCAAACCCAACTATTGACCCAAGACATGATTCGGAGCTGATGCATATAATGCTATAAGTTCGGGGTGTCGCACTGTCGAAAGTGTTCGGACTTCTCACGCTGTATTATGGGGTATGCTTAAGCCCCTGGCGTATTGGTCGTACCAGAGTGTACGGGTGCTGAATGTCATGAATGAACACACACACACACACACATATAAAAGGAATAGAGAATGCGGTAATAGTCTAGTGCTATGCATTGTTTATTCAAAAAGGTGCGTCGAAGCAGAATGATACAAGTAGTGTGATAAACAAAAAAAGTAGGACTATTTGATATGTCCCCTCCAAGGGCAAGCTGAGGAACGGTATTTAAAGCAAGCATTTCACTCGTTATCAGAGGCCACCTGGGAGTTCCGTGGTGCGACGTAGATTTCTGCCTCCTTGGTTGTTGCATCGTGTGTCCAGCAATCGTACTGCCGGACGGGGTTTCCAGAGATTAAAGTCCTGAAAGAGAGAAAAATAACAAAGCGGGAAGCCCCTAGCGCGGTTGAGCCGCGTCTTGGGGCGTGCCATAGTCGTGCCCCCCTCCCCACCTGTGCCCATGGTATTTTCAATGCGTAATTATGTACGCGTGGCGCAGATTTCGCCGTTCGGCTGGTACTGGGGTGGGGGCCGCATTGCTACGCAAGCTCGGAACGTGCCAGGCGGACTTGTTGCCGATTACTCCAGGCGCGCTTGAAGGTGTCCGGGCCTTTAGTCGCCGAACTGGTGGATTTCCTTAAGAGGCTGCTTTGCGCTTCTGCTGCGAGGGCCATAGTGTGCTACTACGTGCGGAGAGAGCGCTCTGTGTTTCCATTGACTGTGATGACCCCCCGAGGTCCTGGCATCTTGAGCTTGATATATGCATAGTGCGGTACCGCGTTGAATCTCGCAAATGTGGTTCGCCCGAGCAGTGCATGATAGCCGCTGCGGAACGGGACAATATCGAAGATTAACTCCTCGCTTCAGAAGTTATATGGGGATCCGAAGACCACTTCCAGTGTGACTGGGCCTATGCAATGGGCCTCTACACCTGGTATGATGCCTTTGAAGGCCGTTTTGTGGGTTTGATCCTTGAGGGGTCTATACCCATTTTGCACACTGTATCCTGATAAAGCAGGTTTAGGCTGCTGCCACCGTCCATAAGGACTCGAGAGAGGTGAAATCCGTCGATGATTGGGTCTAGGACCAGTGCGGCGAATCCGCCACGACGGATACTAGTGGGATGGTCCCTGCGACCGAAGGTGATCGGATAGGAGGACCATGGGTTGAACTTTGGGGCGACTGGCTCCAACGCATATACATCCCTTGACGCACGGTTCCGCTCCCTCTCGGGGATGTGGGTTGTGTATATCATGTTCACCGTCCGCACTTGTGGGGGGAACCTCTTCTGTCCTCTGGTGTTCGGCTGTCGGGGCTCTTCCTCGTCATCGCTATGTAGCCCCTTATCTTTGTTTTCGGCGTTTAACTTGCCGGCCTGCTTGAACACCCAACATTCCCTGTTGGTGTGGTTGGCTGCCTTGTCGGGGGTGCCATGTATTTGGCATGAGCGATCGAGTATACGGTCCAAACTGGACAGGCCCGGAGTGCTTCTTTTGAATGGCTTTTTCTGCCGACCGGGTTTAGAGCCTCTGAATCCAGCATTGACTACCCTATCTTCGGTATTGTCGCTGTTGACGCGGCGCTTATGTTTGTTGCGACGTGACCTGCCATTGTTATCCTTGGTATCTGAAGTACGGTGGTTTTTTGATATGTTATTGCTGCGAGCCAGATAGCTGTCCTCTCCCACGCAAAAGCGGGTCATGAGTGTCATGAGGGCTGCCATAGATTTCGGCTTTTCCTGGCCAAGGTGCCGGACGAGCCACTCGTCACGGATGTTGTGCTTAAAAGCTTCTAGGGCCTCTGCATCCGGACAGTCGACGATTTGATTTTTCTTTGTCAGGAACCGTGTCCAGAATTGCCTGGCCAATTCCTCTGGCTGCTGAATTATGTGGCTCAAGTCATCGGCATCTGGTGGTCGCACATAAGTGCCCTGGAAGTTGTTGAGGAATGCGGCTTCTAGATCTTCCCAACAGCCAATGAATTCTGCTGGCAGGCTGTTGAGCCAATGCCGAGCTGGTCTTTTTAGTTTGAGTGGGAGGTATTTGATGGCGTGTAGATCGTCGCCGCGGGCCATGTGGATGTGCAGGAGGAAGTCCTCGATCCATACCGCGGGATCTGTTGTGCCGTCGTATGATTCGATATTTACGAGTTTAAAACCCTCTGGGATTTGGTGATCCATTACTTCGTCTGTGAAGCATATGGGGTGTGCGACGCCTCTGTAGTGGGCTATGTCGCGACACAGCTCGAATGAGTCTTGTCCGCTGTGTTCGGCCCGGCTGGATTTACTTTTACTGTATCTGGCATGACGGTTATCGTTTCGTGTAGTGGCGCGCCCTCGTGATCCGTAGATCGATCTTCAGTGTTTTGCTTTGTCCTCCAATACGTCTCACAGGTCTAGCATGTTTCCCCGTGACTTGTCATTTTTATTTGAGTGGCGTCGGGGTGCGGGCTAAGTTTTTGGCTGAAATGCCTCTCTGTCGCGGCCACGAGGTGGTCGATCAGCCGCATCGTATGCTGGAGATGTAGGTTTTAATGCTTCCTCCTCTAGGGGGTAGCAACCTGTGCTTTGGGTAACTCTTGGAGGGGTGTTCGAGTTCATATTCCTCGGCCACAAGGACTTCAGTCCATCTGTCAGCTAGCAAATCTTGATCAGCTTGAAGCTGCTGCTTTTTCTTAAGGCTATGTGCCGTGGCTATAAGCCGGCGCTTGAAGCGCTCTTGCTCGGCAGGATCCTCCGGCACGACAAATTCGTCGTCGTCGAGGCTTGCCTCGTCTTCGGAGGGAGGCATGTAATTATCATCCTCCGCCTCTCCATCTGCCGCTCTCTCGGGAGGGCTGGCTTCTCCATCCTCCTGCTCTAAATCTTGCTGGAGGGGATTGTTGTCATCTTCGGCACTGTCCGGAGTGCTATTATCTCCTGTGCCGGTGTCACCGCTTTTGCTTTGGCGAGACTTAGAGCGGCACCGCTGACGTCGGCGCTTGGGTTGCTTCTTGGAGGGGTCATCCTCCGCTATCTCGTCGCCATTGCCTTCTTTGGGTGTGTCCACCATGTATATATCATATGATGAGGTGGCTGTCCAGTGCCCTGTGGGCAGTGGTTCATCTTCGTCTCCCGCATCGTCGTCCATACAGTCGTTGTCTTTGGAGTCGAAGTCGAGCATGTCGGTTATATTTTCGACAGTGGCTACTAAGTGGGTGGTGGGTGGGCGGCGAATTTCTTCTTCATCCGCATCCCAATCCTGCCGAACATAGTTCAGCCAGGACTCTCCTAACAGGGAGAGAGACCTTAATGAGTTCAGTATGTCGCCGAAGGGCGAGTGCTAAAAGATATCCGCGGAGGTGAACTCCATGATCGGCGCCCAGTCTGATTCAATAGGCATGGGCGCAGGCGGTTCGAAGTCTGTGGCCGGGGAAGAATCCAGTAGTTCGGCGTCACGGCTCCCGTGAAGGGTAAGGTCGATACTCGGCTTGATCGCCGCTAAGAATACGGCGTTCGTGGCGGGGTCTATGCACCTGTCCATGGATGGCGCAATTGGCTCTGAATTGAGGGCCGGAGCGGTTGCTGGTGGGGTCTCCTAAACACTGTCCGATGGTAGAGCTAAATCATGCTCATCGTGACCGTGCGGCGCACTCGGCAGGGGCTCGAATCCGTCGAAGATCAAGTCTCCACGGATGTCGGACGTGTAGTTTAAGCTTCCAAACCTAACCTAATGGCTAGGGGCGTAACTCTCGATCTGCTCCAGATGGCCAAGCAAGTTGGCCCGCAGTGCGAAGCCGCCGAATACAAAGATTTGTCCGGGGAGAAAGGTCTCACCCTGGACTGCATTGCTATCGATGATCGAAGGAGCCATCAAGACTAACGGTGACGACACAGAGGAACTCTCAATGAAAGCACCAATGTCGGTGTCAAAATCGGCGGATCTCGGGTAGGGGGTCCCGAACTGTGCGTCTAAGGCGGGTCATAACAGGAGGCAGGGGACATGATGTTTTACCCAGGTTCGGGCCCTCTTGATGGAGGTAAAACCCTACGTCCTGCTTGATTGTTCTTGATAATATGAGTAGTACAAGATTTGATCTACCACGAGATCGGAGAGGCTAAACCCTAGAGGCTAGCCTATGGTATGATTGTATGTTGTCCTACGGACTAAGACCCTCCAGTTTATATAGACACCGGAGGGGGCTAGGGTTACACAAGGTCGGTTACAAAGGAGGAGATATGCATATCCGTATTGCCTAGCTTGCCTTCAACGCCAAGTAGAGTCCCATCCGGACACGGGATGAAGTCTTCAATCTTGTATGTTCATAGTCCAACAGTCAGACCAAAGGATATAGTCCGGCTGTCCGAAGACCCCCTTATCCAGGACTCCCTCAAGGGGTTTGCGGACTGGAATGCCGACTACAGAAGCCACGCGAGAAGGAAGATGGAGGAGGAGAAGAAGAGGAAGCTGGAGGAGGAGCAGAGGAACCAGAAAGCAGAACACCTTAAAGGCGTAGAATCAAAGCACGTGGAGTTGGCACTCCAATTCCAGCGGCAACAGCAGCAGATCGACTCACTTAGCCAAGAAAAGGGGTCTTAGCCGCAGCAGCAGCTAGCGGATGATCCAGCATTGGATAACACCATCCCATCCATACCGAGAAGCAGCGTGGGTTCCGCCCCGGGCGAGGCACTGCTGGATACATACCCTGTGGATGACATCATGGAGAACACTAATTGTGAGCTACACTTCACAATGAAGAACATATCCATGAAGGTGGCGGACGTCGTTGCTTTTACAAATCCCCCCGAAGCAACCTGCCATTGCAACCCGATTCCAGCTGGCTATGCTCGTGTCATGGTTGATGAAGTGCTGGACCAATATTAGGGGCTAGAGCTTGAAATTCCTGGAGGTGACGAGGAGCACACACTGGGAGAGGACATACATCGTATCATCCTATGGAGAAATGATTGCATCATCTTTCCAAGGCCACCGACACCGCGTCAGCTGACTGCTCCTCGAAGTTCGCCGCTGCATCAGCAGACTCCCGCTCCTCCAAGTCATCAGCCACCACCTCAGCACAGTCCTGCTCCTTCAAGTCTGCCAAGGCGTCAGGCCACTCCTCCTCCTCCAAGTCCGGCACCGCTTCAGGCTACTCCTCCTGCTCCAAGTCCGGCACCGCATCAGCCCACTCCTCCTCCTCCAAGTCAGCCACGTCAGCCGTCTTCGCAGCCTCAGCAACAGCGGAGGAGAGCCGCCGCAGCTATGGTGCATAGCGGTACAAGTCGAGGTATAGGATCAGGTACAGGAGGCAAGAGATTCCAATTTGGTCCAAGCCTCGCGCCTCTTCGAAGAGGCCTTACGACCTGACTCTGGAGGAAAACGAAGTCGAATGCCAAGCCCAAGTGAGGGCCCATTTTAGACCGAAACCGACACCGCCGCCAAAGGAGAAAGTGCCTGAGCGTGTCGTTGACCACTTTATTCGTATGGCCGAAGCACCACCTCCCAAGCCTGTTGACTCAGACTATGCGCGCCGAATCATAAAGGTACATCGAGCACAACGAAAGAAGGAGTTAAGATCGAGCTCGAGCCAAGCAGCTGGCAAAAAAGCGGGAAAACCGTTCCCCGGCTAGGAGAACGGGCGGTGCAATCGATCCCCCCGCTTGTTGTACCAACACATGCGAGTACCCGCACCAATCAACTGGTAATAACCGATGAGCAGAGAAGGAAGACTAAATAACTCAATATCACTGTTTATCAACTCCTAGAGATTGAGCCCATGGATACACTCAAATAGGAGGACATAAAACGGAAATATGTCCGCGACGAACCTTTGGTCAAGCCTGAGGAGGTCAAGAAGCTCTCAACGAGAATGTATGAATTGCATCAATGGAACATGGAAATTACCAAGACTACCAATTGAGAATCCCTCATGATGAAAGTCAAGGAAGAGCATTACTTCCATGAGCCAGCTCTGTCTGTTGAGTATACATAGCTGTTTCAGTTATTCAATCAAGACGCACTCGACAAATCTATCGTCAATTGCTATTGTCTGTTAGTGATTTTTTTTGTAATTTAAGTCTCAAGCTAGCTGTAGTACTCTCGTTGATCATTACCTGTAATTATCCTCACTATATTATTTTATGTGGTATTATGCAGGATGAAGATGTATGAAATGAAAAAAGCTGGATGCTATGGCATTGGTTTCATTGACCCAAATACCATTAATGAAGAGACATGGACATATGAATGGTACCGACAAGAAGTAGAGAACAACATGCTAGAGTTCTTGAAGCGCTTCAATACCAATCGAGATATACTACTTCCTTACAATTTCCTGTGAGTCACACTGTCTTGTACTACAAATTCTATTTTTGCTTACTAGCTAGATGTTAATAAGTGTATAGGGTTTAGGATAGTTGATGAGTGTTATGCACATGCCCGCTTAATTTATATATATGCAAACGTATGCGCATGTAGTTTCCCTAGATCTTGTTAGTCATTAAAGTTGAAGAAGGAACAGTTGAAGTATTGTACTCACTACTTAAAAAACCTACTGACTACACAATCCTGAAGGGGATAGTCGACAGGTAATTTCAATCGTTATTGAACTATGTGTCGGCCTCTTTAGTTCGTCATTTCCTGATATCGACTAATTAATTACTCCTTTATTCATTTTCTTTGCCGGCGGGCAGGACTTGGAAAAAGTTCATCAAAACGGGTCCAAGCGAATGGAAACAAAAGCTGCATTGGTTTCGACGTAGGGTAAGTAATTAAGTATAGTACTAGCTAGCTACCATATCTTTAATTCTAGTTTCAATACCATTAATTATCATGCTTGAATAATTATTATCCGACTGAATTCTATTCTCGTAAACGCCATGAAGCAGGCATCGGGGACTGATTTATGTGCATACTACGTTTGTGAGAACATTCGCATGATGGCGTCCGAAAGGACCAAATCTGCTAGACAGCTATGGGTACGCTTGCCACAACACTATTCACAATTTTTACATCATTATCGACATCTAATCACACAACTAATATATGCATATTGATCTCCTTCTTAAAAGTTCAGTGAGGTGCGGGATCAGCTCCTACCGGAGAATCGCGTACGAGCAATTCAAGAGGAAATAGCGGGATTTTTGCTCGACCAGGTCATAGATCCCAAAGGAGAATACCATTACCTGCTACTGCAGTAATGCCTCCATGTAGGAGAAATTGTATATACCAAATTGTATATATGTATACATGTGTATGTGTGAATGGTGCGGTGCGAGACATTCGATGATATATATATGATCGGTTCTACGAGAAATTCTATTTATATATATGCAGGACGTGTACAATATGTAGTATCATAAAATACCAGCAAATGAAAGAGAAATAAATGGAAAACACAAAATTAAAGGAAAAAGAAATCATGAACCCAAACCCCCCAAACCTTCTAGTACCGGTTGGTGTTACAAACCGGTACTAAAGTGTTGGGCTCTATGGTAGGGTGCGTCGACTGCAACCAAGAACATGCTACGGGAGATGGATCACGGATCGTTATCACTAGACGCGCAGTGCCGTGCAGCGGAAGAAGAGTTGGGGCAGCGCATTCGCATGGATCATCTCCTCCTCGTCCGATCTCCCTCGAAGAGCCGGTCGTCGGATCCCTCGTACAGGTTCGCCGGAGCGGCACAAGTGCATCGCCTCTAATGGTATCCGCACGTGCAGGAGGAACATCGTGCGGCGGACTGCTAGGTCCGATCACACAACTAGCGGCGAGTGGAGGTGTCTATTCGCAACACATGCAAACCTTAGTGACAGCACCAAAGCGATCAACCGCATGAGTGTGCTGCACCCCCAGTTTATATAGGCGTCCGTCGCAGGCTCAACACTTGGGCCTCGCACGGACCCTAAAGCCCATAAGTCTACTCAGCCAGAATCTGAACACAGCTCGGATCACATCTGACCAGTGTCCTCGGATCCGACCTTGTAGGCTCCTTCCCTTAAGCGCGAAACCCCTTAGGTTCAAGCCGGCTTGGTCGCAGTTCGGATCACCTCCAAACTACACAGTTGGTAGCGGCCCCTAGAAAGGCATGTCGAACACCAAGCAGACTATGAAGCTGGTTAGGTGAACCTGTACATCATACTTCTATTCCATTTGCCACACGATATATGTTGTCGGGCACAAGGCGAGTCTTTCATCCTTGTGCTAGCCCAACCTCTTTCTCGTTCCAGTGATGTCGACCACAAACCGGATTATCTCATAATCCTTGTCGCATGCCCATGCTTATCTTGGTCGGATCACACGAGGGGCCCAGAGTATATCTCTCGTAATAGGAGGGGCAAATCCCATCTTGCTCAACCATGTCTCGCAGCATGGGTCGGGACATGCCCGAAACCTACCTTTGTAACTACCCAGTTACGGAGTAGCGTTTGGTTAGCCCAAAGCAAGTTTGTCACCATCCCGAGTACATGTGCCAGCTTAGGTCTTAGGACATAGAACGTATGTTGTACTAGAGACTCACAGATGACATATCGCCGCGTCTCATAGTTGGGTATGTCCGACTCGGACCTTATCTCAACTTGGATCCAACTATGTCGAATCCGACCAGATCCTCGCAAGTCCATATTATCCGGTTAGCATCGAATGCTCCATGGCTAGTGAGACCAAGCCATCGACCGTGTCATATGCTAGTCTAGTCGGCTGCGCATCCACACAGCCCTTTCGACTAGGGACCTTTTAGGATAGTCATCATACAATGTATAGTCTCACAAACAAACCACGTACTTGATGATACACATCATTGATAATGTCCAAGGACTATCTTTATTCATTAACACATAGGAAATATCATCATACATGATTGCCTCTAGGGCATATCTCCAATAGTCTCCCACTTGCTCTAGAGAAAATCAAATAGACATCGAATGCCCATAGCTCTAACGTGCCCCTCATGCTTGGATTGTGGAAGCGGCTTAGTTAACGGATCTGCAACATTTGCATCTGTGTGAATTTTGCATAACTCAACATCACCATTCTTTACGATCTTTCGTATCAGGTGATATTTCCGATCAATGTGTCTGGTCTTGTGGTGATCCCTCGGCTCCTTGGCTTCTGCGATGGCACCAGAATTATCACAATAAAGGTCCAACGGTTTTACCGAGGCTTGGAAATTACCAAGATCATCCGGAAAGTTCCGGATCCAAACACCTTCCTTGGCAGCTTCACAAGCCGCAATGTATTAGGCTTCAGTGGTAGAATCGGCCGCCGTATCTTGCTTGGAACTCATCCAGCTCACTGCTCCTCCGTTCATGACATACACGAATTCGGACTGTGATCGACTATCATCTCTGTCGGTTTGGAAACTAGCATCGGCGTAACCCCTTACGACGAGATTTTCCTCGCATCCATAAACTAGGAACATCTCTTTTGTCCTTTTCAGGTACTTCAAAATAGTCTTTACCACTGCCCAGTGACTCTCACCTGGGTTGGCCTAGTATCTGTTGGGTTTCGTAGTAATTTCAAAAATTTTTCCTACGCGCACGCAAGATCATGGTGATGCATAGCAACGAGAGGGGAGAGTGTGATCTACGTACCCATGTAGATTGACAACGGAAGCGTTTGGTTGATGTAGTCGTACGTCTCCACGGCCCGACCGATCAAGCACCAAAACTACGGCACCTCCGAGTTTTAGCACACGTTTAGCTCGATGACGATCCCCGGACTCCGATCCAGCAAAGTGTCGGGGAAGAGTTCCGTTAGCATGACGGCATGGTGACGATCTTGATGTACTACCGTCGCAGGGCTTCGCCTAAGCACCGCTACAATATTATCGAGGACTATGGTGGAAGGGGGCACCGCACACGGCTAAGAATATGATCACGTGGATCAACTTGTGTGTCTAGGGGTGCCCCCTGCCCCCGTATATAAAGGAGCAAGGGGAGGAGGCCGGCCGGCCCTATATGCGCGCCAAGGAGGAGTCCTCCTCCTAGTAGGAGTAGGACTCCTACTAGGAGGGGGAAAGAAGTGGGGACGGAGAGGGAAAGGGGGGCGCCGCCCCCTCTCTCCTATTCCAATTCGGACCAGGGGGAGGAGGCGCGCGGCCCACCTCTGGCTGCCCCTCTCTCTCTCCACTAAGGCCCATATGGCCCATTACTTCTCCCGGGGGGTTCCGGTAACCCTCCGGCTCTCCGGTTTTCTCCAAAATCACCCGGAACACTTCCGGTGTCCGAATATAGCCGTCCAATATATCAATCTTTATGTCTCGACCATTTCGAGACTCCTCGTCATGTCCGTGATCACATCCGGGACTCCGAACTAACTTCGGTACATCAAAACTCATAAACTCATAATATAACTGTCATCGAAACCTTAAGCGTGCGGACCCTACGGGTTCGAGAACAATGTAGACATGACCGAGACACGTCTCCGGTCAATAACCAATAGTGTAACCTGGATGCTCATATTGGCTCCTACATATTCTACGAAGATCTTTATCGGTCACACCGCATAACAACATACGTTGTTCCCTTTGTCATCGGTATGTTACTTGCCCGAGATTCGATCGTCGGTATCTCAATACCTAGTTCAATCTCGTGACCGGCAAGTCTCTTTACTCGTTCCGTAATACATCATCTCACAACTAACTCATTAGTTGCAATGCTTGCAAGGCTTATGTGATGTGCATTACCGAGAGGGCCCAGAGATACCTCTCTGACAATCGGAGTGACGAATCCTAATCTCGAAATACGCCAACCCAACATGTACCTTTGGAGACACCTGTAGAGCTCCTTTATAATCACCCAGTTATGTTGTGATGTTTGGTAGCACACAAAGTGTTCCTCCGGCAAACGGGAGTTGCATAATCTCATAGTCATAGGAACATGTATAAGTCATGAAGAAAGCAATAGCAACATACCAAACGATCGGGTGCTAAGCTAATGGAATGGGTCATGTCAATTAGATCATTCATCTAATGATGTGATCCTGTTAATCAAATGACAACTCTTTGTCCATGGTTAGGAAACATAACCATCTTTGATTAACAAGCTAGTCTAGTAGAGGCATACTAGTGACACACTGTTTGTCTATGTATTCACACATGTATTATGTTTCCGGTTAATACAATTCTAGCATGAATAATAAACTTTTATCATGATATATAAGGAAATAAATAATAACTTTATTATTGCCTCTAGGGCATATTTCCTTTAGTCTCCCACTTGCACTAGAGTCAATAATCTAGATTACACAGTAATGATTCTAACACCCATGGAGCCTTGGTGCTGATCATGTTTTGCTCGTGGAAGAGGCTTAGTCAACGGGTCTGCTACATTCAGATCCGTATGTATCTTGCAAATCTCTATGTCTCCCACCTGGACTAGATCCCGGATGGAATTGAAGCGTCTCTTGATGTGCTTGGTTCTCTTGTGAAATCTGGATTCCTTTGCCAAGGCAATTGCACCAGTATTGTCACAAAAGATTTTCATTGGACCTGATGCACTAGGTATGACACCTAGATCGGATATGAACTCCTTCATCCAGACTCCTTCATTCACTGCTTCTGAAGCAGCTATGTATTCTGCTTCACACGTAGATCCCGCCACGACGCTCCGTTTAGAACTGCACCAACTGACAGCTCCACCGTTTAATGTAAACACGTATCCGGTTTGCGATTTAGAATCGTCCGGATCAGTGTCAAAGCTTGCATCAACGTAACCATTTACGATGAGCTCTTTGTCACCTCCATATACGAGAAACATATCCTTAGTCCTTTTCAGGTACTTCAGGATGTTCTTGACCGCTGTCCAGTGATCCACTCCTGGATTACTTTGGTACCTCCCTGCTAGACTTATAGCAAGGCACACATCAGGTCTGGTACACAGCATTGCATACATGATAGAGCCTATGGCTGACGCATAGGGAACATCTTTCATTTTCTCTCTATCTTCTGCAGTGGTCGGGCATTGAGTCTGACTCAACTTCACACCTTGTAACACAGGCAAGAACCCTTTCTTTGCTTGATCCATTTTGAACTTCTTCAAAATCTTGTCAAGGTATGTGCTTTGTGAAAGTCCAATTAAGCGTCTTGATCTATCTCTATAGATCTTTATGCCTAATATGTAAGCAGCTTCACCGAGGTCTTTCATTGAAAAACTCTTATTCAAGTATCCCTTTATGCTATCCAGAAAATCTATATCATTTCCAATCAATAATATGTCATCCACATATAATATCAGAAATGCTACAGAGCTCCCACTCACTTTCTTGTAAATACAGGCTTCTCCAAAGGTCTGTATAAAACCAAATGCTTTGATCACACTATCAAAGCGTTTATTCCAACTCCGAGAGGCTTGCACCAGTCCATAAATGGATCGCTGGAGCTTGCACACTTTGTTAGCTCCCTTTGGATCGACAAAACCTTCTGGTTGCATCATATACAACTCTTCTTCCAGAAATCCATTCAGGAATGCAGTTTTGACATCCATCTGCCAAATTTCATAATCATAAAATGCGGCAATTGCTAACATGATTCGGACAGACTTAAGCATCGCTACGGGTGAGAAGGTCTCATCGTAGTCAACCCCTTGAACTTGTCGAAAACCTTTTGCGACAAGTCGAGCTTTGTAGACAGTAATATTACAGTCAGCGTCAGTCTTCTTCTTGAAGATCCATTTATTCTCAATTGCTTGCCGATCATCGGGCAAGTCAACCAAAGTCCATACTTTGTTCTCATACATGGATCCCATCTCAGATTTCATGGCTTCAAACCATTTTTCGGAATCTGGGCTCACCATCGCTTCTTCATAGTTCGTAGGTTCATCATGATCTATTAGCATGACTTCCAGAACAGGATTACCGTACCACTCTAGCGCGGATCTTACTCTGGTTGATCTACGAGGTTCAGTAGTATCTTGTTCTGAAGTTTCATGATCATTATCATTAGCTTCCTCACTAATTGGTGTAGGTGTCGCAGAAACAGGTTTCTGTGATGTACTACTTTCTAATAAGGGAGCAGGTACAGTTACCTCGTCAATCTTGTTAGTCATTAAAGTTGAAGAAGGAACAGTTGAAGTATTGTACTCACTACTTAAAAAACCTACTGACTACACAATCCTGAAGGGGATAGTCGACAGGTAATTTCAATCGTTATTGAACTATGTGTCGGCCTCTTTAGTTCGTCATTTCCTGATATCGACTAATTAATTACTCCTTTATTCATTTTCTTTGCCGGCGGGCAGGACTTGGAAAAAGTTCATCAAAACGGGTCCAAGCGAATGGAAACAAAAGCTGCATTGGTTTCGACGTAGGGTAAGTAATTAAGTATAGTACTAGCTAGCTACCATATCTTTAATTCTAGTTTCAATACCATTAATTATCATGCTTGAATAATTATTATCCGACTGAATTCTATTCTCGTAAACGCCATGAAGCAGGCATCGGGGACTGATTTATGTGCATACTACGTTTGTGAGAACATTCGCATGATGGCGTCCGAAAGGACCAAATCTGCTAGACAGCTATGGGTACGCTTGCCACAACACTATTCACAATTTTTACATCATTATCGACATCTAATCACACAACTAATATATGCATATTGATCTCCTTCTTAAAAGTTCAGTGAGGTGCGGGATCAGCTCCTACCGGAGAATCGCGTACGAGCAATTCAAGAGGAAATAGCGGGATTTTTGCTCGACCAGGTCATAGATCCCAAAGGAGAATACCATTACCTGCTACTGCAGTAATGCCTCCATGTAGGAGAAATTGTATATACCAAATTGTATATATGTATACATGTGTATGTGTGAATGGTGCGGTGCGAGACATTCGATGATATATATATGATCGGTTCTACGAGAAATTCTATTTATATATATGCAGGACGTGTACAATATGTAGTATCATAAAATACCAGCAAATGAAAGAGAAATAAATGGAAAACACAAAATTAAAGGAAAAAGAAATCATGAACCCAAACCCCCCAAACCTTCTAGTACCGGTTGGTGTTACAAACCGGTACTAAAGTGTTGGGCTCTATGGTAGGGTGCGTCGACTGCAACCAAGAACATGCTACGGGAGATGGATCACGGATCGTTATCACTAGACGCGCAGTGCCGTGCAGCGGAAGAAGAGTTGGGGCAGCGCATTCGCATGGATCATCTCCTCCTCGTCCGATCTCCCTCGAAGAGCCGGTCGTCGGATCCCTCGTACAGGTTCGCCGGAGCGGCACAAGTGCATCGCCTCTAATGGTATCCGCACGTGCAGGAGGAACATCGTGCGGCGGACTGCTAGGTCCGATCACACAACTAGCGGCGAGTGGAGGTGTCTATTCGCAACACATGCAAACCTTAGTGACAGCACCAAAGCGATCAACCGCATGAGTGTGCTGCACCCCCAGTTTATATAGGCGTCCGTCGCAGGCTCAACACTTGGGCCTCGCACGGACCCTAAAGCCCATAAGTCTACTCAGCCAGAATCTGAACACAGCTCGGATCACATCTGACCAGTGTCCTCGGATCCGACCTTGTAGGCTCCTTCCCTTAAGCGCGAAACCCCTTAGGTTCAAGCCGGCTTGGTCGCAGTTCGGATCACCTCCAAACTACACAGTTGGTAGCGGCCCCTAGAAAGGCATGTCGAACACCAAGCAGACTATGAAGCTGGTTAGGTGAACCTGTACATCATACTTCTATTCCATTTGCCACACGATATATGTTGTCGGGCACAAGGCGAGTCTTTCATCCTTGTGCTAGCCCAACCTCTTTCTCGTTCCAGTGATGTCGACCACAAACCGGATTATCTCATAATCCTTGTCGCATGCCCATGCTTATCTTGGTCGGATCACACGAGGGGCCCAGAGTATATCTCTCGTAATAGGAGGGGCAAATCCCATCTTGCTCAACCATGTCTCGCAGCATGGGTCGGGACATGCCCGAAACCTACCTTTGTAACTACCCAGTTACGGAGTAGCGTTTGGTTAGCCCAAAGCAAGTTTGTCACCATCCCGAGTACATGTGCCAGCTTAGGTCTTAGGACATAGAACGTATGTTGTACTAGAGACTCACAGATGACATATCGCCGCGTCTCATAGTTGGGTATGTCCGACTCGGACCTTATCTCAACTTGGATCCAACTATGTCGAATCCGACCAGATCCTCGCAAGTCCATATTATCCGGTTAGCATCGAATGCTCCATGGCTAGTGAGACCAAGCCATCGACCGTGTCATATGCTAGTCTAGTCGGCTGCGCATCCACACAGCCCTTTCGACTAGGGACCTTTTAGGATAGTCATCATACAATGTATAGTCTCACAAACAAACCACGTACTTGATGATACACATCATTGATAATGTCCAAGGACTATCTTTATTCATTAACACATAGGAAATATCATCATACATGATTGCCTCTAGGGCATATCTCCAATAGTCTCCCACTTGCTCTAGAGAAAATCAAATAGACATCGAATGCCCATAGCTCTAACGTGCCCCTCATGCTTGGATTGTGGAAGCGGCTTAGTTAACGGATCTGCAACATTTGCATCTGTGTGAATTTTGCATAACTCAACATCACCATTCTTTACGATCTTTCGTATCAGGTGATATTTCCGATCAATGTGTCTGGTCTTGTGGTGATCCCTCGGCTCCTTGGCTTCTGCGATGGCACCAGAATTATCACAATAAAGGTCCAACGGTTTTACCGAGGCTTGGAAATTACCAAGATCATCCGGAAAGTTCCGGATCCAAACACCTTCCTTGGCAGCTTCACAAGCCGCAATGTATTAGGCTTCAGTGGTAGAATCGGCCGCCGTATCTTGCTTGGAACTCATCCAGCTCACTGCTCCTCCGTTCATGACATACACGAATTCGGACTGTGATCGACTATCATCTCTGTCGGTTTGGAAACTAGCATCGGCGTAACCCCTTACGACGAGATTTTCCTCGCATCCATAAACTAGGAACATCTCTTTTGTCCTTTTCAGGTACTTCAAAATAGTCTTTACCACTGCCCAGTGACTCTCACCTGGGTTGGCCTAGTATCTGTTGGGTTTCGTAGTAATTTCAAAAATTTTTCCTACGCGCACGCAAGATCATGGTGATGCATAGCAACGAGAGGGGAGAGTGTGATCTACGTACCCATGTAGATTGACAACGGAAGCGTTTGGTTGATGTAGTCGTACGTCTCCACGGCCCGACCGATCAAGCACCAAAACTACGGCACCTCCGAGTTTTAGCACACGTTTAGCTCGATGACGATCCCCGGACTCCGATCCAGCAAAGTGTCGGGGAAGAGTTCCGTTAGCATGACGGCATGGTGACGATCTTGATGTACTACCGTCGCAGGGCTTCGCCTAAGCACCGCTACAATATTATCGAGGACTATGGTGGAAGGGGGCACCGCACACGGCTAAGAATATGATCACGTGGATCAACTTGTGTGTCTAGGGGTGCCCCCTGCCCCCGTATATAAAGGAGCAAGGGGAGGAGGCCGGCCGGCCCTATATGCGCGCCAAGGAGGAGTCCTCCTCCTAGTAGGAGTAGGACTCCTACTAGGAGGGGGAAAGAAGTGGGGACGGAGAGGGAAAGGGGGGCGCCGCCCCCTCTCTCCTATTCCAATTCGGACCAGGGGGAGGAGGCGCGCGGCCCACCTCTGGCTGCCCCTCTCTCTCTCCACTAAGGCCCATATGGCCCATTACTTCTCCCGGGGGGTTCCGGTAACCCTCCGGCTCTCCGGTTTTCTCCAAAATCACCCGGAACACTTCCGGTGTCCGAATATAGCCGTCCAATATATCAATCTTTATGTCTCGACCATTTCGAGACTCCTCGTCATGTCCGTGATCACATCCGGGACTCCGAACTAACTTCGGTACATCAAAACTCATAAACTCATAATATAACTGTCATCGAAACCTTAAGCGTGCGGACCCTACGGGTTCGAGAACAATGTAGACATGACCGAGACACGTCTCCGGTCAATAACCAATAGTGTAACCTGGATGCTCATATTGGCTCCTACATATTCTACGAAGATCTTTATCGGTCACACCGCATAACAACATACGTTGTTCCCTTTGTCATCGGTATGTTACTTGCCCGAGATTCGATCGTCGGTATCTCAATACCTAGTTCAATCTCGTGACCGGCAAGTCTCTTTACTCGTTCCGTAATACATCATCTCACAACTAACTCATTAGTTGCAATGCTTGCAAGGCTTATGTGATGTGCATTACCGAGAGGGCCCAGAGATACCTCTCTGACAATCGGAGTGACGAATCCTAATCTCGAAATACGCCAACCCAACATGTACCTTTGGAGACACCTGTAGAGCTCCTTTATAATCACCCAGTTATGTTGTGATGTTTGGTAGCACACAAAGTGTTCCTCCGGCAAACGGGAGTTGCATAATCTCATAGTCATAGGAACATGTATAAGTCATGAAGAAAGCAATAGCAACATACCAAACGATCGGGTGCTAAGCTAATGGAATGGGTCATGTCAATTAGATCATTCATCTAATGATGTGATCCTGTTAATCAAATGACAACTCTTTGTCCATGGTTAGGAAACATAACCATCTTTGATTAACAAGCTAGTCTAGTAGAGGCATACTAGTGACACACTGTTTGTCTATGTATTCACACATGTATTATGTTTCCGGTTAATACAATTCTAGCATGAATAATAAACTTTTATCATGATATATAAGGAAATAAATAATAACTTTATTATTGCCTCTAGGGCATATTTCCTTTAGTCTCCCACTTGCACTAGAGTCAATAATCTAGATTACACAGTAATGATTCTAACACCCATGGAGCCTTGGTGCTGATCATGTTTTGCTCGTGGAAGAGGCTTAGTCAACGGGTCTGCTACATTCAGATCCGTATGTATCTTGCAAATCTCTATGTCTCCCACCTGGACTAGATCCCGGATGGAATTGAAGCGTCTCTTGATGTGCTTGGTTCTCTTGTGAAATCTGGATTCCTTTGCCAAGGCAATTGCACCAGTATTGTCACAAAAGATTTTCATTGGACCTGATGCACTAGGTATGACACCTAGATCGGATATGAACTCCTTCATCCAGACTCCTTCATTCACTGCTTCTGAAGCAGCTATGTATTCTGCTTCACACGTAGATCCCGCCACGACGCTCCGTTTAGAACTGCACCAACTGACAGCTCCACCGTTTAATGTAAACACGTATCCGGTTTGCGATTTAGAATCGTCCGGATCAGTGTCAAAGCTTGCATCAACGTAACCATTTACGATGAGCTCTTTGTCACCTCCATATACGAGAAACATATCCTTAGTCCTTTTCAGGTACTTCAGGATGTTCTTGACCGCTGTCCAGTGATCCACTCCTGGATTACTTTGGTACCTCCCTGCTAGACTTATAGCAAGGCACACATCAGGTCTGGTACACAGCATTGCATACATGATAGAGCCTATGGCTGACGCATAGGGAACATCTTTCATTTTCTCTCTATCTTCTGCAGTGGTCGGGCATTGAGTCTGACTCAACTTCACACCTTGTAACACAGGCAAGAACCCTTTCTTTGCTTGATCCATTTTGAACTTCTTCAAAATCTTGTCAAGGTATGTGCTTTGTGAAAGTCCAATTAAGCGTCTTGATCTATCTCTATAGATCTTTATGCCTAATATGTAAGCAGCTTCACCGAGGTCTTTCATTGAAAAACTCTTATTCAAGTATCCCTTTATGCTATCCAGAAAATCTATATCATTTCCAATCAATAATATGTCATCCACATATAATATCAGAAATGCTACAGAGCTCCCACTCACTTTCTTGTAAATACAGGCTTCTCCAAAGGTCTGTATAAAACCAAATGCTTTGATCACACTATCAAAGCGTTTATTCCAACTCCGAGAGGCTTGCACCAGTCCATAAATGGATCGCTGGAGCTTGCACACTTTGTTAGCTCCCTTTGGATCGACAAAACCTTCTGGTTGCATCATATACAACTCTTCTTCCAGAAATCCATTCAGGAATGCAGTTTTGACATCCATCTGCCAAATTTCATAATCATAAAATGCGGCAATTGCTAACATGATTCGGACAGACTTAAGCATCGCTACGGGTGAGAAGGTCTCATCGTAGTCAACCCCTTGAACTTGTCGAAAACCTTTTGCGACAAGTCGAGCTTTGTAGACAGTAATATTACAGTCAGCGTCAGTCTTCTTCTTGAAGATCCATTTATTCTCAATTGCTTGCCGATCATCGGGCAAGTCAACCAAAGTCCATACTTTGTTCTCATACATGGATCCCATCTCAGATTTCATGGCTTCAAACCATTTTTCGGAATCTGGGCTCACCATCGCTTCTTCATAGTTCGTAGGTTCATCATGATCTATTAGCATGACTTCCAGAACAGGATTACCGTACCACTCTAGCGCGGATCTTACTCTGGTTGATCTACGAGGTTCAGTAGTATCTTGTTCTGAAGTTTCATGATCATTATCATTAGCTTCCTCACTAATTGGTGTAGGTGTCGTAGAAACAGGTTTCTGTGATGTACTACTTTCCAATAAGGGAGCAGGTACAGTTACCTCGTCAACTTCTACTTTCCTCCCACTCACTTCTTTTGAGAGAAACTCCTTCTCTAGAAAGGATCCATTCTTAGCAACGAATGTCTTGCCTTTTGATCTGTGATAGAAGGTGTACCCAACAGTCTCCTTTGGGTATCCTATGAAGACACATTTCTCCGATTTGGGTTCGAGCTTATCAGGTTGATGCTTTTTCACATAAGCATCGCAGCCCCAAACTTTAAGAAACGACAACTTTGGTTTCTTGCCAAACCATAGTTCAGAAGGTGTCGTCTCAACGGATTTTGATGGTGCCCTATTTAACATGAATGCGTCCGTCTCTAAAGCATAACCCCAAAATGATAGCGGTAAATTTGTAAGGGACATCATAGATCGCACCATATCAAGTAAAGTACGATTACGACGTTCGGACACACCATTATGCTGAGGTGTTCCGGGTGGCGTGAGTTGCGAAACTATTCCGCATTGTTTCAGATGTAGACCAAACTCGTAACTCAAATATTCTCCTCCACGATCAGATCGCAGAAACTTTATTTTCTTGTTACGATGATTTTCAACTTCACTTTGAAATTCTTTGAACTTTTCAAATGTTTCAGACTTATGCTTCATTAAGTAGATATACCCATATCTGCTTAAATCATCTGTGAAGGTGAGAAAATAACGATATCCGCCACGAGCCTCAACATTCATCGGACCACATACATCTGTATGTATGATTTCCAACAAATCTGTTGCTCTCTCCATTGTACCGGAGAATGGTGTTTTAGTCATCTTGCCCATAAGGCACGGTTCGCAAGTACCAAGTGATTCATAATCAAGAGGTTCCAAAAGTCCATCGGTATGGAGTTTCTTCATGCGCTTTACACCGATATGACCTAAACGGCAGTGCCACAAATAAGTTGCACTATCATTATCAACTCTGCATCTTTTGGCTTCAACATTATGAATATGTGTGTTACTACTATCGAGATTCATCAAAAATAGACCACTCTTCAAAGGTGCATGACCATAAAAGATATTACTCATATAAATAGAACAACCATTATTCTCTGATTTAAATGAATAACCGTCTCGCATTAAACAAGATCCAGATATAATGTTCATGCTCAACGCTGGCACCAAATAACAATTATTTAGGTCTAATACTAATCCCGAAGGTAGATGTAGAGGTAGCATGCTGACCGCGATCACATCGACTTTAGAACCATTTCCCACGCGCATCGTCACCTCGTCCTTTGCCAGTGTTTGCTTAATCCGTAGTCCCTATTTCGAGTTGCAAATATTAGCAACAGAACCAGTATCAAATACCCAGGTGCTACTGCGAGCTATAGTAAGGTACACATCAACAACATGTATATCACATATACCTTTGTTGACCTTGCCATCCTTCTTATCCGCCAAATACTTGGGGCAGTTCCGCTTCCAGTGACCAGTCTGCTTGCAGTAGAAGCACTCAGTTTCAGGCTTAGGTCCAGACTTGGGTTTCTTCTCCTGATCAGCAACTTGCTTGCTTTTCTTCTTGAAGTTCCCCTTCTTCCCTTTGCCCTTTTTCTTGAAACTAGTGGTCTTGTTGACCATCAACACTTGATGCCCCTTCTTGATTTCTACCTCCGCAGCTTTCAGCATTGCGAAGAGCTCGGGAGTAGTCTTATTCATCCCTTGCATATTATAGTTCATCACAAAGCTCTTGTAGCTTGGTGGCAGTGATTGGAGAATTCTGTCAATGACGCAATCATCTGGAAGATTAACTCCCATCTGAATCAAGTGATTATTATACCCAGACATTTTGAGTATATGCTCACTGACAGAACTGTTCTCCTCCATCTTGCAGCAATAGAACTTATTGGAGACTTCATATCTCTCAATCCGGGCATTTTCTTGAAATATTAACTTCAACTCCTGGAACATCTCATATGCTCCATGACGTTCAAAACGTCGTTGAAGTCCCGATTCTAAGCCGTAAAGCATGGCACACTGAACTATCGAGTAGTCATCAGCTTTGCTCTGCCAGACGTTCATAACATCTGGTGTTGCTCCAGCAGCAGGCCTGGCACCCAGCGGTGCGTCCAGGACGTAATTCTTCTGTGCAGCAATGAGGATAATCCTCAAGTTACGGACCCAGTCCGTGTAATTTCTACCATCATCTTTCAACTTTGCTTTCTCAAGGAACGCATTAAAATTTAACGGAACAACAGCACGGGCCATTTATCTACAATTAACATAAACAAGCAAGATACTATCAGGGACTAAGTTCATGATAAATTTAAGTTCAATTAATCATATTACTCAAGAACTCCCACTTAGATAGACATCCCTCTAATCATCTAAGTGATCACGTGATCCAAATCAACTAAACCATAACCGATCATCACGTGAAATGGAGTAGTTTTCAATGGTGAACATCGCTATGTTGATCATATCTACTATATGATTCACGCTCGATCTTTCGATCTCAGTGTTCCGAGGCCATATCTGCATATGCTAGGCTCGTCAAGTTTAACCTGAGTATTCTGCATGTGCAAAACTGGCTTGCACCCGTTGTAGATGGACGTAGAGCTTATCACACCCGATCATCATGTGGTGTCTGGGCACGACGAACTTTGGCAATGGTGCATACTCAGGGAGAACACTTTTATCTTGAAATTTAGTGAGAGATCATCTTATAAGGCTACCGTCAATCAAAGCAAGATAAGATGCATAAAAGATAAACATCACATGCAATCAATATAAGTGATATGATATGGCCATCATCATCTTGTGCTTGTGATCTCCATCCTTGAAGCACCGTCGTGATCACCATCGTCACCGGCGTGACACCTTGATCTCCATCGTAGCGTCGTTGTCGTCTCGCCAATCTTATGCTTCTATGACTATCGCTACCGCTTAGTGATAAAGTAAAGCATTACAGGGCGATTGCATTGCATACAATAAAGCGACAACCATATGGCTCCTGCCAGTTGCCGATAACTCGGTTACAAAACATGATCATCTCATACAATAAAATTTAGCATCATGTCTTGACCATATCACATCACAACATGCCCTGCAAAAACAAGTTAGACGTCCTCTACTTTGTTCTTGCAAGTTTTACGTGGCTGCTACGGGCTTAAGCAAGAACCAATCTTACCTACGCATCAAAACCACAACGATAGTTTGTCAAGTTGGTGCTGTTTTAACCTTCGCAAGGACCGGGCGTAGCCACACTCGGTTCAACTAAAGTTGGAGAAACTGTCACCCGCAAGCCACCTATGTGCAAAGCACGTCGGGAGAACCGGTCTCGCGTAAGCGTACGCGTAATGTCGGTCCGGGCCGCTTCGTCCAACAATACCGCCGAACCAAAGTATGACATGCTGGTAAGCAGTATGACTTATATCGCCCACAACTCACTTGTGTTCTACTCGTGCATATACCATCAACATATAAAACCTAGGCTCGGATGCCACTGTTGGGTTTCGTAGTAATTTCAAAAAAAATTCCTACGCGCACGCAAGATCATGGTGATGCATAGCAACGAGAGGGGAGAGTGTGATCTACGTACCCTTGTAGATTGACAACGGAAGCGTTTGGTTGATGTAGTCGTACGTCTCCACGGCCCAACCGATCAAGCACCGAAACTACGACACCTCCGAGTTTTAGCACACGTTCAGCTCGATGACGATCCCCAGACTCCGATCCAGCAAAGTGTCGGGGAAGAGTTCCGTCAGCACGACGGCGTGGTGATGATCTTGATGTACTACCGTCGCAGGGCTTCACCTAAGCACCGCTACAATATTATCGAGGACTATGGTGGAAGGGGGCACCGCACACGGCTAAGAATATGATCACGTGGATCAACTTGTGTGTCTAGGGGTGCCCCCTGCCCCCGTATATAAAGGAGCAAGGGGACGAGGCCGGCCGGCCCTATAGGCGCGCCAAGGAGGAGTCCTCCTCCTAGTAGGAGTAGGACTCCTACTAGGAGGGGGAAAGAAGTGGGGAGGGAGAGGGAAAGGGGGGGCGCCGCCCCCTCTCTCCTAGTCCAATTCGGACCAGGGGGAGGAGGCGCGCGGCCCACCTCTGGCTGCCCCTCTCTCTCTCCACTAAGGCCCATATGGCCCATTACTTCTCCCGGGGGGGGGGGGGTTCCGGTAACCCTCCGGCTCTCCGATTTTCTCCGAAATCACCCGGAACACTTCCGGTGTCCGAATATAGCCGTCCAATATATCAATCTTTATGTCTCGACCATTTCGAGACTCCTCGTCATGTCCGTGATCACATCTGGGACTCTGAACTAACTTTGGTACATCAAAACTCATAAACTCATAATATAACTGTCATCGAAACCTTAAGCGTGCGGACCCTACGGGTTCGAGAACAATGTAGACATGACCGAGACACGTCTCCGGTCAATAACCAATAGCGGAACCTGGATGCTCATATTGGCTCCTACATATTCTACGAAGATCTTTATCGGTCACACCGCATAACAACATACGTTGTTCCCTTTGTCATCGGTATGTTACTTGCCCGAGATTCGATCATCGGTATCTCAATACCTAGTTCAATCTCGTGACCGGCAAGTCTCTTTACTCGTTCCGTAATACATCATCTCACAACTAACTCATTAGTTGCAATGCTTGCAAGGCTTATGTGATGTGCATTACCGAGAGGGCCCAGAGATACCTCTCCGACAATCGGAGTGACGAATCCTAATCTCGAAATACGCCAACCCAACATGTACCTTTGGAGACACCTGTAGAGCTCCTTTATAATCACCCAGTTACGTTGTGACGTTTGGTAGCACACAAAGTGTTCCTCCAGCAAACGGGAGTTGCATAATCTCATAGTCATAGGAACATGTATAAGTCATGAAGAAAGCAATAGCAACATACCAAACGATCGGGTGCTAAGCTAATGGAATGGGTCATGTCAATTAGATCATTCATCTAATGATGTGATCCTGTTAATCAAATGACAAGTCTTTGTCCATGGTTAGGAAACATAACCATCTTTGATTAACAAGCTAGTCTAGTAGAGGCATACTAGTGACACTCTGTTTGTCTATGTATTCACACATGTATTATGTTTCGGGTTAATACAATTCTAGCATGAATAATAAACTTTTATCATGATATATAAGGAAATAAATAATAACTTTATTATTGCCTCTAGGGCATATTTCCTTCAGTATCTACTTGTTAGGCTTATTGCAAAAGCAACATCAGGCCATGTACCTATCATGGCATACATGATGGATCCAATTGCTGAGGCATACGGAATCCGACTCATCCTACTTCGCTCATCAGATGTCGAAGAACTCTGAGTCTCGCTTAGCCTTATACCATGTGAGACAGGTAAGAACCCTTTCTTGGCCTCACTCATGTTGAACCGCTTCAACACTTTATCTACGTACGTGCTTTGGCTCAAGCCGAGCAGCCTCCTCGATCTATCTCTATAGATCTTGATGCCTAAAATGTAAACTACCTCACTAAGGTCCTTCATTGAAAACTTGCCATTCAATGATTCCTTGACCGAGTTCAGCATCGAAACATCATTTCCGATCAGTAGTATGTCATCCACATACAAGATCAAAAACACAATCGAGCTCCCACTTAACTTCTTGTATAAACAAGCGTCCTCATCGCTTTTTATGAAACCAAGACTAGTGACGACCTCATCAAAATGAATGTTCCAACTCCGACATGCTTACCTCAACCCATAAATGGATCTCTTGAGCTTACATACTTTACTAGTGCTAGTCAGATCGACAAAACCCTCGGGCTGTATCATATACACGTCCTCGGTTAAATTTCCGTGAAGGAAAGCCGTTTTGACATCCATTTTCCATATCTCGTAATTGAAATATGCAGCTATAGCTACTACGGTCCTCACCGACTTAAGCTTCGCTACCGGCGACTAAGTCTCGTCGTAGTCAATTCCTTGAACTTGTCCATAACCTTTAGCGATAAGCCGAGCTTTGTGATTCTGAACATTTCCATCCACGTCGGTTTTCTTCTTAAAGACCCATTTGCAGCCAATGGCCTTTACGCCAGGCAGTGGATCAACCAAGTCCCAGACTTGATTTTCATCCATGGACTTTAACTCGGATCTCATGGCCTCTAGCCATGCCTCGGAATCCGGGATCACCATCGCTTCCGCATACGTGGCCGACTCGTCGCTTTCTAGCAACAATACATCACGCACTCTACGCAATCTTTCCGACCTCCGTGGTTCCGGTGCCGCTTCCACTCCGGGTTCCCTGACTGACTCCGGTATGATCTCATCACTCGCCGAGCCATCCCCGAGTGGTACTCGAATTTCTTTGAGTCGGACCCTCCTCCCACTGGCCTCCCGACTGAGAAATTCCTTCTCAAGGAAAACCCCGTTCCGAGCAACAAACACTTTGTTCTCTTCCCGGTTGTAGAAGTTATATCCCAAGGTTTACCTCGGATATCCAACGAATATGCATTTATCCGACTTGGGTGTAAGCTTGTCTGACATAAGTCGCTTGACAAATGCTTCACAACCCCAAATCTTTAGAAAAGACAAACTGGTAGTTTTCCCGGTCCACATCTCATGTAGGTGTCTTATCTACGGATTTTGATGGTACACTGTTAAGTGTGAAAGTTGTAGTTTCTAGAGCATATCCCCAGAATGACAAGGGTAAATCCGTTTTGCTCATTATTAACCGGACCATGTTCAACAAGGTCCTATTCCTCCGTTCTAACACGTCGTTTCTCTGTGGCGTACCCGGAGGTGTGAGCTGAGGTACTATACCTCGGCTTTTCATATGATCATCAAACTCCTAGCTCATGTACTCACCTCCACGATTAGATTGTAGAAGTTTTATAGTCTTGCTGAGCTGATTCTCAACCTCATTTTGAAACTCTTTGAACTTTTCAAAAGTTTCCGACTTGTGCCTCATCAAATAGATATATCCATATCTACTCAAGTCGTCGGTAAATTCACAAAGTACTGATAGCCACCTCTGGCATTTGTGCTCATTGGACCACACACATCACTATGTATAAGTTCCAATAGCTCAGACGCCCTCTCGCAACTCTTTGCAAAAGGAGACTTAGTCATCTTGCCGAGCAAGCATGATTCGCATGTCTCGAACGACCCGAAGTCTGACAAACTTAGGAGCCCATCATCATGGAGCTTCTTCATGCGCTTCAGACTAATGTGTCCAAGCCGGCAATGCCAGAAGTACGTCGGATTTATCTCATTAGGCTTATGCCTCTTGACATTCATGCTATAGACCGGTTCCTGTTCTAGATTCAATATAAATAGCCCATCAACAATGGGTGCATAGCTGTGGAACATCCCATTCAAATAAATCGAACAACCATTGTCCTTTAAATTGAATTCATAACCTTGACTCATCAAGCATGAGGCAGAAATAATGTTCCGACTAAGTGCAGGAATGTAATAACAATTATTTAATTCCAAAATAAATCTAGAAGGAACCTAGAGCTGCATCGTGCCGACCTCTAATGCAGCAACTCTTGCTTTGTTGCCGACCCTGATGTCAATCTCCCCTTGTGCCACACGCCTAGTTCTTACCAGCCCCTGCATCGAGTTGCAAATATGAACAACCGATCCGGTATCAAATACCCAAGGGCTACTAGGTATGTCAGCAAGGTGAATGTGTATAACATATGTAACAAGTATACCTTTGCCTGAAGCAGCATTTCCGGCCTTCTTGTCATGCTCCGCAAGCCACTTGCTACTGTTCCTCTTCCAGTGACTAGTCTCCTTGCAATAATAGCAAATGGTCTTTGAGTCCGGTCCGGACTTCAGCGCAGCGGCAGAGGTTGCCATCTCCGTGCCCTTTGCCTTAGCCTTTTTTCTTGGACCAACTCTTCTTGAACTTAGCCCATTTCTTCACCATCAACACTTGATGTGTGCCTTTCTTAATATCCTACTCTGCCACTTTGAGCATCCCATGCAATTCAGTGAGCTTATTGTCCATGCCATGCATATGATAGTTCAAAATGAACGTCCCATAGCTGGGCGGAAGAGAACCCAGAACTGCATCAGTAGCCAGCTCATCCAAGAGCGGGAAGCCCAAACGATCCAAAGCTTGCACATATCTGATCATCTTAATCACATGTGGGCTCACTGGATCACCTTCCTTCAGCATGCAATCCATCAAGGATCGCTAGACGTTGAACCTTTCGGTCCTAGCCTGTGTCTGAAACATACTCTTGAGACTCTCGATCATATCGTAAGCCTCAACATTTTCGAAATGTTGCTGCAAATCGGGCTCCATACAAACCAGCATCAGACAACTGACCTCTGTTGATTCATCAACGAGTTTCCTGGAGGCATTCTTAGCTGTGGCACTAGCATTATCGGCAGGTTCCTCTAGAATTTGTTCCTTTTTATCATGCTTGAAAACAATTCTTAGATTTCTATACCAGGTGGTAAAGTTTGTTCCATTCAGTTTATCCTTTTTCAGAATTGATTTCAATGCAAAGTTGGGTTGAGCAGGTGGTGCCATTGATCTACAACAGAAAATATGCAATCACTAAGCAATGAGTTTATGTATAGTAATTCAAGCCTTAAATATAAATACTCCCACTAAAGTTGGCATCCCTCTTCAAACTCTTAATGATTCAGGATCCGACTAGTGAGCTTTAGTATCACTGCTAGACATCATGCCTATCTGGTAAGCAAATCCTTGCTAATCGTATCTCTATACGACTCCTGTCGGTCGGGAAGGTATCTCATACCCAGAGCCCCAACCTTCTTTGCCACAAGGCCCAAAACCATTTTGATAGCCTTGTCAAGTTAACCTGATGCAGTGCATGTCCGTGTCAGACACGAACCTTTCAGTTCAAGGACACCTAGTAGCACCCCAATTTTATGAGCCTACTACTAGACGCACTTGACGTGCGAAGGTGCAACATCGGGAATGGCACATTTCTTGATATTAATGAGTGATCTTTCTATCATTCTAACATGCATAGAAAACAAGAAGCATAACAATCACAAATAAAACATATATTGTGAAATAGTATGGCTCCTTCATGGCAGTTCTTCCAGGTCGGCTCCGACTCCGATGAACATCTAGGAACTCCATCTTGTTTGTCACACCGGGATGCCAAGCTACCAACCTGATCTCTATAATCCAACTACTACAACTAGTAATGAATTTTACATAGAGTCACACGTTGACACGCAGGTTGTTATACATTATAATGACAACACTTTGGCTCCTGCCGGCTGACAAACATGACACGCCGGCCATGTATAAATTACACACATGCATCACATACAAATGAGCCATACTATTCACATCAAACCTGCAAAACAAAGTTACACATAGAATCACATTCTACTAGTTTGAGTGATCGTGTACAAAATACAAGGTGCTACGCACATGGCGCAGCGCCCGGCGTTTTCAGAAATCACAGATCATGTCTGAACTCCAATCACGCCGAATTTTCTGATCTGATCGATCTCACAGATCATATCTGAACTCCGATCACGCCGAATTTTCCAATCTGACCGATCTCATCGATCATCGCGAGACTGGTAGGGGTAGGTTGTGTCACGACCTCATCGACTCCGATCATCAGAAAACATAGCCACATCGATCCCCATGTGCAGTTGATCTCATCAATCGTGCACACAACCGATCTTATCAACGACAACATATCACATCTGCTGCCTCCACATATCTAATATGCATACGATCTGAATTCAAATCCTATAGCAGAGGCTCTGATACCACTATTGGGCTCTACGGTAGGGTGCATCGACTGCAAATTAAAATTTTCCTACGCGCAGAACAACCAAGAACATGCTACGAGAGATGGATCATGGATCGTTACCACTAGACGCGTAGTGCCGTGCAGCGGAAGAAGAGTTGGGGTAGCGCGTCCACATGGATCGTCTCCTCCTCATCTGATCTCCCTCGAACAACCAGTCGTCGGATCCCTCGTACAGGTTCGCCAGAGTGGCACAAGTGCACCGCCTCTAACGGTATCCGCGTGTGTAGGAGGAACATCCTACGGCGGACTGCTAGGTCCTGTCACACAACTGACCGCGAGTGGAGGTGTCTATCCGCAACACATGCAAAACCTAGTAACAGCACCGAAGCGATCAACCGCATGAGTGTGCCGCAACCCCACTTTCTATAGGCATCCGTCGCGGGGTCAACACTTGGGCCTCGCATGGACCCTAAAGCCCATATGTCTACTTAGCCAGAATCCGAGCATAGCTCGGATCACATCCGACCAGTGTCCTCGGATCCGACCTTGTAGGTTCCTTCCCTTAAGCACGTGACCCCTTAGGTTCAAGCCAGCTTGGTCACAGTTCGGATCACCTCTGAACTGCACGGTTGGTAGCGGCCCCTAGCAAGGCATGCCGAGCACCAAGAAGACTATGAAGCTGGTTAGGGGAACCTGTACATCATACTTCCATTCCTTTTGCCACACGATATATGTTGTCGGGCTCAAGGCGAGTCTGTCATCCTTATGCTAGCCCGACCTCTTTCTCGTTCCAATGATGTCGACCACAAACCGGATTATCTCATAATCCTTGTCGCATGGCCATGCTTATCTTCGTTGGATCACACGAGGGGCCCAGAGTATATCTCTCCTGATCGGATGGGCAAATTCCATCTTGCTCGACCATGTCTCGCAGCATGGGTCTAGACAAGACCGAAACCTACCTTTGTAACTACCCAGTCATGGAGTAGCGTTTGGTTGGCCCAAAGCAAGTATGTCACCATGCCGAGTACATGCGCCAGCTCAGGTCTTAGGACATAGAACGTATGTTGTACAGGAGACTCACAGATGACATATCGCTGCGTCTCATAGTTGGGTCTGTCCGACTCGAACCTTATCTCAACTCGGATCCGACTACGTCGAATCCGACCAGATCCTCCCAAGTCCATATTATCCGATTAGCATCCAATGCTCCATGGCTAGTGAGACCAAGCCATCGACCGTGTCATATGCTAGTCTAGTCGGCTGTGCATCCACACAGCCCTTTCGACTAGGGACCTTTTAGGGCAGTCATCATACAATGTATAGTCTCACAAACAAGTCACGTACTTGCTGATACACATCATTGATAATGTCCAAGGACTATCTTTATTCATAAACACATAGGAAATATCATCATACACGATTGCCCCTGGGGAATATCTCCAACATAAAGGTCTCCCCGCCCCCGGCATTGGCTCGTGCCACATGGTGGCCCTTTAGTGGTGGTTTGTGCTGAACCAGTACTAAAAGGGGGGGACCTTTAGTCTCCACCCTTTAGTGCCGGTTATAGAACCGACACTAAAGGGCCTTACGAACCGGTGATACAAACCGGTTCTGCACTAGTGAGGTTTCATGGTTGTCATCTACAAGGTCAAGCTGGCTCCGATAGGGTTGCCGACAATGGTGCATCGGCGGCTCATTCTGATAGGGGAGCCACCACGTCCCTTGAGGGAGTCCTGGATTAGGGGGTCTCCGGACAGCCGGACTATATCCTTTGGCCGGACTGTTGGACTATGAAGGTAAGAGATTGAAGACTTCGTCCCGTGTCCGGATGGGACTCTACTTGGCGTGGAAGGCAAGCTAGGCAATACGGATATGTATATCTCCTCCTTTGTAACCGACTTTGTGTAACCCTAGCCTCCTCCGGTGTCTATATAAATCGAAGGGTTTAGTCCGTAGGACAACATACAATCATACCATAGGCTAGCTTCTAGGGTTTAGCCTCTCTGATCTCGTGGTAGATCAACTCTTGTAATACTTGTATCATCAAGAATAAATCAAGAAGGACGTAGGGCTTTACCTCCATCAAGAGGGCCCGAACCTGGGTAAAACATTGTGTCCCTTGCCTCCTGTTACCATCCGCCTTAGACGCACAGTTCGGGACCCCCTACCCAAGATCTGCCGGTTTTGACACTGACATTGGTGCTTTCATTGAGAGTTCCTCAGTGTCGTCGCCGTTAGGCTTGATGGCTCCTACGATCATTGATAGCGATGCAGTCCAGGGTGAGACTTTTCTCCCCGGACAGATCTTTGTGTTCGGCGGCTTCGCACTACAGGCCAACTCGCTTGGCCATCTGGAGCAGATTGAAAGTTACGCCCCTGGCCACCAGGTCAGGTTTGGAAGCTTAAACTACACGGCCGATATCCGCGGAGACTTGATCTTCAACGGATTCGAGCCCCTGCCTTGTGTGTCACACGGTCACGATGAGTACGATTTAGCTCTACCATCGGACAGTGTTCAGGAGATCGCACCGGCAGCCGCTCCGACCCTCAATTCAGAGCCAGTTGCGCCGTCCATGGACGGGTGGATGGACCCCACCACGAAGGCCTTATCCTCAGCGGCGATCGAGACGAACATCGACCTTACCCTGCACGAGAGCCGTTTTGTCAAACTGCCGGATCCTTCTCCGGCCACGGACTCCGAACCGCCTGCGCCCGTTCCTAGCGAATCCGATTGGGCGCCGATCATGGAGTTTACCTCCACGGATATTTTTCAGCACTCGCCCTTCGGCGACATACTGAACCATTAAGGTCTCTCTCCTTGTCAGGAGGATCCTGGCTGAACTACGTCCGGCAGGATTGGGGTGCGGATGATGAAGAAATTCGCTGCCCACCCACCACCCACTTAGTAGCCACTGTCGACGACTTAACTGACATGCTCGACTTCGACTCCGAAGACATCGATGGTATGGACAACGATGCGGGAGATGAAGAGGAACCACTACCCACAGGGCACTGGACAGCCACCTCATCATACGATATATACATGGTGGACACACCCAAAGAAGGCAATGGCGACGAGACAACGGAGGATGACCCCTCCAAGAAGCAACCCAAGCGCCGACGTCAGCGGCGCCGCTCTAAGTCCCGCCAAAGCAAAAGTGGTGATACTGGCACAGGAGATAATAACACTCTGGATAGTGCTGAAGATGGCACTAATCCACTCCTGCACGATTTAGGGCAGGAGAATGGAGAGGCCAGCCCTCTTGAGAGAGCGCCAGATGAGGAGGATAATAATTACATGCCTCCCTCCGAAGACGAGGCAAGCCTCGACGATGACGAATTCGTCGTGCCAGAGGATCCCGTCGAACAAGAGCGCTTCAAGCGCCGGCTTATAGCCACCGCAAATAGCCTTAAGAAGAAGCTGCACCAGCTTCAAGCTGATCAAGATCTGCTAGCTCACAGATGGATTGAAGTCCCGCGGCCGAGGAATATAAACTCGAACGCCCCTCCAAGAGTTACCCAAAATGCAGGTTGCTACCCCGACTGGAGGAAGAAGCATATGACGCGACTGACCGGCCACCTCATGGCCGCGACAGAGAGGCATTCCAGCCAAAAGCTCGGCCTGCACCCTGACGCCATTCAAATAAAAAGGCATGGGGAAATACGCCAGACTTGCAAGACATATTGGAGGACAAAGCAAAACACGCAAGATCAATCTATGGATCGCGGGGGCGCGCCACTACGCGAGACGATAATCGTCAAGCCGGATACAGTAAAAGTAAATCCGGCCGGGCCGAGCACAGCGGGCAAGACTCATTGGAGCTGCATCGCGATATAGCCCAGTACAGAGGCGCCGCACACCCCTTATGCTTCACAGGCGAAGTAATGGATCATCAAATCCCAGAGGGTTTCAAACCCGTAAATATAGAATCATACGACAGCACAACAAATCCTGCGGTATGGATCGAGGATTTCCTCCTGCATATCCACATGGCATGCGGTGATGATCTACACACCATTAAATACCTCCCACTCAAACTCAAAGGACCAGCTCGGCATTGGCTCAACAGCTTGCCAGCAGAGTCCATTGGCTGTTGGGAGGATCTGGAAGCCGCATTCCTCGACAACTTTCAGGGCACTTATGTGCGACCACCAGATGCCGATGACTTGAGCCACATAATTCAGCAGCCAGAGGAATCGGCCAGGCAATTATGGACACGGTTCCTAACAAAGAAAAATCAAATCGTCGATTGTCCGGATGCAGAGGCTCTAGCAGCTTTCAAGCACAACATCCGTGACGAGTGGCTAGCCCGGCACCTTGGTCAGGAAAAGCCAAAATCTATGGCAGCCCTCACGACACTCATGACCCGCTTTTGTGCGGGAGAAGACAGCTGGCTGGCTCGCAGTTACAACATATCAAAGAACCATGGTACTTCGGATACCAAGGACGGTAGTAGCAGGTCACGTCGCAACAAACATAAGCGCTGCATTAACAACGACAATACCAAGGATACGACAGTCAATGCCGGATTCAAAGGCTCTAAACCCGGTCAGTGGAAAAAGCCATTCAAAAGAAGCACTCCGGGCCCGTTCAGTTTGGACCGTATACTCGATCGCTCGTGTCAAATACACGGCACCCCGACAAGCCAACCAACCACACCAATAGGGATTGTTGGGTGTTCAAGCAGGCCGGCAAGTTAATTGCCAAAGACAAAGATACGGGGCTACATAGCGATGACGAGGAGGAGCCCCGGCAGCCGAATACCGGAGGACAGAAGAGGTCCCCCCCACAAGTGCGGATGGTGAACATGATATAGGCAACCCACATCCCCAATAGGGAGCGGAAGCGTGCCCTCAGGGACGTATATGCATTGGAGCCAGTTGCCCCAAAGTTCAACCCATGTTCCTCCTGTCCGATCACCTTCGATCGCAGGGACCACCCCACTAGTATCCGTCATGGCGGATTCTCCGCACTGGTCTTAGACCCAATTATTGACGGATTTCACCTCACTCGAGTCCTTATGGATGGCGGCAGCAGCCTGAACCTGCTTTACCAGGACACGGTACGCAAAATGGGTATAGACCCCTCAAGGATCAAACCCACAAAAACGACCTTTAAAGGCGTCATACCAGGTGTAGAGGCCCATTGCACAGGCTCAGTCACACTGGAAGTGGTCTTCGGATCCCCGGATAACTTCCAAAGCGAAGAGTTAATCTTCGATATAGTCCCGTTCCGCAGTGGTTATCATGCACTGCTCGGGCGAACCGCATTTGCGAGATTCAATGCGGTACCGCATTATGCATACCTCAAGCTCAAGATGTCAGGACCTCAGGGGGTCATTACAGTTAATGGAAACACAGAGCGCTCTCTCCGAACGGAGGAGCACACTATGGCCTCTTAAGGCAATCCACTAGTTCGGCGTTTAAGGACCCAGATACCTTCAAGCACGCCCGGAGTAATCGGCAACAGGACCGCGTGGCACGTTCCGAGCTCGCATAGCAATGCGGCCCCACCCCGATCCCAGCCAAACGGTGAAACCCATGCCACGCGTACATAATTACGCATTAAAAATACCATGGGCACAGGTGGCGAAGGGGGCACGACTACGGCACTCCCCAAGACGCGGCTTAAACCGCACTAGGGGCTTCACGCTTTGTTATTTTTCTTCTTTCAGGACATTAATCTCTGGAAACCTTGTCCGGCATCATGATTGCCGAACACATGATGCAACAACCAAGGAGGCAGAAAGCTACATCACACCACAGAACTCCCAGGTGGATTGTGATAACGAGTGAAATACTTGCTTTAATATTATTCCTCAGCTTGCCCTTGGAGGGGACATAGTCCTACTTTTTGCTTATCGCACTACCTATATCATTCTGCTTTAACACACATTTTTAATAAACAATGCATTGCGTTAAGGCTTTTATTGCATTCTTCTTTTATATATATATATGTTCATTCATGACATCAAGCACCCGTACACTCTGGTACGGCCAATACGCTAGGGGCTTAAGCATACCTCATAATATGGCGTGAGAAGTCTGAACACTTTTGACAGTGCTACACCCTGAACTTATAGCATTATATGCATCAGCTCCGAATCATGTCTTGGGTCAATAGTTGGGTTTGCTCGGCTCCCATGTTTTGGTACCTTACGTTCCGCTATATCGGCTAAGGTAGCACTGGGAGAACTACTGCGATTGTGCCCCAGTTCTGCTGGGCTAAGCACCTCAGTAGAGAAAGCTAAAACTGACTGTCATGATAAGGCGAGAGACTGGTCACTGTTCAAGTGGTTTTCGAGTCCTTAAAGACTTATGCCGCTTAGAGCGAGGAGTCGGCCCTGTCCGGCTTAAGGCGTGTATCGCGCCCCAGATTCGGCCTTCCGAATACTAGGGGCTTCGCCAAAATTTAAAATTATAGAATTCTATGTCTAAGTGATAGTGATAAAGCATTATAGTTCGATTGCCTTGTTCGTTGTGCTGAGCACCTCCCTCGAAGGACCCAAAAATGGGAACAAGAGTGCTCAGGTTTATCCCGAACACCCCAGCACTCGTGGCATGGGGGCAGAAGCCGACGACTAGCCATCTCTCAGATTTGATAAACAGCCGAACAGAAGGTAATATTTTAAATTCAAACAAGCGTTGCATAGCGCATATGAACAAGTTTTCATGAATACAAGATTACACGAGCGAGTTCACTCAAATATTATATCTTTCGTACACTCGTCCGCTACGAGACGGGCACCCTTCAGGACACACCCTCATAGTACATCTCGTGGTGGCGATGCTCCTCGCCCTCCGGCGTCCCTTCCTTAATCAGCTTCACGGCGTCCAGCTTGGCCCATTGCACCTTCACACGGGCGAAAGCCTGGTGTGCACCTTCGATGCAGACGGACCGCTTGATGACCTCCAGCCGTCGGCAGGCATCCACAAGCCGCCTCACCAGGCCGAAGTAGCTGTTGGGAAGGGCGTCGCTAGGCCACATCCGGACTATAATGCCCTTCATGGCCTGTTCGGCTGCCTTGTGCAGCTCGACCAGTTGCTTCAGCTGGTCGCTCAGAGGCATCGTGTGTTCGGTCCCAGTATACTGAGACCAGAATAGCTTCTCCGTTGAGCTTCCCTCCTCGGCCTGGTAAAACTGTGCGGCATCCGACACGCTGCGGGGCAAATCTGCGAATGCTCGTGGAGAGTTCCGGATTCGGGTAAGTAACAGGTAATTTACTTTCACATGTTTTCTTTGCATATAGAATGCCTTACCCGCCGCTATCTTCTTCATCGCATCATTCTCCTGGAGGGTCTTTTGGGCTTCGGCCTTGGCATTCTTTGTGCTCTCAAGGGCCGCGGCAAGCTCGGACTCTCGCAACTTCAAGTCAAGCTCCAACGCCTCGTGCTTCGCCACGAGAGCGTGGAGCTCTTGCTGCACCTCGCCCACCCGTGCCTCATGCCTTTCCCGCTCGGTGTGCTCCTTGGCCGCTTTGTTTTCAGCCTCGGATAGCGCTTGCTTCAGGGTCACCACCTCGGTCGTGGCCCCTGGCAAATTTATGATGATCCTGTCATTTTGCAATCGCATTCTCTTTATATATATCCATAGACTAGGTATTACCTACCTTTGTTCTCCTCGAGCTGCCTCTTGGCAAGGCCGAGCTCGTCCTTGAACCCTTTATGGTCCTACTTCAGTGCGGCGACCTCCGCAGTTAGTGCGGCAGAGGCCAACAGCGAAGCCTGCATACGCATATTGACATACTTATATCAGACTCCTGCAATATTGTTTGATCCTCCGTTCGGTTTTTCTTTGTGAACACCGAACAGAGCATCAGGGGCTACTGTCTATGCGGTAATATTTTTCCCCATATTTCAAAAACTTACCTCAAAGCCTGTTAGAAGGCTGGCACAGGCTTCAGTCAGTCCGCTCTTGGCGGACTGAACCTTGTGGACCACCGCACTCATAATAGTGCAGTGCTCTTCGTCGATGGAAGCGCTGCGAAGCGCTCCTAGCAGATTGTCCGGTGCCTCTGGATGGATAGAGGTCACCGGGACATGCGTCTTGCCCCTTTTGGAAGGAGGCCGCCTGCCCGAGTCTGGAACCACTGGGGGTTCCGGTGCGGTATTCGGCTGAGGGCCAAACTCGGAGCCCTCGAGAACCATGCTCCCTCTGCTCCCGGAGTCCGGAAGGTCGCCTTGAGGCGCCTCCGGGACTGTCTCCCCTCGACCCGGTGCCTCCTGAGACAATACCTCGGCGTTGTCCGTAGGGCAAGGGGAGGTGGCGGTCGGAAGTGGATTGCTGTCCATATCCGACGAGCCCAGGGAGCCGTTCGACGATACGTCAATATGGGCTCGTGGCGGTCTGCATAGTCATAATTCGGCATTAGGAGAGGCAGTGCGACAAAGGTATGCTATGAGATACTCTGGCATCCGAATACTTACGACTTCGCCAGGGGCTTGTCCTTGAGCAGCCACTCGTCTTCGCCTTCGGCGGCGGCGGTGGAGTAGTCCGGAAGGAGAGTCCTTCCCTTATTGGACCCTTCGCCCCCCCGGTTGGGGCGGCCTTCCTTTTCTTGTCTCCCCCGACTGGAGGGGGAGCATCTTCATCTTCCTCCTCATCTTCGGGGGGGAGTGTGTCACGGAGTTATCGGACGATGAGTCCGATAACACCTGGCGTCGGGAACCCTTTCGGGTTCCCTTGGCCTTCTTGGTCTTCTCCGGCACCTTGTAAGGAGCCGGAGTCAGCATCTCCGTCAGGAGAGCGTCCGCAGTGTCTTCGGGCAGAGGGGCCGGACAGTTAATCTGCCCCGACGTCTCCACACAGTCCTATCAAAGGCATGGAGCTCAGACCCCGCACATGGTTAAGCTAGGGGAAATAAATACCCTATTGGATGTGTATAACTCACCGAATGCGCTTGGCGCTTGGCGCTTAGCCCGCGGTCCTCGGTGAGGGAGGGAGGGAACTCGGCGCCCTTGAACAGCACCTTCCAAACGTCCTTGTGCGTCGTGTTGAAGAGCTCGCTCAGAGTCTGGTGCTGGGCCGGGTCGAACTCCCACAAGTTGAAGTCCCGTTGTTGACACGGGAGGATCCGGCAGATGAGCAAGACCTGGATTATGTTGACAAGCTTGAGTTTCTTGCTTGCCATGTTCTGGATACATTTGTGGAGTCCGTCCAGCTCTACCGATGAACCCCACGACAGGCCCTTCTCTTTCCAGGAAGTGAGCCGTGTAGGGAATCCAGATCGGAACTCGGGGCAGCCACCCAGTTGGTGTCGCGCGGCTCGGTGATGTAGAACCACGCCGATTGCCACCCCTTTATGGTCTCCACGAAGGAGCCTTCGAGCCATATAACATTGGGCATCTTGCCCACCATGGCTCCGCCGCATTCTGCTTGTCGGCCGCCCACCACCTTCGGCTTGATACTGAAGGTCTTCAGCCACAGACCGAAGTGGGGGCGTATGCGGAGAAAGGCCTCACAGATGACGATGAACGCCGAAATGTTGAGGATGAAGTTCGGGGCCAGATCATGAAAGTCCAGCCCATAGTAGAACATGAGACCACGGATGAATGGATGAAGGGGAAACCCCAGTCCGCGGAGGAAGTGGTAGAGGAAAACGACCCTCTCAGGAGGTTCCGGGGTAGGGACGATCTGTCCCGCAGCGGGCAGCCGATGCGCGATATTCGCAGCTAAGTATCCAGCTGCGCGCAGCTTTTTGATGTGTTCCTCCATAACGGAGGAAGCCATTTCCCTCCCACTCCGGACATGTTTGGAGGAGGTTGAGGAGAAAGATGTGGACTTGGGCATTGGGGCTTGAGTGCGCAAGAACGAATGAGCAAGGAGGAAGAAGGCGTGGGTAGAGAAAGGTTAAACCTTATCCCTTTATAAGGGCGGCCAAAACTGTGCGCCCCCACTAGCCTGGTAAAACTCGCTTATCCCCCAAGCGCTGTAATCGATGGCGCGGTTGGGTTACCCACACCCGTATTGATGAGAATCCCGTGATAAGGGGAACACGATCTCTGCTTTGACAAGACGTGTCAAGAAACTGCCTCGCGTTCTGTGCGGGGCTAGTTAAAGGAAACGGTTCGAATAATCGCTGAGCCATGGCATGATCTCATGTTGCCTAAACGTGTCAGCAGATTAGATTTGTGGAAATATTATTCTCTCTATGGTGGTATGTGGAATTTATTTTGCAGGGTCGGACACTATCCTTTATTTGAACTCTTTTGTGGTATATCCGGAGGAGGAACCCTCCTTGCAATGCCGAAGACAACACTGTGCGCCGGACTCGTCGTCATTGAAGCCTGATTCAGGGGCTACTGAGGGAGTCTTGGATTAGGGGGTCTCCGGACAGCCGGACTATATCCTTTGGCCGGACTGTTGGACTATGAAGATACAAGATTGAAGACTTCGTCCCGTGTCAGGATGGGACTCTACTTGGCGTGGAAGGCAAGCTAGGCAATACGGATATGTATATCTCCTCCTTTGTAACCGACCTTGTGTAACCCTAGCCCCTCCGGTGTCTTTATAAACTGGAGGGTTTAGTCCGTAGGACAACATACAATCATACCATAGCCTAGCTTCTAGGGTTTAGCCTCTCCGATCTCGTGGTAGATCAACTCTTGTAATACTCGTATCATCAAGAATAAATCAAGCAGGACGTAGGGTTTTACCTCCATCAAGAGGGCCCGAACCTGGGTAAAACATCGTGTCCCCTGCCTCCTGTTACCATCTACCTTAGACGCACAGTTCGGGACCCCCTACCCAAGATCCGCCGGTTTTGACACCGACACCCCTCGTTGCCGCCTCTCCTCGTCGTCATCGCTTTCGTGCCCCTTGTTGCTGCCGACCGCTTCGTCAACATTGTTTCACGGCCCTCCTCGCTACGGCGGGCATGGACTCATCCTAACAGAAGTGGCATCTCGCTGCCACTGCCACCGCGAATCTCCTCTGTGATCGCTACCCCTCCAGCCGTCACGCCCTCCTACGCCAACATCAGATACCTCGCGCCGCCTTCGGACGCCAATCGAGCCACCTCTCCGGGATGGTCGAAGTTGTGTTTAGGGTAAATAGATATTTAGCATGTATTAAATTTCAGTAGTGTGTCTTGCTGTTATTTGTGCTTAGGTTAACTATGAGTAAATTAGGAACATTTTGCAGGTATTGACATGAGTGCCAACATTTTGGCGAAAGGTTGATTTATTTCTGTTTTGCCGAATTTTTGGCACTTGTTATGTCCTCTTTTTAGTAAATGTCATGTCAATATTTTATTTTATTTTATTTTTAACTAGGATCCAGTGTAGTATTGTTGGCTTATATTTGCAGGTATTGACATGAGTGCCAATGTTTTGGCAAAATGTCGATTCATTTCCATTTTGCCGAATTTCTGGCACTCGTTACATCTTCTATTTTAGCAAGGGTCATGTCGATTTTTTGTTCTTTTTATGCTCCATGACTCATAGTTGCACACTAAATTTTAGCAAACACAACAAATGGATTTCGGAGTACCGCCTTCTATGTACCCATCAGCTGAGCGTCGAAACAAGGCCAAAAAGCGAAAGAAGAAATGAGCCAATGAACCTAGCGCCAGTAAGGCACCAGGAGAAGATGTGGTGAATGTTTCTACCGGCGGGGAGGAGAGCAGCAACGCAACATCGACGAAGGGTCCGGCAGCAACGAGGGGCGTGGCAGCAACGACGACGAGGGGAGGCGGCAATGATGGGCGCGGCAGTGACAAGGATGAGAGACGGCAATGAGGGGCATGACAACGGCGAGGAGGGGCAAGGCGGCGAGTCGTGCGAGAGTTTGGGTGACAGGAGCTTGCGGAGGGGGTGGAGGAAATGCCAAATTTTGGAACGGCTTTTTGGGTGGTGGAACTGAACTACATGCAGCGTTGTGGGTATATGTGTGACGAGCGAGGTAAGGTGCCCGCCACATGTAAGTGGACAGCACTGGTGTGCGGCCAACTCCACCCGCCACTACTACAACTGCATAATATGTACGCCCTTTGTGCCTGGTAAGAGTGCTTACCACAATTTAGCTGTGGAGGGCAACAACCACACTCGCCATTGATGTATAAATAAGCAATGACTGGCCTTTATTACTATGCTTCATGCAAATGTTTAAGCCCGATGAACGGATGTTACCACAACACAAGTTGAGTGCGCTAAGAGTTGAAATTCAGCTTCTACACAAAGATGTAGTAGCTAGGTCAGGAAAGGGTGAGATGTATTACACCACCAATGTTATAGAGGGCATTGGATTTGTCTATGAGTCCCTTGCTGATAAAATATATCTTGGGATTGACAGTGTGGTCAACGACAATATTTTCTACGTGGAAGTAATCAAGCCGTCTTTCATGAGACTTTGGTCGCTCTGACATGCTACAAATCCATTACTCCAGAATGAGTAAGTTAGCTTCCTTGATCTGTATCTCATGCATTGAGCCAATGTGGATTATGATAAAGGTCAACGTCTTCTCGCAACTTATCTCCACAACACCATTCACTACTAGGAAAATGCTTATAGATAGAAGTTTACCAGTAGCGCCTGTTTATGACCCTACGCTACTAGTATTTAGCAGTAGCGCTGGGCAGAAAACACGCTACTACTAATATATAACAGCAACGTTTGTTTGCTTGGGTCGCGCTACTGTTAGATGGGCCGCAGGGCAAAAGCAGTAGCCCACTTAGCTGTAGCGTTTGTTTTGAACGGGCGCTAAAGCTGGTGGGCTTAGCAGTAGCGCCAGCCTCTAAACAACGCTACTACTAGAGCAAAAGAAAACCGGCCCGAGCGCCCCCGCACCCCTTCACACTCTCACAATCGATCCCCTCCACCCAACGACGCTGCCGCGGTTAGGGTTCATCCCCGGCCGCCTCACCCCCGTCGACGGTGCCGTGCGCTGCCACCACGTGTGGTCGCCTCTCGCCTACTCCGACACTCCAGCCCCGTAAGTCCCCCTTGATCTCCTCCTCCTTGTGTGCGCCACACTAGCTAGGCTCCAATCGATTTCCCGCGGCGGCTCGCCATGTTTTGGGATTTAGGGATTGCACGCTAGCTCCGCGCTTCGATGCGACATGCTCCTCGCGTGATTGGGGAGAGAGTAGAGAGAGGGGTTAGGTGAGAGAAGTAGAAGCTTTTTGTTGCTCACCGAAACTTAGGAGAGAGAATAGAGAAGTAGCTAGAGAAGTAGAGGCTTTTATAATTGAAACTTGGGTTTCAATTCTTGGCTGCTGCCCCTGGAGGAGTGGTGGCGGCGGCGGTGCCTAGTGTTCTAGGGTTTAGAGAGGGGGCGTCCATGTCGTGACTATTGTTTCCGACATTTAGGATCATTGATGTAGTACTTGTAACTACTTGTCATTCCTTCGCTGGAACAACCATAGTGCTCGACCGTAGAATCGTGAGCATTTTTTAGCTCTGATATGACAGCAATGGTTGAGGGTTTCAATTCTTGGCTACTGCCACTAGCTTCTTTGTTGATGCACATAAAGATATGACCAAGAAGCCCTCACTGTTATGTGGTTTCATGGAAAAATCAGTGCTTGATTCGATACTCTCTTTCAGGTTGAAGAGAGTATCTGTATGTGGTGATGCTCAAATTGCTAAGTTCTTATGATGCTGTTAGTGAGCCCAATTTTGGTAAATTTTAGAAAAAGAAAACACAGATAGACAGAGAGTTGTATCTGACCAAAAAGGGGGGGGTGTTTGCCTTTTGTAGTTTTAATTATTGTGCATCTGATGCCAAAGGTGGAATGGATGTTTACTTATTCTGTTCTGGAAGATTCTAAGCTGGTTCAACTTTTGGATGTCAGAATAGATAAAGTGTTCCCCTGGACTGAACTTTATGTTTACTTTTTATTTGTTATTTTGCTTGCCATGTGAACTCTAGCTATGAAAACTTTATGTTTACTTTTTGGATCGTTAATCCTTTAATCATATTGCTCTAGGGAAATGGCGCCACCACCACCACCACCATGTCAATGGTGCAAGTCAAGGTGCGCCAGCAGCCTTGCAACTGGCACGTTGTTTGGCATCTACTTCGAGTCTAGTTTTCTTCATGCGGAGGTAATAAATTATATGAAACTAGTAACTACTATTTTGTTTTTAGTGTTATTGGCATTAATGCATCGTGTATATATCATTTTGCTTTTTGTACACAGATCATCCATGCAATGTGAGGTCAGAATTCAACAATCTGACTGGAGACTCTGTGACCTTTGAGGCTCCTGGGGGCCCCTACACTATGGAGATCGAGAAAGGACGAAAGATGACGCGGGTGGGAGGAGATGGATGGGTCCGTTTCATCGACCACATGCTTATCACCGGTGGTGAGTTGATCAGCTTCTCCTTCAAAGCTGAAAGACCCAAGCTGGTCATGATTTATGTCAACAAAGCAGAAGATTATGAGGATGATGAGGATGATGACGACCCATCGGTGATGCCATCGTAGCTCAAAGAATGAAGTTGAGCGAGGAGGAGGTGTGCAACCTATGGGACATCATTCCGCCACGTGCTGACTTCGTCGGGGTGCCATTCGTGACCCGCCTGACAAGTACCATGGTTGATCGGCATATCATGGTATGTTGCATTTACTGTAGTTTTTAGAGTAATTTGATGATATGCTTTATTGTTATACTTAGTTTAGAGTCCGATGATATATATGCTTAGTGAATCTTATATGCTTTATTGTTATACTTAGTGTAGAGTCTAATGATATATATTCTTAGTCAATCTTATATGCATAGTGAATCTTATATGCTTTATTGTTATACTTAGTGTAGAGTCCGATGATATATATGCTTAGTGAATCTTATATGCTTTATTGTTATACTTAGTGTAGAGTCTGATGATATATATGCTTAGTGAATCTTATATGCTTAGTGAATCTTATATGCTTTATTGTTATACTTAGTGTAGAGTCCGATGATATATATGCTTAGTGAATCTTATATGCTTTATTGTTAAACTTAGTGTAGAGTCCAATGATATATCACTACTTGGGAAAACCTTATACACAGAACTTTAGTAGTAGCGCGGGTCAAAAAAGCACGCTGGTGCTAAGTAGCAGTAGCGTGCCTGTGCAAACCGCGCTGTAGATAAAGTTCTAGCTGTAGTGCGTCTTGTTCTAAACACGTTACTAGTAAAATTCCCACGGCTTAGCCAATAGGCTACACATAGTAGTAGCGACCTATATCGAACCGCGCTACCGCTACTTTCTTTGTAGCAGCGCGTTTTAATCTAAACTCGCTAATGCTAAAGGATAGAAAATTAAATGGAAAGCAAATAGAAAGGTAATTGAAAATGAAAGAAATAGAATAAGGTGAAAGGAAAAAAAATTAAAATGTGAAGAAAACTAAATGAAAAAGGGGGAACAAGAGAAAGGAGTAGCAGTAGCGTGTACCCCAGAACGCGCTGTAGCTAACGTAGCAGTAGCGCGCTTTCTGGAACGCGCTACTGCTACTTCTGACTTAACCACGGGGTTCGTCCTTCCCCACGGCCACTTCCCCCAAATCCAGCTCTCCACTCTCGCCGCCGTTGTCGCCCGTCGGCCGCCGCGCGCTCTCCACACACCCTCTACGCCGCCCTCGTCCCCAGATTCAATGCCGCCCCCGCCCCCGACCTCAACGCCGCCCCGGACGCCGCCCCGACCCCGACCTCGACACCGCCATCCGCCGCGCGCTCGAGCCCCGACCCCGACCTCGACGCCGCCTGCCCCTCCCTCGTCGCAGGCACCCAAGGTGAGCACGCCTGCTCCTCCCTCTCCCCTACCTCTGCCTAGGGTTTCTTTATATTTTAGTTGCATCAAGTTAGTTAGGGTTCATGTAAGGGTGGAAACGAATCGGATGCGGATGCGGCTCAAATGAGTTAGGGTTCATGTAAGGGTGGAAACGAATCAAATTTCTAAGATGAATCATAAAACGAGTAAAATTTGACCACTTATTTCACTTTATAGTTGGATAATTGGAATATCTGCTACCACTTTCCACCCCTATCTTCATCAAATTAGATGGTAATTAGGGCAGTAGTTCCTAGGTACTAATTAGTTAGTAAGAACTAGGTACTAATTAGGTACTAGTTTATTTTTATTTATAGTATGTTTATTTTTAATAAGAACTAGTTGAATTAATAGAACTAGTTAGTAAGAACATGGTGCTATTTTTTTAGTTAAAGCAATTTTTCCCGCATCGATGTGGATGATGCCTATCCTGCATCCTTGTCGTCGAGTCGGCGGAGGACGACACCTGCTTGACCAGATGGGCCATGTCCGGGACTGGGCTCTGCCGGGGTGGTACTGGGAGGCGCTACCTACCGGGGGGCGCAGGTTGGTGAGGAGCCAGCCTGTCGTTGACCCGAACCTTCTTTGGTGGCGGTCGCGTGGGCCAGTGACGGTCCAGAGGCTCGAGGACCTCGCGGAGGTGGTGCGTCACCGTGTCAGTGAGGAGGACGCGCACGTCCGTCGCTACTTGTTTGCGTTGGAGCACATGTTCTCCAATACCTGGCAGGTTCTCCAGGGATCTCACTGGAGCTATGATCCCGTGATGGTTCCTTCTCTGTGGGTGTCCACCGCCCACGCCGATACCCGTCGTGTGCTAGGGTTTTAGTTGTATTAGTGATGTTATATGTATGACACTATTTGGGATGTATTAGTGATAATATTCGACGATGTATGGACGCATGAGATGATTTAATTTTGCATATTGAATGCATGCTAATTTGAGTCCTATAAGATATTTTGAAATGTATATCTTGTGTTGCTCAAATAGGATATGTGCTTGCCCAAGTGGCCGGTCATGTTTGCAAGTTACACCTCCGAGTGGCCTATGTTTTACCGGAGTGTTGATTCACTTCCGCTCCGGCAAATTTCAGGCGCTCGATATGTCCTATGTTAGCAAAGGTCATGCCGGATTTTTCCGTGAATTTTGGCATGACTTGTGCCAGAATATGTAGGAAATATCGAGTGCCCCGGATTTGTGTGTTGAGTATCCTGGTAGTTGTCTTCGATCGATTTTCAATTAATGTTTTAACTATAAACATAGGAAATGTCTGACGACAAAAAGGATTTCGGTATTTGCAAATACTGCGAAGACGAGCGCGGCCTGTGCGACGGAATCTTCCTAGATGATGATAGGCGCTTCAGCATCAAGCTGGACGAGAACTTCGAAGTGGATACAGTAAGTCACAACGACAAGTCTTTTTTCGTAATTAAGCATGACATTTGCTTCATTTGCTTCAACTTATAATTTAAGCATGACATTAAGCATGGCAAGTCTTTTTTACTATTCTACTAGCGTATCCCCTGCCATGCAAGAGTTTTTGTATTGGATAAGATAGGTTTCAGTCGTACTATGGAGGAAAAGAAAGTTTACTTGAGGACCGAGCATGGTTATATTTTCCACGCAAAATTATACAATTCAGATGACTACACCTATTTTGGATACAAAACATGGCGAGCACTATGCAAGACTTATGCATTTGAGCCTGAGATGGTTATCACCTTTGATATTCGTCCGGAAGATGATATTGAAGGTAATACTTACATCTGGGTCGCTGTGCAGACGCCTCCAGTTATACCATTATGTAAGTTTCTCAACCATATTTATGTCTTTGATATTGTTTATTCAAAAATAGTTGACAACTAATTTGTATTGTCATCTTATTTCGGTGCAAGCAAACATGTCCAACGCTTGGTAGACAGGACCTACTACTATCCCGGGGCTGAAGTAAACTGCGAGGAGCTAAGTCATTATGTTTCATGGCTTGAGGATCTTGATACTGTCAAGACAAATTTTCTTCCTGCACATAGAAATGTTTGTACTGAAAATGTGCGACCAATAGTGTTCATAATGAACTACGGTCACATCTATTTAGGAAGGATGGTAAGATTTTTACTATTTGTCCTCAGTGCATCTTTTCCATACATTATTTTTGAAGCTAAACTTTATTGCTAAGTATGATACCATACGATGTTCTTCAACAGGGACACCCGATGAATGTTGTGCCTTATGCGATCGAGACTAAAGGTACCATGAGTATTATTAGCTTACGGCCAAGATATCCTACAGATTACTTTAGTGCATTCAAGATTAGCGATGGATGCTTAATAGTGCAAGACTGGACCAAATGTGTGATGGAGAAGCGCAGAGAAGTACTAGGGGGCAACAAACAGATGTGCTACCCACGATTAGGAGACAGGTTCATCTGCATGCTCCAACTTGATCAAGGAGGAGAGCTACACATGGTTTATGTTATTTTACCTAAGAGAGAGCAGCAGGAGTGATTAGCTAGCTAGAAATGAGTTTGAGGATGATGATGTGCTACACTATTACTATGATGATAAAATAGCTAGTGTTGGTGGTAATGACTATGATGATTATTATTAGCTAGTGTTAGTGGTGATTAAATAAATACTGTTGGTGGTAATGACTATGATGATGATTAAATAGCTTGTGCTAGCGGATTAGATTCAAGTGGAAGCAACATGTGGTGCACATCGAAAGTAGTACTAGTCCAAACTAGATCAAGTTTGGATTAGTAGTATACTTTTGACATGCACCACATATTGCCTCCACTTGAACCTAATCCACCTTCATTTGACACACTATTATGGACATAATGATGTAAACCTCATAACTGGTATTGTACCAATATTTGTACGATGGCGCATAAATACACTAAAAATGAAAAAATAAAAAAAGAATACTAGTAGCGATGGAGAGAAAACACGCTGCCAGTAGTTACATTAGCAGTAGCGTGGGAGTGAACAAACGCTGCAGCTATTTGTCCTAGCAGTAGCGCGTGCGGGCACGCATTACTGCTAAGCAATAGCTGTAGCGCCTTATTAGTAGCGCGCCTACCCGCGCTACTAGTGAGCACAAAACCAGCGCTACTGCTAGGGTTTTCCCTAGTAGTGTATATGCTTAGTCAATCTTATATGCTTTATTGTTATACTTAGTGTAGAGTCCGATGATATATATGCTTAGTGAATCTTATATGCTTAAGGAATCTTATGTGCTTAGTGAATATTACATGCTTTATTGTTATACTTAGTGTAGAATGTGTGAGGCTACTTATTAATTGATATGTTTTTCTTATTCAGAAATTGCCAAAGAGCCTATCTGAGAGTTGTGGTATCAAGCCTGATGAAGAAGGCTCTGCTGGAATACGCCTTACCGCAAGGGGCTCCGTCACCACTTGTGCGTACGGCATGGACACAGACGGTCGCACACACTTCAACTCGGTTGGGTGGAATAGCTTCCTCGTCGGCAAGAATCTTCATGTTGGACAGGCAATCCTAATTAATATCAGGAACACCCACCGCCCAGGTTTGAGGATGATGGTTGTCATCAACATCATCTAGAACTTCATATGCATGTGTGTGGCTGTTGAACCATATGTATGCTAGTATGACTACCTAGTAGACTTATCAACTATGATCTATCCATGCATTGTTGACTACTATATGAGTTTGTGAGATTGTGTGGTTATATTAAATGTGGTACTGTCGTTAATGTTTGTGAGATGGTTATGTGAACTTAGTTTATTTGTTTGCACCGGACTTGTCTTGATTTCCATGAATATTGCACCTGACTTCTTTTTTTTATTTTTTATTTCTATTTGCCAAGTTGTAGCGTGGGGAGAAAATAATGCGCTACTACTACGTGATGATAGTAGTAGCGTTGGTGGAGAAATCGACGCTACTAATGAGTATTTTAGCTGCAGCGCTTGTTTAGAAACGCGCTACTGTAAAATAATAGTTGTAGCGCCCTAGCAGTAGCGCGGGTGCCCGCGCTACTGGTATGTAAAAAACTAGCGCCACTAGTAAGCTTTTCTCTAGTAGTGATTGTTCATTGTCCTCGGCACAAGCACAACTTTAACGTGCTTTACTTCGAAAAGTAGGTTCATTTCTTTATGCTTGCACATATACACCTAATTACTTTGATGTCAATCTCATCAATGTTGTATTGTTCAATTGTTTTGCGCAGCAATGAACACTGGATCGTCATTGCACTTATGCCCCGAGATGGCCAAGCTTATTTACTTGATTCTAAGAGAGCCCCTAAGAAGTCGTGGACCAATCTGAATAAAGTTCTCAACGCTTCTCTTTAGATGTGTCATAAGTCCGACCATAAGAACATGCCCCATTCGTAGTACAAATTTAACAGTAGCTTCTGTTGCCGGCAACAACTGAAAGGCGAAACCATGCACATGTCTGGCTACTACGCCATAGTCTTGATGGATGATTATGTGCATGCAAGAACACTGTTGAGAAGTGATTCAATGTTGCATAAATGGTCCCAAGAGAATGAGAAAAAAGTTAAGCTAGCTCACTTTTGGACAGAACACGAGCACCTTCAGAGGGTGCTCGCGAATATCGTCAATTGCCATGTAGTGAGGGATGAGGGGATGTTCTACTGCGAGGCGGAGAGTCAAGAAGAATGAGAGACTGCGATATACATGCTGCTTTCTAGTCTAGAAAACCGTCAAAAACATTAAACTATGTCATGACACAATGGTTGTTACCTTGAGATCTCTACTTTATATGTACGAGTGCCATATGTTTATATATTAACCTTGTGGGAAAAGTATCGGGCAGAGCGCCTCAAGGAGGCGATGTTCGCTTGGGTCAGAAGTGTTCCATTGGCCCAGTGTTCTCTCCCAGTGATTGAGAAGATTGCACAGAGGCGGTTTAGTGACCTCGCAGTGTGCATCCTTACGGAGGCAACCCCAGATGGGAGGCTGAGGATCTGACTGGGCATGAGTCCAACCACCATACCCACGACCACTGAGGTTGTTCAATGGGCTCTTTGAGAGGCCAAATCTTCAATTCCAGAGCAAGCGGCCCATTGGTCCTCATTCGTTCCATCAAATACTAATTCATGTAGTATGTGCGGCTTCTACTAATGGTCTACGTGTTGATCATCGTCCGACACTCATTTCACTCCAATATAACTAGTCAAACCATTAATTATGTGATGACCGACGACATATATATGTTTATTAATTATTGTAATGTACTTGTTATATTTGCTTTATAACTACTATTTTTCATTATCCTGACATCATTGTAATGTGGTGCGTGTATGTCGATCAAGGTTCAAACCAGAATTTGTGTATAAAATACAATCTCATGATATGATCGAGGTGTAATATGCTGCAATTCAATCAATTCAGCATGCGGCGGGAAGTACAAAAGTACCGCCAATGATGCGTGCAATTCCTGTGGCGGGCAACACGGAAAACTATGGCGGGCCTGTACAATAGCCCGCCACTGCTCTTGGGCTACCATTATTGGGTGGGTGTCCGCCATTGATGGTGTAGTAGCAGTGGCGGAAGGTCAGTTGCGGGCGCCCCTGAGAGCCATGCCACCACTGTTGGGCTTTTCCCACCAGCCACTGCTAGGCATTCCTGCAATAGTGGAAGACCCAATGGCGATGGATTCATCGCATCAAATAGAGGTAAATCTCATTTTAATAGGCCGAATCCTATTAGAATCCACGTCAACACTACAATGGGCCAACATGTCAGAATCTTTGACCGATCGAACGACACATCGTCATAGAAAAAATAATGTCTGGTCCCACATTTAAGTAGCAATGTGAGTATCTTCTGGCCTATATGTCAACAGCGCTGACTGGTCAAAACTGACGCCAAACTTAGTACCGACGGGACCATCAGCGATAAAATCCACGGCGCACCCGCATGAAAGCTGCCACGTTAGCAATTGTTGGCCCCACTTGTTAGAACCTTTGACCGGTCAAACCAACAGCCCGATCACTGGTGATGGATTATAATCACCAAAAACGATCTTAGGTGACAGATGGACCTATCCTAGGTGACATTTTGGGTCGTCACTCAAGATGTCCATGAGTGACATGTTTTGATTCGTCGCCTAAGACATGACCTTAATTTGTAGTGGAAGTGGTACCATGAAGATTTTTTATGATGGTGCTTCAGTGATTGTGGGGGTGACGTCCGGAAAACGTCACCAATACATTTTTTATAATGAAAAATGGTTTTATGTGACACAAGTGAAACGTCACAAAGTAGAGACGATTTTGTAGTGTCGAGGTATGAAACGCAGTAAATGAGTTGTATATCATGGAACAATACCATAACTACGAGATGACTCATGACCGCCACTGTAGTTGAGCAGACTCATGAGATTTTTCTAAGTAACTTTAGCACTCCAGTTGTGTGCTGCCGAACAAGTTTATTGCTAGAGGCATCATTGCCAAGCTCCATCCTTTATGGAGGATTTTTTCTCACTTCTCTGATACAAAGGAGACAAGAATTTCCCCATTGGCACTCTTGACGTCGAAGAGAATGCAAGGGAAAAATACACACATATTTGTTTCTGTGAGGGGATCTCTAGACCCAACTTTGTGCGCAATACTTTCGAGTCCCACAAGTTCAAGAACAATAACAAATATTATGACAAATGAAAGTTTACCCAGGTTCGACTCCTCACCGATGAGGTAAAAGCCTACTTCCTGCTTTGTTTTGTATTGATTGAGTATTGATTACAAGGGAGCAGAATCACTTAACCTAGCTCTCGATTGATTGTAACTTGAGTTTACCCTCCGCAGGGTCTCGCCTTTATATACACAGGTCGAGGCCCCGGGCTTACAAGAGTCCAAGTCGGATCATACAATGTGACCGACCCAGGTTCTAAGTCGCCTTGCTTTGCTAGGCAAGCCACAATTGGGCAACTCACACCTCTGGGTCTTGGGCCCTCAATAGGCCCACCTCGTAAGCTCTAGTCTTCATATATCATCTTCTTGGGCCTACTTAGGCTTTCACTTATGAATCGCCAATAGTGTAACCCGGCCCCTCCTAGGCGGGTCACACCATGGGGTTATATCCCCAACATTAGGACCGAGATTGATTTGAACTTGTTCATGTCAATCTCCATCCTCTGGTTGGCGAGTCTTCTTTAATTCTTCTAGAGCTTGACCTTGACCAGATCTTCATGACCCGCAATAAGAAAATATGACGTCACATTATTAAATTAAGAAAAATCCTCATGATTTCACAATGGATCTTTACATTAACCATCCATTCTGAAATCGAGGCGCCTTCCTGTTATGATAATTATGTCCCCTCCTCGATCTTCGGGCTTGCCGCTTCACTATTCACTTTTCCCTTACAAATAGGGACGGGGGGCCTGCCCTTTCACTTTTTACCCCCGTATCCTCCTCTTCTTGTTCCTCCTCATTACGTTCACCGTGACCAGAGCTCCGCCGCCCCAGCCGAGCTTCACCAGCAACCGCATCCAGGCCGCTGCATCAACCTGTTGGAACCAGGAATCTGTGGCGCTCAGCGCTCATCATCAGCACCGTCAGGTACCCTTCCTTCTCCTTTCTCAGATCCACATTAGGGCACTTGAGTTCATGGAGTTCATCGTTGTTCATCCAAGATTATCCATCCTCTGTCTAGAAGTCGTATTTTGATCCAGGAACAGGGTAGGAGTAGGGCAGAAACAGTTTTTTCCCTTACTTTGCATCTCAGACAAATCCATTCTTTTTCAGCATCAATACACGGTTGTAGTTCTTCATCTGTTACGCCTTTAGGTTTAGTAATGTATTCATTTTTTCTGAACTGTTGTAGATCCGTAATTGTAGCTGCAATCTGTAAAACTTGTTTGCCCCACACTTAGCAAAATTGCAACAACTTCGGGTCCGTCGATAATTGACCCGCCCTTCATTGTTTAGGCGGCTTAATAATGACCTTGTAATCTGCCAATAATCCAGAATTTGTTTATTTCATTTAATCCGTCAATACGCTTCCGGCTTATGCTTTCAGAATTTAACTTCCCAATATGTTGTCGGCTCATAATTGCAGAATTAATCCGCCACGCTCTCATAATTTGATAGTCACTTCAACCCATGGCTAGATCGGCTCATAATCTGTTCACTATAACCCATAGTCTTTCAATCATAATGGCTTATCATTACTGAAACACCATATGACTACTTGGGTGGCTGATGCGGCTTGAAGCTACGTCGGTATTTCCCCAAAGAGAAAGGGATGATGCAGCACAACGACGGTAGGTATTTCCCTTAGTGATGAAACCAAGGTTAACGTAAACAACCCCTGCACACAAATAACAACCACTCGCAACCCGACGTGTTAAAGGGGTTGTCAATCCCTTTTGGGTAACGGCGCCAGAAATTGGTGCGTGGACGGAAGAAAGTTGTAATAGATTGAATAAATAGATCGCAAATAAAATAAAGTGCAACAAAGTATTTTTGTAGTTTTGGTTTAATAGATCTGAAAATAAATGCAAAGGAAAAGTAGATCGCAAAGGCAAATATATGAAAAAGAGACCCGGGGGCCGTAGATTTCACTAGTGGCTTCTCTCGAGAAAAATAGCAAATGGTGGGTGAACAAATTACTTTTGGGCAATTGATAGAACTTCAAATAACACTACTAGGAAAAGGCCTGATAGCGGCGCACCTATAGTGCGCCATTACTATCTGACTTAGTAATGGCACACCACATATCTGGTGCGCCATTACTAACAATTTTTTTTTCAATTTTTTTCCAGAAATTTTATTTTTGGAAAAAAATCAATTTTTTTTGTTTTTTTCTTAATCTCGGGTCAATATGCTTAATCTCAAGTCAAATCGCACTCCGTGGTCAAACTTCCCGAAAAGTCACCCATCCTCACATACTCTAGCCCGAGCACACTTAGCTTCGCAGTTCTATCCAACCCCAGCACCAGCTCACTTAACAGGCACTTGTTGATATATCTATCATATCAATCCTATTAAACCTTGTTGATCTCCATGACTTTGTTCATGTTCATGAGTGTGATGAAAGTTTGAAAAAATATTTCAAACTCCCCAGTCATATTACATATCATATTTTGAACATTTTTTCCAAAAAAAATCGAATCCAATTTTTTCCTGTTACTAGTGGCACACCTAGCAAATGGTGCACCATTACTAAGTTTGATTTTTTTCATTTTCCCCCCTCTAGATCTTAAAAGCCCCGTATCTTTCGTTCTGTTAGGTTTTTGGGGATTTTGAAAATCTTCAACGAGGTTCCCCCAATTGAATTCGGATGTAACTTTTCGAGTAGATGATTTTTCATATAAAAAACTTTTTAATCCGAGTTCGTATGCAAAAGTTATGCCCATTTTACTAAATTCCAAAGAGATTTTGCAAATAAAGTCGAAATTCATATTTGTAAATTTTCCCAACAACTAGACCACATATCACATGGGAAACTTATTTTCTTTTATTTTTTGACAATTCTTTTATTTTTTTCTAAAACTAAAAAGGCGGTCCACAAGGGGGGGTGCAAAGAAAGTTAGTAATGGCGCACCTTCACAAAGTGCGCCATTACTATGTGTATGACTTGGTCAAACCTTGGTCAAAGTTAGTAATGGCGCACTTTGTGTAGGTGTGCCATTACTAAGTTTGACATAATAATGGCGCACCTATGCAAAGTGCACCAATACTAAGTTTGACCAAGGTTTGACCCAGTCATACACATAGTAATGGCACACTTTGTACAGGTGCGCCATTACTATGTCAACTAGTAATGGCGCACTATCCCCTGGTAAGCCACTGCTAACAATTTTTTTAATTTTTATTTCAAAACTAGTAATGGCGCATCACACACCAGGTGCACCATTAGTAATATGCAATAATGACGCACCTGTATCTGGTGGCGCACCACATACATGGTGCGCCATTAATGTCCATATTAGCTATAGCCCTTTTTGTAGTAGTGTAACCATGACGATATCCAGGCAATGATCATTACATAGGCATCACGTCCAAGATTAGTAGACCGACTCCTGCCTGCGTCTACTACTATTACTCCAAACATCGACCGCTATCCAACATGCATCTAGTGTATTAAGTTCATGGAAAACGGGTAATGCAATAAGAATGATGACATGATGTAGACAAGATCTATCTATGTAGAGATATACCCCATCATTTTATCCTTAGTAGCAATGATACATACGTGTCAGTTCCCCTTCTGTCACTGGGGTCAAGCACCGTAAGATCAAACCCACTACAAAGCACCTCTTCCCATTGCAAGATAAATAGATCAAGTTGGCCAAATAAAACCCAAATATCGGAGAAGAAATACGAGACTATAAGCAATCATGCATAAAGAGATCAAAGAAACTCAAATAACTTTCACGGATATAAAAAGATAGATCTGATCATAAACTCAAAGTTCATCGATCCCAACAAACAAACCGCAAAAGAGTTACATCATATGGATCTCCAAGAAACCATTGTATTGAGATCAAGAGAGAGAGAGAGAGAGAGAGGGAGGAAGCCATCTAGCTACTAACTACGGACATGAAGGTCTACAAAGAACTACTCACGCATCATTGGAGAGGCACCAATGGAGGTGGTGAACCCCATCCGAGATGGTGTCTAGATTGGATCTGGTGGTTCTGGACTCTGCGGCGACTGGATATTTCATCGACTCCCCTAGGGTTTCTGGAATATTGGGTTATTTATAGAGCAAAGTGGCGGTCCAGGGGCACCCGAGGTGGGCACAACCCACCAGGGCGCGCCTGGGCCTCCTGGCGCACCCTGGTGGGTTGTTCTCTCCTCGGAGCACCCCCAGGCGTAGCCAGGGCCCATTATGTTCCTTCTGGTACAAAAAAAATCTCTATAAAGTTTCGTTGCGTTTGGACTCCGTTTGATATGGATTTCCTGCAATGTAAAAAACTTGGAAAAAACAACAACTCGCACTTGGCACTATGTCAATAGATTAGTACCAAAAAATGATATAAAATGACTATAAAATGATTATAAAACATCCAAGATTGATAATATAACAGCATGGATCAATCAAAAATTATAGATACATTGGAGACGTATCATCTTCCCCAAGCTTAACTCCTACCCGTCCTCGAGTAGGTAAGTGATAAAAACAGAATATTTCATGTGGAATGCTGCCTAACATGTCATATCATATTCTTTCTTTATAGCATGGACATTTGGACTTTTATATTGTTCAAAGAAATAGTCTAGTTTTGACATTATGATTTCATTACTCAAGCATATCGAGAAGCAACCATGTCTTTCAAAATATCAATGCTAAAATAAGTTATCCTAGCCCATCATGCTCAACCATTGATCCATTCATGAAACACACTCGCATATTAGCTACACCCAATACTCAAGTACGATCATATTGCCTCCTAGTTGGTGCTTCTATAAGAGAAGATGGAGACTCAAATTCAAAATAAAATTGCATAAATTAAAAGAAAGGCCCTTCGCAGAGGGTAGTAGGGATTTGTAGAGGTGCCAGAGCTCAAAGCGAAAAACTTAGAGACAAAAACATTTTGGGTGGTGTATCCATTCCACCAACGAAAATGACTTAGAGTTCCCAGCACTTTCCATGCTTAGATATATCATAGGTGGTTCCAAAACAGAAAATAAAGTTTATTCCTTTTTCCACCATACTATCACTTTCCATGCCTAACCGTATCCACGAGTGCCTTCCATACCAACACTTTCCAAGGAATTTATTATTTGACAACATAAAGTAAATTAATTTTTCATTTCGGGATTAGGCATCCCTAATACCTTTGCCTTACTCTCGTGCAATGACAAGTGAATAAACACTCATCGTGATAATAACACATCTAGCATGGAAAATATTAGCCACCCCTCACCGCTCCGCGAGAGAAACAAACACACAAAAGAGAAGTTTATTTTGAAAATTAGAGATGGAAGATGCAAATTTGCTTAGAATAGCAAAAGAATATCGCATATAGGTAGATATAGTGGACTCATGTGGCAAAACTAGTTTAAAGGATTTTGGATCCACAAGTAGAGATCATGCTTAGTGCAAAATGAAGGCTAGCAAAAGATCGAGAAGCGACCAACCATGAAACAGATAATCTCATAAGCAAGCATTAAGCATAATTAACACCGAATAATGCACCACAAGTAGGATATAATTTTATTGCATGACTATTGACTTTCGTGCTTTCATAGAGAATCACAAACCTTAACACCAATATTCTTACTAAAGCATAATTACTCATCAAGATGACTCACATACGACATCATCATATCTCAAAACTATTACTAAGAATCAAGTTTATTTTCCCAATGATCTTCATGAAAGTTTTTATTATATCCTTCTTAGATATCTATCACTTTGGGACTAATTTTCATGTGTTGCTTTTCATAAGCTCAAACAAATATAAGTGAAGATCATGAGCATAATATTTCTTTCTCTCAAATATAAGTGAAGCAAGAGAGAATTTCTTGAAAATTTTATTAACTCTCAAATAAATCTAAGTGAAGCAAGAGAGCATTTCTTCAAAAATTCTAAGCACACTGTGCTCAAAAAGATATAAGTGAAGCACTAGAGCAAGTCCATAGCTCAGAAAAGATTTAAGTGAAGCAAGAGAGCAATTCTAACAAGTCATGACATAATTTTGGCTCTCCCAAATATGTGTGTCCAGAAAGGGATCAAGACTTAAAACACAAAATAAAACTAGCAAAGACTCATATCATACAAGACGCTCCAAGCAAAACACATAGTATATGATGAATAAAAATATAGCTTCGAGTAAAATACTGATGGTCGTTAAAAGAAAGAGGGGATGCCACTCGGGGGCATACCCAAGCTTAGTTGTTTGCTCATTTTTGGATAATAGCTTCGTATGCCGGGGCATCCCCAAGCTTAGGATCTTCTACTCCTTATTCCTTCATCCATCGTAAGATAACCCAAAACTTGAAAACTTTAATCACACAAAACTCAATAGAACCTTCATGAGATCCGTTAATATAAAAAAATAAATCACTACTATAATTGTTGTATCAAACCAATTTATATTTTGTTCTTGCATTATATTTACTGTATTCCAACTTTTCTATGGCAAAAACTCATCAAAGAAAACCCTAGAGCCATCAAAATAAGCACACAATGCAAAGAGAACAGAATCTGTAGCAATCTGACTATTTCGAATACTTCTATATAACCAATATTCTTGAAAAACTAGGACAACCTGAGCAATTTGCATATTGATCTACTTCAAAAGGAATGGGTATTTTATCGCTCTCTGGTAAAAAATGAGAATTATTTTCGTGAGGGCAAAAGTTTCTATTTTTTCAGCAAGATCAAACAACTATCACCCAAGAAGATCCTAAAGGCTTTACTGATGTCTACTACACAACCTTCTTCTTGTAGACGTTGTTGGGCCTCCAAGTGCAGAGGTTTGTAGGACAGTAGCAAAGTTCCCTCAAGTGGATGACCTAAGGTTTATCAATCCGTAGGAGACGTAGGATGAAGATGGTCTCTCTCAAGCAACCCTGCAACCAAATAACAAAGAGTCTCTTGTGTCCCCAACACACCCAATATAATGGTAAATTGTATAGGTGCACTAGTTCGGCGAAGAGATGGTGATACAAGTGGTATATGCATGGTAGATAAAGGTTTTTGTAATCTGAAAATATAAAAACAGTAAGGTAACTAACGATAAAAGTGAGCGTAAACGATATTGCAATGCTAGGAAACAAGGCCTAGGGTTCATACTTTCACTAGTGCAAGTTCTCTCAACAATAATAACATAATAGGATCACATAAATATCCCTCAACATGCAACAAAGAGTCACTCCAAAGTCACTAATAGCGGAGAACGAACGAAGAGATTATGGTAGGGTACGAAACCACCTCAAAGTTATTCTTTCCAATCAATCCGTTGGGCTATTCCTATAAGTGTCACAAACATTCCGAGAGTTCGTACTGGAATAACACCTTAAGACACAAATCAACCAAAACCCTAATGTCACCTAGATACTCCAATGTCACCTCAAGTATCCGTGGGTACGATTATACGATATGCATCACACAATCTCAGATTCATCTATTCAACCAACACATAGAACCTCAAAGAGTGCCCCAAAGTTCCTACCGGAGAATCACAACGAAAACGTGTGCCAACCCCTATGCATAGGTTCATGGGCGGAACCCGCAACTTGATCACCAAAACATACATCAAGCGAATCACGTGGTATCCCATAGTCACCACAGATACGCATGGCAAGACATACATCAAGTGTTCTCAAATCTTTAAAGACTCAATCCGATAAGATAACTTCAAAGGGGAAACTCAATCCATTACAAGAGAGTAGAGGGGGAGGGGGAGAAAGCATCATAGGATTAAAATATAGTAGCAATGCTCGCGATACATCAAGATCGTATCACCTCAAGAACACGAGAGAGAGAGAGAGATCAAACACATAGCTACTGGTACATACCCTCAGCCCCGAGGGAGAAGTACTCCCTCCTCGTCATGGATAGCACCGGGATGATGAAGACGGCCACCGGAGAGGGATTCCCCCTCCGGCGGAGAGGGATTCCCCCTCCGGCAGGGTGCCGAAACGGGTCTAGATTGGCTTTCGGTGGCTATGGAGGCTACTGGCGGCGGACCTCCCGATCTATTGTGCTCCCCTATCGTTTTAGGGTATATGCAAATATATAGGCGGAAGAAGTATGTCAGGGGAGCCACGAGGGTGGAGGGCGCACCCAGGGGGTGGGCGCGCCCCCCTGCCTCGTGGCTTCCTTGTTGCTTCCCTTACGTGGACTCCAAGTCTCCCATGTTGCTTTCCTTCCAAAAATAAGTTCCGTGAAGTTTCAGGTCAATTGGACTCCGTTTGATTTTCCTTTTCTGCGATACTCTAAAACAAGGAAAAAACAGAAACTGGCACTGGGCTCTGGGTTAATAGGTTAGTCCCAAAAATAATATAAAAGTGTATAATAAAGCCCATAAACATCCGAAACAGAAGATAATATAGCATGGAGCAATCAAAAATTATAGATACGTTGGAGACGTATCAACATCCCCAAGATTAATTCCTGCTCGTCCTCGAGTAGGTAAATGATAAAAACAGAATTTTCGATGCGGAGTGCTACTTGGCATAATTTCAATGTAATTCTTCTTAATTGTGGTATGAATATTCAGATCCATAAGATTCAAGACAAAAGTTTAATATTGACATAGAAACAATAATACTTCAAGCACACTAACTAAGCAATCATGTCTTCTCAAAATAACATGGCCAAAGAAAGTTCATCCCTACAAAATCAAATAGTTTAGTCACACTCCATTTTCGTCACACAAGAATGCTCTCATCATGCACAACCCCGATGACAAGCCAAGAAATTGTTTCATACCTTAGTAATCTCAAACCTATAAACTTTCACGCAATACATGAGCGTGAGCTATGGACATAGCACTATGGGTGGAATAGAATATGATGATGGGGGTTATGTGGATAAGACAAAAAGGAGAAAGTCTCACATCAACGAGGCTAATCAATGAGCTATGGAGATTCCCATCGATTGATGTCAATGCAAGGAGTAGGGATTGCCATGCAACGGATGCACTAGAGCTATAAATGTATGAAAGCTCAACAAAAGAAACTAAGTGGGTGTGCATCCAAGTTTCTTGCTCACGAAGACCTAGGGCACTTGAGGAGGCCCATCGTTGGAATATACAAGCCAAGTTCTATAATGAAAAATTCCCACTAGTATATGAAAGTGACAAAACAAGAGACTCTATATCATAAAGATCATGGTGCTACTTTGAAGCACAAGTGTGGAAAAAGGATAGTAGCATTGTCGCTTTTATTTTTATGTTTTTATTTGGCCTTTCCTTTTTTTGGCCTTTTTTTGGGACAATGCTCTATTAATGATGATCATCACACTTCTATTTATTTACAACTCAAAGATTACAAATCGATACTAGAACAAAGTATGACTCTATATGAATGCCCCCGGCAGTGTACCGGGATGTGCAATGAATCAAGAATGACATGTATGAAATATTATGAACGGTGGCTTTGCCACAAATACGATGTCAACTACATGATCATGCAAAGCAATATGACAATGATGATGTGTGTCATAATAAACGGAACGGTGGAAAGTTGCATGGCAATATATCTCGGAATGGCTATGGAAATGCCATAATGGGTAGGTATGGTGGCTGTTTTGAGGAAGATATAAGGAGGTTTATGTGTGAAAGTGCGTATCATATCATGGGGTTTGGATGCACCGGCGAAGTTTGCACCAACTCTCAATGTGAGAAAGGGCAGTAAACGGTACCGAAGAGGCTAGCAATGATGGAAGGGTGAGAGTGCGTATAATCCATGGACTCAACATTAGTCATAAATAACTCACATACTTATTGCAAAAATCTACAATTCATCAAAAACCCAAGCACTACGTGCATGCTCCTAGGGGGGTAGATTGGTAGGAAAAGACCATCGCTCGTCCCCGACCGCCACTCATAAGGAGGACAATCATATAACACCTCATGTTTCAAATTTGTTACATAACGTTTACCATACGTGCATGCTACGGGACTTGCCAACTTCAACACAAGCACTTCTCAAATTCACAACTACTCAACTAGCACTACTTTGATATTATTACCTCCATATCTCAAAACAATCATCAAGCATCAAATTTCTCTTAGTATTCAAAACACTCATTGGAGTTTTTTTACTAATCTTGGATGCCTAGCATATTAGGATTATTTAAGCAAATTACCATGATATTTAAGACTCTCAAAATAATCTAAGTAAAGCATGAGAGATCAATAGTTTCTATAAAACAAATCCACCATCATCCTCTAAAATATATAAGTGAAGCACTAGAGCAAATGACAAACTACTCCGAAAGATATACGTGAAGATCAATGAGTAGTCGAATAATTATGCAACTATGTGAAGACTCTCTAACATTTAATAATTTCAGATCTTGGTATTTTATTCAAACAGAAAACAAAACATAAGTAAGTAAAATGACGCTCCAAGCAAAACACATATCATGTGGTGAATAAAAATATAGCTCCAAGTAAAGTTACTGATGAACCAAGACGAAAGAGGGGATGCCTTCCGGGGCATCCCCAAGCTTAGGCTCTTGGTTGTCCTTGAATATTACCTTGGGGTGCCTTGGGCATCCCCAAGCTTAGGCTCTTTCCACTCCTTATTCCATAGTCCATCGAATCTTTACCCAAAACTTGAAAACTTCACAACACAAAACTTAACAGAAAACTCGTAAGCTCCGTTAGTATAAGAAAATAATCACCACTTAGGTACTGTAATGAACTCATTCTTTATTTATATTGGTGTTAACCCTACTGTATTCCAACTTATCTATGGTTTATAAACTATTTTACTAGCCATAGATTCATCAAAATAAGCAAACAACACACGAAAAACAGAATCTGTCAAAAACAGAACAGTCTGTAGTAATTTGTAGCTAGCGCAAGATATGGAACCCCAAAAATTCTAAAATAAATTGCTGGACCTGATGGATTAATCTATTAATCATCTGAAAAAATAATTAACTAAATATCAATCTCTAAATAAAAATGGAAGCAATTCTCATGAGCGCTAAAGTTTCTGTCTTTTACAGCATGATCACAAAGACTTTACCCAAGTCTTCCCAAAGGTTCTACTTGTCACAAACACTAATTAAAACATAAAACCACATCTAAACATAGGATAGATGAATTATTTATTACTAAACAGGAGCAAAAAGCAAAGAACAAAAATAAAGTTGGGTTGCCTCCCAACAAGCGCTATCATTTAACGCCCCTGGGTAGGCATGATGATTTCAATGATGCTCACATAAAGGATAAGAATTGAAACATAAAGAGAGCATCATGAAGAATATGACTAGCATATTTAAGTCTAACCCACTTCCTATGCATAGGGATTTTATGAGCAAAAAACTTATGAGAATAATAATCAACTAGCATAGGAAGGCAAAACAAGCATAACTTCAGAACTTTAAGCACATAGAGAGGAAACTTGGTATTATTGCAATTCCTACAAGCATATGTTCCTCCCTCATAATAATTTTCAGTAGCATCATGAATGAATTAAACAATATAGCTATCACATAAAGCATTATTTTCATGATGCATAGGCATGGAAATTTTATTACTCTCCACATAAGCAAAATTCTTCTCATGAATAATAGTGGGAGCAAACTCAACAAAATAATTATCATGTGAGGCATAATCCAATTGAAAACTAAAATCATGATGAGAAGTTTCATGGATATCATTATTATTTATAGCATACAAGTCATCACAATAATCATCATAGATAGCAACTTTGTTCTCATAATCAATTGGAACCTCTTCCAGAATAGTGGATTCATCAAAAAATAAAGTCATGACCTCTCCAAATCCACTTTCATCAATATAATCATCATGAATAGGAGGCATGCTTTTATCATAATAAATTTGCTCATCAAAACTTGGGGGACAAAAAAATATCATCTTCATCAAACATAGCATCCCCAAGCTTGTGGCTTTGCATATCATTAGCATCATGGATATTCAAGGAATTCATACTAGCAACATTGCAATCATGCTCATCATTCAAATATTTAGTGCCAAACATTTTAATGCATTCTTCTTCTAACACTTTGGCACAATTTTCCTTTCCATCATACTCACGAAAGATATTAAAAAGATGAAGCGTATGAGGCAAACTTAATTCCATTTTTTTGTAATTTTCTTTTATAAACTAACTAGTGATAAAACAAGAAACTAAAAGACTCGATTGCAAGATCTAAAGATATACCTTCAAGCACTCACCTCCCCAGCAACGGCGCCAGAAAAGAGCTTGATGTCTACTACACAACCTTCTTCTTGTAGACGTTGTTGGGCCTCCAAGTGCAGAGGTTTGTAGGACAGTAGCAAATTTCCCTCAAGTGGATGACCTAAGGTTTATCAATCTGTAGGAGGTGTAGGATTAAGATGGTCTCTCTCAAGCAACCCTGCAACCAAATAACAAAGAGTCTCTTGTGTCCCCAACACACCCAATATAATGGTAAATTGTATAGGTGCACTAGTTCGGCGAAGAGATGGTGATACAAGTGGTATATGCATGGTAGATAAAGGTTTTTGTAATCTGAAAATATAAAATCAGTAAGGTAACTAACGATAAAAGTGAGCGTAAACGATATTGCAATGCTAGGAAACAAGGCCTAGGGTTCATACTTTCACTAGTGCAAGTTCTCTCAACAATAATAACATAATAGGATCACATAAATATCCCTCAACATGCAACAAAGAGTCACTCCAAAGTCACTAATAGCGGAGAACGAACGAAGAGATTATGGTAGGGTACGAAACCACCTCAAAGTTATTCTTTCCAATCAATCCGTTGGGCTATTCCTATAAGTGTCACAAACATTCCTAGAGTTCGTACTGGAATAACACCTTAAGACACAAATCAACCAAAACCCTAATGTCACCTAGATACTCCAATGTCACCTCAAGTATCCGTGGGTACGATTATACGATATGCATCACACAATCTCAGATTCATCTATTCAACCAACACATAGAACCTCAAAGAGTGCCCCAAAGTTCCTATCGGAGAATCACGACGAAAACGTGTGCCAACCCCTATGCATAGGTTCATGGGCGGAACCCGCAAGTTGATCACCAAAACATACATCAAGTGAATCACGTGGTATCCCATTGTCACCATAGATACGCACGGCAAGACATATATCAAGTGTTCTCAAATCTTTAAAGACTCAATCCGATAAGATAACTTCAAAGGGGAAACTCAGTCCATTACAAGAGAGTAGAGGGGGGGGGATAAAACATCATAGGATCCAAATATAGTAGCAAAGCTCACGATACATCAAGATCGTATCACCTCAAGAACACGAGAGAGAGAGAGAGAGAGAGAGAGAGAGAGATCAAACACATAGCTACTGGTACATACCCGCAGCCCCGAGGGAGAACTACTCCCTCCTCGTCATGGAGAGCACCGGGATGATGAAGATGGCCACCGGAGAGGGATTCCCCCTCCCGCAGGGTGCCGGAACGGGTCTAGATTGGCTTTCGGTGGCTACGGAGGCTTCTGACGGCGGAACTCCCAATCTATTGTGCTCCCCTATCGTTTTAGGGTATATGGAGATATATAGGTGGAAGAAGTATGTCAGGGGAGCCACGACGGGCCCATGAGGGTGGAGGGCGCGCCCAGGGGGTGGGCGTGCCCCCTGCCTCGTGGCTTCCTCGTTGCTTCCCTTACGTGGACTCCAAGTCTCCCAGGTTGCTTTCCTTCCAAAAATAAGTTCTGTGAAGTTTGAGGTCAATTGGACTCCGTTTGATTTTCCTTTTCTATGATACTATAAAACAAGGAAAAACACTAATATAGCGTGGAGCAATCAAAAATTATAGATACGTTGGAGACGTATCATTTACTTGGCACAAACACTAATTAAAACATAAAAACGCAACCATATCACTAGCATAATTGCGCTAACACTCAAAAACAGGAAGCAAAAAGCAAAAATAAATTTTATTCATTGGGTTGCCTCCCAACAAGCGCTATAGTTTTACGCACTTAGCTAGGCATAAAGCAAGGATCTAAGTTTTGTCATCTTTGTTCAACTCTTCAATCAAACACTTAGAATTCTTCAAAGATTTGGCATAAAGATTTTCAGTGACAGTACTCCGAGGAACAATTTTAAAGAATTCATTCTTACCAAAGGGATCTCTTATAACTTCAATAAAATCCGGGTGAATGCTAATCATCTTAAGATCCTCTTTACTATTACTAGAAGTTGCACCCTTGTTCTTAGTAACTTGAGTAGTCTTGCCAATCTTTACAAAAGTTTTTTCAATAGTTTTAGCGGAAGCAAAAGCCGTGTTCAAATTACTAAAGATTTCTTTTAATTTATCAATCCGAGACAGACTTTCTTCAATTCTTTCATGAATTGCGGTCCCTATTCCTTTAAGAACTTAAAAACTTTTGCCGCATTTGACTCAGTCATAGTAGCGAAATTATGCATCTTTTTATCCCAATTTTCAATATGCTCTTCAGTAAGCATTTTCTTTTCAATAGGATCTAATCTTTCCATAACATGCTCATGAGTCAAAGTTGTTTCATTAATCATAAGGGGTGGTGAGCCTACATTGAAAGCATCAAGAGAGGGACTGTCGGTGTCAAAACCGGCGGATCTCTGGTAGGGGGTCCCGAACTGTGCGTCTAGGATCGATGGTAACAGGAGACGGGGGACACGATGTTTACCCAGGTTTGGGCCCTCTCTATGGAGGTAATACCTGATACGTCTCCGTCGTATCTATAATTTTTGATTGTTCCATGCCAATATTATTCAACTTTCATATACTTTTGGCAACTTTTAATACTATTTTTGGGACTAACATATTGATCCAGTGCCCAGTGCCAGTTCCTGTTTGCTGCATGTTTTTTGTTTCGTAGAATATCCATATCAAACGGAGTCCAAACAGAATAAAAACTGACGCAGAGTTTTTTTTGGAATATATATGATTTTTGGGAAGAAGAATCCACGCGAGACGATGCTCGAGGGGCCCACGAGGTAGGGGGCGCGCCCTGGGGAGGCAGGCGCGCCCCTGACCCTCGTGGCCACCCCGTAAGGCCATTGATGCCCTTCTCTCGCCACAAGAAAGCTAATTTCCGGATAGAGATCGTGTCAAAATTTCAGCCCAATCGGAGTTACGAATCTCCAGGAATATAAGAAACGGTGAAAGGGAAGAATCTGAGAATGGAGAAATAGAGAGAGACAGATCCAATCTCGGAGGGGCTCTTGCCCCTCCCGTGCCATGGAGGCCATGGACCAGAGGGGAAACCCTTCTCCCATCTAGGGAGGTGGTCAAGGAAGAATAAGAAGGAGGGGGGCTCTCTCCCCCTCGCTTCTGGTGGCAACGGAGTGCCACCGGGGGCCATCATCATCACCGCGATCTACACCAACACCTCCGCCATCTTCACCAACATCTCCATCACCTTCCCCCTCTATCTACAGTGATCCCCCCGCCATCTTGAACATGGTGCTTTATGCTTCATATTATTATCCAATGATGTGTTGCCATCCTATGATGTCTGAGTAGATTTTCGTTGTCCTATCGGTGGTTGATGAATTGCTATGATTGATTTAATTTGCGTGTGGTTATGTTGCTGTCCTTTGGTGCCCATCATATGATTGCGCGCGTGGATCACACCATAGGGTTAGTTGTATGTTGATAGGACTATGTATTGGAGGGCCAGAGTGACAGAAGCTTCAACCTAGCATAGAAATTGATGCATACGGGATTGAAGGGGGACCAATATATCTTAATGCTATGGTTGGGTTTTACCTTAATGAACATTAGTAGTTGCGGATGCTTGCTAATAGTTCCAATCATAAGTGCATAGAATTCCAAGTTAGGTATGACATGTTAGCAGTGGCCTCTCCCACATAATACTTGCTATCGGTCTAGTAAAGTAGTCAATTGCTTAGGGGCAATTTCGCAACTCCTACCACCACTTTTCCACACTCGCTATATTTACTTTATTGTTTCTTTATCTAAACAGCCCCTACTTTTTATTTACGTACTCTTTATCATCTTGCAAACCTATCCAACAACACCTACAAAGTACTTCTAGTTTCATACTTGTTCTAGGTAAAGCGAACGTCAAGCGTGCGTAGAGTTGTCTCGGTGGTCGATAGAACTTGATGGAATATTTGTTCTACCTTTAGCTCCTCGTTGGGTTCGACACTCTTACTTATCGAAAACTGTTGCGATCCCCTATACTTGTGGGTTATCAAGACCTTTTTCTGGCGCTGTTACCGGGGAGTCATAGTGTGGGGCGAATATTCTCGTGCGTGCTTGTTTGCTTTATCACTAAGTATTTTTATTTTCTGTTCTTAGTTGTTTTCTATCTTTAGTTATGGGTAGGAAACGCAAAATACCAAAAAAATTAGTTGTACCTACTGAACCAATGGTTGATGAACCACTCAAAATCTATCTCACTGCTGAAGCCTATTACTTGGATCATCTTCGATCCCTATGTGCTCGTGCTGAAACCCCAACTAGCTTAGTTGAGGGAGAATCCTTAGATGAGCATGCGTGTTATGTGCGACACTGAATATCTGAAAAAGGGAAACTTTTACTGGATCAAATTCATCGTTTGCAGTGCTATGCTTGGAATTTATGTGAAATATATGATTTTACTTGTTGTTCTAAAAACCCTAAGAAACACCTTCCATATCAATGTGTGTTTGATGATAATGGAATTGTATCTTCGTATGCTAAGGGTGTTTATAATTACTATGATGTTCAACAAATTGAAGAATTTGTTGCTTTTAAGCGTGCTTACGAAATTGCTTCTTTGATTGAAAAGTATGATGCTACTCTTTACAAATCTGAAAATTTTGCCATACTTAAATATTTCTATGATAATTATGCTTCTAATTCCTATGTTGAACCATATATTGAGGACTACTCCGCTGTCTAAGAAGAGACTAATATTTTGCAGGAGTCTATGGAAGAAGAAATTGATGAAACTATGAGCTCATTGGATGAAAAAGATGAGGAGGAGAGCGAAGAACAAAAGGAGGAAGAGCGGATTAGCTACCCATGCCCACCTTCTAATGAGAGTAACTCTTCAACTCATACATTGTTTAATTTCCCTTCGTGCTTACCGAAGGATGATTGCTATGATGATTGTTATGATCCTGTTGATTCTTTTGAAATATCCCTTTATAATGATGCTTGCTATGCTTGTGGCCAAGATGCCAATATGAATTATGCTCATGGAGATGAACTTGCTATAGTTCCTTATGTTAAACATGAAATTGTTGCTATTGCACCCACCCGTGGTAGTCCTATTATCTTTTTGAATTCTCCAAACTACACTATATCGGAGAAGTTTGCTCTTATTAAGGAATATATTGATGGGTTGCCTTTTACCGTTGAACATGATGATTTTGATGAATATAATATGCATGTGCTTGCTTCTCCTACTTGCAATTATTATGAGAGAGGAACTATATCTCCACCTCTCTATGTCTCCAATATGATAAAATTGCAAGAAACTGTTTATACAATGCATTGGCCTTCACTTTGTGTGCTTGAATTGTTCTTTTATGACATGCCGATCCATAGGAAGAGAGTTAGACTTCGTCATTACATGATATATGTTACCTTGTGCTCACCACTAAATTACAAATCATTGTTAATTAAAATTGGCTTTGATATACCTTGGGATCCGGGTGGATCCATTACTTGAGCACTATATGCCTAGCTTAATGGCTTTAAAGAAAGCGCTGCCAAGGAGACAACCCGGAAGTTTTAGAGAGTCATTTATTTCTGTTGAGTGCTTTTATATAGTTTAAAAACAACAAAAATAAAGAGGGGAACCCAAAACTTTTTCAAAAAGGAAAGCGAAAGTGAGAAAGACAAGCACTGTTGACGTGGGAGCTAGCCTTGAACTTTGTTCATGCTCACGGAAACTTTGTGAATCTTGATTACAGAAACTTTTCAATAAAAATAATTATCCCCTTGTACAATTCCATTGTATTATAAAAATAATGTGCCAAGGTTTGCCTTTAGGATGTTTACATTTGCTTGATGGTTTGTACGGTGCAGGATAGAAACTTTGGCTGTAGTGCGTGATTTTACATTTTTAGCTGGAAAATCAAACGGTTCTGATTCTTTTTGCACTGTCTTCCTATAAAAATTGTTTATTTTTCCTAATTTTGGTAGAATTTTTCAATTATCATAAGTATGGTGAATGTTCACATTATTACAAACTATTCTGTTGTAGACAGATTCTGTTTTTGATGCATAGTTTGCTTGTTTTGATGAAACTATCGATTCATATCAGTGGATTAAGCCATGAAAAAGTTATATTACAGTAGACACAATGAAAAAAAATATGAATTGGTTTTCAATAGTACTTAGAGTAGTGATTTGCTTTATTATACTAACGGATCTTAGCGAGTTTTCTGTTGAAGTTTTGTGTGGATGAAGTGTTCGATGATCGAGAAGGTCTCGATGTGAGAAGAAGGAAGAGATGCAAGAGCTCAAGCTTGGGGATGCCCGATGCACCCCAAGTAAATATTCAAGGAGACTCAAGCGTCTAAGCTTGGGGATGCCCCGGAAGGCATCCCCTCTTTCTTCAACAAATATCAGTATGTTTTCGGATTCGTTTCGTTCATGCGATATGTGCAATCTTGGAGCGTCGTTTGCATTTAGTTTTCATTTTTCTTTTATGCACCATGCTGGTATGAGATAGTCCTTGGTTGATTTATAGAATTCTCTATGTACTTCACTTATATCTTTTGAGTATGGATTTATAGAATGCTTCATGTGCTTCACTTATATCATTTGAAGTTTGGATTGCCTGTTTCTCTTTACATAGAAAACCGCCATTTGTAGAATGCTCTTTTGCTTCACTTATAACTGTTAGAGCGTGGGCATATCTTTTGTAGAAAGAATTAAATTCTCTTGCTTCACTTATATCTATTTAGAGAGATGACAGGAATTGGTCATTCACATGGTTAGTCATAAAATCCTACATAAAACTTGTAGATCACTGAATATGATATGTTTGATTCCTTGCAATAGTTTTGCGATATAAATATGGTGATATTAGAGTCTTTCTAGTGAGTAGTTGTGGATTGTAGAAATACTTGTGTTGAGGTTTGTGATTTCCGTAGCATGCACGTATGGTGAACCGTTATGTAACAAAGTTGGAGCATGAGGTATTTATTGATTGTCTTCCTTATGAGTGGCGGTCAGGGACGAGAGATGGTCTTTTCCTACCAATCTATCCCCCTAGAGGCATGCGTAGTAGTACTTTGCTTCGAGGGCTAATAAACTTTTGCAATAAGTATGTGAGTTCTTTATGACTAATGTTGAGTCCATGGATTATACGCACTCTCACCCTTCCACCATTGCTAGCCTCTCTAGTACCGCGCAACTTTCGCCGGTACCATAAACCCACCATATACCTTCCCCAAAACATCCACCATACCTACCTATCACAGCATTTCCATAGCCATTCCGAGATATATTGCCATGCAACTTTCATCATCATCATATACATGACTTGAGCATTCATTGTCATATTGCTTTGCATGATCGTAAGATAGCTCGCATGATGTTTTCATGGCTTGTCCGTTTTTTGATGTCATTGCTACGCAAGATCATTGCACATCTAGGTACACCGCCGGAGGCATATATATTGAGTCATATCTTTGTTCTAGATATCGAGTTGTAATATTGAGTTGTAAGTAAATAAAAGTGTGATGATCATCATTATTAGAACATTGTCCCATGTGAGGTTATGAAAATAAAAGTGGCCAAAGAAGCCCCCAAAAAAGAGAGAGGCCAAAGAAGCCTACAGAAAAAGAAAAAAAAGAAAAAAATGAGAGAAAAAGAGAGAAGGGGCAATGTTACTATCCTTTTACCACACTTGTGCTTCAAAGTAGCACCATGGTCTTCATATAGAGAGTCTCTTGAGTTATCACTTTCATATACTAGTGAGAATTTTCATTATAGAACTTGGCTTGTATATTCCAATGATGGGCTTCCTCAAATGCCCTAGGTCTTCATGAGCAAGCAAGTTGGATGCACACTCACTTAGTTTCAGTTTGAGCTTTCATATACTTATAGCTCTAGTGCATCCGTTGCATGGCAATCCCTACTCACTCACATTGATATCTATTGATGGGCATCTCCATATCCCGTTGATATGCCTAGTTGATGTGAGACTATCTTCTCCTTTTTGTCTTCTCCACAACCACCATTCTATTCCACCTATAGTGCTATGTCCATGGCTCACGCTCATGTATTGCGTGAAGGTTGAAAATGCTGAAGCGCATTAAAAAGTATGAACCAATTGCTCGGCTTGTCATCGGGGTTGTGGATGATGTGAGTATTTTTTGTGGTGAAGATGGAGCATAGCCAGACTATATGATTTTGTAGGGATAACTTTCTTTGGCCATGTTATTTTGAAAAGACATGATTGCTTTATTAGTAGGCTAGAAGTATTATTGTTTTTATGTCAAATGATAAACTATTGATTTGAATCACTCGTATCTTAATATTCATGCCATCAAGGTTGTCAGAATTGTGATTTTGAATCGGATCGGAGCTTCGATGGTAGGATCGCAAATCGTAGAATCTTCACTATCAGGATCGTAGAAACGTAGATTCTAAGAACTAAAGTCATAGAATCATAGGGGTTAGTTTGGATCGTAAAGTTGTAGAATCGTGTAACAGAATCGCGATTTTGACAACCTTGCATGCCATGATTAGATTACATGATCAAGATTATGCTAGGTAGCATTCCACATCAAAAATTATCTTTTTTATCATTTACCTACTCGAGGACGAGCATGAATTAAGCTTGGGGATGCTGATACGTCTCCGTCATATCTATAATTTTTGATTGTTCCATGCCAATATTATTCAACTTTCATATACTTTTGGCAACTTTTTATACTATTTTTGGGACTAACATATTGATTCAGTGCCCAGTGCCAGTTCCTGTTTGTTGCATGTTTTTAGTTTCACAGAATATCCATATCAAACGGAGTTCAAATGGAATAAAAACTGACGGAGATTTTTTTTGGAATATATATGATTTTTGGGAAGAAGAATCCATGCGAGACGATGCTCGAGGGGCCCACGAGGTAGGGGGCACGCCCTAGGGAGGCAGGCGCGCCCCTGACCCTCGTGTCCACCCCGTAAGGCAGTTGATGCCCTTCTTCCTCCGCAAGAAAGCTAATTTCTGGATAGAGATCATGTCAAAATTTCAGCCCAATCGGAGTTACTGATCTCCGAGAATATAAGAAACGGTGAAAGGGAAGAATCTAAGAACATAGAAACAGAGAGAGACAGATCCAATCTCGGAGGGGCTCTCGCCCCTCCCGTGCCATGGAGGCCATGGACCAGAGGGGAAACCCTTCTCCCATCCAGGGAGGAGGTCAAGGAAGAATAAGAAGGAGGGGGGCTCTCTCCCCCTCGCTTCCGGTGGCACCGGAGTGCCACCGGGGGCCATCATCATCACCGCGATCTACACCAACACCTCCGCCATCTTCACCAACATCTCCATCACCTTCCCGCCTCTATCTATAATGGTCCACTCTCCCGCAACCCACTGTACCCTCTACTAGAACATGGTGCTTTATGCTTCATATTATTATCCAATGATGTGTTGCCATCCTATGATGTCTGAGTAGATTTTCGTTGTCCTATCGGTGGTTGATGAATTGCTACGATTGATTTAATTTGCTTGTGGTTATGTTGCTATCCTTTGGTGCCCATCATATGATTGCGCGCGTGGATCACACCATAGGGTTAGTTGTATGTTGATAGGACTATGTATTGGAGGGAAGAGTGACAGAAGCTTCAACCTAGCATAGAAATTGATGCATACGGGATTGAAGGGGGACCAATATATCTTAATGCTATGGTTGGGTTTTACCTTAATGAATATTAGTAGTTGTAGATTCTTGCTAATAGTTCCAATCATAAGTGCATAGAATTCCAAGTCAGGGATGACATGCTAGCAGTGGCCTCTCCCACATAATACTTGCTATCGGTCTAGTAAAGTAGTCAATTTCTTAGGGGCAGTTTCGCAACTCCTACCACCACTTTTCCACACTCACTATATTTACTTTATTGTTTCTTTATCTAAAAAGCCCCTACTTTTTATTTACGTACTCTTTATCATCTTGCAAACCTATCCAACAACACCTACAAAGTACTTGTAGATTCATACTTGTTCTAGGTTAAGCGAACGTCAAGCGTGCGTCGAGTTGTATCGGTGGTCGATAGAACTTGAGGGAATATTTGTTCTACCTTTTGCTCCTCATTGGGTTCGACACTCTTACTTATCGAAAACTGTTGCGATCCCCTATACTTGTGGGTTATCAATACCCTACTTCCTGCTTGATTGATCTTGATGAATATGAGTATTACAAGAGTTGATCTACCACGAGATCGTAATGGCTGAACCCTAGAAGTCTAGCCTATGTGGGTATGGTAATTAGTATATGTATCTAGCCTTTTCGGACTATCCCCTTCGATTTATATAGACACCGAGGGGATCTAGGGTTTACATGGAGTCGGTTACATAAAAAGGAATCTTCGGTCACCAACCTTGCCTTCCATGCCAAGTAGAGTCCAATCCAGAAATGGAGCAGTCTTCGGCCTTCATGTCTTCGTAGCCCATCAGTCCAGACCATGGATAACAGGCCGAACGTGCAAGGACCCGTTAGTCCAGGACTCCCTCAGCAGCCCCTGAACCTTGCTTCAATGACGAGGAGTCCGATGCGCAGATTTGTCTTCAGCATTGCAAGGCGATTTCCCTCCTTCCGAACTCCAGAATAGTCTTCGGACGAAGTAAATATATCCGGACCTGTGTATATAATTGTAGAGAATATAATATCCCACGAGCCTAACTTGTTGATAACTGTTCATCACATCGTATCATGCCTGCCCGGTTAATATTTCCAACCGTCGGCTAGCGAGCCGCCCCACGTCTCGGGGCACGGTTTTACTGGCACGTCTTGTCAGGGCAGAGATCGTGTCCCTTTATTTATGGGATTTTCATTAATGCAGGCATGGGTAACCCAACCGTCCCCTGGGTACAATTCCTTGGTGATAGGTATGTGTAGAGAGCCTGGGGGGGACGGCCAGTATTCGGGGCCTTTATATAGAGACCCAGTCTCGTCTTCTTCCCTTGTGCTTGCTCCTTCCTCAACCCCAACCACCCCAAGTTCCAACCCTCGGGTTCCAATCGCCACCAGCCCTAGTCATCTACGGATCCAACCGTCAGGGTCGGTGGGTAGCTTCTTCTATCACAGAGGAGGATATTGCGAAGCTCCGCGTAGCGAGGTATCTGACTCCGGAAATTTTTCATCGGCTTCCGGCACAAGGGCAAGTCATACCGACCCCCAGATCTGGCGAGAGGGTAGTATTTGTATCCCACTTTCTTCACGGGCTAGGGTTCGCGCTCAACCCCTTCGTTCGGGGGCTCATGTTCTACTATGCGCTTGATTTTCACGATCTGGCCCCAAACTCTATTCTCCTCATCTCGGCATTTATCGTCACGTGTGAGGACTTACTCCGGAATCCTCCGCACTTTGGTTTGTGGCTCAAGACGTTTGATGTGAGGCCGCAGATGGCAGAGGAGGAGCAGGCAGAGTGCGGCAGCGTCATAATAGGCAAGCTGACCGGCGCGGTTTGGCCCGAAGGATCTTTCGCCAAATCTTCCGACATATGGCAGTAGGGGTGGTTTTATATCAACGAGCTGCGGGGCCCCAAGTGGGCGGCTACGCCTGCGTTCCGACCTGGTCCTCCAATTCAGCTCGCTTCATGGGTCAATAAGGGATTGGACTGGGGATCTGTCAATGAAGTGTAGATTCTGCAAAGTCGCATCCGAAGCCTTACCGAGAAGGCCATCGATCTTGTGAACGTCGTTCAAATAATGCTAGTCCGCCGGATCCTGCCATGTCAGCGGGGGCCTCTTCGTATGTGGGAGTTTAACCCAGAAGGGCGGCGGACTCTACAACACTTCTTCGGCACTACACATGAAGGAATGTGGAAATTATATTTTGGGGAACGAGAGCAATGGCCGGACACCACCGAAGACGTTGGCCTTGACTGCAATCATCCGGACACTCTGGTAAGTACTTGATATCCGAGCACCTTCCATTCAGGCATCTCTTAACAAGATACTGAATAACATGTACCTGTAAAGGACTCGATATAGAAAGCGGTGCTAATCTGGTGTCCGACGCCCCTTCTCGAAGACCCTGCGACCGCCCTACTGACGAGAATGCTGATTCCGACACTGTACCAGGCGGCTGCGTTCGGGGAAACTAAAATCCTTTTGCCCAAGGGTAAAAGTGCAGAGGGAGCCCTCCAAGGCAAGAAGAGGGTCGCCTCCGAAAGTCAGGAGGGGAAGCCTTCCAAGAGAGGAAAAACACCGTCATCGAGCGGCTTGGGCCGGGCGAGCGATGACAAGGACGAACCTCGTGGCAAACCGTAAGCGAGGCTGGGGCACTTTAAACGCACCTCATTCTCTTCCTATTAGTGAAGTAATCATCTGATATAGGTTCGTCCACGCAGGTTAACGCCTAGTGCTTCTCAATCGTCCTCCTCCTAGGGAGATCTTCTTCCGGAGATGATGGAGAGTGACACGCCTTCTCCGGCCCCATCTCCCAATAGGGGGGGATGATACCGAGGTATCATCCCGAAGGGCTCCTCCCGAACACCAAGTAGTACAAGAAACGAAGAAGGCGTTTCCCGAAGGCGGTGGCTTTGTCACTCGGGGTTTTGGGATCAAGACTAGCGTCCCTGAACCGTCCGGTTTACAGCCGGAGACGATTCTGGAGGCAAGTAAGCGGGTTCCTTCACAGGAATGACGTACTCCGGCAGCGGTTTCCGAGGACCCAGGAGCATAAAAAATGCTGACGGGCTTGTTACGATGAGCATGCATTTCAGAAGAGCACCGTACCTTGATGGCTACGGTGGTCAAAAGGGTTCTATCCACGAAGAGTCGATTGAATGAGGCCTTCACGAGCCTTCTAAGAGGTTTTGAGGTTTGTGATGTAGCTTTTGTCAATTGAATTTTATTGACAGAATGCACCTGTTGTATATGCAGTAGCCCCTAAGACTCGGATTGTCTTCCGAAGGAAGCGATCGGAGGATCAAAGAGATATGCTCAGGTATTAACCTTGGGTTAATTTGAAATATAGGCTGTTTCCCCTCCTATGGTTGTCCGGAATACGGAGGTGGCTGAACTGCAGCGAAAGATGGATATTGCGGAGGATGACGTTGCATTGATCAACAGGTGTCTTGACCACTCACAAGGTATGTATTTCGAGCATTCTTTACACCAGTGTGCTTGACGCGGGAAAGATCTTTATATGAAATGTGCATGAAATGTAGCTGGTGCTGCCGCTGTGGAGGCTCTTCGGGCAGAGCTAATCCGGGCCAAGGAGCGGGCCTAGTTTAGTGATGCTACTGCTGAAGGAGCATCGGTTGAACTGAAGGCCGAACAAGTTGCGCAATGCCGGGGCGACGAGAAGGTATCCACGATGACACTCGCTTTGGAGAATGCTACTGGCCGCTGCGAATTTCTTGAGAAGGAGAATAAAGCCTTAACGACTGAACTGGATAAGGCCCGACAGGAGGCAAGAGAAGGGCGGTCAAAGTCCAGAGCACTCCGTGAGGAGGTTCGGCAGGCGAAAGAGATAGTGGCTGGAAAGCCTTTTCTGCTACAGACTAAGTTCGGCGACCCGGACTATGCTCAACTGAACCAAGTGTGGAGTTCTCCTGACGAGTATTTGGACTTGCCGAGGAGTTCTTCGAATGCAGTGCGATATTACCAAGCGCGAACTGGATATGCAATGAAGAAGCTTTTTTGGTCACAGTTCGGTGCATCGAAGCGCCCACTACTGCTCAATGAACAGATGTCCCAATGGGCCGAACTTCATAGGGTATCTGGCGCTTCCATGAAGGATGTTATAATCTGGCTGTGGCCAACCGAGCCTGCGCCGAGTAGCTATTTTGGTTTGGTGCAGAAGCTTGTTGATGTGGTGCCGCGAACCGATGCTGCGAACCGATCGGCGAGCATTGAAGGTGCACGGATGGCCCTTGCCCGAGTCAAGACATTCTGGGGAAAGATGAAGGACATCGACATCGCAACGAAGGGTCCGGCTGAAGGCAAGGACCGTCCGAAACCGGAGCATTATTTTGAAGACGTCGTAGAGGCCGCCCGCTTGATAGAGGGTCAATGATCGAAAAACATATTGTTCGAGTGAGGTGTATGATGATTGTAAAATAAAATTTTATAGTTAATCTATTTATGTTTTTCTCGAAAAGATTGAATTCCTCATGTGCGATCATTTTAATATAATCTGAAAGTTTTCCAGTCGTCGGCTTCAGCCCCCTCGTAGGAAGTACGGGGGTGTTCGGAAAAGCATTTAATCACTCTTTATCCAATGTCTTGGTCCATAAAAGAGGTGATAATGCGGCGAACTAGGAAACTATAAGGCGTTAACACTTTCACTTAACCATAGGAGTTTTATGGTGGGGCTATGACATAGCCCCTGGTGTGTATGCGGTGTGTTGTGATTGCATATATGATCTGAAAAAGATCCCTCGTGTTACACGAAGAATCGCTAAATATTCCAATAAGTCGTCAAGTGGTTGACCAGCTCTCGCCGCATCATGACAGTCAGTTTTTGGCTTTCTCTACTAAGGTGCTCATCCGGTTTAGGCCAAGGCACAATCGAAGTAGTTCTCCCTTTACTACCCTAGCCGATAGAGCGGAACGTAGGGTAGCAAACACAGGAGCCGGGAAACCCAACTATTGACCCAAGACAATGATTCGGAGCTGATGCATATAAGGACAAACTTGCGACGCCGAAGTACGCTATAGAGCTGTTCGGACTTTTACTGGCAGCTCATTCATTCCCATGCCGAGGCCCTGGCACGGTATGCCGAGGTGCATCTGTAGAGCAACCGTTAAGGCCGTACTTATTGTTGAAAGAGTATGAAAGATCGGTTCGGATGAGACTTACTCAGAATGGAGCGATGTGCCAATGATATATATATATATAAAGAGAGAGAAACCATGGACCCGGCTATTGGACATGCTCGGGGTCGGGATCAGAGGAAAGAGGGCATAGTACAGGCTCGGAATAAAGAGTGTGGTCCAAGAAAAATGTTATTTTGGACCTCCTGTCGCACGTCTGCGTCGCCCGTCCTCGAGGAGGGGAATCCTTCACGGAAGTATCCCCTTAGGTGAGCATACGGATCCGAACTCCGATAGAGTCTGTTGTAGATGTTGTCCAGCTGGTCGCCTGTTCTTTAGGGATGATACAAAAAAATAAGGTAAACATATAAAAAACGTTACGGGAATGCTTGTAGGGTTGTCCGTATTGTGCTTCCGCTGATGCCCATGGTACCTTGACTGCGTAGTGATGTGCGCATGGTGCAAATTTTGCTAGCATAGTACGTGGGTGGCGAAAGACGAACTGCTATTCACGTTCCTAAAGTGGTCGAACGTCAGAGGGAAACTGTTTCTGGCCCCTGGCGTTCTGCTGGCGAGTCGATCTATCGTCTTTATCGCCTGGTGGCCTCCTCCCCTTGTGATTAGCGTTAAGCTTGCCTGCCTGCTTGAAGAACCAACAATTTCGTTTGGTATGATTAGCTGGCCTATCGGGGTGACCGTGAATCTGACAAGGTCGGTCCAATATCCTGTCAAGGGTGGATGGTCCATCTTGGTTTGCCTTTAGTGGCTTCTTCCGTTGACCGGGCTTCGTATTGTGAAATCTGGCGTCCACCATTGTGTCGCGTATATTACTGCAACTTTTGAGTTCGGTTCGTCGTGGCTTGCCATTGCCATCTTGGGTTTCGGAAGTGCCCGGTCCGCTGGCGTCGTTGCTTTTACGAGCAAGCTAGTAGTCTTCTCCCGCACAGAAGCGGGTCATTACAGCGGTAATGACTGCCATGGATTTGGGTCCTTCCTGGCTGAGGTGATGTGCTAGCCATTCATCCTGGACGCCATGTCTGAAGGCCGCAAGGGCTTCTGCGTCCGAACAATCGACAATTTGGTTCTTTTTGACTAAGAACCTGGTCCAGAGCTCCCTGGCTGACTCGCCGGGCTCCTTGACAATGTCACTTAAGTCATCGGTGTATAATGGTCGGACATATGTTCCCTGGAAGTTGTCTTGAAAGGCGTCTTCCAAATCTTCCCACTTGCCAATAGAATTTTCTGGCAAACTTGAGAGGTAGGCCCTTTAAGCTTGAGAGGTAGGTATTTAATGGTGTGGAGGTCGTCTCTGCAGTCCATGTGAATATGGAGGAGGTAATCCTCAATCCATATCGCGGGATCTGTTGTTCCATCGTATGATTAGATGTTAATGGGTTTGAACCCATCTAGAAATTCGTGCTCCATTACTTCGTTAGTGAAGAAGAGAGGGTGTGCAACTCCTCTATGTTGGGCCACACTATGAAGCACCTCTGGCGGGCTCTGTTTACCGTGTTCGGACCAGGCATGGTCGGCTTTATAGCGTCCGAATAAGCGACCATCATCGTCGGTCGGTGTATATCTTCGTGATCTGTACATCGATCTTGTGCGTCCTGCTCTACCCTCCGTGTCTTGGTTGATATAGCGGGTATTCCCCCGAGCTGTTTTGTTTTGACGGTCGGATGGGTTGGTATGGTGCTCTGCTTGGGCTGCTGCTTTGTCTGGACCGAACTGTGGTCAGCCCGCCACATTTTTTGATGGTGGTATGGGTTCCATCGCCCTGCCATCGTATTGAGGGAGCCACCTATTCTTGGGGTGGCTTTTGACTGGGCTACTAAGGCAGGTTTCTTCACCGGACAAGACCTCGGTCCATCTATCATTGAGCAAATCTTGGCTTGCTTGAAGCTGCAGCTGCTTCTTTCTTAGGCTCATTGCAGTGGCTATAAGCCGACGTTTAAGGCGCTCCTGCTCGAGAGGTTCCTTGGGCATGATAAAATCTTCGTTGCCTAGGATCTCCTCTTCCTCGGAGAGTGAGAGATAATTGTTGTCCTCCGAGTCCTCATATGTGGTCGGTTCATCAGAGCTGTCTTTCCCGCCTTCCTGTTCATCCTGCTCGAATTCTACCTCAACAGGGTCTTTGTTCTCCAGGGTATCGTATTCTCTAGTGCTGGTAGTGTTTTTTCTTGAGCGATGTGACCTAGGGTGCCGGTGTCCGGGCTGTGTACCAGGCAGTTTATTCTCGACTGCATCCTCCTTGTCATCGTCGAGAGTGCCGTAAGGTGTGTCTATCATACACACGTCATACCAGGAAGTGGTCAACCTGTGTCGAGCGTGTAATAAGCTCTGGCCTTGCCCCTCATCATCGTCCACACCGTCGATGTCTTCGAAGCGGGGGTCGGGCGTGTTGGTTAGGTCTTCAACAGTGGCTACAAAGTGGGTGGCGGGTGGGAAACAAAATTCTTCATCGTCCACCGAAAGTTCAAGCCGAACATAGTTTGGCGAGAGGTCGTCTTCCTGGGATAGGTTTTTTAGCGAGTTTAGCATGTCACCACGGGCGAGTGTTGGAAGATATCTGCGGCGCTGAACTTGAAGATCGATAACCGATCGAGTTCCGTATACGTGGGCTCGCAGGGTTCAGAGTTCGACATCGGAGGCGAGTCTGAGGTTCCCTTGATGCAGATACCGTATGAAGTGGAATCTGCGTGCGGCTCCAGCGCCGCGGAATCGGTAGCCCCCGTGATGGGGTCGAGCTTCCCATCTTTGGGCGACTTGATCTACTCCGGATTTAAGGCCAGAGCTGCTACATGAGCTACCTCCTGGATGCAGCCCGATGAAGGGTGTAAGCCATGTTCATCGAGGTGATGGGGAGCGGTTGTCGCGGTCTTGAATCCGTCAAAGATCAAATCTCCACGGACGTCTGCGACGTAATTCAGGCTTCCGAATCTGACCTGATGGCCAAGGCGTAGCTGTCGATATGCTCCATATGGCCAAACGAGTTGGCCCGCAGTATGATGCCGCCAAATATGAAGATCTGTCTGGGAGGAAGGTTTCTCCCTGGACAACGTCATTACTGATGATCGAAGGGGCCATCGAGCCTTCTGTCGACGGCATAGTGGCAATGAAAGCACCAATGTCGGTGTCAAAACCAGCGGATCTCGGGTAGGGGGTCCCGAACTGTGCGTCTAGGATTGATGGTAAAGGAGACGGGGGACACGATGTTTACCCAGGTTCGGGCCCTCTCTATGGAGGTAATACCCTACTTCCTGCTCTATTGATCTTGATGAATATGATTATTAGAAGAGTTGATCTACCACGAGATCGTAATGGCTAAACCTTAGAAGTCTAGCCCATGTGGGTATGGTAATGAGTATATGTATCTGGCCTTTCCGGACTATTCCCTACGGTTTATATAGACACCGATGGGATCGAGGATTTACATGGAGTCGGTTACATAAAAAGGAATCTTCGGTCGCCAAGCTTGCCTTCCACTCCAAGTAGAGTCCAATCCAGACACGGTGAAGTCTTCGGCCTTCATGTCTTCGCAGCCCATCAGTCCAGCCCATGGATAACAGGCCGGACACCCAAGGACCCCTTCGTACAGGACTCCCTCAGGGACACATCAAGAAATTTCCACCGGTAATCATATCAAGGACGAATCTATACCAAGTGGTGATGCATTGCAACAGTAGATTGCTTACGGATAGATCTATTATGAGCATTGTAAATTCTATACCAAGAATCTTTTAAATTTTCTCCTACCCTTTGTTTAAAGTTGAGAACTTCATTCTCGGGAGTGCACGCAATAGGAGGAGAACTATCCATGACGATAATAACGGCAAATAAAATTGCGCACAAAAACAGATCCGGCAAGAAAATGGCGAACGAAAAAGAGTGGCGAATAAAATGACAATTTTTTGTGAAGTGGGGGAGAGGAAAACGAGAGGCAAATGGTAAATAATAAAAATGCGAGGAGATGAGATTTGTGATTAGGAACCTAGTATATGTTGAAGATCCTCCCCGGCAACGGCGCCAAAAATTCCTTTTGATGCGGCTTGAAGCTACGTCGGTATTTCCCCAAAGAGGAAGGGATGATGCAGCACAGCGACGGTAGGTATTTCTCTCAGTGATGAAACCAAGGTTATCGAACCAGTAGGAGAACCAAACAACACAACATAAACAACCCCTGCACACAAATAACAACCACTCGCAACCCGACATGTTAAAGGGGTTGTCAATCCCTTTCGGGTGACGGCACCAAAAATTGGTGCGTGGACGGGAGAAAGTTGGAATAGATTGAATAAATAGATTGCAAATAAAATAAAGTGCAGCAAAGTATTTTTGTAGTTTTGGTTTAATAGACCTGAAAATAAATGCAAAGGAAAAGTAGATCGCAAAGGAAAATATATGAGAAAGACACTCGGGGGCCGTAGATTTCACTAGTGGCTTCTCTCGAGAAAAATAGCAAATGGTGGGTGAACAAATTATTGTTGGGAAATTGATGGCGCTTCAAATAATCATGACGATATCCATGCAATGATCATTACATAGGCATCACGTCCAAGATTAGCAGACCGACTCCTGCCTTCATCTACTACTATTACTCCACACACCGACCGCTATCCAGCTTGCATCTAGTGTACAAAGTTCATGGAGAAATAGGGTAATGCAATAAGAACGATGGCATGATGTAGACAAGATCTATCTATGTAGAGATAGACCCCATAGTTTTATCCTTAGTAGCAACGATACATATGTGTCGGTTCCCCTTCTGTCACTAGGATCAAGCAACGTAAGATTGAACCCACTACAAAGCACATCTTCCCATTGCAAGATAAATAGAACAAGTTGGCCAAACAAAACTCAAATATCAGAGAAGAAATACGAGGCTATAAGCAATCATGCATAAAAGAGATCAAAGAAACTCAAATAACTTTCATGGATATAAAAAGATAGATCTGATCATAAATTCAAAGTTCATCGATCCCAACAAACACACCGCAAAAGAGTTACATCATATGGATCTCCAAGAGACCATTGTATTGAGAATATAGAGAGAGAGGAAGCCATCTAGCTACTAACTATGGACCCGAAGGTCTAGAAAGAACTATTCACGCATCATCGGAGAGGCACCAATGGAGTTGGTGAACCCAATCCGAGATGGTGTGTAGATTGGGTCTGGTGGTTCTGGAATCTGCGGCAGCTGGATCAATATTTCGTCGACTCCCCTAGGGTTTCTGGAATATTGGGGTATTTATAGAGCAAAGAGGCAGTCCCGGGGGCACCCGAGGTGGGCATTACACACCAGGGCGCGCCCTGGTGGCTTGTGCTCTCCTCGGAGCATTCCCCAGGCGTAGCTAGGGCCCATTATGTTACTTCTAGTCCAAAAAAAATTCTCCGTAAAGTTTGTTCCATTTGGACTCCGTTTGATATTGATTTCCTGCGATGTAAAAACATGGAAAAACAGCAACTGGCACTTGGCACTATGTCAATAGATTAGTATCAAAAAGATATAAAATGACTATAAAATGATTATAAAACATCCAAGATTGATAATATAATCGGATGGAAAAATCAAATATTCTAGATACGTTCGAGACGTATCAGCGGCTTACCACTGTAATTTTAACCTGCCATAAATTTATTTCTTGATCACAGCTCTTTAACCCGGTCAGTCATGACAAAATCACGCACTTCCTGTGACTGAAAAAAACCCCAAGCCTTAGAGCTAATGCTCAAGGAGTTCATGGATATGGGCGTCTTACCAGCGAAAGAAGTCATTCACTGGCGGGTTCCCGGCCCTGAAGTTACTCCACAACCCGGAGAGGGTGAAGTGGTAATCTTTGTAGACCACCTTCTCCATAGTTTTCACCGCCTGGGTCAAAGTTTTTCTAGGATGTTCTACACTTCCATAACCTTCATCCCCAAGATATCGGCCCCAAATCTGTCTCCAACATATGCCAATTCCAAGTATTCTATGAGTTGTATTTACAAGAAGAGCCTACCGTCAACCTCTTCAAAGATTTCTTTTACATCAACCGCCAAACCGAGATGACAGACGGACCCAGCCAAGATCTTGGAGGCGTTTCCATCCAATGACGAAGAGATGTGACCTTTCCCTCAGCTGTCTGACCAAGCCATCCCAACTGCTGGAACCGCACTTGGTTTTACTACAAAGACACTTCTCCATCAGAAGAGAAACCCCTACCTGGTTACCGCCCTTACCGGCTCAGCACCACCATCGAGCTCCTAGGCCGACTCACTGCCGCAGAGCGCGCTCAATACACGCCAACTTTTTCAAAGATAAGGGCTTTAATTGCTAATGGCTTATCTGGAGTCAATTTGACTCGCTCCTGGGTGTCACGAAGGATCTTGCCTTTGAGCCGACGCAACAGCTTAATGTATGAATATACCGGTGATGCAAAGGAACCGCAATGTTACAATCAGAAACCTTTATCTGGCAAAGAGGTTAATGAAATGGTTAAATCTTTGCTTGGAGAGCCTCAAGAGAACTGCAATAGGGTGGGGCTAAACCCTTTCTACGCTCTTAACCCGACCCCTCCTGTAAAAACCTTCAGTAAATCTTCTGCTCATTCCTTTGTGCTTTACACTTTACTCCTTTTAAACCATTGACAATGTGTGTGTATGTATGTAGGGTGGTCACGCCTTCTGGAAGAAAAAGATAACCGTCGCCGTTCCACATCAGAAAATGAAGGTCATGAAAACTAAAGCTCTGGGTTGACAGCCCAAGAGTTACTTGAACTTGATGAGTCAGAGGTAGAACATGACTCCCTTGGTCTTCTTTTCATGCAACTTATTGATGTTGATTCTTCTGAGGATGAAGTGGAGACAAGCCATGCCGACCAAGTAGAGGTAACTATTATCTCCTTCGACTCAGAACCTTTGCCAAGAAAGAAAACAATGTAGGTCATCCAAAAAGTAAGATTTTTCACACCCTCTTGCTCATTTACACCCCAACTTTCTTTTGAAGAAACAACAGCACGAGTCAAGGCGCCTTACCCGGAGTGGTGGCGCTGAAGAACTTGTGGCCGGCTTATCCAACACGCCGGCTCCTCACAAGCGTCGTCATGAGGTGCCTCATATATAGTCCGACTTTATCCCTTCCAAAGGCCGGTCTCATGCGTCAGCCTCTTACTTCTTCTGATTCAAGCTATCAGGGAATACCACCATCTTCTAGTGACCCAAGTGGAACCCAGATGCCTGCCTTCATTGTTGCCCAGGGGTAAGTGTTTCTCATTTGTTGATAAAAGACTTGTGGTAATATACTCATAAGCTTTCACATCTTTGTCATAGGGCCAAAGCTAAAACTGGAAAGAAACATAATGTTGGTGATTCTTCCAAAGCCCCTGAAGTTTCTGAGGCGGAGAAACAAATGACAGAAATCACTGAGGCCCCTATCCAAGACCCCGAAGAACATGTCTTGACCCGCCACCACAAATTGATGCTGATGTCCTTGAGCCGATGGATACTGAGATTGACCTGACTTCCAATCATGACCCACCAAGTCCTAAGCTGCCCACTCCTGCCAGGTCCACTGACAAGATCCATGCCGCTGCTGATGCTGACGATGTCACTGCTGCTGGGTCAGCCTTTAAGGCACCCGAGGTCTCCAGAGTGCTAACCAAGCACTCAACTAAGGAGGAAATACCCACATTGGGGAAGGGGAAGGCAAAACTAGATTTGGAAAATTACTCCTCATTCAATGTAGATGAGGTGTACGCGGGCTATTTAAGACGCCTTCACACAAGCCGAGACATGGAGGCCGGGTTGGTCTAGTTAATGAAGCAAAAATATGAGTGTCGGTGTCAAAACCGGCGGATCTCGGGTAGGGGATCCCGAACTGTGCGTCAAGGCCGGATGGCAGCAGGAGACAAGGGACAAGATGTTTTTACCCAGGTTTGGGCCCTCTCGATGGAGGTAATACCCTACTCCTGCTTGATTAATATTGATGATATGGGTAGTACAAGAGTAGATCTACCATGAGATCAAGGAGGCTAAACTCTAGAAGCTAGCCTATGGTATGATTGTTGTGTATGGAGTTGATTGCCTACGAACTACAACCCTCCGGTTTATATAGACACCGGATAGGGTTAGGGTTACATAAAGTCGGTTACAATGGTAGGAGATCTTGAATATCCGCATCGCCAAGCTTGCCTTCCACGCCAAGGAAAGTCCCATCCGGACACGGGACGAAGTCTTCAATCTTGTATCTTCATAGTCCAGGAGTCCGGCTGAAGGTATAGTCCGGCTACCCGAACACCCCCTAATCTAGGACTCCCTCAGTAGCCCCCGAACCAGGCTTCAATGATGATGAGTCGGGCGCGCAGATTGTTCGGCATTGCAAGGCGGGTTCCTCTCCAAATCTTGTGTACCTGTAGGAATAATGTCCGATTTTTGTAATGTAGTGCTCCTCGGCTTCCACGCCCAATAATGGTCGTCTTCCACGTGTTCAAATGAATGCGAAAAGCCAGGTTGTTTTTACATCCACACCCCTAGCCGTTTAAACGAGCCGCCTATTTAACGGGATGGGGATTTAGGTCCAAACCACATCTTCTCCTTTTAGCGAGTTATCATCAGAGCGCTTCTAGCAAAGGTCCATTCCAACATGACCAGCCGTCGCAGCTCCTCCCCTCGCCCCTCCGGTCCCAAACCCGGGGACTGGGAGAGTTGCACCATCCCGCATAGCGAATTAGCGTCACTTCAGGCCAAGGGATTTCTCCCTCAGGCATACATGGTCCCGGTCTGAGCCGGTCTCGCCACCTATAATGGCGGAAAACAAGCGGAGAGCACCCCCAATCCTTCTAAAGGAGAACGGGTGTGCCTCGTCCCCTATCTAATAAGGGGACTGGGATTTCCACTTCACCCATTTCTCCGCGGGCTTCTGGAGTTCTACGGCCTCCAGCTGCACAACCTCACGCCCGCCTCCGTATTGCATATTGCGGGTTCCGTCGCCCTTTGTGAGCTATTTTTAGGCATTGAGGCTCATTTCGCGCTGTGGAAGAGGTTATTCTGCCTGGTGCCCCGTTCTAAAGAGGGGTCTATATACCAAGTGGGCGGAGCCGAAGTATGGCGCATCGCCGGGACCGGATACCTATCTGAAACCCCGAAGAAGGCGTCCGAGGACTGGCCTTTGGAATGGTTTTATATAGATGACGTCCCGCTACCGGACCCTATCCGGGTCGGTCTCCCTGAGTTCAACAGTGCTCCATTGAAGAAACGCTTGAGCTGGCATCCGCGGAGCTCTTAGAGAGAAAGCGACAGAGACGTCCTTTACCTGATGGGCCGGATAAGACTGTTGGCTCATTCCGGACTAACCATGATTGGAGTCATGGCCGCATGCATTATGCGGGGGGTGCAGCCACTTCAATATAGAGGCCACCCCATGTGGGATTTCAACGGGGAGGATGACGCCACCCGTTACGGTCGTAAGGGGCCGGCTTCAGCTGCCGCCCTAGTAAAGATCTTATCTTCTTTGTACAAGGGAGAAAAGGAGGAATTCCTCCGCGTCAACCTGCAGGCCGAATTTACTATGTACAATCCTCCAAGTTGGGTAAGTGAACAACTGCGCTTGCCCGTTTGTTTTGTACTCCCACGGTTAGATATGTAGTCTAACGACTTCAATGCAGGAACTGCGACAGGTGGTAAAGGATATAAACGGCCGCCCTCCACAACCCGAGGACCCAAAACGGTCCCTCGATCCGGACTCCGAAGAGGATCCGGACATATCGGTGGAGCTTATCGACGGGGTGTTCCATCAGCTAAGCAAGGACAATACCTTGGTAGCCATCATGGCTGATTACCCAGGGTTAATCCCGGCCTCCCAGGTGACAGAAACCGGAGTCTCATTCCCTTGAGAGAGATTCCACTCTCATGTATTCCGGTGTTTCTGATGGCAACCGTGTTTTGCAGGGGAGATTTCTGAGGCAGGAGGCCGAACCTGCGGCGGCTAGCCAATGAGGGGCCGTAGGGCCCCGTGGGGCAAAAAGGAATGTAGTCCGGACTGAGATGCCGACGCAAAGGTATAGCGCACCCTCTGCTTCCCTGGTGTTATTCTGTCCAGGCATATTAACGTTCGTGCTATCTTCAGAACGAAGAGACCTCGCCGGACTATATCCGGAGAGGTTGCCAATCGCGCCTCCCCCAGCCAGGCTCCAATGTCTGGCCAGGAAGCGGAGGCGAGCACAAGGCGCGCACTGGACGCTCCTCCGACAGAGGATGCGGACAGGCTGTCTGCCACAAATTCTGAAGTGGAGAGTGCCATGAACCACAGGCGTCGCCGGACAGTTCTACGCGACGCTTGTTTCTCCCAAGAGGCTTTAGATGCCTTTAATTCGGGAGATGCGTACCTCTGTGCCGCTCAAAATGGTTTAGCCAGAGCCATGGAGCAGTATGTAAAAGACATACGGGTAACAAAATTTTGGTCAAATATATATATACCCGTAGCCCCCAAGACTTGAAACAGTTAGAGCAACTGATTTAAGGATCATTTAATATTCAGGTTCTTACAGAGAAGAATACTGTACTATCCCAGGAGCTGGAAAAGTGCAAGGCCCAACTAGAGGCCGCACTAGCCGCAGCAGGGGAGTCCAAAGAGACCCCCTCAGGTAAGATACACTTCGAAAGATTAGTATTGTGCGGTGTGGGTGCAAATCTGACAAATCATGTTGCAGATGGCGCCGGACTCGATCCGGAAAAGCAACAACTCTTACGCCGGCTAAAGGCCGGTGAGAGTACGTTGACAAAGGTGAGGCCAGAGAAGAATGATCTTCAGGATGCCAACACCAGGCTGGACGTCGAACTTAAAGATGTTCGTGGCCAGCTGTCGGACTCCACGAAGGAGAATCAGCGGCTTCGACACGACATAGTTAGTAAGTGCTTGAACGAACTTTGAAAAAAGAGTTCGGCGAGGAAGTCGACTAACAGAGTAATGTCTGTAGGTATGCTCACAGGTCGTCCTGCAGAGGAGATGCCCGGTTCTATGGGTGACCTTCTTCCCGAACTCATGCAACTGCATGAGCGAATTCGGCAGGCGATGCGAGGTGTTGCCCAAGCCTTATGGCCTTCCCACTCCATGCCCGAGGGCCTTGGAGAGCTTGCAGAGAAGCTGAAGGGAGCTCAGCGGCGCTTCCGGTTGTGGAAGATATTGGCCTGCCGACAAGGCGCTAGGGAAGCCTGGGCCATGGTGAAGACCCGTTTTACGAAGTCTGACCCAAACCACATGGCCGAGGTCGGACCAGTGGGGCCTGATGGGAAGGAGATCCCTATGAGCTTAGTATACGGCCAAGTAGAGTTGGCCGCGAAGTATTCCCAGCAGGACTGTAAATTAGACAACCTGTTAGATGGTATAGAAGAGGAATACAATCAGTCAGAATGACTATGTAATTTTGAATTGACATGTGTAATGCCTTCTAGTCGGATTGTAGATCGTTTGTCGTTGCCAACCTTTTCGCTTCAACCTCGGAACCTGACGGTCCGGAGTGTGTCCAAATACCATAGCGGTTATATAAGAACCGTGGTATGCGTGGAGACCAGGCATAGGGGTCATTAGTGCTTTATCAGACAAGTGCCCAACTAGTTATGTTATATTACATGGTTAGTAAGAAACATCTTCCAGAGAGAATAGTTCCGTTAGGGGTTCCTTTCGCTGGGAGGCATGCCCTAAAGTGCATGTCCGGACTGTGTAAAAAGACGCAGAAAAAAGCATCTGGGCGCATAGAATGAGTAAAAAGATCATCTTTTATCTCACCGACCGAATATTCCCTTAAGAACGCTAGCTTTCGGCTTCACCCAGTCTGAGGTACACATCCGGCTGACCCGGCAGTAACAATCGGAGAGGTGCTCCCTTTACCGCCTAGCCGAACAATCGGGAACATAGGGGTAAGCACAGGAGCCAGGCAACCCATCTTGGCCAAAACTTAAGTCATATCGATGCATATAATGGTGAAAAAAGGGTACATGCGGAAGTTTGACGCATGTGTTGGGCGTGAAGCCCGTATAAATAAGCTTCTGTTAAAGAAGCCCCCAGGTTTAATGAGCGCGAGTGGAGCGTCACTAGATGAGCCTTTAAGGGCTATAAAAGAAAAGAGGGGAAGGAGAGAAATGTAAGACAGAAAAATGCAAAAAATGGACGGAGGAAGGAGACGAACACAGAGTTCGGCGCTAGGCATAGAATCTTCGGAGACGGGTGGCGTTCCACGGGTTCGGCTCGAGTCGGTTATCCGACGCATCTCGCAGGCGGTACGCCCCGCCAGTCAGGACTTGGTCGATTATGAATGGACCTTCCCACTTGGGCTTGAGTTTGTCCTTTTTCTTATCTGGCAGGCGTAGAACTAGTTCGCCAACATTGTAATTCTTGGCCTGTACTTCTCTGCTTTGATATCTTTGGGCCTGCTGTTGATAAAATGCGGAACGGGCTTTTGCCATGTCACGCTCCTCCTCCAGGGCGTCCAAGTTGTCCTGCCGATTGAGATCGGCTTCTCTTTCTTCATACATGCGCACTCTAGGTGAATCATGAATTATGTCGTAGGGCAGAACTGCCTCTGCGCCGTACACCATAAAAAATGGTGTGTATCCGGTGGTGCGATTTGGCGTGGTCCGCAGCCCCCATAGCACGGAGTCGAGCTCCTCTACCCAGTGCGTGTTAGATTCCTTGAGGGACCGCACCAGTCTGGGTTTAATGCCGCTCATGATAAGACCATTTGCACGTTCGACCTGGCCGTTGGTTTGTGGGTGATAGACGGAAGCATAATCGAGCTTGATGCCCATGTTTTTGCACCAGAGTTTTACCTCGTCGGCGGTAAAGTTTGTACTGTTATCAGTTATGATGCTGTGGGGGACGCCATAACGGTGTACAACCCCAGATATGAAGTCTATCACAGGTCCGGATTCGGCCATTTTAACAGGCTTGGCTTCTATCCATTTGGTGAATTTATCCACCATGACCAGTAAGTATTTTTTCCTATCGGTCCCACCTTTAAGGGGTCCGACCATGTCAAGCCCCCAGACCGCAAAAGGCCAGGTGATGGGTATAGTTTGGAGTGCGGTGGGTGGCATATGGCTTTGGTTGGCAAAAAGTTGGCAACCAGCGCATCGTTGGACTAGGTCCTGAGCGTCTGCCCGGGCCGTCGGCCAATAAAAGCCTGTACGAAAAGCCTTGCTAACAAGGGACCGAGCAGCGGCATGGTGACCACCGAGTCCGGCATGAATTTCAGCCAGAAGGTTCCGCCCTTCCTCTTCGGAGATGCACCTTTGAAGGACTCCGGTAGTGCTTTTCTTATAAAGCTCTCCCTTATGGACTCTATAGGCTTTAGATCGCCGCACTATGCAGCGGGCCTTGTTTTGGTCCTCCGAGAGTTCCTGCCTAGTAAGGTAGGCTAGGAATGGTTCTGTCCACGGGGCGATGACCGCCATTATTACGTGGGCTGAAGGTGTAATTTCATTGGCAGAGCCTCCAATTGTGTCAGATTGTTCGGCGTCGAGTGGTGCGGCTGGGTCCGGGCTGTTATTTGCGGATTCCCCCTCCCATGCTACAGATGGCTTGAACAATCTTTCCAAAAAGATGTTGGGGGGGACTGCATCGTGTCTTGCTCCGATGCGTGCTAGGACGTCCGCTGCTTGATTGTTTTCTCGGGCTATATGGTGAAACTCCAGCCCTTCGAACCGAGCTGACATTTTTAGGACGGCGTTGCGGTAAGCTGCCATTTTTGGGTCCTTGGCGTCGAAGTCTCCATTTATTTGGGATATCGCGAGGTTTGAATCCCCGCGTACCTCTAGGCGCTGGATACCCATGGATACTGCTATCCGGAGGCCATGTAGGAGGGCCTCATATTCGGCTGCATTGTTGGAATCCATGTACATGATCTGGAGCACATATTGGACTGTGTCTCCTGTGGGGGATGTTAGGACGACGCCAGCCCCCAGTCCGGCCAACATTTTGGAGCCGTCGAAATGCATAATCCAGTTTGAATATGTGCCGTACTCTTTAGGGAGGTCGGCCTCCGTCCATTCTGCGACGAAGTCGGCCAAAACTTGCGATTTAATAGCTCACCATGGCTTATAGGTTATATCGAACGGGAGAAGCTCGATGGCCCATTTTGCAATCCGGCCCGTTGCGTCGCGGTTGTTGATAATATCGTTGAGTGGTACTTCCGAGGCTACTGTTATGGAACACTCTTGAAAGTAGTGTCGTAGCTTCCGGGATGCCATGAATACCGCGTATGCAATCTTTTGATAATACGGGTACCGTGATTTGCATGGAGTGAGGACGGTGGATACGTAGTAGACCGGCCTTTGAAGGGGGAATTTGTGTCCATCCGTTTCCCGCTCGACAACGAGTACTGCGCTGACAACTTGATGTGTTGCTGCAATGTACAATAACATTGGTTCGCCGGTATTCGGCGCGGCCAGGACTGGGTTTGTTGCCAATATGGCTTTTATTTCATCAAGTCCGGCCGTGGCGGCCTCCGTCCACTCGAAGTGTTCGGTGCGCCGAAGGAGGCGATAGAGGGGTAGTGCCTTTTCTCCCAAGCGGGAGATGAAGCGGCTTAAAGCGGCCACGCATCGAGTTAATTTTTGTATTTGTTTGAGGTCCTTTGGGATATCCAATTGTGACAAAGCTCGGATCTTGGCTGGATTTGCTTCAATTCCTCTACCGGATACAATGAAGCCCAAGAGCTTTCCGGCAGGAACGCCGAAGATGCATTTTTCCGGGTTGAGCTTGATGTCATCTTTTCGGAGGTTATCGAATGTAAGCCTCAAGTCGTCCACTAGAGATTCGACATGTCTTGATTTGACGACCACATCATCCACATACGCCTCCACTGTTTTGCCGATCTGATTTGCTAGACATGTCTGGATCATGCGCTGATATGTTGCGCCGGTGTTTTTTAGCCCGAAGGGCATTGTGTTGAAGCAGAATGGGCCGTATGGTGTGATGAATGCTGTTGCAGCTTGGTCTGATTCAGCCATCTTGATTTGATGGTAACCGGAGTATGCGTCAAGGAAACACAACAAATCGTGTCCTGCGGTGGCATCGATAATTTGGTTGATGCGGGGGAGGGGGAAGGGATCCTTTGGGCAAGCCTTGTTAAGGTCTTTAAAGTCGACACGCAGGCGCCAGGATTTGTCCTTCTTTGGTACCATCACCAGGTTTGCTAGCCAGTCCGGATGTTTTATGTCTCTGATGAATCCGGCCTCCAATAGCTTGGCTAGCTCCTCTCCCATAGCCTGTCTCTCGGGTTCGGAAAAACGCCGAAGGGCTTGTTTGACAGGTTTAAATCCTTTTAGGATATTTAAGCTGTGTTCGGCCAGCCTGCGTGGGATCCCTGGCATGTCTGAAGGGTGCCAGGCGAAGATGTCCCAGTTCTCTCGTAGGAACTCTCGTAGTGCGGCGTCTGCATCAGGGTTCAGTTGTGCCCCGATTGAAGCTGTTTTATTGGGGTCCCTTGGATGGACCTGGAATTTGACTATTTCGTCGGCTGGCTTGAAGGATGTGGATTTGGATCTCTTATCGAGTATCACATCATCCCTGTTAACCGTGGAGCGCAGCGCAGTCAGTTCCTCGTCCACTAAGGCTTCGGATAGCGCCTCAAGGGCTAATGCGGCCGTCTTGTTTTCGATGCGGAGTGCTATGTCCGGATCACTAGCTAGAGTGATAATTCCATTCGACCCGAGCATCTTAAGCTTCATGTACCCGTAATGGGGTATTGCTTGGAAGATTGTGAATGCTTCTCGCCCTAGTAAAGCGTTATATCCGCTCTTAAACGGGGCCACCTAAAACGTGACTTCTTCGGACCTGTAATTATCCGGCGTGCCGAGCACCACATCTAGTGTGATTTTTCCTGTGCAGCGCGCTTCCCGACTGGGGATTATTCCTCTAAAGGTTGTGCTGCTTCGCTCGATGCGGTTCCAGTCTATTTCCATTTTTTGAAGGGTTTCCTCATAAATGAGGTTCAGTCCGCTGCCTCCATCCATGAGCACCTTGGTGAGGCGAAAGCCGTCCACTATGGGACTGAGGACCAATGCGGCTGGTGCTCGGGCTGTTCGGAATCTAGGTTCATCACTTGCGTTGAAGGTAATAGCAGTGTCGCTCCATGGATTTATTGTTGCAACTTGATAGACTTCGGCGAGGCTGCGGAGTGTTATTTTTCGCATATTGTTTGATGCGAAAGTCTCGAAGACTGTGAGAACGGTACTGGTGTCCTCAGGCTGGCTTTCTGCGGCCTCCAGAATTAAGAGGTCCTCGCCAATTTTGGCCACTTGCCGGAGTATCCAACATGCTCTAAGGCTGTGAGTTGGTGTGGCGTCCTCTATACTGTGAATTCTACAGGGTCCATCAAGCCACCTTTCCAGTACGGTTCCATGCCCTGTAGAGGGTTATGGGTTTTTGTTGTTTATCCCGGGTGTCCTATGATGATGCACCCTCTTAGTTCGGACAGGATTACTATTCAAGGCCGGATTATCCCAAAACTTTATTTCGGTTTTCCAGGCGCTTTCCATCGCACAGTATTTTTGTACTATGGACGCCAAGTCAGCGGAGCGTGTAATATCACGACGACTTACGGCGTTAAGGATTCCCTCGTCCATGCAATTACTGCAGAAAATTGAGATTGCGTCTCCCTCGCGGCAATCCTTTATCCTGTTCATAACCAGGAGGAATCCGGCCCAGTAATGATGTACTGTTTCCTCGGGCCTCTGCCTGATTTGGGAGAGATCGCTTATGTTCGGGTGGGCGGGTGTCGTTGAATCTGAAACCTCGCCCAATCCAAGATTCGGAGGCCGAAGAGTTTCCGAACTCTGAAGTTCGGATTCTTGGATGTTGTCCAACGAATCTAGACCGTTGCCTGATCCTAAGCTCAGGTCTTGAGTTACATCCTCCTCTCCGCGGGTATCCCGCTTGGAGGAGTCGGGAATTCGGACGTAGCTAGTCCTTAAAATAGATGAAGGGTCGCCGCACTGCGCCTCTACCACGGCAACGTGGTGGGTGACTTGGGGAGAGTTAATTTCTCTTAGATCGGGTTTAAGCCCAACCTGGTCGTAATCCGTAGCGACCCCCAGGGCGGCAATGCGATCCAAGAGCTCATTTACGGAAGAGAGCTCCATTGGATCTAGCTGCTCGATGAGCTCCGAGCTGACGTGTAGGTTGCTTTTGATGACCCGAGAGGTCACCGTCGGCGCAACAGCCGAACAGGCGGTCATGAGGAAACCACCTAGCCGGAGGGTTTGGTCGACAGCCAAGGCTCCCTTAGCAACGGCGCCGTCTTTAAAGACGGGAGGAGGCATCCTTCCTGATTGTGACGGCACAGAGGAACTCTTAATGAAAGCACCAATGTCGGTGTCAAAACCGGCGGATCTCGGGTAGGGGGTCCCGAACTGTGCGTCAAGGCCGGATGGTAACATGAGACAAGGGACAAGATGTTTTTTACCCGGGTTTGGGCCCTCTCGATGGAGGTAATACCCTACTCCTGCTTGATTAATATTGATGATATGGGTAGTACAAGAGTAGATCTACCACGAGATCAAGGAGGCTAAACCCTAGAAGCTAGCCTATGGTATGATTGTTGTGTATGGAGTTGATTGCCTACGGACTACAACCCTCCGGTTTATATAGACACCGGGTAGGGTTAGGGTTACATAAAGTCGGTTACAATGGTAGGAGATCTTGAATATCCGCATCGCCAAGCTTGCCTTCCACGCCAACGAAAGTCCCATCCGGACACGGGACGAAATCTTCAATCTTGTATCTTCATAGTCCAGGAGTCCGGCTGAAGGTATAGTCCGGCTACCCGAACACCCACTAATCCAGGACTCCCTCAATGAGGTATGAACACATCAACCCTCTCTTTAGCCTTGCTATATATATATATATATATATATATATATATATATATATATATATATCCATAGTAGCCCCCAAGGGCCGGCTTATCTTGATAAGATGAGATGGGTCTTATAATCATTGCTAAAGACCAAAACGGTAGCCCCCAAGGGCCGGCTAATCTGAATAAGATGAGCTGGGTCTTATAAATGTTGCTAAAAACCAAATCTGTAGCCCCCAAGGGCCGGCTTATCTGAATAAGATGAGTCGGGTGTTATAGATTGAAATGACCTACATTAGCCCCCAAGTGCCAAGTGTATTGCTTGCAATGTACATCGGACTTAAATACCACTGTTGACTATGAACTTAACCATCTTAACATTGTGTGCCACTCTTTGCAGGAAGCATTGACTGTGGGCGAGTCAAATATCACCGAGTCGAGGAAAAGTATGGAGATCCATCAAAAGGAATGTGCCAAGGTTGAACTAAGCTTGGAATCATCATTAGAGAATATTGAGAAGATCAAAGCTAAATTCGATGAAGAGAGAGCCGCCTTGGAAACTGAAAAGGATAATCTACTGAAAAGAGCATAAGATGTTGAGGCTCAGCTTAAGCTGGTGACTGAAGAGTTGTCTGGCTTGAAGCAACTTATCTGTCATATGGCAGCCACCATCTTTGGTAAGTGCAATATGCAACTCATCGTCTGTTCGTCAAATTCATTAACTCGTCTGGCGACTCACAATATGTATATCGCTAACCCGCCGGGTGACTCTTGTGCAAAAATCATAACATGCCCCAGAAGCGATAGTCTTGGTCAAAATATGTTGTTAAAGATGAAGGCGACTTATTCACTGACTGAACAATTATACACTAGAACTCTGCGTAGTCTTGTGGCCTTATCGGGTGGTAAACAACCTCCAACCCTTATCAAGACTATGTTGGATCATCTTTCAATGGTGCCGACTCATGTTGAAGAAGTTAAATTGTCAGCCGCCCGCGCAGGAGCCATTGTTCAATCATAGTCCTTTCTATAAGTAATCAGAGCTAGACCTGGAAGAAATGGCCATCGGGTGTCCAGAGTTCAAAGATGATAGGTCGATCTTCACAGAAGAAGATTTCAACAAATGTGTCAGAGAGATGCGACCCTTGGCGTGCAAGCTTACACAGGAGCTAGACCTAAGCAAGTACCGGCCGGTGATGACCCACAAGTATAGGGGATCAATCATAGTCCTTTCTATAAGTAAGAGTGCCAAACCCAACAAGGAGCAGAAGGAAATGACAAGTGTTTTCAGCAAGGTAATGTCTGCAAGCGTTGAAATTGTAAGTAACAGATAATTTGGTAGCAGGATAATTTGTAACGAGCACGTAACGGTAACAACAAATAACATGCAGCAATATAGCCCAATCCTTTTGTGGCCAAGGACATGCCAAAACGGTATCTTATAACAAGCAAAGTGTCCTTGAGGGCACACGAGAATTTCATCTAGTCACTTTCACCATGTTGGCTTGATTTGTGTTCACTACTTTGATAATTTGATATGTGGGTCGGTGCTTAGATGCTATTCTTACTTGAACAAACCTCCTACTTATGATTAACCCCCTCGCAAGAATCCTCAACTACGAGAAAAATATTAAGATAGAATCTAACCATACCATTAAACTTTTGGATCCAAATCGGTCCCTTACAAAGTAGCACATAAACTAGGATTTAACATTCTGTCACTCTAGCAACCCATCATCTAATAACTACTCCACAATGCATTCCCTTAGGCCCAAATATGGTGAAGTGTCATGTAGTCGATGTTCACATGACAACACTAAGGGAATCACAACATACATATTATCAAAATATCTAACACATATCAAGTTCACACTGATACGCGTCGGGTGCTACACAAATAGTTTTTAACTCCTTTCCATGACGACATTTGGAACCGTCACCAAGTGAGTGTGGGCGATAGGGGGGTCCTTCCCACATGACCCAGAAACCGTTGGGCATAGGGAGCCTTGATGCATACATTTGTCCCTATATAACCATTTCCGATATGTCGAATATCCCAAACGCTTCATCCCTGCTACTCGTTTGTGCTCGCATTGCCATCGCAGTCAGAGTTCTGTTGTTTTACCTAAAACCGGGCAGATTCCAGGCACGTGAGTTTTCCGGGCACATACCTAAATGGCTCTACGTTTATGATGCCTGGTATATCACAAACAGTTCATGATTATAAACCGTGTACGGTAGGTAGACAATCACACACATAGTTTTCATGCACCGTATGTGATAGTGTCTGACATCACACATGCTTTGCAAACGGCAACTGTGTGCATTGTTACACACATTTCCTCTCCGTGGACCATGTCGGATTATGATGTATATCGCACGCGTTGTTCTTTATTAACTTTGTGCGCCGTAATGACCTGCACACCGTAATTTTGCCCTAATTTAATTGCTGCTATTTAAAATTGTACCTAATTTAAACTTGAAAGTAGGCTATAGCTTTATTCATATCCATCATGTTCAAACAACCAATGCATTATTTGATTCATAGGTACATATGTTTAAGAATTACATAAGCACCAAAAAAAGAATGATGAACTAGGGTTCTATACTTGTACTATTACACATGGTAAAGAACGAGGCGACAGACATTCTGGTTGCTGAACAAGGTGAAGCAGAATGTCCCTATTGTGCTCTCCTGGATGCAGAAGGCATGCACGACTCTAGTCCAACCCCTTGTGATGGTCGGTCGCCAATCATGTAGTTTGAGAGGTAATGTTGAGTAAACTGCTTTAGGATCCATTGCAAAAGAAAAAAGATCCAGACATGCATTGTCATCTAACACAACTCATTATGGGCAGTAAAAAGAAGTCTATAGGGTTCTTACTTACCATCCTGACGTTCACTGTTGTCTTGCATAAAGTGTAAACAAATAGTTCGTTTGACATCTTTTGACCCATTTTAATAACAATCTTTATCAGTTTCCTCACTTGATGCTGGTTCATGAATATCTCATTGCCCCATACGCAGAAAGGGTCGAAGTGTGGATCTTTGGCAATGATATATGTACCTAAAAGCACCAAGTTAATATTAGAAACTAAACAACAATTGAAAAATGATGTAGTACGTACAACACTCCCTCCATCCCATTATATAAGATTTTATTACATGTATATCGAGACATCATCAGAACATTAAGGTAACACTCTTCCTTGTTGCTATGTAGCCTGGGATTGCATATTTAGTAATTCAATACAATGCATGTTGCTATGTAGCCTCCGATATATTAAATATGGCCCTAGTTAACCTACTGATAGAAGGGTTACAGATATATTCGGTGAAATGTCCGATTCAATGATTAATCCCTTATCAGCCCTAGGCTATATGGTACCAGCTACCGATATCCTAAACAGTAAGTACATATAAGCAATGCGATGAAACTAACCTCGATGGAAAACAACACTGTTCTCAATATTTATCCTGTATGAGTACATATAAAAGCATGTTAAGCACAATAGGCTAACTATCAACCAAATATATCAATGGTAGACAACATAATCTACAAATGATAGCTTCAGTGTGCAGGCTTAAGCACGCTAGTTAAGAAAAACAATAAGTGGAAAGGTGTGATAACTGCATCAGGCATAACATTTAAATCAAGCAAGTAGTCATTCAAACTGGTATTGTGCAGGTCTAAAGTACACTAGTTATTGTTAAAAAATCAAAAGGCATGTTAACTGCAATATCCTTAATAGCAACCAAATATCGTAATTCATAGTGGTACTGTTGAAACTGTTATTGATGAAATTGAATTGCACGGCAAATAGTTCACATATAGAGCATCACACTGTGAAGAACTAAAATAAACAAGTCATAAGGCCATCTCTAGCCGATCCCTTAAAAGTTAAAGGACTAAAACCCTTAGTGGATATATATATACTCCAGCAATTTTTGGCCTTTTCTAGTCGATCCACTAAACTAACATTGTAAACTTCTCAATTTGATCAAATTCAAAGCAGGTTCAACCGAAAGTAGCATGTATTCAAACATAAACATAGAGTGTTTTGCATAACTGAACATAAAACATAAATTTAAACTAAGCTAAACTACTTTCAGTCAAAGTAGAGGTCGAGCCAACCCTTCCTCTTCATGTACGGTGTGCCGCGATGCAGGTTCGGGCCGGTGCCGTCCTCAGGGTCGTTGGGGAAGGCACTCCTCCACTCGTCAACGTCGAATATCCTCATCCTCAGGGCCCACCTCGATGCCCTCCGCGCCGCCGTCCTCGCCACCTTCGACCTCTTCATCGAAGGAAAGCGCGACAACCTCGCCTCCCTCCATGTTGGCAAAGATCGCCCGCTCCGCCTCCACGAGCTCCGGGTGCTGCCGGTGGAGCTATTGCATGTAGGCCTCGTAGGCGGCCTCGCACTTGAGGTGCTCCCACGCCTCGCGGTCCTCCCGCGTCATAACTAAGCTCACCACCCCTGGCTCCAACGAAACGAGGTCGACCGGACGTGTGCCGAAGGGGAAATTGAGCCTACACGCCTTGCCGTGGTAGCGGACCTGCCAGCGGTCATACTCCGTGGCCGCAATCTCGGACGTGTGGAAGCTACCGAACCATCGGCGGGTGTGGGTCTCCCGATCTGTAATCTCGGCGACCCATGTCCCCCACCGCCGCTGCCGGACCCCGAGGTAGGACCTCATCGGAGGAAGTGGGAGACGAACACGACGTTCTCGTTGGGTTCGGGAGTAGGGACGATTTGCCCTCGAGCAGGCAGCCAATGTGAAACCTCGGCGGTCAGGTATCTGGCCTCCCTCAACTTCTTAATGTCCTCTTTCGTAATGGAGGAGGGCGTCCATCGGCCTTGAAGGCTGGATCCGAACATGGTTGAAGATCTGGAGCACCTAACCTAGGCTTTGGGTGTTAGAACTCGAGGCGGGGGAAAGGTTCGATTGAGCACGAGAGGGAAAAAGCGAAAACCTTGTCCCTTTATAAAGAGGGTGAATATCAAGCGTCCTCTCCGTAGCCGTTTAGGACTTGCCTATGATCTAGGAGTCCTAGACACGGTTGGGTTACTCACGACCGCATTAATGAGAATCCCGCAATTGAGGGAACACGACCTCCGCTTCGGCAAGACGTGTCAAGAAACCGCCTCGCGTTAAGTGTGGAGAATCGGTTCGAATAATCACCGGGCCGTGACATAACGTCATGCTGCCAAAACAAGCCAGCAAATTAGATCTGCGAAAATATTATTCTCTCTACGGCGGAATGTGGAACTTATTTTGCAGGGTCGGACACTATCCTCGTATTCAAATTCTTCTGTGATGTATTCGGAGAAGGAACCCGCCTTGCAATGCCGAAGACAATACTGCGCGCCGGACTCATCGTCATTGAAGCATGGTTCAGGGGCTACTGAGGGAGTCCTGGATTAGGGGGTCTCCGGACAGCCGGACTATCTCCATTGGCCGGACTGTTAGACTATGAAGATACAAGATTGAAGGCTTCGTCTCGTGTCCGGATGGGACTCTACTTGGCGTGGAAGGCAAGCTAGGCAATACGGATATGGATATCTCCTCCTTTGTAACCGACCTTGTGTAACCCTAACCCTCTCCGGTGTCTATATAAACCGAAGGGTTTTAGTCCGTAGGACAACAATCACAACATACAATCATACCATAGGCTAGCTTCTAGGGTTTAGCCTCTCTGATCTCGTGGTAGATCTACTCTTGTACTACCCATATCATCAATATTAATCAAGGAGGACGTAGGGTTTTACCTCCATCAAGAGGGCCCAAACCTGGGTAAAACATCGTGTCCCCTGCCTCCTGTTACCATCCGGCCTAGACGCACAGTTCGGGACCCCCTACCCGAGATCCGCCGGTTTTGACACCGACATTGGTGCTTTCGTTCAGAGTTCCTCTGTGTCGTCGCTGTTAGGCTTGATGGCTCCTACTATCATCGATAGTGATGCCGTCCAGGGTGAGACTTTTCTCCCTGGACAGATCTTCGTATTCGGTGGCTTTGCACTGTGGGCTAATTCGCTTGGCCATCTGGAGCAGATTGAAAGCTACGCCCCTGGCCATCAGGTCAGATTTGGAAGTTTGAATTACACGGCCGACATCCATGGAGACTTGATCTTCGACGGATTCGAGCCACAGCCGGGCGCGCCACACTGTCGCGATGGGTATGACCTAGCTCTGCCGCCGAACAGTACCCCAGAGGCCGTGCCCGCATCAGCTCCGACCCTTAGCTCGGAGCCAACTGCACTAGTCGAGGATGGGTGGTTAGACACCGCCTCAGGGGATGCAGTCTCAACGGCGATCGAGCCGAACACCAGCCTAACCCTCTGCGCAGCGCGTGACTCCAAGGTGCTAGACTCTTTTCCGGACTCTGAACCATCTGCGCCCTTGCCAATTGAATCCGATTGGGCGCCGATCATGGAATTCACCGCCATGGATATCTTTCAGCACTCGCCCTTCGGCAACATTCTGAATTCACTAAGGTCTCTCTCTTTGCCAGGAGAGCCCTGGCCAGATTATGGCCAACAGGATTGGGATGCGGACGACGAAGAAATTCGACTCCCACCCACCACCCACTTAATAGCCACTTTCGATGACTCAACCGACATGCTCGACTTCGACTCCGAAGACATCGACGGTATGGACGACGATGCGGGACGCGAAGAGGAACCACCGCCCACAGGGCGCTGGACGTCCACCTCATCATATGACGTATACATGGTGGACACACCAAAAGACGAAGACGAGGAACGGAAAGACGCACCGAAGGCTTGTTCCCTCGAGAAGTAGTCAAAGCGGCGGCGCAAGCGCCGCCCCAAATCCCGCCTCGGCAGAAATAACGATCATACAGACCCAGGGTTGGAGCAGGGCGAACCACTGCCGAACTACGGCAATACGGATAATCAAACCGAACAAACTAATTCTGTCAAAGATAATAGTCCGGATGATATAACGCCGGACAGGCACCCGGAGCAGCATAATGCCCGTCAAAGGCTTGTTGCCACCGCGAGGAGTCTGAAAAAGCAGAAGCAAAGGCTCAAGGCTGCGCGGGACACACTCCAAATCAGATGGAGTAAAGTACTCAACACAGCAGCGAAGTACGGCGACAATCGCCCCACCAAGAGCTACCCAAAGTGGAAGTTGCTACCTGAATTCGATGAGGAGGCCTCAGACCCCCCACAAACAAAAATCAAAACAGCCACCTGGCCGAATAGATGACCTCACGGCCAACATCGAGCGGGAAACAACGCCACTCACAAGCCAATACGCGATACACGTGAGGGCTCACACCAAAAGGTCGGCGCAACCAGATCCATCTATGGACCATGCAAGCGCGCCCCAGCATACGATGTAACACAACAAACATCCGAGCAATGCGGTACACCCAGATAAAGGGGTGCCGCACACCCCCTATGTTTCACCGATGAGGTGCTGGACCATGAATTTCCAGAGGGATTCAAACCCGTAAACATAGAGGCATACGACAGAACAATAGACCCTGGGTTCTGGATTGAGGACTATATCCTCCATATCCATATGGCTCGAGGAGACGATCTCCACGCCATCAAGTACTTACCCCTCAAGCTCAAGGGGCCAGCTCGCCACTGGCTTAAAAGCCTCCCCGAAAACTCCATTGGAAGTTGGGAAGAGCTCGAAGACGCTTTTCGGGAAAATTTTCAAGGGACTTATGTCCGACCTCTGGACGCGGACGATTTGAGTCATATAACTCAACAGCCTGGAGAGTCAGCCCGAAAACTTTGGAACATGTTTCTTACTAAAAAGAACCAAATTGTCGACTGTCCGGACGCCGAAGCCTTGGCAGCTTTTAAGCATAGCATCCGTGACGAATGGCTTGCCAGAAACCTCGGCCAAGAAAAGTCGAGAACAATGGCAGCATTAACAAGCCTCATGACCCGCTTTTGCGCGGGTGAGGACAGCTGGCTAGCCAGATGCAGCACCAGCAACCCTAGTACATCTGAAGTTAGAGATGGAAACGGGAAATCACGGCGCAACAGCAATAACAAATGCCGGAATAAAGAAGACAGCACGAAGAGCACGACAGTAAACGCCGGATTCAAAAGCTCTCAGCCGGGTCAGCAAAAGCTGCCCTCTAAGGGCGCCAGTGACGAACTGTCCAGCCTAAACAAAATTCTGGACCAAATATGTCAGATCAATAGCACCCCTGGTAAACCCGCTAATCATACCCACAGAGAATGTTGGGTCTTCAAGCAGTTCGGCAAGCTCAACGCCGTACACAAGGGGGAGGATACACCAAGCGAAGACGAGGATGAGCCTCCCAAGCAAGACACTGGGGAACAAAAGAAATTTCCACCAGAAATCAAAACAATAAACGTGTTACACGTGATCAAGGGAAGAAACAAAACGACACTCCCAGAAAAATATGCCCAAGGGCCTATCACTGCAGAGCCCTACCACTGGTCGTCTCAACCGATCACATTCGACCATCTTGATTACTCAGCAAGTATCCATCATGTAGGATGGGCTGCCCTGGTATTAGACCCAATAATTGACGGATACCACTTCACACGAGTCCTGATGGACGGTGGCATCAGTCTAAACTTGATATACCAGGATACAATCCGCGAAATGGGGATAGACCCAACAAAAATTTGCCAAAGCAATACTACCTTTAAAGGAGTAACGCCAGGCCCAGGGGCTCATTCCACGGGTTCCCTGCTACTAAAGGTCATATTCGACTTCCCCGATAACTTCCGTAGCGAACATTTAACCTTCCACATCGCTCCGTTCCAAAGTGGCTATCAAGCACTACTCGGACGCGAAGCTTTCGTTCGCTTTAATGCAATACCGCACTACGCTTCCCTCACACTCAAGATGCCCGGGCCACGTGGCATCATTATAGTGAACGGAAGAATTAAGCGATCGTTGCGCGCCGAAGAGAGCGCGGCTGCCTTGGCAGCCGCACACTAAAAACGGCCTGACCAACTAAAGCATTTAACAGGTCGTCAAGACCTCGGACACGGTTAGATGAGTCCGGCACAGCTATATGTAATTCATACCGGATCAACGGTCACACCCCTATACAAGGGGCTCAATGCGCGCAGACAAGTGGCAATTTTTACTCATCTTGAATTATACATGGTTTCTTTAAAAACTATCCTTTTGCACAACAACTTTTTCACCTAAGTTCCTCTCTTTTACAGATGATCATCGAGCTACACCCATCCAGGATACGGCACAATGGAGACACAGGCACAGACGTGCAGCAGGGACCCGCTCCAAGGATTCTTTTTAGATTAAGACCCTGCGTAAACCTTTTTTACCGTCTCTTGTTAATACATATCCACTGAATTCTCAGCACAGTTGAGAAGGATGCTGACGTCTTGGCATGTGGCCACGTCATAATAATGCACGTACCTGGACACAAGGGGCTTCTTACAAAGGGCACTATTTAGGCCCGGTTTATACCATAAAGACCGAATACCTTAGGGAGTGTTCGGCGTCGCGAGTTTGGCCTTATATGCATCAGCTCCGAATCATTGTCTTTGGTCAAATGTTGGGTTTGCCCGGCTCCTGTGTTTTGGTGCCTTATGTTCCTCTTTATTGGCTAAGGTAGCACCAGGAGAACTACTGCGATTGTGCCCTGGTTCATCCGGACGAGCACCTTAGTAGAGAAAGCCGAAAACTGACTGTCATGATATAGCGTGAGACTGGTCAACCACTCGATGACCTATCGGAATGTTAGAATTCCTCCTCCTTAACGAAGGGACGTTTTCCGGCCAGGCATGTACGCACCCCGCGATCGGGAGAGTGCGGAGCCACCAGGGGCTATCTAGTAGCCCCACCGTCAAACTCCTATGGCTAAGTGAAAGTGTTAAAGCATTATAGTCCGGTTGCCTCGTTCACTATGCTACCACCTCCTTAATAGGACCAAGACGTTGGGTTAAGTGTGGACACGTGTTTTTCACGAGCACCTCCGCATTATATGCGTGGGGGTTGAAGCCGACGGCTGCAATCTTTCAGGTTATACACATGTATACATAAACGGCCGCACAAGAGGCATCATACTACTTTCAGGAAAAAGTATAAACATGGCCTTATAAAACTTCATAAAAGCATTGTGTTTACAATGAAAATACATATCACTCAAACATAATATTCTTCGAGCACTGGGCCTCTATCAAACGAGCACCCTCGAGAACTTCCTTGAAATAATGCTCGGCAGCCACTCGGCCTATGGCCGAACCCTACACCGCAACTGTGGTAGCGTCCATCTCCGCCTAGTATGCTTTAACACAGGCAAGGGCCATCTGCGAGCCTTCTATGCACGCCAACCGCTTCATAGCATTAATGCGCGGCACCGCACCAAGGAACTGCTGCACTAAGCTAAAATAGTTGTTCGGCTTTGGCTTTTCCGGCCATAGCTGATCCACAACAGACCTCATGGCGAGTCCGGACAACCTATTCAGTTCGGCCCATTTGGCTAGCTGGTCAGTCAATGAAAGCGGACGCTCTAGAACGTGGAATTGCGACCAGAACAGCTTGTCCACTTCACGATCTGTCTCACCTTGGAAGTACTTGGCCGCATCGGCAGCGCTCGCCGCCAAATCCATATACGCATCTGCCAAACTCCACAGCCGATCTAGAGGGGCATACCGTGGATCTCCGAACCTCCTCCGTAACATGAAGGGTTTCCTAGCCGCAATATCCCCGGCTTCCCGCGGCTCCTCCTTCTTCGCTCTCATAGCAGAACAGGTGTCTTTGTCCGCCGTCGTGGCCTTCTCAAGGTTCGTTGCTTTCGCTCGGTTCTCTTTTTCAAGGACCCGGCAACGGTCGGCAGTGTCTTTTAATTCTACGGCCATCTTGGCCATCTTCTCTTGGCTCTCGCAATGTGCGGCCTTCTCGGCTTTCAACTCTTCGGCCGCCTTCAAAGCAGCCGCATTACTAATCCTCGCTTGTTCCTTGGCTCGGGCAAGTTCTGCCCGCAAGGCTTCCACGGTGGTAGCTCCATCTGCAGTCACAACATATTAAAGATAATGGCATCATGCTGCTCTTATTATGTGGCGTACACCAGATAATAACACTTACCCTGTGCCTCGTCAAGCCTCTTGTTAACAAGCTCGATGTCGGTGTCTGCCACATCCAGTTGTCGTTTTAATTTGGCAAACTCACTAGTCCGGCTAGCCACCGGAGCTTCCACCACCTGCACATAGGGGCAGTCTGGTTATTGCCTGGGAATATGATCCTCTGTTCGCCGCCATTCTCGACGACAACCAGAGTCTCAGGGGCTACTATCTACACAGGGCACACCTAACATGTGCAGTACTATCACATATTATCTCACGTACCTCAAAGCCTGTTAGTAGACTCATAAAAGCTTCATCTAATCCGCTTTTGGCGGACGAGATTCTCTCCATCACCGTACTCATCAGCATACGGTGTTCTTTTGAGATGGCCGCTCGCCCCACCAACTCCCTCAGAACGTCCGACCGCACACCAGACGGTGCCGGACTCTTTTGTCTGCTCTCTTCGGGAGCCGGACGCTGGGGACTTCGGGGGTCTATGGGATTATCTTCTGGCCTCACCGGATCCGGAGAGGCCCTCCGTGACGACACTTCGGGGTCGCCCGCTTCTTGAGCGGAGGAGTCCGGGGGAGGCGTTTCGCTCTCCATCATCTCTGGAAGAAGATCCCCCGAAGACGGGCTCAGCTGAGAGGGGCTAAGGCCCGAACTGCAAGATATATGTGGTGGTTATTCTCTCAGAAAAAAACATAGCATACCTTTACTATTAAAGTATTTTGGATCACTTACGACTCGTTGGAGGCTGATCCCCCCGCGGACTTTGTGCGGCAAAAGCACTCCCCGAGGCAAGACCCTCTGTGGGAGACTTCTTCTCCCAGTTGGAGGCTTCGGCCTTTGGATCCTCGGAAGCAGTCCTTTGCCTCCCCCGGTTGTCCTCCTTCGTGGAGACGCTCGTTCCCTCGGTTGGAACGGGCAGCGATGGGGGCCCGCGTCCGCCCGTATCTTCCTTCAAGGGCTCCGGGCAAGGTGCGACCTCGAGCATCTTTTCCAATACCGGATTTTCCAAACCCTCAGGGAGGGGGGCCAAACACCGAATCATCTTCGCCTTTGTTAGCCAGTCCTGGTCAAAAAGCAAACTCTCAGAAATAACCTCCAATAAAAGACAGTGTGTTCGGCTAGAGAATTTCTTACTTGTTCGGCGGCGCGGTTACTTCTCAGGACCATGTCCTCGGTAATATCCGGACATTCTACTTCAGGTCCGAAGATTGACTTTTACATCTCCTCGTGCATCAGGCCGAGGAAACTTTGAATGGCACGTGGTCCCTCTGGGTTGAACTCCCACAAGAGAAGGGACCGGCGTTTGCAAGGCTGGACTTGACGAACCAACATAACTTGTATTACCGCAACCAAATTAAAATCTCCCTCGAAGAGATCTCGGATGCGGCTTTGCAGTATAGGCACGTCCTTGGCTGGACCCCAACTCAGACCTCTGCTAATCCATGACATCAGTTGTGGTGGGGGCCCGAGCGGAAAGCAGGGGCAGCCGCCCACTTGGCACTTCTGGGAGCTGTGACATAAAACCACTCCCGCTGCCATAATTCGGACACCTCTAGGAAGGAACCTTTCGGCCATGGAGCTCCTGCGATCTTGCCTATTGATGCACCTCCGCACGCTGCATGTTGCCCCTCGATCATCTTCGGCTTCACTTCAAAGGTCTTGAGCCACAAGCCGAAGTGAGGGGTGATGCGGAGGAAGGCCTCGCACACGACAATAAATGTCGAGATGTGGAGAAAGGAGTCCGGAGCTAGATGATGGAAATCTAGCCCGTAATAGAACATCAAACCCCTGACAAAGGGATCCAGAGTAAGGCCTAGACCTCGGAGGAAGTGGGAGACGAACACGACGTTCTCGTTGGGTTCGGGAGTAGGGACGATTTGCCCTCGAGCAGGCAGCCAATGTGAAACCTCGGCGGTCAGGTATCTGGCCTCCCTCAACTTCTTAATGTCCTCTTTCGTAACGGAGGAGGGCGTCCATCGGCCTTGAAGGCTGGATCCGGACATGGTTGAAGATCTGGAGCACCTAACCTAGGCTTTGGGTGTTAGAACTCGAGGCAGGGGAAAGGTTCGATTGAGCACGAGAGGGAAAAAGCGAAAACCTTGTTCCTTTATAAAGAGGGGGAATATGAAGCGTCCTCTCCGTAGCCGTTTAGGACTTGCCTATGATCTAGGAGTCCTAGACACGGTTGGGTTACTCACGACCGCATTAATGAGAATCCCGCAATTGAGGGAACACGACCTCCGCTTCGGCAAGACGTGTCAAGAAACCGCCTCGCGTTAAGTGTGGAGAATCGGTTCGAATAATCACCGGGCCGTGACATAACGTCATGCTGCCAAAACAAGCCAGCAAATTAGATCTGCGAAAATATTATTCTCTCTACGGCGGAATGTGGAACTTATTTTGCAGGGTCGGACACTATCCTCGTATTCAAATTCTTCTGTGATGTATTCGGAGAAGGAACCCACCTTGCAATGCCGAAGACAATACTGCGCGCCGGACTCATCGTCATTGAAGCATGGTTCAGGGGCTACTGAGGGAGTCCTGGATTAGGGGGTCTCCGGACAGCCGGACTATCTCCATTGGCCGGACTGTTAGACTATGAAGATACAAGATTGAAGGCTTCGTCTCGTGTCCGGATGGGACTCTACTTGGCGTGGAAGGCAAGCTAGACAATACGGATATGGATATCTCCTCCTTTGTAACCGACCTTGTGTAACCCTAACCCTCTCCGGTGTCTATATAAACTGAAGGGTTTTAGTCCGTAGGACAACAATCACAACATACAATCATACCATAGGCTAGCTTATAGGGTTTAGCCTCTCTGATCTCGTGGTAGATCTACTCTTGTACTACCCATATTATCAATATTAATCAAGCAGGACGTAGGGTTTTACCTCCATCAAGAGGGCCCGAACCTGGGTAAAACATCATGTTCCCTGCCTCTTGTTACCATCCGGCCTAGACGCACAGTTCGGGACCCCCTACCTGAGATCCGCCGGTTTTGACACCGACAATCTACTTGATTTTTCATCTTGATTTGAATTACATAATGGGGTCACGACGGCAATGGACGGTGTTTGAATTGCTAGACCTTTTATCTTCAGTGAACATGCAACTATATGTGTGTTGTAAAAGAATTGGAATTATTCAGGGTTTGTTTGGACATTTTATACACTAAATTGGTTTTCTAGCCATGTCAGGTGCACAATTCAAAATTAAACTACATGCACATGCTCTGGTGCACCAACATGTGTTGTAAAATCATATATGTGTCCATGGGTTTATGCTTATGTCACATGCAAGAAATTGGGATGAATTTCAAAAACCACGGCATCGTGGCTCTCCGGAAAACGTCGACGTACTTGATTTTGTAATCCACATATAAGCCGCGTCATTAATCCACATAGGCTAAAAATATAAGATTCATCGATCTTAATTTTAATGGATGAGATTTAACGACGGATTAGTGTTATGTAAATCATGTCACGTCCAACCTTTCAAGGACATACACCATCAAACATAGACACGTAAAGCAGTCCACATCTATGAAAAAAAGGTAGATCTATCTCCAATTGGAAATTCATGTATTGTTAAAAAAACTGAAATTCGTATTGGACAAGGAGACCCACAACTTTAGTGCTGTCTAATTTCTACGGGTGAATAGCCAACGAAGTTGAGTCCATGTATAGGAGGGGGAGTCCAATAGAAGCAACGACATGGTCGCTGATGTGACCAACGACTCTTATAGTGCAATCAACGTGACAACTTATCAGCTTAAACATCCCGCAAAAAAATACTTCAGGAAAGTAATAACCATGACACGTAGATTCAAAAAAAATAACCATGACACGTACAAACAAGTCCACCATGACACATGCAATCCGAATCCAGGATGGACACGTATAACCCTGCAAAGAAATAATGGACACGTATAACCTTGCAAAAATATAATGGACATGTATACAACCAGAATAATTAGGTCTTTAACCCTAAAAAAAAGCTATGGGCAAGTTTATTGGTTTTTGAGGGGAGCGAGCAATAGGCAAGTAATAACCTTGACACGTACAAACAAGTCCACCTTCAAACGCGCAATCTGAATCCAGGATGGACACATGTAACCATGCAAAAAGATGGACACGTACACAACCAAAATATTTAGATCTTTCCAAGAAAACAAAAAAACTTACACGCATGCATTGGTAATCCTAGAAGGAATTAAAAAAAATGTCCTCTCTCTCTCTCCCTATTAAGAAACTTACACGCAAGAGTCGGGCTAAACCTAGATGGAATTATTCTCGCAAAAAAAGGACTAGATGGAATTATAAAGAGAAAGCCTAGCCTCCACTCTCTCTCTCTCTAAAAAAAGGAAGACTCACATTGCACGTAAGCATTAGCCAACGACGGCCGCCGCCATAAAATGATGGAGTGCTTGCCGAGACGGAGACATCAGGTAGATCGGATTTTTGGGTTGCTAGGAAGAAGAACTGGGCTAGCGTGGTTCTGAGATACATCATGATGGCCGATGGGCTTGATCCTAGAGACTGACCAAATCGTGATGGCAAGCACCACCCACCACGCACCATGCAAGACCTGTTCAGGTAATCAGCCACGGTCGCCTGGTCGTCTTCGGCGACTACTTTGTTGGCCGCATAGAGTGAAATTTGTTGGGCACGTATTTAAGGTGGAAGTGCTTGCCGACGACGGAGACAACAAGCACATCGGAGTTCGGTATCGTGATTGTGCGATACATCACGATGATCGTGATCGCAAGCATGACACACAATGGAAAACATGGCCAGATCGTCCGCCACGGCCACATGGTCGCCGACATAGATTGCACCGGCACACAGAAGACGCACTAGCCGGATAACGGAGTCCTCCTCTTGGCGATCGATCAGCCGCTACCTCGGCCTCTACGACACCACGGTCAGAACTAACTCTTGATCATCAATTCTTGATTAGGACACGTGCAATTCTTGATCCAGTTCAACCAATTTTCCTCTGTCTATTATAATCGTCAAATTTGTGATATATACCATGTGTAAATTAATAATAATGTGTGGTTATCTTTGTAAATTGAACTAATACCATTGGATTTTTAATACTAGATCTTACTCTTCACTTTTTATGTGATAATATTTCTCTTAACCATTAATAACTAAATTGTGTACATGAACATTGTTAGTGAAGTTTAATATTTTTTGTGTGCCTTACTTATAAGTTCTCTTTTGTCATGCTAAACTCATAAGTTGTACGTAAACAACATGGTCCCTGTCATAAAGACTAAGCTATGATCGACGTGATCTTGGCCTACTTTGTCACTGATAATAATATTGTCATTGATAGGCAAGCAAAACAAGCAAAAAAACCTGGGCATGAACTGCAAAAAGAAATTATGATCAAAGCGGCCAAGGGAGAACGTATAAGCAAGATATCATGTCAAGTATGTAATACAATTATTTGAATTGTGCTAAAAGATACAACTCAGTCCAAATAATATAGACATGATTGGATAGAATAATCATGTGCATGACCATGAAAAAAGTCATGTACATGAAAATAGATAAGAATAATTAACAAATGGACGGGAGATAAGAATAACCAGATATGAAGAAATAGAAATATTTTTTCTTCTGTATTTGTAAAGGTTTGAAATGGAAGTTCATGAAAGGATCGCATGTGTGGAAGCTCTACATGGCGTTTCCCTAAAAAAACCACAATGCAATAGTGCTAAAGCTCACAAAGGGAAGAAAAAGCCCAAGCATTTCATGAGCCATCAAAATTGCGATGAACTATTATTTGAAATTTCTCTATTGTGATGTTATTTTTTAGTGTCCAATTTCTTAAGGTCAATGACCAAATTGACCTAAAAATAATCCCATAGTAAAAGCTAATATAGAAAATATGCTAAAACTCAAATTTAAAAATATGTGGAAAATCTAGCCGTGCAAATGCGCGGGTCACCCCGCTAGTTCTAGTAAATCCAAAAGTCGTCCGATATTCATGAAACTTGGCATGCTATCATGGAGCGGCATCAACATGTCGTGGTAAATTTTTTGTTCCATTTGGGGCAGGTTTGGATATAAACTTCTCATAACAAGTGTGAAGGTTACAGTAGGGAATGTTTCACCTTTCTGGATGAAATGATATCTGTTTCCTCTTCTTGATTTCAATTATTTTCCTAGTGTCAACATAGAATAACAGGAGTGTTGTGTTAATTTTTAGAATTTTTCGGGATTCGTTTGGACATTTTTATACATTAATTGAGTTTTCAATGCATTTATGTGCATAATTCAAAATTGAACTACATGCACATGCTCTAATCTATACCTACTATTAAAGGGAATAAATATTCTTAGTTTGGTTCGGCTTTGTTTCGTCCTGTTTTGATGATTTTTACGTGCGCTGTTTTTTTGATTTGAGATCAGTTTCACGAACTTATGACGTGCAAGCAGAGGAAACGAGAAACAAAGGGCTGAGGACGTACTTGGAAACCGGGCCGGCCGGCCCATATGTCTATTTTAGTTGCCAGCCCATATTGCGCTGAGGACGCTTGGTCGCTCGGTGGAGGTTCGCTGAAAAAAGGCACCCGTACGCATCTGCCTCCTCTCCTCGACCCTCGCCGACGCCATAGCTCATCCCCCCGCCGCCGCCGCACCTCGCCACCCCTGCCTGCCTCCGCTGTCCCCCCCCCCCCCCCCCCCCCCCCCAACCATCTCATCTCATCCATTAGGAGGTCGGCCGCGGCGTCACGAAGTTGCTGGCGTTGCCCTGTTCGGCGTAGGTGAAGGCGTCCCATACGCAAGCGAAGGTGGAGCTTCTTCAACATATGCCTCACCATGGGGCTCGTTGTGCTTCTGGCGGACAGCCACGGCATCGCCGGTGTGGAGAGAGACTTCCAGATCACCAGGCGGCTGGGGTTGGAGGACTGCGTTGCCACAGCTCCACATCGGACACGAGCGCGACATGGAGCAGCTGCGCCTCCTTTCCCGTGACGAGAAAGCCCATAGCCCCCGATAATCTCTTCTTCTTATTCACCCTGCATCTATCTGACACATACAGTACATGCTTATGTATTGTCTCAATGATTATCCTATTTTTTTAGGAATCAACTTGCGTTTTCTGCAATGTCACCAGTTCATGAGGTACAGTATGAGTATATCTTGGAATTGATGATGGATTTACTATCCTATAGCTTCTATAATTTACCGCACTATAATTTTTTCGATTGTTTGAATTTACACTAAGCTTATGTTTGAATTTACACTACCCTGATCGAAGATTTACAATCCTATAACTTCTGTAATTTACAGTAGTAGCCCAAAGGATGTGATTGTTGTATTTTACAGTGACCTGGTATAGATTTTACACTATACAGTTACTTGAATTTATAGTGCTACATTTTTCTGAACTATTGGTGTTCTATACATCTTTTGATGATGCTCCTCGGTGTTGATCCTTATTTTTACTAGAAGAACTATTTTAAGGAGATGTTGAGAGTACTGACCTGCAATTTTTCTTCTTGGTGTGGCTGTAGTTTCCTGATTGTGTAGCTATTCTGTCCCCTTCTTCCTCCATCCTCTTTTTTTACTGAAGTTCCATTATCTTTGTTGTGATCTGGTTGTTATTGACTAGAATTTTAGTAAAATGAACACTGTAAAATTCATCAAAGTTGAATATGTGATACACTTTAAAAGTTACTGTTTATTCATAGTGAGTTGACTGTAAATTTCAACTAAAGCCATTGTATTTAAAGCTTCATGACGATGAAATGTTTAGTATGTGATTAGTTCATCATGTGTTGATCACTATACAGCAGGTTGATGATGATTTTACGGCAGCCTAATGATGAATTTATAGTATGTTTGTGTTCAGGAGTTTCTTCCACAAATATCAACTTCAGATCCTTGATAATGCCATGATAATTTCATTTTTTGTTCCAAAATTGCTATGAAGAAAGCAAAACTGTCAATAACCTCGAGAAGGTCGTGAAAGTACTGACCTGGCTGTGTTGCGTTTTGGGCCCTTTCATTGCTCGCTTATGGATCACAGAGCGCATAGGTCATACATACACGTGCCATGTTTGTAGTGCCTGAAAAAATTGGTTGAATGTCCCTTTCTTTCCAGTCAAGTTTTTTTCTCGTTGGTGTCAGATTGTTATTGGGTGACATATTTGATTGAAGGCTAATTAAATTTCAGTCGATTGTAATATAGACAGTCCTTTTTTTAATATCAGAGTGTTCTCTGTGGGGGAGTCCTACACGGCATGCACCCTCCCTCGCGTGCTGGGCATTCTCATGAGCAAGCCCTTTTTTCTTTTTCTTTCTATTTTCGTTTTTAGATTTTTTCATTTTTCTTTCCTCTTTTTTCAACTTTACTTTTCCAATTTGTTTGCAAAATTATTTTCAAATTCTTAGACATTTTTTTGTTCACCGAATTAAAAAAATGTTCATTTATGTGAAAACAATGTTCAACAATTCAAAAAATGTTCATTGAATTCAAATTTTTTCCTCGGATTTAAAAAATGATCATCAAAATTCAAAATTTGTTCACTGACCTAAAAAAAGTTCATTAAATTCAAATTTTCTACATTGTTTTCAAAAAATGATTTTTGAAACTGTAGAATTTTTTGAATTCAAGAACTGTTTTTGAAAATTTAGAACTCACTTTTTTGAAATTTTAGAACCTTTTTGTAATCCCAAATTATTTTAACATAGAATAAAACAAAAACAGAAAATAAAAATGAAAAGTAAAAATGAATAAAAATACAGGGATCATCCTCCCGGCGCATGGGCCGGCCCAATAGGGGATAATGAAAAATACAAGAATAATCATTCCCAACCAAACAACAAACTTATATATATATATATATATATATATATATATATATATATATATATATCTAAACAAACTCAACATAGTAAAAATAGTTTTATAATAAGTACGTAGTTAAATATATTCACACTTTTACAAATGGGTCAAAATTCCCAAAAGTTGTTCCATTTTCTAAAAAATGCATTTAGAAGTGTTCAAAAAATACTACTATTTTAATTTTTATTAATAAAGCATTTAATTTAATTTTTAAAAAGCATGCTTTTCGAAAAGAAGAAAAGAAAACAGATTAGAGACTATTTCATGAACTACTCTTCAATCATGCCAAGAATGCCAAGGTGGCTTCTTAATGACCAAAATTCAACCGAGAAGCAGTGATTGGTGTAACATTAATAGCGACATTTATTAGAATTGAATATAAGAAATGATGTGTAATGACAAGAAATTCCTTCAGGACTTTGCGGAGTCGAAGGTTTGCTAGGTGCGTCATTCGACGAACAAAGTGGCCCATGTTTTAGCTAAGGAAGGATGTAAGATTAAACTTTGTAAAATATGGTTCCATGTCCCGCCGGCGTTTGTTATCACGCTGGTAGGCTTAGAACTAATGGAAACTGGTTAATAAATCACAACGATTTCAACTAAAAGAAGTACCTAATGACATATGAAGTAGGTCTTCAAGATTTCATGCACGTTGCAACGCACGGGCTTTTGTACTAGTGCATATAAATTGGTTGAAAATTCAAATATGTGTCATTGGTTGCATGCTCAGGTCCCATGCAAGAAATGAGAATAAATGTCAAACATCCTGCCACCGTCACTCAGACGCAAATGTTAAGATACCTGGTTTAAAATTCTAGTAAATCCAAAACTCGTCTGAAATTCATGAAACTTGGCATGATATCATGGAGCGGCATCAACATGCCGTGGTAAATTTTTGTCCCATTTGGGGCAGGTTTGGGTATAAGCTTCTCACAAACCAGAGCTTCTCACAACAAGCCTGATGGTTTCGGTTGGGAACGTGCCACCTTTGGGGATGAAACAATATCTGTTGCGTCTTATTGCTTTCAAAAAATTTCTAGTGTCAACATAAAACAACAGGAGTGTTGTGCTAAGTTTTAGAATTTTTCAGGGTTCGTTTGGACATTTTTATATATTAATTGGGTTTTCTAGGCATTTTATGTGCATAATTCAAATTTGAAATACATGCACATGCTCCAGTGCATATAAATTGGTCAAAAAATCAAATATGTGTCCTTGGGTGCATGCTTAGGTCCCATGCAAGAAATGTGAGTGAATTTCAAACAGCAGGGAACTATTGATTGCCGGCAAAACATTGAGATACCTGGTTTTTAAATTCTAGTAAATCCAAAAGTCATCTGAAATTCATGAAACTTGGCATGGTATCATGGAGTGGCATCAACATGCCATGGTAAATTTTTTGTCCCATTTGGGGCAGGTTTGGGTATAAACTTCTCACAAACCAGAGGTTCTCACAACAAGCCTGATGGTTTCGGTAGGTAACGTGCCACCTTTGGGGACGAAACAATATCTATTGCCTCTTATTGCTTTCAAAAAATTTCTAGTGTCAACATGGAACAACAGGAGTATTGTTTTAAGTTTTGGAATTTTTTGGGATTCGTTTGGACATTTTCATACATTAATTGGGTTTTCTATGCATTTTATATGCATAATTCAAATTTGAAATACATGCACATGCTCCAGTGCATATAAATTGGTTGAAAAATCAAATCTGTATCCTTGGGTGCATGCTTAGGTCCCATGCAAGAAATGGGAATAAATTTCGAACACCAGGGCACTATCGATTGCCGGCAAAACGTTCAGATGCCTTGTTTTGAAATTCTAGTAAATCCAAAACTCGTCTGAAATTAATGAAACTTGGCATGCTATCATGGAGCGGCATCAACATGCCCTGATAAAATTTTTTACACAGGCATATTAGACCAAATAGAAGTATTGTGCTAAATTTTGGAATTATTCCAGGTTCTTTGTCCTTTTTATACATTAATTAAATTCCTGGGCATTTAATGTCCATAATTTAAATTTTAACTACAAACACATGCTCTAGTGCACCAAAGTTGGTTGAAAAATCACATGTGTGTCCTTGGGTGAATTTCTAGGTCCCATGCAAGAAATGGGAATGAAATTCAAACATCTGGGCATCATGGCTTGGCGCGAAAGATTGAGAAACTTTGTTTTTTAATTCATGTAAATCCAAAAGACGCGTGAAAATCATGAAACTTGGCATGGTGTCATGACATGGCACCAACATGCTGTTGTAATTTTTTTGGCCGAATTGGGACAAGCTTTGGTATAAGCTTCTCTCGGCTCGTGGTTCCGAGAGGGAACGTGTCACCTCCGTGTGCGAAATGACATACATACATGATGTCTACTACACAACTTTATTCTTGTAGACACATGTTGGGCCTCCAAGCGCAGAGTTTTGTAAGACAGTGGAAATTTTCCCTCAAGTGGGTGACCTAAGGTTTATCAATCCGTGAGAGGTGTAGGATGAATATGGTGTCTCTCAATGGACCCTACAACCAAATACAAGAAATCTCTTGTGTCCCCAACACACCCAATACAATGGCAAATTGTTTAGGTGCACTAGTTCAGCAAAGAGATGGTGATAAAAGTGTAATATGGATGGTACAACTATATTTTTATAATCTGAATAAATAAAAAACAAGGTAGCAAATAGTAAACGGGCATGAAAATGGTATTGCAATGCTTAAAAACAAGGCCTAGGGTCCGTACTTTCGCTAGTGCAATCTCTCAATAGTGCTAACATAGTTGGATCATATGATTATCCCTCAAAGTGTAACGAAGAATCACTCCCGAGTTCCTATTAGCACAGAACAAAAGATAGGAATTGTTTGTAGGGTACTAAACCACCTCAAAGCTATTATTTCCGTTCGATCTATTCAAGAGTTCATACAAAAATAACGCAAAGCTATTTTTCCGTTCGATTTGTCCTAGAGTTCGTACTAGAATAACACCAAAGCATATTCATATTCATAATACTCAATCCACAAAAAGAACTACAAGGAGACCCAAAGTTCCCGTCGGAAAAATATAATAAAAACGTGCATCAACCCCTATGCATAGATTACCCCAATATCACCACGGGAATCCACGAGTTGAATGCCATAACATATATCAAGTGAATCAATAAGATACCCCAATTGTCACCTCAAGTATTCATACAGCAAGACATATATCATGTGTTCTCATCTCTGAATATTCAATCTGACAGGACAAAACTTCAAAGGGTAAAGATTCAGTTCACCACAACAAGAGTATAGACGGGAGAAACATCATATGATCCGACTATATTAACAAAGCCCATGATATAGTGAAAGGATCGAGAAGAGGTGTCTAGAGGGGGTGAATAGACTCTTACCAAGAAAATTTGTAGTTTTTAATTTCTTTAAGTTGAAGTGGAGTTTTGGCACAAGTTTAAACATTCACAATACATATCAAGCAAGCATGACAAGAGTATATGAGCAGCGGAAAGTAAATCATGCAAGTTGCAAGAATGTAAAGGGATGGGATTGAAGTGTGCAAACACAATTGAAGACACGGAGATTTTTGGCGTGGTTCCGATAGGTGGTGCTATCGTACATCCTTGTTGATGGAGACTTCAACCCACGAAGGGTAATGGTTGCGCGAGTCCACGGAGGGCTCCACCCATGAAGGGTCCACGAATAAGCAACCTTGTCTATCCCATCATGGTCATCGCCCATGAAGGACTTGCCTCACTAGGGTAGATCTTCATGAAGTAGGCGATCTCCTTGCCTGTACAGACTCCTTGGTTCAACTCCACAATCTTGACGGAGGCTCCCAAGTGACACCTAACCAATCTAGGAGACACCACTCTCCAAAAGGTAATAGATGGTGTGTTGATGATGAACTCCTTGCTCTTGTGCTTCAAATGATAGTCTCCCCAACACTCAACTCTCTCTCATAGGATTGAATTTGGTAGATAGATGATTTGAGTGGAAATCAACTTGGAGAAGGCTAGAGATCAAGATTTATGTGGCTGGAATGGAATATCTTGACCTCAACACAAGTGTAGGTGGTTCTCTCTCAGAAAATGTATGTTGGAAGTGTAGGCATGTTCTGATGGCTCTCTCCACAAATGAAGAGTGGGTGGAGGGATATATATAGCCTCCACACAAAATCTAACCGTTACACACAAATCACCAAACTCGGTGGGACCGAATCATATAACTCGGTCAGACCGATTTAGTTCAAAATGTGAATGTTAGGATTTTTGATGGGACCGATATGATCAACTCGGTGGGACCGATGTGCCAGGGTTAGGGTAAAGCCTTATCTCAGTTGGACCGATTACACAAACTCGGTGGGACCTATTTTGGTAATAAGCAAAATAGAGAGTTGGCCAAGCAAACTCGGTGGGACCGATTTCATATTTCAGTGAGACCGAAATTAATGCAATAGGCAACAGAGAGTTTGCAAGCCCATCTCGGTGAGACCGAGATCCCATCGGTGAGACCGAGTTGATTAGGGTTTCTGGCAGTGGCTATGTCAAGAGAACTCGGTGGCGCCGGATAGAAAGTTTCGGTGGGGCCGAGTTTGATTTTTGGTTTGGGACAAATGTGGATGTGAGAAAGTGGTTGAGGGCTTTGGAGCATATCACTGAGCATTTTGAGCAAGCAAGCCATTAAGCAACACCTCGTCCCCTCTTAATAGTATTGGCTTTCTTATGGACTAAATGTGATCTTGGATCACTAAAATGAAAAATGTAGAGTGCTGAGCTTTGAGCTTGATCCAATCATTTGTCTTCATCATCTTGAAGGGGTCCCACATCCTCTAGTCCATGCCACTCCACTGTTGGACTTATCTGAAATATGCTAGATGAAAGTATTAGCCCAACAAGAGATATGTTGACATTAATTACCAAAATCACCCAGGGAGCACTTGTGCTTTCAATCTCCACCTTTTTGGTAATTGATGAAAACATACATCAAACATTTAGATAAAGATATAGAGAATAACAAGTAAAGCTTTGGAAAGACATGTAACATGCATAGGCTCCCCCTATATGTTTGCGATCATGTAAATATGGAATATAAGAGCATGTGAATGCATAGCATGACAGATTAAGCAATGTGTTACATCTATCTTGGCTATATGCATCAGAGCAAAAAGATGTAAATATAGGAAATGTACCTACATGCTCATGAGTCTTTCTTGCAAACAATATGTACATCATCTAGAAGTCCTCATGCACATGAGTGTGATGCATATACTTACCTTGTGGTCTTGAGTTGGCTTAGAAAGGGATGAACCTGAGTAAACAAGGTTAGATAACACAGGCACATCTACTAGCCAGAGCAAACGAAAGGAACCACAAGAATACCAAGACTGGGATGACATGTGGTGAGTGAGTACTCAGTACTCTATTTTGTATAGACATGTCCCCAAAAGGTAAAGATATGTAATGAATTCATAGATTTCCTTCCCTAGCAGTCTTTCTCCCCCTGAAACTTGTATTGGATAGTGGGAGAACATAGGGAAACAAAAATCAGAGCAAAACAGATCATAACTATAACATAGACATGTCTTTCCCCTCTTAAAGATGTGTGACTTCTCTCCTCTTGAATACCAAGCATTTGGAGCCTTTGATGTGATTACCTCTGTCGGTGTCAAAACCGGCGGATCTCGGGTAGGGGGTCCCGAACTGTGCGTCAAGGCCGGATGGTAACAGGAGACAAGGGACACGATGTTTTTTACCCAGGTTCGGGCCCTCTCGATGGAGGTAATACCCTACTCCTGCTTGATTAATATTGATGATATGGGTAGTACAAGAGTAGATCTACCACGAGATCAAGGAGGCTAAACCCTAGAAGCTAGCCTATGGTATGATTGTTGTGTATGGAGATGAATGCCTACGGACTACAACCCTCTGGTTTATATAGACACCGGATAGGGTTAGGGTTACATAAAGTCGGTTATAATGGTAGGAGATCTTGAATATCCGCACCGCCAAGCTTGCCTTCCACGCCAAGGAAAGTCCCATCCGGACACGGGACGAAATCTTCAATCTTGTATCTTCATAGTCCAGGAGTCCGGCTGAAGGTATAGTCCGGCTACCCGAACACCCCCTAATCCAGGACTCCCTCAGTAGCCCCTGAACTAGGCTTCAATGACGACGAGTCCGGCGCGCAAATTGTCTTCGGCATTGCAAGGCGGGTTCCTCCTCCAAGTCCTTCGTAGAAGATTGTAAAACCAAGAGTAGTGTCCGGCTCTGCAAAATAAGTTTCCACATATTGCCATAGAGAGAATAATATTGACACAAATCAAATCTGCCGACGTATTCCGCAGTGCGTCATCACACTACGGCCAAGTCCTTTACTCGAATCGTTTTTACTTTTCCACCTCAGCATGTTTTGCGAGGCGGTTTCCTTGGCACGTCTTGTCAAAGCAGAGATCGTGTACCCCCTTTACGGGATTCTCATCAATACGGATGTGGGTAACCCAACCGCGCCATTTATCACGGCGCTTGGGAGGCAAGCGAGTTTTACTAGGCTGGTGGGGACGCACAACCGCATCTGCCCATATAAGGGGATAAGGATCCACCCTTTTACCTACGCCTTCTTCCTCTTTTGCCTATCCATCTCCTGCGCACTCGAGCTCCAGCGCCCAAGCCCGCACTTCCCACCTCAACCTTCTCCAGCAATGTCCGGAGCGGGAGGCAAGTGGATGGTCTCCTCTATCACGGAGGGCCATGTCAAAAAGCTAAGGAAGGCCGGATACTTGTCCAAAGACATCGCGCACCGGCTTCACGAGGAGGGGCAGCTTCTCCCCACCCCAAGGCCCCATGAGAGGGAAGTATTCCTTCCCCACTTCCTCCGTGGACTGGGTTTTCCACTCCACCCATTTGTCCGGGGGCTCATGTTTCACTATGGCCTGGATTTCCATGATCTGGCCCCGAACTTCGTCCTCAACATCTCGGCGTTTATCGTCGTGTGCGAGGCCTTCCTCCGCATCCGCCCCCATTTCGGCCTCTGGCTCAAGACCATCAATGTCAAGCCCAAGGTGGTGCGCGGCAGCCAGGCGGAATGCGGAGGCGCCATGGCGGGCAAGATGGCCAACGTCCTATGGCTCGAGGGCTCCTTCGTGGAGACCCTGAAGGGCTGGCAATCGTGGTGGTTTTACATCACTGAGCCGCGTGATCCGAAATGGATCGCAACCCCCGAGTTCCGATCCGGACCCCCCACGCGACTTATGTCCTGGAAAGAGACGGGCCTGTCGTGGGGCGACGAAAAAGAGGTGACCGGACTGCAGACATGCATCCAGTCCCTGGTGAGCAAGCCGATCAAGCTCGTCAATGTAGTCCAGGTTATGCTCGTCCGCCGGATCCTCCCGTGTCAACAACAGGGCTTTAATCTATGGGAGTTCAACCCGGCGCAGCACCAAACCCTTAACAGGCTCTTCGACACGACGTATGAAGATGTCTGGAAGGTGCTAACCAAAGGCGCCGAGGCTCCCACATCCGCTTCCGAGGACCGCGGATACAGCTCACAACGTCACGCTAGCGAGGTAAGCTATTTTCACCTTTTACAGGATGTTAAGATTTTTCATAGTTTGACTCTATGCGGGATCTAAGCTCCCTTACCTTTGACAGGCTTGGCGGGCGAAGTCCGGATCGATTAACTGTCTGGCTCCCTTGCCCGAAGACCCAGCCCCCGCTCTGCTAGCGAAGCTGCTGGTTCCGGCACCTTATGTGGTGCCGGAGAAGAAGGCCACGGGGACTCGAAAGAGTTCCCGGCATATGGTGGTGTCGGACTCGTCGTCCGACGAGTCCGAGACGCACTCCCCCCATGAAGACGAGGAGGAGGAAGAAGAAACCTCTCCCCCTAGCGGGGGGAGGAGAGAAGAGGAAGGCCGCCCCAACGGGGGAGGCCGAGGGGTCTAGGAAAAGGAAGACCCCTCCGCCGGACTACGCCCCCAACACCGAAGAGGGCAAAGAGGAGTGGCCAAACAGGGCCAAGCGTCCGGCGAAATCGTAAGTTCGGATATCAGAATAACTCATGATGTTCCTTTGTTGCACAGCTTTCCCTAATGTCGAACATAATTATGCAGCCTGCCCCGGGCCGAACTCAACGAGTCATCGAGCAGCTCCCTCGATTCATCGGACGTGAACTCAGTTCCGCCCGCTGTCTCCCCCCGCACTGCGGACAACGCCGAAGTGGCGTCGCAACAAGCTCCGGGGCAGGAGGAGGTGGTCCTGGAGGAGCCGCAGGGCGACCTCCCGGACCCTAGGAGTAAAGGGGACAAGACCCCCCAGGGCTCCAAGTCCGGCTTTGTGCCGGACACCGCGCCAGAATCTTCAACAGTTCCGGACCGCGGTAGGCGAACTCCTTCCAAGAGGAGCAAGCCTTCTGAGCCGGCGGCCTCCGTCCAACCGGAGGTGCCAGACAATCTGCTTGAGGTTCTTGACGGCGCCTCCATCGACGAGGAGCACCATACTATTATGAGTACGGTGATCCAGAAGGTTCAGTCCGCCAAGAGCGGACTGGGTGAAGCTTGCGCTAGCCTCCTAACGGGCTTCGAGGTAAGTAAAAATATGTAAAAATATAATCGCATAGATAGTAGCCTCTGATGCTCTGTTTGGCGTTCGGAAAGAAAAGCCAAATAGAGGATCTAGTAAATTTCGCAGGAGTCTAACAATAAAGAGTCAATATGCGTGTGCAGGCTTTGCTGCTATCCACCGCTGCACTGACTGCGGAGGCGGGTGTCCTGAAACAGGACCTCAAGCGGACCGAGAAAGAGCTCGGCCTTGCCAAGCGGCAGCTCGAGGAAAAAGAATGTAGGAAATACCTTACAGAAAAAGTGCCTATAGAGAGGCGTGATTGCAAAAAATAACAGGATTACACTGCTTATTATAGGGGCCACGACTGAGGTGGCGACCCTCAAGCAGGCGCTGTCCGAGGCCGAAAAGAAAACGGCCGCGGAGCGCACCGAGCGAGAGAAACTTGGGGCTCAGGTCGGCGAGGTGCAGCAAGAGCTTCAGGCTCTCATGAAAAAACATGAGAGTTTGGGGCCCAAGCGTCCGAGCTCGCGGCGGCCCTTGAGACTGCCAAGTCTGCCAAGGCCGAAGCCCAAAAGGCCCTCCAAGATTTGGAGGAGATTAAGAAGATAGCAGCGGGTAAGGCATTCTTTATGCAAAGCAGAAATATAAAAGTAAACTACTTGTTACTTACCCGAGTCCGGAGTTCTCCAGGGGCATTCGCAGATCTTCCCCGCAGCGTATCCGACGCCGCCGCATTCTACCGAGCTGAAGAGGGCAGCTCGACGGAGAAGGTGTTCTGGTCTCAGTATGCTGCGGCCGGACACCCTGTGCCCTTGAGCGACCAGCTGAAACAGCTGGTAGAGCTCCACAAGGCGGCCGAACAGGCCATGAAGGGCTTCATAGTTCGGCTGTGGCCCGGAGAGGCCCTGCCTGGGAGCTACTTCGGGCTGGTGTGGTGGCTGGTGGAGGCCTGTCCAAGGCTCGAGGTCATCAAGCGCTCCGTCTGCATCGAAGGTGCCCGTCGGGCCCTTGCCGGTGCAAAGGTGCACTGGGGTAAGCTGGACGGTGAGAATCTTGTGAAGGACGGGCCGCCACCGGGGAAGGAGCATCGCAAGCCCGAGAACTATTACAAGGATGTTCTTGCGGGTGCCCGCCTTGTGGTGGATGAATGTACCAAGGATGTAATTTTCGAATAAACTCGCTCGTTTTTATCCTGTGCACTGAAAACTTGTTCATAGGCGCTTAAGCAATGCTTGTTGAATTTAAAATATTATTTTCTGTGCGGCCGTTTATCAAAAAATTGAGAGATGGCCAGTCGTCGGCTTCTGCCCCCATGCCACTAGTGCTGGGGTGTTCGGGATAAACCTGAGCGCTCTTTTTCCCATAGTTGGGTCCTTCGAGGGAGGCGCTCAGCACAACGAACCAGGCAATCAGACTATAATGCTTGAACACTCTCACTTAGCCATAGAACTTTATAATTTTAAATTTCGGCGAAGCCCCTAGTTCGGAAGACCGAGTTCAGGGCGCTATCCACGCCTTGGCCGGACAAATCCGGCTCCTCGCTCGAAGCGGCATAAGTCTTTAGGGACTCGAAAAAACCTCTCGAACAGCGACCGGTCTCTCGCCTCATCATGACAGTCAGTTTTAGCTTTCTCCACTGAGGTGCTTAACCCAGCTGAACCGGGGCACAATCGCAGTGGTTCTCCTAGTGCTACCTTAGCCGATATAGCGGAATGTAAGGCACCAAAACATAGGAGCCGGGCAAACCCAACTATTGACCCAAATCATGATTCGGAGCCGATGCATATAGTGCTATAAGTTTGGGGTGCCGCACTTGTGAAAGTGTACGGACTTCTCACACCATATTAAAGGGTACTGAAGCCCCTGGCGTACTTGCCGTACCATAGTGTACGGGTGCAACATGTCATTAATGAACATATATAAAAGAGAGTAATGCAGAAAATAGACAAAAGCTATGCATTGTTTCTATAAAGGTTATTTATCAAAGCCGAACGATACAAATAGTGCGGTAAGCAAAAGATATTGTACTATTCAGTATGTCCTGACCGGGGGCAGGCCGCGGAATTGTATTTAAAACAGGTATACCGCTCGTAACAGAGACCACCTGGGAGTTCCATAGTGCGGCATGGCTTGTCTGCCCCCATGGATCTTGCATCGTTTGTGCGGCAGTCGAATTGCCGAACAGGTCGTCCGAAGTATGGAGTCCTGAAGGTAAGAAAAAATTAAAAAGAGAATCCGGTAGCCCCTAGTACGTTTTAAGCCGTATTCTGGGCGTGCCGTTATTGTGCCCCTTCCCATGTGCCCATGGTATTTCAAGGGCGTAGTTATGTACGAGAGGTACTAGTTTCGCTATGTCGTGATAGCTGGGGTTGGGGCCGCATTGCTACGCTTGCTTAGAGTGTGCCAGGCGGTCCTGCTGTGGGTTACTCCGGGCGCGCTTGGCAGCGTCTGGCTTTTTAATGGCCGGACTGGAGAATTGCCTGAGAAGGCTACTTCGTACCTCCGCTGCGAGAGCCGCGGTATGCTCCTCCGTACAGAGGGAGCATTCGGTGTTTCCGTTGACCGTAATTACTCCTCGAGGGCCTGGCATCTTGAGCTTGAGATATGCGTAGTGCGGCACCGCAATGAACTTTGCAAATGCGGTTCGTTCGAGCAGGGCGTGATAGCCACTGCGAAACGGGACTATATCGAAGATTAACTCGTCGCTTCGGAAATTGTCCGGGGATCCGAAGACCACGTCAAGGGTTACTGAGCCTATACAATTGGCTTCTACACCTGGTATAACGCCTTTAAAGGTCGTTCTTGTGGGCTTAACCCTTGAGGGATCTATGCCCATTTTCCGCATTGTATCCTGATAAAGCAGGTTCAGGCTACTACCGCCGTCCATGAGGATTCTTGTGAGATGAAATCCGTCGATGATTGGGTCAAGAACCAATGCGGCGAAGCCGCCATGACGGATGCTAGTGGGATGGTCCCTTCGATCAAAAGTGATCGGGCAGGAGGCCCATGGGTTGAACTTTGGGGCGACTGGCTCTATCGCATATACGTCCCGTAGCGCACGCTTCCGCTCCCGCTTGGGAATGTGGGTTGCGTATATCATGTTCACCGTCCGCACTTGTGGGGGAAAGCCCTTCTGTCCATTATTGTTCGGCGGCTTGGGCTCCTCGTCGTCGCTGTGCAGCCCCTTGTCTCTGTTTTCGGCCCTTAACTTGCCTGCCTGCTTGAACACCCAACAATCCCTGTTAGTGTGATTGGCTGGCCTTTCGGGGGTGCCATGTATCTGGCACAAGCGATCGAGTATTCGGTCCAAACTGGACGGGCCCTGAGTATTCTTTTTGAATGGCTTTTTCCGCTGACCGGATTTATAGCCTTTGAATCCGGCATTGACTGCCGTGTCTTCATTGCTGTCGCTGTTAACGCGGCATTTTTGCTTATTCCAACGTGTCCTGCCACTTTTGTCCTTGGTATCCGAATTACCAGGGTTCTTTGATAAGTTGTTACTGCGAGCTAGCCAGCTGTCTTCTCCCGCGCAAAAGCGGGTCATGAGTGTCGTGAGGGCTGCCATGGATTTCGGCTTTTCCTGTCCCAGGTGCCGGGCAAGCCACTTGTCGCGGATGTTATGCTTGAAGGCTGCTAGGGCCTCTGCGTCCGGACAGTCGACTATTTGGTTTTTCTTTGTTAGGAACCGTGTCCAGAATTGTCTGGCCGATTCCTCTGGCTGCTGAATTATGTGGCTTAAGTCGTCGGCATCCGGCGGTCGCACGTAAGTGCCCTGGAAGTTGTCGAGGAATGCGGCTTCCAGGTCCTCCCAAGAACCAATTGAGTCTGCCGGCAAGCTGTTAAGCCAATGCCGGGCCGGTCCTTTAAGTTTGAGCGGGAGGTATTTGATGGCGTGTAGATCATCGCCGCGTGCCATGTGGATGTGAAGGAGATAATCCTCGATCCATACCGCCGGGTCTATTGTGCCATTGTATGATTCAATGTTTACGGGTTTGAAACCCTCTGGGATTTTATGATCCATTACTTCATTCGTGAAGCATAGCGGGTGTGCGGCGCCTCTGTACTGGGCTATATCATGACGTAGCTCGGAAGCGCTATGTCTGTTGTGTTCGGCCTGGCCGGATTTGTTGTATCCGGAGTGAAGATCATTGTCACATGCCGTAGGGCGCCTGCGTGATCCGTAGATCGATCTTGTTTGTCTTGCGTTATCATCCAGTATGTCTTGCAGGTCGGGTGCATTTTTTCGTGCCTTAGTTGAGCGGCGTCGGGGCATGGCTTGGGTGGAGGGCCGAGGGGCCTCTCTGTCGCGGCCGCGAGGTGGCCGGTCTGCCATGTCATGCGCTGGTGATGTAGGTGCTTCCTCCTCTAATCGGGGTAGCGGCCTGTGCTTCAGGTAACTCCTGGAGGGGCGTTCGAGTCCATACACTTCGGCCGTAAGGACTTCAGTCCATCTATAAGCTAGCAAATCTTGGGCAGCTTTAAACTGTTGCTTCTTTTTCTTGAGGCTGCTTGCCGTGGCTAAAAGCCTGCGTTTAAAACGCTCTTGTTCGGCGGGGTCTGATGGTATGACGAATTCGTTGTCATCGAGGCTTGCCTTGTCTTCGGAGGGACGCGTATAGTTATCATCCTCGACCTCTCGGTCTGCCGCTCTCTCATGAGGGCTGGCTTCTCCATCTTCCTGTGCCGAATCTTTTTGAGGTGGGTGTTCTTCGGCGTTATCCGGGGTAGTATTATCTCCCGTTCCGGAATCACCGTTTTTGCTTTGGCGGGATTTAGAGCTGCGCCGCTGACGCCGGCGCTTCGGCTGTTTCTTGGGGGCGTCATCCCCCACTATTCCATCGCCATCTCCATCTTTTGGAGTATCCACCATATATATGTCATATGACGAGGTGGCCTTCCAGCGCCCTACAGGTGCTGGTTCCTGTTCGTCTCCTACATCGTCGTCCATGCCGTCGATGTCTTCGGAGCTGAAGTCAAGCATGTCGGTTAGATCGTCGACAGTGGCTACAAAGTGGGTGGTGGGTGGGCTTTGAATTTCCTTATCGTTCGTATCCCACCATCGCTGACCGTAGTCCGGCCTGGGCTCTCCTGATAAAGAGAGAGACTTAAGAGAGTTCAGGATGTCGCCAAAAGGCGAATGCTGAAAGATGTCTGCGGCGGTGAACTCCATTATCGGCGCCCAATCGGATTCGATTGGCAGGGGCGTGGGGGGTTTGGAGTCCGGGGAGGAGTCCGGATCCTCGGAGTCACGGGCCATGCGGAGTGCGGGGCTGGATTTCGGCTTGATCGCCTCTGAGATCGCAGCCCCTGAGGCAGCGTCTAACCGTTGATCCTCGATCGTCGCAGTATGCTCCGAATCAATGGTCGAAACCGATGCATATGCGGCCTCCAAGGCGCTGTTCGGCGGCAGAGCTATATCATGCCCATCGAGACAGTGCGGTGTGCTTGGCTGTGGCTTGAATCCGTCGAAGATCAAGTCCCCGTGGATGTTAGCCGTGTAGTTTAGGCTTCCAAACCTGACCTGATGGCCAGGGGCGTAGCTTTCGATCTGCTCCAGGTGGCCGAGTGAATTGGCCCGCAGAGCGAAGCCGCCGAAGACGAAGATCTGTCCGGGGAGAAAAGTTTCACCCTGGACCGTATCGTCGTTGATGGTCAAAGGATCCATCAGGCCTAAAGGAGACGACATAGAGGAACTCTCAATGAAAGCACCAATGTCGGTGTCAAAACCGGCGGATCTCGGGTAGGGGGCCCCGAACTGTGCGTCAAGGCCGGATGGTAACAGGAGACAAGGGACACGATGTTTTTTACCCAGGTTCGGGCCCTCTCGAATGAGGTAATACCCTACTCCTGCTTGATTAATATTGATGATATGGGTAGTACAAGAGTAGGTCTACCACGAGATCAAGGAGGCTAAACCCTAGAAGCTAGCCTATGGTATGATTGTTGTGTATGGAGTTGATTGCCTACGGACTACAACCCTCCGGTTTATATAGACACCGGATAGGGTTAGGGTTACATAAAGTCGGTTACAATGGTAGGAGATCTTGAATATCCGCATCGCCAAGCTTGCCTTCCACGCCAAGGAAAGTCCTATCCGGACACGGGATGAAGTCTTCAATCTTGTATCTTCATAGTCCAGGAGTCCGGCTGAAGGTATAGTCCGGCTACCCGAACACCCCCTAATCCAGGACTCCCTCAACCTCTCTCTTCCTTTTTTCTCCCCCCTATTTCTTTTTCTCCCCCATTGAAGAGAATAAGCTTTGATGTGATCTCTCTCCCACTTTGACATCAATTTCAAAGAAGGGATCTTCTGGAGTGTGAGTCAAATAGGCTTGGTCCTTGAGTCACAGAGCAAAGCAGCATATAGATTTTGATGCTAGTAGAGGACAAGAATCATCGAGTGGAGCTGGAATAAAACTATAGGAACAAATGGCAAATTGTCTTCTCTGAAGTGAAATCGGTGATACCAAGTTGTAGTCTTCGGTGGCACCGAGTTGGTTCGGTGTGACCGAAAGCAACAGATCGGTATGACCGAGTCTAACACAGAGAGAACACTTGTCACCTCAGCTCACTAGGGAAATAAGATCTCACAAAGATTTACAAGGAATTAAATGAAAGATTTTCAAGGAATTGGATGCAGGGAAATGCAGGACCACAACAAAGAAAATAAAATCTAGATGAAGTTTGCAAAAACTCAAGGAAACACTAGAGAACTTCATATAGAATTGGGTAGTGACAAAGTCACCTATGTTAGAGTATATTGACTGAGGATTCAAGTGAGAACACTTGATCGTAATTCATACTCATCATTTAAGCTCAAAATGGGGTTACCACTTTTAGTTTAAGCATTTGATGTATTCACATCTTGTTGAGTTGCTTTGACCTTTGACTTCAGGTAAAGCTTCTCTAAGATGGAATGACATACCTTGGGTGGTGGTGTTGATCTTGATCATGTAGTTGAACTTGCGTGGGGTGCTCAAAGTTGATGTAGTGCAAGAATGGTTGGGAGCACCACTTGGAGTTGAGTTCATCTACCTACATGGGTTAGTTTTGCAAGGAAGAGCACTTGTGTATCCAAAATGACAATCATGAAATTTGATACATAGAATTTGTTAAAGGATATGTTGAAGGGTTTCATGCTTCCTTGTTTTCAACCACCATGGAGTAGAGAATTGGTGATGTAGAGATTGCTCAAGATGTGAGTGAGTTGCAATCTCATAGATTTAGATTCATCCAAGTACCTACAAGGGTTAGATAGCATGCAAGGGTGCAAATATATCCAAGACATATAATATAAAAGTCAAGGATTAGTCATAGGCTCATGCCTTGCATGTATCCAAATGGAGTTCCTACTCCAAGTTTGAAGCATCAATGATGTTCAATTCACCTCTTAAACGGTAAAAGACTTTCTCATCAAGCGGTTTGGTGAATATATCGGCCCATTGCTTATCGGTAAGAACATGTTTAAGATCAATGTCCCCTTTAGCAACATGATCTCGGATGAAATGGTGATGAACTTCAATATGCTTAGTTCGAGAATGTTGCACGGGATTGTGATCAATCTTAATAGCACTCTCATTGTCACAAAGCAATGGAACATGTTTTACATTGATCCCATAATCTTTAAGAGTTTGGGTCATCCAAAGTAATTGAGAACAACATGAACCGGCGGCAATGTATTCCGCTTCGGCGGTGGTAAGGATACTGAGTTTTGTTTCTTGGAAGACCAAGACATAAGAGATCTACTAAGAAATTGACAAGTACCCGAAGTGGACTTTCTATCAACCTTGTCTCCGGAATAGTCCGTGTCGGAATAGCCAACAAGATCAAAAGAGGACCTCTTAGGATACCAAATGCCAAAATTTGGTGTATGTATTAAGTATCTCACTATCCTTTTCATACCCTTAAGTTGACATTCTTTGGGGGCCGCTTGATATCATGCACACATGCACACACTTAGCATAATATTGGGACGAGAGGCACATAGATATAACAATGATCCAATCATAGAGCGATAAACCTTTTGATCAACCAGTTTACCATCCTTTGTCAAATCAAGATGTCCACTAGTAGGCTTGGGATTTTTCATACCTTTGCTTTCTTGCATGTTGAACTTCTTGAATAAGTCCTTGGTGTACTTTGTTTGAGAGACTGCCTTCCTTCATTTGCTTGATTTGCAAACCAAGAAAGAACTTGAGTTCACTCATCATAGACATCTCAAACTTCTCCGACATTAGTTTTCCAAACTTCTCACTAAATTGAGGGTTAGTTGAGCCAAAGATGATATTATCAACAGAAATTTGGCATACGAATAATTAACCATTAACCCTTTTAGTAAAAAGAGTAGAATCTATCTTTCCAATCTCAAAACCTTTTTCAATAAGGAAATTGGTCAAGCATTTATACCACACTCTAGGAGCTTGTTTAAGACCATAAAGAGCTTTGTGAAGTTTCTAAACATGATCGGGTTTCTTAGGATTGATGAAGCCGGGAGGTTGTTTAACATAAAACTCCTCCTCAATCTCACCGTTTAGAAAAGCACTCTTAATGTCCATTTGGTATAAAGTGATATCATGGTGATTAGCATAGGCAAGTAAGATGCGGATGGACTCAAGTCTAGCAACGGGGGCATATGTCTTACCATAGTCCATACCTTCGACTTGAGTGTGGCCATGGGCGACGAGATGAGCTTTGTTGCAGACGACTTGACCATCTTCGTCTTGCTTGTTGCGAAACACCCATTTGGTACCCATGATGTTGTGTTTGTTGTCGGGCTTCTCGACCAATGTCCACACTTGGTTTCTCTCAAAGTTGTGTAGCTCTTCATGCATGGCGTTTATCCAATCCGGATCATCCAATGCTTCTGCAACCTTCATAGGTTCAATGCTAGCGATGAATAGATAATGTTCGCAAAAATTAGACAAACGAGTTTTAGAGCGAGTGATTCTCCCGATTTTAATATCATTGTAGATTTGCTCGACGGGATGGTCTCTAGCGACTATTGCTCGAACTCGTGAGAGATTTTGCTTGGGTCGGGGTGGAACATCTTCTTCGTCATCTTGTCCTTTTTCTTGGCCTTCTTCATTGTTGACGTTGTCGTGCTCTTGTCGTGGTGGAGAAGTAGGTTCATGAGGTTCATCTTGGTGTACTTCCTCGTTTTCTTCATCTTGATGTGTCCCACTTGTGGATGCTTCCGTATCAACTCTTGGTTCACCTTGTCGTGAGGTAGAAGCTTCCACTTGGACGAACGAGGTACTCTCCTTGACCTCCATTGGACGGATCTTTCCAATAGACAATTCTTGGATTGCTTTCGAAGGATCTTTATCTCCTACATCAATTGGCAATTGCTCTACTTGCGAGCCGTTAGATTCATCAAACTTCACATCTACCATTTTTTCAACCTTTCGGGTGAAATTGTTGTAGACACGGTAAGTGTAAGAGTTTGTGCCATAACCAAGTAGGAAACCTTCGTGAGATTTAGGAACAAATTTAGAACGACGTGGCTTATCAAGAATGTAACACTTTGAGCCAAATACTCGAAAGTATCCAACTTGGGGTTTGTTATCGGTGAGGAGCTCATAAGCCGTCTTGCCGAGTAGCTTGTGAAGATACAAGCGATTTGTTGCATGACAAGCTCTCTCAACGGCTTCTGCCCAAAAGTGTTTTGGAGTCTTGTACTCATCAAGCATCGTTCTTGCCATCTCAATAAGAGTTCGGTTCTTCCTCTCAACAACTCCATTTTGTTGAGGTGTGTACCTAGCCAAAAACTCGTGTGAAATCCCTTCTTCATCAAGAAAGGTGTCCACATTTGCATTCTTGAACTTCATTCCATTGTCGCTGTGAACCTTCTTGATCTTTAATTCAAATTGATTGTGGGTGAGGGAGTCCTGGATTAGGGGGTCTCCGGACAGCCGGACTATATCCTTTGGCCGGACTGTTGAACTATGAAGATACAAGATTGAAGACTTCGTCTCGTGTCCGGACGGGACTTTACTTGGCGTAGAAGGCAAGCTAGGAAATACAGATATGTATATCTCCTCCTTTGTAACCGACCTTGTGTAACCCTAGTGCCCTCCAGTGTCTATATAAACCGGAGGGTTTTAGTCTGTAGGACAACATACAATCATACCATAGGCTAGCTTCTAGGGTTTAGCCTCTCTGATCTCCTGGTAGATCAACTCTTGTAATACTCATATCATCAAGAACAATCAAGCAGGACGTAGGGTATTACCTCCATCAAGAGGGCCCGAACTTGGGTAAACATCGTGTCCCCTGCCTCCTGTTACCATCCACCTTAGACGCACAGTTCGGGACCCTCTACCCGAGATCCGCCGGTTTTGACACCGACATTGGTGCTTTCATTGAGAGTTCCACTGTGTCGTCATCATAAGGAGGATGGCTCGCCTAGTTGTCAAGAAAAACATCACCTCTGGGGGAGCCCTGGCTGTAGGCCAAACTCTCTGCCTAGGCGGCTTCGTCATGACCGCCCTCTCGGCCGCGACGCCGACGATGACTTCTCGGGTCATCGAAAATAGCCTCCACATCAGCTCGAAATTCGCCGAATAGATGGATCCGATGGAGCTCTCCTCCTTGAATGAGCTCTTGGATCACATCGCCGCTCTGGGAGTCACTACGGACTATGATCGGATTGGGCTTAAACCCGACCAAAGGGAGATTAACTCTCTGCCGGTTACCCATCAGATAGCGGTGGTGGAGGAGCAATGCGGTGACTCTCCCTCTATCCTGAGGACGAACTATGTACGGATTCCTGAGCTCCCCGAGCCGGATACTCGCTCACGAGAGGACACCGCCCTAACCCTGAATCCAGAATCAGGCCGCATACCGAACTCACAGGGCAACTTCCCGGAGCCCGAACATCCAAGATCGGAAACTGCCCCACCCCGGGATTATAGATTGGGTCAAGGTCTGGACTTAAATCCACCCACCCACCCAGATACAAACGATCTTTCCCACATCAGGCAAGCGCCCCAAGAGACAGTATATCACTATTGGGCCAGATTCCTCCTTGGAATGAACAAGGTCAAGGACTGTCGCGAGGAAGATCAATTTCGTTCTTTTGCAACAATTGCACAGACAAGGGAGTCCTCAACGCCATAAGTCGCCATGACGTAGCACACTTCGCTAACTTGGCGGCCATAGTACGGAAATACTGTGCGATGGAAAGTGCTTGGAAAACCCAAACGCAATTTTGGGATAATCCGGCTCTGACAAAACCCCCAATCCGAACTAAAAGGGTGCACTCTCATAAGTCACCCGACTCAATTACAAAGAAGCAAAAGCTCACCACAGGGCGTTGAACCGTATTGGAGGGATGGCTTAAGGGGCTCTGCAAAATCCATAGTACAGCGGATACCATATCAAGACACAACCTTAGAGCATGTTGGGTACTCCGACAGGTGGCCAAAAGCGATGAGGATCTTCTCACCCAAAATACCTCAGAGCCCCTTCCCATGGATAACAATATAGTATTAACGGTCTTCGAGACCTTCGCCTCAAATAATAGGCGTAAGCGAGCACTCCGCAGCCATGCCGAAGTCTGCCACATGGCAGCAATAAATCCATGGAGCGACACGGCTATCACCTTGAATGCCATTGATGAACCTAAATTCCAAATAGCTGAGCACCAGCCACTTTGGTCCTCAGTCCAATTGTGGACGGCTTTCAGCTCACTAAGGTGCTCATGGACGGCGGCAGCGGATTAAACCTCATTTATGAGGAAACTCTCCAAAAAATGGAAATAGACAGCAACCGTATTGAGCAAAGCAGTATGACCTTCCGAGGAATCATCCCTAGTCAGGAGGTACGTTGCGCTGTGAAAATCACACTTGATGTGGTATTCGGCACTCCGGAGAATTACAGGTCCGAAGAAATTACATTCCAAGTGGCCCCGTTTAGTAGCGGATACCACGCCCTTCTAGGGCGGGAGGCATTCACGATTTTTCAAGCCATACCCCATTACGGGTACATTTAGCTCAAAATGCCTGGACCCAATGGAATCATCACTCTAGCTAGTGATCCGGACATAGCACTCCGCGCCGAGAACAAAACAGCCGCACTAGCCCTCGAGGCATTATCCAAAGCCCTTGTGGCGGAGGAGTTAACCGCGCTGCGCTCCACGGTGGACAGGGACGACGTGATACTAGACAAAATATCCAAGTCCACCTCCTTTAAACCAGCAGATGAAATAGTTAAATTCCAAGTCCATCCAACGGACCCTACAAAAACAGCATCCATTGGGGCACAGTTAGACCCCGCTGTAAACGCCGCACTACGGGAGTTTCTGCGTGAGAATTGGGATATATTCGCCTGGCACCCTTCAGACATGCCAGGAATCCCACGCAGATTGGCCGAGCATGGCCTCAATATTCTAAAAGGATTCAAGTCGGTCAAGCAGACTCTTCGGTGTTTCTCCGAACCTAAGCGACAAGCCATGGGAGAGGAGCTGGCCAAGCTACTGGAAGCCAGATTTATTAAAGAAATAAAACATCTGGATTGGCTAGCAAACCTAGTGATAGTACCAAAGAAGGACAAATCCTAGCGCCTATGTGTCGACTTCAAAGACCTTAATAAGGCTTGCCCAAAGGATCCCTTCCCACTCCCTCGCATCGATCAAATCATCGACGCTACCGCAGGACACGAATCATTGTGCTTCCTCGATGCATACTCCGGTTACCACCAGATCAGGATGGCAGAGTCCGATCAAGACGCAACGGCATTTTTCACGCCATACGGCCCCTTCTGTTTTAAGACAATGCCCTTCGGGCTCAAAAACACCAGTGCAACATATTAGCGCATGATCTAGACATGTCTGGAAAAGCAGATCGGTAAGACTGTGGAGGCATATGTAGACGATGTGGTCATTAAAACCAAACACGTTGACTCTTTAATAGACGACTTGAGGCTCATGTTCACCAATCTCTGAACATTTGACATTAAGCTCAATCCGGAGAAATGCGTTTTCGGCGTTCCCGCCGGAAAGCTCCTGGGCTTCATCGTCTCCTGTAGAGGAATTGAAGCAAATCCGGCTAAAATTCGAGCTCTGTCATAGTTGGCTATCCCAACTGACCTCAAGAAAATCCAGAAATTGACTGGATGTGTGGCGGCCTTAAGCTACTTTATCTCCCGATTAGGAGAAAAGGCACTTCCCCTTTATCGCCTTCTTCGGCGCACCGAACACTTCGAATGGACGGACGCAGCCACGGCCGGACTGGAAGAAATAAAAACCATCCTGGCCACCAACCCAATCTTGGCCGCGCCAACTGTGGGCGAACCAATGCTATTATATATAGCGGCAACTCACCAAGTTGTAAGCGCAGTGCTCGTCGTCGAACAAGAGACGGACGGACATAAATTCCCACTTCAAAAGCCGGTATATTATGTATCCACCGTCCTCACTACATGTAAATCACGGTACCCACATTACCAAAAGATAGCATACGTGATATTTATGGCATCCCAGAAATTACGACACTACTTTTGAGAGTGTTCGATTATGGTGGCCTCCGAAGTACCAGTCAATGACATAATAAACAACCGCGATGCCACAGGCCGGATTGCCAAATGGGCCATCGAGCTCCTCCCGTTCGACTTAACATATAAGCCACGACAGGCCATTAAGTTGCAAGTACTGGCCGATTTCGTAGCCGAATGGACAGAGGCCGAACTCCCTAAAGAGTACGGTGCATACTCCAATTGGATCATGCACTTCGACGGCTCTAAAATGTTGGCTGGTCTAGGGGCTGACGTTGTCCTGACATCCCCCACCGGAGATACGGTGCAATACGTACTCCAAATACTATATACAGACTCCAACAACGCAGCCGAATACGAGGCCCTATTACACGGCCTCTGGATGGCAGTCTCCATGGGCATTCAACGCCTAGAGGTGCATGGGGACACGAACCTCGCAATATCCCAAATAAATGGAGACTTCGATGCCAAGGATCAGAAAATGGCGGCATATCGCAATGCCGTCCTCAAAATGTCAGCTCGGTTCGAGGGGCTTAAATTCCACCATGTGGCTCGGGAAAACAACCAGGCGGTGGACATCCTAGCCCGTATCGGCGCCAAACGCGACCCTGTCCCACCGAACATCTTCTTGGAAAGACTGTTTAAACCATCCGTGGTATGGGAAGGGGACACCGGCAAAAATAGTCCGGACCTGACCACAACCCTAGATACTGAATACTCTGACACAATCGGAGGCTCTGCCACCGAAATAACACCTTCAGCCCACGTGATAATGGTAGTCATCGCCCCATGGACAGAACCATTCCTGGCCTACCTAACTAGACAGGAATTACTCGAGGACCAAAATGAGGCCCGCTGCATAGTGCGGCGATCTAAAGCCTACAAGGTCCATGAGGGAGAGCTTTATAAGAAAAGCACAACCGGAGTCCTTCAAAGGTGCATCTCCGAAGAGGAAGGGCGGAAGCTTTTGGCAGAAATCCATGCTGGACTCGGCGGCCACCACGCCGCAGCCCGGGCCATTGTAAGCAAGGCCTTCCATACATGTTTTTATTGGCCGACGGCCCAGGCAGATGCACAACATCTGGTACAACATTGTGTCGATTACCAGCTTTTTGCAAACCAAAGCCACATGCCACCTACCGCCCTCCAAACAATCCCCATTACTTGGCCCTTTGCGGTCTTGGGGCTTGATATGGTCGGACCCCTCAAAGGGGCAACCCATAAGAGAAAATACTTACTGGTCATGGTGGATAAATTCACCAATTGGATAGAAGCCAAACCTGTCAAAACGGCTGAATCCGGACCGGTGATAGACTTCATATCCGGGGTTGTACACCGTTATGGCGTCCCCCACAGCATCATCACTCACAACGGCACGAACTTTACAGCCAACGAGGTGAAACTTTGGTGCAGCAACATGGGCATCAAGCTCGATTATGCTTCTGTCTATCATCCGCAAACTAACGGTCAAGTGAAACGAGCGAACGGTCTTATCATGAGCGGCATTAAACCCATATAAGTCCGATCTTTAAAGGAATCAGACACTCATTGGGTAGAGGAGCTCGACTCCGTACTATGGGGGCTGCGGACCACGCTGAATCGCACTACCAGATACACACTGTTTTTTATGGTGTACGGCGCTGAGGCAGTGCTGCCTTGCGACATAATTCATGACTCACCTCGAGTGCGCATGTACAAAGAAAGAGAGGCCGAGCTCGATCGGCAGGACAATTTGAATGCCCTGGAGGAGGAGCGCGACGTGGCAAAAGCCCGTTCCGCATTCTATCAGCAACAGGCTCGAAGGTATCAAAGCAGAGAAGTGCGGGCCAAAACCTATAACGTTGGCAAACTAGTTCTACGCCTACCAGAGAAGAAAAAGAACAAGCTCAAGCCCAAATGGGAAGGTCCCTTCATTATCGACCAGGTTCTGACTGGTGGAGCGTACCTTCTGCGGGATGCATTGAATAATCGACTTGAGCCAAACCTATGGAACGCAGCCAGACTCCGAAGATTCTATGCCTAGCACCGGACTCCATGTTCGTCTCCTTACCTCCATGAATTTTTTGCACACCTGTTTTTTCTCTCTTTCTCTCTCTCTTTTCTCTTTAAGGCCGTAAGGGGCTACATTTGTGTCTTGGTTACACAATCTTGACGTGCTAACCGTGCTCAATATACCTGGGGTTTCCTATACAGAAGCTTAATCTAATTACCTTTCCGGGCTTTATGCCCCGCACATGTGTTATTCTTCCGCATGTACCTTTTTTCGCCATTATATGCATCGATATGACTTAAGTTTTGGCCAAGCTAGGTTGCCTGGCTCTTGTATTTATGCCCTACATTCCCGTTAATTCAGCTAGGGCATAAGGGGAGCATCTCTGCGATTGTTACTTCCGGGTCAGCCGGATGTGTACCTCAGACTGGGTGAAGCCGAAAGCTAGCGTTCTTAAGGGAATATTCGGTCGGTGAATAAAAGATGACTTTCATTTAAATTACTACACGCCCCCAGATGTTTTTAACCTACGTCTCGCAGTTCAGACATGCACATTAGGTCATGCGTACCCAGGGAAAGGAACCCCCTGGAAGATGTTTCTTACTATCCATGTAATATAACATAGCTAGTTGGATACTTGTCTGTTCAAGCACTTATGACCCCTACACCTGGTTTCCATGCATACCCCGGTTTTTATATAACCGAGTGGGTATTCGGATACACTCCGGACTATCAGGTCCAGAGGTCGAAGCGAAAAGGTCCGCCATGACAAATGATTTACAATCCGGCTAGGGACATTACATATGTCATTCGAAGTACACAGTCATTAAGACTGATTAAATTCTTCTTCTATACCATCCAACAGGCTGTCTAGCCTACAATCATGTTGGGAATACTTTTCGGCTAATTCTACTTGATTATACACTAAACTGACAGGGATCTCTTTCCCATCGGGCCCCACAGGTCTGACCTCGGCCATGTGGTTTGGGTCAGCCTTGGTATATTGTGTCTTCACCATAGCCCAGGCTTCCCTTGCACCTTGTCGGCAGGCTGATATCTTCCATAATCAGAAGTGCCGCTGCGCTCCCTTGAGCTTCTCCATAAGCTCCCCCATGCCTCCTCGCGGGGACGCGGATGGGCACAAGGCTTGGGCAATACTCTATATCACCTGCCGAACTTGTTCGTGCAGCTGTGAGAGCTGTGGTAGAAGATCACCCGAAGACCCGGGCATCTCCTCCGCGGGACGACCTGTCAGCATACCTGCAGACATAACGCTGTTAGCAAGCTTCTTCGCCGAACTCCTTTAAAAAGTTCGTTCAAGCACTTACTAAAAATGCCGCACTGAAGCCATTTATTCTCCTTCACGGAGTCTGCAAGCTGGGCTTGAACATCCTTTAGTTCCATGCCTAGCCGGATATTGGCATCTTGGAGATCATTTTTCTCCTTCCTGACTCGCGTCAGCACGCGCTCGCCAACATTTTGCTGTTGATCATCACGTGCCGTATCTGCCTCCATGGCCTCCGGATTCACTCTGGGGCCACCTGGAACATCTATTGTTAGGTGTGCATACATGCCGCATACTACCTGGTACCGATATTCTTTGCAATAGACAAAAGAGTTACCAGGGGGACCCTTTTTGACTCCTTCAATGTGGCAACAGCGGCTTCCAGCTGGGCCTTGCACTCGTCCAGCTCTTGAGATAGTTGGGAATTCTTCTCCGTAAGAACCTGCACAAATAATGATCCTTAAATCAGTTGCGTCAACTGTTTCAAGTCTCAGGGGCTACTGATACATATAATCGTCAGATTTGCTTACCCGTATATCCCTTACATACTAGTCCGTGGCTCTGGCTAGACCATTTTGAGCAGCACGGAGGTATGCGTCTCCAGAATTGAAGGCATCAAATGCCTCTATTGAGAAGCAAGCGTCACGGAGTATGGCCCGATGACGCCTATGATTCATGGCGCTCTCCACTTCTGAATTTGTAGCGAACAGTCTATCTGCATCCTCTGTAGGAGGAGCATCCGGCGTCCGCCCCATGTTGGCTTCCTCCTCTATGTCCGGCCCTGGAGCCCGGCTGGTGGAGGCGTGATCGGCAGCCTCTCCGGATATAGTCCGGTGAATGTTTTTTCTATTAAAGAAGCATGGATGTCATTGCATTTTAAGAAAGACGACAACCACGGAGCGAGGTTTTGTGTCATACCTCTGCGCCGGCATCTCCGTCCTGACCGCCTTCCTTTTTGGCCTACCCGGCTTCGGTGCCTCTTGCTGGCGAGTTGCTGTGGGTTCGGCACGGCGTCCCGAATGCCTTCCCTGTAAAATAGCATATGTGTATGGTAGGTGAAGTGTCTGAAAGGGGATCCTATTTTTGGAGTTGGGATTTTGGTTTTTCTTACGTGCGACGCAGGGAGCAGTCCGGGATAGTCGGCCGTTATGGCCACCATGGCGTCATCACAGCTCAATTGATAGAATTTCCTGTCTATTAGCTCCACGAATATGTCCGGATCCTCTTCGAGTCCGGGACCGAGGGCCCGGTCAGGGTCCTCTGGTTGTGGAGATGGGCTGTTGACCTCCCTTACAGCTTTTCGCAGTTCCTGCCATTAAATGGCAAGGTGAGTACCTACGACCAAGAATGCGGGAAGAATGGGAGTAATGAGGTATAACTCACCCAGCTTGGAGGGTTGTACATAGAGAATCCATCCCGTGGCTTCATACGGATGAACTCCTCTTCCTCTCCCTTGAACAACTCGGACAGAATTTTTGCTAAAGCAGCTGCGGAGTCCGGTCCCTTTCGGCCGCAGCGGGTGGCATCATCTTCCCCGTTAAAACACCATAGGGGGTGCCCTCGATATTGGAGTGGCTGCACTCCCCGCATTATGCATATTGACATAAGCACGATTATTGTCAATCCTGATTGAGCCAGCGCTTTAATCCGGTTCATCAGGTAAAGGACTTCTTCGTTGTCTTCCTCCTGGGGGCTCCGTGGGCGCCAGCTTCGGCATTTCTTTAGAGGAGCATTGTTGAACTCAGGAAGACCCCGCCAAACAGGGTCTGGAAGGGGGACGTCCTCCATATAAAACCACTCCGAAGGCCAGTTTTCGGACGTCTTCTTCGAAGTACCGGACAGGTATCCGTTTTCGGCGATGTGCCATATTTCAGCTCCACCCACTTGATAAAGTGACCCCCTCTGTGTGCGGGGCACAAGGAAAAAATAACCTTTTCCACAGCTCAAAATGAGCGTCGCAGCCCAGAAATAGCTCGCAAAGGGCAACGTAGCCGGCGATGTGTAATATGGAAGCAGGGGTAAAATTATGCAGTTGGAGGCCATAAAACTCCAGGAGCCCGCGGAGGAACGGATGAATTGGAAATCTGAGTCCCCTTAGTAAGTAAGGAACAAGGCACACCCGCTCCCCCTTAGAGGGGTTGGGGAAGCTCTCCTCTTGCTCCCCGCCATTATAGGTGGCGAGCCCGGCCCGGATGGGGACCATATACGCTGGAGGGAGAAATCCCTGAGTCTGCACCTCTACTAATCGACTCTGTGGTACGGAACACCTCTACCAATCACTGGGCTTAGGGCTACAGGGGGGGAGGAGGAGCTACGGTGGTCGGCCATGTTGGAGTGGATTTTTCCAAAACGCACTCTGATGGATTCTCGTCGTGGGAGGATGGTATGGATTGGATCTAAGAATCCCCATCCATTTAATAGACAATTTATTTACCTGGCTAGGGGGGCGAATGTAAAAACGCCCTAGCTCCTCGTATTCGTTTGACGCATGGAAGATAGCCCTTATTGAGCACAGAAGCCAAGAAGTCCAACATTTATGGGGCCGAACACTACTTAACAGACATTCAAGATTTGGAGAAGAACCCGACTTGCAATGCCTAAGACAATACTGCACTTCGGACTCAACGTCATTGAAGCCTGGTTCGGGGGCTACTGAGGGAGTCCTGGATTAGGGGGTCTCCAGACAGCCGGACTATATCCTTTGGCCGGACTGATGAACTACAAAGATACAAGATTGAAGACTTTGTCTCGTGTCCGGATGGGACTTTACTTGGCGTGGAAGGCAAGCTAGGAACTACGGATATGTATATCTCCTCCTTTGTAACTGACCTTGTGTAACCCTAGCCACCTCCGGTGTCTATATAAACCACAGGGTTTTAGTCCATAGGACAACATACAATCATACCATATGCTAGCTTCTAGGGTTTAGCCTCTCTGATCTCGTGGTAGATCAACTCTTGTAATACTCATATCATCAAGAACAATCAAGCAGGACGTAGGGTATTACCTCCATCAAGAGGGCCCGAACCTGGGTAAACATCATGTCCCCTGCCTCCTGTTACCATCCACCTTAGACGCACAGTTCGGGACCCCCTACCCGAGATCCGCCGGTTTTGACACCAACAGTGGGCTTTCCTAGTGAAGTTCTTGAAGATCTTTTGGACCTGCGATTTATCATCAAGAAAGAACAGCCACGTAAATCTTGAAAAATCATCAACTATAACTATACCGAATGAGTTACCACCGAGACTCTTATAGGAATTGGGACCAAAAAGATCCATATGAAGTAGCTCGAGCGGTCTTCTTGTGGTCATAATGTTCTTCACGGGGTGACTTCCTCCAGCTTGTTTTCCTGCTTGACAAGCACTACAAAGTCTATCCTTGTCAAATATAACATCTTTTACTCCAAGGATATGCTCACCTTTAATAAGCTTATCAAGATTTCGCATGCCCACATGACCGAACCTTCTACGCCACAACCAACCTTTCGAGGATTTAGCAATTAGGCAAGTTCGAGGTTGAGCCTTTTTAGTGAAATCAACAATGTAAAGATCACCTCTACGTGTACCGGTAAAGACCATTTTATGGTTATCTCTATGAAACACTTGGCAATCTACTTCAGTAAATAGGACATTGAAACCAAAGTCAGCAAGTCTAGATACGGAAAGTAAATTGTAGCCAAGATATTCAACGAGCATAACATTTTGTATGGAGCTATAATGTGAGATGGCCACCTTACCAAGGCCAACCACCTTACCCTTTGAGTTATCACTGAATGTGACATACTTTCGAGGGCTGTCGTTTTCAGCAAGCTCACAAAACATATCTTTGTCTCTGGTTATATGATTAGTACATCTACTATGAAGGACCCATTCCTTTCCTCCAGCAAAGTAGCCGCGAAGATAAGCCATAAGACCAAAGTGTCTCATTGCATCATCAAGATCATAGTCACTATCATCATAGTATCCATGTGCAACATTATCATGTGATGGATCAATTCCTAGAGAGAGTGATTTATTAGAAGTATGACCGTAACAGTGTTCATCTCTATGAATTCTAATGACTTCGGAAATGATAATGCTAATGATTCCAACATCTCCTTTTGCACTCGTAAGATTAGTAAGCTCAAATAAGCAATCACCAAATTTGGGATCATTGGAACTCATCTTACTCAAGGCAATAGACTTATGAAGAATCTCATCTAGATTTTTCAAGAAATAATTTGGGAATCATTCCTCAAGGAATCTCCATATCTTGTAGGCACAATCAAGAGTAGGCAAGCAACCAAGCAAATTTCTAGGAAAACCTCTATTAATAAGATTAACAGTTCTAAGGTTGCGAATCATGTCAAGATCCTCATAGGGTGTGGGATGCAAGGGATCAACAATGCAAGCACAAGGAGTAGTAATGTACTTGGTCAAATGATATTTATTGAAAATCTCAAGCATCTCATTTTCGACTCATGAAAGTACTCTCCATCAAGTATATGCACTCTACTTCTAAGACTCCCCAACGTAGACTCATCCATCTTCCTCCAAAGGTGTTTAAACCAAAGCAATGGAGACCAATGCTCTGATACCAATTGAAAGGATCGAGAAGAGGTGTCTAGAGGGGGGTGAATAGACTCTTAGCAAGAAAAGTTACAGTTTTTAATTTCTTTAAGTTGAAGTGGAGTTTTGGCATTAGTTTAAACATTCACAATACATATCAAGCAAGCATGACAAGAGTATATGAGCAGCGGAAAGTAAAGCATGCAAGTTGCAAGAATGTAAAGGGATGAGATTGAAGTGTGCAAACGCAATTGAAGACACGGAGATTTTTGGCATGGTTCCGATAGGTGGTGCTATCATGCATCCATGTTGATGGACTTCAACCCACGAAGGGTAACAGTTGCGGGAGTCCACGGAGGGCTCGACCCATGAAGGGTCCACGAAGAAGCAACCTTGTCTATCCTACCATGGCATCGCCCACGAAGGACTTGCCTCACTAGGGTAGATCTTCACGAAGCAGGCGATCTCCTTGCCCGTACAAACTCCTTGGTTCAACTCCACAATCTTGATGTAGGCTCCCAAGTGACACCTAACCAATTAAGAGTGGGTGGAGGGGTATATATAGCCTCCAAAAAAATCTAACTGTTACACACAAATCACCAAACTCGTTGGGACCGAATCATATAAATCGGTCAGACTGATTTAGTTCAAAATGTGAACGTTCGGATTTTCGGTGGCACATATATGATCAACTCGGTGGGACCGATGTGCTAGGGTTAGGGTAAAGCCTTATGTTGGTTGGACCGATTAAACAAACTCGGTGGGACCGATTTGGGTAATAAGCAAAACAGAGAGTTGGCCAAACAAACTTGGTGGGACCGATTTCATATTTCAGTGAGACCGAAATTAATGCAATAGGCAACAACGAGTTTGCAAGCCCATCTCGGTGAGACCGAATTGATTAGCGTTTCTGGCAGTGGCTATGTCAAGAGAACTCGGTGGCGCCGGATAGAAAGTTTCGGTGGGGCCGAGTTCGTTTTTTGGTTTGGGACAAATGTGTATGTGAGAAAGTGGTTGAGGGCTTTGGAGCATATCAATAAGCATTTTGAGAAAGTAAGCCATTAAGCAACACCTCATCCTCTCTTAATAGTATTTGGCTTTCCTATGGACTCAATGTGATCTTGGATCACTAAAATGAAAAATGTAGAGTCCTGAGCTTTGAGCTTGAACCAATCATTTGTCTTCATCGTCTTGAAGGGGTCCCACATCCTCTAGTCCATGCCACTCCACTGTTGGAGTTATCTGAAATATGCTAGATGAAAGTATAAGCCCAACAAGAGATATGTTGACATTAATTACCAAAATCACCCACGGAGCACTTGTGCTTTCATATAGATCACGAGAGAGAGAGAGAGAGATTAAACACGTAGCTACTGGTACAAACCCTCAGCCCCGAGGGTGCACTACTTCCTCCTCATCGTGGTGGCCGCCGGGATGATGACACTACTAGGAAAAGGGCTATAGATAGGATTGATACTAATGACGCACCAGGGAAACAGTGCGCCACTACTATATACTAATGGCGCACCTGTTGGTGATGCACCATTAGTGTGGAAGACACTAATGGCGCACCAGAAACAGGGTGCGCCACTAGTATTAATTTTTTTCCATTTTTCCATACATACTAATGGCGCATCAGGTAGACAATGCGCCATTACTAGTTCTAACTAGTAATGGCGCACCTGGCAGAGAGTGCGCCATTATTGTAATTTTTTTTATTCTTTTTTTTGCAAAACTACTAATGGCGCACCGTTTCACAGTGCGCCATTACTAGTTTAAACTAGTAATTGCGCACTGTTAGGCGGTGCGCCATTAGTATATATATTTATATTTTTTACTTATTTGCAAAACAGTAATATTTTTTGAACTCATGCATGAATATTTTTAAATTTCATGGGCACATTTTGAATTCATGAATATTTTTTCAAATTTGGTGATATTTTTTCATATTCATAAATGTTTTACCAATTCACAAATGAATGCAACTAAAAATCCAAAAAAAACAAATTTGATGATATTTTCAAATAACAAATTTGATGATATTTTTTAAAAAATTATTACTATTTTTATAAAAAAATATTACTGTTTCATATTCATTTTCTAAAAACTTATTCGATGCAAATAATAATAATAATAATAATAATAATTACTAATGGCGCACCGCTGGATGGTGCGCCATTGTTATACAAAAAAAAGTTACTTATGGCGCACCGCTGGGTGGTGCGCCATTGCTATCCAAAAAAAATAGTTACTTATGGCGCACTGCTATGTGGTGCGCCATTGCTATCCAAAAAAAAGTTACTTATGGCACACCGCTAGGTGGTGCGCCATTGCTATCCCTCCCCCGACTAAAATCCCCAATCCCCATCACGGTAGCCCCTCCACCATCCTCTGCCGCCCCAACAACCACTCCACTACTCCCGGCCACCACCATCGTCGCCCCACTCCAGAGCAGCGCCTTCGAGCACCCGTTTGACAGGGAGCACCACCGTCGTCGTGGAGCCACTCCACCGGCAGCCACCATCCTCGCGCGCTTCCTCCTCGAGCAGGCTCCTTGCGATTTAGGGTTTGCTGGCGCCGCCGGCCACGGGCGCGGCCCCTCCTCAACCACCGCCACGGGAGCTCCCACCCACGCCAGCCTCCTCTTCCGTCTTCTCTGGCCGCCGCCCAGCTACTCTCCACCGGCGCTGCCCCTCGTCGACCACCGCCAACGGCCAATGCAGGAGCCTCACCGCCCCCGGGTCCGCCTCGAGCAGCAGGAGCTCCACCTCTGCCCGCATCCGCCATCCCCATCCACCTCGAGCAGCAGGAGCACGCCTTGAGTCTCTGCTCTTCCCCTCCTCCCTGTAACCAGAGGTAAAGAAGCAAACTTACTTGCATATGCTGCTTCTATGTTTCTAATTCTTATGGATAAATCCCAGCATGAAAACATATGTGTAGATTCGTATGTTGTGTGTGTCCTCAACATGCATTATTTCCTGGTTATGTTGATACATAGCAGCTTGTGTGTGAAACATGTACTACTATTACTTCCTGGTTATGTTGATGTGAAGTGTGTGGCAGTTTACCTTTTATACATGCTTGATTGAAATTTGTGATGTGAAATGGATGAAAAAGAAAAAGGCAAATTGGGATATGCACACCACATAGCCATTTTATTCCAGTATATGCAAAGAAGAGGTTGAAAATCATAACAGGCCAGGGGGATGTTTGAACCGTAGAGGTTATGATAAAAATCTTGGAGAGAAGTTCTTGGCTAGGTTCTTTGGTTACTAGCAACTAGCATTGTTAGATGAGTTCTTATGCTATCTTGTGATAATTCTAGTAGATTATAGCTTGCTTCAGTTTGTCATCATAAGTTGGTTAATTAGATTTTAGATTTATAAGAAACAGGGTCACTAGGTGCACCCTATAGCTAGCAGCTCTTGATTGAGGAGATTATGTAGCCACCAACATCTGTGACTGAAGTTAGTCCATAGTTCACCTGGTCCTTAGTTGCCCATGAAAATGGAATTTTTTGCTTGCTGTAACAAGGTGATTGGTGAATGTGGATGATTTTTTTATCCTATGAGCTCATTGTACTGCTACAAGAATTTGGTATCATCATGGTGTAATTGACTGCTTGAGAAAACTGGGTAATTTGGCAGTAGAAACAACTATTTTTTACAGTCAAACATTTCTTGATGCTTTGGTTCTCTTAGCTAGCTTAGTGGTGGGTCCCTTGGTGTCAGGCTGTGCTATCTATACATTCATGCCCTTTTTGTCACTGATGATTGTTAGATTGGGTTCCTACTGCTGTCATGGGGTGGATGATCCTACTGCTTTGTATATGGATATACTGCAATTTCATTTATGTTGTTATAAGTTTGTTGTTGTCAGCATGAGTTAACTTGCTGTCATTTATCGAAATTCAGAATGTGTTGGACTATATGTTCATTGGTACTACCTGTGATGCTGCTGCTGTACTACTTGGGAATTTTGTCAACTTGTGATGCTGCTGTTGTACCCCGAGAGGCCCTTGAGTTTGCCGGAATGTCGATTAACTTCCGTTCCGGCAAATTCGGGTACTCCATATGTCCTATTTTCAGCAAAGGTCATGCTGAAATTTTCTGTGAATTTTAGCATGACTTTGCTAAAAATCGGACATATGAGGTACTTGCTACTAATGCATGGGCCGGGGTATCTTAGTACTTAGTTAAGTAGGATCAACTGCCCCTTTATTCTTGCTGCATTAAACCATAGGTGGCAATAGAGCCAAGTGATTAGTCCCAAATGATTAGGCCCAACCTAGGGTGCCTCGGCATCGATAAACCCTAAATGATGAAAACTTAACTTGGCTGCCCCGGATGCCTCGGTGTCAATGAGAACCTAAATGATGTACGCTTAGGCTTTTAGGGTGCCTCGGCGTCGACAAACCCTAAATGATGAAAGCTTAGGCTTTTAGGGTGCCTCGGTGTCGACAAACCCTAAATGATGAGACCATGATCTTGTTCCTTGACAATAACCAACTTTTTGACCAAACTTTTTTCCTTTTTAGAGCGAAACATGGCCCACAACGATGAGGCCGGTGGTTCGGGCAGCAAGAAATTCTGGGAGCTGTCCCAGGAGATGGAGGAACAACCTCACCGCTATGAGGACGCCGCGGAAGACACCGATCCTGATTACACAACCCCTAGTGGCATCGGGGATGACACCACTGATGGTGCCGCCGAGGATGCCACCACTGATGATGGCGGCGCACACACAGATGGCAGCCAACCGAAGAAGCAAAGGAAGGACCGGCGCCCGAATGCGCTCCGCACCCTCAAGGAGGAATTCACTCAAGTGGACTCCGACGGGAATCCAACGGAGCCCAAACATATAGTCAAGGGGTACTCGCTTCAGCTCGGGTGCATTCTCCGGAGCACCGTCTCGATCAACACCGAGAACCTTAGGCATAAGGACAGAGGGAATTTGCGCAACCTCCTCTTCACGAAGCTGCACGAACGATACAAGTTCCCCGCTGAATTTGAAAACACACGCCTCTCAGGGAATAAAGTGAACAATACCGCCCTCACGAAGATGAGCACGGCCCTGTCTACTTGGAAAAGCGCAGTGAAGAGAATGATTGATGAAGGTGATAGTTATGAGAAGATCAAGGCAAAATATCCTTTGATGAGCGAAGATGAGTATAAGGAGTTCAAGATCAAGTGCGAGAGCAGTGCGACCTCCGAATCAAGTCAGTGGGGGAAAGAAATGCGGGAGTTGAACTTAGGGGAACACAAACTCGGTCCCGGCGGTTACAGAGTGGCGGAGCCTATATGGGACAAGGAGGACGCGAAGCGTGCCGAGCAAGGCCTACCGCCCCGCTTCAAGAAATACAGCGGTGACAAGCAGACCAGGAACTATGTCAGGGCCCGGTACAAGGAGGACCCGATAACAAAGGAGCTTACCACGGATCCGAAGACCAGGGCGCTTGAGCTTGTTCTGGTAAGGAATAAACCCTCGCGTAATTAGCTCCATATGGTTGCACTCTAATTAATCCCCAATATTTCTAAATGCTTCACGTTCCTTTCGCAGGACACTGAAAGCAGTAGCGCGGGGTCGTCTAAGAGCTCCCCTTTCAACACCCCTTTAAATAGGGCGTTGAACATAATGAAAAACAAGGATAAGCTCACTAAGCCGACATCAGCTGGTCATGTGGCCGGCAAAGGCTTGTCCACAAAATGGGGGTCATACTATACCGCTGGTGTGTGGAAGGAGAAAAAGACCAGCTCGGAAAGCCAGACGCGTGAGGTTGAAGAACTCAAGGCACAAGTGGCGCGGATTCCGGAGCTTGTCCAAGAGCAAGTTCAACAACAACTTGGAACGACGCTCAACGCCATGGTGCCTACGTTGATTCATGGGCTGACGACGTGGATTGCGGGCGGCCAACAGGGGCCTCCCCCGATTCCCAGCTTCACGGCCAGCAACTCGCACAGCGCGCAGGCGGCGCCATTGGTGTCTCCGGTGGCGCCATTGGTGATGACCACAACTCTCTTCTATGTGATGGTAGTTTAGATGATCGATATCGACTTGTAATGTGACGACAAACTCGATACTCGCGGTCTTGAGACTTGTAATGTTTTATCTTTGTTCGGTCTTTTGAATTCGGAGACTAATATGATGAATTGTATTCAGAGACTAATCTTCTATTGTATTCGATGAATCTGATGTTGCTGTCTATATTTTGTCTAATAATATATTTTATATTCTGTCTAATAATATATTTTATAACCTGCGCAAAAATCAGAAAAGGAAAAAAAAACAATTATTCATACTAATGGCGCATCACCACCAGGTGCACCATTAGTATGCAAAAGGATACTAATGGCGCATCAACAGAGAATGCGCCATTAGTATGACAAAGCCATGCTTACGTATGGCCCCCCGGGAGGCACACTAATGGCGCATGCTGTTACATAGTAATGGCGCACTAGTTGGTGCGCCATTAGTATACCAGATACTAATGGCGCACCCGTGGTGCGCCATTAGTAAGATATACTAGTGGCGTGCTACTAATGGCGCACTGGTAATGCGCCATTAGTAGGCAAAACCAGTGCGCCATTAGTAGGCCTTTTCCTAGTAGTGTGAAGATATCCACCCAAGATGATTCCCCCCTCCGAGAGGGTGCTGGAACAGGTCTAGATTGGTTTTGGGTGGCTACGGAGCCCTGTGGCGGCGGAACTTCTGATCTAGGTTAACCCCAAAGGGTTTCAGAATATTTGGGAGGTTATATTGCAAAGAGGGAGTGCAGGAGGCCACTGAGGTGGGCACAACCAACCTAGGCGCGCCAGGGTGGCGCGCCCTGGTGGGTTGTGCCCACCTCGGGGCACCCCCAGGTGCAGCTATGGCCCATTGGGTTCCTCCTGGTCCATAAAAAATCCACAAATAGTTTTGTGGTGTTTGGACTCCATTTAATATTGATTATTTGCGATATAAAAAACAAGCAAAAACAGCAACTGGCACTGGGCACTGGGTCAATAGGTTAGTCCCAAAAAATGATATAAAGTTGCTATAAAATGATTGTAAAACACCCGAGAATGATAAAATAACAGCATGAATACTTCATAAATTATAGATACGTTGGAGACGTATCAGCATCCCCAAGCTTAATTCCTACTCGTCCTCGAGTAGGTAAATGATAAAAGAAATAATTTATGAAGTGTGAATGCTAGCAAAGTGCACAAGTTTGATCAATGATATTTTCAATCACTTTTTCCTAGCATCATAACATCAATTCTTTCTTATGAAATTTCTCATGTTGTAGTGGCAACCAATTCACATGTTAAGGTTCAGACAATGAATTCTCTTGAAACCCAACAACCTATGTTTTCAGTCACCAAGCAATTGCAATTCAACTTATTCAATAGAGTTTACGTAAGAGTTCCACATACTCAACCATCATATAGTATTCTATGACTGCTAACACTCACCTCGTACACATGAGAAAAACGTTTCAACCGGACACATAGAAAGATAGGGGCTTATAATTTCGCCTCCCAACGTATTCACCTCAAGGGTGATGTCAACTATAGTAACTCATGCAACCCATATCCAACTGGATCTATGTGCCTAGATCTTTCCTCACCACATGATACTTGCCAAAAGAGAAAAATAAAAATGAATAGAGAGACGAACTTTGACTCTTGCATAAAAGTAAATACATAAAAGTAAAAGATAGGCCCTTCGCAGAGGGGGGCAAGCACCACATGTTGAAGGATCTATGGCAATATAACTTCTATGTGAATATGAACAAACATAAACCATTACGTTATCTTCCTTGTCCAACGTCAACAATTTTGGCATATAATATTTTGATGGTGGCTCACAATCACAAAATATTTGCATGATAGTGTATTTATATGTGAAAGTTCCCTTCCTTATACTAATTATTCGTGAATTGCTTGGATGACCAGTATTGTGATTGTCAAGCCTCAAAAGATTTCACTTTCTAAACCCAATGTGAAGCTACCACTAGGCATGATATGATTTCAACTTCATGACATTCAGTTTATTCAACAATTTACTCATAGGATATAAGTGAAGCACAAGAGTAAATGACATAGAAAAGAGCTTCATTGACGGGATGTGAATGCCGCTTACATAGCCTCCCTGGCAACTATTTGAGGGCTCTATTTTATTTAAAAACATTCAGATCTAAGTATTTTATTAAAACAGCTAGCAAAAAAATAAAATGACATTCCAACAATAGCACAACTCATGTGAAGAAGCAAAAACTTAGGCTCAACCGATACTAACCGATAATTGTTGAAGAGGAAAGGTGGGATGCCTATCGGGGTATCCCCAAGCTTAGATGGTTGAGACTTCTTGAAATATTATCTAGGGGTGCCTTGAGCATCCCCAAGCTTAAGCTTTTGTGTCTCCTTAATTCTTCTCATATCACGGTTTTCCTAAATCTCAAAAGCTTCATCCACACAAAACTTTAAGAAGAACTCGTGAGATAAGTTAGTATAAACCAATGCAAAAACTTTATCATTCTCTACTGTAGAAACTAACTATAATTATTATTCAACACTTCATACTAAAATGCCTCTGCATATTTAATACTCCTATCCCCAAATAGAATCATTGAACAAGCAAACATATGCAAACAATGCAAATATAATAGCAATCTGCCAAAACAGTACTGTCTATAAAGAATGCAAGAGTATCAATACTTCCCTAAATCCAAACATTATGAAAAATTACCAAACTGTATAAAATTTATCAGAGCTTATTTTGCAAAAAGTTTCAACATTTTATCACATTCTTACTTTTCTAGGGAATTTTTGCAACAACGGTAAACTTTCGATTTTCAAACAACAACATGTATACTTTCAAAATAAGCATGGCAAAGGCTATCATTGACACTTTTATTGAAATAAAAGGTGAAAAACATTATTATTATGAATAACATAAAGGAAATCTTAACAAAATAAATTGACGCTCCAAGAAAAAAACATATCATGTGACGAATGAAAACATAGCTCCAGGTGAGGTTACCGATAATATTGGAGACGAAAGAGGCGATGCCTTCCGGGGCATCCCCAAGCTTAGTTGCTTGGATCTTCCTGGAATATTTCCTTGGGGGTGCCTTGGGAATCCCCAAGCTTAGGTTCTCGTCACTCCTTATTCTCCTCATATCGATATCTCTCCCAAAACTTGAAAACTTTAATCACACAAAACTTAACGGAACTTTGTGAGATAGGTTAGTATGATAAAGAGGAACACTTTTGGTACTACCAAATACAATATTCATAATTTTTCCACACAATGCCTATTGTATCATATCATTTCTACAATTTATATTAAGCAATATAAGCCATAGAAACTATAAAACAAGCAAACTATGCATTGAAAACAGAATCTGTCAAAAACAGAACAGTTTGTAGTAATCTGTACTCAAACCATACTTATGCTACTCCAAAAATTCTGAAAAATTAGGACAAGCTGAGAAATTTGTCTATTAATCTTCTTCAAAAGAATCAGTATTTTATCACGTTCTTTTAGAAATTAGAATTATTTTCATGAGCGCAAAAGTTTCTGTTTTTCAGCAAGATCAAATCAACTATCACCATAGGCCATCCCAAAGGTCTTACTTGGCACTTTGTTGAAACAAGAGCAATAAAATATGATTACTACAGTAGCCTAACCATGTGAACACACAAAAATAGTAGGTAAAAGTGTTGGGTTGTCTCCCAACAAGCGCTTTTCTTTAATGCCTTTTAGCTAGACATGATGAGTTCAATGATGCTCGCATAAAAGATAAGGATTTGAACATGCAAGAGAGCATCATGAATCACATGGAAAGCACATTTAAGCCTAACCCACTTCCTATGCATAGATATTTTGTGATAAAACAACTTATGGGAACAAGAATCAACTAGCATAGGAAGGCAAAACAAGTATAACTTCAAGATTTTCAACCCATAGAGAGGAAACTCGATATTATTGCAATACCTACAAGCAAATGTTCCTCTCTCATAATAATTTTCAGTAGCATCATGAATGAATTCAACAATATAGCTATCACATAAATCATTCATTTCATGATGCATAAGCATAGAAATTTTGTTACTCTCCACATAAGCAAATTTATTCTCATAAATGGTAGTGGGAGCAAACTCAACAAAATAAATATCATGAGAGTGAAAATTAAAATCATGATGACAAGTTTCATGGTTATCATTATTCTTTATATCGTGCATGTCATCACCATAATCATCATAGATAGCAACTTTGTTATCATACTCAATTGAAGCCTCATCCAAAATGGTGCATTCATCATTAAATAAAGTCATGACCTCTCCAAATCCACTTTATTTTTTATTATCATCATAAATAGGAGGCACGCAATCATTATAACAAATTTGTACATCAAATCTTGGGGGACTGAAAATACCATCTTCATCAAACATAGCTTCCCCAAGCTTATGGCTTTGCATATCATTAGCATCATGGATATTCAAAGAATTCATACTAACAACATTGCAATCATGCTCATCATTCAAATATTTTCTGCCAAACATTTTATTGACTTCTTCTTCTAACAATTGCGCACAATTTTCTGAACCATCATTTTCAAGAAATATAATATAAAGATGATCAATAATATGATGCAACCTCAATTCCATTTTTATGTAGTTTTCTTTTATAAACCAAACTACTGATAAAACAAGAAACTAAAAGATTCAATTGCAAGATCTAAAGATATACCTTCAAGCACTCACCTCCCCGGCAACGGCACTAGAAAAGAGATTGATGTCTACTACGCAACTTTATGCTTGTAGACACGTGTTGGGCCTCCAAGCACGGAGTTTTGTATGACAGTAGCAATTTTCCCTCAAGTGGATGACCTAAGGTTTATCAATCCGTGAGAGGTGTAGGGTGAAGATGGTCTCTCTCAAACGACTCTGCAACCTAATACAAGAAATCTCTTGTGTCCCCAACACACCCAATACAATGGCAAATTGTATAGGTGCACTAGTTCAGCGAAGAGATGGTGATAAAAGTGTAATATAGATGGTAGAAATATATTTTTATAATCTGAATAAATAAAAAAAGCAAGGTAGCAAATAGTAAACTAGCACGAAAACGGTATTGCAATGCTTAAAAACATGGCCTATGGTCCGTACTTTTGCTAGTGCAATCTCTCAACAGTGCTAACTCTGTTGGATCATATGATTATCCCTCAAAGTGTAACGAAGAATCACTCTCGAGTTCCTATTAGCAGAGAACAAAAGGTAGGAATTGTTTGTAGGGTACTAAACCACCTGAAAGCTATTCTTTCCGTTCGATCTATTCAAGAGTTCATACTAAAACACTACAAAAAATACACTTCCGTGATGATACGTGTTTGTCACAGTAGGTCACTTTTTTGTCATGCATGTACATCCATGACAAATTTATGACAGAATCGAGATAGTCATACCTGTGCTGTCGTAGAATTGTTCCATGACATTACCAAAATTATCATCACGGAAGTGTCCACTTCCATGACGATAAATCGTGCGTCACAGAAGTGCTTTCATCAAGGGTGACCGACACGAGGCATCCACCGTAATGGAACGCCGATAAGCTATTGGGTCGGGTTTTGGATCCGATAACCCGTTAACAGCCCCGACCAATGGGGATTTTCCACGTGTAAAATCATCATTGGCTAGAGGAAACACGTGTCAGCTCGTTAGTGGGTCAGATAGGCGCCTATGATATGTCGACACGTGGCACGGCCCAACAGTGGCCCATTTAGCTTACAAAGCCGGCCTGTTTGACTTGGTCAAAAGTTAACGAGCTGGCCCATGAAAAGTATGTTAACGGTCTCTTCGCAAATAGCCCATTTTATGGCCCGTTAACTCATGGCCCGTTAGTCCCTAAAGGAAATCGGCCCAACAACGTTATGTGGGCCGTCGAATATAATACCAGTCCATTTCACTTTCGGCCCATGTATGGCCCACGACGTCTTTCGGCCCATATGAGGCCTTCGTATCTTTTGGCCCATTACAGGCCCACGGTGACTCTAGCCCATAATGAACAGTAATTTTCTTTATACCCGTTAACGGCCCGTGATTTACATGGGCCGTTTCCAGCCCGTGTTAGCTTTCGGCCTATTGACGGCCCATACGTTCTTGGGATCCTTTTCGGCCCTTGATTACTTCCGGCACATTACTGGCCTGTTCCCCTAATGGGCCAAATTCGGCCCATGGCAAGAGACGGCCCGTTACTGGCCTGTTCCACTAATGGGCCAAATTCGGCCCATTACTGGCCTGTTACCCTAATGGGCCAAATTCGGCCCATGGCAAGAGTCGGCCCGTTTCTGGCCTGTTAACTCGTTGCGCCATTTCTGGCCCATCCTATATTCTGGCCCATTAACGACCCGTTATGCCTGTGACAGAATTAAGCCTTTGTTGTCCTACGGCCTGTTAACGGCCTGTTACCATGCTGGGCCGATACCAATTACGCCCGATTATGGCCCATGTAGGCCCATTTATCCGACAGGCCGAGGCCCACCAATTACAAGCCCATTTATCGATGGCCCATAGGAGACCCATGGATCCTACGGCCCGTGTATGGCCCATGGTAGTTGCGGCCACTAGGAAACCAAGGAAAAAGAAGACTAGGAAATAAATAAGGCCGAAACTAACGCTAGGCTATTAAGGCGATTGCAGAGATTACATCCACTGGGCATCAAAGATCGCCACCAGTGCAAATATAGGGAACACCCTACACTATATAAAAATGGCTTGCTATTTTATTCAGAGTGTGGCTGCACGTTAAGAATAAATTTTGTATCGCACCAAAACAAATTACAACTATATAACAAAAGGAAGGTTGGCATAAAACTTAACAGTCTAGCAGATAAATGCACCACCAGAAGTTCAGAAGCTTAGTTCATTTGACCTGACTGTTACGTTTTCATGTTGTATTGTCTGATGGAGCACCATAACCCTCGCCTCCATTTCCCCTAGGCTCCTGAACAACATAGCAAATGTCTGATAGTCTGGTTTCAAAACCATGCATATCTTGACGACATTGAGCAATGTTTCTCCTTGTTTCACAAAGGGTCTCTGTTAGGGAATGGACTTGTGTCTGGACCGCAGATACAACATTGCTTTGAGCTTGCATATCTTGATCATGAGGCAGTTTGGATGATATTGCCTTAACAACCAACCCAGTATTAGCAGGAACGTGCTTTTGGCACTGTTAGTGGACAGGTACTGATCCACTGCATCAAAAGCTGACATTGCGGTTATAGTTGCCTCGCCACCTTCAGAAGGTGGCGGTTCCACCATTTTTTCCATAGCTCGCTGAAAAGTTGAGGTTTTACATTAGTAGTACTAGAACAAAAGATATTAAGGAGGCAGAAAAACCAAACAAAATAGCTTTGGTCTATATACAAAACTTATTCTGGTGAACCCATGTAAAATATTAGTTGTATTTTATTGCAAAGTACATAATAAAACCAGGTTCCAAACATATGACCATGTACCATCGCTAATGTATTGTCTATTTCTTCACATTGTATTGAGGGCTAAGGATAAAGAGACGAAGTTTATAATACGGTAAGCATAGTATGACGTCATTCATATCACAAAACAACTGAGAACAGACAAATAGGCAATTGTAACATTGTGTGGGTAAGTCTAGCACGGAACTAGATTACGGGTCAAGATCAAAGGAACATCACTCCTCTCTTTTAAACCTTGTAAGGTGCAATGATACGCTAAGACAATTGTGTATAAAATTGAAAAGAGTAATAGACATTGGCTGCAAACCATGCAGTTCAAGGCACAAGTCAGAGTAAGTAGTAGTTAAAAGGCATGAGGATTAAGGACTTACAACAGCGACTTTGACTGGTGTAGTCATGCCCTTCTTCTTGCTGGTGTGACAGTCCTTGAAGATTTCCACAGCATTTGGTTCAGGTACTTTTTGGTCCTTGAGGGCTTTCCTCTGCATTTGGAACAATTCAATATACATCTGATAATATGGCACAGCGAAAAGAGTGAAACAGCAGCTAATTACAGGAGCCTCGCAGTATGCAATATAGCTACGAGATCCTGTCGTCTGTTGGAATTTCACATTCGTACGGTTGGCCTTGTTCTTTGAACAGTTCACCTACAAGAAGATAGATTTGTGTGGCACATGCGTAAATAGGACTTCAACATGTGATCTAATGACATATATATCATGTACCTGATACTTCGGATCAGACCAGTGTTTAACGAGGCCTCTCTAGTCTCCATCAGATATATTTTCCACTGGAGATGTTTGGGCAAGTTCACTGTTAGCCTTGCCTTCAAAGTGAGTTTTCCTCAAGTTATACCGATACTGTCACAGAGCAGACTTGAAAACATGGGTGCAAGCTTGTCTGGTTGCATCATCTTGACTATCCAACTTGAACCTCATCTGTTGAAAATTATGGGAGTCTCATTATCAGCAACCTAGAAAGTATTGGACAGAGTAATACAATATTACTAGTTTCCATACATAATCATACTTACAGATAAATGGTCGAGGAACATGTTGAACCGGGTTTCGTCTTTGTCATTTCTGTACTGAATCCATGTTGGGAGGATACATACATGACACCTAACAGCAACCGCTTCCTCTGATACTAACTTGGCTGACTGTAGCATCACGTGGCCTTTTGAAACCTGCCTCAAAACGGATCTCCATTCTTCCTCCTCTAGATTTAGTTAACCTATCGAGCATTATCCCTGATGTTTGTTTCCTCTTGCGCCTATGTTCTAGTCCAACAACAAACATAGGAAGTGTTAGTGTACATCAAACTGTGAGACTACATATAAAGAAGCATGCAACTGTAACTTGACTCCAGCAACTACCTTCTTGCTGTTGAAGCTCACAAGGTTCATCTGATATTGCCAACTCGTCTTGTGTCAAGAGTGCTTGGGAAGTAGTGTTAGGTGGCAAGGGAGCTTGGGAACGTGCTGCTAGCTCAGTTGACGCACGAGTACGTCGTGCAGCTGGTAGTACTATGGTAGGTGTTGCAAGAACTAGGGCTGTCTCTACTTGTTTGGTGGCAGCTATTTGTTTCTGTTTGTCTTTTTTTGCAACTCGTGTAGCATGGGATGACGTGTTTGTAGAATTTTCTGCTGGACTTTCACCTTCTATTGCACCATCAGTACCAGCAGAATCTGCAGGATTCATCCGCTTCTCATTCCCTGCCCTTCTGTGTTTCTTCCTCTTTCTCTGTGCCATGTAAAGTCAAGCTGACAAGAAAAACGAATAACAATTTAGTTCTTCGGAACAAATTGATGCCTGATGCAGACGAACTGAACTTTGATGTTAGACAACCACATGATAGGAGGATGTAATATGTATGAAAAACATGACGGAAGAGATAACCAAAACTATGATGTGTAAACTAAGAAGAAGACATTTCACCAAATTAGAAGCAATGCAATGGAAGGTAGACACCATATGAAAGATGCTACAAATATCGCTCTGCCAAGTTAACAGTGTCTCATCATAAATGGCGTTTAAACAAATGTGAAGCAGTACAAGAAATAAATCATATGCAAGATGCAAACAACATCACACTACCATGTTAGAGGTCTCTCATCATTAGTGCCATTGCATATTCACATCTTATGATGTGTAAACTAAGGAGAAGGCATTTCAACAAATTAGAAGCAATGAAAGCTAGACACCATATGAAAGATGCAACAAATATCACTCTACCAAGTTAAAACTGTCTCATCATAAGTGTCATTTCAACAAATTAGTAATACAAGCTAGAAAAGAATGTGAGATGTAACCTATATCACACTCCGAAATCAAACGTGTCTTATGATAAGCGATTGTTGCAGGTTACACAACAATAGTAATTTCATGTAAGAACATGGTGTGATAGACAGATATTGTATGTTCTAGAAACAGGAACACGTGTCTTATTCAAGTATAATGTGTAAAGTAAGTAGATGGAATTCAACAAAATTAGAAGCAATACAAGCCAAACATCACACATAACATGCAACCACATATAACAGTGCCAAGTTAGAGGGAGCACCGGTGATGCTGCACTAGGGGAGACGTGCTCATCATAAACACATCTTTGTTGAGTGTCTATGCATGTGTTGTCTTGGAAATCATCTTGGGGGTGTGGAGGAGTAGAAACTGTAGAGGCCCTCCGTTCGGAAGGAGCACCTTTATCCGCTGCCTTGCTAACTTCCTTCCGCTTTATTGATTTTGAATTGTCAAGTAAAACCGACAAGAAAAAGCACTAAAATTCTCTCTTCAGAACTCATTCATGCATGATAATGACAATCACTACTTTGATGTAAGGCAAACACATGATACCAGGATTGAATGTGTATGAAAAACAGGACGGCATGGCATGTTCACAACTGTTTGTGTAAACTAAGCAGAAACCATTCTAGCAAATAAGAAGTAATGCAATCTAGACACCACATGAAAGATGCAACCAATATGACTCTGCCAAGTTAAAAGCGTCCCATCATAAATGGAATTTCAACAAAATAGAAGCAGTGTATGCTATAAATCATATGAAAGATGCAACTAATATCACACTGCATATACTAAAGGTGTCTCGTCATGTTGATTGATGCGGGATACAAAAAAAACAATAGTTTTATGTAAGGACATGCTTAATAGACAAATGTACTATGTACTAAATATAGGAAGGCATGTTACATTAACAGGTATAATGTATAAGCTAAGCAGACTAGCACATGCAGTTTAACCAGATTGGAAGAATTACAATCTAGACACCATATGTAACATGCAACCACATATCACGCTGCCAAGTTAGAGCAAGCATCTGCGATGCTAGTGTAGGGGAAATGCTGTAATCAACTACAGAGCTACGTTCACTATCTTCATCTAGCATTTCTGTTTCTTGAGAATCATGTCGGGAGGCTGACGCTGCATTCTTTAAAGGAGGAGTAGTCCCCTTGCCTGCCTACCTCATCATAAGTGATTGATGAGGGATACACAAGAACATTAGTTTGATGTAAGAACATGGTTAATACACAGATGTACTAGTATGTACCAAAAACAGAAAGGCATGTCATATTCAAAGGTATAATGTGTAAGCTAAGCAGATGCAATTTAACCAAATTGGAAGCAATACAAGCTAGACATCCGACTGGAGTGGTGAGCATGATCATCTAGGACCTGAGAGCCTGGTGGGAGGCGGGCTGCTTCGCCACCATCGCAGCTTTTTAGTTGGCTTCCAGGTGATGCCTATCTTTGCTGGGCTTGTCACTGGCTCGGCCAGTGCCCTGACTAGCTATTTGTATTCTGGTGCTCATGGGATGGTAGTTCATGTAAAAAATATCTTTCCTTATCTTACCGACTTCGGCCTTTAGAATACAAGCTAGACACCATATGTAACATGCAACCACATATGACACCGCGAAGTTAAAGCAAGCGATGGTGGTTCATTGCGAGCGAGGTCATCAACTCCAGAGCTACGTTCCCTATCTCCATCTGCTGACACTACACCCTTTAAAGCGTTGAAACGTGTCTTGCCTAGACGCACACCAAACTGGAGCGACTTCTCTCTTTCCTTTTTGGTTTCTCTCATGGCAGCGGAGTCTGAAATACCCTTGCATAAAAACACAACAGTGAGAGTAAGGGTGAAGTGTGTGCAGAACTAGTGCACTGTAAAAGTAGTAGATAGCAGGTGGCTGAAAAATAAATGATAGGAGACATATGATAGCTCTACAACATTGCATGGCAAACAAAATTAGATTCTACTCTTTATGATCTTGTAATATATGAGCATAGGAAATGCAGGTACTCCTCCAGCACACCACCACATGTGATGATATCTAATATAACAGTCGACTGAAAATAAATAGGTCAGTCGATTTTTTTAATGAACCGTCTGATCTATAAGGAACGGACAGATGGCCTTCGTCTACCTCCCGCCAGTCACTGTTGACGATCTTTCTCGAACCGCCAGTGACCACCGGCCCAGACCCCTGCCTCCGCCGCCCCGCCCTCCCATCGACCTCACACCACCGCCGTGCTTGGCAACGCCCCCAGGCCATCCCTTTAATCCCGGCCGACCTCCAGATCGGGCGCCAGTAGCTATAGGCCGCACACACCCCTAAGATAAACACCAAGGCACTGCTTCCCCGGCATAATAGGCATACTAGCACCTGTTACGCCGGGGAATGCTTCCGTTAATTGGGAATCAAGTGGCCAGAAATTGAAATTCAGGGGGGCGACGGACCTCTAGCTAAGGTGAAATAGTATATGAGGAGAAACCTTGTGCATCGCAAGTTACTAGGAACATCTAGTATCAAGAAGAAGCGGTCAACTAGTGTCTTCTGTGGGATGAATACCGTGCAAGCAGAGACGTAAGATTTGCACGAATAAGGGAAGAGGAGTACCTTTTTCGTTTGCCGGTGTGGTCACCTCCACAAGTCGCGCCGATTTTCTTCTTTTTACCGGGGAAACCGATGTTCTGGAGGGTGCAGGCTTGGACGAACCCATGACCAAATTGTTGACTGTGTTGCCGTGGCCGTATGTCGGCGGAGGGGAAGCAGATCCGAGGCGGCGAAGGACGGCGTAGCAGGAACATCTCCGGTGCGGTGGAGGGTGGCAAAGTTGGAGCGGCAGCGGTGAGGCGCAGGACGACATGGTTGAACTGGCTCGGGTACGGACGGCTCGGCCTCGGCTTCAACTACTAGCCGTGGAGGGCATTGCGGTTGAGGTTGCGGTGGACGACGACGTCGGGGTATCAGCTCCGGCGTGATGGAGGAGGGCGGCGGTTGATGGGTGGGATGGGGTGGCGGGCGGAGGACGCTAGGGTTTCGCGGCTGGTGGAGAGGTAGTTTTGGCGCCCATGGAGTATGAATGGGGAATCAAACGGGTGGGGGGAACCATGTTTTGGTCTGGGACGCGGTTGTTTTTGGCTTTTTTGAATAGAAGATGGGACGCGCTTGTTTGAAATTTGGGGAATGTACAAACTTTGCCCCCCTCTTAAATTTCGGACCTACTGTGGGTCGGGGGTAGGATGGTAATCCCAGGTGTCCCAAATAGTGGGCGGGAACGATTTCGGCCGCACGCATGTGTGCTTAGGCAGCCATTGCGTATGAATGTTTTTCGGATGCGGTTGCGTGGCGTCTAGATGAAGCTACAAACCTACCCCGGTTTAGACGGTTGGACGTCGGGCCGGTAGGTTTCACGGGTCGGAGTTATTAGAAAAGTAATTTCCTTGTACTACAAAACATTGGTCTCACGCGGTTTCGACCGAGTAGAGGCTTTTTGGCGCTTCATTCGAAATTTTGAAACACAAGCATTCACGTTTAGAGTACTCTTGAACTATGAGGATTGACCTAAATATACAACGTTATATTTGACCTTGTATGTTTGAAAACCTCATTAAATTATCCGCTTCTTTTTGAAATTTGGACACATGAAAATCCTATAACTATGGTTATTTTGGAATGGAGGAGCTAAATTCGAATCTATTTTGTACACGACTACATATGCTATTATGTACAAAATCAGAGCAAAGATTGGTGCCCCCATAATTTAGGTATGCTTTACAAATGCCATGATATCAAATTCAAATAATTGAATGGACTTCAAGTTGAATTTGATTTTTTTAAACCACCTTAAGTTGAATTCAAATGTATGCTAGTTCATAGGTAGTAGCTATTTATAATGTCCATTGTGTAACTTTCGTATGTATAATGTGCTTTACAAAAGACAACATGAACAATACTCACGTTTATATTCGATTGCTAAAGCGATGCATTGTCTGGAGTTCATGTCGATCAATTGTGTCTAATAATAACATGGACATGCTCAAATTCAATGGAATCTAGATGTCTGATGGATCAATGACCGCTCCTTACGCGAATTGAATACAATTTATATCTTTAATCAATGTGTAGAGCAGTCTTTTACGTGTAGTTTCACTCTCCATTGGTGGTCTCTCACACATGCTCACACACTCTGTCCCGAGTTATCTTTCTCGCACAGATGCTCTAGATATAACCCTCCCTCCCTCTTGTAACCATTTACAATTGTTTTCACTAACCTTTATCACAAGCACTCTTCCTCTCACAAACATACACACGCACAACCCTCATCGACCCTTTCTATATACATGGACCTGCCTACGTGTCACATGTACGCACATTATCTTTACGCCTGTTGTTGGTGTCAAAACCGGCGGATCTCAGGTAGGGGGTCCCGAACTGTGCATCTAGGCTCGATGGTAACAGGAGGCAAGGAACACGATGTTTTACCCAGGTTCGGGCCCTCTTGATGGAGGTAATACCCTACGTCCTGCTTGATTAATATTGATGATATGGGTAGTACAAGAGTAGATCTACCACGAGATCAAGGAGGCTAAACCCTAGAAGCTATCCTATGGTATGATTGTATGTTGTAGTTGTTGTTGTTGTGTCCTACAGACTAAAACCCTCCGGTTTATATAGACACCGGAGAGGGTTAGGGTTACACAAGGTCGGTTACAAAGGAGGAGATATCCATATCCGTAATGCGTAGCTTGCCTTCCAGGGCTCTCCTGATAAAGAGAGAGACTTTAGAGAATTTAGGATGTCGCCGAAGGGCGACTGCTGAAAGATGTCCGCGGCGGTGAACTCCATTATCGGCGCCCAATCGGATTCGATCGGCAGGGGCGTGGGGGGCTCGAAGTTCGGAGAGGAATCCGTCTCCTCGGAGTCATGGGCCATGCGGAGTGCGGGGGTGGAGTTCGGCTCGATCGCCTCTGAGATCGCAGCCCCTGAGGCAGCATCCAACCGCTGATCCTCGATCGATGCAGTAGGTTCCGAATCAATGGTCATAACCGATGCGTGTGCGGCCTCCAAGGCGCTGTTCGGCTGCAGAGCTATATCATGCCCATCGAGACAGTGCGGCGCGCTTGGCTGTGGCTCGAATCCATCGAAGATCAAGTCCCCGCGGATGTCAGCCATGTAGTTTAGGCTTCCGAACCTGACCTGATGGCCAGGGGCGTAGCTTTCGATCTGCTCAAGGTAGCCAAGCGAATTGGCCCGCGGTGCGAAGCCGCCGAAGACGAAGATCTGTCCAGGGAGAAAAGTCTCACCCTGGACTGCATCGTTGTTGATGATCGAAGGAGCCATAGGGCCTAAAAGCGACGACACAGAGGAACTCTCAATGAAAGCACCAATTTCGGTGTCAAAACCGGCGGATCTCGGGTAGAGGGTCCCGAAATGTGCGTCTAGGCCGGATGGTAACAGGAGGCAAGGAACACGATGTTTTACCCAGGTTCGGGCCCTCTTCATGGAGGTAAAACCCTACGTCCTGCTTGATTAATATTGATGATATGGGTAGTACAAGAGTAGATCTATCACGAGATCAAGGAGGCTAAACCCTAGAAGCTAGCCTATGGTATGATTGTTGTATGATGAAGTTGTCCTACGGACTAAAACCCTCCGGTTTATATAGACACCGGAGAGAGTTAGGGTTACACAAAGTCGGTTACAATGGTAGGAGATCTTGAATATCCGCATCGCCAAGCTTGCCTTCCACGCCAAGGAAAGTCCCATCCGGACACGGGACGAAGTCTTCAATCTTGTATCTTCGTAGTCCTGGAATCCGGCTGAAGGTATAGTCCAGCTACCCGAACACCCCCTAATCCAGGACTCCCTCAGTAGCCCCTGAACCAGGCTTCAATGACGACGAGTCCGGCGCGTAGATTGTCTTCGGCATTGCAAGGCGGGTTCCTCCTCCAAATTATTCATAAAAGTTTGTAAACACCAAGAGTAGTGTCCAGCTCTACAAAATAAGTTTCCACGTATTGCCACAGAGAGAATAATATTAACACAAATATAATCTGCTGACGTATTCCGCAGTGTGACATCACACTACGGCCAAGCCTTTATTTGAATCGTTTTCACTTTTCCACCTCAGCGTGTTTTGCGAGGCGGTTTCCTTGGCACGTCTTGTCGAAGAAGAGATCGTGTCCCCCATTTACGGGATTCTCATCAATACGGACGTGGGTAACCCAACCACACCATTTATCATGGCGCTTTCGGAGGCAAGCGAGTTTTACTAGGCTGGTGGGGACGCACAGTTGCATCCGCCCATATAAGGGGATAAGGATCCACCTTTTTACCTACGCCTTCCTCCTCCTTTGCCTATCCATCTTCTGCGCACTCGAGCTCTAGCGCCCAAGCCCGCACTTCCTACCTCAACCTTCTCCAACAATTTCCGGAGCAGGAGGCAAGTGGATGGTCTCCTCCGTCACGGAGGGCCATGTCAAAAGGCTAAGGAAGGCCGGATACCTGTCCAAAGACATCGCGCACCGGCTTCTTGAGGAGGGGCAGCTTCTCCCCACCCCAAGGCCCCATGAGAGGGTAGTATTTCTTCCCTACTTCCTCCGCGGACTGGGTTTTCCTCTCCACCCATTTGTCCGCGGGCTCATGTTCTACTACGGCCTAGATTTCCACGATCTGGCCCCGAACTTCATCCTCAATATCTCGGCGTTTATCGTCGTGTGCGAGGCTTTCCTCTGCATCCGCCCCCATTTCGGCCTTTGGCTCAAGACCTTGAACGTCAAGCCAAAGGTGGTGCACGGCAACCAGGCGGAGTGCGGAGGTGCCATGGCGGGAAAATAGCCAACGTCCTATGGCTCGAGGGCTCCTTTGTGGAGACCTTGAAGGGGTGGCAGTCAGGGTGGTTTTACATCACCGAGCCACGCGATCCGGACCCCCTATGCGACTCACGTCCTGGAAGGAGACGGGCTTGTCGTGGGGCGACGAAGAAGAGGTGACCGGACTGCAAAAATGCATCCAGTCCCTAGTGAACAAGCAGCTCAAGCTTGTCAACGTAGTCCAGGTCATGCTCGTCCGCCGGATCCTTTCGTGTCAAGAACATGACTTCAATTTGTGGGAGTTCAACCCGGCACAGCACCGAACTCTGAGCAGGCTCTTCGACATGACGTACGAAGATGTCTGGAGGGGGCTAACCAAAGGCGCCGAGGCTCCCACATCCGCCTCCGAAGGCCGCGGATTCAGCTCGCACCGTCCTGCTGGCGAGGTAAAATATTTTCATCTTTTACAAGATGTTAAGTTTTCTTCATAGTTTGACTCTATGCGGGATCTAAACTCCCTCACCTTTGACAGGATTGGCAGGCGCAGTCCGGACTGATTAACTGTCTGGCTCCCTTGCCCGAAGACCCATCCCCTGCTCTCCTAGTGAAGCTGCTGGTTCCGGAACCTTATGTGGTGCCGGAGAAGAAGGCCAAGAAGAAGACGGCCACGGGGACTCGAAAGAGTCCCCGGCATATGGTGGTGTCGGACTCGTCGTCCGACGAGTCCGAGACGCACTCCTCCCGTGAAGACGAGGAGGAGGAAGAAGAGACCTCTCCCCCTCCAGCGGGGGGAGGAAAGAAGAGGAAGGCCGCCTCAGTAGGGGAGGCCGAAGGGTCCAAGAAGAGGAAAACCCCTCCGCCGGACTACGCCCCCGATGCCGACAAGGACGAAGAGGAGTGGCCGGACAGGGCCAAGCGTCCGGCGAAATCGTAAGTGTTCGGATACCAGAGTAACTCATGATATTCCTTTTGTTGCGCAGCTTGCCCTAATGTCGAATATAATCATGCAGCCCGCCCAAGGATGGGTTCGACGAGTCGTCGAGCGGCTCCCTAGATTCATCGGACGTGAATTCAGTTCCGACCGCTGCCTCTCCATGTGCTGCGGATGACGCCGAAGTGGCGTCGCGACAAGCTCCGGGGCAAGAGGAGGTGGTCCAGGAGGAACCGCGAGGCGACCTCCCAGACTCCAGGAGTAAAGGGGACAAGACCCCCAGGGCTCCAAGTCCGGCTTTAAGCCGGACACCGCGCCGGAATCATCAACGGTTCCGGACCGCGGCAGGCGAACTCCTGCCAAGAGGAGCAAGCCTATCGAGCCGGCGTCCTCCGTCCAACCGGAGGCGCCGAACAATCTGCTGGAGGTGCTTAAGGGTGCCTCCATCGACGAGGAGCACTGTACCATCATGAGTACGGTGGTCCAGAAGGTTCGGTCCGCCAAATGCGGACTGACTGAAGCTTGTGCTAGCCTTCTAACAGGCTTCGAGGTAAGTAAAAAATATGTAAAAATATTACCGCATAGACAGTAGCCCCTGATGCTCTGTTTGGCCTTCGGAAAGAAAAGCCGAATAGAGGATCTATTAAATATCGCAGGAGTCTAACTAAAAAAGGAGTCAATATACGTATGCAGGCTTCGCTGCTGGCCACCACCGCACTGACTGTGGAGGTGGGTGCCCTGAAGCAGGTCCTCGAGCGGACCGAGCAAGAGCTCGGCCTTGCCAAACGACAGCTCGAGGAGAAACAAGGTAAGAGATACCTTATAGAAAAAATTCCTATATGAAGACGCAATTGCAAAAAATGACAGGAGTACACTGCTTATTGTAGGGGCCACAACTGAGGTGGCGACCCTCAAGCAGGCGCTGTCCGAGGCCGAGAAGAAAGCGGCCACGGAGCGCACCAAGCGGGAGGAATTTGAGGCGCAGGTCGGCGAGGTGCAGCAAGAGCTTCAGGCTCTCATGAAAAAACATGAGAGTTTGGAGCTCGACTCGAAGACGCGAGCGTCCGAGCTTGTTGCGGCCCTTAAAACTGCCAAATCTGCCAAGACCGAAGCGCAGAAGGCCCTCCAGGAATTGGATGCGGTGAAAAAGATAGCGGCGGGTAAGGCATTCTCTATGCAAAGCAGACATATAAAAGTAAACTACTTGTTACTTACCCGAATCCAGAGCTCTCCAGGGGCATTCGCAGATCTTCCCCGCAGCGTATCCGATGCCACCGCATTCTACCGAGCTGAGGAAGGCAGCTCGACGGAGAAGGTGTTCTGGTCTCAGTACGCTGAGGCCGGACACCCTGTGCCCTTGAACGACCAGCTGAAGCAGCTGGTCGAGCTCCACAAGGCGGCCGAACAAGCCCTGAAGGGCTTCATAGTTCGGTCGTGGCCTGGAGAGGCCCTGCCTGGGAGCTACTTCGGACTGGTGCGGCGGCTGGTGGAGGCTTTTCCAAGGATCGAGGTCATCAAGCGCTCCGTCTGCATCGAAGGTGCCTGTAGGGCCCTTGCCCGTGCAAAGGTGCACTGGGGTAAGCTGGACGGTGAGAAGCTTGTGAGGGACGGGCCGCCACCGGGAAAGGAGCATCGCAAGCCCGAGAACTATTACAAGGATGTTCTGGCTGGTGCCCGCCTTATGGCGGATGAATGTACCAAGGATGTAATTTTTGAATGAACTCGCTCGTGTTATCCTGTGCGATGAAAACTTGTTCATATGCGCTAAGCAATGCTTGTTGAATTTAAAATATTACTTTCTGTGCGGCCGTTTATCAAAAAATTGAGAGATGGCCAGTCGTCGGCTGCTGCCCCCATGCCACTAGTGCTGGGGTGTTCGGGATAAACCTGAGCGCTCTTTTCCCCATGATTGGGTCCGTCGAGGGAGGCGCTCAGCACAATGAACAAGGCAATCAGACTATAATGCTTGAACACTCTCACTTAGCCATAGAACTCTATAATTTTAAATTTCGGCGAAGCCCCTAGTATTCGGAAGACCGAGTTCGGGGCGCTATCCACGCCTTTGTCGGACAAAGCTGATTCCTCGCTCGAAGCGGCATAAGTCTTTAAGAACTCGAAAAACCTCTCGAACAGCGACCGGTCTCTCCCCTCATCATGACAGTCAGTTTTTGCTTTCTCTACTGAGGTGCTCAGCCCAGCTCAACTGCGGCACAATTGCAGTAGTTCTCCTAGTGCTACCTTAGCCGATATAGTGGAACTTAAGGCACCAAAACATAGGAGCCGGGCAAACCCAACTATTGACCCAAATCATGATTCGGAGCCGATGCATATAGTGCTATAAGTTCGGGGTGCCGCACTTGTGAAAGTGTACGGACTTCTCACACCATATTGATGGGTACTGAAGCCCCTGGCGTATTTTTTCCATACCACAGTGTACGGATGCAACATGTTATTAATAAACATATATATAAAAAAGAGGATAATGCAAAAAATAGATAAAGAGCTATGCATTGTTTATAGAAAGGTTGCTATGAAAGAGGAATGATACAAATAGTGTGATAAGCAAAAGAGATTGGACTATTTAACATGTCCTGGCCAGGGGCAGGCCGCGGAATTGTATTAAAAAACAGGTATACTGATCGCAATAGAGACCACCTGGGAGTTCCATAATGCGGCGTGGCTTGTCTGCTTTCCTGGATCTTGCATCGTTTGTGCGGCAGTTGAATTGCCGAACGGGTCGTCCGAAGTATGGAGTCCTGAGAGTAAGAGAAAAAAAGAAAAAAGGAATCCGGCAGCCCCTGGTGCGGTTTAAGCCGTATTTCGGGCGTGCCGTGATAGTGCCCCTTCCCCTGTGCCCATGGTACTTCAAGAGCATGGTTATGTACGCGAAGCACTGGTTCCGCTATATCGCGAGGGCTAGGGTTGGGGCCGCATTGCTACGCTAGCTCGGAATGTGCCAGGCGGTCTTGTTGTAGGGTACTCCGGGCGCGCTTGACAGTGTCTGGCTTTTTGAAGGCCGAACTGGAGAACTTCCTAGAGAGGCTGCTTTGTACTTCTGCTGCGAGCGCTGCCGTGTGCTCCTCCGTTCGGAGGGAGCGTTCAGTGTTCCCATTGACCGTGATTACTCCTCTAGGGCCTGGCATCTTGAGCTTGAGGTATGCATAGTGCGGTACCGCGTTGAATTTTGCGAATGCGATTCGCCTGAGCAGTGCGTGATAGCCACTACGAACGAGACTATGTCGAAGATTAACTCCTCGCTTCGGAAGTTATCCGGAGATCCGAAGACCACTTCCAATGTGACTGAGCCTATACAGTTGGCTTCTACACCTGGTATGACGCCTTTAAAGGTTGTTTTGGTGGGCTTGATCCTCGAGGGATCTATGCCCATTTTTCGCACTGTATCCTGGTAAAGCAGGTTCAGGCTGCTGCCGCCGTCCATGAGGACTCTTGTGAGATGAAATCCGTCAATGATTGGGTCTAGAACCAATGCGGCGAAGCCGCCGTGACGGATGCTAGTGGGGTGGTCCCTTCGATCAAAGGTGATCGGGCAGGAGGACCATGGGTTGAACTTTGGGGTGACTGGCTCCATCGCATATACGTCCCGTAACACACGCTTCCGCTCCCTCTTGGGGATGTGGGTTGCGTATATCATGTTCACCGTCCGTACTTGCGGGGGAAATCCCTTCTGTCCACTGTTGTTCGGCGGCCTGGGCTCCTCCTTGTTGTCGCTATGCAGCCCCTTGTCTTTGTTTTCGGCTCTTAACTTGCCTTGCCTTGGTGTGATTGGCTGGCTTTTCGGGGGTGCCATGTATCTGGCACAAGCGGTCGAGTATTCGGTCCAAACTGGACGGGCCCTGAGTATTTCTTTTGAATGGCTTTTTCCGTTGACCGGATTTGTAGCCTCGGAATCCGGCATTAACTGCCGTATCCTCGTTGCTGTCGCTGTTAACACGGCGCTTTTGTTTGTTCCGACGCGACCTATCACTTTTGTCCTTGGTATTCGGATTACCAGGGTTCTTGGTTAAGTTGTTGCTGCGAGCTAGCCAGCTGTCTTCTCCCGCGCAAAAGCGGGTCATGAGTGTCGTGAGGGCTGCCATAGATTTCGGCTTTTCCTATCCCAGGTGCCATGCAAGCCACTCGTCACGGATATTATGCTTGAAGGCCGCTAAGGCCTCTGCGTCCGGACAGTCGACTATCTGGTTTTTCTTTGTTAGTAACCGTGTCCAGAATTGCCTGGCCGATTCCTCTGGCTGCTGAATTATGTGGCTTAGGTCATTGGCGTCCGGTGGTCGCACATAAGTGCCCTGGAAGTTGTCAAGGAATGCGGCTTCCAGGTCCTCCCAAGAACCGATTGAGTCTGCTGGCAAGCTGTTAAGCCAATGCCGGGCCGGTCCCTTAAGTTTGAGTGGGAGGTATTTGATGGCGTGTAGATCATCACCGCGGGCCATGTGGATATGAAGGAGATAATCCTCGATCCATACCACAGGATCTGTTGTGCCATCGTACGATTCAATGTTTACGGGTTTGAAGCCCTCAGGGATTTTATGATCCATTACTTCATCTGTGAAGCATAGGGGGTGTGCGGCGCCTCTGTATTGGGCTATATCACGACGCAGCTCGAAGGAGCTTTGTCTGTTGAGTTCGGCCCGGCCGGGTTTATTGCATCCAGAGTGATGATCACCGTCACGTGGCGTGGGGCGGCTGTGCGATCCATAGATCGATCTTGTTTGCCTTGCCTTGTCCTCCCGTATGTCGCGCAGGTCGGATGCATGTTCCCGTGCCTTAGTATGCTTGACGCGGCGTCAGGGCATGGCTTGAGTGGAGGGCCAAGAGGCCTCTCTGTCGCGGCCACGAGGTGGCCGGTCGGCCATGTCATGCGCTGGTGATGTAGGTGCTTCCTCCTCTAGTCGGGGTAGCAGCCTGCGCTTTGGGTAACTCTTGGAGGGGCGTTCGAGTTCATACTCTTCGGCCACAAGGACTTCAGTCCATTTGTCAGCTAGCAAATCCTGATCAGCTCTAAGCTGTTGCTGCTTTTTATTGAGGCTGCTTGCCGTGGCCATAAGCCTACGTTTAAAACGCTCTTGTTCGGTGAGATCCTCTGGCACGACGAACTCGTCGCCGTCGAGGCTTGCCTCGTCTTCGGAGGGAGGTGTATAATTATCGTCCTCAACCTCTTGGTCCGCCGCCCTCTCGTGAGGGCTGGCTTCTCTGTCCTCCTGTGCTGAATCTTGCTGGAGGGGGTGTTCTTCGGCGCTATCCGGAGTAGTATTATCTCCCGTGCCGGAATCACCGTTTTTGCTTTGGTGGGATTTAGAGCGGCGCCGCTGACGTCGGCGCTTGGGCTGTTTCTTAGAGTTATCGTCCCCCGCTGTTCCATTGCCATCTCCATCCTTTGGAGTGTCCACCATATATATGTCATATGACGAGGTGGCCTTCCAGCGCCCTACAGGTGCTGGTTCTTGTTCGTCTCCTACATCGTCGTCCATGCCGTCAATGTCTTCGGAGTCGAAGTCAAGCATGTCAGTTAAGTCGTCGATAGTGGCTACGAAGTGGGTGGTGGGTGGGTTTTGAATTTCTTCATCGTCCGTATCCCAACCTTGCTGACCGTAGTCCGGCCAGGGCTCTCCTGATAAAGACAGAGACTTTAGAGAATTTAGGATGTCGCCGAAGGGCGAGTGCTGAAAGATGTCCGCGGCGGTGAACTCCATTATCGGCGCCCAATCGGATTCGATCGGCAGGGGCGTGGGGGGCTCGAAGTTCGGAGAGGAATCCGTCTCCTCGGAGTCATGGGCCATGCGGAGTGCGGGGGTGGAGTTCGGCTCGATCGCCTCTGAGATCGCAGCCCCTGAGGCAGCATCCAACCGCTGATCCTCGATCGATGCAGTAGGTTCCGAATCAATGGTCATAACCGATGCGTGTGCGGCCTCCAAGGCACTGTTCGGCTGCAGAGCTATATCATGCCCATCGAGACAGTGCGGCGCGCTTGGCTGTGGCTCGAATCCGTCGAAGATCAAGTCCCCGCGGATGTCAGCCATGTAGTTTAGGCTTCCGAACCTGACCTGATGGCCAGGGGCGTAGCTTTCGATCTGCTCAAGGTAGCCAAGCGAATTGGCCCGCGGTGCGAAGCCGCCGAAGACGAAGATCTGTCCGGGGAGAAAAGTCTCACCCTGGACTGCATCGTTGTTGATGATCGAAGGAGCCATAGGGCCTAAAAGCGACGACACAGAGGAACTCTCAATGAAAGCACCAATTTCGGTGTCAAAACCGGCGGATCTCGGGTAGAGGGTCCCGAAATGTGCGTCTAGGCCGGATGGTAACAGGAGGCAAGGAACACGATGTTTTACCCAGGTTCGGGCCCTCTTCATGGAGGTAAAACCCTACGTCCTGCTTGATTAATATTGATGATATGGGTAGTACAAGAGTAGATCTATAACGAGATCAAGGAGGCTAAACCCTAGAAGCTAGCCTATGGTATGATTGTTGTATGATGAAGTTGTCCTACGGACTAAAACCCTCTGGTTTATATAGACACCGCAGAGGGTTAGGGTTACACAAAGTCGGTTATAATGGTAGGAGATCTTGAATATCCGCATCGCCAAGCTTGCCTTCCACGCCAAGGAAAGTCCCATCCGGACATGGGACGAAGTCTTCAATCTTGTATCTTCGTAGTCCTGGAATCCGGCTGAAGGTATAGTCCGGCTACCCGAACACCCCCTAATCCAGGACTCCCTCACTTGTCTCTCACGCATTGTCTCACACCTCTCTTCCTAATCGACGAGTATGATTCTAGCAGAGCATTTTGTAGGATGCCCCTTAAAGTTAGGTTGGTTGAATAGTAATATCAGCGATAAAGGGGTTACCTTAGTCTGAGAACCCAAGGTTACAAATCCTAGCCGGCTTTGTCAGTGGACACAGAGTCCTTCACAATTCTGCTATCTTTGTCTTGTATGACTAGTCATCCATGGGTCTTCCCAAATGCGTCACGGGCCGACCAATGTGGCGCAGGATGGAACTGAACGAAGGGCCTCACCTTGACCCACCGGACCTCACGCGGTGACACACCCTCTGCCCCCACGTCTCATTATCTTCTCACACCCACACATACCAACACAAACACCACACACACAGAAAATTTCTCTTGGTGCCTCTATTCCCTCCCCCTTGCATATACACACTCAAGGGAATGGAATCTCTTGTCGTGACGTCATATTCATCTCTCTCTCTCTCTAGACCACTATCATTTCTCGAGCTATCTCTCCCACGCCCCCCCCCGTCGGCCCCTCTATCCATGCCTCTTGAATACGTAATACACACACATACCTCTCTAGGCCCCGCCAAATGCATCAACTACACATTCACACATGTTACATCACATACCCCATTGATCTAAAAAGCCCTCTCTTCCCATTTATTTCGCATACAACATTCCTTTTGAATAAAGTGTGGCCAAAAAATTATTTTAGAGTTTCTACATATATACAACATTACAAAGTTATATGGAGGAGTACGAACGCTAATTTGCATTGCATGGTGCCCACAATGATATTTATTCCGCACTGTGAATTTGTATATTTTTATACTATATACAAAGTTAGTCATAATAAAGAGAAACGAAGAGCATATCTCTCTCCATCACATACCCCCTATACGCCCCTTTCACGTATGCACACAAAACTATCTCTAGGTCCTCTAAAAGTAAGCCCCCAGAAAATTCACGCATGTTTCATCTTTCTCCCGCGATATATGCAATGACGATCATTGTATTTGAAGCGAAAGCACGATACATACATTGGACTTCAGAATCCACGCATTACGGTCACCATTTACGTTTAGTGGTTATTATGCAGTCACAGGCTCACCGTACAACTCTGTATTTGCTCATGACATGACTAGTTGACTAGTTAAACGCTCCACGTGGCACCTCTAGTGTTGCATCACATTATCTCACTACCATCGTGCCCACCTGTCGACTTGTATCTACTCTACATCTACACTCTTATAAAATACATAAAATACACTCTTATAAAAAACAGAGTTGGTGATGATGGTGTGCCTGCCATCCTGCAATATAGGCCATCCGATTTATATCTGATGGATTGGAAAGAAACTATGGAAATTTTGCAAAAAGGTACCCACACACCTCTCCACATTTGCAAATAAGGCCTTCCCTCGTTCATCCTTTTCTCTCACAAGATAAACAAGTCATACAAATGCATCTTGATGTTACATGCAACGTACGGGCATCTTCCTAGTAAGAATGAAAACAAATGACAAAAAAAATATTTGGACGGTGGTTCGAAGTCATGACCGCGGGCACAGCGGACAAGGTGGCCTTGTATTGGTATGCTGAGCGTTTGTTTTAACACACAGGAGCTGGTGTGGTGATTATACACACACGCACACATGCACACGAACTGCATCCACGCAACACTCACACAAACACATGCACCCACACACGCACGCAACACTCACACGTATGCACGCAGCCACGCACGCACGCAACACTCACACGCACACACGCACGCATGCATGCACACACCAGTACACCACACGACCAACACACACTCTCACGCTCAAGTGATCAACCTACACATGCATGCGCACACATCAGGCCCTGACAGACACATACACAACTAGGTGATTCCCGCGCACGGGTTGGAGCCTTGTCGCGCCTGCGTAAATTTGTGTTTATCTGACCTTTTGCCTATGCGAACTGACAGGTGGGACCCACAATGAATGTGGTCAATTTAACTAGTCAACATGGCGCCATGCAGACTATTTGGCCGGTCAACAGAGTGCAATCTGATGCTGAGCTGTGAGCAAGTGACCGTATAATCACCGCAAAACATATATAGTGACCGTAATCCGCTTATTCTGAAGTTCGGTGACCGTATTACGCTTTTCTCTCTGTAGGCCCTCCAAAACTACATCTCTACACGTTCTTGCATGTTACATCTAACAACTATGCAATACAACACTACTACTACACTCTAACACAATAAATCATATGTGTTTTTAGTTTTACTAGATATCATATTGTTACTTATAATTATTCAGTTTGCATTCATTAAAATTGCCTTTGAAATGTATGGCCAGTATCATCTATCGCGCAGGAAAAATCCCACCCTTTCCTGTTTAATCGGGTTTCTATCGATGGATCGTGCGAAATAGCAAAACTATAGTACTATACAGTACAAGTGACAGTTCACTGGGCCATCGTGTCGTCTACTCCTCCATCGTAAGAGTGGAGCGCTCGCTTTCATAAATCTTCTAGTCCCTTTAGCCGACATGTGGGACATCAAGCTACCGGGTCCACGTGCCATACCGGAATACAATGCAGAGCAGCCGGGGTGAAGCACCCCAGTCATGGCGCCGGCATAGTAATGAGCAATGAGGCGTCAAATCACAAAGCTGCACCTTTCCCGCAGTTAAGTTGGAGGGACGAAGCAACCATCATTTCACTCGTTGCTGAATCCGCTTCTCCCTCATCTTCTTCAACATAACCACGTGTTGCTTCTGCCATTGTTCTACCTCATGTGGGACGTGGATCGGCTTGGTAAAGCACTGACACGTGGGACCACATGTTAGCAATCCGCCATGACAACATCCTCCGAAAATAAGAAGCCTAATCCTAGACTTACAAAGGGCTACGTAGCTGCTACGTATACTTTCCATCTAATCTATATATGCCCCCCTGATTTTCAGGTGGGTGGGCCTAATCCTCTCCTTTAATCCAATCAAATAGTCCCACATCACATCAGTTCGTAACTTTACGTAAACCATTACGTGGATGTAGCAATGCTCAAATAAGAAACCTCCCCCGCTATCCACGCGGCAAAATCACCTCCTTTTTACTAATCTCGATTCTATAATTTTTTAGATCAATATAATTGAGATTTGTATAGATAGCACACAGGAGCAAAACCAAGTGGTACGGTTAAGGGCATCCACAATGTGTAGCCAAATGTGAAAATAGCTTTTGGCATCGTGGGAACCATTATGGACGGTGTTGCCAAAGCCAAAAAGATGGAACCGAAGCTCCCTGATTGATTGATTGAAGGAACAGAAAAATGCAACGTCTGTCGGTGTACAAAAAGAGGGGTACACTTTTTGTACCCCTATAACTATGCATGGGCAGTCTGAGCCACGGGCACCACCACACTGAGCAAGGCAAGGGAGGTGAGCCAAGGTAAGGCCGAAGATTAGGAGAAGCAGAACGACGCCAAGACCAAGACCACAAAGAGCAAAGGGGACGAAGCGGACCCCCCCGGCAAGATCCTTGCCGTGGCAGCTCGCCCCACACCTACGGAGTGAGTCACCCTTGAGTCCACTGCCCCCATGGGGCAAGGATTCGGGAGACATCCCCGTGGTGGCATGCAGATCTTTGTGAAGACATTCAAGATTAGATACACCCTTTAGAAGATGATGATCCTTGGCGGGATCCCAGCCAAGGAGGACCACAAGGCCCCTGGCAAGAGCCTTGCCAGGGATGACAGCAGGCGCCACGACAAGACCCTTGCCGGGGCCCCGGCAAGGCCCTTGCCAAGAAGACGCATAGGGACACCATCAGGCCCGCGCTAGTCAAACCTCCACCACCGTTCACATGCAGCTGCTGACCCAACCAGCTGGGCAGGCACCTGCGTGGCGGCATGCGGATCTTCGTGGAGACCCACCACTGCGCCACCTCAGCTGCCTGCCTGCCTACATGGCACCACGGGCGCCGCTGGCCAGGGCGCGTGTCGACACGAGAGGGAGCGGTGACGGACGAGACAGGGCTCTCCCCCGTCCCCGATAAAGCAAGGACACCTAGGCAAGACGCATTAAATGCGTCTTGTCATGTAATGCGAGGGATAACCTCACATCACTATTCCCTTTCCACCTCCTGTGTGCCACTGTGGCAACCTCTTTTCCTATAAAAGGAGGCCCGAGGCGACCAGGAGGAGGATTCGGCTTTTTGGAGCTCCTCACGCCCCATAGCTAGCTCAAGAACACAGATATACAATCCACCAAAGCAGGAGTAAGGTTTTACGCATCCTCGCGACCCGAACCTGGATAAACGAACCGTGTGCTATCTGTTTGATCCGCTCTTCTCACGACCCCACGCCCCACAACCGTAGTAGGGATTCTTGTGATCCCATAGGTGTCGTTCCCACCGACAATGTCTCTCCTCTTTCTCCCATGCTTGGACGCATGTAGTACAGTATAGAGCACAGAGTCTACTCCCCTGCCCCTTCTATCACAAAACACAAAGCAGTGAGGCGTCAAATCACAAAAGCACGGACGAAGCAACCATCATTTCACTCTTCGGTGACTCTGCTTCTCCATCGTCTTCTTCGAGAAGCCATCTCACTGCATTAGTTACTCCTAGTACTACTAGTAAAGGACTTCCTGGATGCAAATAAGGCAGTTGTATCGGCTTGCAGGAGGCACTTGCGAACGACTTACTGTGGTCTCCCTCAATGGTGTTCTCCGTCGAACACACTTCGCCAAACCACCCAAAAAAATATCGTCGACGTCACCGCAATGGGGAAGGAAATCAAATATAGTTACTACCTCCATTTTTTTGTACACAAGGCCAGTATATCAAAATTACAATTTGCAAAGGGCCACTAACACTAATCGAGGCAAAATTGATGGGGTTAGCAACCAAGGATATTAATATCCCCTGCATGCATGCGGAAGTGAGAAGGTTGGTTTGCATGGCGCTGCATTAATCAAGCGATGAGGAGTGAGATGGTTAGTTCTTTGGTCTTTGGAGAAAAAAATATGCATTAATTGACACGTGAAATGAGGATTTGTATCGATTAACTCCCGCGAAGGAAAACCTAGCATTTCTTTTTTAACACTAGTACTACTAGTACGTACGTACTTATCCTGTTTGGGTCTAGGACTTGCATTGCCAAACTTCGCCACACATTTTTGCCAAGCTTGCCTAAAGTTTTCAAAATGAGAAGGAGGTCCACTTGCGCACGGCTATCGCGGTCGCACCACACCCTCACACAGTCGCTCCTGCACGTCGCGGTCGCACCACACCCTCACACAGTCGCTCATGCACGCCGCAAACCCAACCAAGGGAACGCACCCTCACTGACACATGCTGTCGCATGTGAACACACCAAACTCAGCCATCCTATCACTGACACATAATTTTTGTTTCATAGAGTATGTTTATCCAACCGCATGTTGGGGAGTATCCGTACGGCCCGTGCGGTGGTCTGTTGGGGAAGAAGAAGAGGTGAGGAAGAAGGAAAGAAGGGTTAGGAGACGTAGGATATTCATCCAACCGCCTGAAATGTTAGACTGACCCAAGTCAGGCGACTTGCATAACAAATATATGTTTTTACACAGCAAAAGATCCATAAAAACAACAACATAAAGAAAAACTATCACTGCTCGCTAAAAGAGACGACCTCGTCGTCTTTGGCTGCCGGTGCGAACCAGCCGACGTGTGTCTCCGCACCGTGGTTGTCCTTGGCCTCCAGCTACTCGTTCAAGCAGAGCGTGCGGGCGATCTACATGGACGAGAGCATAGCCCGGTTCAAGTCGAGGACGTCCGGTTCCGCCTGCAGGAGGGCCTCGATGGTAGCGGCATCCGCACGCTTCGCGTTGAGTCGAGTCTCCGCCGCCCGGTTCAAGACCAGGACGTCCGGTTCCACCTGCAGGAGGGCGTCGATGAGAGCGGCATCCCCGCGCTCTGCGCCGAGTCGAGCCTCTGCCGCCCGGTTCAAGTCCAGGACGTCCGGTTCCGCCTGCAGGATGGCCTCGATGGCAGCGGCATCCGTGCACTCCGCCTCAAGTTGAGCCTCCGCCGCACGGTTCACATCCACGACATCCGGCTCTGCCTGCAGGAGAGCCTCGATGGCAGCAGCATGCGCGTGCTCCCGTCGAGTTGAGCCTCTGCCTCCCGGTCCTCCTTTAGTATGACCATGTTGAACCGCTGGTCCGCCTGCACCATGGGGGACTCGGATGCCAGCACGAAGTCGACGGCCATCGTCTCATACCCATTGGGGGCCTTCTCCGCCGCGACCTCCGCCATGAACATTGGATTGGCCCGCCGCAAAGCGAGCTTGGGAACGGAGGTCTGTGGCATCGACCGCCGCCGTGATTTCTGCGCGGCGCTCCGGCGTCAGCATATTGTAGTAAGTGATCTTGCGGCGCACCATGGCTTTCCGACAAACTAGGGGACGCTTGATGCGGGCTAGGGGATCGAAAGGTGGGGGAATGGGCTGGAGATTTGGTGTGGTTTTAGGGCAGTGGCTGGCGTAGGCCGAGCAGCGAAGGTTCTGGTGTGAATAGCGGTTCCGGTGTCGACCGGTCAATCGGTTTTTACTGTACATCGCTCTTGTCGCGTTCGCGTTGCAGCCCGGCACGCTGGACCCTCCATGTCGTTCACCGAATGGAACGCGCTTCGTCTTGCGTTTTCGCTCGCTTGTGGGACCGCGGTTGAGAGCAAACCGACGTCCCTCCCCCTCCCCCGCCCGCGTCATTTATTATACCACCACTCCCTCCGTTTTATGTGGAGTAAATAAAAACAAAGGGAGTATATTATGGATGAGGATCCCCTGACATGGCCGAACCCATTGAGTAACTGACATGTGGGGCCTAGCAAGCATGGGGTCCGCCAGTAAGTGACCGAAAGGGAGGGTAAGGCAGGGATACCTACGTCAGAGGATCCAGTTCCACTATACTACTTTGACCAAATTTTAGAGTAATAATATATGACATGCAACTTACACAAATATTAGATTAATAATATATTACATGCAACTTACACAAAGCATAGAGGGTCTAATGCATTTTTCGAGGCTAACTTTGACCAAATGTTAGAGTAATAATATATGACATGCAATTTACACAAAGCATACGGTCAAATTCGTATGTGAAAGGAGTTTCCAATGATATAATTTTCACATTATACATCTCATGTGCTATTAATCTTGTCAATAGACAAATTGGAAACCATCTCGAATACAAATCTAGGAGTACGTACGAATCTAACAATATTGATTGGGTGTTGTTGAATGTTGATACCTTTTTGATCAAAGTAGATATACTTTGACTACACATAAAACTTATATGTAAACTAGAAAGGATAGGAGGGAGTATATTGTACGTTCAAAAACGAAACGAACATTGAATACCTTTTATATATGATTTGCGGATGCTATGATCACCGGTTCAAAATTTTGAATCCGCCTTAGGTATCACGTGCCCCCACTCGTTCCATCTCGATTTCATCTCGGGGTCCGGAGATCTATTGAAAGAGGACTAGGGTGGGTACATGCGAATGATACTCGGCGGAATGTTCAAATGAGGCATGCGGGAGGATGGACTCGACTGGAGGGCGACATGATCGATGGAGAAGAGGGTTGGAGAGGAATGAGAAATAAGGAAACGCCACATGATTATACTTGAATGGCTCAAATAAACAATAAGTTGTCTCGCTTGGCCTACATAGTGAAAGGCCTAATGCGCAACACGGAGCACTGACGCTCGAATATGGCCGGGAAAACAGGGAAACAGACATGTGGGGCACACCCGTCGGTACGACGCAGCGCAGACTAGTCCAATGGAGGAGCTGGCCCACGACCTCCTCGCCACCGAAAACTGTACATGTGGGTCGTTGGGGCCAACAATGGGGCGCAACTCTAGCACCGCCTCTGGACACGGCGACCACAGTGAGCGACACTCTCATATCGTCGCTAGACACGGTCGGTTTCAGTTTGCCGAGGGTGGCGTTAGTACTGTGGCACGACCAATGGTATGTTTGGTTTGTGCCCAAGGTTACCCCATCAAAGCATTGGGTAGCCAAAATTTTGGTTGAGGTATTGGTTGCCCATGATTTGGCCGACATTGGCAAGAAAAATGAACTTGAGTTGGCTAGAGTTCATTGGCATGCCAAAGAAATGGCAACCATCCAATCAAATACCAATCTTTGGGTCATGACCAAAATTTTGGTTGAGGTATTGGTTGCCCATGATTTGGCCGACATTGGCAAGAAAAATGAACTAGAGTTGGCTAGAGTTTATTGGCATGCCAAAAAAATGGCAACCATCCAAACAAAGACCAATCTTTTGGTCATGACCAAAATTTTGGCAAGGTGCACTTTGGCCACAATCCAAACACACCCCAACACCCGGCTCGTCGAGGATGCACGGGGCTCCGCGACGCGTCCGCGGAGTGGTGTAGCGTGGCCAACTGCATCCTATGGACCTGAGACCATGCCTCAATGACATGCGGGGATCACATGTGAGCAAAGGGCATCCCCAACGTTGCCACGACCACAGCTGACTACCCTGGCACACCAAAACTCTCGTCCCTCGCGCCGTCACGTGGTGCGTTCCCAGCCGGCGCCAGCTGCCCACTTTCATGCCGTCCATTCGTATGTCGTCATTAAGAGGCTCGGTGCCCACGGAACCAACTCCGGCGACTTAATGACGCACCCGGACGCTTGGCCTCACCACAATGCGCTACTTAAAGCGGCAACGCCCAGCTAACCTCCACGCCATAGTGCATTGTTCTCCTACCTCGAACCACATCCACCATGACCGCAAGCACGAACGCTCTGTGGGAGAGCTTGTCTTCGGGGATGGAGCTCGAGGTCGCCGCCCTCGCTCAAGTCACCGAACAAGCGGTGGCCACGCTGGCGCCCGACGACGGGAGCACCGTCAGCCACGCGTCCTACTTGCTGCCGTCCAACTTCCGGCACCGCCGAGGTCGGCGACTCCTTCGAGGATGAGTAGGGCATGGGAGGAGGCAGGGCATGGTGTGCCAACTGGCCGGTCCATCTCCCGTGTTCTACTTTTCCTCGCCGGAGACAACACCTTCACTTCACGGGTCTTGAACCCCACCCCCATACATGGATATCACAGATGGAGGACGTCGGTCGCCGCCATAGAATAGGTTTAGGGTCGGGTTTCTTTTATTTTTTGGTCCTATAAAAGTTCGAAATGTAATGAAAATCTGCCGTGTTTGCATTAATCTCGGCCGGTGTATATGAACTTTCACAATAATATACATATTGTAGGAGTACTAGCAAGATGCCCGTGCGTTGCATGGAAGATCAAGATCTTGTGGGAGAAAAGGATGAACGAGGGAAAGCCTTATCTGCAAATGTGGAGAGGAGTGCGGGTAAATTGTCATAGTTTCCTTCATATACGTTACATATAGATCGGACGGCCTATATTGCAGGATCGGACACATCTTTCTACATCTACCGGAACCTACGAAAGGGTTAACGTAAATTGCCTCTCTCCCTCCTCCCCTTATTTTCATGGTGGTGGGACCCTCCCTCTCCCCAATCTACAATCAACAGCTCACACGTTTCACATTACGTTAATTACGTAACTGGGATTACGTAGGTGTAGCATTACTCGTCCTAAAAAACCCAACTAAGCCAACCTCCCAGCATATCGTGCGGGAAAAGACCCGGCCGCGCCGTTTTAGTCGGGATTACCGGATTACTAGTAGTAGTATCGATGGATCGCGCGAAGCAACAGATTTTTTTTGAGGGGGCGAAGCACCTAGTTTAAAAGGAAAAAATGTGGTACACTCACAGCACTCCTGTCACGGTCGCATTGCACCCCACACACGTTCGGTCCTGCACATGGCTCACGCAAACGGAACGCGCTTCGGCTTGCCTCTTCACTGACACGTGGGAATGCACTTGGAGAAACTGACTATGCGCCAAACTCCCCCCGCCCACCGCGTGAAAATCCTTCCCCCCCCCCCCCACACACCCAAAAATTCCCCCCAAATCCGATTCAACCGCCCTTCGGCCAACTAGCCAATAATATTCCCCAAACCCCCCTCCCCCCTGTCCCCCTCCACTCCATTCGCTCCGCCAAAGCCGCCCTCCCTGCCGCGCCGATACATCGACGCCGCGGTTCGGTGATCCTCTCGCTCCCACAGTACGCTCTCGTAGACTGTCGTCCTCTAGCCGCGCCGCCACCTCTGGCGACGTTCTTGTGGAGGCGCACGATGGTCAGCGCCGCCACCGCTGGCGACGTTCGTGTGGAGACACACGGTGGTCAGTTTCTCCCACGGTACACACATTCTAGACTAAGGCCCCGTTCAAGTCGGTGTAGCGCTGAATATTAGCTGTTAGACGCTGTTAATCTCACTGTTTGCCGAAGTAGTTTACTGTCAATATGCTCTGCTTAAGAAGCTTCCTTGCCCTGTTCTGCACTCAAACTGATTAGCTGAGATGGCATGCCAAGGCCGATTAGTTGCTAAAATATCCTGCCATATATTTATTGTGACATAGATTACCATGGTCTAGTAGCCAATCTGTTAGCTGAAATAGCTTTACACCATTTTATACTCGATTTTTGTTGCCGCGATGGCCTTCGATAGTTCGATGGCTGTGTGCTCGGCCTCATTGACTGCTAAAATAGCCTACCATAATTTGGCACTCAAATTTGTTCGCTGAATTAGCTTTACATCTATTTCGTTACTTAGATCTGCTCGTCCAAATATCTTGCCATAGCTTTAGACATCGACCTAGGTATTTTTTTTCTGGACTTCATAAAAAAGCATATATGTTTTTCCTGTAATATCTATTAGAAGAACTAATTTGTATGTCTAACAGATGGATAGGACTTGGATAACTTCTGCTCGAAGATTCTCCGCTGCATATGTCGAGGGGGTTGAAAACTTCATGAACTTTATCAGAGCTGATTACGGTGGTCCGAAATCCGATGTGCTCTGCCCGTGTAGCAGTTGTATGAATTCAGTTACAAGACCCCAGTCAACTGTGAAAAATCATCTACACTTGTATGGGATGTCGGTCACATATACTAGGTGGGTTCATCATGGTGAAGCTGTGAACGTCAATGTTATTGACTACGTGGTAGCAGCAGATCACCATCTTGATCTGCCTGATGCTCAGGTGGAAGAGAAGGAGGAGGTGGTGGTGGCGGAGCCAATGAGTTTGACCAACATTGAAACAATGCTATGAAATGCTCGTGCATTCCGCAAACTTTCACCTGCAGAAGAAAAACGGTGGGCCCGCATGTTGGAACAATGCAACATTGCTGTCACCCCAGGAAATAAGCTGTCAGTATTCTCAGCTACGGTCACCTTTCTTCAGGTGAAGACATCTGAGCGAATGACCAACAGATCATTCGATGCGATGTTGGCTGCTTTCCGCGAATCTTTCCCAGATGCGTCTGAGCTGCCACACACCTACAGTAAAATGAAGAATTTCCTTCGTGCAGTTGGAATTGGATATGATATGATCCATGTTTGTAAGAATAATTGTGTTCTGTTCCGGAAGGATTATGCCAACTTAAGTGACTGCCCGGAATGCAAATCATCAAGATGGAAAGATGGCGATGCTGTGAAGAGGATTCCTCATAATGTTCTGAGACATTTTCCAATTACAGCAAGATTGCAGATGTTGTTTCATGATGCTGAAACAAGAGAGGATGTACTGTGGCATTCTAGGAACCATGAGTACAGAGATTAGAATGTAATGAGCCATCCATCTCATGGTAGTGAGTGGAAAAGCTTCGATGATAAACACAAAGAGTTTGCTGCTGGCCCAAGAAACATTAGACTTGGCTTAGCTTCAGATGGATTTAACCCATTTGGCCACCAGAGCGCCACATATAGCATGTGGCCAGTGCTTGTTATCCCTTACAACGTGCCTCCAAATGTCTGCACCAAAGAATCAAACTACATGATGGCCTTGCTCATCCCAGGTCCAAAAAGTGCTGGAAAGGATTTTGATTTGTTCATGGAGCCTCTTGTGGAGGAACTTCAACATCTATGGAAGGGTGTTCTCACTCGAGACCTATATAGTAGCCCACCAGCTGATTTCTTTCTACGTGCTATTATAATTTGGTGCATCCATGATTATCCGGCTTTGGGCACTATGTCAGGGCGAAGACACATGGTTACAATGCATGTGTTCGCTGTGACAGGAATCCGCTGTCATACGCAATACTTACCAAGATCTGTTACATTGGACACCGCCATTTCCTTGCCAAGGACAAGCCACATCCTAGAAAATACCAAAGACATGTGTTCAATGCAAAGTAGGAAAACCGTGATGCGCCAAAGAGGCTCACCGCCGATGAGTTGCAAGTGGAATTAAAGAAGGTCAGGCATATTACACCAGGAAACCATCCTGGTAATGGTAGCGGGAAAAGGAAGCGTGGCAGGGTGGAAGAGAGATTATTGTTTACCCACAGGTCCACTTTGTGGGACTTGGAGTATTGGAAAGATTTTGGTCTGCGGCATAACCTTGATGTGATGCACATCGATAAAAATATATGTGACAGCATTATCGGCACACTTCTTAATATTGAAGGCAAGACAAAACATACCTTAAAATCTAGGATTGATTTGACACACCTGGGTATCAGAAAGGATTTGCAAGTGCAAGATGAAGGTAAACCATGGGATATGGCACCAGCTGTGTACGTCTTGGACAAGGTAAAAAGAAAAGAATTTTGCGAGGTCCTGTCACGTGTGAGATTCCCACATGGATTTGCTTCCAACCCTGGAAGGAGAGTCAGTGCAAATGGAAACAAGGTACAAGGATTGAAAACTCATGACTGCCACGTCCTACTTCAAAGGGTTTTACCTGTTATCCTTAGAGGATTGGGCTGCCCTGACTTATACAGAGCAGTTGCAGAGTTGGGACAATTCTTCAGGGAACTCAGCTGTAGGAATATCAGGATAGATGCTTTGGAGCGTCTTAGAGACACGATACCAACTATCCTATGCGACCTTGAGAAGATATATCCTCCAGCCTTCTTTGATGTGATGGTGCATTTGGTTGTTCATCTACCTGATGAGGCACTACTTAGAGGTCCAGTACTGTATGGCTGGATGTACCCTATTGAAAGGCGGCTAGGCACTTTCAAGGGCTATGTTAGGAACAGAGCTAGACCCGAGGGTTCCATTGTAGAGGCCTACATTGCTACAGAAGCATTGACATTCTGCTCAAAATACATTGAAACAGCTGATCAGCTTAGCAAAGAGGTGGGTGAAGACAATCCCGGGCTCAATGTTTTCGATTATTTTGTTCGAGTTACAGGGAAGATTCGACAAGTGGACAAACCTAAAGATTTGGACAAAATGGTTTGGTATGTGTTGAATAACTATCCTAAGATACTACCTTATATCAAGTAAGTGCAGTACTACAGCTTATACATTGTAATCTACTAAACTTGCAGCACATTCTTATATATTTAGATGTTTGACGCGATCACTATGCTGTGCAGCATCTACGAAAAGGAGTTACTGCCGCAAAATCCAAGAAACATTGACAAAATGGTTATGGAAGGATTTGCGAAATGGTGTAAGAACCATGTAAGCTTTTGAAGTGCACTGTCAGTTTTTTTAATATATTGAGTACATAAGATGATCAGCTTGTCTATTTTCTAACCATAGGTTAAGAAGATGCGGGAGGATGGGAAGTCAGTTGATGATACCCTTTACTCACTAGCAATGGGTCCTAATACTCGGGTAAGACATTATGAATCTTGCATTGTTGGAGATGTGCGCTACAACACCCTTGCACGAGACGAAGGCAGGAAGACACAAAACAGTGCCATCATGAGCACGAATACGTATGACAAAGAGACAACTGAAATGTATGCTAACATAACAGACATTATTCAGTTGAAGTATATCTCCTGTTTCGAGGATCATCGTTGTGTGGTTCTGTTGTGATGTCGTTGGTATAACCTGTTTTCCAGGATCGCAAAACCCAGAGCTGATGATTATTTCAAATCCATCAATGTCAAGGCGGCGTACCAGACCAACGAGGCTTTTATTTTGGCGAATCAAGCAACACAGATATTTTTCTTGGAAGACACATTTGCATGTACCGATGACTGGAGAGTATTGCAAAGGTTTGAGCAGAGGAATTCGTTTAATGAAGTTGCACAACAAGATGATGCTTACACTGCTCCAGATGTACAAGATAACACAGATGTTCCTAATATCTTTGAGAACCATCACGTCAATGACGCCGGCGAAAAGATTGCCTGTCGTGTTGTGGACACACTAGTAGAAAACGGAGCTTTAAAACCGGTTCGTAAGGGCCTTTAGTGCCGGTTCCATAACCGGCACTAATTGGTGGGCACTAAAGCGCCCCCCTTTAGTACCGGTTCGGCACGAACCGGCGCTAAAGTGCCACCACGTGGCGCGAGCTCGCGCCCTGGTATGGGGGACCTTTAGTACCGGTTGGTGTTACCAACCTGTACTAAAGGTTTTTTTTGAATTTTTTTTTGAAAATTTTGAAAAAAAAATTTGATTATTTTTTTTGATTTTTAATTTTTCTGAATTATTTGGTGATTTAGTCTCTAATCACCTCTCTTAACTGCTCAAGTGTGGATCACTCATCCCAAATCATCTAACTTCTCGACCGGTCACCCATCCCTCTCACTACTCCAGCCCAAGCACGCTTAACTTTCAGGTTCTATTCTCCTTCGTTTCCAAGTCTGCACTTGTTGTTTTCCTGACAATAGTAAGATGTCAATCCTATTAACCCTCAGGAGTTTAGCTTGAACATGAAGTCACACATTTCACTATTTGAGTTTGAAACTATTATTCTAAAAAAACAGTAATTTAGTAACACTAATATTTCTTGAATAAGTTTGACCATAGTTTGAGCACAGTTTGACCATAGTTTGACCATAGTTTGACCATAGTTTGACCAGATTTGACCAAAATTCAAAAAATTGAAATAATTATTTAGTAACACTTATATTCTTGAATAATTATGTAGTAACATTAATATTTCTTGAATAAGTAGTTTGACCAGATTTAACAAAAAAATTAAAAAAAAACTTAAATTTGACCATATCTTTTTTTCCTTTGGGAATTTGAGGATTCTAAAAAATTGCAAACAGGCCGTAGGCGATCTCCATCGGATTAGGATTTTCGTGCTGAATTTTTTGATATACTATACTTTTTTTTCCGACATCGTATGCAAAAGTTATAGCTGTTTTACATTTTCCCTACACTTTTTGCAAAACATGTCCAAATTTTAGTTTTCAAATTTTCCTAACGTGTAGATGTAGTAATATAACTACCTCTCGAAGGATTTTATTTTTTCAAGTTTTTATCATTTTCTTTTGATTTTTTCAAAACTGAAATGGCGATACACGGGGGGGGGGGGGGGGGGGTAGAGTTTGAAAATTGCCCTATAGTGCCGGTTTGTGTCTTCAACCGGGACTATAGGTTAAGACTCTGTAGTGCCGGTTGGTGACACAAACCGGTACTATAGGTTAGACCTTTAGTACCGGTTTGTGTCACAAACCGTCACTAAAGGGGCTCGTGGGGCCCTGGCCTGACGCCAGCCTGCCACCACCCCTTTAGTACCGGTTTGTGGCACGAACCGGTACTAAAGGTTCATTACGAACCGGCACTAATGCATAGCCATTCGAACCAGCACTATTGATCACATTAGTGCCGGTTTTTTTACAAACCAGCACTAATGTGTTTCACGTTTGACCCTTTTTCTACTAGTGACATACAAGAGTTGATCAAGAAGAAGCCAACGTTCGAGGACGTTGAGGACGAAGAAGAAGATCACACCGTGGGGAATTACGATTCAGACTGATACACATGGCGAAGATGTTGACGCTGCTACTGCAGATGATGATTACATTGCTTTTGTCGTATTTGCCTGTCAGAAGACGTTTTTTATCTACTATGTGAAATTGTGTTTGCTATGACAACTGAAACCTGATGAACATGTTGTTTAGTATTTTGCTGTGAGAACATCACTTGTTATGTATGCTGATTTGTGTTTGGTGATTGTATGACAACTAAAACATGATGACATTGTTGTTTAGTTGTACTCATATTTGGCTGTGAAACTTGAATTTGATGACATAGTTTGCTGTTGGACTGTTGGATTGTGCCAACATTGACCGTTGGATTGACATTCAACGTCCTTTGCGTTTCTTCAGTCTCTTCTTCCTCGAGCCGCCAAAGCGAAACCAGCGCCGGCGGGACTGATGAAGCTATGTACCTAGGGTAGGGTCATGGACATGTCCTAACTACCCTACCCGAGGACATATCTAGAAGAAATCACCTTTCAATCGACTTGAAGGTGTTCCACTCGACAGACTCGAAGACACTCGACCAAGAAGCAATCACTCGACCAAGATCCAACCACTCGACGGCCAGGAGACCTAAAGTCACTCCGCACGCTAACGGTCGGTCATTAAATAGCTTTTATGGTCATCATAGCACTTTATTACCAGCGTTACGAGCAACGCCCTGCCTTAATGTACATTGAACCCTTTGCAATGTGGGCTAGCCGGGGTCCTGGCGCACTCTATATAAGCCACCCCCCTCCTCCGAGACAAGGGTTCGCACCTCTGTAACTCATACTCACATAATCCAGTCGACCGCCTCCGGGCTCCGAGACGTAGGGCTATTACTTCCTCCGAGAAGGGCCTGAACTCGTAAACCTTGCATGCTTACAACTTCTCCATAGCTAAGATCTTGCCTCTCCATACTTACCCCCCTACACTACTGTCAGACTTAGAACCATGACAGTTGGCTCCCACCTTGGGGCAGGTGTTTTAGCGTTTGTTGGAGGAGTTGCGACCTTTTCCGACCCGAATCATCATGGCTTTCGGTGGAGTTTCGGTGGAGGGCCGCGAGATCTGTCTCGGCGCGCTCACGTTCATCGTCAACGACTCTGCTTGGCTCTAGGAGGCTCCGCTCGATGTGGATGCACTCCCTGCTCGCAGGGCAATGCACTTTAGCGCGTGCGTCCGCGGCGTTCTCCTGCGGCAACCGTCGACCCCCTACCGTTCGGCTCTTGTGTTGTCCTTCCTCCCCGTTTCCCACCGGCGCAAGCGCTCCAGTCGGTCGAGACTTCAGCGGTGGGTGAGGCACGCGGTTGCACGTCATTCGGCCACCCCCCAAGTCGCGGCGATCGAGCCCGACGAATCCCTCTACGGCCTGTTCGACTGGCTCCGCATAGACCGCATCCGAGTGCGACAGCAGCGATCCGGCGGCAGAGGTTCTGATGGTCGATGCACCGCCCAGTCCTCCCAGTTTTCCCCGCATCGATGGAGGCGCGGGTGGAGGCGACCCGTCGCGTCTCCATGAGGAGTATCTTCCCGAGCCTCTCACGTCGCTGCAGAGAGAACTTCGCCGCCGGAACGTGGATGCACGCACACTCCTATCATTGGAGAAACCCCCGAGGCTCGCGCCTTGGAGGACGCGCGCCTGGCAAACTTGGCCGAGCGCACTCAACTGGAGAACCTCCAGCGAGCACTCGACGAGCGTGCGCGACAACGGGTTCCCGAATCCAGTCGACGTCAGCTCTTCCCGCCCCCGCAGGTATATCGAACTCCGATTCAGAATTTAGCAGCTACGGCCCGTATAGCGGAGTCGATTCAGCCTTCCCAGTCGGAGGCTGGCAGAGGCTTGCTGCAGATCAGAGCGTTACTCCGGGCAGCAGGAGATCAGAATTCTGCTGTTTCTCAGTCGCGGAACAGGATTCACAGCAGATCCATTGCCGCGGACACAGTCCAGTCGGCTCACAGCCTGAGATCGCCCCCAAGGCGTGAGGGACGTGGAGACCGGCGTGACCAGTATGGGAACCATGAGCAGTATGATCACTGAGTCGATCGTGAGAGTCAACGTCGAGTGCCCACGCCTCCCCCGAGGAGCGGGTCGTATGTGCCTCCCCAGCAGGATGACAGGCGCCCTCATAGTGGTGGGTGAAGGATTCCAGTCGACCCCAGAGGGCCAGGCTTTGACGCGAGATCCATTCTCGTCCAGGGTTTGGTCGACAGGAACAGGGCTCACTAAGAAGGTTACGACAGAGATGCACCTACCAGCAGCAGAGTACATGTTTCGGGGCCAGAGTGCTTTAGTAGAGCCATCAGGGTCGCTGTGATTCCTCCCAACTTCAGGTTGGCGACTGGAGTCAGTAAGTTCACTGGCGAGTCCACGCCCGATACTTGGCTTGAGGACTACCGAGTGGCCGTCCAGATTGGCGGCGGCAATGATGAAGTGGCCATGAAGCACCTGCCACTCATGTTGGAGGGCTCGGCCAGAGCGTGGCTCAACCAGTTAGCACCTAGCAGCATTTACACTTGGGAAGATCTCTCCCGAGTGTTCATCACCACATTTGAAGGCACATGCAAGTGACCGGCAGGACTGACGGAACTGCGGTCTTGCATGCAGAAGCCAAATGAAACTTTGAAGGATTACATCCAGAGGTGGATCACGTTACACCACTCGGTGGAGAATGTGCCTGACCACCAAGTAGTTTGTGCCTTCAAGGAAGGAGTCAAGTACAGAGAACTGAATTTGAAATTCGGTCGAACTGGAGATATGTCCCTGAATCGGATGATGGAGATTGCCACCAAGTACGCTAATGGTGAAGATGAGTATCGACTCAGGAGTGGCAAGCTCAAGTCAGTCGCCCAAGAAACCGGAGGCAATTCCAATCGGAAATAGAAGCGGAAAGCCGAGCCAGCGGCTCCCGGGGAAGCCTTCGCTTTAACCCAAGGAAAGTTTAAAGGGAAACCTAAAGGGCCTTGGAACCCCAAAAAGGTTAAAGACCAAGACGGAAATGATGTGTTGGACTTGCCATGTCTCGTCCACACAAAGAAAGATGAAGAGGGTAATTTCATTTACCTGAAACATACCACTCGACAGTGTCGACTCTTGATCCAACAGTTCCAGGGCAAGCATCCCAAAGGTAAGGAAAAGGAGTCGGACAAGGTCGAGGACAAAGAGGACAGTGACGACGGATACCCTCAAGTCAATTCCACCCTGATGATTTTTGCTGATGTTGAGAGCAAAAGTCGACTGAAAGTCATCAACCGAGAGGTGAATATGGTTGCTCCAGCGACACCAAGTTATTTGAAATGGTCCCAGACTGCCATCACGTTCGACCAGTCCGATCACCCAACGCATATTGCCACCCTGGGAGGCAAGCTCTGGTGGTCGACCCAGTAGTTGAAGGCACTCGACTGACCAAAGTCTTGATGGATGGTGGTAGTGGTTTGAACATATTGTATGCTGAGACGTTGAAAGGGATGGGCATTCCGATGTCCAGACTAAGTGCCAGCAAGATGAGTTTCCATGGAGTCATTCCTGGGAAGAAGGCTGAATCACTCGGCCAGATTGCTCTTGATGTGGCTTTCGGTGATTCCAAGAATTACCACAAAGAGAAGTTGACATTTGAAGTTGTAGATTTCCAGAGTGCCTACCACTCTATTTTGGGCAGGCCGGCTTATGCACGCTTCATGGCCCGACCGTGTTATGTGTATCTCAAATTGAAGATGACGGGCCCCAAAGGTGTGATCACTATTACGGGCAATCGGAAGAATGTTTTCAAAAAGGTTCGAAGATCGCTGATGCTCAGATGGCAGTGGTGGAGTTGCAGGAATACCAGAAGACTGCAGATCCGAGTGATTTGTTGCGAGCCAAGAAGCCCGCTACGGAGTCAGCTTTTCAGTCGACTGGCGATACAAAGACAGCTCATATCCACCCGACCGACCCCAGCGCTGCTCCAACTCATATCTCGACAACACTCGACTCCAAATAGGAAGAAGCGCTCATCCAGTTCCTCCGTGAGAACTGGGACATTTTCGCATGGAAGCCCTCGGACATGTCGGGTGTTCCCAGGGAGCTGGCTGAGCACCGCCTAAGAGTCGACTTAAAAGTAAAACCTGTCAAGGAACATCTCCGACGGTCCGCCGTCCAGAAAAGAAAAGCCATTGGCGAAGAGGTGGCTCGGCTCTTAGTGGCGGAGTTCATCCGAGAAATCTACCACTCCGAGTGGCTCGCCAATGTTATCATGGTCCCCAAGAAGGACAAGTCACTGCGCATGTGCATTGACTTTAAACATATCAATCGGGCCTGTCCGAAAGATCATTTTCCTCTCCCCCGCATCGACCAGATAGTCGACTCGACTGCGGGATGTGAGCGACTGTCTTTTTTAGACGCCTATTCCGGGTACCATCAGATCCGTCTGTATGGGCCTGACGAAATCAAAACAACTTTCATCACTCCATTCGGGTGCTTCTTTTATGTTACCATGCCATTCGGCCTCAAGAATGCCGGAGCCACATTCATGAGGATGATTCAGAAGTGTTTGCTCACCCAAATCAGTCGGAATGTGGAGGCGTACATGGATGATATTGTGGTCAAGTCACGGAAGGGTTCCGACCTGCTGACTAACCTTGCTGAAACCTTTGCCAACCTTAGAAGGTTTGATATCAAGCTTAATCCATCAAAATGCACATTCGGGGTTCCTGGCGGAAAGTTACTCGGTTTTCTCGTTTCCGAACGGGGAATCGACGCCAATCCAGAAAAAGTCGGTACTATACTCCGAATGAAAAGTCCTGTGCGAGTGCACGATGTTCATAAGCTTACTGGTTGCTTGGCCGCCCTAAGTTGATTCATATCTCGTCTCGGTGAAAAGGCATTGCCTCTTTACCGATTGATGAAGAAGTCTGACAAGTTCGAGTGGACTCCTGAAGCTGACGCAGCGTTTGCAGAGCTCAAAGCTCTGCTCTCCACCCAGCCGGTGCTTGCTGCCCCAATCAGCAAGGAGCCTTTGCTGCTTTACATTGCAGCCACAGGACAAGTCGTCAGTGCGGTACTTATGGTCGAGCGGGAAGAAGAAGGGAAAACCTTCAAAGTTCAGCGCCTAGTGTATTATATTTCTAAAGACTTGACCCCATCGAAGCAAATATATCCTGATTATCAGAAGCTCATATATGGGATTTACATGACCACAAAGAAAGTTGCCCACTACTTCTCTGATCATTCCATTACAGTCGTCAGTGACGCTCCGTTGTGAGAGATCTTGCATAACAGGGACGCAACTGGTCGAGTGGCAAAATGGGCGATTGAACTTCTTCCTCTAGATATCAAGTTTGAGGCAAAGAAAGCTATCAAGTCCCAGGCAATCGCGGATTTCGTCGCCAAGTGGATTGAACAGCAACTGCCGACTCAGGTTCACTCGGAGCATTGGACCATGTTCTTTGACAGTTCCAAGATGCTAAATGGTTCCGGCGCCGGAGTGGTGTTGGTCTCCCCCAGAGGAGATAAACTCGGATATGTTCTTCAAATCCACTTTGATTCCTCTAACAACGAGGCAGAATACGAAGCACTTTTATATGGGTTGCGCATGGCCATTTCACTCGGCGTCCATTGCCTCATGGTCTATGGCGACTCAGATTTGGTGCTCAATAAAGTGATGAAGGAATGGGACGTCAGAAGTCCATCCATGACCGGTTATTGCAATGCAGTGAGAAAGCTGGAGAAGAATTTCGAGGGGTTAGAGCTTCATCACATACCCCGACTGAAAAATCAAGCAGCTGATGATCTGGCAAAAATAGGTTCCAAAAGAGAAGCCATTCCCAGCAATGTGTTTTTGGAACACATCCACACACCATTAGTCCAGGAGGATCCCTTCACTGAAGAGGCCCCACAGCCAAAAAGTGCCATGGATCCGACTGAAGTTGAAGTTCCAGCTGTGGTCGACCTGATCATGGAAGTCTTGGTTATCACTCCCGTCTGGACAGAACCGTACATCGTGTACATCCTAAGGAAAGAACTCCCAGAAGACGAAGAAGAGGCTCGACAGATCGTCCATCGATCCAAGGCCTTTACAGTCATAAAGGGACAATTATATAGAGAAAGCGCGACTGGGGTCGGCCAGAAGTGTATCACACCAGAAGAAGGTCAGATGATCCTTAACGATATCCACTCGGGGACCTGTGGTCATCATGCGTCCTCTTGGACCATTGTGGCTAAAGCATACCGAGCGGGGTTCTACTGGCTAAGAGCCAATGAGATGGCCAAAGAGATAGTCGACAAATGTGAAGGATGTCAGTATTACTCCAATATGCCGCACAAGCCCGCGTCAGCCCTGAAAACCATTCCACTCGTCTGGCCTTTCGCTGTTTGGGGGTTGGACATGGTTGGACCACTGAGAACAGGCTGGAGCGGCTTCACTCATGTGCTGGTAGCAGTCGACAAGTTCACCAAATGGATTGAAGCCAAGCCTATCAAGAATCTTGATGCTTGCACCGCTATCAGTTTCATCAGAGAGTTGATATTCAGATATGGAGTTCCACACAGCATCATCACCGACAACGGGTCAAACTTCGATTTCGACAAATTCAGGGCCTTTTGCGCCTCTCAGGGCACTCGGGTCGACTATGCTTCGGTCGCTCATCCCCATTCGAATGGGCAAGCAGAAAGGGCAAACGGCCTAATTCTCAAAGGACCGAAACCCTGATTGATGCGCGATCTCAAGCACGCAGCAGGTGCATGGGTCGACGAGCTTCCATCAGTCCTTTGGGGATTGAGGACAACCCCGAATCGATCGACCGGAAGAACCCCATTCTTTCTGGTCTACGGAGCCGAGGCAGTCTTACCGAGTGACCTGCTTCACAATGCTCCCAGAGTCGAGCTCTACTCAGAAGATGAAGCAGAACAAGCCCGGCAGGACGCAGTCGACCTCCTAGAAGAAGAAAGAGAAATGGCCTTGATTCGATCGACCATCTATCAGCAAGACTTGCGTCGATTCCATGCCAGAAACGTGAAGAGCCGAGCCTTCCAAGAAGGAGACTTAGTCCTCCGAGTGGATCAGCAGAAGCCACACAAGCTCGCTCCTACTTGGGAAGGCCCCTTCATAGTCACCAGAGTCCTCCACAATGGAGCATACCACCTCTACAATGTCGATCGCCAGATTGATGAGCCACGAGCCTGGAATGCGGAGCTACTCCGCCCCTTTTATACTTGAATTCTCACTCGGATGAGATGTAATAAGAAAAACTCCTGTAGTTTATTTATCAAAGATAAGAGCGTTATAATTTTCCCAGTGATTATTATTGTTGTTGTTTGCGTAAGAAATCCCCCAGTGGGTGGCTTAGCTGCGAATCCGCTTCGCCTAAGTTTGTAAAAACAGTTTCCTACCGACTGGCGAGCTAGCCTCCCACTCGGGGGCTTAGCTGCGAATCCGTTTCGCCTAAGTTTGAAAAGATCCTACCGAGCGGAGAGCAATCCTCCCACTCGGGGGCTTAGCAGCAGTCCAGTACTTGCCTAAGTTCTCTCACTTGGAGACTTAGCTGCAGTCCGGCACTCGCCTAAGTTTGAAAAAATCCTACCGAGTGGAGAGCAATCCTCCCACTAGGGGGCTTAGCTGCAGTCTAGTACTCGCCTAAGTTCTCTCACTTGGAGACTTAGCTGCAGTCCGGCACTCGCCTAAGTTTGAAAAAATCCTACCGAGTGGAGAGCAATCCTCCCACTCGGGAGCTTAGCTGGAGTCCAGTACTCGCCTAAGTTCTCTCACTTGGAGACTTAGCTGCAGTCCAACACTCGCCTAAGTTTGAAAAAATCCTACCGAGTGGAGAGCAATCCTCCCACTCGGGGGCTTAGCTGCAGTCCAGTACTCGCCTAAGTTTGAAAAAATCCTACCGAGTGGAGAGCAATCCTCCTACTCGGGGACTTAACTGCAGTCCAGTACTCGCCTAAGTTTCAAAAATTCCTACCGAGTGGAGAACAATCCCCCCACTCGGAGGCTTAGCTGCAGTCCAGTACTCGCCTAAGTTCTCTCACTTAGAGACTTAGCTGCAGTCCGGCACTCGCCTAAGTTTGAAAAAATCCTACCGAGTGGAGAGCAATCCTCCCACTCGGATGCTTAGCTGCAGTCTAGTACTCGCCTAAGTTCTCTCACTTAGAGACTTAGCTGCAGTCCGGCACTCGCCTATGTTTGAAAAAATCCTACTGAGTGGAGAGCAATCCTCCCACTCGGGGGCTTAGCTGCAGTCCAGTACTCGCCTAAGTTCTCTCACTTAGAGACTTAGCTGCAGTCCAGCACTCGCCTAAGTTTGAAAAAATCCTACCGAGTGGAGAGCAATCCTCCCACTCGGGGGCTTAGCTGTAGTCTAGAACTCGCCTTAGTACGAAACACATCTCATTCCTCAAGGACGACGAGGGGCTGGTCGACTGCCACCTTCTCCTGGGGAGCTTCGCCACAAATACAATGCGCGATTCATCCCGCTCTACAGTAACAAAGTGCGGGTCGACTGCCACCTTCTCCTGGAGAGCTTTGCCACAAATACAATGTGCACTCCGTCCCACTCTGCAGTAACAGGGTGTGGGTCGACCGCCGCCTTCCCCTGGGGAGCTTCGCCACAAATACAAGACATGGGTCGACTGCTTCCCTCTCCATCGGAGCTGCGCTGCGAATGCAAAAGTTGTCTCGGATGAAGAATGGGTTCACTCAGCAGGAGATTCATAAATATATTCAACGGTAAACCAAGTTCAAGTAAATTCCAAAGGTTCCAGATCACAGATCGAAGTGCTCGGGCATGCAGCCCGAAAAAGTTTAACGGTTACAAAAACCACTCGGCATTCCGAGGAAAATTTAAGGTGGGACATAAGAGTTTGTTCACTCCGCGGGAGGAGGGCTGGCAGGCTCGACGAACTCATCCAGGTCGACACCGTCGGCTATCCGAGTGGCTGCAGCGATGAAAGTCTCCATAAAGGTTCGAAAGTCATGCTTCTGGGTGTTGGCGACCTTGATTGCTGCCAGTTTGTCCTGTCGCACCTCCTTGTAGTGGACACGAACCAAAGACAGAACCACGTCAGCGCCACACCGAGCAGCAGACTTCTTCCACTCCTGCACTCGGTCGGGGATTTCATTTAATCGAGTCATCAGGGACTCAATATCATTTTGGAGCATAGCCTCTGGCCAAAGTGCCGGGTCAATCCGCGACATGGTGACCTTCAGTCGAGCCAAGTAGTCCACGGCACTGTCGATGCGAGATTCCAGACGGAGCAGATTCATGGCAGTTTCATCTTTCATGGGAGAGTTGATTGGATCCAAACCTGGTTCGATCTGCCCTGTCTCCTCTTCAAAGTTCTGGCAAAACTCTGCATTCATGATCCAAGGATAAGTCAATTTTCGTACACTGAGTCGACACAAAAAAAAATCAGTCGGCACAGAATGTGCACCTTCAAGCTTGATGAACAACTTCTTGGCAAGACTTCTCAGATAGCTCTCCAGATCATCCCTCCTGCGAGCAATGCCTTCCATTTTCTCGCCCTGGACGAGATTCGCCTTCTTCCAGTGCGAGCACTCCTTGTTGGAGTCATTCAGAGCGGTCTTCAGCCTGGTATTCTCTTCTTCCAACTGGCCGACCGAAGCCAGCTTCTGTTCGGCCAGAGCGGTCTTGTCGTCAGCCTCCTTACGAGCAGCGGCCAAATCCTCATCCTTCTTCGCCAGAGCTTCTCTCAGTTTTTCTGCAAAGAAATGATGATTGATTCAGAAATAGCAGAAGGGTACTCAAGCCTAAAACTGACCAGTCGACAAACTCGTATTACATGCGGCGCCGTCTCTGACCTTTTGCAGCTCTGTCCTGGCCAGCTCCAAGTCAAGGTTAAGTTGAATCTGCTGCTTCTCCAAGTCAGCAAAGCGAGCTCCAAGATCACAAGATTTCTGAAATCAAAGGGGAGAAGTTATTTTTACAGCAAAAAACAACAAAGGCAATAAATACTAAGACTACGGTCGACTGCCCGCAGTCCACCATAGTCTCGGGGTCTACACCCAGTGGGTGCACTTAATGTGCCCCGACCGGTTCTGATCCCACTCGACCGGCCCGCCGAAGTCGAGTCCAAAAAAAAGAGGCAGAAAGAGAGAAAGTAGAACTCAGACTACAGTCGACTGCTAGCAGTCCACCGTAGTCTCGGGGACTACACCCAGTGGGTGCACTTAGCGTGCCCCCACCGGTTCTGATCCCACTCGACCAGACCGAGTGGAAGAGACAAACTACCAGTTTGGTTTATACATTCGGCAAAACACAAAGACTACATTCGACTGCCAGCAGTCCACCGTAGTCTCGGGGACTACACCCAGTGGGTGCACTCAGCGTGCCCCCACTAGTCCAAAAATTCAATCGACGCACCCAGTGGGTGTACAGATGCAAAGGTTTTCGGAAAGAATCTTCAGGTAGCATATCCTAACAGAACAAGCGGCGACCAACTAACCTGAACGTTGCTCTGGAGAGCCGAGCTGGCATCATAGGCGGCTTGGCTGGCGTCCCGCACCGTCTTCATCTTCTCCATCATAATGCCCACCTGGCGTATGGCTTCCCTAGCAGCATTCACCTCATCCTTTGGGACATGATGGGTCGCAAAAACCGAAGGCGGGTCGACAGAAGCCCGAGCAATTGACGAAGAAGGCAAGGCACTCGACAGAGGCTCGACGGAGGTAACAGAACCCCGATTGATGTCACCAGTGTCCTGAACGACTGGTTCTGCCCTCGGTGTCAACTGTAGTGCCTCACTTACAGGAGCTCGCCTATTCTTCCTCGTCAAAGGCCTCTCGGGCTCTTCATCATCATCAGGGAGGTCAATAATGTTGGGAGCTGTGCAAAGTTCAATTGCCAAAACCACGTCACCCAATGATGCGCATTGCTGTTGAATCGTTCGAATAAAGATAGTATGGCAGAAATCATACCCGGATTAGAAGTGACCGCATCCTCCATCACCTCATCATCATCCCTGTAAGCTGAGGTCCCAGAAGTGGTAGCGCTGACAATTCCAAAGTTCGCCCAGTTAAAACAAGAAAAACAAACAGTGCGGAGCGTCGAGTGAATACAAAGAGAGACACTCACACGGAGGCGACGGGGATATGAATCTTGATCTTCAGCAACGCCTTCCGAGTCCTCGGCTCTGCAACTTTGGGGTGTTTTGGCGCCTTCTCAGTCGGGGTTGGTGAAGAGATCCGAGGACGCTTCGAAGACTGACCAGCCTGAGCAGTTGCCTTGTCGCGGGCACTCGGCCGTTCTTGGTCAAGCTTAGATCGCCTCTCCCTGCGAGGGGGCGACTCGACTTCTTCTCCATCACTTGAGTCGTCGCTTCCTCCATCCCCTTCACCATCAGAAGTCCACTCGCCACTGTCGCCGCCACTCGCCTCGCCTTCCAGAACTTGGTCTTGTTCCCCGTTGGGCATTGAATACATTTCTATAATGGCCTGAAAGAAAGCAAGGAGAGCAAAGTCAGTCGACGCAATATAGGCAGCTGCGCGAGTGAATTCAGATTACAAGCAAAAACTCGGAATCAGACCTGCTCTGGTACATGAGACTGGTCGAATGGGGGAACTCTCCTGGCTCCCCTGGGATTGTCCTTGTTCCCGGTAATGCCCGACAGCCACTTATCCAGTGTGTCGTCGTCGACCTCCTCCGGATGAATCCGAGTGGAGTCTTCAAGACCCGAATACATCCACATTGGATGGTCTCGAGCTTGGAGAGGCTGGATGCGCCGCTGAAGGAAGACCTCCAAGAGATCCATACCAGTGACCCCGTCACGAATAAGCTGGACCACTCGATCGACCAACACCTTCACGTGCACCTTCTCCTCCGGGAGCACCTTCAAAGGGGAGGGTTTCTCCACTCGGTCCATGTAAAGGGAGGGAGGCCAGTCGATTGCCCTGGCGTCGACTAGTCTTTACAGTAAAACCAATTTGACTACCATCCGCGGACTGAGTCAGGAAGAAACATGGCCGGAAAGGAGCTTTTCCCTCTCGTCTGGATGCCAAGGCCCCCACACATCTGGATCACTTGGGTCCTCTCGTCACTCGGATTAGCCTTTTTCACTGTCTGGGAGCGACAAGTGAAAATATGCTTGAAAAGACCCAAGTGAGGCCGGCAACCCAGGAAATTCTCACACAAAGAAATGAAAGCGGCGAGATAAACGATTGAGTTGGGGGTAAAATGGTGGAGTTGTGCCCCAAAGAAGTTCAGAAACCCTCGAAAGAAAGGGTGAGGAGGCAAGGAAAATCCACGGTCGACGTGGGTGGCAAGAAGAACACGCTCACCCTCCCGAGGTTGCGGCTCAGATTCCTTCCCCGGAAGCCGCGCCGAGTCATAGGGGATCAGCCCCCCTTCGGCCAGGTCGTCGAGGTCTTCTTGGGTGATCCTCGAGTGGATCCAGTCGCCCTGGATCCAGCCCTTCGGCAGGCCTGTCCGCGAAGAAGATCCGCCCCGGCTGGTCGCCTTCCCCTTCGACCTCGCCGTTGCCTTCTTTGCCCGCTCCAAAGCCGCTGTCGTCTCCTTCCCCATTGCCACCGGCAAGGCGCATACGGAGCGGTGATGCTGGGGCGAGAACGAGCGCAGCGGAGGGACGTGGAGAGGAGAAGAGGAAATGAGAACGCACTGTTCAGGAGACTCCGGCCCAACGCCTTATATGAGGCCGATTCCGAGTGGCGGACGGGTAGGCCCAGGTGACTCTGTCAAATCCCGTAACGACCGCGCGCATGATACGTGGCGAAAAAGGCGGTGCGGGGATCGAGGCGGCTCCGCTCAAACCCATCCGATTACTGCGGCCTCCCCCGTCCCGCGCGCTTCCCAAAATTCGGATCCCACGAAATCTGCGGGCAGCGAACAACTTGCCAGACCAAAAATCTCCTCCGCACCGTCACTCGGAGCCTTACAAGTAAAGAAACTCACTCGACGAAGAATTAAGAATGGATCAAGGCGACTGAAAAGGAAGTTGCTGTCATCACTCAGGTCCGTTGATCCGAAACAAGATATGCTCACGACATGAAAAACGAGTCAGAGAAGTTCTCAACTCCTTCCCCACTCAAACCTCGATCCATTCGGGGGCTAATGATGAAGCTATGTACCTAGGATAGGGTCATGGACCTGTCCTAACTGCCCTACCAAGGACATCTGTAGAAGAAATCAACTTTCAATCGACCTGAAGGTGTTCCACTCAACAGACTCGAAGACACTCGACCAAGAAGCAATCACTCGACCAAGATCCAACCACTCGACGGCCAGGAGACCTAAAGTCACTCCACACGCTAACGGTCGGTCATTAAATAGCTTTTATGGTCATCATAGCACTTTATTACCAGCGTTACCAGTAACGCCCCGCCTTAATGTACATTGAACCCTTTGCAACGTGGGCTGGCCGGGGTCCTGGCGCACTCTATATAAGCCATTACCAGCGTTACCAGTAACGCCCCGCCTTAATGTACATTGAACCCTTTGCAACGTGGGATGGCCGGGGTCCTGGCGCACTCTATATAAGCCACCCCCCTCCTCCGAGACAAGGGTTCGCACCTCTGTAACTCATACTCACATAATCCAGTCGACCGCCTCCGGGCTCCGAGTGGTAGGGCTATTACTTCCTCCGAGAAGGGCCTGAACTCGTAAACCTTGCGTGCTTACAACTTCTCCGTAGCTAAGATCTTGCCTCTCCATACTTACCCCCCTACACTACTGTCAGACTTAGAACCACGACAGGGACCGCGTGCTCCCGCCTCCCACGGCTCGCTGTGATCTGCCCCGGCTCCTGTTCATTCCCGTCCGAGGCCTCACCATCGTCCTCCGCCTTGGTTCGCTCATCGTGGCGCTGCCCTCCGGTGTTGTCAACATGGTCAAAAACTGAGAGGAATAAGGAGATGAATGTACATGGTGAGGATGACAGTAGGGACCCAGCAGCGCGCGCAGTAATTTTGTTTTTTCGGGACGGAGAAGGGTATCAACTGGGTTGTGCGGGACCAACGGCCCGTCTAGCCCAGGCTTTTATTTCATATGTTTAGCACATGACCAATCTAGTTTGTTTTTTTTCTTTCTGAAAATTGCTTGCCAGCTATTTTGTTTTTTGCAGAATGACCAACGTAGGCCTACTTGCTTTTCTACACCCTGCTGGGCCGGAAATCTTTCAAGACGAGGAGGGATGCATTTTGCACAGAAAATGGGCTATAAGTAATAAGAAATGGGCTATAAGTAATAATAAATGGGCTGTAAAATGAAAAAATACAGCAAACAGACAATTAGTTCCAAAATACTATTTTCTTTCGGATTTTTATATTTTAAATTTCATTGTTTTTGTGCGGATAAAATTTCATTGAATTTAAATTAAGGTATATTTAGATTTAAAATTAATTTGAATCTGGCTAGAAATTTCGGGATGTATGCTGTTTGGGACAGATTTGGAGGCTGACTTGTGGGTCTACTAGGTTGATGTGTACTTTGGTTTTGTCAACTTAGTCCACAAACGATTCTAGCAGAAGTGACCGTTGGATGTTAATCCAACGGCCGTGCTGCTTCTTCAATATCTGATCTTCTTGCTCCAGCCGCCCAAACCAGCTCCGGTGGTACTGCCTGCTCCCGCCTCCCGTGGCCGGCTATGCTGCTGCACAGGCCGCACCGTCCCACCCTACTTCATTTCTGGCCAGGCCATTCCGCTACTCACCCACACCTCCTGTTATTTTCTTGCGACGGCAGCCGGACCAGTAAACCCTCGTACTCCCCACCGCGTGGGCAACCATTGCCGAGTCTTCCCCGGCTCCGTGTCGTTCCCTTCCTAGGCCTCATCGTCGTCCACCGCCATGGTGCTCTCAGCGCGATCTAGTCAACTTGGTCAACGAACGACATCCATCGGCCGTGGACTGTACGCGCAAAATAATGATTCCTCCACCTGACAGCTGGGACCCACCAGAAGGGCCTCTGTATTTCGCGAAAAAAACATTCCCCCCACTGACATGCCGGACCCACCAGCTATATCTTCGCACGCAAGGAAGTACCTCCTTATACGCACAAAAAAATGAATACCCCCTGCTAGCTGGGACCCACCATAGTGGGAGGATGACTTGTGGGCCAACAAAGTTGACGGCGATGGAGGGCTTCGTCAGCTTAGTCAATATGAACGATTCTAGCTCCAGTGACCGTAAGATGTCCATCCAACGGCCGTAGTGCTTCTTCAACCTCTGGTCTTCTTGCTCCAGCCGCCCAAAGCAGCGCCGGTCGTGCCGCATGCTCCTGCCTCCCGTGGTCGGCTGTGCTGCCGCAGAGGCCTCAACGCCCCCTACTATTCCCACCGCTGGCCAGGACCTACGGCGACGGCAGCCTCACACCGCAGCCAAACCAGTGAACCCTCGTACTCCTCTCCGCACGGGCTTCCACTGCCGCGTCTTCCCCGGCTCCGCGCCATCCCCTTCCTAGGTGTGGTCAACGTGGTCAAGGAACAACTTCCATCAGAAGAGTACTGTACATGGAGAGGCTGACAGCTGGGTCCATGGCCGCAGCCCAGTTTTTTTGTGATTTGCCAAGTAAGTCACTTTGTCAGACCTGTTGGGCTGCAAATCTTTCAAGACGAGGAGAGCTTTCATTCGGCTGGCCGAGAAAATGGCCCATCAGTAATGAGAAATGGGCTGTACATTTTTTAAACACATCAAACCGTCAATTAGTTTCAATATCTTTTTTTTCATTTCAAGATTTTAAATTACATTAATTTTTATGCGTGGAGAATTTGTTGGATTTTATATTGATATACATTTATTTTTAAAATCAGTTTGAATCTGAGTCGAAATTTTGGGATTAAAAACAGTTCGAACCACACCGAAATATGCAAAATTTCGTATAATTTTTTAACCGTGGCCACAATTTGGGCGGTAATGCTAACAAAAAGAATATGGGCTCCAAAAAAACCTTAAGAATTAGCAAATGGGCTGAAAATTATTAGAAATAATGGCAGATGGGTTGTATGCTATTTTCCACAGATTTGAGGCTTTCCTAAAAAAAGGTTGACGAACAAGCAGTGACTGTTGGGTGTCCATCCAACGGCCGTCGTGCTTCTTCAATCTCTGCTCTTCCTGCTCCAGCCGCTCAAACAAGCGCCGGCGGGACTGCCTGCTCCCTCCTCCCCGCGGCCGGCTGTGCTGCCGCACAGGCCTCACCGCCCCACCGTACTCCCATCGCTGGCCTAGCCATCCCTCTACTCACCCACACCTGTTGTTATTCTCCGGCGATGACAGACGAACCAGTAAACCCTCGTACAGTCGTACTCCCCTCCGCGTGGGAAACAACTGCCGAGTCTTCCCTGCCTCCGTGTCCTTCCCTTCCTAGGCCTCGCCATCGTCCACCGCCCTGGTGCACTCGGCGCAGCCTGGTCAACGTGTTCAACGACTGACATGCATCTGAAGTGGACTGTACATGGAGAGGCCGACAGCTGGGTCCAAGGCCGCACGCAAGGAAATGCCTCCTTATTACGCGCAAAATAATGATTCCTCCACCTGACATCAGGGACCCACCGAAAGGGCCTCTATATTTCGCGAAAAAAACGTTACCACCGCTGACAGCTCGGACCCACCAGCTATATCTTCGCACGCAAGGAAGTGCCTCCTTATCACAAAAAAAATGAATAATCCCCCTATTAGCTGGGACCCAGTATAGTGGCAGGCTGACTTGTGGGCCTACTAAGTTGACGAGGACGAAGGGCTTTGTCAACTTAGTCAATATCCACAATTCTAGCTCCAGTGACCGTACGATGTCCATCCAACGGCCGTAGTGCTTCTTCAACCTCTGGTCTTCTTGCTCCAGCCACCCAAACCAGCGCCGGTCATGCCTCGCGCTCCCGCCTCCCGTGGCCGGCTACGATGCGGCGGAGGGCTCACCGCCCCCTACTACTCCCACCGTTGGCCAGGCCATCCCTCTACTCACCCACACCCTTGTTACTCTGCGGCGACGGCAGCCTCACACCGCAGCAAACCAGTGCCCTCGTACTCCTCTACGCATGGGCATCCACTGCCGCGTCTTCCCCGGCTCCGCGTCATCCCCTTCCTAGGCCTTGCCATCGTCCACCGCCCTGGTGCTCTCAGTGCGGCGTGGTCAACGTGGTCAAGGAACGGCTTCCATCAGACGTGGACTGTACATGGAGAGGCTGACAGTTGGGTCCACGGCCGCAACAAGGAAGTGCCTCCTTATTATGTGCAAAATAATTATTCCTCCACCTGACAGGGGGGACCCACCGGACGGGCCACCATATTTCGACCCCCTGACTACTAGGACCCACGCAAGGAAGTGCCTGACAGTCGGGACCCACCAGGTCGAAGCGTACGTAGCGTTGTCATTCTGGTCCCGAACATGTACGTACATATATACTGGTGGATGTAGAGGTGCGCACGTGTCGTAGTAGAGGCGGCCAGGGTGCAAGAAAGAAAATACGGCCACGGATGTGTACATATGGGTGGGGTCTCGAACGCCTACTCGCGCATACCTACGGCGAGGGCTCGTTTACATGGCTGGGTCGGAACGGAGAAACGGCGTCTTCGTCGTGTTCATGGGGAGGCAACGGAATGCTCCGTGTTCATGGGGAGGCAACGGAATGCGTCGTGTTCATCGGGAGGCAACGGACCGCGTGGGAGCCAACCGGCTGGGTCGGAACGGAATGCGTGGTCGTGTTTATCAGGAGGGCTTGGACGGAACAGGCGATGGAAACGAGACCTGGCGTACCGCACAAAGCAGGAAACAGACCTCCTACGTTCGGAACGGGGTCCTGTTGATCGGGAGGGGTCTGGCATACCGCAGAACGGAGGAAACAGACCTCCTATGGTCGAAACGGGGGTCCTGTTCATCGGGAGGGGTGTGGCATACCGCAAAACGGACGAAACGGACCTCCTATGGTCGAAACGGGGGTCCTGTTCATCGGGAGGGGTGTGGCATACCGCAAAACGGGACTCCACGGGATACTGTTCATCTCCACTGTCTACCCCCTCCAGCCTCCATGAGCTACTGTTCATGCACCATCGACCTCCTCTAGCCTCCACCTGCGACTATTCATCCACAGGCTCCTGTTCATCCAACCTCCACCGCGCGCTACTCCACCGGCTACTGTTCAACCAGCCCTCTCCACGGGCTCCTGTTCAACCACCCCTCCACGGGCTACTGTTCATCCTGCCCTCCACCATCTACTGTTCATCCTGCCCTCCACGGGGTGGTCCTGTTCATCCAACCCTCCACGGGGTCCTGTTCATCCAGCCCCAACCGGCTCGATCGATCGGGGTCCTGTTCATCCAGAGGCAACACCACGGGGTCCTGTTCATCCACCCCCACTGGGAACTGTTTATCCAAACCCCCCCTGCAACGCTCACTGTTCATCCAGAAGCAGCATCGATCGGCTTCAGTTAGTAGCAGTAGCAAAGGAATCGCTCAATCGGGTTTAGTTAACACCCATCAATCGATCGATCGGGTTCAGTAATGCGTAGACTGCAGTGCAATCGCTCGGGTTCAGTTAGAGCCCAACGCATCGCTCGGGTTCAGTTAGAGCCAACGCCTCACACCTACGCGCATATGTGTACGAGAGAAACGCGCATCGCTCGGCCCCCGACCTCCCACCGTAACCCGGAACTCCCAGAAATTTTCCTCGCCCTCGCTTCTACCATGGTTTTTTCCGTCATGGATGGCCCAAAGCATGTCATGCAGCTGCGTCTCCGGCCCGCCCAGGACGAAAAGCCCATTTTCTATCATGTTTTTTGTCATAGAAGTAGGAGCCCACCACATCTATGATGATACCGGGTTTTGTCACAATTATTGTCATAGAAGTGTCATATGTATAACAGAAAAAATTTCGTTTGGCCCAAAATGTCATGGATGTGTCTTTTTTTGTTAGTGAAATAACACAAAGCTATTTTTTTTCCGTTTGATCTATCCTAGAGTTCGTACTAGAATAACACCAAAGCATATTCATAATCATAATACTCAATCCACACAAAGAACTACAAGGAGACCCCAAAGTTTCCGTCGAGAGAAGATAATAAAAATGTGCATCGACCCCTATGCATAGATTACCCCAATATCACCACGAGAATCCGCAAGTTGAATGCCATAACATATATCAAGTGAATCAATAAGATACCCCAATTGTCACCTCAAATATTCATACCGGAAGACATATATCATGTGTTCTCATCTCTGAATATTCAATCCAACAAGACAAAACTTCAAAGGGTAAAGATTCAATTCATCATAACAAGAGTATAGAGGGGAGAAACATCATATGATCCGACTATATTAACAAATCCCGTGATATAGATCACGAGAGAGAGAATTTAAACACATCGCTACTGGTACAAACCCTCAGCCTCGAGGGTGGACTACTCCCTCCTCATTGTGGTGGCCGCCGGGATGATGAAGATGGCCACCGGAGATGATTCCCCCCCTCCGACAGGGTGCCTGAACAGGTCTAGATTGGTTTTCAGTGGCTACTGAGCCCTACGGCGGCGGAACTTCTGATATGGGTTAACCCTGAAGGGTTTCGAAATATGTGGGTATTTATACTGCAAAGAGGGGGTGCGGGAGGCCACCGAGGTGGGCGTAACCCACCTGAGTGCGCCAGGGGCGTCCTGGCGCGCCCTGGTGGGTTGTGCCCCCTCGGGGCACCCCCCAGGTGCAGCTCTGGCCCATTGGGTTCTTTCCGGTCCATAAAAAATCCACAAAAAGTTTTGCGGTGTTTGGACTCCATTTAATATTGATTTTCTGTGGTGTAAAAAACAAGCAAAAACAGCAACTGGCACTGGGCACTGGGTCAATAGGTTAGTCCCAAAATGATATTAAATTGCTATAAAATGATTGTAAAACATCCAAGAATGATAATATGTTGGCATGAATACTTCATAAATTATAGATATGTTGGAGACTTATCAATACACTGCCTTCTGTCGCCTTGATTTTTTTACGCAGGCAGATTAGACCAAATAGAAGAATTCTGCTAAATTTTGGAACTATTCTAGGTTTGTTTGGCCTTTTTTATACATTAATTCAATTTTTGGGCACTTAATGTGCATAATTTAAATTTGAACTTCAAGCACATGCTCTAGTGCACCAAAGTTGGTTGAAAAATCACATGTGTGTCCTTGGGTAAATTTCTAGGCCCCATGCAAGAAATGGGGATGAAATTCAAACATCTGGGCGTCGTGGCGTGGCCGGAAAGATTGAGAAACTAGGTTTTTTAATTCATGTAAATCCAAAACACGCCTGGAAATCATGAAACTTGGCATGGTGTCATGACATGGCACCAACATGCTGCGGTATATTTTTTGACCGAATTGGGACAAGCTTTGGTATAAGCTTCTTGCAAACCGGAGCTTCTCTCAAGAAGGCTCCTGGTTCCAAGAGGGAACGTGTCACCTCCGTGTGCGAAACGACATACGTACGCTGCCTTCTCCCGCCTTAATTTTTTAACACAAGCATATTAGACCAAATAGAAGTATCATGCTAAATTTTGGAATTATTCTGGGTTCGTTTAGCCTTTTTTACACATTAATATAATTTCTGGGCATTTAATGTGCATAATTCAAATTTGAACTACATGCACATGCTCGAGTGCATCAAAGTTGGTATAAAAATCACATGTGCGTCCTTGGGTGAATTTCTAGGTTCCGTGCAAGAAATGGGAATGAAATTCAAACATCTGAGCGTCGTGGCTCGGCCAGAAAGACTGAGAAACTTGGTTTTTTAATTCCTGTAAATCCAAAACACGCCTGAAAATGATGAAACTTGGCATGGTGTCATGAAATGGCACCAACATGCTAAATTATATGGTTAACAAGTTGCAGTCAGATGAGAAGCTAGTATACAGCCAAGAACCACACACATTGCAGAGATATCATGGTTTTAGTTAACTTGTACAACGAAATGATGCAATTTGTACAGCCATATTTTCACACAACACGTTTTGTTCCTATGATCCTCTCACAACTGAAATAGATGGCAGTAAACACTAAACATTGTTCAAGCAACAGGTGCACGCAGACATGCCGACCACTCTGGCAAACCATTTGTTTCAGTATACAACAAATTCAGTCATGCAACCTGAGTACCCCTAACCCTGATATATACTGTAATATTCAGAAATTCCTTTCCAAATTTCACAAATTTCTTTACTGCACACACCTTATCTTTTTTACCGTATCAAGATCCTTCTCTGTATAATTGTGCTTTGAAACACCTAGATCATACACTGAAAAGCTGATGGGCATTTATAATAGCCAAAGACCCTTAAGTGGTTATTAAGGAAACTGGATTTCTTATGGAACATATAAATAATCCATTTCTCTTGAACCTACAAAGAGAAGACAGTCCCCGATTGTTAGTACTATTAGCTAAGAAAACAAAAGGTTCAATTTCTTGTGTTTTTTATTGCCTAGTATAGCTAATCTACTACCACTATAAAAGGAAGAGAGGGGCAGATCCAAACAATCACATCCATCCATCATCAAAATCTAATGACCCTTAATCATTCTGTGTTTAACGCTACCAACCACACAACAAGCCACAGTATATCGATCGCTACTATGTCCTGTAGTAAAAAAGAAAGTAAACCGCCCGCCCGCACAACCTCCTCCTCCTCCCGCACGACCTCCTCCTCCTCCCGTAGTCGCGCCGTTCGCCTCCCGCAGACTCGCCCTTCACCGCCTCCTCGCACTGCCGGAGCCCCGGGAAGCGGTCGCGGATCGCGGGGAGCCTCCTCGGCCGTGGGAGCCCGCCCAGCCCCCGCCGCGGCTCGCCGGGAGGCTCCCCTGCCGCCGGAGCCGCCCCGCCGCAGCTTGGCCTCCGCCACTCTGCCGGAGTCGCAGGTAAGCCCGCCCCGCCGCGGGAGCCGCTGATACGTCCATTTTGCATCATGCTTTTATATCGATATTTATTGCATTATGATCTGTTATTACACATTATGTCACAATGCTTATGCCTTTTCTCTCTTATTTACAAGGTTTACATGAAGAGGGAGAATGCCGGCAGCTGGGATTCTGGGCTGGAAAAGGAGCAAATATTGGAGACCTATTCTGCACAGCTCCAAAAGTCATGAAACTTCATGGAAGACATTTTCAAAATATATAAAAAATACTCAGCGGAAGAGATTCACCAGGGGGGCCACACCCTGCCCATGAGGCTGGGGGCGCGCCCTACCCCCTGGGCGCGCCCCCTACCTCGTGGGCCCTCTGGTGGCCCTCCGGTGGCCATCTTCTGCTATATGAATTCTTTCGATGGGAAAAAAATAATAAGCAATCTCCTCGAACGAAACTCCGCCGCCATGAGGCGGAACCTTGGCGGAACCAATCTAGGGCTCTGGCGGAGCTGTTCCGCCAGGGAAACTTCTCTCCCGGAGGGAGAAATCATCGCCATCATCATCACCAATGCTCCTCTCTTCGGGAGAGGGCAATCTCCATCAACATCTTCATCAGCACCATCTCCTCTCAAAACCCTAGTTCATCTCTTGTATCCAATTTTTGTCTCCAAGTTCGGGATTGGTGCTAGTAGGTTGCTAGTAGTGTTAATTACTCCTTGTAGTTGATGCTAGCTGGTTTATTTGGTGGAAGATTGTATGTTCAGATCCTATATGCATATTAATACCCCTCTGATTATGAACATGTTTATGCTTTGTGAGTAGTTACATTTGTTCCTGAGGACATGGGAGAAGTCTTGCTATTAGTAGTCATGTGAATTTGGTATTCGTTCGATATTTTGATGAGATGTATGTTGTCTCTCCTCTAGTGGTGTTATGTGAACGTCGACTACATGACACTTCACCATTATTTGGGCCTAGAGGAAGGCATTGGGAAGTAATAAGTAGATGATGGGTTGCTAGAGTGACAGAAGCTTAAACCCTAGTTTATGCGTTGCTTCGTAAGGGGCTGATTTGGATCCATATGTTTCATGCTATGGTTAGGTTTACCTTAATACTTTTGTTGTAGTTGCGGATGCTTGCAATAGAGGTTAATCATAAGTGGGATGCTTGTCCATGTAAGGACAGTACCCAAGCACCGGTCCACCCACATACCAAATTATCAAAGTACCGAACGCGAATCATGAGTGTGATGAAAACTAGCTTGATGATATTCCCATGTGTCCTCGGGAGCGCTTTTCTCTATATAAGAGTTTGTCCAGGCTTGTACTTTGCTACAAAAAGGATTGGGCCACCTTGCTGCACTTTATTTACTTTTTTTACTTGTTGCTCGTTACAAATTATCCTATCACAAAACTATCTGTTACCACTTGTTTCAGTACTTGCAGAGAATACCTTGCTGGAAGCCGCTTATCATTTCCTTCTGCTCCTCGTTGGGTTCGACACTCTTACTTATCGAAAGGACTACGATAGATCCCCTATACTCGTGGGTCATCAAGACTCTTTTCTGGTGCCGTTGCCGGGGAGTGAAGCGCCTTTGGTAGGTGGAATTTGGTAAGGAAAATTTTATATAGTGTGCTGAAATTTACTGTCACTTGTTACTATGGAAAGTAATCCTCTGAGGGGCTTGCTCGGGGTATCTTCACCCAGACTAGTAGAGCAAAGAGTTGTTCCTCAACCTATTGAACCTACTGAAAATGAAAATGTGTGCTTTGAAATTCCTTTGGGTATGATAGAAAAATTACTAGCTAATCCCTTTTTAGGAGATGGAACAAAGCATCCTAATGAGCATCTAATATATGTGGATGAAGTTTGTGGATTATTTAAGCTTGTAGGTGTTCCCGGAGATGTTGTTAAGAAGAAGGTCTTCCCTTTATCTTTGAAGGGAGATGCATCGACATGGTATAGGCTATGTGATGATATGGGGTCATGGAACTACAAACGATTGAAATTGGAATCTCATCAGAAGTTTTATCCTATGCATCTTGTTCATCGTGATCGCAATTATATATAAAATTTTTGGCCTCGCGAAGGAGAAAGCATCGCTCAAGCTTGGGGGAGGCTTAAATCAATGTTATATTTATGCCCCAATCATGAGCTCTCAAGAGAAATGATTATTCAAAATATTTATGCTCGGCTTTCTTATAGCAATCGCACGATGCTTGATACTTCTTGTGCTGGCTCTTTTATGATGAAGACTATTGAATTCAAATGGGATTTATTGGAAAGAATTAAATGCAACTCTGAAGATTGGGACGTCGACAAAGGTAAGGAGTCAGGTATGACACCTAGTTTTTATTGTGTTAAATCTTTTATGGATACCGATGTTTTCCGTAAATTTAGCACTAAATATGGACTTGAATCTAAGATAGTAGCTTCTTTCTGTGAATCTTTTGCTACTTATGTTGATCCCCCCAAGGAGAAGTGGTTTAAATATCATCCTCCCATAGAAGTAAAAGTAGCTGCACCTATTAAAGTTGAAGAAAAGATTGTCACTTATAATGATCCTATTATTCCTATTTCTTATGTTGAGAAACCACCTTTTCCTGTTAAGATAAAGGATCATGCTAAAGCTTCAACTATGGTTCGTAAAAGCAATAATAAAACTTATACACCTCATGAGAAAATTAAAGTTGAACCTGATATTGCTATTGTTAAAGATCTCTTGTCTGGTAATATTGATGGGCATGTTATTTATTTCTGTGATGAAACTGCTGGAATTGCTAAACCTTGTGCTAAAGATAAACCTAGACATGTGGTAGGCATGCCTGTTATTTCTGTTAAAATAGAAGATCATTGTTATCATGGCTTATGTGATATGGGTGCCAGTGCTAGTGCAATACCTATTAGCCTATATAGAGAAATCATGCATGATATTGCACCTCTTGATTTAGAAGATATCACTACTAGGGAAAACCCTAGCAGTAGCGCTGGTTTTGTGCTCACTAGTAGCGCGGGTAGGCGCGCTACTAATAAGGCGCTATAGCTATTGCTTAGCAGAAACGCGTGCCCGCACGCGCTACTGCTAGGACAAATAGCTGCAGCGTTTGTTCACTCCCACGCTACTGCTATTATAACTACTGGCAGCGTGTTTTCTCTCCATCGCTACTAGTATTCTTTTTTATTTTTTTATTTTTAGTGTATTTATGCGCCATTGTACAAATATTGGTACAATACCAGTTATGAGGTTTACATCATTATGTCCATAACAGTGTGTCAAATGAAGGTGGATTAGGTTCAAGTGGAGGCAATATGTGCTGCATGTCAAAAGTATACTACTAATCCAAACTTGATAAGTATGGACTAGTAGTACTTTCGATGTGCACCACATGTTGCCTCCACTTGAATCTAATCTGCCAGCACAAGCTATTTAATCATCATCATAGTCATTACCACCAATAGTATTTATTTAATCACCACTAACACTAGCTAATAATAATCATCATAGTCATTACCACCAACACTAGCTATTTTATCATCATAGTAATAGTGTAGCACATCATCATCCTGAAACCCATTTCTAGCTAGCTAATCACTCCTGCTACTCTCTCTTAGCTAAAATAACATAAAACATGTGTAGCTCTCCTCCTTGATCAAGTTGGAGAATGCAGATGAACCTGTCTCCTAATCGTGGGTAGCGCATCTGTTTGCTGCCCCCTAGTACTTCTCTGCTCTTCTCCATCACACATTTGGTCCAGTCTTACACTATTAAGCATCCATCGCTAATCTTGAATGCACTAAAGTAATCTGTAGGATATCTTGGCCGTAAGCTAATAATACTCATGGTACCTTTATCTCGATCCCATAAGGCAAAACATTCATCGGGAGTCCCTGTTGAAGAACATCGTATGGTAACATACTTAGCAATGAAGTTTAGCTTCAAAAATAATGTATGGAAAAGATGCACTGGGGACAAATAGTAAAAATCTTACCATCCTTCCTAAATAGATGTGACCGTAGTTCATTACGAACACTATTGGTCGCACGTTTTCAGTACTAACATTTCTAAATGCAGGAAGAAAATTTGTCTTGACAGTATCAAGATCCTCAAGCCATGAAACATAATGACTTAGCTCCTCACAGTTTAGTTCAGCCTCGGGATAGTAGTAGGTCCTGTCTACCAAGCGCTGGACATGTTTGCTTGCACCGAAATAAGCTGACAATACAAATTATTTGTCAACTATTTTTGAATAAACAATATCAAAGACATAAATATGGTTGAGAAACTTACATAATGGTATAACTGTAGGCGTCTGCACATCGACCCAGATGTTGGTATTACCTTCAATATAATCTTCCGGACGAATATCAAAGGTGATAACCATACCAGGCTCAAATGCATAAGTCTTGCATAGTGCTTGCCATGTTTTGCATCCAAAATAGGTGTAGTCGTCTGAATTGTATAATTTTGTGTGGAAAATATAACCACGCTCGGTCTTCAAGTAAACTTTCTTTTCCTCCATAGTACGACTGAAACCTATCTTATCCAATACAAAAACTCTTGCATGGCAGGGGATACGCTAGTAGAATAGTAAAAAAAGACTTGTCATGCTTAATGTCATGCTTAAATTACAAGTTGAAGCAAATGAAGCAAATGTCATGCTTAATTACGAAAAAAGACTTGTCGTTGTGACTTACTGTATCCACTTCGAAGTTCTCGTCCAGCTTGATGCTGAAGCGCCTATCATCATCTAGGAAGATTCCGTCGCACAGGCCGCGCTCGTCTTCGCAGTATTTGCAAATACCGAAATCCTTTTCGTCGTCACACATTTCCTATGTTCATAGTTAAAACATTAATTGAAAATCGATCGAAGACAACTACCAGGATACTCAACACACTAATCCGGGGCACTCGATATTTCCTACATCTTCTGGCACAAGTCATGCCAAAATTCATGAAAAAATCCGGCATGACCTTTGCTAAAATAGGAAATATCAAGCGCCTGAAATTTGCCGGAACGGAAATGAATCAACACTCCGGCAAAACATAGGCCACTCGGAGGTGTAACCTACAAACATGACCGGCCACTTGGGCAAGCACATATCCTATTTGAGCAACATAAGATATACATTTCAAAATATCTTATAGGACTCAAATTAGCATGCATTCATAAGCAAAAGTAAATCATCTCATGCATCCATACATCGTCGAATATTATCACTAATACATCCCGAATATTGTCATACATATAACATCTCTAATACAACTAAAACCCTAGCAACGAAGGGTATCGGCGCGGGCGGTGGACACCCACAGAGAAGGAACCATCACGGGATCATAGCTCTAGTGAGATCCCTGGAGAACCTGCCAGGTATTGGAGAACCTGTGCTCCAACGCAAACAAGTAGCAACGGACGTGCGCGTCCTCCTCACTAACACGGTGACGCACCACCTCCGCGGGGTCCTCGAGCCTTTGGACCGTCACTGGCCCACGCGACCGCCACCAAAGAAGGTTCGGGTCAACGACAGGCTGGCTCCTCACCAACCTGCGCCCCCCGGTAGGTAGCGCCTCCCAGTACCACCCCGGCGGAGCCCAGTCCCAGACATGGCCCATCTGGTCAAGCAGGTGTCGTCCTCTGCCGACTCGATGATGAGGATGCGGTATAGGCATCGTCCACATCGATGCGGGAAAAATTGCTTTAACTAAAAAAATAGCAACAAGTTCTTATTAACTAGTTCTATTAATTCAACTAGTTCTTATTAAAAATAAACTTACTATAAATAAAAATAAACTAGTACCTAATTAGTACCTAGTTCTTACTAACTAATTAGTACCTCGGAACTACTGCCCTAATTACCATCTAATTTGATGAAGCTAGGGGTGGAAAGTGGTAGCGGATATTCCAATTATCCAACTATAAAGTGAAATAAGTGGTCAAATTTTACTCGTTTTATGATTCATCTTAGAAATTTGATTCGTTTCCACCCTTAGATGAAACCTAACTCATTTGAGCCGCATCCGCATCCGATTCGTTTACACCCTTACATGAACCCTAACTAATTTGATGCAACTAAAATATAAAGAAACCCTAGGAAGAGGTAGGGGAGAGGGAGGAGCAGGCATGCTCACCTCGGTTGCCTGCAACGAGGGAGGGGCAGGCGGCATCGAGGTCGGGTCGTGGCTCGGGCACGTGGAGGATGGCGGATGGCGGCATCGAGGTCGGGGTCGGGCGGCGTCCGGGGCGGCGTTGAGGTCGGGGCGGGGCGGCGTTGAATCTGGGGTCGGGGGCGGCGTAGAGGGTGTGCGGAGAGCGCGCGGCGGCCGACGGGCGACATTGGCGGTGAGAGTGGAGAGCTGGATTTGGGGGAAGTGGACGTGCGGAAGGACGAACCCCATGGTTAAGTCAGAAGTGGCAGTTGCGCATTCCAGAAAGAGCGCTACTGCTACGCTAGCTACATCGCGTTTTGGGATACACGCTACTGCTACTCCTTTCTCTTTTCCCCCTTTTTCATTTAGTTTTCTTCACATTTTATTTTTTTTCCTTTCACCTTATTCTATTTCTTTCATTTTCAATTACCTTTCTATGTGCTTTCCATTTAATTTTATATCCTTTAGAAGTAGCGAGTTTAGATTAAAACGCGCTGCTACAAAGAAAGTAGCGGTAGCGCGGTTCGATATAGGTCGCTACTACTATGAGTAGCCTATCGGCTAAGCCGTTGGAATTTTAGTAGTAATGTGTTTAGAACAAGACGCGCTACTGCTAAAACTTTATCTACAACGCGGTTTGCACAGGCGCGCTACTTCTACTTCGCACCAGCGTGCTTCTTTGACCCGCGCTACTGCTAAAGTTCTGTGTATAAGGTTTTCCCTAGTAGTGTATTGATGTCACAATTAAACTTGCCAATAGAGATACTATTTCACCAATGGGAATTGTTAGAGATGGTGAAGTATTGTGTGGGAAAACTAAATATCCTGCTGATTTTCTTGTTCCTAGTTCCCCACAAGATAGCTTTTGTCCCATTATTTTTGGTAGACCCTTCTTAAATACTGTTAATGCTACCATAGATTGCAAAAGGGATGTTGTTAATATCGGTTTAGATGATATGACTCATGAATTTAATTTCTCTAAATTTAGTAGACAACACCGTGAAGAAGAATTACCTAGTAAGGATGAAATTATTGGTCTTGCTTCTATTGTCATACCTCCTAGTGATCCCTTAGAGCAATATTTGCTAGACCATGAAAATGAAATGTTTATGATTGAAATAAGGGAAATAGACGAAGTATTCTTTAAACAGGAACCTATTCTGAAACACAATTTGCCTATTGAAATCCTAGGTGATCCTCCTCCACCCAAGGGTGATCCCGTGTTTGAGCTTAAACCGTTACCTAATACTCTTAAATATGCTTATCTTGATGAGAGAAAGATATATTCTGTTATTATTAGTGCTAAGCTTTCAGAGCATGAGGAGGAGAGATTATTGAAAACTCTGAAGAAGCACCGTGCTGCTATTGGGTATACTCTTGATGATCTTAAGGGAATTAGTCCCACTCTATGTCAACATAAAATTAATTTGGAAGAAGATGCTAAACCAGTTCGTGATCATCAACGACGGCTGAATCCTAAAATGAAAGAAGTGGTAAGAAAGGAAATACTAAAGCTCCTTGAGGCAGATATAATCTATCACGTTGCTGATAGTCAGTGGGTAAGTCCTGTCCTTTGTGTCCCTAAGAAGGGAGGTATTACTGTCGTTCCTAATGATAAAGATGAACTGATTCCTCAAAGAATTATTATAGGTTATAGGATGGTAATTGATTTCCGCAAATTAAATAAGGCAACTAAAAAGGATCATTACCCCTTACCTTTTATCGATCAAATGCTAGAAAGATTATCCAAACTTACACATTTTTTCTTTCTACATGGTTATTCTGGTTTCTCTCAAATACCTATGCCAGCCAAAGATCAATCAAAGACTACTTTTACTTGCCCTTTTGGTACTTTTGCTTATAGACGTATGACTTTTGGTTTATGTAATGCACCTGCTACCTTTCAAAGATGCATGATGGCTATATTCTCTGACTTTTGTGAAAAGATCTGTGAGGTTTTCATGGACGATTTCTCTGTCTATGGATCTTATTTTGATGATTGCTTGAGCAACCTTGATCGAGTTTTGTAGAGATGTGAAGAAACTAATCTTGTCTTGAATTGGGAAAAGTACCACTTTATGGTTAATGAAGGTATTGTCTTGAGGCACAAAGTCTCTGAAAGAGGTATTGAGGTTGATAAAGCCAAGGTTGATGCTATTGAGAAGATGCCATGTCCCAAGGACATCAAAGGTATAAGAAGTTTCCTTGGTCATGCCAGATTTTATAGGAGGTTCATTAAGGACTTCTCAAAAATTTCTCGGCCTCTGACTAATTTCTTACAAAAAGATATACCATTTGTTTTTGATGATGATTGTGTAGAAGCATTCGAAATTCTTAAGAAAGCATTGATCTCTGCACCTATTGTTCAGCCACCTGACTGGAATTTACCCTTTGAAATTTTGTGTGATGCTAGTGATTATGTTGTAGGTGATGTTCTAGGGCAAAGAGTTGATAAGAAATTAAATGTTATTCAATATGCTAGTAAAACCCTAGACAATGCTCAAAGAAATTATGCTACCACTGAAAAAGAATTCTTAGCCGTTGTATTTGCTTGTGATAAGTTCAGACCTTATATTGTTGATTCTAAAGTAACTATTCACACTGGTCATGCTGCTATTAAATATCTCATGGAAAAGAAAGATGCTAAACCTAGACTTATTAGATGGGTTCTCTTGCTACAAGAATTTGACTTACATATTGTTGATAGAAAGGGAGCTGAGAACCCCATTGCAGACAACTTGTCTAGGTTAGAAAATGTGCTTGATGACCCACTTCCTATTGATGATAGCTTCCTTGATGAGCAATTAAATGTCATAAATGCTTCTCATAATGCTCCATGGTATGCTAATTATGCTAATTACATTGTTTCTATGTTTATACCACCTAGTTTCACATACCAGCAAAAGGAAAAGTTCTTCTATGATTTGAGGCATTACTTTTGGGATGACCCACGTCTTTATAAAGAAGGAGTAGATGGTGTTATTAGACGTTGTGTACCTGGGCATGAAAAGGAACAGATCCTACGCAAGTGTCACTCTGAAGATTATGGAGGACACCATGCTGGAGATAGAACTGCACATAAGGTATTGGAATATGGTTTTTATTGGCCTACTCTCTTCAAGGATGCCCGTAAGTTTGTCTTATCTTGTGATGAATGTGAAAGAATTGGTAATATTAGTAGACGTCAAGAAATGCCTATGAACTATTCACTCGTTATTGAACTATTTGATGTTTGGGGCTTTGACTATATGGGACCTTTTCCTTCCTCTAATGGATATACACATATTCTAGTTGCTGTTGATTACGTTACTAAGTGGGTAGAAGCTATTCCAACTAGTAGTGCTGATCATAACACTTCTATTAAAATGCTTAAAGAAGTTATTTTTCCAAGATTTGGAGTCCCTAGATATTTAATGACTGATGGTGGTTCACATTTTATTCATGGTGCTTTCCGTAAAATGCTTGCTAAATATGATGTTAATCATAGAATTGCATCTCCTTATCACCCATAGTCTAGTGGTCAAGTAGAATTGAGTAATAGAGAGATCAAATTAATTTTGCAAAAGACTATTAATAGATCTAGAAAAAATTGGTCCAAGAAACTTGATGATGCATTATGGGCTTATAGAACTGCATATAAAAATCCTATGGATATGTCTCCGTATAAAATGGTTTATGGAAAAGCATGTCACTTACCTCTCGAACTAGAACACAAGGCATATTGGGCTATTAAAGAGCTCAATTATGATTTTAAACTTACCGGTGAGAAGAGGTTATTTGATATTAGCTCACTTGATGAATGGAGAACCCAAGCCTATGAAAATGCCAAGTTGTTTAAAGAAAAAGTTAAAAGATGGCATGACATAAGGATACAATAGCGTGAGTTTAATGTAGGTGACTATGTATTGCTATACAACTCTCGTTTAAGATTTTTTGCAGGAAAACTTCTCTCTAAATGGGAAGGTCCTTACGTTATCGAGGAGGTCTATCGTTCCGGTGCCATAAAAATCAACAACTTCTAAGGCACAAATCCGAAGGTGGTGAATGGTCAAAGAATCAAACATTATATCTTGGGTAATCCCATAAATGTTGAAACCAATGTTATTGATGTTGGGGATCGCAGCAGAAATTTAAAATTTTCTACGCATCACCAAGATCAATCTATGGAGTAATCTAGCAACGAGGGGAAGGGGAGTGCATGTACATACCCTTGTAGATCGCTAAGCGGAAGCGTTACTAGAACGCGGATTAGGTAGTCGTACTCGTAGCGATTCAGATCGCGGTCGATTCCGATCTAAGCTCCGAACAACGACGCCTCCGCGTTCAACACAGGTGCAGCCCGGTGACATCTCCCATGCCTTGATCCAGCAAGGAGAGAGGGAGAGGTTGGGGACGACTCCGTCCAGCAGCAGCACAACGGCGTGGTGGTGGAGGAGGAGCGCGGTACTCCAGCAGGGCTTCGCCAAGCACTATGAGAGACGAGGAGTGAGAGAGGTAGGGCTGCGCCATGAGGGAGAGAGACTCATGTGTTGTGCAGCCCCAAAACCTCCACTATATATAGGGGCAAGGGCAAGGGGAGGCGCCCTAGGGTTTCCCCTAGGGGGCGGCGGCCAGGGCAGATGGGATCTCCCCCTTGGGTGACTTGGCCCCCAAGCCAGGAGGTGGGAACCCTAGATGGGGCACCCCAAACCCCCTGGTCACGTGGGAATAGGTGAGGGAGGCGCACAGCCCCTTAGTGGGCTGGTTTACCCCCTTCCCTTGGCCCATGAAGGCCCCCAACACTTGCCGGGGCTCCCGAAACACCTTTCGGTCATGCCGGTCATCACCCGGTACCTCCGGAACACTTCCGGACTCCAAAACCCTTCGTCCAATATATCAATCTTCACCTCCGGACCATTCCGGAACTCCTCATGACATCCAGGATCTCATCCAGGTCTCCAAACAACATTTGTTAACCGCGTACATACCTTCCCTATAACCCTAGCATCATCGAACCTTAAGTGCATAGACCCTACGGGCTCGGGAATCATGCAGACATAACCGAGACATCTCGCTGGTAAATAACCAACAGCGGGATCTGGATACCCATGTTGGCTCCCACATGTTCCACGATGATCTCATCGGATGAACCACGATGTCAAGGATTCAGTCAATCCCGTATATAATTCCCTTTGTCTACCGGTATAGTACTTGCCCGAGATTCGATCGTCGGTATCCCGATACGTTGTTCAATCTCGTTACCGGCAAGTCTCTTTACTCGTTCTATAGCACATCATCCCATGATCAACTCCTTGGTCACATTGTGCACATTATGATGATGTCCTACCGAGTGGGCCCAGAGATACCTCTCCATTTACACGAAGTGACAAATCCCAGTCTCGATTCGTGCCAACCCAACAGACACTTTCAGAGATACCCGTAGTGCACCTTTATAGCCACCCAGTTACCTTGTGGCGTTTGGTACACCCAAAGCATTCCTACGGTATCCGGGAGTTGCACAATCTCATGGTCTAAGGAAATGATACTTGACATTAGAAAAGCTTTAGCAGACGAACTATACGATCTTGTGCTAGGCTTAGGATTGGGTCTTGTCCATCACATCATTCTCCTAATGATGTGATCCCGTTATCAATGACATCCAATGTCAATGGTCAGGAAACCGTAACCATCTATTGATCAACGAGCTAGTCAACTAGAGGCTTACTAGGGACATGGTGTTGTCTATGTATCCACACATGTATTATGGTTTCCGGTCAATACAATTATAGCATGAACAATAGACAATTATCATGAACTAGGAAATACAATAATAACCATTTTATTATTGCCTCTAGGGCATATTTCCAACAATTGAAACCATAACCCCGGAGGAATACCTAAGGGACACTTTCTGGAACGTTTCAGACTCGAAAAGGAATAGGTATGTGGTACGGTAAGTAAACTGACTCCAAAACAGTTTTTAAGGCAATATTTCTCCGTTTTGAAATATTTAGAAAAATAGAAAAATAAGAAGCAGTCCGGGAAGGACACGAGGGCTCCACGAGGGTGGAGGGCGTGCCCAACCCCCCTGGGCGCGCCCCCCTACCTCGTGGGCACCTCGTGTGCTCTCCGGACTCCGTTTTCGTACACGACACGTATTTTGGTCGGTAAAAAATCATTATATAATCTACCGGGGGTTTTGACTCCCATATCACGCAATTATCCTCTATTTGTGTTTCGAGCTGTTGCTGCTGCAGATTAGAGAAAGATGTCTTCGCAAGAGTCAGTCGGGGAGAGCCGGGTGTCTCATCCGGCACCAAGAGCAACGACAAACTACAATGCTGATCTCTTTGGGCCAGCAACAGAGGAAGAGATGGAGGCTGATTTGAAGAGGATAGATGCCATGGAAGAGGATCAAGAAGTCACTTCCTGCCTCCAAGCTGGATTCACAATGGGAGAACTGTAGAGCTTGGCTATTCCAAACTCGGTTATCCCTTCCAATGTTAGATTTCTTTCTTATGAGAATATGAAAACGAGTGTCACTGGTTCTCCCGCAGCTATGCAGCACCCTTGGGTGCAGGGAGCTTTGGTTGTTACAGAAAAACTCCGAAAGGAAATAATGGACCTCAAGCAGCAAGTCAACAAGCTCGAGGAGGAGAATCCTATCTTGAGGGGCATCATCGCCAAGAACATCACATCACCACCCCCGACAAGAGAGACATAATCACATGGGTATGGGCACTCCCCTTGGCAACTGCCAAGCTTGGGGGAGTGCCCCGGTATCGTATCACCATCACTTTTATCTTTACCGTTTTCCTTAGTTCGATCCTTTTGGTAATATCAATATCTAGTAGAATAAAAGTTCTTATTATGATCTAGTCGTGAGTTTTGCTTTATAATCCTTCTATGTAATTGAGTCTGTGAGGTATATAATAAAGATTGAGTGTTGAGTCAAGGGCTTGATTATTTTGCCATGATCCTAAGGGAATAAAAGAAAAGAGAAAGAAATAAAAAGAAACAAAGAGATCATGTGAGTCTTATGGAGAGTAATGAGCTCACATAGAAAAAGGTATGATGAATAAAAGTTGTTGAGGGTTGACAAACATAGTTTTGGTCATCGTTGCAATTAATAGGAAGTAATAAAGAAAGAGAGGTCTTCACATATAAATATACTATCTTGGACATCTTTTATGATTGTGAGCACTCATTAAAATATGACATGCTAAAGAGTTGACGTTGGACAAGGAAGACAACGTAATGGGTTATGTTTTCTTACATCTGAGATAAATTATATTGTCATGGATCATCCAACATGGTTGAGCTTGTCTTTCCCCCTCATGCTAGCCAAATCCATCGCACCAAGTAGAGATACTACGTGTGCTTCCAAATACTCTTAAACCAGTTTTGCCATGAGAGTCCACCATACCTACCTATGGATTGAGTAAGATCCTCTAAGTAAGTTGTCATCGATGCAAGCAATAAAAATTGCTCTCTAAATATGTATGACTTATTAGTGTGGGAGAAAATAAACTTTATACGATCGTGTGATATGGAAGAAATAAAAGCGACAGGCTGCATAATAAAGGTCCATATCATAAGTGGAAATATAAAGTGACGTTCTTTCGCATTAAGATTTTGTGCATCCAACCATAAAAGAACATGACAACCTCTGCTTCCCTCTGTGAAGGGCTTATCTTTTACGTTTATCTCCTACATTGCATAAGAATCATGGTGATCTTCACCCTTCTTTTTTACATTTTATCCTTTGGCAAGCACAGTATGTTGGAAAGATCCTGGTATATATGGCTAATTGGATGTGAGTTTTCATGAAATATTACCGTTGACATTACCCTTGAGGTAAAACGTTGGGAGGAAAAAGTATAAGCCCATATCTTTCTCTGTGTTCGATCAAAACTCCATACCCATAAGTATTGTGTGAGTGTTAGCAATTGTGAAAGACTATATGATAGTTGAGTATGTGGACTTGCTGACAAGCTCTTATACATTAACTCTTTCCTATGTTATGATAAATTGCAATTGCTCCAATGACTGAGATTATAGTTTGTTAGTTTTCAATGAAGTTTACGATTCATACTTGAAATTGTGATCGAATTATTACTCTAGCATAAGAAATCATATGACAAGAATTATATAAGTTGCTGTTCTAAGAATGATCATGATGCCCTCATGTCCGTATTTTATTTTTATCGACACCTCTATCTCTAAACATGTGGACATATTTTTCGATTTCGGCTTTTCGCTTGAGGACAAGCGAGGTCTAAGCTTGGGGGAATTGATACGTCCATTTTGCATCATGATTTTATATCGATATTTATTGTATTATGGGCTGTTATTACACATTATGTCAGAATACTTATGCCTATTCTCTATTATTTTACAAGGTTTACATGAAGAGGGAGAATGCCGGCAACTAGGATTCTGGGCTGGAAAAGGGGCAAATATTGGAGACCTATTCTGCACAGCTCCAAATGTCATGAAACTTCACGGAAGACGTTTTCAGAAAATATAAAAAATACTCAATGGAAGAGATTCACCAGGGGGGTCACAGGGGGCGCGCCCTACCCCCCACCCTCGTGGGCCCCCAGGTGGCACTCCGGTGGCCATCTTCTGCTATATGAAGTCTTTTGATGGGAAAAAATAATAAGCAATCTTCTCGGACGAAACTCCGCCGCCACGAGGCGGAATCTTTGTGGAACCAATCTAGGGCTCTGGCGGAGTTGTTCCTCCCGGGGAAACTTCTCTCCCGAAGGGGGAAATCATCGCCATCGTCATCACCAACGCTCCTCTCATCGGAAGAGGGCAATCTCCATCAACATCTTCATCAGCACCATCTCCTCTCAAAACCCTAGTTCATCTCTTGTATCTAATTCTTGTCTCCAAGTCCGGGATTGGTGCTAGTAGGTTGCTAGTAGTGTTAATTACTCCTTGTAGTTGATGCTAGTTGGTTTATTTAGTGGAAGATCGTATGTTCAGATCCTATATGCATATTAATACCCCTCTGATTATGAACATGTTTATGCTTTGCGAGTAGTTACGTTTGTTCCTGAGGACATGGGAGAAGTCTTGCTATTAGTAGTCATGTGAATTTGGTATTCATTTGATAATTTGATGAGATGTATGTTGTCTCTCCTCTAGTGGTGTTATGTGAACGTCGACTACATAACACTTCACCATTATTTGGGCCTAGAGGAAGGCATTGGGAAGTAATAAGTAGATGATGGGTTGCTAGAGTGACAGAAGCTTAAACCCTAGTTTATGCGTTGCTTCGTAAGGGGCTGATTTGGATCCATATGTTTCATGCTATGGTTAGGTTTACCTTAATACTTTTGTTGTAGTTGCGGATGCTTGCAATAGAGGTTAATCATAAGTGGGATGCTTGTCCAAGTAAGGACAGTAGCCAAGCACCGGTCCACCCACATACCAAATTATCAAAGTACCGAACGCGAATCATATGAGTGTGATGAAAACTAGCTTGATGATATTCCTATGTGTCCTCGGGAGCGCTTTTCTCTATATAAGAGTTTGTCCGTGCTTGTCCTTTGCTACAAAAAGGATTGGGCCACCTTACTGCACTTTATTTACTTTTGTTACTTGTTGCTCGTTACAAATTATCCTATCACAAAACTATCTATTACCACTTGTTTCAGTACTTGCAGAGAATACCTTGCTGGAAACCGCTTATCATTTCCTTCTGCTCCTCGTTGGGTTCGACACTCTTACTTATTGAAAGGTCTATGATAGATCCCCTATACTTCTGGGTCATCTGCCGCCGTGGGACAGCCAGAGCCTTAGTGTGTGGGAGCCACCTACCGGAGCCATCGCGAGTGTGACCCTCCACCGCGGGAGCCGCCATGGGACAGCCGGAGCCTCCGCGGGCGTGAGCTGCCGCCCTGCCCATCCCCGCCCTCTGCCCGCCGATCCTATTCTCCGCCTTCCTCTGCTCCTCCTCTGCCGCCGACGATCTCATCTGAGCCAGTAAGTTTTCTTTACATTCAAGTGTGCATTGTTTGAACAACGTGCTTGTGGTTCTGTTCTTTCCACACAAGATAATCTGATACATACATGATCCTTCTGGTTATGATTATTTTAGTCATACATACATGATTCTTCCACACAGCAGGAACAATTATTCTGGAACAATTGCCGTATGTGAATTATCATGATCCAACGCCAATGCCACACTCAGGGCTAAAAGGGTTACAGTTTATGAGGACTTATTGAATTAGTGAGGATTTCAGAAATTTGTAGTCCAAGCAACTCATATATTTGAAGTTTTGTTTCTTACCTTCCCATCCCATTGTGTTGCTATGCTCCTGAAGTTGCCTAACTACAGGAAAGGAGACCAAAGTTTTGCTATATTGGCTTATCCACAATAGTATCGAGAGCGATGTTTTGTTTTGTCACAACTACTCAAATATATAATCTAAATAATATAAATAGATAATTTGCACATTGTAGTTTGAGTTAAAAAATACCACATTGTAGTTTCAATTAAAATTTTTAAAAAAGACCACGTGTTTTGTTGTTTCAAGAGATTGAGTCATGGGCTGTGAGCAAGCATTATATATTGACATGAAAGGTAGATCTATTTAGATCATGAAGGTTTGCGTAACGTGATGCAAAGGCCGTATGCATCAACGAGGCGAAGGTGGGGCCTAGCAGGATGGGTTGAGAGGAGGCGGTGGAGAGAGGAAATGGGAGAGGCGGATGGTGAATATACACTACAAAAAATACACTTTCGTGATGATACGTGTTTGTCACAGTAGGTCACTTTTTTTGTCATGCATGTACATCCATGACAAATTTATGACAGAATCAAGATAGTCATACCTGTGCTGTCGTAGAAGTGTTCCATGACATTACCAAAATTATCATCACGGAAGTGTCCACTTCCATGATGATAAATCGCGCATCACAGAAGTGCTTTCGTCAAGGGTGACCGACACGTGGCATCCACCGTAACGGAACGCCGTTAAGCTATAAGGTCGGGTTATAGATCCGATAACCCGTTAATAGCCCCGACCAATGGGGATTTTCCACATGTAAAATCATCATTGGCTAGAGGAAACACGTGTCGGCTCATCGTCGGGACGGATGTCAACCCCTCACTTGACAGAAGGCGCTTATGATACGTCGACACGTGGCACGACCCAACAAGTTTAAATGGGCCGGCCCAACTAAAGGCCCACAAGATTTTGCGGACCATAATGGGCCGGCCAAGCTAAAGGCCCACAAGATTTTGCGGACCATAATGGGCTGGCCCAGCTAAAGGCCCACAAGATTTTATTGTGTTAAATCTTTTATGGATACCGATGTTTTCCGTAAATTTAGCACTAAATATGGACTTGAATCTAAGATAGTAGCTTCTTTCTGTGAATCTTTTGCTACTTATGTTGATCCCCCCAAGGAGAAGTGGTTTAAATATCATCCTCCCATAGAAGTAAAAGTAGCTGCACCTATTAAAGTTGAAGAAAAGATTGTCACTTATAATGATCCTATTGTTCCTATTTCTTATGTTGAGAAACCACCTTTTCCTGTTAAGATAAAGGATCATGCTAAAGCTTCAACTATGGTTCGTAAAAGCAATAATAAAACTTATACACCTCATGAGAAAATTAAAGTTGAACCTGATATTGCTATTGTTAAAGATCTCTTGTCTGGTAATATTGATGGGCATGTTATTTATTTCTGTGATGAAACTGCTGGAATTGCTAAACCTTGTGCTAAAGATAAACCTAGACATGTGGTAGGCATGCCTGTTATTTCTGTTAAAATAGAAGATCATTGTTATCATGGCTTATGTGATATGGGTGCCAGTGCTAGTGCAATACCTATTAGCCTATATAGAGAAATCATGCATGATATTGCACCTCTTGATTTAGAAGATATCACTACTAGGGAAAACCCTAGCAGCAGCGCTGGTTTTGTGCTCACTAGTAGCGCGGGTAGGCGCGCTACTAATAAGGCGCTATAGCTATTGCTTAGCAGAAACGCGTGCCCGCACGCGCTACTGCTAGGACAAATAGCTGCAGCGTTTGTTCACTCCCACGCTACTGCTATTATAACTACTGGCAGCGTGTTTTCTCTCCATCGCTACTAGTATTCTTTTTTATTTTTTTATTTTTAGTGTATTTATGCGCCATTGTACAAATATTGGTACAATACCAGTTATGAGGTTTACATCATTATGTCCATAATAGTGTGTCAAATGAAGGTGGATTAGGTTCAAGTGGAGGCAATATGTGCTGCATGTCAAAAGTATACTACTAATCCAAACTTGATAAGTATGGACTAGTAGTACTTTCGATGTGCACCACATGTTGCCTCCACTTGAATCTAATCTGCCAGCACAAGCTATTTAATCATCATCATAGTCATTACCACCAATAGTATTTATTTAATCACCACTAACACTAGCTAATAATAATCATCATAGTCATTACCACCAACACTAGCTATTTTATCATCATAGTAATAGTGTAGCACATCATCATCCTGAAACTCATTTCTAGCTAGCTAATCACTCCTGCTACTCTCTCTTAGCTAAAATAACATAAAACATGTGTAGCTCTCCTCCTTGATCAAGTTGGAGAATGCAGATGAACCTGTCTCCTAATCGTGGGTAGCGCATCTGTTTGCTGCCCCCTAGTACTTCTCTGCTCTTCTCCATCACACATTTGGTCCAGTCTTGCACTATTAAGCATCCAGCGCTAATCTTGAATGCACTAAAGTAATCTGTAGGATATCTTGGCCGTAAGCTAATAATACTCATGGTACCTTTATCTCGATCCCATAAGGCAAAACATTCATCGGGAGGCCCTGTTGAAGAACATCGTATGGTAACATACTTAGCAATGAAGTTTAGCTTCAAAAATAATGTATGGAAAAGATGCACGGGGACAAATAGTAAAAATCTTACCATCCTTCCTAAATAGATGTGACCGTAGTTCATTACGAACACTATTGGTCGCACGTTTTCAGTACTAACATTTCTAAATGCAGGAAGAAAATTTGTCTTGACAGTATCAAGATCCTCAAGCCATGAAACATAATGACTTAGCTCCTCACAGTTTAGTTCAGCCTCGGGACAGTAGTAGGTCCTGTCTACCAAGCGCTGGACATGTTTGCTTGCACCGAAATAAGCTGACAATACAAATTAGTTGTCAACTATTTTTGAATAAACAATATCAAAGACATAAATATGGTTGAGAAACTTACATAATGGTATAACTGTAGGCGTCTGCACATCGACCCAGATGTTGGTATTACCTTCAATATAATCTTCCGGACGAATATCAAAGGTGATAACCATATCAGGCTCAAATGCATAAGTCTTGCATAGTGCTTGCCATGTTTTGCATCCAAAATAGGTGTAGTCGTCTGAATTGTATAATATTGTGTGGAAAATATAACCACGCTCGGTCTTCAAGTAAACTTTCTTTTCCTCCATAGTACGACTGAAACCTATCTTATCCAATACAAAAACTCTTGCATGGCAGGGGATACGCTAGTAGAATAGTAAAAAAAGACTTGTCATGCTTAATGTCATGCTTAAATTACAAGTTGAAGCAAATGAAGCAAATGTCATGCTTAATTACGAAAAAAGACTTGTCGTTGTGACTTACTGTATCCACTTCGAAGTTCTCGTCCAGCTTGATGCTGAAGCGCCTATCATCATCTAGGAAGATTCCGTCGCACAGGCCGCGCTCGTCTTCGCAGTATTTGCAAATACCGAAATCCTTTTCGTCGTCACACATTTCCTATGTTCATAGTTAAAACATTAATTGAAAATCGATCGAAGACAACTACCAGGATACTCAACACACTAATCCGGGGCACTCGATATTTCCTACATCTTCTGGCACAAGTCATGCCAAAATTCATGAAAAAATCCGGCATGACCTTTGCTAAAATAGGAAATATCAAGCGCCTGAAATTTGCCGGAACGGAAATGAATCAACACTCCGGCAAAACATAGGCCACTCGGAGGTGTAACCTACAAACATGACCGGCCACTTGGGCAAGCACATATCCTATTTGAGCAACATAAGATATACATTTCAAAATATCTTATAGGACTCAAATTAGCATGCATTCATAAGCAAAAGTAAATCATCTCATGCATCCATACATCGTCGAATATTATCACTAATACATCCCGAATATTGTCATACATATAACATCTCTAATACAACTAAAACCCTAGCAACGACGGGTATCGGCGCGGGCGGTGGACACCCACAGAGAAGGAACCATCACGGGATCATAGCTCTAGTGAGATCCCTGGAGAACCTGCCAGGTATTGGAGAACCTGTGCTCCAACGCAAACAAGTAGCAACGGACGTGCGCGTCCTCCTCACTAACACGGTGACGCACCACCTCCGCGGGGTCCTCGAGCCTTTGGACCGTCACTGGCCCACGCGACCGCCACCAAAGAAGGTTCGGGTCAACGACAGGCTGGCTCCTCACCAACCTGTGCCCCCCGGTAGGTAGCGCCTCCCAGTACCACCCCGGCGGAGCCCAGTCCCAGACATGGCCCATCTGGTCAAGCAGGTGTCGTCCTCTGCCGACTCGATGATGAGGATGCGGTATAGGCATCGTCCACATCGATGCGGGAAAAATTGCTTTAACTAAAAAAATAGCAACAAGTTCTTATTAACTAGTTCTATTAATTCAACTAGTTCTTATTAAAAATAAACTTACTATAAATAAAAATAAACTAGTACCTAATTAGTACCTAGTTCTTACTAACTAATTAGTACCTCGGAACTACTGCCCTAATTACCATCTAATTTGATGAAGCTAGGGGTGGAAAGTGGTAGCGGATATTCCAATTATCCAACTATAAAGTGAAATAAGTGGTCAAATTTTACTCGTTTTATGATTCATCTTAGAAATTTGATTCATTTCCACCCTTAGATGAAACCTAACTCATTTGAGCCGCATCCGCATCCGATTCGTTTACACCCTTACATGAACCCTAACTAATTTGATGCAACTAAAATATAAAGAAACCCTAGGCAGAGGTAGGGGAGAGGGAGGAGCAGGCATGCTCACCTCGGTTGCCTACAACGAGGGAGGGGCAGGCGGCATCGAGGTCGGGTCGGGGCTCGGGCACGTGGAGGATGGCGGATGGCGGCATCGAGGTCGGGGTCGGGGCGGCGTCCGGGGCGGCGTTGAGGTCGGGGCGGGGCGGCGTTGAATCTGGGGTCGGGGGCGGCGTAGAGGGTGTGCGGAGAGCGCGCGGCGGCCGACGGGCGACATTGGCGGTGAGAGTGGAGAGCTGGATTTGGGGGAAGTGGACGTGCGGAAGGACGAACCCCATGGTTAAGTCAGAAGTGGCAGTTGCGCATTCCAGAAAGAGCGCTACTGCTACGTTAGCTACATCGTGTTTTGGGATACACGCTACTGCTACTCCTTTCTCTTTTCCCCCTTTTTCATTTAGTTTTCTTCACATTTTATTTTTTTTTCCTTTCACCTTATTCTATTTCTTTCATTTTCAATTACCTTTCTATGTGCTTTCCATTTAATTTTATATCCTTTAGCAGTAGCGAGTTTAGATTAAAACGCGCTGCTACAAAGAAAGTAGCGGTAGCGCGGTTCGATATAGGTCGCTACTACTATGAGTAGCCTATCGGCTAAGCCGTTGGAATTTTAGTAGTAATGTGTTTAGAACAAGACGCGCTACTGCTAAAACTTTATCTACAGCGCGGTTTGCACAGGCGCGCTACTTCTACTTCGCACCAGCGTGCTTCTTTGACCCGCGCTATTGCTAAAGTTCTGTGTATAAGGTTTTCCCTAGTAGTGTATTGATGTCACAATTAAACTTGCCAATAGAGATACTATTTCACCAATGGGAATTGTTAGAGATGGTGAAGTATTGTGTGGGAAAACTAAATATCCTGCTGATTTTCTTGTTCCTGGTTCCCCACAAGATAGCTTTTGTCCCATTATTTTTGGTAGACCCTTCTTAAATACTGTTAATGCTACCATAGATTGCAAAAGGGATGTTGTTAATATCGGTTTAGATGATATGACTCATGAATTTAATTTCTCTAAATTTAGTAGACAACACCGTGAAGAAGAATTACCTAGTAAGGATGAAATTATTGGTCTTGCTTCTATTGTCATACCTCCTAGTGATCCCTTAGAGCAATATTTGCTAGACCATGAAAATGAAATGTTTATGATTGGAATAAGGGAAATAGACGAAGTATTCTTTAAACAGGAACCTATTCTGAAACACAATTTGCCTATTGAAATCCTAGGTGATCCTCCTCCACCCAAGGGTGATCCCGTGTTTGAGCTTAAACCGTTACCTAATACTCTTAAATATGCTTATCTTGATGAGAGAAAGATATATTCTGTTATTATTAGTGCTAAGCTTTCAGAGCATGAGGAGGAGAGATTATTGAAAACTCTGAAGAAGCACCGTGCTGCTATTGGGTATACTCTTGATGATCTTAAGGGAATTAGTCCCACTCTATGTCAACATAAAATTAATTTGGAAGAAGATGCTAAACCAGTTCGTGATCATCAACGACGGCTGAATCCTAAAATGAAAGAAGTGGTAAGAAAGGAAATACTAAAGCTCCTTGAGGCAGATATAATCTATCACGTTGCTGATAGTCAGTGGGTAAGTCCTGTCCTTTGTGTCCCTAAGAAGGGAGGTATTACTGTCGTTCCTAATGATAAAGATGAACTGATTCCTCAAAGAATTATTATAGGTTATAGGATGGTAATTGATTTCCGCAAATTAAATAAGGCAACTAAAAAGGATCATTACCCCTTACCTTTTATCGATCAAATGCTAGAAAGATTATCCAAACTTACACATTTTTTCTTTCTACATGGTTATTCTGATTTCTCTCAAATACCTATGCCAGCCAAAGATCAATCAAAGACTACTTTTACTTGCCCTTTTGGTACTTTTGCTTATAGACGTATGACTTTTGGTTTATGTAATGCACCTGCTACCTTTCAAAGATGCATGATGGCTATATTCTCTGACTTTTGTGAAAAGATCTGTGAGGTTTTCATGGACGATTTCTCTGTCTATGGATCTTATTTTGATGATTGCTTGAGCAACCTTGATCGAGTTTTGTAGAGATGTGAAGAAACTAATCTTGTCTTGAATTGGGAAAAGTACCACTTTATGGTTAATGAAGGTATTGTCTTGAGGCACAAAGTCTCTGAAAGAGGTATTGAGGTTGATAAAGCCAAGGTTGATGCTATTGAGAAGATGCCATGTCCCAAGGACATCAAAGGTATAAGAAGTTTCCTTGGTCATGCCAGATTTTATAGGAGGTTCATTAAGGACTTCTCAAAAATTTCTCGGCCTCTGACTAATTTCTTACAAAAAGATATACCATTTGTTTTTGATGATGATTGTGTAGAAGCATTCGAAATTCTTAAGAAAGCATTGATCTCTGCACCTATTGTTCAGCCACCTGACTGGAATTTACCCTTTGAAATTTTGTGTGATGCTAGTGATTATGTTGTAGGTGATGTTCTAGGGCAAAGAGTTGATAAGAAATTAAATGTTATTCAATATGCTAGTAAAACCCTAGACAATGCTCAAAGAAATTATGCTACCACTGAAAAAGAATTCTTAGCCGTTGTATTTGCTTGTGATAAGTTCAGACCTTATATTGTTGATTCTAAAGTAACTATTCACACTGGTCATGCTGCTATTAAATATCTCATGGAAAAGAAAGATGCTAAACCTAGACTTATTAGATGGGTTCTCTTGCTACAAGAATTTGACTTACATATTGTTGATAGAAAGGGAGCTGAGAACCCCATTGCAGACAACTTGTCTAGGTTAGAAAATGTGCTTGATGACCCACTTCCTATTGATGATAGCTTCCTTGATGAGCAATTAAATGTCATAAATGCTTCTCATAATGCTCCATGGTATGCTAATTATGCTAATTACATTGTTTCTATGTTTATACCACCTAGTTTCACATACCAGCAAAAGGAAAAGTTCTTCTATGATTTGACGCATTACTTTTGGGATGACCCACGTCTTTATAAAGAAGGAGTAGATGGTGTTATTAGACGTTGTGTACCTGGGCATGAAAAGGAACAGATCCTACGCAAGTGTCACTCTGAAGATTATGGAGGACACCATGCTGGAGATAGAACTGCACATAAGGTATTGGAATATGGTTTTTATTGGCCTACTCTCTTCAAGGATGCCCGTAAGTTTGTCTTATCTTGTGATGAATGTGAAAGAATTGGTAATATTAGTAGACGTCAAGAAATGCCTATGAACTATTCACTCGTTATTGAACTATTTGATGTTTGGGGCTTTGACTATATGGGACCTTTTCCTTCCTCTAATGGATATACACATATTCTAGTTGCTGTTGATTACGTTACTAAGTGGGTAGAAGCTATTCCAACTAGTAGTGCTGATCATAACACTTCTATTAAAATGCTTAAAGAAGTTATTTTTCCAAGATTTGGAGTCCCTAGATATTTAATGACTGATGGTGGTTCACATTTTATTCATGGTGCTTTCCGTAAAATGCTTGCTAAATATGATGTTAATCATAGAATTGCATCTCCTTATCACCCATAGTCTAGTGGTCAAGTAGAATTGAGTAATAGAGAGATCAAATTAATTTTGCAAAAGACTATTAATAGATCTAGAAAAAATTGGTCCAAGAAACTTGATGATGCATTATGGGCTTATAGAACTGCATATAAAAATCCTATGGATATGTCTCCGTATAAAATGGTTTATGGAAAAGCATGTCACTTACCTCTCGAACTAGAACACAAGGCATATTGGGCTATTAAAGAGCTCAATTATGATTTTAAACTTACCGGTGAGAAGAGGTTATTTGATATTAGCTCACTTGATGAATGGAGAACCCAAGCCTATGAAAATGCCAAGTTGTTTAAAGAAAAAGTTAAAAGATGGCATGACATAAGGATACAATAGCGTGAGTTTAATGTAGGTGACTATGTATTGCTATACAACTCTCGTTTAAGATTTTTTGCAGGAAAACTTCTCTCTAAATGGGAAGGTCCTTACGTTATCGAGGAGGTCTATCATTCCGGTGCCATAAAAATCAACAACTTCGAAGGCACAAATCCGAAGGTGGTGAACGGTCAAAGAATCAAACATTATATCTTGGGTAATCCCATAAATGTTGAAACCAATGTTATTGATGTTGGGGATCGCAGCAGAAATTTAAAATTTTCTACGCATCACCAAGATCAATCTATGGAGTAATCTAGCAACGAGGGGAAGGGGAGTGCATGTACATACCCTTGTAGATCGCTAAGCGGAAGCGTTACTAGAACGCGGATGAGGTAGTCGTACTCGTAGCGATTCAGATTGCGGTCGATTCCGATCTACGCTCCGAACAACGACGCCTCCGCGTTCAACACAGGTGCAGCCCGGTGACATCTCCCATGCCTTGATCCAGCAAGGAGAGAGGGAGAGGTTGGGGACGACTCCGTCCAGCAGCAGCACGACGGCGTGGTGGTGGAGGAGGAGCGCGGTACTCCAGCAGGGCTTCGCCAAGCACTATGAGAGACGAGGAGTGAGAGAGGTAGGGCTGCGCCATGAGGGAGAGAGACTCATGTGTTATGCAGCCCCAAAACCTCCACTATATATAGGGGCAAGGGCAAGGGGAGGCGCCCTAGGGTTTCCCCTAGGGGGCGGCGGCCAGGGCAGATGGGATCTCCCCCTTGGGTGACTTGGCCCCCAAGCCAGGAGGTGGGAACCCTAGATGGGGCACCCCAAACCCCCTGGTCACGTGGGAATAGGTGAGGGAGGCGCACAGCCCCTTAGTGGGCTGGTTTACCCCCTTCCCTTGGCCCATGAAGGCCCCCAACACTTGCCGGGGCTCCCGAAACACCTTTCGGTCATGCCGGTCATCACCCGGTACCTCCGGAACACATCCGGACTCCAAAACCCTTCGTCCAATATATCAATCTTCACCTCCGGACCATTCCGGAACTCCTCATGACATCCAGGATCTCATCCAGGTCTCCAAACAACATTCGTTAACCGCGTACATACCTTCCCTATAACCCTAGCATCATCGAACCTTAAGTGCGTAGACCCTACGGGCTCGGGAATCATGCAGACATAACCGAGACATCTCGCTGGTAAATAACCAACAGCGGGATCTGGATACCCATGTTGGCTCCCACATGTTCCACGATGATCTCATCGGATGAACCACGATGTCAAGGATTCAGTCAATCCCGTATATAATTCCCTTTGTCTACCGGTATAGTACTTGCCCGAGATTCGATCGTCGGTATCCCGATACGTTGTTCAATCTCGTTACCGGCAAGTCTCTTTACTCGTTCTATAGCACATCATCCCATGATCAACTCCTTGGTCACATTGTGCACATTATGATGATGTCCTACCGAGTGGGCCCAGAGATACCTCTCCATTTACACGAAGTGACAAATCCCAGTCTCGATTCGTGCCAACCCAACAGACACTTTCAGAGATACCCGTAGTGCACCTTTATAGCCACCCAGTTACCTTGTGGCGTTTGGTACACCCAAAGCATTCCTACGGTATCCGGGAGTTGCACAATCTCATGGTCTAAGGAAATGATACTTGACATTAGAAAAGCTTTAGCAGACGAACTATACGATCTTGTGCTAGGCTTAGGATTGGGTCTTGTCCATCACATCATTCTCCTAATGATGTGATCCCGTTATCAATGACATCCAATGTCAATGGTCAGGAAACCGTAACCATCTATTGATCAACGAGCTAGTCAACTAGAGGCTTACTAGGGACATGGTGTTGTCTATGTATCCACACATGTATTATGGTTTCCGGTCAATACAATTATAGCATGAACAATAGACAATTATCATGAACTAGGAAATACAATAATAACCATTTTATTATTGCCTCTAGGGCATATTTCCAACAATTGAAACCATAACCCCGGAGGAATACCTAAGGGACACTTTCTGGAACGTTTCAGACTCGAAAAGGAATAGGTATGTGGTACGGTAAGTAAACTGACTCCAAAACAGTTTTTAAGGCAATATTTCTCCGTTTTGAAATATTTAGAAAAATAGAAAAATAAGAAGCAGTCCGGGAAGGACACGAGGGCTCCACGAGGGTGGAGGGCGCGCCCAACCCCCCTGGGCGCGCCCCCCTACCTCGTGGGCACCTCGTGTGCTCTCCGGACTCCGTTTTCGTACACGACACGTATTTTGGTCGGTAAAAAATCATTATATAATCTACCGGGGGTTTTGACTCCCGTATCATGCAATTATCCTCTATTTGTGTTTCGAGCTGTTGCTGCTGCAGATTAGAGAAAGATGTCTTCGCAAGAGTCAGTCGGGGAGAGCCGGGTGTCTCATCCGGCACCAAGAGCAACGACAAACAACAATGCTGATCTCTTTGGGCCAGCAACAGAGGAAGAGATGGAGGCTGATTTGAAGAGGATAGATGCCATGGAAGAGGATCAAGAAGTCACTTCCTGCCTCCAAGCTGGATTCACAATGGGAGAACTGCAGAGCTTGGCTATTCCAAACTCGGTTATCCCTTCCAATGTTAGATTTCTTTCTTATGAGAATATGAAAAAGAGTGTCACTGGTTCTCCCGCAGCTATGCAGCACCCTTGGGTGCAGGGAGCTTTGGTTGTTACAGAAAAACTCCGAAAGGAAATAATGGACCTCAAGCAGCAAGTCAACAAGCTCGAGGAGGAGAATCCTATCTTGAGGGGCATCATCGCCAAGAACATCACATCACCACCCCCGACAAGAGAGACATAATCACATGGGTATGGGCACTCCCCTTGGCAACTGCCAAGCTTGGGGGAGTGCCCCGGTATCGTATCACCATTACTTTTATCTTTACCGTTTTCCTTAGTTCGATCCTTTTGGTAATATCAATATCTAGTAGAATAAAAGTTCTTATTATCATCTAGTCGTGAGTTTTGCTTTATAATCCTTCTATGTAATTGAGTCTGTGAGGTATATAATAAAGATTGAGTGTTGAGTCAAGGGCTTGATTATTTTGCCATGATCCTAAGGGAATAAAAGAAAAGAGAAAGAAATAAAAAGAAACAAAGAGATCATGTGAGTCTTATGGAGAGTAATGAGCTCACATAGAAAAAGGTATGATGAATAAAAGTTGTTGAGGGTTGACAAACATAGTTTTGGTCATCGTTGCAATTAATAGGAAGTAATAAAGAAAGAGAGGTCTTCACATATAAATATACTATCTTGGACATCTTTTATGATTGTGAGCACTCATTAAAATATGACATGCTAAAGAGTTGACGTTGGACAAGGAAGACAACGTAATGGGTTATGTTTTCTTACATCTGAGATAAATTATATTGTCATGGATCATCCAACATGGTTGAGCTTGTCTTTCCCCCTCATGCTAGCCAAATCCATCGCACCAAGTAGAGATACTACGTGTGCTTCCAAATACTCTTAAACCAGTTTTGCCATGAGAGTCCACCATACCTACCTATGGATTGAGTAAGATCCTCTAAGTAAGTTGTCATCGATGCAAGCAATAAAAATTGCTCTCTAAATATGTATGACTTATTAGTGTGGGAGAAAATAAACTTTATACGATCGTGTGATATGGAAGAAATAAAAGCGACAGGCTGCATAATAAAGGTCCATATCATAAGTGGAAATATAAAGTGACGTTCTTTCGCATTAAGATTTTGTGCATCCAACCATAAAAGAACATGACAACCTCTGCTTCCCTCTGTGAAGGGCTTATCTTTTACGTTTATCTCCTACATTGCATAAGAATCATGGTGATCTTCACCCTTCTTTTTTACATTTTATCCTTTGGCAAGCACAGTATGTTGGAAAGATCCTGGTATATATGGCTAATTGGATGTGAGTTTTCATGAAATATTACCGTTGACATTACCCTTGAGGTAAAACGTTGGGAGGCAAAAGTATAAGCCCATATCTTTCTCTGTGTTCGATCAAAACTCCATACCCATAAGTATTGTGTGAGTGTTAGCAATTGTGAAAGACTATATGATAGTTGAGTATGTGGACTTGCTGACAAGCTCTTATACATTAACTCTTTCCTATGTTATGATAAATTGCAATTGCTCCAATGACTGAGATTATAGTTTGTTAGTTTTCAATGAAGTTTACGATTCATACTTGAAATTGTGATCGAATTATTACTCTAGCATAAGAAATCATATGACAAGAATTATATAAGTTGCTGTTCTAAGAATGATCATGATGCCCTCATGTCCGTATTTTATTTTTATCGACACCTCTATCTCTAAACATGTGGACATATTTTTCGATTTCGGCTTTTCGCTTGAGGACAAGCGAGGTCTAAGCTTGGGGGAATTGATACGTCCATTTTGCATCATGATTTTATATCGATATTTATTGTATTATGGGCTGTTATTACACATTATGTCAGAATAGTTATGCCTATTCTCTATTATTTTACAAGGTTTACATGAAGAGGGAGAATGCTGGCAACTGGGATTCTGGGCTGGAAAAGGGGCAAATATTGGTGACCTATTCTGCACAGCTCCAAATGTCATGAAACTTCACGGAAGACGTTTTCAGAATATATAAAAAATACTCAATGGAAGAGATTCACCAGGGGGGTCACAGGGGGCGCGCCCTACCCCCCACCCTCATGGGCCCCCAGGTGGCACTCCGGTGGCCATCTTCTGCTATATGAAGTCTTTCGATGGGAAAAAATAATAAGCAATCTTCTTGGACGAAACTCCGCCGCCACGAGGCGGAATCTTTGTGGAACCAATCTAGGGCTCTGGCGGAGTTGTTCCTCCCGGGGAAACTTCTCTCCCGAAGGGGGAAATCATCGCCATCGTCATCACCAACGCTCCTCTCATCGGAAGAGGGCAATCTCCATCAACATCTTCATCAGCACCATCTCCTCTCAAAACCCTAGTTCATCTCTTGTATCTAATTCTTGTCTCCAAGTCCGGGATTGGTGCTAGTAGGTTGCTAGTAGTGTTAATTACTCCTTGTAGTTGATGCTAGTTGGTTTATTTAGTGGAAGATCGTATGTTCAGATCCTATATGCATATTAATACCCCTCTGATTATGAACATGTTTATGCTTTGCGAGTAGTTACGTTTGTTCCTGAGGACATGGGAGAAGTCTTGCTATTAGTAGTCATGTGAATTTGGTATTCATTTGATAATTTGATGAGATGTATGTTGTCTCTCCTCTAGTGGTGTTATGTGAATGTCGACTACATAACACTTCACCATTATTTGGGCCTAGAGGAAGGCATTGGGAAGTAATAAGTAGATGATGGGTTGCTAGAGTGACAGAAGCTTAAACCCTAGTTTATGCGTTGCTTCGTAAGGGGCTGATTTGGATCCATATGTTTCATGCTATGGTTAGGTTTACCTTAATACTTTTGTTGTAGTTGCGGATGCTTGCAATAGAGGTTAATCATAAGTGGGATGCTTGTCCAAGTAAGGACAGTAGCCAAGCACCGGTCCACCCACATACCAAATTATCAAAGTACCGAACGCGAATCATATGAGTGTGATGAAAACTAGCTTGATGATATTCCTATGTGTCCTCGGGAGCGCTTTTCTCTATATAAGAGTTTGTCCATGCTTGTCCTTTGCTACAAAAAGGATTGGGCCACCTTACTGCACTTTATTTACTTTTGTTACTTGTTGCTCGTTACAAATTATCCTATCACAAAACTATCTGTTACCACTTGTTTCAGTACTTGCAGAGAATACCTTGCTGGAAACCGCTTATCATTTCCTTCTGCTCCTCGTTGGGTTCGACACTCTTACTTATTGAAAGGTCTATGATAGATCCCCTATACTTCTGGGTCATCTGCCGCCATGGGACAGCCAGAGCCTTAGTGTGTGGGAGCCACCTACCGGAGCCATCGCGAGTGTGACCCGCCACCGCGGGAGCCGCCATGGGACAGCCGGAGCCGCCGCGGGCGTGAGCTGCCGCCCTGCCCATCCCCGCACTCTGCCCGCCGATCCTATTCTCCGCCTTCCTCTGCTCCTCCTCTGCCGCCGACGATCTCATCTGAGCCAGTAAGTTTTCTTTACATTCAAGTGTGCATTGTTTGAACAACGTGCTTGTGGTTCTGTTCTTTCCACACAAGATAATCTGATACATACATGATCCTTCTGGTTATGATTATTTTAGTCATACATACATGATTCTTCCACACAGCAGGAACAATTATTCTGGAACAATTGCCGTATGTGAATTATCATGATCCAACGCCAATGCCACACTCAGGGCTAAAAGGGTTACAGTTTATGAGGACTTATTGAATTAGTGAGGATTTCAGAAATTTGTAGTCCAAGCAACTCATATATTTGAAGTTTTGTTTCTTACCTTCCCATCCCATTGTGTTGCTATGCTCCTGAAGTTGCCTAACTACAGGAAAGGAGACCAAAGTTTTGCTATATTGGCTTATCCACAATAGTATCGAGAGCGATGTTTTGTTTTGTCACAACTACTCAAATATATAATCTAAATAATATAAATAGATAATTTGCACATTGTAGTTTGAGTTAAAAAATACCACATTGTAGTTTCAATTAAATTTTTTAAAAAAGACCACGTGTTTTGTTGTTTCAAGAGATTGAGTCATGGGCTGTGAGCAAGCATTATATATTGACATGAAAGGTAGATCTATTTAGATCATGAAGGTTTGCGTAACGTGATGCAAAGGCCGTATGCATCAACGAGGCGAAGGTGGGGCCTAGCAGGATGGGTTGAGAGGAGGCAGTGGAGAGAGGAAATGGGAGAGGCGGATGGTGAATATACACTACAAAAAATACACTTTCGTGATGATACGTGTTTGTCACAGTAGGTCACTTTTTTTGTCATGCATGTACATCCATGACAAATTTATGACAGAATCAAGATAGTCATACCTGTGCTGTCGTAGAAGTGTTCCATGACATTACCAAAATTATCATCACGGAAGTGTCCACTTCCATGATGATAAATCGCGCATCACAGAAGTGCTTTCGTCAAGGGTGACCGACACGTGGCATCCACCGTAACGGAACGCCGTTAAGCTATCAGGTCGGGTTATAGATCCGATAACCCGTTAATAGCCCCGACCAATGGGGATTTTCCACATGTAAAATCATCATTGGCTAGAGGAAACACGTGTCGGCTCATCGTCGGGACGGATGTCATCCCCTCACTTGACAAAAGGCGCTTATGATACGTCGACACGTGGCACGACCCAACAAGTTTAAATGGGCCGGCCCAACTAAAGGCCCACAAGATTTTGCGGACCATAATGGGCCGGCCAAGCTAAAGGTGGGCTGGCCCAGCTAAAGGCCCACAAGATTTTGCGACCCATAATGGGCCGGCCCAGGTAAAGGCCCACAAGATTTTCGTGTGCCATACACGGTGACTCTAGCCCATAATGAACATTAATTTTCTTTATACCCGTTAACGGCCCGTGATTTACATGGGCCGTTTCCAGCCCGTGTTAGCTTTTGGCCTATTGACGGCCCATACATTCTTGGGCTCCTTTTCGGCCCTCGATTACTTACGGTCCGTTACTGGCCTGTTCCCCTAATGGGCCAAATTCGGCCCATGGCAAGAGTCAGACCGTTACTGGCATGTTCCACTAATGGGCCAAATTCGGCCCATGGCAAGTGTCGGGCCGTTACTGGCATGTTACCCTAATGGGCCAAATTCGGCCCATGGCAAGAGTCAGCCCGTTACTGGCCTGTTACCCTAATGGGCCAAATTCGGCCCATGGCAAGAGTTGACCCGTTTCTGGCCTATTAACCCGTTGCGCCGTTTCCAGCCCGTCCTATATTCTGGCCCATTAACGACCCGTTATGCCTGTGACAAAATTAAGCCTTTGTTGTCCTACGGCCTGTTAACGGCCTGTTACCGTGTTGGGCCGATACCAATTACGCTCGATTATGGCCCATGTAGACCCATTTATCCGACGGCCTGAGGCCCACCGATTACAGGCCCATTTATCGACGGCCCGTAGGAGACCCATGGATCCTACGGCCCGTATATGGCCCATGGTAGTTGCGGCCACTAGCAAACCAGGGAAAAAGAAGACTAGAAAATAAATAAGGCCGAAACTAACGATAGGCTATTAAGGCGATTGCACAGATTACATCCACTCGGCATCAAAGATCGCCACCAGTGCAAATATAGGGAACACCCTACACTATACAAAAATGTCTTGCTATTTTCTTCAGGCGGTGGCTGCACGTTAAGAATAAATTTTGTATCGCACCAAAACAAATTACAACTATATAACAAAAGGAAGGTTGGCATAAAACTTAACATTGTTGCAGATAAATGCACCACCAGAAGTTCAGAAGCTTAGTTCATTTGACCTGACTGTTATGTTTTCATGCTGTATTGTCCGATGGAGCACCATAACCCTCGCCTTCATTTCCCCTAGGCTCCTGAACAACATAGAAAATGTCTGATAGTCTGGTTACAAAACCATGCATATCTTGACGAAATTGAGCAATGTTTCTCCTTGTTTCACAAAGGTTCTCTGTTAGGGAATGGACTTGTGTCTAGAGCGCAGATACACCATTGCTTTGAGCTTGCATATCTTGATCATGAGGCAATTTGGACGATATTGCCTTAACAACCAACCCAGTATTACGCAGGAACGTTCTTTTGGCACTTTTAGTGGACAGGTACTGACCCACTGCAGCAAGAGCTGACATTGCGGTTATAGTTGCCTCGCCACCTTCAGAAGGTGGCGGTTCCACCATCACTGGTAGAAAAAGGGCCTGTTGTCCCGGTTCGTAAGGGCCTTTTGTCCCGGTTCTGGAACCGGGACTAAAGGGTCGATACTAATGCCCTGTCCCTTTAGTCCCGGTTCAATCCAGAACCGGGACAGATGGGCCTCCACGTGGCCTGTGCGTGGAGCCCAGGCAGGAGACCCTTTGGTCCCGGTTGGTGGCACCAACCGGGACCAATAGGCATCCACGCGTCAGCATTTCTGTGGTTGGGGTTTTTGTTTTTTTTGAAAGGGGGGTGTTTGGGGGTTTTGGGGGGTTAATTTAGGTGTTTCATATATTGTGTTTGCTAGCTATAATTAATAGAGAGAAGTGTCCTCTCTTGTGTCCGTGCTTGGTCGACGCTACGTACTATACATACGTATAGAGAGGACTAGACACGCTAGCTAGTTAGTAAGCAAACGAAGGAAACAGAAGATCGTCACGAACATATATGCATACAGAGAGAAGTGATATCGACCACCTCTCCTTCTCCGAGAGATTGGTTGAACAACAAGTTCTCGTATATCTATCCGACACTACCGGCTACATATATACAATAATTATCTCTTACAAATATAATCATACGGACTCAGGGTCCACATAGAATTCTCCGTCTTCAGGGATCACGTGGTCAAGAAAGAATGCCGCCAATTCCTCTTGAATTGCTCACATGCGAGCTGGTGCTAGGAGTTCATCCCGCTTCCGAAACATCTAATTTAAAGAAGGGGGTCAATACATCTATATATGAATGAATGAAACTCAACACAAATGATGGTAATAAAATAAAATTGTGAATGTTGTTATTTACGTACTTCATATTGTTCGTCAGTGTAGCCCCGCTCACAGGTCGTGTGGCGGATGGACTCGCAAACGTAGTATCCACAGAAATCATTCCCTTGTTCCTGCCACAACCACTTTACAAGAAATAGAGGTCAATCAAACTGATAAGCAAGAATGCCAAATGGTATCTTCTTCTTTCGACCCCTCTCGACCCCTCGTCCCTCTCTCGACCCCTCGACGACCCTCGTCCCTGATAACATTTTTTTTCTCCCGTCGACCATTCTCGACCTCTCGTCCCCCTCTCGACCCCTCATCATCATCTATCACCCCCCTCATTTTCTTTAGCATATCTCCATGAACAAAAAAATAATTCATATGTAGAAAAAATGCTATATTAACATACATACATATGAGCATATACAGAGAGCATATACATAGCCAAATCCATATACAGAGAGCATACACATACATACATACATACATACATACATACATACATATGAGCATATACATACATACATAGCCAAATTCAAATACATATGAGCATATACATATACACATATGAAAAATTTTATCACACATCGAGAGCGGCGGCGGCGGCGATGGTCAGAGCGACAGGGATCGATGGGAAGGGGGGAGCTCACTGGGGGCGCGACGGGGAGGAGGTCGGGGACGGGGAAGGAGGCCGGCGATGGCGCGGGGAAGGCCGGCGACGCGGCTCGGGGCGACGGGGAGGGGGCCGGAGATGGCGCACGCAGCGACGAGGAGGAGGCCGGCGACGGCGCACGCAGCGACGAGGAGAAGGCCTGCGGCGGCGCGGGGCGACGGCGACGGGGAGCGGGCGACGACGGGTCGGGGCGGCGACGACGACGACGAACGGCCTGGCGGCGTCAGGGGGGAATGGGACTGGTTGGCGAAATTTTCACAAGTGCTACCTTATATACCCAGAGCAATGGTCTCGGTTCGTGGCATGAACTAGGACGAATGCCTACCTATTGTCCCGGTTGGAGCCACCAACCGGGACCAAAGGTTTCTTTTCAACAGCCGAAAGGGCGGGAAGCAGAGGCCTTTGGTCCCGGTTGGTGGCTCGAACCGGGACCATAGGGGGGCAATCGTCCCGGTTGGTGCCACGAACCGGTACCAATGCCCCCCTATGGTCCCGGTTGGTGCCTCCAACCGGGACCAATGGCCTTGTGTTGGCGCTGGCGCGGCCGAAAGTTTAGTCCCACCTCGCTAGCTGAAGGGCGCCGCCACCTGTTTATAAGCGCTGGTGTGCCTCCCCATTCGAGCTCCTCTCTTATGCAGGCTTTCGGGCCTAAACTTGCTACTGCCTGTGGGCCTATTGGGCCTTCTGCGGGCCTGAATCCTGGCCCATGTAGGGTTTCTAGTCATATTCAGGCCGTGGAGGCCCAGTAGGTGGCATTTTTTTTTTGGTTTTTTCTTTTTTATTTCTACATTTTTTGGTTTTTTATTTCTACTTAAAACTAAATACTTACAGTTTTTTAGTGATTTCTTTTTGCTTTTAGGGCACAAAAATTATAAACTTTCTCTTAGTGCCATTAGTTTTAAATTTTGAATAGTTTAAATTTGAATTTTTAAAAATTTGTGTGAATCACTAGTTTATGAATAACTTTACTATAAAAATAGAAATTTTTTCTATTTATTTTTTATTTATACTTACAACTAAATACTTATCGTTTTTTAGTGATTTCTTTTTGATTTTAGGTCACAAAAATTATAAACTTTCTGTTAGTGCCATTAGTTTTAAAATTTTGAATAGTTTAAATTTATATTTTTTAAAATTTGTGTGAATAACTAGTTTATGAATAACTTTACTATAAAAATAGATTTTTTTTTCTTTTTTGCTATTTATTTTTTATTTATACTTACAATTAAATACTTATAGTTTGATTTTAGGTCACAAAAATTATATTCTTTTTGCTATTGAAGAATATTATAGTTTTATTTTAGTTGATCATAACATAATATTTTAATTGATTGTTTTTATTTTCATAAAAGTTTTGTAGTTCATTCTGTTTGCTATTAATTCATTCTTTGAGCTAAATGACCCTGAAATTGGAAAGCATTTAAAATGAACTCTGAAAAGGTTGAAAGTTGGCATGGTATCATCATTTCACCCACATAGCATGTTCCAAAAGGTAGAGAGGGATACGACAAAAATTTGATGCACTTCGTGTACAAAATGGACAATCACTTTCGAAGTATCAAAGTTTCAGACAATAACTGCGCCACATCATTGGCTAGGACAAATGGTTCGTCTGTGTACCCAAGATTGTTTAGATCCACTGTTGTCATACCGTACTGTGGGTCTACCTGTACCCCGCCTCCTGACATATTGATCCATTTGCCTCAACACATAAAACCTTGAACAATAAGACATGAAAGCATTTCAAATGAACTCTGAAAAAGTTGAAAGTTGGGATGGTATCATAATTTCACCCACATAGCATGTGCATGTACAAAACGGACAATGGTAGCATGTTCGTGTGTTACAAAGTTGGCATGGTATCATCATAATAGTTGCGGGAGAAAGTCTTCACTTTTTCTTCGCTTGTGTCATTTGCTTATTGCGCCGTAACCATGGATAATCTTCATTGTTTATCAGGATGCTTGGGTCAGCCTTGACATTGAAGGGAGGAATTTCATGAAACTTCTCATAATCTTCAGACATGTCTGTCTTGCCGTCCACTCCCAGGATGTCCCTTTTTCCTGAAAGAACTATGTGGCGCTTTGGCTCATCGTATGATGTATTCGCTTCCTTATATTTTCTTTTTCTCGGTTTTGGATCCAGTAACCCGTTAACCGCCCCGACCAATGGGGATTGTCGGTGTCAAAACCGGCGGATCTCGGGTAGTGGGTCCCGAACTGTGCGTCTAGGCCGGATGGTAACAGGAGGCAGGGAACACGATGTTTTACCCAGGTTCGGGCCCTCTTGATGGAGGTAAAACCCTACGTCCTGCTTGATTAATATTGATGATATGGGTAGTACAAGCGTAGATCTACCACGAGATCAAGGAGGCTAAACCCTAGAAGCTAGCCTACGGTATGATTGTTGTATATGGAGTTGATTGCCTACGGACTACAACCCTCTGGTTTATATAGACACCGGATAGGGTTAGGGTTACACAAAGTCGGTTACAATGGTAGGAGATCTTGAATATCCGCATCGCCAAGCTTGCCTTCCACACCAAGGAAAGTCCCATCCGGACACGGGACGAAGTCTTCAATCTTGTATCTTCATAGTCCAGGAGTCCGGCTGAAGGTATAGTCCGGCTACCCGAACACCCCCTAATCCAGGACTCCCTCAGTAGCCCCTGAACCAGACTTCAATGACGACGAGTCCGGCGTGCAAATTGTCTTTGGCATTGCAAGGCGGGTTCCTCCTCCAAGTCCTTCATAGAAGATTGCCATAGAGAATAATATTAACACATATCGCCATAGAGAAGTGTCCGACTCTGCAAAATAAGCTTCCACATATCGCCATAGAGAGAATAATATTAACACAAATCAAAACTGCTGACGTATTCCGTAGTGTGTCATCACACTAGGGCCAAGTCCTTTACTCGAATCGTTTTTACTTTTCCACCTCAGCATGTTTTGCGAGGCGGTTTCCTTGGCACGTCTTGTCAAAGCAGAGATCGTGTACCCCCTTTATGGGATTCTCATCAATACGGGCGTGGGTAACCCAACCGCGCCATTTATCACGGCGCTTGGGAGGCAAGCGAGTTTTACTAGGCTGGTGGGGACGCACAACCGCATCTGCCCATATAAGGGGATAAGGATCCACCTTTTTACCTATGCCTTCTTCCTCCTTTGCCTATCCATCTCCTGCGCACTCGAGCTCCAGCGTCCAAGCCCGCACTTCCCACCTCAACCTTCTCCAGCAATGTCCGGAGCGGGAGGCAAGTGGATGGTCTCCTCCGCTACGGAGGGCCAAGTCAAGAAGCTAAGGAAGGCCGGATACCTGTCTAAGGACATCGCGCACCGGCTTCCCGAAAAGGGGCAGCTTCTCCCCACCCCAAGGCCCCATGAGAGGGTAGTATTTCTTCCCCACTTCCTCCGCGGACTGGGTTTTCCACTCCACCCATTTGTCCGGGGGCTCATGTTCTACTACGGCCTGGATTTCAACGATCTGTCCCCGAACTTCATCCTAAACATCTCAGCGTTTATCGTTGTGTGCGAGGCTTTCCTCCGCGTCCGCCCTCATTTCGGCCTCTGGCTCAAGACCTTCAACGTCAAGCCCAAGGTGGTGCGCGGCAACCAGGCGGAGTGTGGAGGCGCCATGGCGGGCAAGATGGCCAACGTCCTATGGTTCGAGGGCTCTTTTGTGGAGACCCTAAAGGGGTGGCAATCCGGGTGGTTTTACATCACCGAGCCATGCGATCCAAAATGGACCGCAGCCCCCGAGTTCCAATCCGGACCCCCCACGCGGCTTATGTCCTGGAAAGAGACGGGCCTGTCGTGGGGTGACGAAAAATAGGTGACCGGATTGCAAACATGCATCCAGTCCCTGGTGAACAAGCCAATCCAGCTTGTTAATGTAATCCAGGTTATGCTCGTCCATCGGATCCTCCCGTGCCAACAACGGGATTTTAATCTGTGGGAGTTCGACCCGGCGCAGCACCAAACCCTTAGCTGGCTCTTTGACATGACGTACAAAGATGCCTGGAAGGTGCTATTCAAGGGCGCCGAGGCTCCCGCATCCGCTTCCGAGGACCACGGATACACCTCGCAGCATCACGCTAGCGAGGTAAGCTATCTTCTCCTTTTACAGGATGTTAAGCTTTCTTCATAGTTTGACTCTATGTGGGATCTAAACTCCCTTACCTTTGACAGGCTTGGCGGGCGAGATCCGGACCGATTAACTGTCCGGCTCCGCTGCCCGAAGACCCAGCCCCAGCTCTACTAGTGAAGCTGCTAGTTCCGGCGCCTTATGTGGTGCCGGAGAAGAAGGCCAAGAAGAAGAAGACCACAGGGACTCGAAAGAGTGCCCGCAACATGGTGGTGTCGGACTCGTCATCCGACGAGTCCGAGACGCCCTCTTCCCATGAAAACGAGGAGGAGGAAGAAGAAAACTCTCCCCCCCCCCAGCGGAGGGAGGAGAGAAGAGGAAGGCCGCCCCAACGGGGGAGGCCGAGAGGTCTAGGAAAAGGAAGACCCCTCCGCCGGACTACTCCCCCGACGCCGAAGAGGGCGGAGAGGAGTGGCCAAACAGGGCCAAGCGTCCGGCGAAATCGTAAGTTCGGATATCAGAATAACTCATGATGTTCCTTTGTTGCACAACTTTCCCTAATGTCGAATGTAATTATGCAGTCCGCCCCGGGCCGAATTCGACGAATCGTCGGGCGGCTCCCTGGACTCATCGGACGTGAACTCAGTTCCGCCCGTTGTCTCCCCACGCACTACAGACGACGCCGAAGTGGCATCGCGACAAGCTCCGGGGCAGGAGGAGGTGCTCCCGGAGGAGCCGCAAGGCAACCTCCCAGACTCCAGGAGTGAAGGGGATAAGGCCCCCCAGGGCTCCAAGTCCGGCTTTGTGCCGGACACCGCGCCGGAATCTTCCACAGTTCCGGACCACGGTAGGCGAACTCCTTCCAAGACGAGCAAGCCTTCTGAGCCGGCGGCCTCCGTCCAACCTTAGGTGCCGGACAATCTGCTGGAGGTGCTCGACGGCGCCTCCATCGACGAGGGGCACCGTACTATTATCAGTACGGTGATCCAGAAGGTTCAGTCCATCAAGAGCGGACTGACTGAAGCTTGCGCTAGCCTTCTAACAGGCTTTGAGGTAAAAAATATGTAAAAATATTACCGCGTAGACAGTAGCCCCTGATGCTCTGTTTGGCGTTCGGAAAGAAAAGCCGAATAGAGGATCTATTAAATATCGCAGGAGTCTAACAAAAAAGAGTCAATATGCGTATGCAGGCTTCGTTGCTATCCACCGCCGCACTGACTGCGGAGGTGGGTGTCCTGAAGCAGGACCTCCAGCGGACCGAGCAAGTGCTTGGCCTTGCCAAGCGGCGGCTCGAGGAGGAAGAAGGTAAGAAATACCTTACAGAAAAAGTGCCTATAAAAGGCTTGATTGCAAAAAGAGTAACAGGATTGTACTGCTTATTGTAGGGGCCACGACTGAGGTGGCGACCCTTAAGCAGGCGCTGTCTAAGGCCGAAAAGAAAATGGCCGTGGAGCGCACCGAGCGAGACAGACTTGGGGCTCAGGTCGACGAGGTGCAGCAAGAGCTTCAGGCTCTCATGAAAAAACATGAGAGTTTGGAGCTTGAGTCAAAGGCGCAAGCATCCGAGCTCGCGACGGCCCTTGAGACTGCCAAGTCTGCCAAGGCCGAAGCCCAAAAGGCCCTCCAAGAGTTGGAGGAGATGAGGAAGAGAGCAGCGGGTAAGGCATTCTTCATGCAAAGCAGAAATATAAAAGTAAACTACTTGTTACTTACCCGAATCCGGAGCTCTCCAGGGGCATTCGTAGATCTTCCCTGCAGCGTATCCGATGCCACCGCATTCTACCGAGCTGAAGAGGGCAGCTCGACGGAGAAGGTGTTCTGGTTTCAGTATTCTGAGGCCGGACACCCTGTGCCTTTGAGCGACCAGCTGAAACAGCTGGTCGAGCTCCACAAGGCAGCCGAATAGGCCATGAAGGGCTTCATAGTTCGGTTGTGGCCCGGAGAGGCCCTTCCTGGGAGCTATTTCGGGCTAGTGCGGCGGCTGGTGGAGGCCTGTCCGAGGCTCGAGATCATCAAGCGCTCCGTCTGCATCGAAGGTTCCCGTCGGGCCCTTGCCCGTGCAAAGGTGCATTGGGGTAAGTTGGACGGTGAGAAGCTTGTGAAGGACGGGCCGCCGCCGGGGAAGGAGCATCGCAAGCCCGAGAACTACTAGAAGGATGTTCTTGCTGGTGCCCGCCTTGTGGCGGATGAATGTACCAAGGATGTGATTTTTGAATGAACTCGCTCGTGTTTATCCTGTGCGCTGAAAACTTGTTCATATGCGCTAAGCAATGCTTATTGAATTTAAAATATTACTTTTTTTGCGGCCGTTTATCAAAAAATTGAGAGATGGCCAGTCGTCGGCTTCTGCCCCCATGCCACTAGTGCTGGGGTGTTCGGGATAAACCTGAGCGCTGTTTTTCCCATAGTTGGGTCCTTCGAGGGAGGCGCTCAGCACAACGAACCAGGCAATCGAACTATAATGCTTGAACACTCTCTCTTAGCCATAGAACTCTATAATTTTAAATTTCGACGAAGCCCCTAGTTCGGAAGACCGAGTTCGGGGCGCTATCCACGCCTTGGCCGGACAAAGCCAGCTCCTCGCTCGAAGCGGCACAAGTCTTTAGGGACTCAAAAAACCTCTCGAACAGCAACCGGTCTCTCGCCTCATCATGACAGTCAGTTTTAGCTTTCTCCACTGAGGTGCTTAACCCAGCTGAACCGGGGCACAATCGCAGTGGTTCTCCTAGTGCTACCTTAGCCGATAGAGCGGAACATAAGGCACCAAAACATAGGAGCCGGGCAAACCCAACTATTGACCCAAATCATGATTCGGAGCCGATGCATATAGTGCTATAAGTTCGGGGTGCCGCACTTGTGAAAGTGTACGAACTTCTCACACCATTATGAGGGGTACTGAAGCCCCTGGCTTGTTTGCCATACCATGGTGTACAGGTGCAATCATGTCATTTAATAAACATATATGTGAAAAGAGGATAATGCAAAAAATAGACAAAAAGCTAAGCATTGTTTATAGAGAGGCTATTTATCAAAGCCGAACGATACAAATAGTGCGGTAAGCAAAAGATATTGGACTATTCAGTATGTCCTGACCAGGGGCAGGCCACGGAATTGTATTTAAAACAAGTATACCGCTCGTAATAGAGACCACCTGGGAGTTCCATAATGCGGCATGGCTTGTCTGCCTCCTTGGATCTTGCATCGTTTGTGCGGCAGTCGAATTGCCGAACAGGTCGTCCGAAGTATGGAGTCCTGAAAGGAAGAAAAAATTAAAAAAGAATTCGGCAGCCCCTAGTATGTTTTAAGCCATATTTTGGGCGTGTCGTTATTGTGCCCCTTCCCCTGTGCCCATGGTATTTCAAGGGCGTAGTTATGTACGCGAGGTACTGGTTTCGTTATGTCACGAAAGCTGGGGTTGGGGCCGCATTGCTACGCTTGCTCAGAGTGTGCCAGGCGGTCCTGCTGTGGGTTACTTCGGGCACGCTTGGCAGTGTCTGGCTTTTTAATGGCCGGACTGGAGAATTGCCTGAGAAGGCTACTTTGTACCTCCGCTGCGAGAGCCGCCGTATGCTCCTCCGTACGGAGGGAGCGTTCGGTGTTTCCGTTGACCGTAATTACTCCTCGAGGGCCTGGCATCTTGATCTTGAGATATGTGTAGTGCGGCATCGCATTGAACTTTGCGAATGCGGTTCGTCCGAGCAGGGCGTGATAGCCACTGCGAAACGGGACTATATCGAAGATTAACTCTTCGCTTCGGAAATTGTCCGGGGATCCGAAGACCACGTCAAGTGTTACTGAGCCTGTATAGTTGGCTTCTACACCTGGTATAACGCCATTAAAGGTCGTTCTTGTGGGCTTAATCCTTAAGGGATCTATGCCCATTTTCCGCACTGTATCCTGATAAAGCAGGTTCAGGCTACTGCCGTCGTCCATGAGGACTCTTGTCAGATGAAATCTGTCGATGATTGGGTCGAGAACCAATGCAGCGAAGCCGCCATGACGGATGCTAGTGTGATGGTCCCTTCGATCAAAAGTGATCGGGCAGGAGGACCATGGGTTGAACTTTGGGGCGACTGGCTCCATCGCGTATACGTCCCATAGCGCACGCTTCCGCTCTCGCTTGGGAATGTGGGTTGCCTATATCATGTTCACCGTCCGCACTTGTGGGGGAAAGCCCTTCTATCCATTGTTGTTCGGCGGCTTGGGCTCCTCGTCGTCGCTGTGCAGCCCCTTGTCTCTGTTTTCGGCCCTTAACTTGCCTGCCTGCTTGAACACCCAACAATCCCTGTTAGTGTGATTGGCTGGCCTTTCGGGGGTGCCATGTATCTGGCACAAGCGATCGAGTATTCGGTCCAAAATGGACGGGCCCTGAGTATTCTTTTTGAATGGCTTTTTCCGCTGACCGGAATTATAGCCTTTGAATCCGGCATTGACTGCCGTGTCTTCATTGCTGTCGCTGTTAACGCGGCATTTTTGCTTATTCCGACGTGTCCTGCCACTTTTGTCCTTGGTATCCGAATTACCAGGGTTCTTTGATAAGTTGTTACTGCAAGCTAGCCAGCTGTCTTCTCCCGTGCAAAAGCGGGTCCTGAGTGTCGTGAGGGCTGCCATGGATTTCGGCTTTTCCTGTCCCAGGTGCCGGGCAAGCCACTCGTCGCGGATGTTATGCTTGAAGGTTGCTAGGGCCTCTGCGTCCGGACAGTCGACTATCTGGTTTTTCTTTGTTAGCAACCATGTCAAGAATTGTCTGACCGATTCCTCTGGCTGCTGAATTATGTGGCTTAAGTCGTCGGCATCCAGCGGTCGCACGTAAGTGCCCAGGAAGTTGTCGAGGAATGCGGCTTCCAGGTCCTCCCAAGAACCGATTGAATCTGCTGGCAAGCTGTTAAGACAATGTCGAGCCGGTCCTTTAAGTTTGAGCGGGAGGTATTTGATGGCGTGTAGATCATCGCCGCGTGCCATGTGGATGTGAAGGAGATAATCCTCGATCCATACCGCCGGTTCATGCAAAGGTTCTTCGTCACGTGCATCACGTCGATTAAGGAGCGGACCTCTAGGTCTTTCCAGTAGGTTAGGACCCAAAATATAGATTTCTTCTTCCACATGGGTGCGTGTCCCTCAGCGTCATTTGGAATAGCTAGTCCACCGGGACCCTTTCCAAAGATTACGTAGTGTAAATCATTGACCATAGCAAGCACGTGATCACCGGTGCGCATGGCAGGCTTCTTCCGGTGATCTGCCTCACCTTTGAAATGCTTGCCTTTCTTTCGACATTGATGGTTGGTCGGAAGAAATCGACGATGGCCCAGGTACACATTCTTCCTGCATTTGTCCAGGTATATACTTTCAGTGTCATCTAAACAGTGCGTGCATGCGTGGTATCCTTCGTTTGTCTGTCCTGAAAGGTTACTGAAAGCGGGCCAATCGTTGATGGTCACGAACAGCAACACCTTAAGGTTAAATTCCTCCTGCCTGTGCTCATCCCACGTACGTACACCGTTTCCATTCCACAGCTGTAAAAGTTCTTCAACTAATGGCCTTAGGTACACATCAATTTCATTGCCGGGTTTCTTAGGGCCTTGGATGAGAACTGGCATCATAATGAACTTCCGCTTCATGCACATCCAAGGAGGAAGGTTATACATACATAGAGTCATGGGCCAGGTGCTGTGATTGTTGCTCTGCTCCCCGAAAGGATTAATGCCATCCACGCTTAAAGCAAACCATACATTCCTTGGGTCCTTTGCAAACTCATCCCAGTACTTTCTCTCGATTTTTCTCCACTGCGATCCATCAGCGGGTGCTCTCAACTTCCCATCTTTCTTTCGGTTCTCACTGTGCCATCGCATCAACTTGGCATGCTCTTCGTTTCTGAACAAACGTTTCAACCGTGGTATTATAGGAGCATACCACATCACCTTCGCAGGAACCCTCTTCCTGGGGGGCTCTCCGTCAACATCACCAGGGTCATCTCTTCTGATCTTATACCGCAATGCACCGCATACCGGGCATGCGTTCAGATCCTTGTACGCACCGCGGTAGAGGATGCAGTCATTAGGGCATGCATGTATCTTCTCCACCTCCAATCCTCAAGGGCATACGACCTTCTTTGCTGCGTATGTACTGTCGGGCAATTCGTTATCCTTTGGAAGCTTCTTCTTCAATATTTTCAGTAGCTTCTCAAATCCTTTGTCAGCCACAGCATTCTCTGCCTTCCACTTCAGCAATTCCAGTACGGTACCGAGCTTTGTGTTGCCATCTTTGCAATTGGGGTATAACCCTTTTTTGTGATCCTCTAACATGCGATCGAACTTCAGCTTCTCCTTTTGACTATCGCATTGCGTCCTTGCATCGACAATGACCCGGCGGAAATCATCATCATCTGGTTCCTCTTGATCTTCAGCAGCTTCACCCGTTGCAGCATCATTGGGCACATCGTCTGGTTCCCCTTGATCTTCACCAGCTCCCCCCGTTTTAGCATCACCGTATTCAGGGGGCACATAGTTGTCATCGTACTCTTCTTCTTCGCCGTCTTCCATCATAACCCATATTTCTCCATGCCTCGTCCAAACATTATAGTGTGGCATGAAACCCTTATAAAGCAGGTGGGAGTGAAGGATTTTCCGGTTAGAGTAAGACCTCGTATTCCCACATTCAGTGCATGGACAACACATAAAACCATTCTGCTTGTTTGACTCATCCGCATCGAGAAACTCATGCACGCCCTTAATGTACTCGCGGGTGTGTCTGTCACCGTACATCCATTGCCGGTTCATCTGCGTGCATTATATATAATTAAGTGTCCAAATTAATAGAAGTTCATCATCACATTAAAACCAAAGTGCATACATAGTTCTCATCTAACAACATATAGCTCTCCAGAGCATCTAATTAATGAAACCATACATTGAAACTATGTAAAACATTTCAATGCGAAAACAAATGCGATCATAATCGCAACCAGGGTAACAATTGATCCAACGCCATAATGATACCAAGCCTCGGTATGAATGGCATATTTTCTAATCTTTCTAATCTTCAAGCGCATTGCATCCATCTTGATCTTGTGATCATCGACGACATCCGCAACATGCAACTCCAATATCATCTTCTCCTCCTCAATTTTTTTATTTTTTCCTTCAACAAATTGTTTTCTTCTTTAACTAAATTTAACCTGTCGACAATAGGGTCGGTTTGCATTTCTGATTCACATACATCCTACATAAATAAAATCTATGTCACGTTGGTCGGCATAATTTTCATAAACAATAAATGAACCAATAGTTATAAAGATAATATATATACCACATCCGCATCATAGACAGGACGAGGGCCGACGGGGGCGGATACCAAAACCATCGCACTATATAAGATGCAATAATAAAAGTAAGAAAATAATACAAGTATCTATGTAAACATACAAGTAAGAATATTTTTCCTTTCAGAAAGAAGATAAGAACAAGAGGCTCACCACGGTGGTGCCGGCGATGAGCTCGGCGCGGGTGATCGACGGCGGTGAAGACGGGGACGGGGCGTGACGGACCGCTAAACCTAGACAAATATTATGGAAAATGGAGCTTGGAGGTCGAGCTTGGAGAGGAGAAAGCTTAAGTAGTGTGGCTCGGGCATTCCATCGAACACCTTGTGTGCATAGGAGGTGAGCTAGAGCACCACCAAGCCCTCTCCCCCTCGGCCAGAGAAAAACGGAGCACTGGGGTGCTCTGCTCGCGAGCGAGGGGTATATATAGGCATCTCATTGGTCCCAGTTGGTGACATGAGCCGGGACTAAAGGGGAGCCTTTGGTCCCGGTTCAGGCCACCATCTTGGACCAATGGTGGTGGGCCAGGAGCGAGGCCCATTGGTCCCGGTTCATCCCACCAACCGGGACCAAAAGGTCCAGATGAACCGGGACCAATGGCCCACGTGGCCCGGCCGGCCCCCTGGGCTCACGAACCGGGACCAATGCCCACACTGGTCCCGGTTCTGGACTGAACCGGGACTAATGGGCTGACCCGGCCTGGACCAAATCCCTGTTTTCTACTAGTGCATTTTTTCCATAGCTCGCTGAAAAGATGAGGTTTTACATTAGTAGTACCAGAACAGAAGATATTAAGGAGGCAGCAAAACCAAACAAAATAGCTTTGGTCTATATATAGATCTTATTCTGGTGAACCCATGTAAAATATTAGTTGCATTTTATTGCAAAGTACATAATAAAACAAGGTTCCAAACATATGACCATGTAACATCGCTAATGTATTGTCTATTTCTTCACATTGTATTGAGGGCTAAGGATAAAGAGACGAAGTTTATAATACGGTAAGCCAAGGTTGTCAGAATTGCGATTTTGAATCGAATCGGAGCTCTGATGGTAGAATCATAAATCGTAGAATCTTCACTACCATGATCGTAGAAACGTAGACTTTATGAACTAAAATCGTAGAATCAGATGGGTAAGTTTGGATCGTAAAGTCGTAGAATCGTATAACAGAATTGCGATTCTAACAACCTTGCGGTAAGCATAGTATGACGTCATTCATATCACAAAACAACTAAGAACAGACAAACAGGCAATTGTAACATTGTGTGGGCAAGTCCAGGACGGAACTAGATTACGGGTCAAGATCAGAGGAACATCACTCCTCTCTTTTAAACCTTGTAAGGTGCAATGATACACTAAGACAATTGTGTATAAAATTGAAAAGAGTAATAGACATTGGCTGGAAACCATGCAGTTCAAGGCACAAGTCAGAGTAAGTAGTAGTTAAAAGGCATGAGGATTAAGGACTTACAACAGCGGCTTTGACTGGTGTAGTCATGCCCTTCTTCTTGCTGGTGTGACAGTCCTTGAAGATTTGCACAGCATTTGGTTCAGGTACTTTTTGGTCCTTGCGGGCTTTCCTGTGCATCTGCAACAAGTCAATATAGATCTGAAAATATGGTGCAGCAAAAAGAGTGAAACAGCAGCTAATTACAAGAGCCTCGCAGTGTGCAATATAGCTACGAGATCCTGTCGTCTGTTGGAATTTCACTTTCGTACGGTTGGCCTTGTTCTTTGAACAGTTCACCTACAAGAAGATAGATTTGTGTGGCACATGCGTAAATAGGACTTCAACATGTGATCTGATGACATATATATAATGTACCTGATACTTCAGATCGAACCAGTGTTTAACGAGGCCTCTCCAGTCTTCATCAGATATATTTTCCACTGGAGATGTTTGGGCAAGTTCGCTGTTAGCCTTGCCTTCAAAGTGAGTTTTCCTCAAGTTATACCGATACTGTCGCAGAGCAGACTTGAAAACATGGGTGCAAGCTTGTCTGGTTTCATCATCTTGGCTATACAACTTGAACCTCATCTGTTGAAAATTATGGGAGTCTCATTATCAGCAACCTAGAAAGTATTGGACAGAGCAAGATGATATTACTAGTTTCCATACAAAACCATACTTACAGATAAATGGCCGAGGAAGATGTTGAACTAGGTTTCGTCTTTGTCATTCCTGTACTGAATCCATGTTGGGAGGATACGTACATGACACCTAACAGCAACCGCTGCCTCTGATACTAACTTGGCTGACTCTGTAGCATCACGTGGCCTTTTTAAACATTCCTCAAAATGGATCTCCATTCTTCCTCCTCTAGATTTACTTAACCTATCGAGCATTATCCCTGATGTTTGTTTTCTCTTGCGCCTAGGTGCTAGTCCAACAACAAACACAGGAAGTGTTAGCGTACATCAAACTGTGAGACTACATATAAAGAAGCATGCAACTGTAACTTGACTCCAGCAACTACCTTCTTGTTGTTGAAGCTCACAAGGTTCATCTGATATTGTCAACTCATCTTGTGTCAAGAGTGCGTGGGAAGTAGTGTCAAGTGGCAAGGGACCTTGGGAACGTGCTGCTAGCTCAGTTGACGCACGAGTACGTCGTGCAGCTGGTAGTACTGTGGTAGGTGTTGCAAGAACTAGGGCTGTCTCTGTTTGTTTGGTGGCAGCTATTTGTTTCTGTTTGTCTTTTTTTGCAACTCGTGTATCATGAGATGCCGTGTTTGTAGAATTTTATGCTGGACTTAGACCTTCTATTGCACCTTCAGTACCAGCAGAATCTGCAGGACTCATCTGCTTCTCATTACCTGCCATTCTGTGTTTCTTCCTCTTTCTCTGTGCCATGTTAAGTCAAGCCGACAAGAAAAATGAATAACAATTTAGTTCTTCGGAACAAATTGATGCGTGATGCAGACGAACTGAACTTTGATGTTAGACAACCACATGATAGGAGGATGTAATATGTATGAAAAACAGGACGGAAGAGATAACCAGAACTATGATGTGTAAACTAAGAAGAAGACATTTCACCAAATTAGAAGCAATGCAATGGAAGGTAGACACCATATGAAATATGCTACAAATATCGCTCTGCCAAGTTAATAGTGTCTCATCATAAATGGCGTTTAAACAAATGTGAAGCAGTACAAGAAATAAATCATATGCAAGATGCAAACAACATCACCCTACCATGTTAGAGGTCTCTCGTCATTAGTGCCATTGCATATTCACAGCATTGCATATTCACAGCTTATGATGTGTAAACTAAGGAGAAGGCATTTCAACAAATTAGAAGCAATGAAAGCTAGACACCATATGAAAGATGCAACGAATATCACTCTACCAAGTTAAAACTGTCTCGTCATAAGTGCCATTTCAACAAATTAGTAATACAAGCTAGAAAAGAATGTGAGATGTAACCTATATCACACTCCGAAGTCAAACGTGTCTTATGATAAGTTATTGTTGCAGGTTACACCACAGTAGTAATTTGATGTAAGAACATGGTGTGATAGACAGATATTGTATGTTCTAGAAACGGGAACACGTGTCTTATTCAAGTATAGTGTGTAAAGTAAGCAGATGGAATTCAACAAAATTAGAAGCAATACAAGCTAGACATCACACATAACATGCAACCACATATAACAGTGCCAAGTTAGAGGGAGCACCGGTGATGCTGCACTAGGGGCGACGTGCTCATCATAAACACAACTTTGTTGAGTGTCTATGCATGTGTTGTCTTGGAAATCATCTTGGGGGTGTGGAGGAGTAGAAACTGTAGAGGCCCTCCGTTCGGAAGGAGCACCTTTATCTGTTGCCTTGATAACTTCCTTCCGCTTTATTGATTTTGAATTGTCAAGTAAAACCGACAAGAAAAAGCAATAAAATTCTCTCTTCAGAACTCATTCATGCATGATACTGACAATCACTACTTTGATGTAAGACAAACACATGATACCAGGATGGAATATGTACGAAAAACAGGACGGCATGGCATGTTCACAACTGTTTGTGTAAACTAAGCAGAAACCATTCCAGCAAATAAGAAGCAATGCAAGCTAGACACCACATGAAAGATGCAACCAATATGACTCTGCCAAGTTAAAAGTGTCCCATCATAAATGGAATTTCAACAAATTAGAAGCAGCTTATGCTATAAATCATATGAAAGATGCAACTAATATCGCACTACATATACTAAAGGTGTCTCGTCATGTTGATTGATGTGGGATACAAAAAAAACAATAGTTTCATGTAGGGATATGCTTAGTAGACAGATGTACTATGTACTAAATACAGGAAGGCATGTCACATTAACAGGTATAATGTATAAGCTAAGCAGACTAGCACATGCAGTTTAACCAGATTGGAAGAATTACAATCTAGACACCATATGCAACATGCAACCACATATCACGCTGCCAAGTTAGAGCAAGCACCTGTGATGCTAGTGTAGGGGAAATGTTGTAATCAACTACAGAGCTACGTTCACTATCTTCATCTAGCATTTCTGTTTCTTGAGAATCATGTCGGGAGGCTGACGCTGCATTCTTTAAATGAGGAGTAGTCCCCTTGCCTGCCTGCCTCGTCATAAGTGATTGATGAGGGATACACAAGAATATTAGTTTGATGTAAGAACATGGTTAATACACAGATGTACTAGTATGTACCAAAAACAAAAAGGCATGTCATATTCAAAGGTATAATGTGTAAGCTAAGCAGATGCAATTTAACCAAATTGGAAGCAATACAAGCTAGACATCCGGCTGGAGTGGTGAGCATGATCATCTAGGACCTGAGAGCCTGGTGGGAGGCGGGCTGCTTCGCCACCATCGCAGCTTTTTAGTTGGCTTCCAGGTGATGCCTATCTTTGTTGGGCTTGTCACTCGCTCGGCCAGTGCCCTGACTAGCCATTTGTCTTCTGGTGCTCACAAGATGGTGGTTCATGTAAAAAAATATCTGTCCTTATCTTACTGACTTCGGCCTTTCGAATACAATCTAGACACCATATGGAACATGCAACCATGTATGACACCACGAAGTTAAAGCAAGCACCTGGGATGGTGGTTCATTGCGAGCGAGGTCATCAACTCCAGAGCTATGTTGCCCATCTCCATCTGCTGACACTACACCCTTTAAAGCGTTGAAACATGTCTTGCCTAGCTGCACACCAAACTGGAGCGACTTCTCTCTTTTCTTTTTGTCTTCTCTCATGGCAGCAGAGTCTGAAATACCCTTGCATAAAAACACAACAGTGAGAGTAAGGGTGAAGTGTGTGCATAACTAGTGCACTGTAAAAGTAGCACATAGCAAGTGGCTGAAAAATAAATGACAGGAGACATATGATAGCTCTACAACATTGCATGGCAAACAAAATTAGATTCTACTCTGTATGATTTTGTAATATATGAGCACAGGAAATGCATGTACTCCTCCAGCACACCACCACATGTGGTCATATCTAAGATAACAGTCGACTGAAAATAAATAGTTCAGTCGATTTTTTTAATGAACCGTCCGATCTATAAGGAACGGGCAGATGGCCTTCGTCTACCTCCCGCCAGTCACTGTTGACGATCTTTCTCGATCCGCCAGCGACCACCGGCCACTACTAGGAAAAGGCATGCTAGTGGCGCACCGAATTTGCCTTCTAATGGCGCACTACCAGTGCGCCACTGGCATCACACCACTAGAATTAAATTCTAATGGCGCACCACCGGTGCGCCATTAGTATCTGGTGTTCTAATGGCGCACCACGTAGTGCGCCATTAGTATAGCCTGCAGTGCGCCATTAGAATGCCTCCCAGGGGGGCATATGTACCCATGTGTTTTGGCATTCTAATGGCGCACTAGCAGTTAATGCGCCATTAGTGTGATGATCACAGTGCGCCATTAGTGTCTTGTGTGGTGCGCCATTAGTATGAATATTAGGTTTTATTTTTTTTGCTTTTCTGATTTTTGCACAGGTTACAAAATATATTATTGGACAAAATATAGACAGCAGCACACAGCAACATCAGATTCATCGAATACAATAGAAGATTAGTTTCCGAATACAATTCATCATATTAGTCTCCGAATTCAAAAGACCGAACAAAGATAAAACATTAGAAGTCTCAAGACCGCGAGTATCGAGTTTGCCTTCACATTACAAGTCGATATCGATCATCTAAACTACCATCACATAGAAGAGAGCTGTGGTCATCACGATGATCATCATCGCGATCAAACTGGTCATCATCCAGTTCCTCCAACGCTCCCTCCTCTCTCCCTCTAGATAGCGGGCGTATCTACATTCGGCCTCCGCCCTAGTGGTGTACCCTTTGTAACTGTTACTGCTGAAACAGTGAACCTGTCTCCGACACTCCTCCTAGTCATCGTAGACTCCGGGAACCTTACCCTTGTACACGACATACGACGGCATCTCTATGTACAAGCCAAACAACAGACAATACATAAGCAATATGTAAGTATGCAACAAAAGGATCGGAAGAGAAAAGCAAGACATTAATAGCACGATTCATGGTCCTACTAATAAATAGCATCGATTACATCTAAGTTGAACGACTGTCCAAACCAAAGAGACATACGAATTCATTAAAGTATAATTACAACATGAGCCTATCAATGTTTCAGAACTACACATCACTACTTTCGACTCGACTCATCGGATAGGAACGTGGATGAAGCCGCCGTCTGTCATGATGGTCATGAAATCACGGTCATTGTCACCCTGCATTTGTAGCATTTCATCTATCTCACTGTTGGACGGTTGATATCTAAGGAAGAACTGCCCCGAGGTATGAAGGACATCTTGATGGATGATGTCCGCAAACTCCGACAGGATGCAAAAGAATTCTTGTCTGAGGTCCGCTTCCTGGACTGCCGACAAGCTCGCGGCCCAATCTTTGAGATTATCTGGTAGCAGAAGTTGATGATGGTCCCTTACGATCGCCTGCATGTGATGGAGGGCGTAGTAGGCATCCTTCTGATCTCCAGGTGGCTGCTTGACGCAGCAGAACTTCGTATTGTGTGAGAACATGTGCTTGCCGTACTTACGAACTGCCCTGGTGAAGGTGCCTCCAGATTTGGCGTAGGCGGGGAGAACATCATCAAGAACTTTCTTGACATTTGTGTAGTCTATCTTGGAGTTACGGTTCGGGTCTAAATACGTGGCCATGGAATATTTCGGGCTTAAGAGGATGAGTGTGCAATATGTGTCACTGCACAGAACACGGAATGTTAGAAAAAAAAGAACGATTGAAATCTAAGACATCATATGTTACGGGGCGGTTATGGGATGACTTACTCGGGAAAGTAAGCCACAAGGAAGTTATCCTTATCTGGGTTTGCCAGAATGACGCCTTCGAGGTGTGAACTCGCAACTTGGCGGTCCCCAGCGCTGCTCAAGTGCTTGGCACGCATGTAGAAGGGGTCGACTATCACGATGTCTGGGGTCTTGTCTCTAATGATCCGCATCTCCATACTCAGCGAAAACAGCCGAACAAAGGTGTAGTGCAGCGGATGAAGGTTAAACATAGCAAAGATGTCATCAAACCGCAGGACGATCATACCCCCGATGTCGCCATCCACAAAGCCCTTGCCCTCTGGCACCTTGGCCACGAAAACCGGGTATTTTCCACTGGAGATGTTTTCAAAGATGTCATCAAAACATGGGTGCAAGCTTGTCTGGTTTCATCATCTTGGCTATACAACTTGAACCTCATCTGTTGAAAATTATGGGAGTCTCATTATCAGCAACCTAGAAAGTATTGGACAGAGCAAGACGATATTACTAGTTTCCATACAAAACCATACTTACAGATAAATGGTCGAGGAAGATGTTGAACTAGGTTTCGTCTTTGTCATTCCTGTACTGAATCCATGTTGGGAGGATACGTACATGACACCTAACAGCAACCGCTGCCTCTGATACTAACTTGGCTGACTCTGTAGCATCACGTGGCCTTTTTAAACATTCCTCAAAATGGATCTCCATTCTTCCTCCTCTAGATTTACTTAACCTATCGAGCATTATCCCTGATGTTTGTTTTCTCTTGCGCCTAGGTGCTAGTCCAACAACAAACACAGGAAGTGTTAGCGTACATCAAACTGTGAGACTACATATAAAGAAGCATGCAACTGTAACTTGACTCCAGCAACTACCTTCTTGTTGTTGAAGCTCACAAGGTTCATCTGATATTGTCAACTCATCTTGTGTCAAGAGTGCGTGGGAAGTAGTGTCAAGTGGCAAGGGACCTTGGGAACGTGCTGCTAGCTCAGTTGACGCACGAGTACGTCGTGCAGCTGGTAGTACTGTGGTAGGTGTTGCAAGAACTAGGGCTGTCTCTGTTTGTTTGGTGGCAGCTATTTGTTTCTGTTTGTCTTTTTTTGCAACTCGTGTAGCATGAGATGCCGTGTTTGTAGAATTTTATGCTGGACTTAGACCTTCTATTGCACCTTCAGTACCAGCAGAATCTGCAGGACTCATCTGCTTCTCATTACCTGCCATTCTGTGTTTCTTCCTCTTTCTCTGTGCCATGTTAAGTCAAGCCGACAAGAAAAATGAATAACAATTTAGTTCTTCGGAACAAATTGATGCGTGATGCAGACGAACTGAACTTTGATGTTAGACAACCACATGATAGGAGGATGTAATATGTATGAAAAACAGGACGGAAGAGATAACCAGAACTATGATGTGTAAACTAAGAAGAAGACATTTCACCAAATTAGAAGCAATGCAATGGAAGGTAGACACCATATGAAATATGCTACAAATATCGCTCTGCCAAGTTAATAGTGTCTCATCATAAATGGCGTTTAAACAAATGTGAAGCAGTACAAGAAATAAATCATATGCAAGATGCAAACAACATCACCCTACCATGTTAGAGGTCTCTCGTCATTAGTGCCATTGCATATTCACAGCATTGCATATTCACAGCTTATGATGTGTAAACTAAGGAGAAGGCATTTTCAACAAATTAGAAGCAATGAAAGCTAGACACCATATGAAAGATGCAACGAATATCACTCTACCAAGTTAAAACTGTCTCGTCATAAGTGCCATTTCAACAAATTAGTAATACAAGCTAGAAAAGAATGTGAGATGTAACCTATATCACACTCCGAAGTCAAACGTGTCTTATGATAAGTTATTGTTGCAGGTTACACCACAGTAGTAATTTGATGTAAGAACATGGTGTGATAGACAGATATTGTATGTTCTAGAAACGGGAACACGTGTCTTATTCAAGTATAGTGTGTAAAGTAAGCAGATGGAATTCAACAAAATTAGAAGCAATACAAGCTAGACATCACACATAACATGCAACCACATATAACAGTGCCAAGTTAGAGGGAGCACCGGTGATGCTGCACTAGGGGCGACGTGCTCATCATAAACACAACTTTGTTGAGTGTCTATGCATGTGTTGTCTTGGAAATCATCTTGGGGGTGTGGAGGAGTAGAAACTGTAGAGGCCCTCCGTTCGGAAGGAGCACCTTTATCTGTTGCCTTGATAACTTCCTTCCGCTTTATTGATTTTGAATTGTCAAGTAAAACCGACAAGAAAAAGCAATAAAATTCTCTCTTCAGAACTCATTCATGCATGATACTGACAATCACTACTTTGATGTAAGACAAACACATGATACCAGGATGGAATATGTACGAAAAACAGGACGGCATGGCATGTTCACAACTGTTTGTGTAAACTAAGCAGAAACCATTCCAGCAAATAAGAAGCAATGCAAGCTAGACACCACATGAAAGATGCAACCAATATGACTCTGCCAAGTTAAAAGTCGCCCATCATAAATGGAATTTCAACAAATTAGAAGCAGCTTATGCTATAAATCATATGAAAGATGCAACTAATATCGCACTACATATACTAAAGGTGTCTCGTCATGTTGATTGATGTGGGATACAAAAAAAACAATAGTTTCATGTAGGGATATGCTTAGTAGACAGATGTACTATGTACTAAATACAGGAAGGCATGTCACATTAACAGGTATAATGTATAAGCTAAGCAGACTAGCACATGCAGTTTAACCAGATTGGAAGAATTACAATCTAGACACCATATGCAACATGCAACCACATATCACGCTGCCAAGTTAGAGCAAGCACCTGTGATGCTAGTGTAGGGGAAATGTTGTAATCAACTACAGAGCTACGTTCACTATCTTCATCTAGCATTTCTGTTTCTTGAGAATCATGTCGGGAGGCTGACGCTGCATTCTTTAAATGAGGAGTAGTCCCCTTGCCTGCCTGCCTCGTCATAAGTGATTGATGAGGGATACACAAGAATATTAGTTTGATGTAAGAACATGGTTAATACACAGATGTACTAGTATGTACCAAAAACAGATAGGCATGTCATATTCAAAGGTATAATGTGTAAGCTAAGCAGATGCAATTTAACCAAATTGGAAGCAATACAAGCTAGACATCCGGCTGGAGTGGTGAGGATGATCATCTAGGACCTGAGAGCCTGGTGGGAGGCGGGCTGCTTCGCCACCAACGCAGCTTTTTAGTTGGCTTCTAGGTGATGCCTATCTTTGTTGGGCTTGTCACTCGCTCGGCCAGTGCCCTGACTAGCCATTTGTCTTCTGGTGCTCACAAGATGGTGGTTCATGTAAAAAAATATCTGTCCTTATCTTACTGACTTCGGCCTTTCGAATACAATCTAGACACCATATGGAACATGCAACCATGTATGACACCACGAAGTTAAAGCAAGCACCTGGGATGGTGGTTCATTGCGAGCGAGGTCATCAACTCCAGAGCTATGTTGCCCATCTCCATCTGCTGACACTACACCCTTTAAAGCATTGAAACATGTCTTGCCTAGCCGCACACCAAACTGGAGCGACTTCTCTCTTTTCTTTTTGTCTTCTCTCATGGCAGCAGAGTCTGAAATACCCTTGCATAAAAACACAACAGTGAGAGTAAGGGTGAAGTGTGTGCATAACTAGTGCACTGTAAAAGTAGCACATAGCAAGTGGCTGAAAAATAAATGACAGGAGACATATGATAGCTCTACAACATTGCATGGCAAACAAAATTAGATTCTACTCTGTATGATTTTGTAATATATGAGCACAGGAAATGCATGTACTCCTCCAGCACACCACCACATGTGGTCATATCTAAGATAACAGTCGACTGAAAATAAATAGTTCAGTCGATTTTTTTAATGAACCGTCCGATCTATAAGGAACGGGCAGATGGCCTTCGTCTACCTTCCGCCAGTCACTGTTGACGATCTTTCTCGATCCGCCAGCGACCACCGGCCACTACTAGGAAAAGGCATGCTAGTGGCGCACCGAATTTGCCTTCTAATGGCGCACTACCGGTGCGCCACTGGCATCACACCACTAGAATTAAATTCTAATGGCGCACCACCGGTGCGCCATTAGTATCTGGTGTTCTAATGGCGCACCACGTAGTGCGCCATTAGTATAGCCTGCAGTGCGCCATTAGAATGCCTCCCAGGGGGGCATATGTACCCATGTGCTTTGGCATTCTAATGGCGCACTAGTAGTTAATGCGCCATTAGTGTGATGATCACAGTGCGCCATTAGTGTCTTGTGTGGTGCGCCATTAGTATGAATATTAGGTTTTATTTTTTTTGCTTTTCTGATTTTTGCACAGGTTACAAAATATATTATTGGACAGAATATAGACAGCAGCACACAGCAACATCAGATTCATCGAATACAATAGAAGATTAGTTTCCGAATACAATTCATCATATTAGTCTCCAAATTCAAAAGACCGAACAAAGATAAAACATTAGAAGTCTCAAGACCGCGAGTATCGAGTTTGCCTTCACATTACAAGTCGATATCGATCATCTAAACTACCATCACATAGAAGAGAGCTGTGGTCATCACGATGATCATCATCGCGATCAAACTGGTCTTCATCCGGTTCCTCCAACGCTCCCTCCTCTCTCCCTCTAGATAGCGGGTTTATCTACATTCGGCCTCCGCCCTAGTGGTGTACCCTTTGTAACTGTTACTGCTGAAACAGTGAACCTGTCTCCGACACTCCTCCTAGTCATCGTAGACTCCGGGAACCTTACCCTTGTACACGACATACGACGGCATCTCTATGTACAAGCCAAACAACAGACAATACATAAGCAATATGTAAGTATGCAACAAAAGGATCGGAAGAGAAAAGCAAGACATTAATAGCACGATTCATGGTCCTACTAATAAATAGCATCGATTACATCTAAGTTGAACGACTGTCCAAACCAAAGAGACATACGAATTCATTAAAGTATAATTACAACATGAGCCAATCAATGTTTCAGAACTACACATCACTACTTTCGACTCGACTCATCGGACAGGAACGTGGATGAAGCCGCCGTCTGTCATGATGGTCATGAAATCACGGTCATTGTCACCCTGCATTTGTAGCATTTCATCTATCTCACTGTTGGACGGTTGATATCTGAGGAAGAACTGCCCCGAGGTATGAAGGACATCTTGATGGATGATGTCCGCAAACTCCGACAGGATGCGAAAGAATTCTTGTCTGAGGTCCGCTTCCTGGACTGCCGACAAGCTCGCGGCCCAATCTTTGAGATTATCTGGTAGCAGAAGTTGATGATGGTCCCTTACGATCGCCTGCATGTGATGGAGGGCGTAGTAGGCATCCTTCTGATCTCCAGGCGGCTGCTTGACGCAGCAGAACTTCGTATTGTGTGAGAACATGTGCTTGCCGTACTTACGAACTGCCCTGGTGAAGGTGCCTCCAGATTTGGCGTAGGCGGGGAGAACATCATCAAGAACTTTCTTGAAATTTGTGTAGTCTATCTTGGAGTTACGGTTCGGGTCTAAATACGTGGCCATGGAATATTTCGGGCTTAAGAGGATGAGTGTGCAATATGTGTCACTGCACAGAACACGGAATGTTAGAAAAAAAAGAACGATTGAAATCTAAGAAATCATATGTTACGGGGCGGTTAAGGGATGACTTACTCGGGAAAGTAAGCCACAAGGAAGTTATCCTTATCTGGGTTTGCCAGAATGACGCCTTCGAGGTGTGAACTCGCAACTTGGCGGTCCCCAGCGCTGCTCAAGTGCTTGGCACGCATGTAGAAGGGGTCGACTATCACGATGTCTGGGGTCTTGTCTCTAATGATCCGCATCTCCATACTCAGCGAAAACAGCCGAACAAAGGTGTAGTGCAGCGGATGAAGGTTAAACATAGCAAAGATGTCATCAAACCGCAGGACGATCATACCCCCGATGTCGCCATCCACAAAGCCCTTGCCCTCTGGCACCTTGGCCACGAAAACCGGGTATGCCACATCCTTCTCTCTAAGACGCCGCTTCTCCAAAGAAAGAACACTGTTGTGCAGACTCCGCATAGCACCGGTTGTAGCATTCAGCATATTTGGCGGTAGCACCGCCCTACCCGCCACATGCAACCTCCTCGAGATATCCTTAGGTGAAGGTGGCCCGTCCTGAGCACGGATCGAACTCGGTGCCGGCTGGCTCGCACCGGCGCCCTTGTTAGTCTTTTGTTTCCGTCCCTTCTTCTTGATCTCCTGTAATGGGACCGAGTTCTGCTCACAGACCGCCTTCTTGAGCGTGTTGGGGCTGATAATATTTCGCACCTCAGCTATCTGAGGCTCGGTGAAGGCGGGAGCTGGAGGCGTGTACTGAGAACTGAACGCCAGACGACACCTGTTGCAATTGGATTTCTCCGCCGTACCAGCTAGATCGCGGTCGTCTTGGTTGGGTTCTTGAGAAAGAGGCTCGCAGAACTCGTCAGCGTACCAATGTTAGGCAAAGTACTTATCAACTTTGGTAAATGTACCGTCGTCGTGTCGTCGCCGTCCGGATCCTGTGCCATAGGGCTGTCCGGATCCTGTGCCATAGGGATGTCCGGCAGGTCCGGTAGCGTTGCGGCGTTCTTGCCATGGCTTGGCGCCGACACGACTGGCGGTCTTGTCTGTGGGGTGGTGTCCCCCGCCCCCAAATGAATCTGGCTCTTCGGCCAAAGCAGGGGCCAGTTTACGCAGGTGCTGAGGGTCATCTCATCTTCTTCGTCGGCCCCAGCGGGTCGAATCGGAGGTAACAGCTCGTCGCAGCCTGGCAGCACCCGAACCACTTCAACCCTATACATTGTGGGTGGCATCGGATTACCGTGGAACATGGGGTTGCCCGGCTGAACGATTCTGCCCTTGGTGACATTGACCAACTCGGCGCCCACGAAGTGCAGAAGAGTGCAAGGAACGTCGGTGGTGCCCTGCGAAAACATGTACAGGGCGTCAGGGATGCCCAGTCAAAGGCAAGGAGATGAAGTCATCGGCCGAGAGGCTTAGTTACCGTGATGTCGTCGAGCTCGGCTAATGTCGAGGCACCGCCAACGGCGGGCGTGCAACTGATGGAGGGGGCGCTTGCTAGTAAGGTGCCGGCCGGCGTACACCCGGGTGCATTAAGCTCCAATGCCCGTGCCTGCGCCGGAGACACGAATATCGCCTCCGCCGGAGATACCAATGGAGCCGCCTGCGCGCTGTACGAGTTGCTGGCTGTGAAGCTAGGAACCGGGGGAGGCCCCTGTTGGCCGCCCGCAATCCACGTCGTCAGCCCATGAATCAACGTAGGCACCATGGCGTTGAGCGTTGTTCCAAGTTGTTGTTGCACTTGCTCTTGGACAAGCTCCGGAATCCGCGCCACTTGTGCCTTGAGTTCTTCAACCTCGCGCGTCTGGCTTTCCGAGCTGGTCTTTTTCTCCTTCCGCACACCAGCGTTATAGTATGACCCCCATTTTGTGGACAAGCCTTTGCCGGCCACACGACCAGCTGACGTCGGCTTAGTGAGCTTATCCTTGTTTTTCATTACGTTCAACGCCCTATTTAAAGGGGTGTCGAAAGGGGAGCTCTTAGACGACCCGGCGCTACTGCTTTCAGTGTCCTGCGAAAGGAACGTGAACCATTTAGATATATTGGGGATTAATTAGAGTGCAACCATATGGAGCTAATTACGCGGGGGTGGATTCCTTACCAGAAGAAGCTCAAGCGCCCTGGTCTTCGGATCTGTGGTAAGCTCCTTTGTTATCGGGTCCTCCTTGTACCGGGCCCTGACATAGTTCCTGGTCTGCTTGTCACCGTTGTATTTCTCGAAGCGGGCGGTAGGCCTTGCTCGGCACGCTCCGCGTCCTCCTTGTCCCATATAGGCTCCGCCACTCTGTAACCGCCGGGGAGGGTGCGGTGGGTCAGCGGCGACGGTGGAGCGGGGGAGGGTGCGGTGGGTCGTCGGCGGCGGTGGAGCTAGCGGGGGAGGGTGCGGGGGGTGTTCGACGGCGGTGGAGCGGGCCGGGGAGGGTGCGGTGGGTCAGCGGTGGCGGTGGAGCGGGGGAGGGTGCGGTGGGTCGTCGGCGGCGGTGGAGCTAGCGGGGGAGGGTGCGGGGGGGATCGAGATCGAGATGAAGGGGGATAGCGATCGAGATTTAAAAATATTCATCAAATTTGAAAAAATATTCATGAATTCGAAAAGTGCCCATGAAATTTAAAAATATTCATGAGTTCAAAAAATGCCCATTTAATACAATCGAGAAATGAAGACTACGATTTAAATACAATCGATCTTAGCTAGCTAGCTATCTGTTCACAATCTTCTTGCCCTTCTTTTTTGCAAATGGAGTTCTTCTGTGGAACGGACATCCTTTAGGTAGGGTGGTCCTGCTTATTCTTGTGGTGTATGCTGCTACTTCATCGTCGTCGTCATGTTCGATCTTCGGGTCGCCGTACTTGTCGAAGTCTTGCTCATTGGCTACTCCATCCATTCCGATGATCTTCCTTTTGCCTCTCCTCACGACAACACGACTAGGCTTTGACGGGTCGGTAATGAAGAAGCATTGGTCCACTTGGGAAGCCAGTACCCATGGCTCATTTTTCGCGGTGACGTTTGCGCCCGCGGTCTTGGATTTGGCTTCGGGTATAACCATGGTGGTGAAATATCGGTCTTCTTTTAGGACGCTCTTGGCCCATCTGACACGGAACATCGGGACCTTCTCTCCAGCATAGCTCAGCTCCCAGATCTCCTCGATCCTTCCGTAGCATCTGTCCTTGTCGTTACCGGTGTAGGATTCCATCGTTACCCCGGAGTCTGATAACCATCGCTCTTCATGTCCTTGTCCTCGGTGTAGAATGTGTAGCCGTTGATATCGTACGCCTCATAGGTCATCAGGTTGTGCTCGGCGCCCTGTGACAAGGCGAATATGAGTTGTTCTTCCGCGGAAGAATCTTCATGTAAAGGGTACGACGGAAGCTTCTGCTTGAACCAACGCGTGAAACATGAGTTGTGCTCTTTGAGTATATCTCCGTCCGTCCTCTGTTGGCCTCGGTCATTGTATGTCTTCTAAATAAAGGTTTTGTGCTCTACCACCCAAGGATCGACCACGTCTATGTGTTGTAGCGCGACTAGGTTTGCTCTTTCAAAGTCGGCGAGTCAACCCTCGAAGTCGACATGCATTTCGCGGCGACCCTCATGGTGACCCCATCCAGCGAGCCTGCCGAGGTGCCTGTTGACGGGCAGACCAACGGGGTTCTCGATGCCTAGATAATTCGTGTAGTAGGAGATGCACTCTTCGGTCAGAAAGCCCCTGGCTATACTTCCCTCTAGACGTGATATGTTGCGAACGTATCCTTTGATGACACAATTCATCCTTTCGAACGGCATCATGCTATGCAGGAACGTCGACCCGAGTTGGATGATATCCTCCACAATATGGACCAGCAGATACACCATAATGTCGAAGAATGCGGGCGGGAAGTACATCTCAAGCTCGCATAGTATCACCACGATCTCTTCCTGTAGCCTTCTGAGTTGCCTCACGCCAATCGACTTCCGAGAGATGACATCGAAAAAGTTGCATAGGCCAAATAGCGTTTGACGGACGTGCGCGTCCATGATCCCACGGATTGCAACTGGAAGTATCTGCGTCATCAGCACGTGACAGTCGTGAGACTTCATCCCGCTGAACTTCTGCTTCGCTGGCTCTAGGTATCTACTTATCTTCCCCGCGTAACCGTAAGGAAGTTTTACTCCTAGGAGGCAGGTGAAAAACTGCTCGATCTCCTCCTAACTTAGAGTGAAGCATGCGGGAGGGTAGTCATTTCCGGTCTTCTTGGCCTTTTTGCCTTTGCGATGACTTTCTGTGTCCTGCTTCGCCTCATCATCATCATCATCGTCGTCGTCGTCATCATTAGCGTGAAGCTCCTGCCTGATGCCCATTGATTTCAAGTCTGCCCTTGCTTTCGGCCCATCTTTCGTCCTCTCTAGCATGTTGAGCAGGGTACCAAGCAGACTCTCGCACACGTTCTTCGTGATATGCATGACATCAAGGCTGTGAGGCACACGGTGGATCTTCTAGTACGGCAAGTCCCAGAAAACAGACCTCGTTTTCCATACCTTCAGCAGCGGCTCTGGTGCCTTTCGCTTCTTTCCGGGCTCTGGCGCCTTTTTCTTCTTTCCCGGCAGTGGGCAGTCTTTCCAATTTTTCAACAGCTCGTCTATTTCCTCGCTGCTCCTCGTACACGGGCGTTTTCGGGGTTCGGTTTCACCATCGAACAGATCCTTGCGTTTCCTCCACGGGTCATCGCCGCGAAGCCACCTTCGATGTCCCATGAACACGGTTTTTGAAGACCAGGGATCTCTATCTAGCTGGCGATACGTTGTGTCATCCATGCACCTTACGCATCCAGAAAATCCGTGGACTACCTGCCCCGCGAGATATCCGTAACCGAGATAGTCGTGCACCGTCGTGAGCAGTGCGGCTCTCATAGGGAAATATTCTTTCTCTGCAGTGTCCCACGTATTGGCTGGCGTTTTCCACAGCATGTCTAGCTCCTCCTTCAGCCGCCCCAGATACAGATTGATGTCGTTCCCTGGTTGTTTCGGCCCTTCAATTAGCATACTCATGTGAATGTACTTCCTCTTCATGCACAACCAGGGGGAAGGTTGTACATCCACACAAACACAGGCCAGGTGCTATGTGTGCTTCTCTGGCTGCCAAACGGATTGACTCCATCGGTGCTCGCGCCCAGCACGATGTTCCTTAGATCCTTCCCAAATTCTGGGTATTCGAAGTTCAACGCTTGCCACTAGCTCGCATCCTTAGGGTGACTCAACATCTTATCTTTTTTATTTATCTCCAGATCATTTCCGTCATCTTCCCGCTTCTTCTCCTCCCTATCCGTGTGCCAACGCAGGAGCTTTGCTACCTTAGGGTCCGCGAAATACGCAGCAGACGAGGAGTGATCAGAAAGTACCACACCGATTTTCGAGGAGCTTTCTTCCTCTTCTTGTATCGAGTGACGCCGCACCCCGGACATATGGTAGACTCCACGTGCTCGTCTCGATAAATGATACAATTGTTCATGCACACATGGTATTTCACGTGCGGTAAATCCAGAGGACACACGATTTTCTTCGCCTCCTCGAAACTTGCCAGGCACTTGTTCCCCTTGGGAAGACGTTCGTGCCAGAATGACATGTTCTCGTCGAAGCATGCGTCGGTCATTTTGTGTTTTACCTTCATCTCCAGAGCCATGAGCGTTACTTTCAGGTGGGTATCCTCGGGCCTGCATCCTTCATACAATGGACTAACCACGTCTATCTCCAGTTGATCCAGCTTGGCTTTCTCTCGGGCGGCAGCTCTTGCGTTATCCGTCTGCTTGAGAAGAAGCTCTTGAATATGAGGGTCCTGCACCCAGCCTCCATCGTCGTCTGCTCCGGCATCTTCATCTTCATGATCATGCCCTTCGTCTTGATCTTCCTCATCATCACGTACGACATCTTCTACATGATGACTGTGTACAACATCACCGTCGTGATCATGTCCTGGAGATTCTTCGTCTTCTCGCCTGCCCTCGCCACGGTGGTACTTGTCTTGTTGCCCTTCCTCATTTCTTGCCCGGCCCCCATGGACGACTTCATAGTCATCTTCATCACCTTGCCACCGATAGCCATCCATGAAACCACGCAAGAGCAGGTGGTCCCGCACCTGCCCGGAATCCGGGTCCGCAATAAGGCTCGTCAGCTTGCATCTTCGACACGGACATCTTATCTCCGTCTCGTTCTTTTGAAGCATCTCGGCCTTCGCGGAGCTCAAAAACCTATTCACGATGCCTTTAGTCATCGTGCGGACCATGGTCGCCTGCGGGGTAGAGCAAAATGATATTTTAGAACCAAGAAAAAATTTGGCATGACCTTCCCTAAAAATAGGACCAAAAAGAATGCATAGTGCCAAAATTCTCGCCGAAACAGAAATGAATCAAAACATTCCGGCAAAATATTGGCAACTATCACATTTCAAATACCGGTACCTTCAAACACAAACATATACGCAACACCATAAACACATGCAACACCACAAACATACATAGATCTAGCTAGGCCACAAAAAGTGCATGTGCATGTTGTTGGAGCGAGCTAGGGAGAAAAAAAGTAGATCTACATCATGAAGATAGCTTTCCCCTTACTTACCTATCAAAAAAGGTAATTTCACCACTTAATTTTGATGAATCTATGGTGGAAATGAGGTGAGGAGGAGGAGATGGCTGAAAGCTTGAAGAAGGAGGTGGAGGGAATGAAGTGGGGAAAGTGAGTGGGTAGGTGTGGGGCTGTCCAAAATATCCTGTTGGGGTCCCAGGTTACTAATGGCGCACCACCAGCAAATGCGCCATTAGTAACCCTGGTTACTAATGGCGCATCTGCAGGTGGTGCGCCATTAGTAGTTTTGCAAAAAATTAAATATATATATATAATACTAATGGGCACCGGGTAATAGTGCGCCATTGCTAGTTTAAACTAGTAATGGCGCACTGTGAAACGATGCGCCATTAGTAGTTTTGCAAAAAAAGAATAAAAAAAATTTACAGTAATGGCGCACTGTCTGCTTGGTGCGCCATTACTACTTAGAACTAGTAATGGCGCACTTCGACCTGATGCGCCATTAGTATGTATGGAAAAATGGAAAAAAAATTAATACTAGTGGCGCACCCTGTTTCTGGTGCACCATTAGTGTCTTCCACACTAATGGCGCATCACCAACCGGTGCGCCATTAGTATATAGTAGTGGCGCACTGCTTCCATGGTGCGCCATTAGTATCAATCCTATCTATAGCCCTTTTCCTAGTAGTGGGCCCAGACCCCTGCCTCCGCTGCCCCGCCCTCCCATCGAACTCACACCACCGCCGTGCTTGGCAGCGCCCCCAGGCCATCACTTTAATCCCGGCCGACCTCCAGATCGGGCGCCAGTAGCTCTAGGCCGCACACGCCCCTAAGATAAACACCAAGGCGCTGCTTCCCCGGTGTAATAGGCGTACTAGCGCCTGTTACGCTGGGGAATGCTTTCGTTAATTGGGAATCAAGTGGCCAGAAATTGAAATTCAGGGGGGCGACGGACCTCTAGCTAAGGTGAAATAGTATATGAGGAGAAACGTTGTGCATCGCGAGTTACTAGGAACATCTAGTATCAAGAAGAAGCGGTCAACTAGTGTCTTCTGTGGGATGAATACCGTGCAAGCAGAGACGTAAGATTTGCACGAATAATGGAAGAGGAGTACCTTTTTCGGTTGCCAGTGTGGTCACCTCCACAAGTCGCGCCGATTTTTCTTCTTTTTATCGGGGAAACCGATGTTCTGGAGGGTGCAGGCTTGGACGAACCCATGGCCAAATTGTTGACTGTATTGGCGTGGCCGTATGTCAGCGGAGCGGAAGTAGATCCGAGGCGGTGAAGGGCGGCGTAGTAGGAACAGCTCTACTGCGGTGGAGGGTGGTGAACTTGCAGCGGCAGCGGTGAGGCGCGGGACAGTGTGGTTGAACTGGCTCGGGTACGGATGACTCGGCCACGGCTTCAACTACTAGCCATGGAGGGCGTTGCGGTTGAGGTTGCGGTGGACGACGACGTCGGGGTATCGACTCCGGCGTGATGGAGGAGGGCGGTGGTTGATGGGTGGGATGGGGTGGCGGATGGAAGACGCCAGGGTTTCGCGGCTGGTGGAGAGGTAGTTTTGGCGCCCACGGAGTACGAATGGGGAATCAGACGGGTGGGGGGAACCATGTTTCGGTCTGGGACACGATTATTTTTGGCTTTTTTGAACAGAAATGGGACGCGTTTGTTTGAAATTTGGGGAAAGTACAAACTTTGCCCCCTCTTAAATTTCGGACCTACTGGGGGTCGGGGGTAGGATGGTAATCCCAGGTGTTCCAAATAGTGGGAGGGAGCGATTTCGGCCGCACGGATGTGTGCTTAGGCGGCCATTGTGTATGAATGTTTTTCGGATGCGGTTGCGTGGCGTCTAGATGAAGCTACAAACCTACCCCGGTTTAGACCTTTGGACATCGGGCCGGTAGGTTTCACGGGTCGGAGTTATTAGACAAGTAATTTCCTTGTACTACCAAACATTGGTCTCACGCGGTTTTGGGCGAGTAGAGGCTCTTTTGGCGCTTCGTTCGAAATTTTGAAACACAAGCATTCGGGTTTAGAGTACTCTTGAACTATGAGGATTGACCTAAATATACAGCGCTATATTTGACCTTGTATGTTTGAAAACCTCGTTAAATTATCTGCTTCTTTTTGAAATTTTGACACTTGAAAATCATATAACTACGATTATTTTGGAATGGAGGAGCTAAATTTGAATCTATTTTGTACATGACCACATATGCTATTATGTACAAAATCAGAGCAAAGATTGGTGCCCCCATGATATCAAATTCAAATAATTGAATGGACTTCATGTTGAATTCGATTTTTTTAAACCACCTTAAGTTGAATTCAAATGTATGCTAGTTCATAGGTAGTAGCTATTTATAATGTCCATTGTGTAACTTTCGTATGTATAATGTGCTTTACACACACAACATGAACTATACTCACGTTTATATTTGATTGCTACAGCGATGCATTGTCTGGAGTTCAAAATACTAACTATGTAGATCAATTGTGTCGAATAATAACATAGACATGCTCAAATTCGATAGAATCTAGATGTCTAAAGGATCAATGACCGCTCCTTACGCGAATTGCAAATATCATGATCCCATCCTAATATTTGGATACAATTTATATCTTTAATCAATGTGTAGAGCAGTCTTTTACGTGTAGTTTCACTCTCCATAGGTGGTCTCTCACACATGCTCACACACTCTCTCTCGAGGTGTCTTTCTCGCACACATGCTCTAGATATAACCCTCCCTCCCTCTCGTAACCATTTACAATTGTTTTCACTAACCTTTATCACAAGCACTCTTCCTCTCGCAAACATACACACGCACAATCCTCATCGACCCTTTATATATACATGGACCTGCCTACGTGTCTCATGTACGCACATTACCTTTACGCCTGTCTCTCACGCATTGTCTCACACCTCTCTTCCTAATTGACGAGTATGATTCTAGCAGAGCATTCTGTAGGATGCCCCTTAAAGTTAGGTTTGATGAATAGTAATATCAGAGATAAAGGGGTTACCTTAGTCCGAGAACCTAGGGTTACAAATCGTAGCCAGCTTTGTCAGTGGACACAGAGTCCTTCACAATTCTGCTATCTTTGTCTTGTACGACTAGTCATCCATGGGTCTTCCTAAATGCATCGCAGGCCGACCAATGTGGCGCAGGACGGAACAGAACGAAGGGCCTCACCTCGACCCACCGGACCTCACGCGGTGACACACCCTCTGCCCCCACGTCTCATTATCTTCTCACACCCACACATACCAACACAAACACCACACACGGAGAAAATTTCTCCTGGTGCCTCTATTCCCTCCCCCCTTGCATATACACACTCAAGGGAATGGAATCTCTTGTCGTGACGTCATATTCGTCTCTCTCTCTAGACCACTCTCATTTCTCGTGCTATCTCTCCCACGCCCCCCCTCACCCCCCCCCCCCCCCCGTCGACCATTCTATCCATGCCTCTCTCGAATACGTAATACACACACATACCTCTCTAGGCCCCGCCAAATGCATCAACTACACATTCACACATGTTACATCACGTACCCCATTGATCTAAAAAGCCCTCTCTTCATGTTTATTTCTCATACAACATTCCTTTTGAATAAAGTGTGGCCAGAAAAATATTTTAGAGTTTCTACATATATACAACATTACAAAGTTATATGGAGGAGTACGAACGCTAATTTGCATTGCATGGTGCCCACAATGATATTTATTCCGCACTTTGAATTTGTATATTTTTATACTATATACAAAATTAGTCATAATAAAGAGAAACGAAGAGCATCTCTCTCTCCATTGCATACCCCCCCCCTATACGCCCCTTTCACGTATGCACACAAAACTATCTCCAGGTCCTCTAAAAGTAAGCCCCCAGAAAATTCACGCATGTTTCATCTTTCTCTCGCGATATATGCAATGACGATCATTGTATTTGAAGCGAAAGCACGATACGTACATTGGACTTCAGAATCCACTCATTACGGTCACCTTTTACGTTTAGTGGTTATTATGCAGTCACGGGCTCACCGTACAACTCTATATTTGCTCATGACATGACTAGTTGACCAGTTAAACGCTCCACGTGGCACCTCTAGTGTTGCATCACATTATCTCACTACCATCGTGCCCACCTGTCGACTTGTATCTACTCTGCATCTACACTTATAAAATACATAAAATACACTCTTATAAAAAATAGAGTTGGTGATGATGGTGTGCCTGCCATCCTGCAATATAGGTTGTCCGATTTATATCTGACGGATAGGAAAGAAACTATGGCAATTTTGCAAAAAGGTACCCACACACCTCTCCACATTTGCAAATAAGGCCTTCCCTCGTTCACCCTTTTCTCTCACAAGATAAACAAGTCATACAATGCATCTTGATGTTACATGCAATGCATGGGCATATTGCTAGTAAGAATGAAAACAAACGACAAAAAAATATTTGGACGGTGGTTCGAAGTCATGACCGAGGGCACAACGGACAAGGTGGCCTTGTATTAGTATGTTGAGCCGTCTGTTTTAACACACAGGAGCTGGTGTGGTGATTACACACACACACGCACGCATGCACATGAACTGCTTCCACGCAACACTCACACAAACACAAGCACCCACGCACGCACGCAACACTCACACGTACACACGTAGCCACGCACGCACACAACACTCACACGCACGCACGCAACACTCACACGCACACACGCATGCATGCATGCACACACCCGTACACCACACGACCAACACACACTCTCACGCTCAAGTGCTCAACCTACACATGCATGCGCACACATCAGGCCCTGACAGACACATATACAACCAGGTGATTCCCGCGCATGGGTTGGAGCCTTGTCGCACCTGCGTAAATTTGTGTTTATCTGACCTTTTGCCTATGAGAACTGACAGGTGGGACCCACAACGAATGTGGTCAATTTAACTAGTCAACATGGCGCCACGCAGACTATTTGGCCGGTCAACAAAGTGCAATCCGATGCTGAGCTGTGAGCAAGTGACCGTATAATCACCGCAAAATGTATATAGTGACCGTAATCAGCTTATTCTGAAGTTCGATGACCGTATTACACTTTTCTCTCTCTAGGCCCTCCAGAACTACATATCTACACGTTCTCGCATGTTACATCTAACAACTATGCAATACAGCACTACTACTACACTCTAACACAATAAATCATATGTGTTTTTAGTTTTACTACATATCATATTGTTACTTATAATTATTCAGTTTGCATACATTAAAATCGCCTTTGAAATGTATGGCCAGTATCATCTACCGCGCGGGAAAAATCCCGCCCTTTCCTGTTTAATCGGGTTTGTATCGATGGATCGAGCGAAATAGCAAAACTATAGTACTATACAATACAAGTGACAGTTCACTGGGCCGTCGTGTCGTCTACTCCGTCGTAAGAGTGGAGCGCTCGCTTTCATAAATCTTCTAGTCCCTTTCGCCGACATGTGGGACATCAAGCTACCGGGTCCATGTGCCATACCGGAATACAGTGCAGAGCAGCCGGGGTGAAGCACCCCAGTCATGGCGCCGGCGTAGTAATGAGCAATGAGGCGTCAAATCACAAAGCTGCACCTTTCCTGCAGTTAAGTTGGAGGGACGAAGCAACCATCATTTCACTCGTTGCTAAATCTGCTTCTCCCTCATCTTCTTCAACTTAACCACGTGTTGCTTCTGCGTTGTTCTGCCTCATGTGGGACGCAGATCGGCTTGCTAAAGCACTAACACGTGGGACCGCATGTTAGCAAACCGCCATGACAATATCCTCCGAAAATAAGAAGCCCAATCCTAGACTTACAAAGGGCTACGTAGATGCTACGTATACTTTCCATCTAATCTATATATGCCCCCCTGATTTTCAGGTGGGGTGGGCCTAATCCTCTCCTTTAATCCAATCAAATAGTCCCACATCACATCAGTTCGTAACTTTACATAAACCATTACGTGGATGTAGCATTGCTCAAATAAGAAACCTCCCCCGCCATCCGCGCGGCAAAATCACCTCCTTTTTACTAATCTCGATTCTATAATTTTTTAGATCAATATAATTGAGATTTGTATAGATAGCACACAGGAGCAAAACCAAGTGGTACAGTTAAGGGAATCCACAATGTGTAGCCAAATGTGAAAATAGCTTTTGGCATCATGGGAACCATTGTGGACGGTGTTGCCAAAGCCAAAAAGATGGAACCGAAGCTCCATGATTGATTGATTGATTGAAGGAATAGAAAAATGCAACGTCTCTCCTCTTCCTCCCATGCTTGGACGCATGTACTACAGTATAGAGCACAGAGTCTACTCCCCTGTCCCTTCTATCACAAATCACAAAGCAGTGAGACGTCAAATCACAAAAGAACGGACGAAGCAACCATCATTTCACTCTTCGCTGACTCCGCTTCTCCATCGTCTTCTTCGAGAAGCCATCTCACCGCATTAGTTATAGTAGTACTAGTAAAGGACTTCGTGGATGCAAATTAGTCTCCACACCGTGGTTGTCCTCAGCCTCCAGCTACTCGTTCAAGCGGAGAGTGCGGGCGCTCTGCACGGATAAGAGCACAGCCCGGTTCAAGTCGAGAACGTCCGGTTCCGCCTACAGGAGGGCCTCGATGGTAGCGGCATCCGCGCGCTCCGCGTTGAGTCGAGCCTCCGCCGCCCGGTTCAAGTCCAGGACGTCTGGTTCCGCCTGCAGGAGGGCGTCGATGAGAGCGACATCCACGGGCTCTGCGTCGAGTCGAGCCTCTGCCGCCCGGTTCACTTCCACGGCATCCGGTTCCGCCTATAGGAGAGCCTCAATGGAAGCGGCATGCGTGCGCTCCGCGTCAAGTTGAGCCTCTGCCTCCCAGTCCTCCTTTAGTATCACCATGTTGAACCGCTGGTCCGCCTGCACCATGGGGGACTCGGATGCTGACACGAAGTCGACGTCAATCGTCTCATACCCATCGGGGGCCTTCTGCGCTGCGACCTCTGCCATGAACATTGGATCGGCTTCCTCCTCCTCGTAGCTTGGCTCCAGAGAACTCGGGGATTGGCCCGCCGCAAAGCGAGTTTGGGAACGGAGGTCTGTGCAGCCGATCGCCGCCGCGATTTCTGCGCGGCGTTCCGGCGCCAGCATCTTGTAGTAAGTGATCTTGTGGCGCACCATGGCTTTTCGGCAAACTAGGGGACGCTTGATGCGGGCTAGGGGATCGAAAGGTGGGGGAATGGGCTGGAGATTTGGTGTGGTTTTAGGGCAGTGGCTGGCTTAGGCCGAGCAGCGAAGGTTCTGGTGTGAATAGTGGTTTCGGTGACGACCGGTCAATTGGTTTTGACTGTACATCGCTCTTGTCGCGTTCGCGTTGCAGCCCGGCATGCTGGACCCTCCACGTCGCTCACCGAACGGAACGCGCTTCGTCTTGCGTTTTCGCTCGCTTGTGGAACCGCAGTTGAGAGCAAACCGACATCCCTCCCCCTCCCCTATCCGCGTTATTTATTATACCACCACCCCCTCCGTTTTATGCGGAGTAAAGAAAAACAGAGGGAGTATACTACGGATGAGGATCCCCTGACGTGGCCGAACCCATTGAGTAACTGACATGCGGGGCCTAGCAAGCATGGGGTCTGCCAATAAGTGACCGAAAGGGAGGGTAAGGCAGGGATACCTACGTCAGAGGATCCACTTCCACTATACTACTTTGACCAAATTTTAGAGTAATAATATATGACATGCAACTTAGAAAAATGTTAGAATAATAATATATTACATGCAACTTACACAAAGCATAGAGGGTCTAATGCGTTTTTCGAGGCTAACTTTGACCAAATGTTAGAGTAATAATATATGACATGCAATTTACACAAAGCATACGGTCAAATTCGTATGTGAAAGGAGTTTCCAATGATATAATTTTGACATTATACATCTCATGTACTATTAATCTTGTCAATTGTCAAATTGGAAACCATCTCGAGTACAAATCTAGGAGCACGTACGAATCTAACAATATTGATTGGGCGTTGTTGAATGTTGATACCTTTTTTTATCAAAGTAGGTATACTTTGACTACACATAAAACTTATATGTAAACTAGAAAGGATTGGAGGGAGTATATTGTACGTTCAAAAACGAAACGAACATTGAATACCCTTTATATATGATTTGCGGATGCTATGATCACCGGTTCAAAATTTTGAATCCGCCTTAGGTATCACGTGCCCCCACTCGTTTCCTCTCGATTTCATCTCGGGGTCCGGAGATCTATTGAAAGAGGACTAGCGTGGGTACATGCGAATGATACTCGGCAGAATGTTCAAATGAGGCATGCGGGAGGATGGACTCGACTGGAGGGCGACATGATCGATGGGGAAGAGGGTTGGAGAGGAATGAGAAATAAGCAAACGCCACATGATTATACTTGAACGGCTCAAATAAACAATAAGTTGTCTCGCTTGGCCTACATAGTGAAAGGCCTAATGCTCAACGCGGAGCACTGACGCTCGAATATGGCCGGGAAAACAGGGAAACAGACATGTGGGGCACACCCGTCGGGACGACGTAGCGCAGACTAGTCCAATGGAGGAGCTGGCCCACGACCTCCTCGCCATCGACAACCATTCATGTGGGTCGTTGGGGCCAACAACGGGGCGCAGCTCCAGCACCGCCTCTGGACACGGCGACCGCGGTGAGCGACACGCTCATATCGTCGCTAGACACGGTCGGTTTCAGTTTGCCGAGGGTGGCGTTAGTGCTGTGGCACGACCGACGGTATGTTTGGTTTGTGCCCAAGGTTGCCCCATCAAAGCATTAGGTAGCCCAAATTTTGGTTGAGGTATTGGTTGCCCATGATTTGGCCGACATTGGCAAGAAAAATGAACTTGAGTTGTCTAGAGTTCATTGGCATGCCAAAGAAATGGCAACCATCCAAACAAAGACCAATCTTTGCGTCATGACCAAAATTTTGGTTGAGGTATTGGTTGCCCATGATTTGGCCGACATTGGCAAGAAAAATGAACTAGAGTTGGCTAGAGTTCATTGGCATGCCAAAAAATGGCAACCATCCAAACAAAGACCAATCTTTTGGTCATGACCAAAATTTTGGCAAGGTGCACTTTGGCCACAATCCAAACACACCCCAACACCCGGCTCGTCGAGGATGCACGGGGCGCTGCGACGCGCCCGCGGAGTGGTGTAGCGCGGCCAACTACATCCTCTGGACCTGAGACCATGCTGGGTCATCTTGCTTTTTCAATGACATGCGGGGATCGCATGTGAGCAAAGGGCATCTCCAATGTTGCCATGACCGCAGCTGACTACCCTGGCACACCAAAACCCTCGTCCCTCGCGCTATCGCGCGGTGCATTCCCAGCCGGCGCCAGCTGCCCGCATTCATGTCGTCCGTTCATATGTCGTCATTAAGAGGCTCGGTGCCCGCGGAACCAACTCCCGCGACTTAATGATGCACCCGGACGCTTGGCCTCACCAGAATGCGCTACTTAAAGCGGCAACGCCCAGCTAACCTCCACACCATAGCGCATCGTCCTCCTACCTGGAACCACATCCGCCATGATCGCAAGCGCGAACGCTCTGCGGGAGAGCTTGTCTTTGGGGATGGAGCTCGAGGTCGCCGCCCTCGCTCAAGTTGCCGCACAAGCGGTGGCCACGCTGGCGACCGACGACGGGAGCACGGTCAGCCACGCGTCCTACTTGCCGCCATCCAACGTCCGGCACCGCCGAGGTTGGGGACTCCTCCGAGGATGAGTAGGGCATGGGAGGCGGCAGGGCATGGTGTGCCAACTGGCCGGCCCGTCTCCCGTGTTCTACTTTTCCTCGCCGGAGACCGCACCTTCACTTCTCGGGTCTTGAACCCCGCCCCCGTACATGGAGATCACAGATGGAGGACGTCGGTCGCCGCCGTAGAATAGGTTTAGGGTCGGGTTTCTTTTATTTTTTTGTCCTATAAAAGTTCGAAATGTAATCAAAATCTGCCGTGTTTGCATTAATCTCGGCCGGTGTATATGAACTTTCACAATAATATACATATTGTAGGAGTACTAGCAAGATGCCTGTGCGTTGCACGGAATATCAAGATCTTGTGGGAGAAAAGGATGAACGAGGGAAAGCCTTATCTACAAATGTGGAGAGGAGTGTAGGTAAATTGTCATAGTTTCCTTCATATGCGTTACATATAGATCGGATGGCCTATATTGCAGGATCGGACACATCTTTCTACATCTACGGGAACCTATGAAAGGGTTAACGTAAATTGCCTCTCTCCCTCCTCCCCTTATTTTCATGGTGGTGGGCCCCTCCCTCCCCCCAATCTACAATCAACAGCTCACACGTTTCACATTACGTTAATTACGTAACTGGGATTACGTAGGTGTAGCATTACTCGTCCTAAAAAACCCAACTAAGCCAACCTCCCAGCATATCGCGCAGGAAAAGACCCGGCCGCGCCGTTTTAGTCGGGATTACCGGATTACTAGTAGTAGTATCGATGGATCACGTGAAGCAACAGATTTTTTTTGAGGGGGCGAAGCACCTAGTTTAAAAGGAAAAAATGCGGTACACTCACAACACTCCTGTCGCGGTCGCATTGCACCCCACACATGTTCGGTCCTGCACACGGCTCACGCAAACGGAACACACTTCGGCTTGCCTCTTCACTGACACGTGGGACTGCACTTGGAGAAACCGACCATGTGCTAAACTCCCCCCTCCCACCGCGCGAAAATCCTCCCCCCCCACCCACCCAAAAATTCCCCCCAAATCCGATTCAACCGCCCTTCGGCCAACTAGCCAATAATATTCCCCAAACCCCCCTCCCCCCTGTCCCCTTCCACTCCATTCGCTCCGCCAAAGCCGCCCTCCCCGCCGCACCGATATGTCGGCGCCGCGGTTCGGTGATCCTCTCGCTCCCACAGTACGCTCTCGTAGACTGCCGTCATCTAGCCGCGCCGCCACCTCTGGCTACGTTCTTGTGGAGGCGCACGGCGGTCAGCGCCGCCACCACTGTCGATGTTCATGTGGAGACGCACGGCAGTCAACTTCTCCCATGGTACGCACATTCTAGACTGAGGCCCCGTTCATGTCGGTGTAGCGCTGAATGTTAGCTGATAGACGCTGTTAATCTCACTGTTTGCCGAAGTAGTTTACTGTCAATATGCTCTGCTTAAGAAGCTTCATTGCCCTGTTCTGCACTCAATCTACTTAGCTGAAATGGCATGCCAAGGCCGATTAGTTGCTAAAATATCCTGCCATATATTTATTGTGACGTAGATTGCCATGGTCTAGTAGCCAATCTATTAGCTGAAATAGCTCTACACCATTTTATACTCGATCTTTGTTGCTGCGATGGCCTTCGATAGTTCGATGGCTGTGTGCTCGGCCTCATTGACTGCGGAAACAGCCTGCCATAATTTGGCACTCAAATCTGTTTACTGAATTAGCTTTACATATATATCGTTACTTAGATCTGCTTGTCCAAATATCTTGCCATAGCTTTAGACATCGACCTAGGTATTTTTTTCTGGACTTCATAAAAAAACATATATGTTTTTCCTGTAATATCTAGTAGAAGAACTAATTTGTATGTCTAACAGATGGACATGACTTGGATAACTTCTGCTAGAAGATTCTCCGCTGCATATGTCGAGGGGGTTGAAAACTTCATGAACTTTATCAGAGCTGAGTACGGTGGTCCGAAATCAGATGTGCTCTGCCGTGTAGCAGTTGTATGAATTCAGTTACAAGACCCCAGTCAACTGTGCAAAATCATCTACACTTGTATGCGATGTTGGCTGCTTTCTGCGAATCTTTCCCAGATGCGTCTGAGCTGCCACACACAACAGTAAAATGAAGAATTTCCTTCGTGCAATTGGAATTGGATATGATATGATCCATGTTTGTAAGAATAATTGTGTTCTGTTCCGGAAGGATTATGCCAACTTAAGTGAATGCCCGAAATGCAAATCATCAAGATGGAAAGATGGCGATGCTGTGAAGAGATTTTCCAATTACACCAAGATTGCAGAGGTTGTTTCATGATGCTAAAACAAGAGAGGATGTACTGTGGCATTCTAGGAACCGGGACTACAGAGATCAGAATGTAATGAGCCATCCATCTCTTGGTAGTGAGTGGAAAAGCTTCAATGATAAACACAAAGAGTTTGCTGCTGACCCGAGAAACATTAGACTTGGCTTAGATTCGGATGGATTTAACCCATTTGGCCACCAGAGGGCCACGTATAGCATGTGGCCAGTGCTTGTTATCCCTTACAACATGCCTCCAAATGTCTGCACCAAAGAATCAAACTACATGATGGCCTTGCTCATCCCAGGTCCAAAAAGTCCTGGAAAGGATTTTGATTTGTTCATGGAGCCTCTTGTGGAGGAACTTCAACAGCTATGGAAGGGTGTTCTCACTTGAGACCTATATAGCAGCCCACCAGCTGATTTCTTTCTGCGTGCTATTATAATTTGGTGCATCCATGATTATCCGGCTTTGGGCACTATGTCAGGGCGAACGACACATGGTTACAATGCATGTGTTCGCTGTGACAGGAATCCGCTATCATACGCAATACTTAGCAAGATCTGTTACATTGGACACCGCCGTTTCCTTGCCAAGGACAAGCCGCATCCTAGAAAATACCAAAGACATGTGTTCAATGCAAAGCATGAAAACCGTGATGCGCCAAAGAGGCTCACCGCCGATGAGTTGCAAGTGGAATTAGAGAAGGTCAAGCATATTACACCAGGAAACCATCCTGGTAATGGTAGCGGGAAAAGGAAGCGTGGCAGGGTAGAACAGAGATTATTGTTTACTCGTAGGTCCACTTTGTGGGACTTGGAGTATTGGAAAGATTTGGATCTGAGGCATAATCTTGATGTGATGTACATCGAGAAAAATATATGTGACAGCATTATCGGCACACTTCTTAATATTGAAGGCAAGAAGAAAGATACCTTAAAATCTAGGATTGATTTGACACACCTGGGTATCAGAAAGGATTTGCAAGTGCAAGATGAGGGTAAACCACGGGATATGGCACCAGCTGTGTACGTCTTGGACAAGGTAAAAAGAAAAGAATTCTGCGAGGTCCTATCACGTGTGAGATTCCCACATGGATTTGCTTCCAACCCTGAAAGGAGAGCCAGTGCAGATGGAAACAAGGTACAAGGATTGAAAACTCATGATTGCCACGTCCTACTTCAAAGGGTTTTACCTGTTATCCTTAGAGGATTGGGCCGCCCTGACTTATATAGAGCAGTTGCAGAGTTGGGACAATTCTTCAAGGAACTCGGCAGTAGGAATATCAGGATAGATGCTTTGGAGCGTCTTAGAGACAAGATACCAACTATCCTATGCGACCTTGAGAGGATATATCCTCTAGACTTCTTTGATGTGATGGTGCATTTGGCTGTTCATCTACACTGGTAGAAAAAGGGCTTTTAGTCCCGGTTCGTAAGGGCCTTTAGTCCCGGTTCTGGAACCGGGACTAAAGTGTCGGTACTAATGCCCTGACCCTTTAGTCCCGGTTCAATCCAGAACCGGGACTAAAGGCCCTCCACGTGGCCGGTCCACCATGCCCTGACCCTTTAGTCCCGGTTCAATCCAGAACCGGGACTAAAGGCCCTCCACGTGGCCGGTCCACCTTTAGTCCCGGTTGGTAACACCAACCGGTACTAAAGGAAATTTCCTGTTTTTTTTTGAATTTTTTTTTTTAATTTTTTTTTGAATTTTTTTTTTATTTTCAAATTTCTGAATTATTTTAACCTCTAATCTCTAATCACCCCTCATCACTGCTCAATTTAATCTCTAATCACCCCTCATCATTCCAAATCATCTCACTTCCCGAACGGTCACCCATCCTCTCACTACTCCAGCCTGAGCACGCTTAACTTCCGGGTTCTATTCTCCCTCGTTTCCAAGTCTGCACTTCTTGTTTTCTTGACAATAGTAAGATGTCAATCCTATTAACCCTCAGGAATTTAGCTTGAGCATGAAGTCACATATTTCACTGTTTGAGTTTAAAACTATTGTTCTAAAAAACAATATTTTTTTAGTAACACTAATATTTTTGAATAAGTAGTTTGACCATTGTTCGACCACAGTTTGACCATAGTTTGACCAGATTTGACCAAAATTCAAAAAAGGTGAAATAATTATTTAATAACACTAATATTCTTGAATAATTATTTAGTAACACTAATACTTCTTGAATAAGTAGTTTGACCATAGTTTGACCGGATTTACTAAAAATTTAAAAAAACTGAAATTTGAGCATAACTTTTTTTCCTTTTGGAATTTGAGGATTCTAGAAATTTGCAAATAGGCCGTAGGCGGTCTCCATCGGATGTAACTTTTCGAGTAGATGATCTTTCATATAAAAAACTTTTTCATCCGAGTTCGTATGCAAAAGTTATGCCCATTTTACAAATTCCAGAGAGATTTTGTAAATAAAGTCGAAATTCATATTTGTAAATTTTCCCAACAAGTAGACCACATATCACATGTGAAACTTATTTTCTTTTATTTTTTTGACATTTCCATCATTTTCTTTTATTTTTTTTAAAACTGAAAAGGCGGTCCACGGGGGGGGGGGGGGTAAAGTTTGAAAATGGGACCTTTAGTACCGGTTCGTGGCACAAACCGGGACTAAAGGTCTCATCCCCATCAGTCCCGGTTCGTGCCTCAAACCGGGACTAAAGGTCTAATCTTTAGTCCCGGTTTGTGGCACGAACCGGGACCAATGGTTGTGGGCCAGGAGCGAGGCCCATTGGTCCCGGTTCATCCCACCAACCGGGAGCAAAAGGTCTAGATGAACCGGGACTAATGACTTAGCCGCACAAACCGGGACCAATGCTCACATTAGTCCCGGTTCTAGACTGAACCGGGACTAATGGGCTAAGCCGGCCTGGACCATAGCCCTGTTTTCTACTAGTGCTACCTAATGAGGCACTACTTAGAGGTCCAGTACAGTATGGCTGGATGTACCCTATTGAAAGGCGGCTAGGCACGTTCAAGGGCTATGTTAGGAACAGAGCTAGACCCGAGGGTTCCATTGCAGAGGCCTACATTGCTACAGAAGCATTGACATTCTGCTCAAAATACATTGAGACAGCTAATCCGCTTAGCAAAGAGGTGGGTGAAGACAATCACGGGCTCAATGTTTTCGATTATTCTGTTCGAGTTACAGGGAAGAGTCGACAAGAGGACAAACCTAAAGATTTGGACAAAATGGTTTGGTATGTGTTGAATAACTGTCCTGAGATACTACCTTATATCAAGTAAGTGCAGTACTGCAGCTTATACATCGTAACCTACTAAACTTGCAGCACATTCTTATATATTTAGATGTTTGACGCGATCACTATGTTGTGCAGCATCTACAAAGAGGAGTTACTGCCGCAAAATCCAAGAAACATTGACAAACTGGTTATGCCAGGATTTGCGAAATGGTTCAAGAACCATGTAAGCTTTTGAAGTGCACTGTAAGTTTTTTTAATATATTGAGTACATAAGATGATCAGCTTGTCTATTTTCTAACCATAGGTTAAGAAGATGCGGGAGGATGGGCAGGCAGTTGATGATGCCCTTTACTCACTAGCAATGGGTCCTGATACTCGGGTAAGACATTATGAATCTTGCGTTGTTGGAGATGTGCGCTACAACACCCTTGCACGAGACGAAGGCAGGAAGACACAAAACAGTGCCATCATGAGCACGGATATGTATGACAAAGAGACAACTGAAATGTATGCTAACATAACAGACATTATTCAGTTGCAGTATATCTCCAGTTTCGAGGATCATCGGTGTGTGGTTCTGTTGTGCTGTCGTTGGTATAACCTGTTTTCCAGGATCGCAAAACCCAGAGTTGATGATTATTTCAAATCCATCAATGTCAAGGCGGCGTACGAGACCAACGAGCCTTTTATTTTGGCAAATCAAGCAACACAGATATTTTTCTTGGAAGACACATTTGCACGTAGCGATGACTGGGGAGTATTGCAAAGGTTTGAGCAGAGGAATTCGTTTAATGAAGTTGCACAACAAGATGATGCTTACACTGCTCTTGATGTACAAGATAACACAAATGTTCCTAATATCTTTGAGAACCATCACGTCAATGACGCTGGCGAAAAGATTGCCTGTCGTGCCGGGGACATACAAGAGTTGATCAAGAAGAACCCAACGTTCGAGGACGTTGAGGACGAAGAAGAAGATGACACCGTAGGGAATTACGATTCAGACTGATACACATGGCGAAGATGTTGACGCTGCTGCTGCGGATGATGATTACATTGTTTTTGTCGTATTTGTCTGTCAGAAGACGTTTTTTATCTACTATGTGAAATTGTGTTTGCTATGACAACTGAAAACTGATGAACATGTTGTTTAGTATTTTGCTGTGAGAACATCACTTGTTATGTATGCTGATTTGTGTTTGGTGATTGTATGACAACTAAAACATGATGACATTGTTGTTTAGTTGTACTCATATTTGGCTGTGAAACTTGAATTTGATGACATAGTTTGTTGTTGGACTGCAATTTGCTCGACGTCTTCGAATGAGAACAAAGCTGACCCGACAGGGCCTCTGCTATTTATTTATTTATATGAGCAAAAGGGGATACCCCCTGATTTCTGTTAATAGAAATCATTAGATGTTCACAACACTACGCCCAGCCTGCTACACAGGTTTCATTCATTACTAGTTTCAGCAAAGTGCTCATGTCATAGCCACTGAATACATCACGAGTGCTACATACACTGCAAATAAAGAGACAATCATCCTACAGAGCACATCGATTTTGCCCATTATCTTCACAAGCTCTTTCATCTCCTCATTGCTGTCAAGGTCGTTCAGCAGCTGTTGCTTGGCCATGATCAGAGGAACTGCATCTTTAAGCTTCTACTCTGCATCTTCCTCTTCTGCCGTTCCTTCAGTTACTTGTCCAACACCCCAACCTGCTGGTATTGGGATTCCTCGGCTAACCAAATAATCAGCGTAGTTGCATTCCCCCACATCAGCAACTTCCTAGATATACAAATCACACGAATCTTCCCTTTTCTACACGAATCAAATTGGTAGATCATCAACCAAACTATTAAAAAAATCAGCAACTCAGCAGAACAACACTTAAACATATTATTACCCCATGATTCGGGCATTTGTAGAAGACTCGGCCAGGGTTGCGGATTGTGGTTGAGACGCGATGGATGACTCTGCGTGATTTGCAGCAGTGGCACCACACCAACGGCAGCGGGTTGCGATGAGCAATCGGATCCGGTGCGCGTGCCGGCGAGGGTGTGATGAGACCCACAGGCGATGGTACGGGTTGCGACTTGGCGCATATCTGGTTGTTGCCTGATGAAGAGCAGGTGGATGAGCAGCCAGCGGACATGGTTGCTGTGGCCAGAGCTTCTGATGCTAGGCAGATTAAGTACAGAAGAGGAGAAGCGAACGTTAGATATGTCAGTTTCATTACTTGTAGAGTAGCATAGCACCATATATAGTCGTAGTCTAGGTTTGGATTCGAACCAGCTACAGGAGCACGTCTTTCTTTTTTCTAAAACTCAGCAACGTCTCATTACTAGTACACTAGCTTGTTCTGTACGCCTTCCCAAGTCTTTGATTTTCTTTCCCTTTTTTGCGAGGAAGGAAGGAGCACAAAATTGAGAGTTCCTGGGACTCGAACCCAAGACCTCTCGGTTGAAAACCAAGGGTGCTAGTCACTTATGTGGCGAACGTTCCCTGTGAGGAGGACGGCAGATGAACGCATTTTCCTCGCAGTTTTCTTCCTATATATAAAAAGTGTGCTACTTGGTGTCCGCTTAGTCAACAAAATGATTGTGCCAACCTTGATCGTTGGATTGACATTCAACGTCTGTCGCGTTTCTTCAGTCTCTTCTTCCTCGAGCCGCCAAAGCCAAACCAGCGCCGTCGGGACCGCCTGCTCCCGCCTCCCATGGCTGGCTGTGATCTGCCCCAGCTCCTGTTTGTTCCCGTCCGAGGACTCACCATCGTCCTCCGCTTGGTTCACTCGCCGCGGCGCCGCCCTCCGGTGTTGTCAACATGGTCAACAACCGAGAGGAATGAGGAGATGACTGTACATGGTGAGGATGACAGTAGGGACCCAGCAGCGCGCGCATTAATTTTGTTTTTTCGGGACAGAGAAGGGTACCAACTGGGTTGTGCGGGACCCATGGCCTGTCTAGCCCAGGCTTTTATTTCATATGTTTAGAACATGACCAGCCCAGTTTGTTTTTTTCCTTTCTGAAAATTGCTAGCCAGCTATTTTGTTTTTTGCAGAATAACCAACGTAGGCCTACTTGCTTTTCTACGCCCTGCTGGGCCGGAAATCTTTCAAGACTAGGAGGGATGCATTTTGCCCAGAAAATGGGCTATAAGTAATAAGAAATGGACTATAAGTAATAATAAATGGGCTGTAAAATGAAAAAATATAGCAAACAGACAATTAGTTCCAAAATACTATTTTCTTTAGGATTTTGATATTTTAAATTTCATTGTTTTTGTGCAGGTAAAATTTCATTGAATTTAAATTTAGGTATATTTAGATTTAAAATTAATTTGAATCTGGCTAGACATTTCGGGTTGTATGCTGTTTGGGACAGATTTGGAGGCTGACTTGTGGGTCTACTAGGTTGACGTGTACTTTGGCTTTGTCAACTTAGTCCACAAACGATTCTAGCAGTAGTGACCGTTGGATGTTAATCCAACGGCCGTGCTGCTTCTTCAATATCTGATCTTCTTGCTCCAGCCTCCCAAACCAGCTCCGGTGGGACTGCCTGCTCCCGCCTCCCATGGCCGGCTGTGCTGCCGCATAGGCCGGACCGCCCCACCCTACTTCATTGCTGGCCAGGCCATTCCTCTACTCACCCACACCTCATGTTATTTTCCGGCGACGGCAGCCAGACCAGTAAACCCTCGTACTCCCCACCGCGTGGGCAACCATTGCCATGTCTTCCCCGGCTCCGTGTCGTTCCCTTCCTAGGCCTCGCCGTCGTCCACCGCCATGGTGCTCTCGACGCGGCCTGGTCAACTTGGTCAACAAACGACATCCATCGGCCATGGACTATACGCGCAAAATAATGATTCCTCCACCTGACAGTTGGGACCCACCTGAAGGGCCTATGTATTTCACGAAAAAAACGTTCCCCCCGCTAACATGTCGGACCCACTAGCTATATCTTTGCACGCAAGGAAGTGCCTCCTTATTACACAAAAAAAATGAACACCCCCCTGCTAGCTGGGACCCACCATAGTGGGAGGATAACTTGTGGGCCAACAAAGTTGACGGGGACGGAGGGCTTTGTCAACTTAGTCAATATGAACGATTCTAGCTCCAGTGACCGCACGATGTCCATCCAACGGCCGTAGTGCTTCTTCAACCTCTGGTCTTCTTGTTCCACCCGCCCAAAGCAGCGCCGGTCGTGCCGCATGCTCCTGCCGTGGCCGGCTGTGCTGCCGCGGAGGCCTCACCGCCCCCTACTATTCCCACCGCTGGCCAGGCCCTGCGGCAACGGCAGCCTCACACCGCAGCCGAACCAGTGAACCCTCGTAGTCCTCTCCGCGCGGGCTTCCACTGCCGCGTGTTCCCCGGCTCCGCGTTGTCCCCTTCCTAGGCCTCGCCGTCGTCCACCGCCGTGGTGCTCTCCGCGCGGCGTGGTCAACGTGGTCAAGGAACGACTTCCATCGGAAGAGTACTGTACGTGGAGAGGTTGACAGCTGGGTCCACGGCCACAGCCCAGTTTTTTTGTGATTTGCCAAGTAAGTCGCTTTGTCAGGCCTGTTGGGCTGCAAATCTTTCAAGACGAGGAGAGCTTTCATTCGGCTGGCCGAGAAACTGGCCCATCAGTAATGAGAAATGGTTTGTACATTTTTAAAACACATCAAACCGGAAATTAGTTTCAAATATCTTTTTTTTCATTTCAAGATTTTAAATTACATTAATTTTTATGCGTGGAGAATTTGTTGGATTTTATATTGATATACATTTATTTTTAAAATCAGTTTGAATGTGAGTCGAAATTTTGGGATTAAAAACAGTTTGGACCGCACCGACATATGCAAAATTTCGTATAATTTTTTAACCGTGGCCACAATTTGGGCTGTAATGCTAACAAAAAGAATATGGGCTCAAAAAAACCTTAAGAATTAGCAAATGGGCTGAAAATTATTAGAAATAATGGCAGATGGGTTGTATGTTGTTTTCCACAGATTTGAGGCTTTCCAAAAAAAGGTTGACGCACAAGCAGTGACTGTTGGATGTCCATCCAACGGCCGTCGTGCTTCTTCAATCTCTGCTCTTTCTACTCCAGTCGCTCAAACAAGCGCCGGTGGGACTGCCTGCTCCCTCCTCCGCGCGGCCGGCTGTGCTGCCGCGCAGGCCTCACCACCCCACCGTACTCCCATCGCTGGCCTAGACATCCCTCTACTCACCCACACCTGCTGTTATTCTCTGGCGATGGTAGACGAACCAGTAAACCCTCGTACAGTCGTACTCCCCTCCGCGTGGGAAACAACTGCCGAGTCTTCCCTGCCTCTGTGTCGTTCCCTTCCTAGGCCTCGTCGTCGTCCGCCGCCCTAGTGCTCTTGGCGCGGCCTGGTCAACATGATCAACGACCGACATGCATCTGAAGTGGACTGTACGTGGAGAGGCCGACAGCTGCGTCCACGGCCGCACGCAAGGAAATGCCTCCTCATTACGCGCAAAATAATGATTCCTCCACCTGACATCAGGGACCCACCGAAAGGGCCTCTGTATTTCGCAAAAACATGTTACCGCCGCTGATAGCTCGGACCCACCAGCTATATCTTCGCACGCAAGGAAGTGCCTCCTTATTACGCACAAAAAATGAATACTCCCCCTGTTAGCTGGGACCTAGTATAGTGGCAGGCTGACTTGTGGGCCTACTAAGTTGACGTGGACGGAGGGCTTTGTCAACTTAGTCAATATGCACGATTCTAGCTCCAGTGACCGTACGATGTCCATCCAACGGCCGTAGTGCTTCTTCAACCTCTGGTCTTCTTGCTCCAGCCGCCCAAACCAGCGTCGGTCGTGCCTCGTGCTCCTGCCTCCCGTGGCCGGCTGTGATGCGGCGAAGGCCTCACCGTACCCTACTACTCCCACCGCTGGCCAGGCCATCCCTCTACTCACCCACACCCCCTGTTACTCTGCGGCGACGGCAGCCTCACACCGCAGTGAACCAGTGCCCTCGTACTCCTGTACGCATGGGCATCCACTGCCGCGTCTTCCCCGGCGCCACGTCGTCCCCTTCCTAGGCCTCGCCGTCGTCCACCGCCCTGGTGCTCTCGGCGCGGCATGGTCAACGTGGTCAAGGAACGACTTCCATCGGACGTGGATTGTACGTGAAGAGGCTGACAGCTGGGTCCACGGCCGCAGCAAGGAAGTGCCTCCTTATTACGTGCAAAATAATTATTCCTCCACCTGACAATGGGGACCCACCGGACGGGCCACCGTATTTCGCCCCTAACTGCTGGGACCCACCAGCTACATCTTTGCACACAAGGAAGTGCCTGACAGTCGGGACCCACCTGGTCGAAGCGTACGTAGCATTGTCATTCTGGTCACGAACGTGTACGTACATATATACTGGTGGATGTAGAGGCGCGCACGTGTCGTAGTAGAGGCGGCCAGGGTGCAAGAAAGAAAATACGGCCACATATGTGTACATACGGGCGGGGTCTCGAACGCCTAGTGGGGAATACGTACGGCGAGGGCTCGTTGACATGGCTAGGTCAGAACGGAGAAACAGCGTCGTCGTTGTGTTCATGGGGAGGCAACGGAATGCGTCGTGTTCATGGGGAGGCAACGGAATGCGTCGTGTTCATGGGAAGGCAACGGAATGCGTCGTGTTCATCAGGAGGCAACGGAACGCGTGGGAGCCAACCGGCTGGGTCGGAACGGAATGCGTGGTCGTGTTCATCGGGAGGGCTTGGACGGAACAGGCAATGGAAACGAGGCCTGGTGTACCGCACAACGGAGGAAACGGACCTCCTATGTTCGGAACGGTGTCCTGTTGATCGGGAGGGGTCTGGCATACTGCAAAACAAAGGAAACGGACCTCCTACGGTCGAAACGGGGGTCCTGTTGATCAGGAGGGGTGTGGTGTACCGCAAAACGGACGAAACAGACTTGTGTTGGAGCGCTACGGTCGAAATGGGGGCCCTGTTCATCAGGAGGGGTGTGGCGTACCGCAAAACGGGACTCCATGGGATACTGTTCATCTCCACCGTCGACCCCCTCCAGCCTCACACGAGCTACTGTTCATCCACCGTCGACCTCCTCCAGCCTCCACCTGCGACTGTTCATCCACGGGCTCCTGTTCATCCAGCCTCCACCGCGCGCTACTCCACCGGCTACTGTTCAATCAGCCCTCTCCACGGGCTCCTGTTCAACCACCCCTCCACGGGCTACTGTTCATCCTGCCCTCCACCATCTACTGTTAATCCTGCCCTCCACGGGGTGGTCCTGTTCATCCAGCCCTCCACGGGGTCCTTTTCATCCAGCCCCAACTGGCTCGATCGATTGGGGTCCTGTTCATCCAGAGGCAACACCACGGGGTCCTGTTCATCCACCCCCACCGGGAACTGTTCATCCAACCCCCCCCCCCCCCCCGCAATGCTCACTGCTCATCAAGAGGCAGCATCGATCGGCTTTAGTTAGCAGCAGTAGTGAAGGAATCGCTCGATCGGGTTCAGTTACCAGCCATCGATCGATCGCTCGGGATCAGTAACGCGTAGCCTGCAGTGCAATTGTTCGGGTTCAGTTAGAGCCCAACGCCTCACTCGGGTTCAGTTAGAGCCAATGCCTCGCAAACACGCGCGTACATGTACGAGAGAAACGCGCATCGCTCGGCCCCCGACCTCCCACCGTAACTGGGAACTCCATGAAATTTTCCTCGCCCTCGCTTCTACCATGGTTTTTACGGTCATGGACGGCCCAAAGAATGTCATGCAGCTGCATCTCCGGCCCGCCCAGGACGAAAAGCCCATTTTCTTTCATGATTTTTTGTCATAGAAGTAGGAGCCCACCACATCTATATTGATACCAGGTTTTGTCACAATTATCATCATAGAAGTGTCGTATGTATGACAGAAAAAATTTGTTCAGCCCAAAATGTCATGAATGTGTCTTTTTTTTGTAGTGATAGGAGGTGAAAAAGGATGCATCTACATAGTCCTTCTGTTGAATGCATAAAAGGCACCCTGCAGCCTCTTTGCTTGCAAAATAGATGCTCTCTTCTTGGTACACTCATGACATTAAACGTTTCATCTCCAGTTAGAGATGCAACTTGATTTGACCTAAAAAATTCTATTTTTGAGTATTACCTTCTACCACTCCTCTGCAACATCTACTGAAGCCTCTACTCTTAACCATGAAGGAAAAACGCCCTAGAGGCAATAATAAAGTTATTATTCATTTCCTTATTTCATGATAAATGTTTATTATTCATGCTAGAATTGTATAAACCGGAAACATAATACATGTGTGAATACATAGACAAAGAGAGTGTCACTAGTATGCCTCTACTTGACTAGCTCATTGACCGAACATGGTTATGTTTCCTAGCCATAACATGAGTTGTCATTTGATTAACCGGATCACATCATTAGGAGAATGATGTGATTGACTTGACCCAATCCGTTAGCTTAGCACTTGATCGTTTAGTATCTTGCTATTGCTTTCTTCATAACTTATACATGTTCCTATGACTATGAGATTATGCAACTCCCATTTACCGGAGGAACACTTTGTGTTCTACCAAACATCACAACGTAACTGGGTGATTATAAAGGTGCTATACAGGTGTCTCCAAAGGTACTTGTTGAGTTGGCGTATTTCGAGATTAGGATTTGTCACTTTGATTATCGGAGAGGTATCTCTGGGCCCTCTCGGTAATGCACATCACTATAAGCCTTGCAAGGAATGTGACTAATGAGTTAGTTGCGGTATGATGCATTACAGAACGAGTAAAGAGACTTGTCGGTAATGAGATTGAACTAGGTATTGAGATACCGACGATCGAATCTCGGACAAGTAACATACCGATGACAAAGGGACCAACGTATGTTGTTATGCGGTTTGACCGATAAAGATCTTCATAGAATATGGGGGAGCCAATATGAGCATCCAGGTTTCGCTATTGGTTATTGACCGGAGACGTGTCTCGGTCATGTCTACATAGTTCTTGAACCCGTAGTGTGCGCAAGCTTAAAGTTCGGTGACGATCGGTATTATGAGTTTTTGTGTTTTGATGTACCGAAGGTAGTTCGGAGTCCTGGATGAGATCGGGGACATGACAAGGAGTCTCGAAATGGTCGAGACGTAAAGATCGATATATTGGACGACTATATTCGGACATCGGAAAGGTTCCGAGTGATTCGGGTATTTTTTGGAGTACCGGAGAGTTATGGGAATTCGCCGGGGAGTACATGGGCCTTATTGGGCTTTAGGGGAAAGAGAGAGGAGAGGCTGCGCGCGCCCCCAAGGCCTAGTCTGAATTGGACTAGGGGGAGGGGCGGCGCCCCCTCCTTCCTTCTCTTCTCTTTTCCCTTTCCTTCTCTCCTACTCCAACTACTTGGAAGGGCTCCTAGTTCTACTAGGAAAGGGGGAATCCTACTTCCGGTGGGAGTAGGACTCCCCTAGGGCGCACCATAGAGAGGGCCTGCCCTCTCCCTCCTCCACTCCTTTATATATGGGGAGAGGGGCACCCCTTGGAGACACAACCATTGATCATTGATCTCTTAGCCGTGTGCGGCCCTGCGTCGGTAGCATCATCATCACCGTCACCACGCGGTCGTGCTGACAACACTCTCCTGTGAAGCTTTGCTGGATCGGAGCTCGTGGGACGTCATCGAGTTGAACGTGTGCAGAACTCGGAGGTGCCGTGCGTTCGGTACTTGGATCGGTCGGATCGTGAAGACGTACGACTACATCAACCGTGTTGTGCTAACGCTTCCGCATTCGGTCTACGAGGGTACGTGGACAAACTCTCCCCTCTCGTTGCTATGCATCACCATGATCCTGTGTGTGCGTAGGAAATTTTTTAAATTACTACGTTCCCCAACAGTGGCATCCGAGCCAGGTTATTGCGTAGATGTTATATGCACGAGTAGAACACAAGTGAGTTGTGGGCGATACAAGTCATACTGCTTATTACCAGCATGTCATACTTTGGTTCGGCGGTATTGTTTGATGAAGCGGCCCAGACTGACATTACGCGTACGCTTACGCGAGACTGGTTCTACCGACGTGCTTTGAACACAGGTGGCTGACGGGTGTCAGTTTCTCCAACTTTAGTTGAACCAAGTGTGGCTACGCCCGGTCCTTGAGAAGCTTAAAACAACACTAACTTGACGAACTATCGTTGTGGTTTTGATGCGTAGGTAAGAACGGTTCTTGCTCAGCCCGTAGTAGCCACGTAAAACTTGCAACAACAAAGTAGAGGACGTCTAACTTGTTTTTGCAGGGCATGTTGTGATCTGATATGGTCAAGACATGATGCTATATTTTAATTGTATGAGATGATCATGTTTTGTAACCGAGTTATCGGCAACTGGCAGGAGCCATATGGTTGTCGCTTTATTGTATGCAATGCAATCGCCCTATAATGCTTTACTTTATCACTAAGCGGTAGCGATAGTTGTAGAAGGAATAGTTGGCGAGACGAAAATGATGCTACAATGGAGATCAAGGTGTCATGCCGATGACGATGGTGATCATGATGGTGCTTCGGAGATGGAGATCATAAGCACAAGATGATGATGGCCATATCATATCACTTATATTGATTGCATGTGATGTTTATCTTTTATTAATCTTATTTTGCTTAGATCGACGGTAGCATTATAAGATGATCTCGCACTAAATTTCCAAGATAAAAGTGTTCTCCATGAGTATGCACCGTTGCAAAAGTTCGTCGTGCCGAGACACCATGTGATGATCGGGTGTGATAAGCTCTACGTTCATCTACAACGGGTGCAAGCCAGTTTTTGCACACGCAGAATACTCGGGTTACACTTGACGAGCCTAGCATATGCAGATATGGCCTCGGAACACTGAGACCGAAAGGTCAAGCGTGAATCATATAGAAGATATGATCAACATAGTGATGTTCACCATTGAAAACTACTCCATCTCACGTGATGATCGGATATGGTTTAGTTGATTTGGATCACGTGATCACTTAGATGATTAGAGGGATGTCTATCTAAGTGGGAGTTCTTAAGTAATATGATTAATTGAACTTTAATTTTATCATGAACTTAGTCCTGGTAGTATTAGCATATCTATGTTGTAGATCAATAGCTCGCACATAGCTTCCCCGTTTATTTTTTGATATGTTCCTAGAGAAAAATAAATTGAAAGATGTTAGTAGCAATGATGTGGATTGGATCCATGATCTGAGGATTATTCTCATTGCTGCACAGAAGAATTATGTCCTTGATGTACCGCTAGGTGACGGACCTATTGCAGGAGCATATCCAGACGTTATGAACATTTGGCAAAGCTCGGTATGATGACTACTTGATAGTTTAGTCCACCATGCTTTACGGCTTAGAACCGGGACTTCAAGAATGTTTTGAACACCATGGAGCATATAAGATGTTCCAAGAGTTGAAATTAGTATTTCATACTCATGCCCGTGCCGAGAGGTAGGAGACCTCTGACAGTACTTTTCCTACAAAGATGGAGGAGAATAGCTCAACCAGTGAGCATGTGCTCAGATTGTCTGGGTACTACAATCGCTTGAATCAAGTGGGAGTTAATCTTCCAGATAAGATAGTGATTGACAGAATTCTCTAGTCACCATCACCAAGTTAGTAGAACTTCGTGATGAACTATAATATGCAAGGGATGACAAAAACAATTCCCAAGCTCTTCGCGATGCTAAAATCGGCGAAGGTAGAAATCAAGAAAAGCATCAAGTGTTGATGATTGACAAGACCACTAGTTTCAAGAAAAGGGCAAAGGGAAGAAGGGGAACTTCAAAAATAACGGCAAGCAAGTTGCTGCTCAAGTGAAGAAACCTAAGTCTGGACCTAAGCCTGAGACTGAGTGCTTCTACTGCAAAGGGACTGGTCACTGGAAGCAGAACTACCCCAAGTATTTGGCGGATAAGAAGGATGGCAAAGTGAACAAAGTTATATTTGACATACATGTTATTAATGTGTACTTTACTAGTGTTTATAGCAACCCCTCAAGTATTTGATACTAGTTCAGTTGCTAAAGAGTAGTAACTCGAAACGGGAGTTGTAGAATGAACATAAACTAGTTAAAGGGCGAGGTGATGATGTGTGTTGGAAGTAGTTCCAAGATTGATATGATCATCATCGCACACTCCCTATACTTTTGGGATTAGTGTTGAACCTAAATAAGTGTTATTTGGTGTTTACATTGAGCATGAATATGATTTGATCATGTTTATTGCAAAACGGTTATTAATTTAAAAATTAGAGAATAATTGTTGTTCTGTTTACATGAATAAAACCTTCTATGGTTATACACCCAGTGAAAATGGTTTGTTGGATCTCGATCGTAGTGATACACATATTCATAATATTGAAGCCAAAAGATGCAAAGTTAATAATGATAGTGCAACTTATTTGTGGCACTGCCGTTTTAGGTCATATTGGTGTAAAACGCATGAAGAAAATCCATGCTGATAGGCTTTTGGAATCACTTGATTATGCATCGGTTGATGCTTGCGAACCATGCCTCATGGGCAAGATGACTAAGACTCCGTTCTCCGGAACAATGGAGCGAGCAACTGACTTATTGGAAATAATAGATACTGATGTATGCAATCCGATGAGTGTTGAGGCTCGCGGCGGGTACCGTTATTTTCTGACCTTCATAGATGAATTGAGCAGATATGCGTATATCTACTTGATGAAACATAAGTCTGAAACATTTGAAAAAGTTCATATAATTTCAAAGTGAAGTAGAAAGTCATCGTAACAAGAAAATAAAGTTTCTACGATCTGATCATGGAGGAGAATATTTGAGTTACGAGTTTGGTCTTCATTTGAAACAATGCGGAATAGTTTCGCAGCTCACGCCACCTGGAACACCACAGTGTAATGGTGTGTCCAAACATCGTAACCGTACTTCATTAGATATGGTGCAATCTATGATGTTTCTTACCGATTTACCACTATCGTTTTGGGGTTATGCATTAGAGACAACTGCATTCACTTTAAAAAGGGCACCATCTAAATTTGTTGAGACGACACCATATGAACTATGGTTTGGCAAGAAACCAAAGTTATCATTTCTTAAAATTTGGGGTTGCGATGCTTATGTGAAAAAGATTCATCCTGATAAGCTTAGACCAAAATCGAAGAAATGTGTCTTCATAGGATACCCAAAGGAGATAGTTGGGCACACCTTCTATCACAAATCCAAAGGCAAGATATTCGTTGCTGAGAATGGATCCTTTCTAGAGAAGGAGTTTCTCTCGAAAGAAGTGAGTGGGAAGAAAATAGAACTTGATGAGGTAACTATACCTACTCCCTTATTGGAAAGTAGTTCATCACAGAAGACTCCTACACCAATTAGTGAGGAAGCTAATGATGATGATCATGTAACTTCAGATCAAGTTACTACCGAACCTCAAAGCCAACCAGAGTAAGATCTGCACCAGAGTGGTACGGTAATCTTGTTCTAGAGGTCATGTTACTTGACCATGACGAACCTACAAACTATGAGGAAGCGATGATGAGCCCAGATTCCACGAAATGGTTTGAGGCCATGAAATATGAGATGGGATCCATGTATGAGAACAAAGTGTGGACTTTGGTTGACTTGCCCGATGATCGGCAAGCCATAGAAAATAAATGGATCTTCAAGAGGAAGACGGACGATGATAGTAGTGTTACTATCTACAAAGCTAGACCTGTCGGAAAAAGGTTTTGATAAAGTTCAAGGTGTTGACTATGATGAGATTTTCTCACTTGTATTGATGCTTAAAGTCTATTCGAATCATGTTAGCAATTGCCGCATTTTATGAAATCTGGCAAATGGATAACAAAACTGCAATCCTTAATGGATTTATTAAAAAAAGTTGTATATGATGTGACCAGAAGGCTTTGTCAATCCTAAAGGTGCTAACAAAATGTGCAAGCTCCAGCGATCCATCTGTGGACTGGTGCAAGCATCTCAGAGTTGGAATATACGCTTTGATGAGTTGATTAAAGCATATAGTTTTATACAGACTTGCGGTGAAGCCTGTATTTACAAGAAAGTGAGTGGGAGCACTACAGCCTTTCTGATAAGTATATGTAAATGACATATTGTTGATCAGAAATGATGTAGAATTTTCTAGAAAGCATAAAGGAGTATTTGAAAGGAGTTCTTCAAAGAAAGACCTCGGTGAAGCTGCTTACATGTTGAGCATCAAGATCTATAGAGATAGATCAAGACACTTGATAAAGATTTTCAATGAGTATGTACCTTGACAAGATTTTGAATTAGTTCAAAATGGAACAGTCAAAGAAAGAGTTCTTGCCTGTGTTGCAAGGTGTGAAGTTGAGTAAGACTCAAAGCCCGACCATGGCAGAAGATAGAAACAGAATGAAAGGCATTCCCTATGCCTCAGTCATAGGTTCTATAAAGTATGCCATGTTGTGTACCAGATCTATTGTATACCCTACACTGAGTTTGGCAAGGGAGTACAATAGTGATCTAGGAGTAGATCACTGGACAGCGGTTAAACTTATCCTTAGTGGAACAGGGATATGTTTCTCGATTATGGAGGTGAAAAAAGGTTCGTCGTAAAGGGTTACGTCGATGCAAGTTTTGACACTGATCCAGATGACTCTAAGTCTCAATCTGGATACATATTGAAAGTGGGAGATATTAGCTAAAGTAGCTCCGTGCAGAGCATTGTAGACATAGAAATTTGCAAAATACATTACGGATCTGAATGTGATAGACCCGTTGACTAAGATTCTCTCACAAGCAAAACATGATCACACCTTAGTACTCTTTGGGTGTTAATCACATAGCGATGTGAACTAGATTACTGAATCTAGTAAACCCTTTGGGTGTTGGTCACATGGCGATGTGAACTATGGGTGTTAATCACATGATGATGTGAACTATCGATGTTAATCACATGGTAGTGTGATTTAAATTATTGACTCTAGTGCAAGTGGGAGATTGAAGGAAATATGCCCTAGAGGCAATAATAAAGTTATTATTTATTTCCTTATTTCATGAAAATGTTTATTATTCATGCTAGAATTGTATTAACCGGAAACATAATACATGTTGAATATATAGACAAACAAAGTGTCACCAGTATGCCTCTACTTGACTAGCTCGTTGATCAAATATGGTTATGTTTCCTAGCCATAGACATGAGTTGTCATTTGATTAACGGGATCACATCATTAGGAGAATGATGTGATTGACTTGACCCAATCCGTTCGCTCAGCACTTGATCGTTTAGTATGTTGCTATTGCTTTCTTCATGACTTATACCTGTTCCTATGACTATGAGATAATGCAACTCCCGTTTACTGGAGGAACACTTTGTGTGCTACCAAACATCACAACATAACTTGGTGATTATAAAGGTGCTCTATAGGTGTCTCCGAAGGTACTTGTTGAGTTGGCGTATTTCGATATTAGGATTTGTCACTCCGATTATCGGAGAGGTATCTCTGGGCCCTCTCGGTAATGCACATCACTATAAGCTTTGCAAGCAATGTGACTAATGAGTTAGTTGCGGGATGATGCATTACGGAACGAGTAAAGAGACTTGCCGGTAATGAGATTGAACTAGGTATTGAGATACCGATGATCTAATCTCGGGCAAGTAACATACCGATGACAAAGGGAACAACGTATGTTGTTATGCGGTTTGACCGATAAAGATCTTCGTAGAATATGTGGGAGCCAATATGAGCATCCAGGTTCCGCTATTGGTTATTGACCGGAGACGTGTCTCGGTCATGTCTACATAGTTCTCGAACCCGTAGGGTCCGCATGCTTAAAGTTCGGTGACGATTGGTATTATGAGTTTTTTTTTGTTTTGACGTACCGAAGGTAGTTCAAAGTCCGGATGAGATCGGGGACACGACGAGGAGTCTCGAAATGGCCGAGATGTAAAGATCGATATATTGGATGACTATATTCGGACATCGGAAAGGTTTCGAGTGATTCAGGTATTTTTCGGAGTACCGGAGAGTGACGCGAATTCGCCGGGGAGTAGATGGGCCTTATTGGGCTTTAGGGGAAAGAGAGGGGAGAGGCTGTGCGTGCCCCCAAGGCCTAGTCCGAATTGGACTAGGGGGAGGGCCGGTGAGGGAGTCCTGGATTAGGGGGTCCTCAGACGGCCGGACTATTGGGCTATGAAGATACAAGATTGAAGACTTTGTCTCGTGTCCGGTGGGACTCTCCTTTGCGTGGAAGGCAAGCTTGGAAAATCGGATATGTAGATCTCCTCCCTTGTAACCGACTCTGTGTAACCCTAGCCCCCTCCGGTGTCTATATAAACCAGAGGGTTTATTCCGTAGGACGACAACAATCATAATCATAGGCTAGCTTCTAGGGTTTATCCTCTACGATCTCGTGGTAGATCAACTCTTGTAATACTCATATCATCAAGATCAATCAAGCAGGAAGTAGGGTATTACCTCCATCGAGAGGGCCCGAACCTGGGTAAACATTGTGTCACCCGCCTCCTGTTACCATCCGCCATAGACGCACAGTTCGGGACCCCCTACCCGAGATCTGTTTTGACACTGACATTGGTGCTTTCATTGAGAGTTCCACTGTGTCGTCACCATAAGGCTTGATGGCTCCTTCGATCATCGGCAACGATGCGACCCAGGGTGAGGTTTTTCTCCCCGGACAGATCTTCGTATTCGGCGGCTTCGCAATGCGGGCCAACTCGCTTGGCCATCTAGAGCAGATCGAGAGCTACGCCCATGGCCGTCAGGTCAGGTTTGGAAACTTAAACTATACTACTGACATCCACGGAGACTTGATCTTCGACGGATACGATCCCGTGTCAGGTGTGCCGAGCAGTCACGACGAACATGACTTGGCTCTGCCGCTAGACAGTGTTCGGGAGATCACACCTATGGTAACTCCGGCCCTCAATCCGGAGCAGATCACGCCATCCGGGGACGGGTGGATGGACCCTACCACAGAGGCCGCACACTCAACGGCGATAGAGCCGAATACTGACTTCACCTCCTACGAGACATGTGTTGCTGGATCCTTGGATTCGTCCCCGGCCATGGGCCCCGAACCGCCTGCATCCGTGCCTATCGAATATGATTGGGCGCCGATCATGGAGTTTTCCTCCATGGATATCTTTCAGCACTCGCCCTTGGGCGATGTGCTAAATTCATTAAGGTATCTCTCCTTGTCAGGAGGCCCTTGGCCGAACTATGTCCGGCTGTAGTGGGAAGCGGACGATGAAGAAATTCGTTCCCCATCCACCACCCACTTAATAGCCACTGTCGAAACTCAACCGACATGCTTGATTTCGACTCTGAAGACATCGACGGTATAGACGACGACGCAGGAGAGGAACAGGAACCACCGCCCACAGGGCACTGGACAGCCACTTCATCACACGATATATACATGGTGGATACACCCAAAGAAAACAATGATGAAGAATGGAAGGATGCAGCGAAGGATAATCCCCTCGAGAAGCAACCAAAGAGACGACGTAGGCGCCGCTCCAAATCCCGCCTCGGCAAAAACAGCGATAACAGCGCAAGAAAAATTAATACCTCGGCCGACTCCAAAGCAAATGACGACCACATGGACCCAGCGACAGAACAGGATGAACTAGCGGACGGCGAACATAGTACGAAGCCGCTATCCCATCACGGCGACGCCAAGGGTAAAGCTCATCAACCTATCTCCGGAGAGGAGAACAGTCTGGACGACGATGCACACATCATCCCGGAAAGGCACTGGGAGCAAGAGGACCTCCACAAAAGACTTATTGCCACCACGAGGAGTCTGAAGAAGTAGAACCAAAGGCTTAAGGCCGCGCAAAATACACTCAACAGTAGATGGAACAAAGTACTCGACACTGAAGAAAAGTACGGTGGCAGCCGCCACACAAAGAGCTATCCAAAGCGCAAGCTGCTGCCCGAATTCGATGACGAGGCCGTAGAGCCTATACATCCGAAAAATAAAACGGCCGATCAGCCGGATCGACCACCCCATGGCCACGATAGGGCGGCTAACGATGTCGCACATAAGTCAGCACACGATTTACGTGAGGACTTGCACCAAAAGACCGGTATGACCAGATCCATCTACGGATCTAGGAAGCGCGCTTCGACACCGAATCAAAACCGAACACTACAACCGTCAGAATGCCATGACACATCCAAATACAGGGGTGCCGCGCACCCCCTATGCTTCACCGATGAGGTTCTGGATCACGAATTTCCAGAAGGATTCAAACTTGTGAACATAGAGGCATATGACGGAACGACAGACCCTGGGGTCTGGATTGAGGACTTCATCCTTCATATCCACATGGCTCATGGAGATGATCTCCACGCCATCAAATACTTGCCCCTCAAGTTGAAAGGACCAGCTCGGCACTGGCTAAAAAGCCTCCCAGAAAACTCAATTGGAAGTTGGGAAGAGCTTGAAGATGCTTTTAGGGATAATTTTCACGTGACCTATGTCCGACCTCCAGATGCAGATGATTTAAGTCATATAATTCAACAGCCCGGAGAGTCAGCCCGAAAGCTTTGGAACAGATTCCTCACTAAGAAGAATCAAATTGTCGACTGCCGGACGCCGAAGCCTTAGCGGATTTCAAACACAGTGTCCGGGACGAATGACTCGCCAGACACCTCGGCCAGGAAAAACTGAGGACAATGGCAGCCCTAACAAGCCTTATGACCTGCTTTTGCGCGGGCGAAGATAGTTGGCTAGCCCGTAGCGGCACTAGCAACCCAGGCACATCCGAAGTCAGGGATGGTAATGGAAAACCACGACGCAATAAAAGCAAGTGTCGAAACAATGAAGACAGCCCAGACAACACGGCGGTTAACGCCGAATTCAGGAGCTCTCGACCCGGTCAACAGAAAAAGCCATTTAAAGGCAGTAGAGATGGACCGTCCAGCCTAAACAAGATTCTAGACAGATTATGTCAGATTCATGGCACCTCCGACAAGCCCACAAATCACACCAACAGAGAATGTTGGGTCTTCAAGCAGGTCGGCAAGCTAAACGCCGAACACAAGGGGAGGGACACACCAAGCGAAGACGAGGATGAGCCTCGCTAGCCGAACACTGGGGGACAGAAAAAATTCCCACCAGAGGTCAAAACAGTGAACATGATTCACGTAACAAAGAGGAGGAGCAAACGCGCACTTCGAGACGTATGCGTCGTGGAGCCCTCTACCCCCAAGTTCAACCCTTGGTCGGCCTGCCCGATCACTTTTGATCGCGGGGATTACCCGACTAGTATCTGGCACGGAGGATCGGCTTCCTTGGTACTAGACCCAATAATTGATGGATACCATCTCACCTGAGTCCTTATGGCCGGAGGCAGTAGTCTTAATCTGATATATCAGGACACAGTCCGCAAAATGGGGATAGACCCGACAAGAATCAACCAAAGCAATACTACCTTTGAAGGAGTAATACCAGGCCCAGAGCCCCGCTGGACGGGCTCTCTAGTACTAGAGGTTGTATTCGGTTCTCCCGGCGACTTCCGAAGTGAAAAGTTAACCTTCGACATCGCTCCATTCCGAAGCGGCTATCAAGCACTACTCGGAAGAACGGCCTTCGCTCGTTTTAGCGCAATACTGCATCACGCTTATCTTAAGCTTAAGATGCCCAGTCCACGTGGCGTCATCATAGTTAGCGGAAACACAGAGCATTCCTTACGCGCGAAAGAATGTGTGGTGGCATTAGCAGCCGAACACTAAATGGCCTCTCCAAACCAGAATAAATGATCGGTCATCAAGACCGTGGACACTGCTAGACGAGTCCGGCGCACCACTAGCTGTAATAGCTCAGATAAACCTAAGACTGGGTCGATGGATATACCCCCATAGGTGGTGCTTCCCGCATGTAAAAAGTACTACGATGATCATCGTGCTACACCCTTCCAGGATACGGCACAATGGAGACACAGGTGCAGACGTGCAGCAGGGCCCCGTTCAAAGGTTTCTTTTTAGATTAAGACCATGTGTAAACCTTTTTTACTGTCTATTGTTGCTTCACACCCTTTGGATACTTAACATAACCAAGAGGGATGCTGGCGTTATTAACATTTCGTCACGTCAGACTAATGCTTGTACTTGGAAATTCAGGGCTTATTATCGAGGGCATTACTCAGCCCAGTATACGTTGTAAAGACCGAATACCTTAGGGAGTGCTTGGCATCGCGAGTTTGGCCATATATGCATCAGCTCCGAATCATGTCTTTGGTCAATAGTTGGGTTTTCCCGGCTCCTGTGTTTTTCTACCTTACGTTCCACTCTATCGGCTAAGGTGGCACCGGGAGAACTACTGCAATTGTGCCCTGGTTCATCTGGATGAGCACCTAGTAGAGAAAGCCAAAAACTGACTGTCATGATAAAGCGTGAGACTGGTCAACCACTCAAGGACTCAGTGGAATCTTTGCGATTCCTCCGCATTAACAAAGGACCGGTTTCCCGGTCATGTATGTACGTGCATCGTATTCGGATAAGCGCGGAAGTACCAGGGGCTATATAGTAGCCCCACTGTCAAACTCCTATGGCTAAGTGAAAGTGTTAAAGCAATGTAGTCCAATTGCCTTGTTCGCCGTGCTATCACCTCCTTAATGGACCAAGACGTTGGATCAAGTGTGAATACGCGCTTTTCTGAACACCCCCACATTATATGCGTGGGGTCTGAAGCCGACGACTGCAAACTTTCAGGTTATATACATACATAACGGCCGCACAGGAGGTATCATAATACTTTCATACAAAAGTATAAACACAGCCTTTATAATCCAAATAGCATTGTTTTTACAATTGGGATACATGTCACTCGAACATGATAATCTTTGAGCACCGAGCCTCTATTAAACGAGCGCCTTCTAGGACTTCTTCAAAATAGTGCTCGGCCGAGACCTGGCCTACGGCCGGACCCCGGGTTGCAATAGCGGTGGCATCCATCTCTGCACAGTATGTCTTAACACGGGCAAGAGCCATCCGCGCACCCTCTATACATGCCGACTTCTTTACAGCGTCGATATGCGGCACAGCACCAAGGAATCGTTGCACTAAACCAAAATAACTATTCGGACTTGGTCCTTCCGGCCAAAGATGATCCACGACAGACCTCATGGCAAGCCCGGAAAACCTATGGAGCTCAGCCCACTCAGCCATTTGCTCATTTAACAGCAGCGGATGCGTTGGACCACTGAACTGTGACCAGAACAACTTTTCCACTTCGTGATCTTTTTGATCTTTGAAAAGCTCAGTCGCATCAGCAGCACTCGTTGCCAAGTCCAAAGACGCGTCTGCAGCACTCCATAATTGATCTAGAGGGGCATACTTCGGATCTCCAAACTTCGTCTGCAACAAAAAGGGCTTCCCAGCCGTGATATCTCCGGCTTGATGAAGCTCCTCCTTTGCCTCTCTGATTTTAGAACGGGTCTCCTTAGCTGCTACCATGGCTTTCTCTAGGTCCGCCGCTTTCGCTTGGCTTTCCTTTTCAAGAAGCTCATACCGGTCGGCGGCATCCTTCAGCTCAACGGCCATCTTGGCTATTTTATCTTCGCTCGGCGATGAGCATCCCATTCGGCTCTTAACTCTTTGGCCGCCTTTAGGGCGGCCGCATCACTCCTCCTGGCTTGTTCCTTGGCTCGGGCAAGTTCCGCCCGAAGGGTCTCCACGGCGGCAAATCCATCTGCAGTCACAGCATATTATAGATACTAGCATCATGCTCCTCTTAATATTTGTTGACCACCCAAAAATACATACCATGTGCCTCGTTAAGCCGCTTGTTCACAAGCATAATGTCAGCATCTGCCGCGTCAAGTTGCCGGCCAAGTCCGGCAAACTCAGCAGTCCGGCTAGCCACCGGACCGACAGCAACCAGAGTCTCAGGGGCTACTATCTGTATAGAGCACACCTAGCGTGTGCGGTACCGTCAAAAAATTTATATATTACTTTGCGTACCTCAAAGCCTCTTAGCAGGCTCGCAAAAGCTTCATGCAACCCACTTTCGGCGGATGAGATCCTCTCAACCACCGTACCCATTAAAGTACAATGCTCCTCTGAGATAGCTGCTTGCTCCAAAAGACCCATCAGTACGTCCGGTTGTGCACCGGACAATCCCAGACTCTTTTTGTTGCTCTCCTTAGGAGCCGAATACTCCGGACTTCGGGTGGCCGAAGGGTTACCTTCTGGCCTTGGCGGATCAGGAGCAATCCTCCGTGATGACACCTTAGGGTCGTCCGCCCCAGGAGGCTGGGAGACAGGGGGAGGCGTTTCGCTCTCCATCATCTCCGGAAGAAGATCCCCCGAAGACGAACTCTGTCGAGAAGGGCTGCGATCCGGACTGCAAGACATATGTCTTAGTTATTGTCCTCGGAGACAAAGCAGGATATATTTACCAAAAGTACTCTGGTTCACTTACAGCTTGGTGGAGGGTTGACCCCCTTGCGGGCACTGTGCGGTAAGGACGCCCTCCGGGGCAGGGCCCCCTGGCGAAGGTTTCTTCCCTCGTTTGGAAACCCTCATTTCCAACTCTTCAGAGGCAGTCCTTTTCCTTCCTTGGGGAGAGGGGATTCTAGATTCTTCTCCCCGATTATCCTCCTTTGCGGAGACACTAATTCCCCCGGTTTGGATGAGTAATGCATGAGGCCCGCTTTCGGCTTCTTTATTCCTCCCTTTATCTTCCCCTGATGGCACTTGATAAGGTGCGTGCTCAAGCATCCTGGCTAGTATAGGATCCGGTGAGCCTTCGGGAAGGAGGGCCGAACACCTGATCATCTTTGCCTTTCTTATCCAGTCCTGGCCAAGAGCGATTTTTTCAGAATGATGCCGTGACAAATAAAAAGACAGCATGTTCGGCCATAGAATTACTTACCTGGGTATCGGGACGGTTGCAGTTGAGACCCGCATCCTTGGTGGTGTCCGGACACTTTATTCGTGATTCGAAGAACAATCCATACGTCTCTTCGAGCATCACGCCGAAGAACTGCTGAATAGTTCGCGGTCCTTCCGAGTTGAACTCCCACATACGGAGAGATCGACGTTGGCATGGCAGGACCTGACGAACTAGCATGACTTGCATTACCTTGACAAGGCTGACATCTCTCTTGAAGAGATCTCGGATGCGACTCTGCAATGTCGGCACGTCATTAACTGGCCCCCAGTCCAGCCCCTTGTTGACCCATGACGCCAGTTGTGGCGGGGGCTCGGGAGGAAGGCGGGGGCAACTGCCCACTTCATACTTCGGGGAGCTGTGATGTAAAACCACTCCCGCTGCCATAAGTTGGACACCTCCGGGAAGGAACCCTTTGGCCATGGAGCATCGGTGCCTTTACTTATTATGGCACCTCTGCATTCTGCATTTCGCCCATCGATCATCTTCGGCTTCACATTGAAGGTCTTGTGCCATAATCCGAAGTGTAGGGTGATCCGGAGGAAGGCCTCACACACGACGATAAACAACGAGATGTGAAGGATGGAATCTGGAGCTAGATCATGGAAGTCGAGCCCGTAATAGAACATAAGCCCTCTAACAAAGGGATCAAGACTAAAGCCTAGCCCTCGGAGGAAGTGGGAAACAAATACGACACTCTCGTTGGGTTCGGGAGTGGGGATGACCTTCCCTTGAGCAGGCAGCTTGTGCGAGATTTCGTGTTCAGATACCTGGCTTCCCTTAGCTTCTTGATGTCCTCCTCTGTGATAGAGGAAGCCATCCACCGGCCTTGAAGGTTGGATCCAGACATGGTTGAAGGTTCGAAGCACTTAGCCTGAGCCTTGGGTGTTGAAACTCGGGTTGGGGGAAGGGAAGGATTGAGCGCGAGAAGAAAAGGACAGGCCTTGGCCCCTTTATAAAGAGGGCGAATATCAAGCGTCCTCCGAGTGGCCGTTTGGAGCTTGCCTAAAATCAAGGAGTCATATTAACAAGCACGATTGGGTTACCCACGCCCGTATTTATGAGACTCCCATGATAAGGGGAACACGATCTCTGCTTCGACAAGACATGCCAATAAAATCGCCTCGCAACACGTGCAGTGGCAGGCAGGGAAAAACGGTTCGTAATGACCGGGCCACGGCAGGACGTCACGTTATGAAAAGTTGTCAGCAGATTAGATTTCTGGAATAATATACTCTCTAAGGTTGTATGTGGAATTTTTTTTGCAGAGCCGGACACGATCCTTGTGTTCAAAATCTTCTATGGAGTATTTGGAGAAGGAACCCGCCTTGCAATGCCGAAGACAATTTGCACGTCTGACTCATCGTCATTGAAGCCTGGTTCAGGGGCTATTGAGGGAGTCTTGGATTAGGGAGTCCTCGGACGGCCGGACTATTGGGCTATGAAGATACAAGATTGAAGACTTCGTCGCATGTCCGGGTGGGACTCTCCTTTGCGTGGAACGCAAGCTTGGCAATTTGGATATGTAGATCTCCTCCCTTGTAACCGACTCTGTGTAACCCTAGCCCCCTCCAGTGTCTATATAAACCGGAGGGTTTAGTCCGTAGGATGACAACAATCATAATCATAGGCTAGCTTCTAGGGTTTAGCATCTTCGATCTCGTGGTAGATCAACTCTTGTAATACTCATATCATCAAGATCAATCAAGAAGGAAGTAGGGTATTACCTCCATCGAGAGGGCCCGAACCTGGGTAAACATTGTGTCCCCTGCCTCCTGTTACCATCCGCCTTAGACGCACAGTTCGGGACCCCCTACCTGAGATCCGTCGATTTTGACACCAACAGGCGGCGCCCCCTCCTTCCTTCTCTTCTCTTTTCCCTTTCCTTCTCTCCTACTCCTACTACTTGGAAGGGCTCCTAGTTCTACTAGGAAAGGGGGAATCCTACTCCCGGTGGGAGTAGGACTCCCCTAGGGCGCGCCATAGAGAGGGCCGGCCCTCTCCCTCCTCCACTCCTTTATATACGGGGAGAGGGGCACCCCTTGGAGACACAATAATTGATCATTGATCTCTTAGCCGTGTGCGGTGCCCCCCTCCACCATAATCCACCTCGATCATATCATAGCGGTGCTTAGGCGAAGCCCTGCATCGGTAGCATCATCATCACCGTCACCATGATGTCGTGCTGAGAAACTCTCCTGTGAAGCTTTGCTGGATCGGAGCTCGCGGGACGTCATCGAGTTGAACGTGTGAAGAACTCGGAGGTACCGTGCGTTCGGTACTTGGATTGGTCGGATCGTGAAGACGTACGACTACATCAACCGCGTTGTGCTAACGCTTCCGCATTCGGTCTACGAGGGTACATGGACACACTCTCCCCTCTCGTTGCTATGCATCACCATGATCCTGTGTGTGCGTAGGAAATTTTTGAAATTACTACGTTCCCCAACAAACCAGTCTGCTGCTATCGCTTTCTTAAATTTCAGACGGGAAAATAATGTAGTTCTTTTTAAAAAAATTGTGCAAGCTAATATGTTTCAAGATTCATGAAACATATGTTTCAACATTCAAAAGTTTACATAAAAAGCATATGCGTCAAAACTAAATGACATTTTGAAATATATAATTTTGACAGAATGAAAACAAATTCAGTTTCCTCTTCCTCCCTAACTATGCATACTTTATTTCTACATGTACAGAATTTTGCCACTCATCAACATCTGCAGCATCTAAGGTCCTTTTCGTCACATATTCATATTTACTTGAGATTCTGCTTACTTTGTTTGCACCACTTAGTAATTGAGCTTCTCAATATTGCATGAATATTTCTAATGATGTACGATGTTCCCCATTTCTTAACATCCCTGGCATGTGTGTGCTCCATTAGTGAGTGAAAATTTTCTGAATTTTTGTGATGAATAATGTTTATGTTCATTTAGGCAGCTCACCGGCATCCATCATGGTTTGCTATTTCAGAATTAATCAAGATTACCTTTCAGGTTTCTTCCGTTGCCTAGCTAATTCCCTCCTTGTAGGCCATGTTGTGGTATGAAATTGAACGTATACATATGATCCTGGTTTTTCTACACCTCCAACTTTACTATTGATTACTCCTAGAACCTTAAGTTGATCTGAATAGACATAGCGAAGTAGATGCAAACTTCAGGATAAAAGCATGTATATCATGGAATGATAGGAAGAGGGCTCTGAGCTAGACATGTTGATTATACTGTTTAATGTTAGCTCCATCAATACTGATACATATACGATTTCCTATTGTAGATAGGTAAATATTTTGCAAGTAATGTAATTTGGTAAATAAGCTAAAGTATTAGAGTATGCCACCTTACTGATATCTCGAAGTATGATGCGATTACTCAGTATCCATTGCCTGATATAGTCAGTCAGAAGCATCAAATCAAATCTCCCTTAAATGATTAAATCATTTAACTGCACATCACAAGTATCAGCCTCCATTTGCCACCAATATTGCAAGAAACAAGGCATGCTGATCTAATAACCACCTTTATATATATTTTTAACCTAACAATTGAGCTGATGATCGGGAAATCATGTTTAACTATCAATAAGTGATCCCATTTCTTGGTTTAATGAAGTGATTATGCGGATCTTGTGAGGAAAACAGATAGGCCAAGAAGCCTAGGAGGTTCTCTACAGTCACTGGCCTGGTATGTGACCTGCTTGCATCTTTTCCTGATTACCTCACAACTGTAGTTGTCTATGTTTTATATTAACCATCGTTTTATTAATTTAATTCACGAGTTTGTTTCTCGAATTTACATGTATGCATTGATGACATGAAATCTAAACATATATTTGTTTGACACTGAGTTCTGTTGAACATGTAAGTATAGCCGGGAGAGTCATGTATTTGCTCGATGCCATAGCTCACCAACCCCGAGCTGTTGCCACTGTCGAAGACACCTTAATATTAAACAATAAGTATTATATTCATCAAGAGAGTTTCCTCATTATTGGTGTTAATTTTGATCCATATGATTTCTCACACAAAGAATGCGTCTATATGACATGAGGTTAGTCTTCTTTAACTCCTTTCTGATCTATTAATTATTAAGCGTCCTATCTCTTGGTCTCAAAGTTTTCAAGAAAATGATTTATTTTGTTTAGTGCCATTCAAGAGATGTGGATAAATATATCAAGTCGTAGTTTCATTGTGCATCATGCTTTTTGTGGGGGTTTCACTGCTTTTTTGCATGATTTCTCAACATGGTAGCATGGTCTATCATAATAAACCTCTTATTTGTGTGTTAGATATATTTCGCTATATAGGCCAACATGTGTCGGGTGCATGTAAGACTCCATATATAGGATCCACATCATAATGTTCCAGTCCATATGTTCCATCCCCCTTTATCTTTCTTGATCTCGATTCAGTTGGTTGTATTTCTTGTTTGCATATAATTTCAAGACTATTTATGTGAAGTGATGACTTGCATGTAATTTCAAGCTGGTTGTAACCCTAAAAAGGATAGATTGAGTGAGGCTGGGCTGTATGGTTGAAAATCGTATATTTACATTTGTTCTCTCCACGATCATGTAGCGGTGTGATTATTTTTTGCAGTTTCCCTAATTACCATTTTCTCTTATTCTACCCTATATTGTTGTGTTGACAACACTGGAGGGATGTTACTGAAGGAAGATTCAATAATAGGTAGAGTTTTTGTACTTACTAATTATATACATTGACATATGACCATAACTGAACAATGTTGAGTTATCTTCTAAATTAGTATGAACTTTTTTCTGCTCAAAACAATTTTCTATGATATTTGTAATTTCCATGTTTTGATTGAGCTTCTTACGATCTCTCAGTAAGTCCTCTCAGGTTTTAGATTTGTGATTAGATCGTTGCATATAAGCCAAAATGAGTCTATGATAAGGGAAATAAACTGATTATGCTTACTGTATGGATGAAACTGAAGAGTGAAGTGATATTTCTTTCTACCATTGCATAGCTTTACCATCATCGATCCATGTTAAGTGTGATTTGTTTCTCTATACATTATTTGGATACAAAGGATTCAAGCTGAAAAGAAGATGCAGTGGATTCAATGTTATGCAGAACATTATCACAAGTTAGCATTTCCTGTGAAACGAAGACTATTATATAGAACATTGATTAATTTGTAGAAAAATGCTGATAGCCAAAGATTAATGTTGACAGACCATTATATATAAACACTTGAAATAATTCAGTTATGGTTTCTACTGCATATATATTACTTTTCGCTACGCAATTTCCTCCGACGGCCAAAGGCTTGTCTATTAGTATCTTTTGTATTTGATGGGATCTTGTAATGAGAAAAAACCTTCGAAGCAAGAAACAGGGAACAAAAAACTTGATAGTATTGTACTATTTTATCTCACTTGAAAATTATGTGTACTCATTAATACGTGCATTTGCACGTACACGACTAGTGTTGGAGAAATGGAGACATTCTATGTTGTTGCTCTTGTTGGGGAACGTAGCAGAATTTAAAATTTTCTATGCATCACCAAGATCAATCTATGGATTTATCCAGCAATGAAGGAAAGGGGAGTGCATCTACATACCCTTGTAGATCGCAAGCGGAAGCGTTCAAGAGAACGGGGTTGATGGAGTCGTACTCGTCGTGATCCAAATCACCGATGACCGAGCGCCTAACGGATGGCACCTCCGCGTTCAACACACGTACGGTTGGGAAGACGTCTCCTCCTTCTTGATCCAGCAAGGGGAAGGAGAGGTTGATGCAGATCCAGCAGCACGACGGCATGGTGGTGGAAGTAGCGGGATCTTGGCAGGGCTTCGCCAAACTCAGCGAGAGGGAAAGGTGTCACGGGAGGGAGAGGGAGGCGCCAGGGGCTTGGGTGCGCAGCCCTCCCTCCCCCCTCTTTATATAGGGGTCCAGGCAGGCGCCGACCCCTCTAGATCCCATCTAGATGGGGGCGGCGGCGGCCAAGGGGGGTGGCTTGCCCCCCAAGCCAAGTGGGGCGCCCCCCACCCCTAGGGTTTCCAACCCTAGGCGCAGGGGGAGGCCCAAGGGGGGCGCACCAGCCCATCAGGGGCTGGTTCCCCTCCTACTTCAGCCCATGGGGCCCTCCGGGATAGGTGGCCCCACCCGGTGGACCCCCGGGACCCTTCCGGTGGTCCTGGTACAATACCGTGACCCCTGAAACTTTCCCGGTGGCCGAAACTGGACTTCCTATATACAATTCTTCACCTCCGGACCATTCCGGAACTCCTTGTGCCGTCCGGGATCTCATCAGGGACTCCGAACAACTTTCGGATTACCGCATACTAATATCTCAACAACCCTAGCGTCACCGAACCTTAAGTGTGTAGACCCTATGGGTTCGGGAGACACGCAGACATGACCGAGACGACTCTCTGATCAATAACCAACAGCGGGATCTGGATACCCATGTTGTCTCCCACATGCTCCTCGATGATCTCATCGGATGAACCACGATGTCGAGGATTCAATCAATCCCGTATACAATTCCCTTTGTCAATCGATACGTTACTCGCCCGAGACTCGATCGTCGGTATCCCAATACCTCGTTCAATTTCGTTACCGGCAAGTCACTTTACTCGTACCGTAAAGCATGATCTCGTGATCAACCACTTGGTCACATTGAGCTCATTATGATGATGCATTACCGAGTGGGCCCAGAGATACCTCTCCGTCATACGGAGTGACAAATCCCAGTCTCGATTCGTGCCAACCCAACAGACACTTTTGGTGATACCCGTAGTGCACCTTTATAGTCACCCAGTTACGTTGTGACGTTTGGCATACCCAAAGCACTCCTACGGTATCTGGGAGTTGCACAATCTCATGGTCTAAGGAAATGATACTTGACATTCGGAAAAGCTCTAGCAAACGAACTACACGATCTTTGAGCTATGCATAGGATTGGGTCTTGTCCATCACATCATTCTCCTAATGATGTGATCCTGTTGTCAATGACATCTAATGTCCATAGTCAGGAAACCATGACTATCTTTTGACAAACAAGCTAGTCAACTAGAGGCTCACTGGGGACGTGTTGTGGTCTATGTATTCACACATGTATTACGATTTCCGGATAACACAATTATAGCATGAACAATAGACAATTATCATGAACAAGGAAATATAATAATAACCATTTTATTATAGCCTCTAGGGCATATTTCCAATAGTCTCCCACTTGCACTAGAGTCAATAATCTAGTTACATTGTGATGAATCGAACACCCATAGAGTTCTGGTGTTGATCATGTTTTGCTCTAGGGAGAGGTTTAGTCAACAGGATCTGCTACATTCAGGTCCGTATGTACTTTACAAATATCCATGTCTCCATTTTGAACACTTTCATGAATGGAGTTGAAGCGACGCTTGATATGCCTGGTCTTCCTGTGAAACCTGGGCTCCTTGGCAAGGGCAATAGCTCCTGTGTTGTCACAGAAGAGAGTCATCCGGCCTGACGCATTGGGAATGACTCCTAGGTCGGTAATGAACTCCTTCACCCAGATTGCTTCTTGTGCTGCCTCCGAGGCTGCCATGTACTCCGCTTTACATGTAGATCCCGCCACAACGCTTTGCTTGCAACTGCACCAGCTTACTGCCCCACCATTCAAAATATACACGTATCCGGTTTGTGACTTAGAGTCATCCAGATATGTGTCGAAACTAGCATCGACGTAACCCTTTACGACGAGCTCTTCGTCACCTCCATAAACGAGAAACATATCCTTAGTCCTCTTCAGGTACTTTAGGATATTCTTGACCGCTATCCAGTGTTCCCTGCCGGGATTACTTTGGTACCTTCCTACCAAACTTACGGCAAGGTTTACATCAGGTCTGGTACACAGCATGGCATACATAATAGACCCTATGGCCGAGGCATAGGGGACGACACTCATCTTTTCTCTATATTCTGTCGTGGTCGGGCATTGAGCCGTGCTCAATTGCACACCTTGTAATACAGGCAAGAACCCCTTCTTGGACTGATCCATATTGAACTTCTTCAATATCTTGTCAAGGTACGTACTTTGTGAAAGACCAATGAGGCGTCTCGATCTATCTCTATAGATTTTGATGCCTAATATATAAGCAGCTTCTCCAAGGTCCTTCATTGAAAAACACTTGTTCAAGTAGGCCTTTATGCTTTCCAAGAATTCTATATCATTTCCCATCAACAGTATGTCATCCACATATAATATGAGAAATGCTACGGAGCTCCCACTCACTTTCTTGTAAACACAAGCTTCTCCATTGAAAAACACAGGCTTTCTTGCCCGATGATCTCATCAAATCAAATGTTCCAACTCCAAGATGCTTGCACCAGCCCATAGATTGAGTGTTGGAGCTTTCACACCTTGTTAGCATTCTTAGGATCGACAAAACCTTTCGGCTGCATCATATACAATTCTTCCTTAAGAAAGCCATTAAGGAATGCTGTTTTGACGTCCATTTGCCATATCTCATAATCATAGAATGCAGCAATTGCTAACATGATTCGGACGGACTTCAGCATCGCTACAGGTGGGAAAGTCTCATCATAGTCAACCCCTTGAACTTGTCGATAACCCTTAGCGACGAGTCGAGCCTTGTAGATGGTCACATTACCATCTGCGTGTGTCTTCTTTTTAAAGATCCATTTATTTTCTATGGCTCGCCGATCATCGGGCAAGTCAGTCAAAGTCCATACTTCGTTTTCATACATGGATCCTATCTCGGATTTCATGGCTTCTAGCCATTTGTCAGAATCTGGGCCCGCCATTGCTTCCTCATAGTTCAAAGGTTCACCGTTGTCTAACAACACGATTTCCAAGACAGGGTTGCCGTACCACTCTGGTGCGGAACGTGTCCTTGTGGACCTACGAAGTTCAACAGCAACTTGATCTGAAGTTTCATGATCATCATCATTAACTTCCTCTCTAGTCAGTGCAGGCACCTAAGGAACATTTTCCTGAGTTGCGCCACTTTCCGGTCCAAGAGGTAATACTTCATCAAGTTCTACTTTCCTCCCACTTACTTCTTTCGAGAGAAACTCTTTCTCTAGAAAGGATCCATTCTTGGCAACAAAGATCTTGCCTTTGGATCTAAGGTAGAAGGTATACCCAATAGTTTCTTTAGGGTATCCTATGAAGACACATTTTTCCGACTTGGGTTCGAGCATTTTAGGTTGAAGTTTCTTGACATAAGCATCGCATCCCCAAACTTTTAGAAACGACAGCTTAGGTTTCTTCCCAAACCATAATTCATACGGTGTCGTCTCAACGGATTTCGACGGAGCCCTATTTAAAGTGAATGCGGCAGTCTCTAAAGCATAGCCCCAAAATGACAGCGGTAGATCAGTAAGAGACATCATAGATCGCACCATGTCCAATAGAGTGCGATTACGACGTTCGAACACACCATTACGCTGAGGTGTTCCAGGCGGCGTGAGTTGTGAAACTATTCCACATTTCCTTAAGTGTGTGCCAAATTCGTGACTCAAGTATTCTCCCCCACGATCTGATCGCAAGAACTTGATTTTCCTGTCACGTTAATTCTCAACCTCACTCTGAAATTCCTTGAACTTTTCAAAGGTCTCAGACTTGTGTTTCATTAAGTAGACATATCCATATCTACTCAAGTCATCAGTGAGGGTGAGAACATAACGATAGCCACCGCGAGCCTCAACACTCATTGGACCGCACACATCGGTATGTATGATTTCCAATAAGTTGGTTGCTCGCTCCATTGTTCCTGAGAACGGTGTCTTGGTCATTTTACCCATGAGGCATGGTTCGCACGTGTCAAATGATTCGTAATCAAGAGACTCCAAAAGTCCATCTGCATGGAGCTTCTTCATGCGTTTGACACCTAGGTGACCAAGGCGGCAGTGCCACAAGTATGTGGGACTATCATTATCAACCTTACATATTTTGGTATTCACACTATGAATATGTGTAACATTACGCTCGAGATTCATTAAGAATAAACCATTCACCAGCGGGGCATGACCATAAAACATATCTCTCATATAAATAGAACAACCATTATTCTCGGATTTAAATGAGTAGCCATCTCGAATTAAACGAGATCCTGATACAATGTTCATGCTCAAAGCTGGCACTAAATAACAATTATTGAGGTTTAAAACTAATCCCGTAGGTAAATGTAGAGGTAGCGTGCCGACGGCGATCACATCGACCTTGGAACCATTCCCGACGCGCATTGTCATCTCGTCCTTCGCCGGTCTCCGCTTATTCCGCAGCTCCTGCTTTGAGTTACAAATGTGAGCAACCGCACCGGTATCAAATACCCAGGAGCTACTACGAGTACTGTAAGGTACACATCAATTACATGTATATCACATATACCTTTAGTGTTGTCGGCCTTCTTGTCCGCTAAGTATTTGGGGCAGTTCTGCTTCTAGTGACCACTTCCCTTGCAATAAAAACACTCAGTCTCGGGCTTGGGTCCATTCTTTGGCTTCTTCCCGGCAGCTTGCTTACCGGGCGCGGCAACCCCCTTGGCGTCCTTCTTGAAGTTCTTCTTACCCTTGCCTTTCTTAAACTTAGTGGTTTTATTCACCATCAACACTTGATGTTCCTTTTTGATCTCCACCTCCGCTGATTTCAGCATTGAATATACCTCAGGAATGGTCTTTTCCATCCCCTGCATATTGAAGTTCATCACAAAGCTCTTGTAGCTCGGTGGAAGCGACTGAAGGATTTTGTCAATGACCACATCATCCGGGAGATTAACTCCCAGCTGAGTCAAGCGGTTGTGCAACCCAGACATTTTGAGTATGTGCTCACTGACAGAACTATTTTCCTCCATCTTACAACTGAAGAACTTGTCAGAGACTTCATATCTCTCGACCCGGGCATGAGCTTGGAAAACCATTTTCAGCTCTTTGAACATCTCATATGCTCCGTGTTGCTCAAAACGCTTTTGGAGCCCCGGTTCTAAGCTGTAAAGCATGCCGCACTGAACGAGGGAGTAATCATCAGCACGCTGCTGCCAAGCGTTCATAACGTCTTGGTTCTTTGGCATGGGTGCATCACCTAGCGGTGCTTCTAGGACATAATCTTTCTTGGCAGCTATGAGGATGATCCTCAGGTTCCGGACCTAGTCCGTATAGTTGCTGCCATCATCTTTCATCTTGGTTTTCTCTAGGAACGCGTTGAAGTTGAGGGCAACATTAGTGTGGGCCATTTGATCTACAAGACATATTAAAAATATTTTAGACTAAGTTCATGATAATTAAGTTCATCTAATCAAATTATTCAATGAACTCCCACTCAGATAGACATCCCTCTAGTCATCTAAGTGAAACATGATCCGAGTCAACTAGGCCATGTCCGATCATCACGTGAGACGGACTAGTCAACATCGGTGAACATCTTCATGTTGATCATATCTTCTATACGACTCATGCTCGACCTTTCGTTCTTCCGTGTTCTGAGGCCATGTCTGTACACGCTAGGCCCATCAAGTCAACCTAAGTGTATTGCGTGTGTAAATCTGGCTTACACCCATTGTATTCGAACGTTAGAATCTATCACACCCGATCATCACGTGGTGCTTCGAAACAGTGAACCTTCGCAACCGTGCACAGTTAGGGGGAACACTTTCTTGGAATTCTTACGAGGGATCATCTTATTTAAGCTACCGTCGTTCTAAGCAAATAAGATGTGATACATGATAAACATCACATGCAATCAAATAGTGACATTATATGGCCAATATCATTTTGCTCCTTATGATCTCCATCTTTGGGGCGCCATGATCATTGTTGTCACCGGCATGACACCATGACCTCCATCATCAGGATCTCCATCATCGTGTCTTCATGAAGTTGTCTCGTCATCTATTACTTCTACTACTATGGCTAACGGTTTAGCAATAAAGTAAAGTAATTACATGACGTTTATGTTGACACGCAGGTCATAAATAAATTAAGACAACTCCTATGGCTCCTGCCGGTTGTCATACTCATCGACATGCAAGTCGTGATTCCTATTACAAGAACATGATCAATCTCATACATCACATATATCATTCATCACATCCTTTTGGCCATATCACATCACATGGCACATGCTGCAAAAACAAGTTAGATGTCCTCTAATTGTTGTTGCAATTTTTTACGTGGCTGCTATAGGTTTCTAGCAAGAACGTTTCTTACCTACGCCAAAACCACAACTATATGCCAATTTCTATTTACCCTTCATAAGGACCCTTTTCATCGAATCTGATCCGACTAAAGTGGGAGAGACAGACACCCGCCAGCCACCTTATGCAACTAGTGCATGTCAGTCGATCGAACCAGTCTCACGTAAGCATACGTGTAAGGTCGGTCCGGGCCGCTTCATCCCACGATGCCGCCGAATCAAGATAAGACTAGTAACGGAAAATAAATTGACAATATCGATGCCCACAACTGCTTTGTGTTCTACTCGTGCATAGAAACTACGCATAGACCTAGCTCATGATGCCACTGTTGGGGAATGTAGCAGAATTTAAAATTTTCTACGCATCACCAAGATCAATCTACGGAGTTATCCAGCAACGAAGGAAAGCGGAGTGCATCTACATATCCTTGTAGATCGCGAGCGGAAGCGTTCAAGAGAACGGGGTTGATGGAGTCGTACTCGTCGTGATCCAAATCACCGATGACCGAGCGCCGAACGGACGGCACCTCCGTGTTCAACACACGTACGGTTAGGAAGACATCTCCTCCTTCTTGATCCAACAAGGGGAAGGAGAGATCCAGCAGCACGACGGCGTGGTGGTGGAAGTAGCGGGATCTCGGCAGGGCTTCGCCAAACTCAGCGAGAGGGAAAGGTGTCATGGGAGGGAGAGGGAGGCGCCAGGGGCTTGGGTGCGCAGCCCTCCCTCCCCCCTCTTTATATAGGGGTCCAGGCGGCACCGGCCCCTCTAGATCCCATCTAGATGGGGGGCGGCGGCCAAGGGGGGTGGCTTGCCCCCAAGCCAAGTGGGGCGCCCCCCACCCCTAGGGTTTCCAACCCTAGGCACAGGGGGAGGCCCAAGGGGGGCGCACCAGCCCATCAGGGGCTGGTTCCCCTCCCACTTCAGCCCATGGGGCCCTCCGGGATAGGTGGCCCCACCCGGTGGACCCCCGGGACCCTTCCGATGGTCCCGGTACAATACCGGTGATCCCCGAAAGTTTCCCGGTGGCCGAAACTAGACTTCCTATATAGAATTCTTCGCCTCCGGACCATTCCGGAACTCCTCTGACATCTGAGATCTCATCCGGGACTCCGAACAACTTTCGGATTACCGCATACTAATATCTCAACAACCCTAGCATCACCGAACCTTAAGTGTGTAGACCCTACGGGTTCGGGAGACACGCAGACATGACCAAGACGACTCTCCGGTCAATAACCAACAGCGGGATCTGGATACCCATGTTGGCTCCCACATGCTCCTCGATGATCTCATCGGATGAACCACGATGTCGAGGATTCAATCAATCCCGTATACAATTCCCTTTGTCAATCGGTACGTTACTCACCCGAGACTCGATCGTCGGTATCCCAATACCTCGTTCAATCTCGTTACCGGCAAGTCACTTTACTCATACCGTAATGCATGATCCCATGATCAACCACTTGGTCACATTGAGCTCATTATGATGATGCATTACCGAGTGGGCCCAGAGATACCTGTCTGTCATACGGAGTGACAAATCCCAGTCTCGATTCGTGCCAACCCAACAGAGACTTTCGGAGATACCCGTAGTGCACCTTTATAGTCACCCAGTTACGTTGTGACGTTTGGCACACCCAAAGCACTCCTACGGTATCCGAGAGTTGCACAATCTCATGGTCTAAGGAAATGATACTTGACATTCGGAAAAGCTCTAGCAAACGAACTACACGATCTTTGAGCTATGCTTAGGATTGGGTCTTGTCCATCACATCATTCTCCTAATGATGTGATCCCGTTATCAATGACATCTAATGTCCATAGTCAGGAAACCATGACTATCTTTTGACCAACGAGCTAGTCAACTAGAGGCTCACTAGGGACGTGTTGTGGTTTGTGTATTCACACATGTATTATGATTTCCGGATAACACAATTATAGCATGAACAATAGACAATTATCATGAACAAGGAAATATAATAATAACCATTTTATTATTGCCTCTAGGGCATATTTCCAACAGCTCTACATTCCTTGCATGCTATTAAGAACATGGCTCAAGCTATATGTATGCAGATTTTTGCCACTTTCAGTTATTTCCCTATTTGATCTCACATGGATTAGTTGTTTATTAGATAATGCAGTGCAATGCATGACCTTGACATTCGTTCATGAAGCAAAATTCTCTGGACATAAATGGAGAAATATAATTGTAGCTATGGGAAGTGATGAGGTTGGTATATGAAAAACATCTCTTTCTCTGAAGATATAAGTATGGGTATTAATATATTATTATCATGTTCTTTTTTCAGGTTCATTTCTGCAGAAGAGTTGTTGGCAGTGACATGAAGAATCACCTGACAATGTGGATGCTCCATAGAATGTTATGCAGGTGATGCAATAGTTTCTTCACTAGTAAGTTAGCGCTAGTTTTTTCTCATACTTAAAAATAGTTGTTCATCATAAGTTGCAGGAATTGCATCCTAGCAATTGTGCGAGGACCAAAGAGGGTTACACTGATCATCTTTATGACATGAACATATTGTTGCTAAGGTATCAAACAATGTCTGCGTGTAGAGAAATTTCTGCATTGTTATTAAACAATGCCTTTGTTTTGTACAAGTTTATTTACAACTGAAAGGAACCTCAATTTTAGAGGCACACATTGAAAAGTTTGATAGGGCTAATCAAGGTGCAGAATGAACCATACCAAGGCGAGCAGTTCACTAGCCAGGTGTCGGTGTCAAAACTGGCGGATCTTGGGTAGGGGGTCCCGAACTGTGCGTCTAACGTGGATGGTAACAGGAGGCAGGGGACACGATGTTTTACCCAGGTTCGGGCCCTCTTGATGGAGGTAAAACCCTACGTCCTGCTTGATTTATTCTTGATGATACGAGTATTACAAGAGTTGATCTACCACGAGATCGGAGAGGCTAAACCCTAGAAGCTAGCCTATGGTATGATTGTATGTTGTCCTACAGACTAAAACCCTCTGGTTTATATAGACACCGGAGGGGGCTAGGGTTACACAAGGTCGGTTATAAAGGAGGAGATATCTATATCCGTACTGCCTAGCTTGCCTTCCACGCCAAGTAGAGTTCCATTCGGACACGAGAAGAAGTCTTCAATCTTGTATCTTCATAGTCCAACAGTCCAGCCAAAGGATATAGTCCGGCTGTCCGAAGACCCCCTAATCCAGGACTCCCTCAGTAGCCGCTGAACCAGGCTTCAATGACGATGAGTCTGGCGCGCAGTATTGTCTTCGGCATTGCAAGGCGGGTTCCTCCTCCGAATACTCCACGGAAGAATCTAAATACAAGGATAGTGTCCGACCCTGCAAAATAAGTTCCACACATACCACCGTACAGAGAATAATATTTCCACAAATCTAATCTGCTGACATGTTTCGGCAATCATGCCATGGCCCGGTGATTATTCGAACCATTTCTTTTAACTAGCCCCACACATAACGCGAGGCAGTTTCTTGACATGTCTTGTCAAAGCAGAGATCGTGTCCCCCTTATTACAGGATTCTCATCAATACGGGCGTGGGTAACCCAACCGCGCCATCAATTACGATGCTTGGGGGATAAGCGAGTTTTACCAGGCTGGTGGGGGCGCATAGTTTCGGCCGCCCTTATAAAGGGATAAGGTTTAACCCTTCTCTACCCACGCCTTCTTCCTCCTAGCTCATCCGTTCTTGCGCACTCGAGCTCCAACGCCCAAGTCCACATCCTTCCCCTCAACCTTCTCCAAACATGTCCGGAGCGGGAGGCAAATGGATGGCTTCCTCCGTTACGGAGGGACACATCAAGAAGCTGCGCGGAGCCGGATACTTAGCCACGAATATCGCGCATCGGCTGCCCGCTGCAGGGCAGATCATTCCTACCCCGGAACCTCACGAGAGGGCAGTTTTCCTCCACCACTTCCTCCGCGGACTAGGGTTTCCCCTCCATCCATTCGTCTGCGGTCTCATGTTCTACTACGGGCTGGACTTCCATGATCTGGCCCCGAACTTCATCCTCAACATTTCGGCATTCATCGTCATGTGTGAGGCTTTCCTCCGCATCTGGCCCCACTTCGGCCTGTGGCTGAAGACCTTCAATATCAAGCCAAAGGTGGTGGGGGGCCAACCAGCAGAATGCGGCGGAGCCATGGTGGGCAAGATGCCCAATGTTATATGGCTTGAAGGCTCCTTCGTGGAGACCATAAAGGGGTGGCAATCGGCGTGGTTCTACATCACCGAGACGCGCGACACCAACTGGGTGGTGGCCCTCGAGTTTCGATCCGGAATCCCCACGCGGCTTGCCTCCTAGAAAGAGAAGGGCCTATCCTGAGGTTCATCGGTGGAGCTGGACGGACTCCAGAAATGTATCCCGAATATGGCAAGCAAGAAGCTCAAGCTTGTCAACATAGTTCAGGTCATGCTCATCCGCCGGATCCTCCCGTGTCAACAACGGGATTTCAACTTGTGGGAGTTCGACCCAGCCCAGCACCAGACTCTGAGCGAGCTCTTCGACACGGCGCACAAGGATGTCTGGAGGGTGCTGTTCAAGGGCGCCGAGGTCCCTCCCTCTCTCACCGAGGACCGCGGGCTAAGCGTGAAGCGCCCAGTGCATTCGGTGAGTTCTATACATCCGGTAGGATATTTATTTCCCCTAGCTTAACTATGTGCGGGGTCTGAGCTCCATGACTTTGACAGGACTGGGTGGAGATGTCAGGGCAGATTAACTGTCCGGCCCCTCTGCCCGAAGACACTGCGGACGCTCTCCTGACGGAGATGCTGACTCTGGCTCCTTACAAGGTGCCGGAGAAGACCAAGAAGGACAAGGGAACCCGAAAGAGTTCCCGATGCCAGGTGTTATCGAACTCATCGTCCGGTAACTCCGCGACGCACTCCTCCCCCGAAGACGAGGAGGAAGATGAAGATGCTCCCCCTCCAGTCGGGGGAGACAAGAAAAGGAAGGCCGCCCCAACCAGGGGGGCAAAGGGTCCAAGAAGGGAAGGACTCTCCTTCCGGACTACTCCACCACCGCCGCCGAAAATTTGCCAGGGGCCACGACTGAGGTGGCGACCCTGAAGCAAGCGCTATCCGAGGCCGAAAACAAAGCGGCCCAGGAGCGCACCGAGCGGGAAAAACAAGAGGCACGGGTGGGCGAGGTGCAGCAAGAGCTCCACGCTCTCGTGACGAAGCACGAGGCGTTGGAGCTTGACTTGAAGACGCGAGAGTCCGAGCTTGCCGCGGCCCTTGAGAGTGCAAAGGGTGCCAAGGCCGAAGCCCAAAAGGCCCTCCAGGAGATTGACACGATGAAGAAGATAGCGGCGGGTAAGGCATTCAATATGCAAAGCAAGCATGTGAAAGTAAATTACTTGTTACTTACCCGAATCCGGAGCTCTCCAGGAGCATTCGCAGATTTGCCCCGCAGTGTGTCGGATGCCGCACAGTTTTACCAGGCCGAGGAGGGAAGCTCAACGGAGAAGCTGTTCTGGTCTCAGTATACTGGGACCAAACACTCGATGCCTCTGAGCGACCAGCTGAAGCAACTGGTCGAGCTGCACAAGGCAGCCGAACAGGCCATGAAGGGCTTTATATTCCGGATGTGGCCTGGCGAAGCCCTTCCCAACAGCTACTTTGGCCTGGTGAGGCGGCTTGTGGATGCCTGCCCACGGCTAGAAGTCATTAAGCGGTCCGTCTGCATCGAAGGCGCATGCCGGGCTTTCGCCCGTGTCAAAGTGCAATGGGCCAAGATGGACGCCGTGAAGCTGGTGAAGGAAGGGCCGCCTGCGGGAAAGGAGCATCGCCACCCCGAGATGTACTATGAGGGTGTCCTAAAGGGTGCCCGTCTCGTAGCGGACGAGTGCGCGAAAGATGTGATATTTGAATAAACTTGCTCGTGTAATCCTGTATTATGAAAACTTGTTCATATGCGCTATGCAACGCTTGTTTGAATTTAAAATATTACCTTCTGTCCGGCTATTTATCAAATCTGGGAGATGGCTAGTCGTCGGCTTCTTCCCCCACGCCACGAGTGCTGGGGTGTTCAGGATGAACCTGAGCACTCTTGCTCCCATTTTTGGGTCCTTCGAGGGAGGTGCTCAGCACAACGAACAAGGCAATCAGACTATAATGTGTTATCACTCTCACTTAGCCATAGAATTCTATAATTTTAAATTTCAGCGAAGCCCCTAGTATTCAGAAGGCCGAATTCGCGGCACCATACACGCCTTAAGCCGGACAGGGCCGACTCTTCGCTCTAAGCGGCATAAGTCTTTAGGGACTCGAAACCTCTCGAACAGCGACCAGTCTCTCGCCTTATCATGACAGTCAGTTTTAGCTTTCTCTACTGAGGTGCTTAGCCCAGCAGAACCGGGGCACAATCGCAGTAGTTCTCCCAGTGCTACCTTAGCCGATATAGCGGAACGTAAGGTACAAAAACATGGGAGCCGGGCAAACCCAACTATTGACCCAAGAAATGATTCGGAGCTGATGCATATAATGCTATAAGTTCGGGGTGCCGCACTGTCGAAAGTGTTCAGACTTCTCACGCCGCATTATGGGGTATGTTAAGCCCCTAGTGTATTGGCCGTACCAGAGTGTACGGATGCTAGATGTCGTGAATTAACATATATATATAAAGGAAGAATGCAATAATAGTCTTAATGCTATGCATTGTTTATTCAAAAAGGTGTGTTAAAGCAGAATGATACAAGTAGTGCGATAAGCAAAAAGTAGGATTGTTTGACATGTCCCTTCCAAGCGCAAGCTGAGGAATAGTATTAAAGAAAATATTTCACTCGTTATCGTAATCCACCTGGGAGTTTGTGACACCCCAAAATTTTAACCTTGTTTTATTAATTAAAATTTTGCCAGGAAAATTAAACTTTTCATCTTTCTGGGTTTTCTTTGATTTCAGTACCACCCTTTTCTTGGTTTTTTATGGAGTTTTATCCCAAGTGAAAGTTTCCAAATATATTATTGGACTTGTTTGCCCTTTCAACAAAAACATTACTATTATCAGTGGAATTGATTTGCACAATTATTTCTCTCTGAGCTTTATTCCCTAAAATTATTTTTCCTTTAGTTTTGGAGCTCTTTTGAACTACAACCACTTGATAAATTTATTTAAAATTTTCACCAAAATTTGGAGGTGTCATGTGATGTTTTTAAATCACTTTTATGCAAAAATATATTTCATTCTTTTAATATTTTGAGCTCTACGCCAAGTTTAAAAATCCGGTCCAAAGAGCAATTTTGCACTACAACCTAATTAAATATTTCTTTAAAACTTCCACCAAAATTGTGGGATGTTAGTAGTGGTATGTAATTCAAATTTATGCAAAAACCCAGTGGTGTCATTTGAAAATTTTGAGTGAATCAACCTCTTTTGCTTTCTGGTCCAGTTTGGCTTTTTCTACTCCAACCCTAGTTAAATTTGCTCTAGTACTCTTGAGCTTTCTCTTGCTTATAACCCATGCTACAAAACCCTTAAGTCCAGAAGAGTGGACCCATTGGAGAATTTTTAGTGCATCCAACCATGCCTTTTTCTTTCTGTCCAAAACTGGAGTTTGGCAAAACTTACACTAACAAGTTTGAGCTTTTGGCAAACTAACCTCACCACTCTCTTATTCATCCAAAGAGACTCTGATCTGGAGATTTGGGCCACCCCAAGAATTGCCTAGGTGCCATAGGCATTCTGTCAAACACCTGGTGTGCATGTCCAGTTTTGGCATTATTTTTGTTTTGCACTGTGATCTTGCCCCTCTGTACATACTGGCATGTCCGCTAATCTCCTAAGGGACCCTAGCCTAGACCTGCTAACCCCCAGCTTCACCCTCGCCGCCTAGCATGCTCTGGCATTTCGCCGAATGCTTGGCGTGCATGCTATAGGCGGGCCCAGAGCGCGCGTTTTGCACGTGCGTGCACCGAGCCGCCACGTCCCGCTGCCGACGCCCCGCGCTCGCTCTGGCCCTTCCCCTCTCCCAGTCGACGCCCCGACCCCTTCCCTCGCCGCAGAGCCGCCCCTGGAGCTCCACAGCGCCGCCGTCAGGTCGGCAGCAGCGGCTAGCGGGCGGCCACAGTGCGCCCTGCCATGGACGGTGCCTCCCAAGCCACCCCCGCATGCCAGCTGCCCTCTAGAGCAGCCCGAGCTCATCCACAAGCTTGTCCGCAAGCGCTCGTCGCCGCCACGTCCCCCTGCTGCAACAGAATGACGGTCGCCGGCGTTCTTATCCACGGCCATCGTCGGAACTGACCCCGACCGCCTATTTAAGGAGCCCCGAGCATCTTCGAAACCTCAGGCGACCTCAAGCCACCCCACCTAGCACCCCCGTAGCACTCAATCGACCAGGGAAGGTCTTCTTCCCCATCTCTGGCCAGTACAGCCGCCGCCGCCCTCCAGCCCATTCAGTAGCAACCCGAGCCCCTCCCGTCCAACCAGTGCCACCATGCGATTCCCCTCGACCGTGCGGAGCTGCCCAACCTATCAAACGCAACCCAGAGCCACCGTAGCCCAAACCCCCATTTCTCCCGAAGCTTCCTCCGCCGCGGAGCTCGTCGCCGGCGATTCCCTCCACCCCCGCCGACCCAACGACCACCGGGAGGACCGCCCCAGTCTTGCGGATCCATCCCAACCCTCTGGAGCCCGCGGGGAAGCCGCCGTTCGCCGGCGTTGATCGCCGGAGCCCTCACCTCTGTTTGGCCAGAGAAGGACGAAGGCGGGGCGACCGGTCAAACCTGACCAGTGGGCCCCTGGACCCACTGTCAGCGACCCCGATCGAGTCCACGCTGGCGTAAGTGGAAGCGCAAACCCCGAGTACGTCTCCTCTGCTTCGAAGACGTATTTTGCCCAAAACGTTTTCCCTTTTTCTGTTTTATTTAAAAAAACAGAATTGACTGAAACTTTGACTGGCTATAACTTTTTAAATATAAGTCCAAATGAATTGATTCTTTTTCCTACCTCTCTCAAATTTCACCTAGTTTATTTTAAGATTTATTTCAAAAATAATTAGGACAACTTTTTGTACTGTTTTTAAAGTATGTGTTATTTTCCTATTTTCGAAATAGGATTTTGGAGAGAGAGAAGAGAGCTTTCAAAAAAAATATTGGAATGCACCCTGCCTCTCCACAACTTAAAGGCAAGCATTCTGAACCCTGGCATAATGTTTTGTGGGTTGTTCGATACGGTTATAACACCACCTCGACATGAAGCGTTGGTTATTTTTATATGACGATATGATCATACACCTTGAGTGCATAAATGAAAATTCTTGCTGTTGGAAATGGACATACTTGTGATAGCAATCACCCTCAGATGCCTCTCATGCCTACCGGGAAGGACCCGGGAAAGTCTCTGTCTTGTGTAGACACGAGCTTGTCCCTCGTCGAGACGGTTATGACCGGTAGGGCAGGGGGAGGTATGATAAGTGGTGGTTGTGTCTGATGGCTGTGAAATATAATTCTTGAGCTAACCATGCAGGAAATACTTAAGCCTCCTGAGTCGGCCGTAGATCGAGTCTTGTTCCAGTAACCCCCAGACTTGTTTCGTGATGCCACTTGCCCCTGCCGTAGGTAGGGTACGGTTCAATAAGTTGTCAACCCCTGTCCTAGCACACACCGTACAGAGAGGCCATGGTGGAAGATACCGGTTGTAGCTGGTAGGCATGCCACTTGGTCCGGGGGCATGGGTGTTTCCGGTTGGGACCGAGAGGGGAGGCCACCCCTTAGAGCGCGCGATAAAAATTTGATCCCATGCTACGCGAGGTTGTAGCCTCCCCACTTAGAGTTTTGCTTAACAGGTGTCTGGGTGATTCCAGACACGTGTAAGGTTAAGCTGGTGTGTGCAAGTCAGGCATGTTTTCGACAAGACTGTAGACGGAATTAGTTCCGATGGACTAAAGAAATCCGTTACTCGTGGGTAAAGAGTACACCCTCTGCAGAGATATTGAACCTATTCGAATAGCCGTGTCCATGGTTAAGGACTACAGTCTGGGATGGGTCAAGCGTCGGTCTTAGTGTCGGTATTCGGAGGAGAAACTATTAAACCAGAATATTGATCATGACTTGTGATGTATGATGATTATGATTATTATTATTATGGACTAACCATTAATGTTATTTGAATTATTGGGTATCTCTGGGATGGTTCTACCTCCTGGATATTCACCGTGATTATGTGTATATATAAGCCCTTTATGTGGTGTCGCATAGACGCCCGACTGTGGCATGCTTGTCATTTCATTTACTTATAAGCCCTTTATGTGGTGTCGCACAGACGCCCGACTGTGGCATGCTTGTTATTTTATTTACTTATAAGCCCTTTATGCGGTGTCGCACAGACGCCCGACTATGGCATGCTTGATATTGTATCTAATTATAAGCCCTTTATGTGGTGTCTCTTAGATGCCCGACTGAGGCATACTTTATATTGTTATCCTTTCGAGGCGTCGCTTCAGACACCCGATCGGTGCATTATATTTCTACTCGCTGATTGCATATTCATATATGACATGATTAACCTACTTGCATGCATCATGAGCTTCATTTATGACTGATGAAGTAATCATGGAATATTTCAAAGCATGATTATCAGTGGCTATATTATACCTATGTTCTTAATGTTTGCGAGTACATTCAAAGTACTCACTGGCTTGTCCCAGGCTATTGTCTTGGCCAGATTTCTTGCATGGAAAGGAGCGTTGCGATGAAAGCCCCGGAACCTACGTAATGGTGATAGCAGCCTCGCGAAGATAGGAGTTATCCTGGTCAGCTGTTCCTGTGGGAAATGGAGTCCCATAGACGCTGATGATCCGCAAACCGCCTCCGCCATCAACCTCTAGAAACAAATTGTTGTACCCATAGGCCAGAATGGTCTTGTACTTCATATTTTGTATTTTGCTTGGAGTTTCTGTAACAAGTTGGTGTCTCATCAGCTAACAGTAATCCTGGGGCTGGTGAGCACAAGGGCTGCTTTTGGGAAATTAATATCCCGAAAAACCAGTCCTGACAAACTTGGTATCAGAGCCAGGCTGACCATTGGCTAATCCTATCTTAGCCAGATCGAAAAACCTAGGTAAACCAACCCACTAGACCTTAACCAAACCCCGGCCAAGCTTCTCGTGTAAGATAGCCTCACAGTGACCCAACACCTTTTGGAAGTCGGTGCCCAACCTATCAGCCTAACCTGTCAGTCACACGCCAGTGACCAGCCCCTAAATAGTCTTTCTCGCAAGCGTGCGAAGGAAGACTCTGTTCCCTTTTTCTATAAAAGGGCATGCTAGCCTCATCTCAGCACAGCACAGCACAACCTCTACCCCAAACCGAGCTAGAATGCCTGGCCCCATTGTTCACAATGAGACCACAGCAACCAACCTTGGAGGTTTCGTAACCGTGCTAGCAAACCTTACCCGCCGTGCCTTTGCATTAGAAGAGCCCCCAGAATATGTTGTGTACCAAGGGTCCATGAGCGGTGAGAGCCGTCAATTTTGGGCCACTATGCACGTCTATGGTTGGGGTCTATGGCCAGAATGCCCCTACAGGTTCACCAGAAGGACAACTTCCTTTGAGCCACAAGCCATCCAACTAGCTGCCCGAGAAGCTATAGTTCAACTCCGGCACTTGTCGCCCAGAGTTAACTATCGCTCCTTATACTACTACCCCAGCCGTGACGGGTATGGTAGACCACCACAAGTTGCCAACGGAGACCACGAGATGGATCCTGCATTATTGCATCTAGTGCGCTATGTAAGTGCACTAGAGGGACTGTTCGATCAAATCACCCTTGATCTGATCGCAGCTCGTGGAGAACTGGTTCGCCGAGCCCCGGCAAGAAGAGAGGCTGAGCCCGACGCCGACAACCCAGTCGTGTTGTTCGAACAACCGATCGAGACCTTGAGGTCAGCCCCAGCCATCAACCAAGGTGCTTTGATGACCCCAGAAGTGCTTCGTCGCCTTTTGGGAACACACTCCAACAGGATTGTGGCCAATAATCCCCGCGATGGTCATCATCACTACCCCGACCCTGCAGTTCCGCAACCCCCTCTAGCTAACCCCGACGGTGAGGCCAATGGAGAAGCCTCGGCATCCACAAGGCACACCCGCTTAGATATAAATGAGGTGGACTAAGTCACTCGAGTAGTACCTAGTCTCAGCTTGTCCACACCCAGTAATTGTGTGATCTTGTATTACCAAAGTGTTGTCTGCATGTGCGCCCCTATTTTAAAAGTAGTTGTGCATAAGTGTGTTGATGTACGGTTGCATTTTTAATTCTGGGCGTAGCTACCAAAACCAACCCCGACGGCACCCACAGTAATGCGTCACTTTGGCGAGATGTGTGTAACTGTGGCTTTGACCCCGACCCCATAGGGCAGAACCGACAAACTAGTTGCCCTTCACCGCGGTAAATAACCCAGCCCAGTTACTTTATAAAAGGGACACCTCGTGACCTTGCCGAGTACCCCTCATCTTGTGCGCAACCCTCACAGCCATTTCTTGCCATGCCGAGCCCTAGCATTTATCTGAGAATCCCGGATGCAACCCCGGGTAGTTTTGTTAAAATATTGTGGGACTTTACCTGCAGTACCATGGGTTCTACCCAGCCACCCCAGTACGAGCTGCTCAAATCGAGGATCACCTCTTCCACCTCGAAATATTGGGCAGTAGTGCACATCCCTCCCGTAAACTCAAATCAGGACCCAACGGAAGTCTCCTTCCTAGGGAAATCTATGCCGACTCCGCAGATGGCCATAGAAGCGGCTGCACACGAAGCGATTTCTCGCCTTCGATTCGCGGTACCCTATGCCAGCGAACGAGGGTATTATTACTTTCCGAGCCGCGCAGCACCCGGGGAAGTGACATCTTTTCCCGGTGGACGAATTGAGAGAGACCCAGTACTGGCCAACCTTGTCCAGTATGTCATCGCTCAAGAGCGTTTGACCCAGCGAGTAATGGGTTATCTCCAGAGCCTTGCTGATTTAAATCCTCAGATCGCCATCGGCACACCACTGAGGCCCGACCAGGAGAGACGCGTTCATCGACTAATCAATCCGCTTCCCCCGATAGAAGAAGAGTGCGCCCCAGTACCAGAGACGTTTTCTCGGGACCCCGTCCAGTTGCCATTTTCATTCTAGACGTCACTGCTATGTTCTTGTATTCTCGCATCTAGTTAAGTGTTGTAACTCATGCGTGTTATTCTAAACCTTGTGCGATGAGATGAACATTTGGTTTCAATTGTAATGAGTAATTTTTGCTGCTGTAAATTTTGATTAACTAATTTTTTCCTTGCGAGAAATCCTGGAGTGAGATTTCTTTTCCCTGAGTTGCTACAGCATATGTCTCCTCACATCATGGAATTTTATTCACGCAGCACCACGGCAGCAGACTCACAACCGCAACCACTCAAACACATACACTACTTGCAACACCACGTAACCGTGTTGCATCTGGCTAATCATCTCCCTAACGCACCACAGTCTCTGAAAGAGAGATTAGTGGATAATCATCCGGATGCGAGTTACCTCCCGCACACCAACAACAGTTAGCACCCGAGACCACACCTACTCCTTGTGATCACCGCCACCGCGGAGAGCCAACACTCGAGCGGCAGCATCACGACGATCATCGAGGATCATCACACACAGGAGCACGGAGAGCCCCAGCAATGTCGCGAGCCCTCCACACATCAGGATCACGTACCAATCCGGCATCGCCTCCGCCATTAAAACCTCGTCTCTAGCTTCTGTAAACGGAAATGGAGGAGGAAGAAGGAGAAGCGAGGCCAGGTGTGAGGAAGAAGAGAGAAGCACCTCGGCCGTTTTATAGCTCAAGCTCGGTGTACGGTGGGCGAAGTCCACCAGCGCCGCTCATCACCCGATCGCCGGTGTTCGGAGGCGAATCCGCGAGCAGTGCCGACAGCACGCTGGCCCGCGAGGTGAGTGCACGCTGCACCGGCAGCTAGCACGCCGTGCACTACCACGGGTACGGCCTAGATGCCCTACGTGCTAGACGTCGCCGGTGGAGAAAGCGCGGGAAAGCGCGCGGGAGAGAGGAAGAAGAGAGAGCCAGAGAAAGAAGAAGAGGCTGACAGTGGGCCCCGGGTCCACCTGTCAGCAAGAGAGAGCACTGTGCTCTCGGGTACGACCAGCGTATTTTAAATTTAGGATTTATTCTAAATTTACTATATCCAACGTAGAAATCTCTCGTTTTCCCCCTAACCGTAGATTTTTCCACGCAGCACCAGTGTTCCACACTGTGGTTTTACACCACTTATTGCCCTCTCACTGTAGCCACATTTTATTGCTTATATTTTTTATAGCAACTTTTAGCAAATCTCGAGGATGAGATTTTTCTTAAGGGGGGTAGTGTTGTGACACCCCAAAATTTTAACCTTGTTTTATTAATTAAAATTTTGCCAGGAAAATTAAACTTTTCATCTTTCTGGGTTTTCTTTGATTTCAGTACCACCCTTTTCTTGGTTTTTTATGGAGTTTTATCCCAAGTGAAAGTTTCCAAATATATTATTGGACTTGTTTGCCCTTTCAAGAAAAACATTACTATTATCAGTGGAATTGATTTGCACAATTATTTCTCTTTGAGCTTTATTCCCTAAAATTTTTCTTCCTTTAGTTTTGGAGCTCTTTTGAACTACAACCACTTGATAAATTTATTTAAAATTTTCACCAAAATTTGGAGGTGTCAAGTGATGTTTTTAAATCACTTTTCTGCAAAAATATATTTCATTCTTTTAATATTTTGAGCTCTACGCCAAGTTTAAAAATCCGGTCCAAAGAGCAATTTTGCACTACAACCTAATTAAATATTTCTTTAAAACTTCCACCAAAATTGTGGGATGTTAGTAGTGGTATGTAATTCAAATTTATGCAAAAACCCAGTGGTGTCATTTGAAAATTTTGAGTGAATCAACCTCTTTTGCTTTCTGGTCCAGTTTGGCTTTTTCTACTCCAACCCTAGTTAAATTTGCTCTAGTACTCTTGAGCTTTCTCTTGCTTATAGCCCATGCTACAAAACCCTTAAGTCCAGAAGAGTGGACCCATTGGAGAATTTTTAGTGCATCCAACCATGCCTTTTTCTTTCTGTCCAAAACTGGAGTTTGGCAAAACTTACACTAACAAGTTTGAGCTTTTGGCAAACTAACCTCACCACTCTCTTATTCATCCAAAGAGACTCTGATCTGGAGATTTGGGCCACCCCAAGAATTGCCTAGGTGCCATAGGCATTCTGTCAAACACCTGGTGTGCATGTCCAGTTTTGGCATGATTTTTGTTTTGCACTGTGATCTTGCCCCTCTGTACATACTGGCATGTCCGCTAATCTCCTAAGGGACCCTAGCCTAGACCTGCTAACCCCCAGCTTCACCCTCGCCACCTAGCATGCTCTGGCATTTTGTCGAACGCTTGGCGTGCACGCTCTTGGCGCGCCCAGAGCGCGCATTTTGCACGTGCATGCACCGAGCCGCCGCGTCCCGCTGCCGTCGCCCCGCGCTCGCTCTGGCCCATCCCCTCTCCCACTCGATGCCCCGACCCCTCCCCTCGCCGCAGAGCCGCCCCTGGAGCTCCACAGCGCCGCCGTCAGGTCGGCAGCGGCGGCTAGCGGGCGGCCACAGTGCGCCCTGCCATGGACGGCGCCGCCCAAGCCACCCCCGCATGCCAGCTGCCCTCTAGAGCAGCCCGAGCTCATCCACAAGCTTGTCCGCAAGCACTCGTCGCCGCCATGTCCCCCTGCTGCAACAGAATGACGGTCGCCGGCGTTCTTATCCACGGCCATCGTCGGAACTGACCCCGACCACCTATTTAAGGAGCCCCGAGCCTCTTCGAAACCTCAGGCGACCTCAAGCCACCCCACCTAGCACCCCCATAGCAGTCAATCGACCAGGGAAGGGCTTCTTCCCCATCTTCGGCCAGTACAGCCGCCGCCGCCCTCCAGCCCATTCATTAGCAACCCGAGCCCCTCTCGTCCAACCAGTGCCACCATGCGATTCCCCTCAAACGCAACCCAGAGCCACCGTAGCCCAAACCCCCATTGCTCCCGAAGCTTCCTCTGCCGCGGAGCTTGTCGCCGGCGATTCCCTCCACCCCCGCCGACCCAACGACCACCGGGAGGACCGCCCCGGTCTTGCGGATCCATACCAACCCTCTGGAGCCCGCAGGGAAGCCGTCGTTCGCCGGTGTTGATCGCCGGAGCCCTCACCTCTGTTCGGCCAGAGGAGGACGAAGGCGGGGCGACCGGTCAAACCTGACCAGTGGGCCCCCTGGACCCACTGTCAACGACCCTGATCGAGTCCATGCTGGCGTAAGTGGAAGCGCAAACCCCAAGTACGTCTCCTCTTCTTCGAAGACGTATTCTGCCCGAAACGTTTTCCTTTTTTCTGTTTTATTTTAAAAAACAGAATTGACTGAAACTTTGACTGGCTATAACTTTTTAAATATAAGTCCAAATGAATTGATTCTTTTTCCTACCTCTCTCAAATTTCACCTAGTTTATTTTAAGATTTATTTCAAAAATAATTAGGACAACTTTTTGTACTGTTTTTAAAGTATGTGTTATTTGCCTATTTTCGAAATAGGATTTTGGAGAGAGAGAAGAGAGCTTTCAAAAAAAATATTGGAATGCACCCTGCCTCTCCACAACTTAAAGGCAAGCATTCTGAACCCTGGCATAATGTTTTGTGGGTTGTTCGATACGGTTATAACACCACCTCGACATGAAGCGTTGGTTATTTTTATATGACGATATGATCATACACCTTGAGTGCATAAATGAAAATTCTTGCTGTTGGAAATGGACATACTTGTGATAGCAATCACCCTCATATGCCTCTCATGCCTACCGGGAAGGACCCGGGAAAGTCTCTGTCTTGTGTAGACACGAGCTTGTCCCTCGTCGAGACGGTTATGACCGGTAGGGCAGGGGGAGGTATGATAAGTGGTGGTTGAGTCTGATGGCTGTGAAATATAATTCTTGAGCTAACCATGCAGGAAATACTTAAGCCTCCTGAGTCGGCCGTAGATCGAGTCTTGTTCCAGTAACCCCCATACTTGTTTCGTGATGCCACTTGCCCCTGTCGTAGGTAGGGTACGGTTCAGTAAGTTGTCAACCCCTGTCCTAGCACACACCGTACAGAGAGGCCACGGTGGAAGATACCGGTTGTAGCTGGTAGGCATGCCACTTGGTCCGGGGGCATGGGTGTTTCCGGTTGGGACCGAGAGGGGAGGCCACCCCTTAGAGCGCGCGATAAAAATTTGATCCCATGCTACGCGATGTTGTAGCCTCCCCACTTAGAGTTTTGCTTAACAGGTGTCTGGGTGATTCCAGACACGTGTAAGGTTAAGCTGGTGTGTGCAAGTCAGGCGTGTTTTCGACTAAAAGACTGTAGACGGAATTAGTTCCGATGGACTAAAGAAATCCGTTACTCGTGGGTAAAGAGTACACCCTCTGCAGAGATATTGAACCTATTCGAATAGCCGTGTCCATGGTTAAGGACCATAGTCTGGGATGGGTCAAGCGTCGGTCTTAGTGTCGGTCTTCGGAGGAGAAACTATTAAACCAGAATATTGATCATGACTTGTGATGTATGATGATTATGATTATTATTATTATGGACTAACCATTTATGTTATTTGAATTATTGGGTATCTCTGGGACGGTTCTACCTCCTGGATATTCACCGTGATTATGTGTATATATAAGCCCTTTATGTGGTGTCGCATAGACGCCCGACTGTGGCATGCTTGTCATTTCATTTACTTATAAGCCCTTTATGTGGTGTCGCACAGACGCCCGACTGTGGCATGCTTGTTATTTTATTTACTTATAAGCCCTTTATGCGGTGTCGCGCAGACGCCCGACTGTGGCATGCTTGATATTTTATCTACTTATAAGCCCTTTATGTGGTGTCGCTTAGACGCCCGACTGAGGCATACTTTATATTGTTATCCTTTCGAGGCGTCGCTTTAGACACCCGATCGGTGCATTCTATTTCTACTCGCTGATTGCATATTCATATATGACATGATTAACCTACTTGCATGCATCATGAATATTTCAAAGCATGATTATCAGTGGCTATATTATATATGTTCTTAATGTTTGCGAGTACATTCAAAGTACTCACTGGCTTGTCCCTGGCTATTGTCTTGGCCAGATTTCTTGCATGGAAAGGAGCGTTGCGATGAAAGCCCCGGAACCTACGTAATGGTGATAGCAGCCTCGCGAAGATAGGAGTTATCCTGGTCAGCTGTTCCTGTGGGAAATGGAGTCCCATAGACGCTGATGATCCGCAAACCGCCTCCGCCATCAACCTCTAGAAACAAATTGTTGTACCCATAGGCCAGAATGGTCTTGTACTTCATATTTTGTATTTTGCTTGGAGTTTCTGTAACAAGTTGGTGTCTCATTAGCTAACAGTAATCCTGGGGCTGGTGAGCACAAGGACCGCTTTTGGGAAATTAATATCCCGAAAAACCGGTCCTGACAGAGTTCCATGGTGTGATGTAGCTTTCTGCCTCCTTGGTTTCTGCATCATGTGTTCGGCAATCATGCTGTCGGACAGGGTTTCCAGAGATTAAAGTCCTGAAAGAGAAAAATAACAAAGCGGGAAGCGCCTAGTGTGGTTTAAGCCGCGACTTGGAGCGTGCCGCAATCGTGCCCCCCTTCCCACCTGTGCCCATGGTATTTTTAACGCGTAACTGTGTACGCGTGGCACGGATTTCGCCGTTTGGATGGGACCGGGGTGGGGGCCGCATTACTATGCGAGCTCGGAACGTGCCAGGCGGTCCAGTTGCCGATTACTCCGGGCGCGCTTGAAGGTGTCCGGGTCCTTAATCACCGAACTAGTGGGTTGCCTTAAGAGGCTACTTTGTGCTTCTGCTACAAGGGCCGCAGTGTGCTCCTCCGTGCGGAGAGAGCGCTTTGCGTTTCCATTGACTGTTATGACCCCCCGAGGTCCTGGCATCTTGAGCTTGAGATATGCATAATGTGGTACCACATTGAATCTCGCGAATGCGGTTCGCCCGAGGAGTGCATGGTAGCCACTGCGGAACGGGACTATGTCGAAGATTAACTCTTCGCTTCAGAAGTTATCTGGGGATCCGAAGACCACTTCCAATGTGACTGAGCCTGTGCAATGGGCCTCTACACATGGTATGACACCTTTAAAGGTCATTTTTGTGGGTTTGATCCTTGTGGGGTCTATATCCATTTTGCGCACTGTGTCCTGATAAAGCAGGTTCAGGCTGCTGTCGCCGTTCATTAGGACTCGAGTGAGGTGAAATCCGTCAATGATTGGGTCTAGGACCAGTGCGGCGAATCCGCCATGACGGATACTAGTGGGGTGGTCCCTATGATCGAAGGTGATCGCACAGGAGGACCATGGGTTGAACTTTGGGGCGACTGGCTCCAACGCATATACGTCCTTGAGCGCACGCTTCCGCTCCCTCTTGGGGGTGTGGGTTGCGTATATCATGTTGACCATCCACACTTGTGGGGGGAACCTCTTCTGTCCTCCGGTGTTCGGCTGCCGGGGCTCCTCCTTGTCATTGCTATGTGACCCCTTATCTTTGTTTTCGGCATTTAACTTGCCGGCCTGCTTGAACACCCAACAATCCCTGTTGGTGTAGTTGACTGGCTTGTCGGGGGTGCCGTGTATTTGGCACGAGCGATCGAGTATACATTCCAAACTGGACGGGCCCGGAGTGCTTCTTTTGAATGGCTTTTTCCGCTGACCAGGTTTAGAGCCTTTGAATCCGGCATTGACTGCCGTGTCCTCGGTATTGTCACTGTTAATGCGGCGCTTATGTTTGTTGCGACATGACCTGCCATTGCCATCCTTGGTATCCGAAGTACCATGGTTCTTTGATATGTTATTTCTGCGAGCCAGCCAGCTGTCTTCTCCTGCACAAAAGTGGGTCATGAGTGTCGTGAGGGCTGCCATAGATTTCGGCTTTTCCTGGCCAAGGTGCCGGGCGAGCCACTCGTCGCGGATGTTATGCTTAAAAGCTGCTAGGGCCTCTGCATCCGGACAGTCGATGATTTGATTTTTCTTTGCTAGGAACCGTGTCCATAATTGCCTGGCCGATTCCTCTGGCTGCTGAATTATGTGTCTGAAGTCATCGGCATCTGGGGTCACACGTAAGTGCCCTGGAAGTTGTCGAGGAATGCGGCTTCCAGATCCTCCCAACAGCCAATGGACTCTGCTGGCAAGCTATTGAGACAATGCCGAGCTAGTCCTTTGAGCTTGAGTGGGAGGTATTTAATGGTGTGTAGATCATCACCGCGGGCCATGTGGATATGCAGGAGGAAATCCTCGATCCATACCGCATGATCTGTTGTGCCGTCGTATGATTTTATATTTACGGGTTTGAAACCCTCTGGGATTTGATGATCCATTACTTTGTCTGTGAAGCATAGGGGGTGTGCGGCGCCTCTGTACTGGGCTATGTCGCGACGCAGCTCGAATGAGTCTTGCCCGCTGTGTTCGGCCCGGCCGAACTTACTTTTACTGTATCCGGCGTGACGATTATCATCTCGCATAGTGGCACACCCTCGTGATCCGTAGATCGATCTTGCATGTTTTGCTTTGTCCTCCAATACGTCTCGCAGGTCTGGCGTATTGCCCCATGCCTTTTTATTTGAATGGCGTCGGGGCGCGGGCTGAGCTTTTGGCTGGAATGCCTCTTTGTCGCGGCCACGAGGTGGCCGATCAGCCGCGTCATACACCGGGGATGTAGGTTTCGGTGCTTCCTCCTCCAGTCGGGGTAGCAACCTGCACTTTGGGTAACTCTTGGAGGGGCGTTCGAGTTTATATTCCTCGGCCGTCAGGACTTCATTCCATCTGTCAGCTAGCAAATCTTGATCAGCTTGAAGCTGCTGCGCTTTTTCTTGAGGCTATTTGCCGTGGCTATAAGTCGGCGCTTGAAGCGCTCTTGTTAGACGGGATCCTCTAACACGACGAATTCGTCATCGTCGAGGCTTGCCTCGTCTTTGGAGGGAGGCATGTAATTATCATCCTCCGCCTCTCCATCTGCCGCTCTCTCAGGAGGGCTGGCTCCTTCATCCTCCTGCTCTAAATCTTGCTGGAGGGGATTGTTGTTGTCTTCGACACTGTCCGGAGTGCTATTATCTCCGGTGCCGGTGTCACCACTTTTGGCTTGGCGGGATGTAGAGCGGCGCCGCTGACGCCGGCGCTTGGGTTGCTTTTTGGAGGGGTCATCCTCCATTGTCTCGTCGCCATTGCCTTCTTTGGGTGTATCCACCATGTATATATCGTATGATGAGGTGGCTGTCCAGTGCCCTGTGGGCAGTGGTTCCTCTTCGTCTCCCGCATCGTTGTCCATACCGTCGATGTCTTCGGAATCGAAGTCGAGCATGTCGGTTAAGTCGTCGACAGTGGCTACTAAGTGGGTGGTGGGTGGGCGGCGAATTTCTTCGTCATCCGCATCCCAGTCCTGCCGGACATAGTTTGGCCAAGACTCTCCTGACAAGGAGAGAGACCTTAATGAGTCCAGTATGTCGCCAAAAGGCTAGTGCTGAAAAATATCCGCGGAGGTAAACTCCATGATTGGCGCCCAATCGGATTCGACAGGAACGGGCGCAGGCGGTTCGGAGTCCGTGGCCAGAGAAGGATCCGGCAGTTTGGCAACACGGCTCTCGTGAAGGGTAAGGTCGATATTCGGCTCAATCGCCGCTGAGGATACGGCCTCCATGACGGGGTCTACCCACCCATCCATGGATGGCGTAACTGGCTCCGAATTGAGGCTCGGAGCGGCTGCCGGTGCGATCTCCTGAATATGGTCCGATGGTAGAGCTAAATCGTACTCATCGTGACCGTGCGACGCACAAGGCAGGGGCTCAAATCCGTCGAAGATCAAGTCTCCGCGGATATCGGTCGTGTAATTTAAGCTTCCAAACCTGACCTGGTGTCCAGGGGCGTAACTTTCACTCTGCTCCAGATGGCCAAGCGAGTTGGCCCGCAGTGCGAAGCCGCCGAACACAAAGATCTATCCGGGGAGAAAAGTCTCACCCTGGACTGCATCGCTATCGATGATCGTAGGAGCCATCAAGCCTAACGGCGACGACACAGAGGAACTCTCAATGAAAGCACCAACGTCGGTGTCAAAACCGGCGGATCTCGGGTAGGGGGTCCCGAACTGTGCGTCTAAGGCGGATGGTAACAGGAGGCAGGGGACACGATGTTTTACCCAGGTTCGGGCCCTCTTGATGGAGGTAAAACCCTACGTCCTCCTTGATTTATTCTTGATGATACGAGTATTACAAGAGTTGATCTACCACGAGATCGGAGAGGCTAAACCCTAGAAGCTAGCCTATGGTATGATTGTATGTTATCCTACGGACTAAAACCCTCCGGTTTATATAGACACCGGAGGGGGCTAGGGTTACACAAGATCGGTTACAAAGGAGGAGATATCTATATCCGTACTACCTAGCTTGCCTTCCACGCCAAGTAGAGTTCCATCCGGACACGAGACGAAGTCTTCAATCTTGTATCTTCATAGTCCAACAATCCGGCCAAAGGATATAGTCCGGCTGTCCGGAGACCCCCTAATCCAGGACTCCCTCACCAGGTATATTCAAACCACAGATTAGAAGAAATGTAGTGTCATGTTTTGCATGCAGGCCAAGGGTCAGTACCAGGCTCATGTGAACGCCAAGATGGCTCATCGTCGCGACAAAGCCATCATGAGGCAGGTTGGCCTTGAGGTCCAGAGTGGCTCTAAGGAGCGGATCACAGATGAGGAGCAGTGGACCAGACAGCACTGCCAGTGGAGTGAGTTAGAGGAGGAGACTGGAATTCCTTCCACATCCCATGCTACCGAGGAGTCTGAGGAGGAGGAACATGACTGGTGATGCCGTCGAGTTTTGCCACCACCTGTGGCGTAGGTGTGCTCTCTGCCTTTTTTGGTGTCTCGATGCCAAAGTGGGAGAGAGTGTAGGATTTGCGATTCTTGTGTCGTGTCTTGGTTGGTTCGCTTTGCTTTTGTTCTGTTGAACCTTCGTTTGCTTTGGTTTGTGGTTATGTTCGTGTGAGTCTAGGAGACTATCATATGTTGTAAGACATATGTCCTCAGCTTATCCTACTGTCTTATCCTATTGTCTAGCATGTTTAGTAGATTGTGAGCTTATTATCTCATGTGCCCTTTACTTCATGCTCATTTCTATACCTTGCCTCCATGCTCATTATCATTCATATTGTTGCAAGGATTGCCTTGTTTATAAAATATAGGGGGAGTGTTGATCCTAGTATGTGTGTCGTGCAATCCAAAGCATTTCTATAGAGTGCACACATCTAGGGGGAGCCTGTCTATATCCCTATGTGCAAATCCCGTATTGTCGTCAATCCACAAAAAAGGGGGAGGTTGTAAGGGCATATTTCTCCCTAAGTGGTTTCGGTGATTGATGACAATGCATTTGCGGACTAATCGTGTGCATTGAGCATTTCAGATATCTCATGTCTAGGCACAAGATGATTCGGTGCCCCTTGGAACCTATCGAAGACGGTGTTTCTCTATGTTTCTTTTTGGTGGATTTGAGTTGTAGGAAAGCCGTACTATTAAGAGGGGGTTCGCGTCGGAAAGGTTAGGGTGGAATCAACACGTACACATCTGTTCCTTTGCACCACCTTTCACTACGGGAAACAGGAGATTTGCCGTTAGTAATTTCTTTGCCGTCAGCATTTCGTCGGGACAGACGGCAAAGAAAGGGTTTGCCGTCATCAGCAGACAGCTAAGAAAAAGTAACGGTAAAATAGACTTTGCCGTCTGAAAAAAAATTACAGACGGCAAAGAGCTCACTTTGCCGTCTGAAAAAAATACAGACGGCAAAGAGCTCACTTTGCCGTCTGTAATATAAAATGCAGACGGCAAAGATCTTTGCTATCTGTATTTTTTTTGCAGATGGCAAAGTGTGCTCTTTGCCGTCTGTAGTAAAAAATGCAGACGGCAAAGAGAAAACACACCACGCGGATCGATGGCGTGGCGGCATCTCAACCCACACAGCCCACAATCGCAGCCCCCCACCCCAACACTCTCCCACGCCTGACCCCACCACGCTCTCTCTCCCTTATCCCGCACGATCTCTCTCTCTCGTACCTGTCTCTCTGCACGCACGCAGCCCACCCCCACCACCTCGCCCGCATCCCGATCCACTCGCCAGCGCCACCAGCCGCGGCTCCTCCGGCCGGCGAACCCTCCGCCACCGCCGGCAAACCTTCGTCCAATCTTCCTCCCCTTCCTCTGCTCCGCCTCCTCTGGCTCCCTCCTTCCCCTTCCTGTGGGCAGGGCGGCCGACGCGGGAGGCCGCTTCGGCTCCTCCAGCGGGGCGGGCGGCGCGAGCAAGGCTTAGCCGGTGCGGGCAGGGCGGCCGGCGCGGGAGGCCGCTTCGGCTCTCCAGCGGGGCGGGCGTCGCGAGCCAGGCTTGGCCGGTGCAGGCAGAGCGGCCGGCGCGGGAGGCCGCTTCGGCTCCTCCAGCGGGGCAGGCGGTGCGAGCCAGGCTTGACCGGTGCGGGCAGAGCGGACGGCGCAGAGGCCGCTGCAGCTTCTCCAGCGAGGCGGCGGCGCGAGCAGGACATGGCCGGTGCGGGCAGAGCGGTCGGCGCGGGAGGCCGCTGCGCGCGACGCGCGGGCGGGCGGCGAGCGTGCGGCGCGAGCAGGGCACGGCCGACGCATGAGACCGCTGCGGGCAGGGGAACAACTACGGTTGGTGCTTCGGGCCGGCGCGGGTAGAGCGGATAGCGTCTCCTCCATTCGGCTCCTATTGGTGCTGCGGGCCGGCATGGGCAAGGCAAGGCGGCGGCAGTGGAACCCCTGTGGTTCTGTCTCCGGCCAGAAGAAGGACGGCCGGCGGTGAAGTCCAAGTTGCTGTAGTGGAGGACTTGATTGCTTTTATTTTTACTTGGCAGGGTCCTTTTTGTAAATTTCCAGGAAAATTTTGTTTCTTCTCTGTAACTCAACCTCGATAAATGAAATGCAGCACATTGTGTCGAATCCAAATCTACTTGAGCTGAACCTGCTGTGTCCGGCGAGAGGCTCTGCTCTGACGTCACTCTTTTTAAAATGAAAAATAATCTTTGCCGTCTGTAGTTTAGTCTAGATGACAGCAAAGAACAAGTTTTGACAGACGGCAAAGAACAGGATTTCGCCGTCTATTATTTTTGCGACAAACGGCAAATCTTTAGTTGGTTGACGGCAAAATCTTTGCCGTCTGCACGACGAAATGCTGACGGCAAAGTATTCTTTGCCGACTTATCTTTGCCATCTGACTTTGCCGTCTGCTTCCTGACGGCAAAATCTTTGCCGTCTGTATTTAGGTCTTTGCCGTCTGTGATCCACAGACGGCAAATTACCTGATTCTTGTAGTGTTTCCTTGCTTCATTGCAGCACCAATTGTTCCCCTTGTCGTTGCGAAGATGAAAGCTTTCTAGTGCTACTGGTCTGTGGCGTGCGGTAGTACTGCTCAAGGGAGCAGTAGTACCGCAGCTGCCCACGGTAGTACCGCCCATGGCAGCGGTAGTACCGCGAGTGTGGTAGTACCGCTCCTAGCTCGCGGTAGTATCGTGGCCTCTAGCCCAGAACAGTGGCGTGAGCAAAAGTAGGGGTGGAAGTAATTTTTTGTTTCGCACCCTACGCGGTAGTACCGCTCCCTGTGAGCAGTAGTACCGTGCCAGATTTTTGCACTGACCGAAACTCAGCAGAAGTAGCCACGGATGTATTTTTATTAGTCCGTGCCTTCCCAGCCCAGTATGAGCCCTACCTTGCGATAGTACCGCTCCGATGGTTCTACCGCTCGTTGCCTTCTGCAACAGGGCCTCACCTGGCTCCTGCCACGCGAGCGGTAGTACCGCACTTACCAGCGGTAGTACCACATGCCTCTGCGGTAGTACCGTGGGTATGTGCGGTAGTACCGCATGTCGCGGGCTGAGTAGGTGGGTAATGGTTGGATTTTTCCTCACACTATAAGGGGGGTCTTCTTCCCCAAGTTGACCACCTCTTCTCTCCCTAAGCTCCATTGTTGGTCAAAGCTCCATTTTAGCCCGATCTCTCTCCCTAGTCAATCAAACTTGTTGATTTTCTAGGGATTGGTTGAGAAGGCCCTGATCTACACTTTCACCAAGAGAAATTTGATTCCCCCCAATAATCCCTTGCGGATCTTGTTCCTCTTGGGTGTTTGAGCACCCTAGACGGTTGAGGTCACCGCGGAGCCATATTCCATTGTGGTGAAGCTTCGTGGTGTCGTTGGGAGCCTCCAATTAAGTTGTGGAGATTGCCCCAACCTTGTTTGTAAAGGTTCGATCACCGCCTCCAAGGGCACCAATAGTGGAATCACGGCATCTCGCATTGTGTGAGGGCGTGAGAAGAATACGGTGGCCCTAGTGGCTTCTTTGGGGGCATTGTGCCTCCACACCGCTTCAACGGAGACGTACTTCCTCTCAAAGGGAAGGAACTTCGGTAACACATACTCGTCTCCACCGGCTCCATTCTTGGTTATCTCTAACCTTTATTTGTGCAAGATTATATTGTGTTGTATCCCTTGCTTGCTTGCTCACTTAGTTGCATATCTAGACAACCTACTTTGATGCAAAGTTTAAATTGGTAAAGAAAAGCTAAAAATTGTTAGTTGACTATTCCCCCCCCCCTCTAGTCAACTATATCAATCCTTTCATAGTGATAATGTGAGGGTTTAGTGTTAGGGTTAGGGTTAGGATTATAGTTATGGTTAGGGTTATGGTTAAGGTTAAGGTGAAATTAACTATGAATAGAAAATTTTTGTCCAATGTGTGCATAAATTATGTTGTTGCTCCATTTTTGAATTGGTTGGATGACATATATGGATGACTTTATTGTTTCCATTGTTCTTAGATGCATAAGCTCGTAAATTTTCATTATTTGGACAAGACGACATTTATGAATGGAAAATATGATGGAGGGGAAGAGGCTATGGTTTTTGACACAAGTCCAAGCTTTGATGATCTTGTAGTGAAAGTGAGAAGCGTCTTACATTGGAATGACCCAAATGCCGAGGTTAATCTTATTGGGAGGTATGACATTGGATTGGGAGTAAAGTCCCGACTAAAGAGTATGCCCATCACCTCCCAATTGCATTGGAATGTGTACAAGGACAAAGTAGACGCATCACAAGACAAGTCTCTTGAGATATTTTCCACAAAGGTTGATCCTCCTCCCTTGCAAATTGATATGAACCGCAATGTATCCTCCCCAATACATGATGGTAGTGCCGAGGTGTATGTCCCCAATTGTTCTAGCCAACCACCAAGTAGCCAACCCAATGAAGATCATATCAATGCTAGCGCCATAGTACTCCGAGATAATGTTATTCCTCTTGTTCAAGAAGATGCTAGTGGTCATGTTGATGATGATATTGTTGCTCAAGAGGATGCTTATGCAGAGAATGAGGAGATTTAGTACAATGCCATTGGTAACTTGGATGTCATTGTGCGGCAACAAGACATGGACCATACCCTCCCTTATAACCGTATGTGTGGGTATGGCTCCGATGATGAGGGTCCGGAGGAAGAATTGGATGAGGATGGGTTGACGGTGCAAGAAAATGAAATATATAAGAAGGTGGCTGGCAAGGAAAGAGGGATGTCATTGTTTAGGGATGTGAGTCTTGCGGACAAGGCCGTTGTTGACGGTGGGATGAGATTGGGGTTGTTTGCATTGAGCCAACATCGTTCCCCAAGGTCGGTGATCCTCAGCCACAAAATGAGGATGAGAATGCTCATTTGAAGAAAGGCATCAAGTTTGGTTCTTTGGTAGAGTTCAAGATATGGTTGTGTGACTACGCCATTAGGAACCATAGGCCGTTTGTTGTTGGTCATTCCAATCAAAATGTTTGGTACACAGTCAAATGTGACCAAGAAGGTTGCCCTTGGAGGGTCCGTGGTAGAAAAGTCAAAGAAACCGGGCAATGGGTGTTGAAGAGTTGGGTTGCCACTCACACGTGCGTACCCCCGGACAAGGCCGACCGAAGCAAAGGACACCGTCAAATCATGTCTAAGTATCTAGGCTACAAATTATTGAATCAAATAGCACATGATCCAAACGTGAAGGTCAAGTTTCTCATGACTTCGATTGAGGAACTATTCGGATACCCGGTCAAGTATGGGAAGGCATGGATGGCCAATGCAAACGCTATTAGGATGTTGCATGGTGATTATGAGGCCGCATATAACATTCTGTTGAAGATGTTGGCAGCCATTGCTCATCGGAACCCGGGCATGCGCCATCCGGTCGAGTCAATTGACGGAGTGTTTCACCATGCCTTCTGGAGCTTTGGTCAATGCATCGAGGCATTCTCGTATTCTCGGACGGTCTTGTCTATAGATAGTACATTATTGACCGACAAATACAAGGGCACATTGATGGTGGCAATGGCCCACTCGTCAAATGATAACGTGTTGCCAGTGGCATTTGCCTTGGTGCCTTCGGAGCACGATGACAATTGGGAGTTGTTCATGGAGCATGTGAGGACAAAGGGTGATTGGCAAGAGAGAGGTATGCATTATATCGGATCGCCATCATGGGATTCTCAAAGCAATAGACGTTGATATTCCATGTCTTCCAAAACTTCAACACCTTTGGTGCATGAGACACTTTGTGGCAAACTTTTACCAAGCATGCAAGAGCAAGGAGTTTTGCAAAGACCTTACCCATGTTTGTGTTGCATTCAACACCGACACATACAAAAGCCAATACGATAAACTCCTCAAGGCGTTGGAGAAGAACAAAGGGGGTGTCGGCATTCTGGGAACGGGGGTCCCCAGACTTGCCTACCTGCGGCCCGTGGCGTGGCGGAGCCAGCAGGCCGTACGGCCCATCTTCGTCAACAAGGCACCCAAGACCCTCGCGAGGGTCCAAGCCTCGCGAGGCGGACGACGCAAGACCTTCTCCCGAGTGGCCTAGCTAGGGAGGCTCGCGAGGGGCGGAGATATCAAGGTGGGGCAAACCTCAAGAGGCTCTCGTGACATGAGCCATGACGATCGACACCAGGCGGGCGCCAGGCGGGCGCCAGTGCGTGCAGCATCCTTGTTTCCTCTTTGGTGCAAAGGAGGCAAGCGCAGCCGCGGAGTACCGAGGCCCCAGGCAAAGGTTGCCATTTCGGTGCAATAAGACCAAGACCATGGACTACAAGACGTAGGTCATCGTGGAGCCCAAGACGGTGTCACCACCAGAGCCTTTCACATGCAAAGACTGCTTTTGTCAGGATAGCTTGTACTAGCTGTCCCCCTTCGAATTAGCCCGCCATTGTTGGCTCCCTTCCCGCTCAATATTTGGGAAGAGGACCAGGGCCTCTATAAATAGGACTAGCCACCACCATAGTAGGGAGATGGGATCTTAGCTTGAGGAAGTCGAATCCTCACATCACAAGTTCATACGCACAAGAACACCTCAACCTCGGGAGGCTGTTCTTCCCCTTGTATTGTTCATCATCAGCCCAAGAGGCAATCCACCACCACCACACTGGAGTAGGGTATTACACCACAACGGCGGCCCGAACTAGTATAAACCCAGTCTCTTTCTGTGTTGTGAGTTCGTCGAGTTCGTCTGCAAGATATAGGCGAGCTAGAGTGTAGATCGGTAGGAGGGAAAGACTTCGCGCGCACCCTAGTGTTCGAACCTTAAGGGTTAGCCGGAACCCCACATCTGACATTTGGCGCGCCAGGTAGGGGTGCGCCGGAGCTCCTCTCCACCAACCTGCGCCCCGCGCCACCGCACTTCGCTCCCATGGCAGGTGCCCCGGCACCCACCTCTGCGGCCGACACCAGCAACAGGGAGTCTGGGTACCGAGCCCTGGCCCCCGCCCTGCGGTGAGTGCAGTGGCCAACCAAGTTCAAGCCGGAGATGTCGCCGCGTTACGGCGGCGTGGCAGACCCGGCACCGTTCCTGCTGGCATACGAGGAGGTCGTCCTCGAAGCCGGGGGCAAAGACGAGATCATGGCCAACTGGTTCCCCATGGCCCTCGCCGGCGAGCCGTGCGCCTGGCTACTCAACCTCCCGGGATACACTGTGGCATCCTAGGGGGAACTCCGCGACCTCTTCACCGTGCGCTATGCGATGCCGGCACACCACACAATCACGGCACTGCTGGGTGGCTCTCAAGCACCGCTTTCAGATCACCACGTCAAACCTTTCTTCTGTCAAATTGGCGCAACCACCAGACGCACGGAGGCTCCGCGGGGTTGGGCCGCGCCGGAGGCCGGCCTCAACTTCGGCTCGAAAGACCACCCCGACTCCACCGCCGGCTCCGGGGTGCTCCCGATGCTCTGCACGCCCACCATCTGCAACATGGTCTTTACCAAGACCCTCGTCAACGGCGGCGCTGGCCTCAACTTGCTCTCCGTAGAAGTCTTCAGCCTTCTTCATGTGCCGCTCGAGCGGCTCGGCCTCAGCAAGCCCTTCGTGGGCATGGGTGTTGGAGCTGCCCACTCTCTGGGGCAGATCCACCTCCCTATCACCTTTGGCACGCGAGACAACTATCGCACCGAGCTGGTGGACTTTGACATCGCCCGCATCGGTCTCCCATACAACGCCATCCTCGGGTACCCAGCTCTCGCTCAGTTCATGGCAGCAACTCACTCGGCCTACAACCTCATGAAGATGCCAGGGAGCAAGGGTGTCCTCACCATCAAGGGGGACACTAAGGAGGCCGTGACGACGCTCAGGCTCGCCTTCAAGACCGCGGCAGCGGCACAGCCAACCGGCGCCGGTGCGCCCAAGGCTAAGGAGACCGCACCCACCAAGAAGAGGCAGTTGTTCACCCAAGACAAGGCGGAGACCAAGCAGGTGTCGGTCAACGAGGACGGGTCTTCAGTAGCCACCTTCACCATAGGAACCGGCCTTGGCCCGGGACAAGAAGAAGCTTTGGTGAGGTTTTTGCGTGCGAACAAGGAGATATTCACGTGGGAGCCCAATCGGCTGGTAGGGGTCCCGAGAGAGGTAATCTAGCATCATCTAAGGGTGTGCCCCAACATACGCCCCGTGAAGCAGCGAGCAAGACGACAGTCCACTGAGAAGCAGGCCTTCATCGTCCAAGAGACACGCAAGCTGGAGGCGGCAGGTATCATCTGAGAAGTTCGATACCCCGAATGGCTAGCGAACCCTGTCGTAGTACCGAAGAAATGTGGGAAGGAACGGATGTGCGTCGACTTCACCAACCTCAACAAAGCCTGCCCCCAAGATCCGTTCCCCCTTCCGCGCATCGATCAAATCGTCGACTCCACCGCCGAGTGCGATTTGTTATGTTTCCTGGATGCGTTCTCTGGATACCATTAGATCAAGATGGCGGTGGAGGATGTGGAGAAGACGACCTTCTTGACACCATGTGGGGTGTACTGCTACACCTGCATGCCTTTCGGCCTTCGCAACGCGGGCGCAACCTTTCAGCAGTTGATGCACATCGCCTTGGGGCGGCAGCTCGGCAGGAACACACAGGCCTACGTTGATGACATAGTGGTCAAATCTCGCGAGGCGGGGACGTTGATTCAAGACTTGGAGGAGAACTTTGAAAGTTTGCGCCGGGTGAACTTGAGGCTTAACCCGGAGAAGTGCGTGTTTGGCGTCCCCTCTAGCAAGCTGCTGGGGTTTCTCGTATCCCACAGAGGGATTGAGGCGAACCCGGAGAAGATCAAGGCCATCGAAGACATGAGCCCACCACAGACCCTCAAGGAGATGCAAAAGCTGGCAGGACAAATGACCGCATTAGGGCGTTTCATCTCTAAGCTAGGCGAGCGCGCCTTACCCTTCTTTAAGCTCATGAAGAAGAAAGGCCCCTTCGAGTGGACCCCGGAGGCCGACCGGGCCTTCCAAGACCTCAAGAAATACCTCACCAGCCCCCCGGTGAATGTAGCGCCGCGGCCTCTCGAGCCTCTGGTACTCTACCTCGCCGCCACCGCGTACTCGGCCAGCGCGGCGCTGGTGGCGGTTCGGGAGGAGCGCAGAGACAAGAGTGTGCCGCGCCAAGCCAGAGCTGATGCCGCGCAGGGTCAGGAAGGCACACCAGAACCATCAGCGGCGGAAGATCAAGCTCGGCAGGGCAACGTCGCGGAAACTCCTAAGGATGGCCAAGTCTCAGGAAACCCTCCACCTCAGGATACGCCACAATCTCCGCAAGACCCAAGCCTCAACAGTGTGCCAGCCCTCGTCGAGCACCCGGTGTACTTCGTCAGCACCGTACTGCGGGACGCAAGGGCACGCTACCCCATGCCACAAAAGCTCCTACTCACACTCTTGGTAGCCTCGCGCAAGCTGCGACACTACTTCCAGGGGCACCCCATCAAGGTTGTCTCATCTTACCCGTTGGAGAGGGTACTCAGGAGCCCAAACTCAGCCAAAAGGGTCGCTAAATGGAACATCGAGCTGCAAGCATTCCAGTTGGAGTTCAGCACCACCAGGGTCATCAAGGGAGCCGCGCTCGCCGATTTTGTAGCAGAATGGATAGATTCCTGGGCTCTTGAGGAAGGAGAAGACCGGTCCACCTCCCCAGGAAGTGAGGCACCAGACGGCTGGGTCATGTATTTTGATGGCGCCTTTGCGCACCAGGGCGCGGGGGCTGGAGCAGTGCTCATCTTGCCCACTCAGGACAAGCTTTACTACGCCGTGCAACTCTGCTTCCAGCACAGCGAGAAGGTCTCCAACAATATCGCAGAACACGAAGGCCTCATAGCCGGCCTGAAGGCTGCGGCGGCTCTGGGAGTGAGGCGCCTTACCGTCAAGGGCGACTCGTAGCTCCTCGTCAACTTCTCCAACAAAGTGTACGAGCCAAAGGACGAGCACATGGAGGCCTACCTTGCGGAGGTGCGCAAGATGGAAAAGTACTTCTCAGGCTTGGAGCTGTAGCACGTGCCACGGGGCACCAACAAGGAAGCCGACGACATTGCCAAGAGAGCATCCAAGAGGCAACCACAAGAGCCCGGCGTCTTCGAAGAGCGGCTCTTCAAGCCGTCAGCTACGCCACCTCTTTCAAGCACAACTCAGCCTCGCGAGGAGCTCCCACAGCCCCCGGCCACGGGAGCCCTAGCTTGCGGCCCAACCTCAGGAGCTCGGCTACTCTTGGCGCTCGAGCCCTAGGAGGAGTGTTGTACCAAGGAGTTCAAGGAGTACCTAATGCACGGGACACTGCCGGAGAAGGAAGAAGACGCGGAGCACGTGGCCCGGCAGGCCACGGCATACTGCATTCAAGACGGTGAGTTGTACAGGAAACGGTCGAACGATGTCACGCTGCGCTGCATCTCCAGCGATCAAGGGAGGGAGCTGCTGATTGACATACACGGCGGGGACTGTGGACATCACTCATCATCACGGACCCTTGTCGGCAAGGCCTTCCGCAGTAGATTCTATTGGCCGACAGCACTCAACGATGCAGCCGAGCTGGTGAAGTCCTGCGAAGCTTGCCAATTCCATGCCAAGCAAATCCATCAGCCTCCTCAGGGCCTCCAAACCATCCCGCTCACGTGGCCGTTCGCGGTCTAGGGGCTAGACAACCTAGGCCCATTCCCACGAGTGCCAGGGGGCTACCGTTATCTCTTCGTTGCCATCGACAAGTTCACCAAGTGGGCGGAAGTGGAAGCCGTCTGAACCATTCCAGCCGGCTCTGCTCTCAAGTTCATCAAGGGCCTCGTGAGCCGCTTTGGGGTCCCCAACCGCATCATCATAGATAACGGCTCACAGTTTACTAGTAACCTCTTTAAAACCTACTGTGCTAACCTTGGAACGCAGATCTGCTACGCTTTGGTGGCCCACGCCAGGAGCAATGGCCAGGCTGAGCATGCTAATGCTGAGGTCCTGAGGGGCCTCAAGACCAGGACCTTCAAGAAGAAGCTGGAGGCCTGCGGCAGGGGCTGGCACGACGAGCTCTAGTCCGTGCTGTGGTCCATCCGCACCACCGCTACCAAGCCAACGGGCGAGACTCCGTTCTTCCTCGTCTACGGAGCTAAAGTAGTCCTCCCTCATGAGGTCAAGCATCGCTCCGCGTGGGTTCTAGCGTTCGACGAAACACAGCAGGACGCCATGCGGGGGATGGATCTCGTGCTGGGGGAGGAATGTCATCGCGAAGCTGCATTAAGGGCGGCAAGGTACCAGCAAGTGCTGCGGCATTACCACTGCCGCAACATTCGCTCCAGGACGCTCGAGACGGTGACCTGGTCCTAAGGCGGGTCCTCTCTAGGGAAGGGTTGCACAAGCTTTCACCCATGTGGGAGGGCCCGTTCAGGGTCGTCCACATATCCAGGCCTGGCGCCGTGCGCCTGGAGACGCAAGAAGGGACACCTATCCAAAATGCCTAGAACATCCAGCACCTCCGGAAGTTCTACCCATGAAGCAAGGCACAGAGCCTGTGAAGCAAGGCCCAGCGCCTGTGAAGAAGGCCCGGTGCCTGTGAAGAATCACCGCCCGTGACACTCTCACGTAATAATTAGTTGGGGTTGTACACGCCCCGGAGTCTCAGGAGCGCCGGCCTTAGGCCCTGGGGCTCCCTCCCACGCCTAGTGGACAGCACTTAGCTCTGCGCTGGTGAGAAGACTTGAAGACTAGATTAGGTGCCGGACGCGGCTTTTCATTTGCTTTCCGCAGTTCGCGCGCTTCTCCTTAATCAAAGTTTGCCTTTGGCGTTCCTTGCTGATTTGGTTCCTTCGCCTTTTACCGCATTTTTTCAGCTCTGGTTTGCTCATGATCTCTCTCTCTCTCTCGCATACCTCGTGAGGGGGCTAGGCAGGTGCCCTCACGAGCATTTTTCTTCTCTCTGCCTTCTCGTGAGTCACCCTCGTTCGAGCCTGAAAGCTGGCGCATCTCTCCTAATCCATGCCCCTCGAGTACCGCGATACAAAGCGCCAAGTCAAGGTTTGGGTGAACGGAAAATCCTCTAGCGCACCGGCTAACATTTTTTTTGCAGTTTCTGAGCAAACGCAGACATCTCGTGAAGGAAAGGGCGTCCCAGACGCGACAGGTTAAGTTATCTTTGCGCAAAATAACAATACGTCATGGGAATAACATGCACGTTGCATTAATCAAGGACCACAGTTCGATACATGCCCCTCTGGGCCCATACTGGTTTCATTTTCTAATGCAGGAAAAAAGGAAAAAGCTAAACAAAGCAGCGTTTCAGCAATCCGCGGAGGCAGGCCCTTAGCGACGCCCCGAGCCTAGCCAGACCCCTCCTCGCGCTTCACGGAGGCGCAGCGACGAGATGACCCGCTGCCTCCTTCGAAGCGGGCGCGGCGGCGCTGCGGCTGGTCATAGCCACCGCTGCTGGAGCTATCACCAAAGGAAGAGCCGCCGTAGCTAGAAGAGACGCGGTCGCCGCCGAGGGCAGGCTCGCCTCCTCCTCGTCGCGACCATCACCAAGGCCGAGCACCTCCTCACCTCCGTTCGTCTCGGGGCAGCACCCAGCGCGGCGACTGTCTTCCCCGAACACCCTCACATAGAGGGTCGACCCACCGTCATACCTGAAGTGGAGCGTGCACCGCCTGCCCAGGCCGCGCGCGCGGGCGAACGTCTGCCAGCCGCGGGCCAGGGCTATGTTGCCCGCGGCGGAAGTCTCGACCGCGACCCAGGAGGCCTTGCTGCAGCAACCATCCGCCTGCAACCAGAGCCCGCCTGGACCAGGGACCGGCAGTTCATCGGCAAGGAAGCGCGGAAGCTGGAGCCAGTTGTCGGCCGGGTTCTCCGACTAGACAACGAACTCCGGCGACACCTCCGCTGAATGGAAGCGCGGGCGGGGAGGCCGCGCCACCATCGCAAAACTCCCCTCGTCAGCTGGACCGCCATGATTGGGACGGTCCCCTCCGCGTGCCGCGGCACCGCCTCGACGGTGGGCCAAGGCGGGGGTCACAGCGTGCTTGCGCGGACGGCCGCGACCGCGCTTCGGCGCCGGGGAACCGGGGCCCTCGCGAGGGGCCTTCCCCTTCTCGGCGGCAGAGAACTTCCTTCGTGGCGCCATCGGAGGCACTGCAAGCAATGAAGCAAAGAAGAAGCAAGCAAGCGAGGAAGAGATGGGAAACGGGGGCTCCGCCCCGTCCCCATTTATAGAAAGAGAAGGCCAACTGGCGTCTCCCACGATCGCAGGTAATGATGGTTTTCCCTTGCATGTCGTAGGGACTTGTCAAGTCATGCAGTCGCCGAGGCAACATGGGGAAGCGGAGACGCCCACGTCCAATCAACCGCCACGCGTCAACCAAGGCCGCAGGCTTTTGGGGGCCTGCGGTGCTCCAAACATGACCCTTGGCTTTGCCGCAAAGCCAAGCCCGCGTGCACCTTGGGCCCGGGGGCTACTATCGGCGTTCTGGGAACGGGGGTCCCCAGACTTGCCTGCCTGCGGCCCGTGGCGTGGCGGAGCCAGCAGGCCGTACGGCCAATCTTCTTAACAAGGCACCCAAGACCCTCGCGAGGGTCCAAGCCTCGCGAGGCAAACGACGGAAGACCTCCTCCCGAGCGGCCTAGTCAGGCAGGCTCGCGAGGGGCGGAGATATCAAGGAGGGGCAAACCTCACGAGGCTCTCGTGACGTGAACCATGACGATCGACACTAGGCGGGCGCCAGCGCGCGCATCGTCCTTGTTTCCTCTTTGGTGCAAAGGAGGCAAGCGCAACCGCGGAGTACCGAGGCCCCAGGCAAAGGTTGCCATTTTGGTGCAACAAGACCAAGACCATGGACTGCAAGACGAAGGTCATCGTGGATCCCAAGATGGCGTCACCACCAGAGCCTTTCACAGGCGAAGACCGCTTTTGTCAGAATAGCTTGTACTAGCTATCCCCCTTCGAATTAGCCCGCCATTGTTGGCTCCCTTCCCGCTCAATATTTGGGAAGAGGACCAGGGCCTCTATAAATAAGACTAGCCACCACCATAGTAGGGAGATGGGATCTTAGCTTGAGGAAGTCGAATCCTCACATCACAAGTTCATACGCACAAGAACACCTCAACCTTAGGAGGCTGTTCTTCCCCTTGTATTGTTCATCATCAGCCCAAGAGGCAATCCACCACCACCACACTGGAGTAGGGTATTACACCACAACGGTGGCCCGAACCAGTATAAACCCCGTGTCTTTCTGTGTTGTGAGTTCGTCGAGTTTGTCTGCAAGATCTAGGCGAGCTAGAGCATAGATCGGTAGGAGGGAAAGACTTCGCGCGCACCCCAGTGTTCGAACCTTAAGGGTTAGCCGGAACCCCACATCCGACAGGGGGTAAAGAATTCTTGACTAGGCACGAGCCGAATAAAGAAAAGTGGTCGCACACTTACGATGAAGGAGGTATGCGATATGGGGACATCACAAGCAACATGGTGGAATGCTACAACAACGTGTTGAAGGGTGTTTGTTCCTTGCTGGTGACCGTAATACTCAAGCACACTTTCATCAAGCTCAACGAGTACTTCCTAAAGCATTCCGAAAGCACGGCCAAGTGGATTGACGAAAAGATGGACTATCCATTCAAGGTTTAGGATTGGTTGTTTCATCAAGCGCGCAAGTCTTCCCACCAACAAGTGATCAAATACAATGAAAAAGAAATGTTCTATCAAATCGATGAGCCAGGTGGGATAACAAGGGACAGTGTGTCCTATGGTGGAGTTGCGTACGAGGTGCACATAAAAAACCGATGGTGCCAGTGTGAGAGGCCACACAAGTATCATTGGCCTTGCTCACATTTGATGACCGCAACACGAGCGAGAAACTTGCCCATATGCGATGGTACAACGGTGCAATTGCACGAGTTCACATTAGAATGAACGAGGTTGACATGGGCGCCTCGGTTTAATCCTTTGCTTGATCCGTCACAGTGGCCAGAGTATGATGGCCCACACATTGTGCCAGATCCCGCACTCATGGTGCCTATGAGGGAAGAAGAAGAAAGAAGAGGTTCAGGAGTGACATGGATGATCTAGCTGGATACACCGGAATGAAGCAATTTGGTAGTGGTCATTTCATGGAGGCACCGGACACCAACAATTATGGAGAATGCAACGAAACGGGAGACAACATTAGGAGATGCATGAAAAGACCCAGAACCAACACGAGCACTAGTCTTGGAGGGGCCGTGGATGAAGGACTGGTCTTGGAGGGGGCCGTGGAGGAAGGACTAGCCTTGGAGGGGTCCATGGAGGAAGGACTAGTCTTAGTGGGGGCCGTGGAGGAAGGAATAGTGTTAGAGGGGGTCGTGGATCCGGTGGTTCTAGGACACGCCGGGTTGATAGAGGAAGTCCTATCGACGTGTTGCTAAATCCGGATGGATGAAATAATGTGAATGGTACTACTTGTCTCCTTCCATGTCAGTTTGTTGATATATTTGCTTAACATCTTTAATTGTTTGCTTCTTTACATGTCAATGTGTTCATATGTTTGACTTATCATCTTTTATTGTTGTAGGCATGGGTTCATCCGGTTCCACGACGAGGCCATCGTGTGCTAACCAATAAGACATGCCGAACAAGTGGGAGAACACATCTTTGGACAAGGTGAAGGAGAAAGATGTGAAAATCCCACCATGTTGGTGTAGAGATGTTTGCAAGGTGAAGGTGTCCACCGACCGAAAGAAGTCATGGACAGAGGGAAGGATATTTTTTGTATGCCCCAACTATGCCCATGATCACGCGCTTCCAACTAACCCCTATGACCTACCGCTGGCATGTCTTAAAAGTAACATGTTACTTTCAAATTTGTCGAGCACTAATGAATTTTGTGTATGCAATCATTGCCTACTCTATGCAAGTACTTCACATGGGCAGATCGTGAAGTGCCAGAAGATGTCCAAAAGGACCAATATCAAGATTGTCTTAGGCACCAATGGCGGTTCGAAGAATCGTTTCGAAGAGGTTTGGAGGAGCGTCGTCAGAAGGAGAGGTTAGAGCGGAAGAAACGAGAGGAGGAGAGGGCACGCCAAGCGAAGCTTGCTCGTGAGGAGGAGAGGGCAACAAATCTTGCAAAGGCTCGCAAGGCACAAGAGGAAGATGAGGCACGTGACAAGAAGGGGAAATGGCCTTGTATGACTCAGTAGGGCCTTCGCTTCGGTGGACTCGTCATGTAACCGGATGAAGCCATGCCACATTTATCATGAACTATCTAGTACTAAGGCAAGAAGCCATGTGTCGTGAACTACCTCGTAGACCTAAATTTGACATTTGTAATTAATTTGTCGTCAGAACTATCTCGTAGATCAAAGTTTGTCTGGAATTTCTTTGTTATTGTCATGAATTTCTGTGATAAACTGTTGTGCGTTGTGTGAAATCAACAGAAAACAAAAAAGAGTGCTCTCCTTTTTAACCTACCGCCAGAGGGGCCCCTTCGACTGTAGTTTGCTGTAACGGACCTAGAGGTTTTTTTTGTCGGTAGGGTTGGCTAGCCTACCGCTAGACCCCCTGGCGGTAGGGTGCCAACCCCCTCAATTAGTTGTTGTGATCGATCTGGGGTTTTTTTGTCGGTAGGGTTGGCTACCCTACCGCCAGACCCCTTGGTGGTGCCAACCCTCCCCCCCAAATTAGTTTTTGGTGGCAGGGTTGGCTACCCTACCACCAGACCCCTTGGCGGTAGGGTGCCAACCCCTTAAAATAGAGTTATTTCACCCCTTTTTTACAAACTTTTATGAACTAACATCCACAAATGACATCCAGAAATGATTAAGTAGCAAGGACATACATAACTCAGCATAGTTCATTACATCCATAAATGACACTTGTTCAAATGACTTTAAACACCTACTGATTCGAATGACATGGGTTCAAACTACAAGCTCAAGCTCGAGCATACATTTTATACACCGGAAAATAGCTCTAAAACGTATAGGACGTTTAATTTGTTCGTCACGCTCACGATTAGGCTTTAGTACACAGTCCGCGAATCCCGCCCAATTCTCCAACACACCATTCATTTCGCGAAACGAGCCCCATCGAGCACGACGGTCCGGATTCTGTGACACGCCTTGTGTGATTGCCCATCCAATGACCTGTCCGGATTTTGTCAAGTCAAGTTCTCGGATTGGTGTCTTATGTCTCGTCTCCTCACCTTTCTAGGTTGGAGTTCGAGCTAGGCTAGTCTTGGGTTGTGTTGTTTCTTTTCTGTTTTCCCACATTTTGGTGTGGTGTACTCCTTCCATCTCTATGTAATATTCTTTCTTTGTAACGTTCTCTTCTACCTATCAATGAAATGATACGCAATCTTTGTGTATTCACGAAAAAGGAATTCTTCTTTGCTGGCAGAGAACCCAATCTCCATTGCCAAAGCGTGTCTACAAGCATATTCCATCTCCTGGAGCTCATGAAGTATCTTCCTTTTTTTCTTTCACAGGCCTCTCCTTACCATCACAAGGTTCCTCGATAATGTAATACTTGCTAAAATCCATCATGGCTGTATTTGCATCATCACAATTCTTTAACCATGCTCGAAGCTCCCTCGTCATACCACAATGTCGCTCCGCTACAACCTTCTCACACGCTACTGCCAGACTTATAGCTTCAATGTCCATCCTACATGAATATACGGGTTTAAGATGACAATCAACAAAATAAATCAAATGGAGCACAACACTTGGTTACTATTAAGGTTATCTTGATCTTAATTATTTTCTTAAGGCTAATCCTAACCGCAAAGATGACCACTAATCATAGCACTAAATCTGGATACACAAACAATTCCAGGCACATAATACATAAGAAAATAACAAACATAACCCTAAATGCATCATACTAATTGATTTGACCACACCAAACTGATGAACTATGGTTTGCAATAAAATGTGCTAATGCACACAAAACCAAGATTTCAACCAATCAAAATGAGGGGAATTGAGAGATACCTTGAGTGATGAAAGTGCTACGAATCCACTGGAGAAATGTCAACCAAATGAGAGAGATTTGAGAGGCTCTTGTGGTAGAAAGAGAGAGAGGGGGGGGGGGGGGTTGACTTGAGCTCGGGGGAGAGGTGAGGTGTGGGCTTGTGCTGAATGAGTGGGTGTGGGGGACCAACACCCCCCTTCCAATCTTATCCACCCCAGGAGCCTACCGCTAGGGTCAGTGGTGGTAGGCCTCTTTTCCACGTCAGTTGGGACTGACGGCCGTTAGGCACCGTCCCGTCACCTACCGCCAGGTATCCGGCGGTAGGGTGTGGGGGCTACCGCTAGGACCCCTGACGGTAGGTGAAAATGTCATATTTAAAAAAAATCAAACGGGTCAGATCCCAAATTAGACCGAAAAATGGTCAAAACGTGAAATTTTGCGGCGGGAAGATGCCCTGCACCCCGATAAAAAGGCAAGATTTGTCGCCGGCCGGGCTCGGCTCGTGCACGGCGGCCCCGTCGGCCGCCACGGCTGCGCATTGCCGACACGCCCACGCGTCCGCCGGCCCCCGCTTATCTTCCACGCCCCCTCCCTCGCTTCCGCTGCCTCCCCCTACTTGACCAGTGACCACCGTTTCGTCCTCTCCTCTCCCAAGTAATCTAAAAGTACCACTCGCCCGGCTCACTAACTAATCCACCACCACCCGCCCGCCCGCCATCGACACCGCACCACTCACTAATTCTCGCCGCTAATCACTTGGCCCCGGTTAAAAGCTAGCCCGCGTGCGGGGCGAGGCGAGATCCAATCGCATCTCACATCGCCACCGAACCGTATCCTCCGGCCCTCTTCCTTCCTCCCCCACCCCGACCCGCACCCGCCCCCTCCCCCCTCCCCTTTCCCGAGGCAGCGGGCGAGCGAGGGAGAACAGAGCAGAGCGGAGCAGAGGGCGATGAAGATCCAGTGCAACGCGTGCGGCGCCGCGGAGGCGCGGGTGCTCTGCTGCGCCGACGAGGCCGCGCTCTGCGCCGCCTGCGACGAGGAGGTGCACGCCGCCAACAGGCTCGCCGGCAAGCACCAGCGCGTGCCGCTCCTCCCCGACGCCGCCGCGCCGCCCAAGTGCGACATCTGCCAGGTCAGCCATCCCTCCGCCGACCCTGCCTGTCTCGATTGGGGCGGGCCGCGCAATCGATGAGTTCCTGTACGTTCCTGGAGAGGCGTTGTCTTATTTCGGTAGCTGAGAGAGCGCTACAGTACTTAGTTTCGGATGTGAGCTCTTGGTGGGGAAGAATTGTTTATTCAGCGATGATCCTCAGGGAGTTAGGGAGTCAGGGTTAAGATGATGCGCTAAATGATCTCAGTACCAGCCATGTTGTGCTTGACGTCTTCATTCTCTGCGCATCCTTAGGCCGGCCTTATCCTCGGTTGCCATGCGATTGCGCTGCAAACAAATTAATTGTCCACTCCATTTCATCCGCCCAAATTGTCCCACCGTATCGGTATTATCGAATTGCTTTGCTCTCTAGTCCCTATGCACTCCGAAATTCCGAATCATGACACCTTCTTTGAGGCTTGGTATTGCTGCACATCGTTATTCGTATAACAGAGTAGGGGTTTCTTAATATGGCCACCCACTGCCCCACGTGATGCCACGAGGAGGGAGGAGCGTTCTCAAGTAAAGCCCATGTGCAGTGCTTGTCTTATCTCGACTGGTCCACCTTGACTAGGTTAACCCATAAGCTAAGCAGATAGCATTCACACCAAAATTCAAGCTATAATATTCACATCTTGCTTGAAGCTAGTTATTCCTCCTAATGTTGACACATTATGAGAATACTGCTAACTTCTTGTCAGGGGACTAATTTTATTATAGGGATATGTAGTTTATCTAATCCAAATGCATCACCCCTGGTTCTGAAACGAACCTTAGGTGGATGCTGTTGCTTCTGAAAATGAACTCATGAATTAATTTTTGTTACTGGGTCACTCAAAAGTTGGGTCCATGTTCAAGGGGGAAAGGTCAGTGCTCACACTTGCTTTTGGTAAATTACGAATTTGAATACAGCGACTTAGCAACACAGCAACATTTTTGGTTCTAAATTCATACCTCTCATTCCAGACCAGTACGGAAAAGTAGTGTAACAATGTTTGCTGTTCTACAGTTCATACATCACCAGTTTCATAAAGTGCATACTTCATCCATTCCAAACCAATATGATAAATGCCAAAAAAATGTTTACAGTGGATCATGCTGTCCTGGCATGGCCTCAAGTGTGACAGACATGCGTGCATTCTTCATCTTGCTTGCTGGTTGCTGAGCATGCGCATGCGCATGCACATGCAGTGTTAATTTGTTTTGTATCTTTGCCTAAATTGTGGTGTCTAAGCATCCTTAGGGCGTCCTTATCCTCGGTTGTCATGTGATTGCCCTGCAAACCAATTAATTATCCACTCCATTTCATCCTACCAAATTGTCCCACCATATCGGTATTATTGAATTGCTCTCTGGTCCCTTATATGAACCCTTCCTTCTTTCATGCTTGGTATTTCTCCACATTGTTATTCATATAACAGAGTAGAGTTTCTTAATATGGCCACCCACAGCCCCACATGGTGCCATGAGGAGGGAGGAGCGTTCTTATGTAAAACCCATGTGCAGTGTTCTCCTTATCTCGAGTGGTCCACCTTGACTTGGTTGGTTAACCCATAAGCTAAGCAGATAGTATTCACAACAAAATTGAAGCTATAATATTCGCATCGTTCTTCAAGGTAGTTGTTTGCAGTTCTGCAAAAGGGGGTTTGTTATTCCTTATGTTGACATATTATAAGAATACTGCTAACTCCTTCTCAGGGCACTAATTTTATTTCTAAAGGGTAAGTAATTTGTCAAATCCAAATACATCACCCCTGGTTCTGAAAGGAACCTAAGGTGAATGCTGTTGCTTTTGGAAATGCGGATTAATGAACTCATGACTTAATTTTTGTTACCGAGTTACTGACAAATTTTGTCCATGTTCAAGGGGGAAAGATCAGTGCTCACACTTGCTTTTGGTAAATTACGAATTTGAACACAGCTATATTTTTGGTTCTAAATTCATACCTCTCACTCCAGACCAGTATGGAAAATGAGTGTAGCAATGTTTGCCATTCTACAGTTCATACCTCACCACTTTCATAAAGTGTGCTTCACCTGTTCAAAATCAGTATGGTAAATGCCACAATTTTTTTTGTTTTTTGCTTACAGTTGATCATGCTGTCCTGGCATGGCCTCAAGTATGGCAGTCATGCATGCATGCTTCATCTTGCTGGCTGGTTGCTGAGCATGTGCATGCACATGCAGTGTCAGTTCGTTTTCTATCTTTGCCTAAATTGTGGCATCTAAGCATTTAAACTGATGTTCCCCTATGAAAGAAAATACAGATCAATCATTGCTTTGTAAGGCTAGAATGTTTGGAATATCGGCATCGATTTCACGTGACGGTTGCCCAACACAATAAGCACTAGAACTGGCTAACATTTAGAGCATGTTCATGCACATGCAGTGTCAGTTTGTCTTCTATCTTTGCCTAAATTTGGCGTCTAAGCATTTAAACTGATGTTCCCCTATGAAAGAAAATACAGAGCAATCATTGCTTTGTAAGGCTTGAATGTTTGGAATATCACTATAACTGCGCTAACATTTGGAGCATGTTCATGCACATCAGCACATGCAGTGTCAGTTTGTTTTCTATCTATGCCTAAATTGTAGTGCCTAAGCATTTAAACTGATATTGCCCTATGAAGAAAGTAAAGATCAGTGATTGCTTTGTAAGGCTACAATGTTCGGAATATCACTATAACTGGACTAACATTTAGAATCAAAATTTCAGTTGGTTGAAGAGTTGCATACAAAAGACCACACATGAAACTAGCAACATAAGAAGAGCTTCTCTGGACATGTTTATTTCAGGCCAATTTAGAGTACAAGATCAGTTAGTTTAAATGAAACCATTCAACTTGAATAGGCTTTGTAGTGAACTTGGACAAGCTTTCCTCTAGTCTCTTATTCAACAGCAGCCAATATGTCACCAGTAGAAGAAGTAAACCTTGCTTTTAAGATGGCAAGCTTAGTTTCTCACACAAACAGTCGCCGGCGAAGTTTTAAAAAATGTAATATTTATTTATGTCACCAAAAATACCTTTGCGAAATGTTTTTGCATTTGTTGTGATACGGGACAGTAAGACCTATGCTAACAAATCCTAGTATGCTTAGCTGGACATAATCTACAATAGTAGGTCAATTGTTCGTTGGATCTAAATCTTACATTGTCATAGATACAGGGCTAACTGTATCGCACTATATATTTATTTGGGCTTTCATACCAGGCTGGATAGCCTCGATGTGGATCTTGTCTCGCTGAATTATGTATTTTGCTACTCAGTTGACTGGGTCATAGTGCAAGGCCCAAGCTCAAAGGCACAACTAGTGCCCCAGTTACTGGAACACTGTACCCACATAATGTTCTTTGTACTGTGATTCCTGTTGCAAGTCATTTCTGATATTTATCCTTAGTTTTGCTGATCTGAACCTCTATTTTTCATTGCAGGAGGCTTCTGGATACTTCTTCTGCCTGGAGGACCGTGCTCTACTTTGTAGAGATTGTGATGTTGCTATACACACAGTGAATTCCTTTGTTTCAGCACATCAAAGGTTCCTGCTGACAGGAGTTCAAGTTGGCCTCGATCCTGCCGATCCTGTTCCACCTGTTGCTGACAAGCACGTTAACACTTCAGGTGGATCAGTGGATTCACTACCGAAACACTTGCCAAAGAAAAATCCTACAGCCCTATTTTCAGGTGAAAACAGTGCATCTATTCCCAGCCAAAATGCAATCAGTGGAGATTATTCAAGGCAGATTTCTGCTCCAAATACCAAGACAGGAATGACCAATTGGACTATGGACAACAGTGCACTTAGATTGGCAGAGCCTCCACCTAAGTACCTGTCAGATGGAAATTCAAAACTTCTGCTCTCTAATCAGACCACCACAGCTTTATCCAACCAAATGAACAGAGATAGTGGCCGGGCTTACAACTTACCATTCTCAGGCGGCAATGGGTCAGACAGTTTACCTGATTGGCCTGTGGATGAATTCTTCAGTAACTTAGAATATGGCCCAAACTTTGGCTTCACTGAGCATGGTTCTTCCAAGGTAATCCTTATATAGATGCGTTGCATGTCTTTTCTAGTTCTCAGTAATATCTTATACCTATCAATTTTTTTTTTGGAGAATCTCCTTTTACTTTATATATTGAAGAGTAGAATTTTTCTCTTTCATGGCAGAAGAGTTGTGCTTTCTAAAAAACATATTAATGGTTTAGGTTCTCGATGAAATTCAGCACCTTAGTATCGTGATATGATTAGACTGTTGCTGTAAATGAGTTCACCCCAGAGCCCAGAAGCAAGTGTATGGAACCTTTCCAGCCTTTATTTGGGGTAAATTAGCACCGAGCCTGATATAGGTCTGCATTTTTGCGGAATTCAGCTAGTTATTTCTTCTATCAATTTATATAGCTGATGGGTGAACTGTGAAAGTTCCAGATTCAAGCTAACTGCTGATTGATTTGGTTTTCAGACTTTTCAACTGTTCAACATAATGTTTACTGTACTAGAATTGGTTGAACATTACTCAGGCTATCAAAAACTGTGGAAGCGATATCTGCCCTTTTTTTTCTTATTTTATTTTGTAATGTAGTCTTCATTTTTCCTTAAAGATGTAAGCTTGTTAGTTGTTACTGGCCATCATAATTACTACAGTGGTCATGACACAGTTACTCACTGTGACTAACCTTTTAACAATCAATCACGAAGTTGTCAGGAGTCTTGTGCGGTTCAGAATAGTTCATGGCTTGAGGCCAATTACACTTCTGTAAAATCTGGTTCCAGGTTCCATGTCATTTGCATTTATGCTTAATTCACTTGCAACGAAACTTGCTTTTAATGCAAAGTATTAAATACTATTCACAACACAGTGGTGTGTGTCTACACATCAGTTCTAATCTCTTTTCTCCTTTGTGCTACAGGGTGACAATGCTAAGCTGGGGAGTGCTGGGGGATCTCCACAGTGCCGTCTAGCTGAAGGCCTGTTTGCAGAAGACCTGCTAGGCCAGGTACCTGGATTAGATGCTGAGGATCCATGGGTGGTGCCCGAGGTTCCCTCCCCACCAACAGCCTCGGGTCTATGCTGGCAAGGGAACTTGCATTACCCTGTGTATGACGGCGCCATGTTCGTCCCTGAAGCACCCTCCCTGCAGAGCTCCCAGGACCACTTCACTGCATCTGCTGGTTTCAAGCGTCGAAGGAGAGAGTTTTGAATACCCGAAAGAATATAGCGTTGGACATATCTGTCGAACAGGGGATCTTGCTGTAGGTCTCTTGGTGAGCCAAATCGCATAGACAATCATTCAAATGGATGGGTTCTTCGCCGGTCGGTCAAAAAAATATATGTTGTAATTGTACGCCTTTTTTGGGTCTTGTTGCTGAAGATCATGGTTAGTGAGTTGTGAGCTCTGAGATAACAGGTTTGTGTATAGTGAAATAAAGAGGAGCGTAGTCAACACCATGTACTATACAGGTTTCAAAATTCCATTGAGATGCATCAGAAATCAATGTTGAATTTGTGTGTTTCGATTCGTGTGAACTTTACATGTCTTGAATCAAATTTTAGTGCTTTTTTGTTGTTCTTGTTTTGCTAGCCCAATCTGGAGCGGAATATGCGTTACAGGTTGACAGGAGTGTTTAATGATTTTTGTGCAAATGGTAAGTGAAGATAACTGCCCATATATTAGGGGGAAATATGTTTGTAGCTTTGTTTTAGATATAAAGCAATCTCAGCTGAAGTTTCCCTATTTGTTTAGATATAAAGTCCAATTACATTCCTCTGATATAGAGTGCCACTATTAGACTTATATAGGGAAGGGAAAGAGATGTCCACTTAGTATTTATGCATTTTTTTTCATTTAAGGTTTAGGTTTTAGGTTTATTTTATGATGTTGTACTTGCTTGAGATAATTTGTCCAGTTCAGAGGATATTTGTGGGGATGGTGTGTGTTGTGTGATTATGGGTTGAGTTAGGCATGACACTTATTTCGAGTTTGAGGTCTAATTGCTCTCTTGTTTCTTGATGCATAATTTTCAGCAATCAAGGCTGGGGCCTCCCTTCCCCTGTCCTTGCATAGTTAATAGATAATCCAATTTTGGATTTTTCTCATGAATTGATTTGGGCGGTCTCATCATGTTGTTTGTCGACCTGTTGTACAACGCGAAGCACTACCACATGCATCATGTGTACTTGAAACAAACCTTCCTCTTCTTCTAGGCCAGGTGTTGATTTGTTCAGGTAGAAGTACTGATATCCTCATAATTAAGAAGATCTTTTTTTCCCCATAGAGTGAGCAAGAGGTTTGGGACAACGATGAGTTGAGAACTGGTGGTTTCATTAGTTAAAACTTGGAATTGTTATGTTCTAAATATCTTCAACATACAGGTGAAATATTCATGGTTTTCCATTTAGGTAAAGAGAAGACGTTTCATGAATCTATTTAATGTATCGAGCAGTGTGGGCGGTTTGACCAAGCTGGTGTTCATGGGAAAAGAAAAGAAAGAAACATGGAAAATTTGTCATAAGTAGTTGAGTATACTTACCGTTTGTTAATGCATATATGATTGGCAAAAAACAGAACATGAGAAATGGACAATATAATAATAATAATGATGTGGGTGTGTGAAATTTGCCATGGGGGAGGGTGGATTCTTTATAACTAGCCCCCTTGGTTAACTTGCCATGAATTTTAAGAACTAGAGAATACCCCGTGCGTTGTTGTGGGAATCAATTGCAGTATATTTTAGTGATTTGATTGTTGAAGCTTCCATAGTTGAATTAATAATGTATGAACCAAAGCTAAAAAATATTATATATTGTATCTGATTATTGTGTAGTCAGAAAATATTTTGAATGTGGCATAAGGTAATGAAAAACTTTTTTTCTTGCATGTTGAGTGGACCTTTGATGAGGTGACATGTGTGGTGAGGTGAAAGGTGTGCATGAGATCAACTAATAATGAAAAACTTTTTCCCATGCAAGTAGTGGTGGGCCTTTGATGAGGTGGCATGTGTGCATGTTGAGATAAATAGGATAGTGGGGATCAACTTCTTATGTATATAGGATTAGTAGGACTAGTTTATGGGAAACTAGCTAACATTTGCCATGCATGTGAATGTTATGAAGCAATAGTTGCTAATTTTCCATGGATATGAACATGTGATGGTTGAAATTGCCACTAGTGCATAGAAAACTCGAATTCCAAAACAAACATTTTCCATTCAAATTCAAACACAGTAATTGGAAGAAACTAGGTAATATTTGTCATGCATGCTACTAAGAAAAGCAAGAATTTATGTTTTGCCAAATGATATGAACATGTAATAGATAAAATTACCATCATTGCATAGGAAACTTCACGTCGCAATATTTGTTTTTGCCATCCATCTAGCATACAAAAAAGCATAAATCAACACAGTGTGACGTTACCTCCTTTTGACGACCTGAAATCGCTTCGTCCCAATCTTGTACCTGCAAAAGAAAACATTTTGTTCCAATCTCCCCCTCCCCCCACCCCCCTTGCTCGTCTAGGTAAGAGGGAAACCCCCTTTCCCAGCAGCCTTACCTGGAAAGCAGAGGTGGCGGCCAAGGGAGGACATCGACGACGGCCCTAGGTGAGAGCTCCCCCTCCTCGTCCTCCTACGAAGGCACCAGCATCCTCGTCGCTGCATCTCCTTCCCCAACTCTCTTGGCGCCCTATCACCTCTATTACAAGATCTCGCCTCCACCAGGGCCGCCATGGCATGGAGCTTCCTATCCACCACCGATCCAATTCCCTTAACCCTGCTCTAGCGCCACCTCCCCATGCCACCGGACCACTTCTTGGTCCACCCCTTCCCCATTGAACCACCTCCTCCTCCATCCCTTCCCAACCAAACCACTTTCTTCTCTATTGCCAGACCCCCTTTTCTTCTTCTTCTTCTTCCTTTGCCCCCTCCCCACCGAGCCACCTCCTATCTTCCCCTTCCACACCTCCTCTTATGGTCCATTATGTTTGGCAGATTTTTTCTAACCCTCGTTTCCTGATGTAGATTTGGTTGAAGATTGGATCACCGCGAGGCAGATTTAAGGTGAGAACAAATTCTGGTTTATGTGACATGATGGTGTACTGTGAAAGCTTTTCTTGTAAAATGAGATGGTAAATTGCTATTGTTGTGTAATGCCCATGTATAAATTTAATGATGCACGCCTTTTCTTGTGAAGTGAGATGATGAATTTTGCAATATGTGATATGGTGATTGTTGTTGTGTGCTCCTAATGTATAGATTGGATGAATGCATAGTGTGTTGGTGAATAAACTTTGTCAAGTCATAATAAATGCTTGTTTGTGTGTGCCAAACATGATTCTGTATTGAAACCTCGGTAAAATTCCTTGATTGAGTTTAGTAAACATCCAAACAATCAAATTCGTATTCATGTCCATTACAGTTTCTTGGATGAAATGGAATTGAAAGCAATTTAATACCACAACCTCCAATTCTTCCACTTTCAAAATTTACAAGGATTCAAGAATGAGTGCCAACATTTTGATGAAACACTGATTAATTTCTAGTTTGCCGGATTTCTAGCAATCAATATGTTTAATGTTTTAGGAAAGGTCATGCTGATTTTTTTCGTCGATTTTTAACCTTTTTAAGCCGTCAGCCTCTTCTCTCCGTGAGATGAGATGTTCTCAAATGTTAAAATTGGATAAGCTAGTATGTAAAATATCATGTTCTCAAATGTTGTCTAGAAGACCCACTGTTGATTTTTAGGTACTAATGTAGTAGCAAGGAGGTGTCAAATATAGATCAATAGTTTCCGACATTTTTTTGTACTAATGTACTTTTTTACAGGGATTCCATAGCTCCTAGTCATCGTTAGGCCTCCCATACCACACCATCATCCTCCACTCTAGCCCTGCCCTAGTTGTTCTCAGGCCTGCGAAAGGAGCCTCAGGGGCCTCCTCGATCGATGGCGCCAGACGAATTGGAGAGGCGGCGACGGAGGATGTGGCTAGTGCGGGCAAAAAGGATTGACGACGTGGTATTATGCTAGATGAAGTGCATGCGGGAGTTGATGGAGAAGGAGGCTATCGCACGAGATAACCCTGGCTTTCAGGTGGACGTATCGATGCACAAAAGGTGTGTGGATAGAGGATTGAGGAATGTAGCAGAGGTCATCTTCTCAGAGACCACAAATGAAGAGCGCTCTCGGATGCCGACTCGGAGTAGACCGGAATTGGTCCTCGAATGGGCATTGGAAGAGGTGAAATCTCCAATCATGATTCGGAGAGCCCGATGGGGATGTGTCGTGGGGATAATGCCACTGAGAATTCCCCCACCACCACGGGACTCTACTCCACCTTCAGCAGTCGCCTTGCCATCCACTTGAACAGGTATTTGTGCCAATTGAGCTAAGTTTTAATCTCCTACCTTAGATCCATAGATGATAATTTTCCTAAGTTAGAACCAGAGATGATGAATTTCCTCTGTATAGCTAGTAGCTTAAACAACTATGTGCCCAATACCAGGATAGGTTTAGCTATGCGTGCAATCTTTAAGTTTTTCCTTTCTAACATTGTTTTATTTTTATACCCATAGTGGATCTTTGGGGGACAACGGGTTGTGCTACTGGTGGCATCAACAAGCAGCGGGTGGCAAATAACGTTGAACTTGTTCATGAATGTGGTACTAGCAGTACTAAGGCTAGTGCCATTACATTATAAATATACTGCAGTATGATTGAACTCTAGTTTGTTTTGGAATTTTCATTATATATGTGTTCTTAGCAGAATTGAACTCTAGTTTGGTCTGGACTTGCAAGACTATGAAATCTAGTCATCTGTTTGTAATTTGTAGGGTAACATGGCAGAAAACAAAAAATGTCCCGCGAACTAGGCCAGGACCACTATGAAAATGCATAGAAGGTTAGATCTGATTTTTACCAACTTGGAGCATAGTGGAAGAACAGGTGGTGATTATCGTCAGTGTAGATTCCCGCGACTAGGATTTTACAACCTCCCAACCAAAAAAAATTCCTCCCTCGAACAGAAGAAGGAACGTACGATCTCTCTACCGGGTCACACACATAATAATATCACCAACCTAGCAATGCTTCGCCTCCTAGAACTAACGCCACCAGAGACTAGGCAGCCTTGCGGCACTATGAAACTATTTTGTGGAGAGCGAGAGGGAGAATAGGAAGATCATTCCGTGCCAAAATGTGAGAGCTCAAGTATGAAACTTGTGTGTCAATTGTGGTTTCCCTCCTCCTCTATTTATATATGGAGAGGGGAGGGTGGGGTGGAAGGAGGCATCCCAACAAGGGGGTACCCCCACCAACTATGTCCCACAAAAAGGGGAGGGGATGTCCCCAAAGGGGGGACTACCAAACATTGCCCCACAAAAAGGTGGGTCGCCCCAAGTGCACCCCCTCTAGCCGCACTACATGGAGGGGGCTTCCCAACACTTTCCACACAAAAGGGAGGGCTGTCCCCCAAAGCATGTGCCCCTCCAACACATCTCAGAAATTGGGAAGGTTGTCCCCCAATGGGGAAATCCCCTCCCAACACTTGGTCCTTTGTGTGCGTTACCCCTTGGTGCCTCACAAAAAATTCCTAGAGGCCCCGAAACCATTCCAGAACCCTCCAAGAAATTCTGGACGCACTTCGAAACTTTTCCTAGTACTCAGCAGATTGATGGCCCTTAAACGTGTGACCCTATAGGTTCGTTGAAGTATAGACATGACCGTAACTATGATACATCTCCAATGTATCTATAGTTTTTGATTGTTCCATGCTGTTAAAGTATCAATCTTGGATGTTTTATACTCATTTACTAGCAACTTTATATCATTTTTTGGGACTAACCTATTGAAGGAAATATGCCCTAGAGGCAATAATAAAGTTATTATTTATTTCCTTATTTCATGATAAATGTTTATTATTCATGCTAGAATTATATTAATCGGAAACATAATACATGTGTGAATACATAGACAAACAGAGTGTCACTAGTATGCCTCTACTTGACTAGCTCGTTAATCAAAGATGGTTATGTTTCCTAACCATGAACAAAGTGTTGTTATTTGATTAACGAGGTCACATCATTAGTTGAATGATCTGATTGACATGACCCATTCCATTAGCTTAGCACCCGATCGTTTAGTATGTTGCTATTGCTTCCTTCATGACTTATACATGTTCCTATGACTATGAGATTATGCAACTCCCGTTTGCCGGAGGAACACTTTGGGTGCTACCAAACATCACAACGTAACTGGGTGATTATAAAGGAGCATTACAGGTGTCTCCAAAGGTAGATGTTGGGTTGGCGTATTTCGAGATTAGGATTTGTCACTCCGATTGTCGGAGAGGTATCTCTGGGCCCTCTCGGTAATGCACATCACATAAGCCTTGCAAGCATTGCAACTAATGAGTTAGTTGCGAGATGATGTATTACAGAACGAGTAAAGAGACTTGCCGGTAACGAGATTGAACTAGGTATTGGATACCGACGATCGAATCTCGGGCAAGTAACATACCGATGACAAAGGGAACAACGTATGTTGTTATGCGGTCTGACCGATAAAGATCTTCGTAGAATATGTAGGAGCCAATATGGGCATCCAGGTCCCGCTATTGGTTATTGACTGGAGGCATGTCTCGGTCATGTCTACATTGTTCTCGAACCCGTAGGGTCCGCATGCTTAAGGTTACGATGACAGTTATATTATGAGTTTATGCATTTTGATGTACCGAAGGTTGTTCGGAGTCCCGGATGTGATCACGGACATGACAAGGAGTCTCGAAATGGTCGAGACGTAAAGATTGATATATTGGAAGCCTATGTTTGGATATCGGAAGTGTTCCGGGTGAAATCGGGATTTTACCGGAGTACCGGAGGGTTACCGGAACCCCCCGGGAGCTATATGGGCCATAGTGGGCCTTAGTGGAAAAGAGAAGGGGCTGCCCTAGATGGGCTGCGCGCCTCCCCCTTCCCCTAGTCCTATTAGGACTAAGAGAGGTGGCCGGCCCCCTCCTCCTCTTTTTCCCCTCCGCGAATCCTATTCCAACTAGGATTGGGGGGGGGGGGAATCCTACTCCCAGAGGGAGTAGGACTCTCCTGGCGCGCCTCCTATGGCCGGCCAGCCCTCCCCCCTCTAGTCCTTTATATACTGAGGTAGAGGCACCCTAGAACACACAAGTTGATCCACGTGATCTATTCCTTAGCCGTGTGCGGTGCCCCCTGCCACCCTATTCCTCGATAATACTGTAGCGGAGTTTAGGCGAAGCCCTGCTGCTGTAGTTCATCAAGATCGTCACCACGCCGTCGTGCTGACGGAACTCTTCCCCGACACTTTGCTGGATTGGAGTCCGGGGATCGTCATCGAGCTAAACGTGTGCTCGAACTCGGAGGTGCCGTAGTTTCGGTGCTTGATCGGTTGGATCGTGAAGACGTATGACTACTTCCTCTACGTCGTGTCAGCGCTTCCGCAGTCGGTCTGCGTTGGGTACATAGACAACACTCTCCCCTCTTGTTGCTATGCATCACCATGATCTTGCGTGTGCGTAGGAAATTTTTTGAAATTACTACGAAACCCAACACCTATTGACATAATGCCCAGTGCCAGTTGTTGTTTTCTGCTTATTTTTTACTTTGCAGAATATCAATACCAAACGAAGTCCAAATGCCACGAAACTTTTTGGAGTTTTTTTTCTGGAAAGAAGACACACTAGGAGCCAAAGAAGTGCACGGGAGGAGGCCCGTGGGGCCCACTAGGCACCATGGTGTGCCAGAAGGCCCAGGCGCGCCCTAGTGGGTAGTGGGCACCACGGGAAGCTTCTCCACCTCCATCCACCTCTATAAATACTCTAAAATCCCAAAAACCCTAGGGGAGTCGACGAAACACAATTCCAGCCGCCGCAAATTCCAAAACCTCGAGATCCAATCTAGGGGCCTCTTCCGGCACTCTGCCGGAGGGGTCAACGATCACGGAGGTGTTCTTCATCATCACCCTTGCCCCTCCAATGATGCGTGAGTAGTTTACCATAGACCTACATGTACGTAGGTAGTAGCTAGATGGCTTCTTCTCTCTTTTTGATCTTCAATACAATGTTCTCCTCGATGTTCTTGGAGATCTATTTGATGTAATGACCTTTTGCACTGTGTTTGTTGGGATCCGATGAATTGTGAGTTTATGATCAGATCTATCCATGAATATTATTTGAGTCTTTGCTGAACTCTTTTATGCATGATCTTTATAGCCTCGTATTTCTTCTCCGAAACTTTGGTTTGTTTTGGCCAACTAGATTGATTTTTCTTGCCATCGGAAGAGGTGCTTTGTGATGGGTTCAATCTTACAGTGCTCAATCTCAGTGACAGAAAGAGACATGACACGCATGTATCATTGCTATTAAGGGTAACAAGATGGGTTCTATTCCTACATGAATAGATCATGTCTACATCATGTCATTCTTATTGCATTACTCCATTTTTCCATGAACTTAATACACTAGATATATGCTGGATAGCGGTCGATGTGTGGAGTAATAGTAGTAGATGCAGGCAAGAGTTGGTCTACTAATATTGGACGTGATGCATATATACATGATCATTGCCTTGGATATCATCGTAATTATTTGCTTTTCTGTCAATTGCCCAACAGTAATTTGTCTACCCACCATACGCTATTTTCTCGAGAGAAGCCTCTAGTGAAATCTATGCCCCTCGGGTCTATTTCCTATCATATTAAAACCAAAAATACCTTGCTGAACTTTTTCTTTATATATTTTATTTTTTGTTTTAGTTAGATCTATTTATCAAATCTCATACAATTTAATCTATCTCAATAATGAGGAGGGATTGACAACCCCTCTTGCGCGTTGGGTTGCAAGTTTTTGTTGTTTGTGTGCAGGTGTTGTTTACATAATGTTGCTTGGCTCTCCTACTGGATTGATAACCTTAGTTTCATAACTGAGGTAAATACTTACCTTTGTTATGCTGCATCATCCTCTCCTCTTCGGGGAATTACCAACGCAGATACAAGCAATCAAACTACGTCTGATCATTGATCAATAGTGGAACCATGGACATCAATATTAACCCATATACCCACACAAATGATATTCAAGTGAACCTGTAGTTATTGTGTGCTATACCTTTTGCTTTGCAATATGTTTGCAAAATCTGAGGTGAGATTTATCGGCATCCCCATGAATCAAGAACTTGTTTACTATGCCAGATTCCTATTACCGATTTTGTTCCATTTTCTTTTGCCCATGTTCCAGGATCCCTATGATCAAATCACAATATGTCTGGGAAGACGATGATGGATACCGTGACACTGGGAGGGCCTAGATAATATCTCTCCATCGCCGGAGGAGCACATCCCAGTCTTTCACTATCTAGTCCCTTCCATATAGATGTGTTGCATGTCTTTTCTAGTCGGTAATATCTTATGGTTATCATTTCATTTTGGAGAATGTCCTTCTTACTTAAATACCGAAGAGTAGATTTTTTTAATTTCATGGAAGCGGAGTTGTGTTTTCTATTAAGCATATTGATGGTTTAGGTTCTTGATGAAATTCAAGACTGTAGTATTGTGATATAATTAGAATGTTGCAATAAATGAGTTCACCACAAAGCCCAGAAGCAAGCGTCTGGACCCTTTCCGGCCTTAATTGGGGGTAAATTAGCACCTAGCCTGATATAGGTTAGCATTTTTTTATGGAATTCAGCTAGTCTCTTCTACCAATTTATAAGTTGATGGGTGAACTGTGAAAGTTCCAGATTCAAGCTAACTACTGATTGACATAGTTTTCAGTCTTTTCAACTATTCAACATAATGTTTACTATACTAGAATTGGTTGAACCTTGCTCTTAGGCTAAGACTTCCGAATCAATAACTTTGGAAGTGATTTCGGCGCTTGCCCAGATTGCATTAAAGATGCACCACAGAGGTGCCACAAAAAAGGAAGAAGAAAAAAGAACAAAAAAGGGAAGAAAAGAAAAAAGGAAAATAAAAAGGAGAGGAAGAGACAAGGATCGACACCATTATCCTAGTATACACTTGTGCTTCAAAGTAGCACCAGTTCATGCATTTTAAAGTAGACAATTACATGAGCTTCATGTTTCATACTAGTGGGGAATCTACATTATAGAACTTGGCTTGTATATTCCAATGACGGGCATCCTCAAAAGCTCGAGGTCTTCATGAGCAAGCAAGTTGGATGCACCCCCACTTAGTCCATAGGAGAGCTTTCATATATTCACAGCTCTATGTGCATCCTAGTTGCATGTCGATCACTACTCCTTGTGTTGACACCGATCATAGGGCCTTCTCCATTGCCTAATGGCTAGCTGCGTTGATGCAAGACTTTTTTTGACTTCTTCAAACCCCAAACATTTTCTATCTTTCTCTTAAGTGCGAGGCATAGGCTTGCGCTCAGTGTTGCGTAGGTAGTTGAGTGGTTGAATAATGCAAACAGATGATCTTGCTACTGGTATGCCTCGGGTTGGTGTTTTTGAAGCAATCGCTAATGTAAGATTTATTTTGTCTTTGATAGTCATTGTTGTGTTCATAACATAATTTTGACCTTCTCTCTAAACCTTTGGCAATGGGAATTTGGGATCCAAAAAATATTTTCCTCTTTCTTGACCTCTATGGCAATGGAACCAGGAGGATAACTTGTATTAATCCCTTGCTGGTTAACTTTCGCATGCTTGCATGATAAACATGGATAACACTTTTGGGGTTTGGTTCAATCTATGCTTTAGAGTTGGTAGCATTGAGCTTTTGGTAGTCAACCTTGTTAATCGAGGACGAGCAAGGTTTAAGCGTGGGGAGGTTGATGGCGCTATATTTAATGCATTTTTAGAATTCATTTGTTGCATGTTCTCTTCATATATCATGTCCCATTGAACCAAATAGTTGTCCATTATGTAGGATTACCGGTTTTTGCACTTATCATTGCGAGCATTGCACATTTAGTACTTTATCGGGTTTTATTAGTTTTCCTTGTTTTCTTGTGTTTATAGGTGTTTCAGAGCAGCCTAGGACCAAGCATGATGAAAGGACCAATGATGGGTTCGATACAGAGTCAGCCAAGTGTTAGACTTGGCCATTTCAAAGGTTGGAAAAGTCATTTTTTACAAAGTTCTCCAAATCAATATCTAAGACCAGAAATGGATTAGCGTCGTTCATACGGATCCAATGAGCCAAAGAATGTCAAATTCCGAGTTCGTATGAAGAATTGGCAACCATTTTACCAGAGAAGGTTCAACCAAAAGACGGACTTCCATGCAAGCACGCATGATCGTTTTGGCGGTCGTTTGACATGTAGGAAACTCCGAATGTTGCCCTTCAAGATGAGATTCTTCACTGGTTTTTGTCCCTGTTCGATCCCATGAGATCCTTGGCTCATAAAGAAGAGACTGGGGGAGGATAAGGCTCATCTTGAGCCCTTGGATAAATCCTATCAAGAGAGGAGGCTAGGGAGGCTCCATATATATCATACTCAACCATAGCCGTCGCCTCCGTCAACACAGAACTCATCTGATTCATCCATTGTTGGAAATATGCCCCAGATGCAATAATATTTGTATTATTATATTTCCATATTCATAATTATAGCATTTATATTCTATGCTATAACTTCTATGATCCTAGGATATGCGATTCTGTGGAAGACTCATATGCATGTGTGGAACAATAAATGATTAAATAAAATGTTCCTAGTCTTGCCTCTATGGTTAGCTCAAGTGTTGTTGGTGATTACCTTTTCCGGATCTTAGGATATCGTTTAAAGTGTTAAACGATAGTCCTAAAACAACTTTGAGGTTTTGACATTGGAAGAACGATCATATTGAATCGACCCAAATTTGTTTGTTGTGAATTGAATTAATATCATCTGCATTCAATTGTAATAACAGAGAGTGTTAACATGTGATGTTTCTCCTTAGACCATGAGAGTATCGTTGTCAATTCTTACTGTACGATGGGCGTTGGGGTTTCTCTAATGTCATGTGTAACACGGTGATCATAACGACAACTTACAGGTTCATCAGAAAGTTTGACAAGTGGATGGTGGCTCAAGAGTGGGATTTTCTCCTCCGACGATGGAGATATATTCTTAGGGCCCTCTCGTGTGACGACATCAATCATTGTCTAGCCAAACACATGTGACCTTGTCATGGGGATGCCGGAACACAATAACAAGAAAGAAGAACAAAACTGGTAGTGAGGATTCCGGTATAGGGAGCATAGTGATGACTCGAGAGGATACTGATGCATCTCAAGTTTTTTGAAGTATCACGAAGCAAAGTGAACATCACATGATAACCAAAGGTCCACTTGAATATCATTCGTCTGCTCATAGGTACCAATATGGACATCCACGGCCCCCCTGCCGGTCATTGAACGAACAGTTTCTTTCATGTATATGAGTTACGAACCTACTGGTTCACAAGCTTAAGGAAATAATGATCTAATGAGTGTTAGTAGGATGGGAGTCATGCAAATATATTTGTGGAATTGTTTCATGAATATTTAGAATAGTTTGGAGAGGATCCGGAAGCGTTTCAGGGTCACCGAAAGGGTTGGGGAGAATATCTGGTAATACTGGGTATTACCGATAAATTGTATATGTGGAAAATGTTTCCAGAGGTTTTAAAATATACATGAAACGGTCTAGAGGTATTTAGAAAATTTTATATTTAATTTAAATATCAACATGTCTTAAAAGGCCAAGTGGTGGAAGACCACTTGGGCCACTCGGGCCTAATAGGGGAGGCCCCCTTCTCCCCATGGAAAGGGGAGAGGGAGGCCGAATTGGAAGGGGAGTACTCCTCCTCCTTGGTCGGCCAAGGGAGGGGACTTTCCGTCCCTCTTGTGGCTCACCCTCCTCTTCTCCTAACCTATATATACTTGAGGTATTGGCCCTTTTCTACACACAATTTTTCGAGCCTCCTCTAGTTCTTCTAGTTCATGTTCTAGTTGGTTCTAGTTGACTAATTAGAGCACGGCTAATCCTATTGTCCTCATAATTAGAAGTACAATATGGTTCTAATCTCCTCCCTCGAATTCTCTGGCGACGGTGACGCTCTGGACGGTGAAGCGCTGCTGGATCGTGAAGGCTGCATGCTTGCAACCAAGTAGAGAGGCCGTGCTTTCGGTCTTTGGTTCGAGGGAGACTATTCGTGGGCGGTATGAGGGATCGTTCATCTATGGTTCGAGGGACTCCAAGTAAGATCTACACCGGCACGTTCTTCTTCTGCTGCAACTCGGTGACGGTAACGATCATGTTTCCAACCCGTTATGTATCTTCATATTGATCTTGGTTGATCGTAGGCGTGGAATTTTTTGTTTTCTACTACGTTTCCCAACAGTGGTATCAGAGCGGTTTTATGAGTAGATGCACATGTGATTGTGAGGGTTGATGTTCTTGTTATGCTTCCCTCGAGTGTTGCTTCGGTTCAATTCATCGACGGCATCGCTTCTTACAAGGTTCTGGCAATCGATCAGCTCTGGTTGTCAATGATCTGCTAACAGTTCCTTGGGCTTCACCATAGTTGAGAATAGTGAACTGTCGCGTACACAAGAGGGTGCCAAAGATGGATGATCTTCTAGGGGGTCATTCGAATTGGCGAAGTTTAGTGTGGGGCTAGAGATTTTTAATTAAGTCTCTTGTTTCACACACCCCGAAACTTAATCTATTATCAAGAATCGTCGCCTATTTTGTGGACGTAGGTGGCTAACATTATTTGCTAAAAATGGTTAACCACATAACTAAAATTTTGCAAAAACCGATTAGAGGACGTCTTCTTGGGTAATGATACGTCTTACTCAAAGGCTCAAAATTCAAACCAGACGCAACCAATGCCTGATTCGTCCCGTGATTATTGTCAGCCGTCATTACAGGAATCAATCAAGGTGAAAGGAATCAACGATCAGGGGATTATTGGCATTAATGACAAGGACTTTAATGAGGAAGGTATTACGGTTGGTTCTTTCCATTTTCCGATCAAAGCCTGGTATCCGTCACCTACTCTTTGTTTCCTGACTTCTGTGCTAAGGTATGCTCCCCCAGCTACAACATGGCCCCCAATTCTTTCTCACATTCATCAACAGGATCTTCAACATGCGGGATATGATTTGGATGAAATTATTACCTTGGCAAAATTTTGGGGTGCCCTGTGCGCAAAATGTCTTCAGTGGGGTCATAATAAGCTTACTTGCCAGAACAATATAATCTGCCTTAAATGTTCTCACCCTGGTCACAAATGGAAAGCTTGTGTCAACACTTTGGGTAAGAATAATGAGACGGGGGCATGTAAGGATATCTTACCATCCAACAATCAATCAGATCCCTTGACTGCTGTTGACTGCCAACGAAGACGAAAACAGCACAAGCCAAAGACCACCGTCAGATGCAGCTATTGTGGGCATTATGGACATGTGGATGCATCCTGCCTCCGGCAAAAGTGGGCCCGCAAATGGCAATGGGTGCCTAAGGGCATTACTATCCCTACCGCTTCGCATTCGCGCGCTCCACTTCCCAAAGCAGGAACAGATACCTCCTCTGCTCCGCCCATAGCCGCTCCGCCACGCGCTGCCTCGCTCATCGTCCCTAACCCCACCGCTACGCTGCCCACCAGCACCATGGCCAACTTTCCGATGAACCCCCTCCTTGTCCTCCCCGGTGGCTGGTCGATCGAGCCTGGCCCGCCGGATCGCAAGGTGCAGGGGGATATGACAGTCAATCCCATCCCGCCGCTCACCAACAACCATCTCTCCATCGCCGAAACCAGCAGGTACATCCCCATCCAGCTTCGGGAGGATATGAGGAACCAGATCACTGGTCTACTGCATGAGGCGGAGTTGCCACCTATTGAGGTTTCAGACCATCCATTGGGTATCGGTATGTTTGCTTTTGCGGATTCATTCATCAGAGATACTGTAGTCAATACCACCTTTTGAGCTTGATGAAGAAGAAGTTGTGATCTCATTTGTCCGCCACAATGCTGCACTTAACATGCGTAGAACTTCTTATGGCCCACAAGTTTGGCTTATGTACATTGGCTTTCCTGAAGATTATCAAACTGATTTTTATCTGCAACGCTCGGTTGATGGATTTGGACGTTTGGTCACTTGGAATAATCCTCGCATGGATCATAGATTTGTTCTTATTAAAGTTCAGATCATTCATATGCACCTGATCCCAAAGAGCATGGTCACGAGGCAGCTTGGCGGGGATAGGGATTGCTGGACCTACTCTGTTCATATCCTGAGAGGATAGGACTGGAACGCTCATATTCCAGATGTTCCGCCTGCTGATGAGGAGCCGCCACCTAAGAATGGTAATCCGCACCCCATGTTTGGAGATGAATTGAATGCCGAGCAGATATATCAACAGCAGCTTGCAAACTGGTTTGCGCAGAGTGGCGCAGGAAATGCTCCAGCTCAGCACAATGGGCAGAATCATGATCACCAGCCTGCGCAATGGATGCCCTGGCCAGTCCCTCCGCCACCTCTGCCACCTCTGGCGCCCCCGGCCCTGGTTAACTATCAGGCCTGGCTCGCCAATGAGGGTCTTCAGGTTCAGTTTGGTGTGGCTCCGGATGACAATTTATCTGACAGCTTGGCGATAGTCTGGGCTGATTCTGGCTCTGAACATAACAGCTCTGGGTCCTTTGCTCCTTTGTCTGAACCTGGTACCTTATAGCTTGTTCCACCTAGTGTGGTTGAGTCTACGCCCAGCCCGAGTACCTTGCATGTCTTTGTTGATATCTCCAATGACAACCTGCAGATTTCCCTCTCGTTGGATGGCAATGCGGTCTCTACTGTTGATTTGGCTACTCCTTTATACAGGAGCATTATTCTTCAAGGCCTCTCTCAGTCTATTAGGCAAGCTGTCAATAGTTATGGACCTTGGAGGAATGCCTACGGTTTTCACAGTGATGCTACCATGACTATCAATCACGCTCCTATGGCCGTGTCTGTGGATGATGCTAATCTTATTATTCAGACAACAACTAACACCACTGCAACACCATCCTCTGTGGTCATAACTGAGATTGGTGAGACTCACGGCTCTGAATCTATCATGCCTTCAGGGGATGAAGTGGATACTGCGAGTTTTATAGATGATAGCTACAGTGATGGGATCGTCGAAGATGGAAAGAACCTTACTGCAAATACCAACCTGCCGGCTGACTCACATGCTGCTGCTGGCATCTTAGTGGCCCTGCAAGATGACCATAACTTGGTTGATGTTGCACCTCGTCAGTCATCCCCACCTAGCCAAGCTCCTGTGCTCACTCGTGTATGTCGAAATAAGCAACTGGTCCCCATCACAACGATTGAAGTCAGGCGCAGTTCTCGAATCAACAAATATAATGGGTTTAAGGCCTCTCAGATCTCTGACACCAAGGCAACTACTTCCAAGGTGCTCCCATGAGTGACTCCTGCTGCTGCTCCCTTACAGTTACGCACCTCTGCAGATCAAGCTCACGCAGACAATGTTCCACCTCCTACTTCACTCACCGTCATGCAGGCAATTGGATCCCAACGCTATGCGGTACCGGCGGAAGAATTGACTGAAGAAGCTCTTTTGGCGGCCTCCATCGACAACATCTCTAGCAACACTGCTACTCGTCAAGATGAAGTGGGCATGGATGATGTTTCATCCTATGCATAATTTGCTGCTTTAGCTTTTATGTCTCTTTTGCGTAGTTGGAATGTCCTTTGCTGGAACGTTCAGGGTTTAAATTCGGATGTGAAACAATTAGCGCTCTCCAACGCTATTTCTACTAGTGGTTGTGCTATCGTCTGTTTGCAAGAAACTAAAATTCCTAGCATTGATCTTGCTTTTATTAAGTCATGCTGTCCAAGACGCTTTGATAAATTTGCTTACAGCCCCTCTTCTGGTGCCTCGGGTGGTATTCTCACGATTTGGAACTCGGCTTTATTTTCTGGCACAGTTGTATCTACCAAAGAATTTGCACTCACAATTAAATTTCAGTCCACTCAATCAGCACAATACTGGACTTTAATCAATATTTATGGGCCTTGTTCGGGGGATGAATGAAATAATTACACTGATTGGCTCTATAATGTTCATATTCCTACTGATGAAGATTGGTTACTTCTTGGGGACTTCAATTACATTAGGGCTCCAGATAATAGAAATAAACCAGGAGGTGACATTAATGATATGGCAACTTTCAATGACATCATTCGTAAACAGAATCTTATTGAAATTCCCATCAAAGGACGCTCCTACACTTGGAGCAATATGCAGAAGGAGCCGTTATTGGAACAGCTTGACTGGTTTCTTACCTCCATCCATTGGACATCTGCCTACCCTAATACCCTAGTAAAACCACTAGGAAAACCAACGTCTGACCATACACCTTGTGTTGCTACCATTAAAACCAAAATACCCAGGTCCAAACTGTTCCGCTTTGAAGCATATTGGGTTTTACACCCGGGTTTCATGGAAGTCGTTCAAAAAGCATGGGCAAAGCCAGTAAAGTCCACCAATGCAGCAACAACTCTTTGCAGAAAATTTAAACAATTGCGGAATGAGCTCAAGATCTGGAGTAAGAATATTTCTAAACTATCCATTGCCATTGCAAACTCAAACAAGACACTTAAGGAACTTGATGATATTGAAGACAAAAGGAACCTCACCTTGCCGGAGACAAACTTCAGGACTATTATTAAGAAGCATCTTCTTCGACTTCTTGATTACCAACGACAGTATTAGAAGAAACGTTGCACCATTAGATGGGTCAAATTCGGTGACGAAAACTCAAAGTTTTTCCAATCTCTTGCCACAGAAAGATTCAGAAAGAACAATGTTTCCTCACTGTTGGCACCTGATGGTACATGTATTGAAGATCACAATGGCAAAGAATCTCTACTTTTTAACGCTTATAAGGAGAGACTAGGAACTGCTGCACCACCAGAGATGAGGTTTGATCTTCCCACTCTCATTGAACCCACCCCTGGCCTTGTTTCACTTATGGTGCCATTTACCCCTGAAGAAGTTGACGCAGTGATCAAAGACATGCCAAGTGATCGTGCGCCCGGCCCGGATGGTTTTAGCGTTATTTTCCTCAAGACTTGTTGGCACATAATCAAACATGATATGTATGAGCTATGCAATCAGTTTTATGAAGGCACCCTCAACCTAGAAAGTATCAATGAAGGCCTCATTACCCTAATTCCAAAAATCAGCTCACCTTCAATAGTGAATGATTACCGTCCGATCACATTACTTAACTGCTGTCTTAAAATGATCACCAAGCTTCTCGCAAATCGTCTTCAGAAAATTGTGTTACAAGTGGTTCACCGTAACCAATATGGCTTCATGAAGGGTCGCTCTATACAGGACTGTCTCGCTTGGGCATTCCAATATATACATCTTTGTCAAAAATCAAAGCGTGAGATCGTGCTGCTAAAGCTCGACTTTGCTAAGGCCTTCGACACCATTGAGCACACGGCCATGCTTGACATTATGAAGCACATGGGATTCAACGACCGTTGGCTTTCCTGGATTAGATGTCTGTTCTCCTCGGGAAAATCTTCCATATTACTCAATGGGGTACCAGGACGTACATTTCCCTGTAAGAAGGGGGTGCGCCAGGGCGACCCACTTTCACCACTCATTTTTGTCCTGGCTGCGGATATACTTCAGGCGGCAATCAACAAAGCATTTCGGCAAGGCCTTCTCCGTCTGCCTTTCCCGTGCCCCGGACAGATGGACTATCCAGTGATACAATACGCCGATGACACGATTGTTCTCCTCCCTGCTTGTGCCACGCAAGCACAAACACTCAAGTCCATCCTGAATGATTATGCAAGCTCCATTGGACTCACAATCAAATTTCACAAATCAACCTTGATCCCCATCAACACGAGCTTGGAGCAAAGTAAAGTCATCGCTGATATTTTTGGCTGCTCAATTGGGACAATGCCATTTACGTACTTGGGATTACCGCTTGGTACCACTAAACCCATCATCCATGATCTCATGCCACTTGTCTGTCATGTTGAAAGAAGTCTCACCTCCACAATGTCCATGATGTCTTATGGTGGGAAGTTATCTTTGCTCAACTCTACGGTCACCTCTCTACTTATCTATGCAATGTGCACTCTCAAGTTGACACCCAAGCTTATAGAGATGCTGGATCGAATCCGTAGAAGATGCCTTTGGAGGAAACAAACTGATGAGGGCGAACGTTCAAACTCTCTTGCCGCATGGAGCATGGTTTGCATGCCTAAGCAAAGTGGTGGTCTAGGTGTTCTGGACCTCAAGACACAGAATGAAGCCCTGTTACTCAAGTTTCTCCACAAATTCTATAATAAGAAGGATATACCTTGGGTTCAACTAACCTGGGACATGCTCTATGATCAAAAAATACCACATGCTTCTAACTCTGAAGGATCGTTCTGGTGGTGTGACATACTTAAACTCACACCGATCTTCAGAGGGATCACCAAAGTTAATGTGGTTTGTGGCACGACTACTCTATTCTGGAAAGACTTGTGGCTGGATGATTTACTAATCAATACATACCCAAGAGCTTTTTCCTTCGCCACCTGTGAAGACATCTCGGTTCGAGATTTCTTGGCCTGCAACAGCCTACAAGAAACGTCCCACCTACCGCTGTCACCCCAAGCTTTCGAAGAAATCAAGGCATTACAACTTCACACCACACACATGCAACCCATGTCCACTGTTCATGATGTCTGGCATTATCTTTGGGGAGACGTAGAATACACTTCCAAGAAGTTTTACAACTTTGTCTTCCGTGAGACTCGAGCGCACAAGGCTTTTACTTGGCTCTGGAAATCGAAGAATACCATGAAGATAAAAGTGTTCGGCTGGCTTCTGATGCATGACAGACTAAACACCGGTAATATGCTCAAGAGGAGACATTACAACGTGGGAGATGATGATCATGATTGTCCACTATGTGACTCACATGTTGAGGAAACCATTAATCACATGATCTTTGACTGCTCCTTTAGCGCTTAATGTTGGAACATCTTGTCTATTTCATGGCTGTTGGACAATTGCTGACTCCACAAGATTGAAACTGCAAAACGGACATGGGATGGGCCAATGTTCATGGAGGTTTTTCTAGTTGCTGCATGGAGCATTTGGAAGGACAGGAACAACAAGATTTTCAGACGTATTGCACCGACTACCGATTTCTCTCTCCTCATCCATAGAGTGAGGGATAGCCACAAGGAGTTCATTATCTCCTTCCTTGACAATCTGTAATTTTCTTTTGGACTTATACCTAGGTTCACCCTCTTGGAGCTTTAGCTTTGTAACATGCTTGTACAGTTGACACACTGATTCTTTAATTTATTCACACAGTAGGAGCCTCTCCTACTGTTTTCAAGGTTCAAAAAAAATGATACGTCTCCGTCGTATCTACTTTTCCAAACACTTTTGCCCTTGTTTTGGACTCTAACTTGCATGATTTGAATGGACCTAACCCGGACTGACGCTGTTTTCAGCAGAATTGCCATGGTGTGATTTATGTGCAGAAACAAAAGTTCTCGGAATGACCTGAAACTCCACGGAGCGTATTTTTTGGATATAATAAAAAATACTGGCAAAAGATCAATGCCAGGGGGGCCACACCCTAGCCACGAGGGTGGGGGGCGCGCCTGCCCCCCTTGGGCGCGCCCCCTACCTCGTGGCCCCCCTGGAGCTCCTCCAACCTCAACTCCAACTCTATATATTCACTTTTAGGGAGAAAAATCAAGGAGAAGGATTCATCGCGGTTTACGATACGGAGCTGCCACCAAGCCCTAAAACCTCTCGGGAGGGCTGATCTGGAGTCCGTTCGGGGCTCCGGAGAGGGGAACCCGTCGCCGTCGTCATCATCAACCATCCTCCATCACCAATTTCACGATGCTCACCGCCGTGCGTGAGTAATTCCATCGTAGACTTGCTGGACAGTGATGGGTTGGATGAGATTTATCATGTATTCGAGTTAGTTTGGTTAGGGTTTGATCCCTAGTATCCACTATGTTTTGAGATTGATGTTGCTATGACTTTGCTATGCTTAATGCTTGTAACTAGGGACCGAGTGCCATGATTTCAGATCTGAACCTATTATGTTTTCATGAATATATGTGAGTTCTTGATCCTATCTTGCAAGTCTATAGTCACCTACTATGTGTTATGATCCGGCAACCCCGAAGTGACAGTAATAGGGACCACTCCCGACGATGACCGTAGTTTGAGGAGTTCATGTATTTACTATGTGTTAATGCTTTGGTCCGGTACTCTATTAAAAGGAGGCCTTAATATTCCTTAGTTTCCGCTAGGACCCCGCTGCCACGGGAGGGTAGGACAAAAGATGTCATGCAAGTTCTTTTCCATAAGCACGTATGACTATATTCGGAATACATGCCTACATTACATTGATGAATTGGATCTAGTTCTGTGTTACCCTAGTTTATGACTGTTACATGATGAACCGCATCCGGCATAATTCTCTATCACCGATCCATTTCCTACGAGCTTTCCATATATTGTTTTTTTCGCTTATTTACTTCTCCGCTGCTATTGTTACAATCACTACAAAATACCAAAAACATTACTTTTGTTATCATTACCTTTTGCTACCGTTACCACTACTATCATATTACTTTGCTACAGATATTAAGTTTCCAGGTGTGGTTGAATTGACAACTCAGCTGCTAATACTTGAGAATATTCTTTGGCTCCCCTTGTGTCGAATCAATAAATTTGGGTTGAATACTCTACCCTCGAAAACTGTTGCGATCCCCTATACTTGTGGGTTATCAAGACTATTTTCCGGCGCCATTGCCGGGGAGCATATCTCTATTCTTTGAGTCACTTGGGATTTATATCTGCTTATCATTATGAAGAACTTGAAAGATCCAAGAACCAAGATTTATCCCTCAACTACGAGGGGAGGTAAGGAACTGCCATCTAGCTCTGCACTTGATTCACCTTTTGTTTTGAGTAAGCCTGCGACACCTAAACCTGCTTCTGCCATTCATTCTGTTATGTCACATGTTATTGATGATGCCACTTCTGCTATGCATGATACTTATGATGAAACTAATTCTATGCTTGATACTACTATGCCACTTGGTGAATTTCTTGATGAACAACTTGCTAGGGCTAGAGAGAATGAAATTAATGAAACTGATAATATTGATGAAAGTGATGATGAAGACTCTCCCCCTAATAAATATGAATTGCCTGTTTTTCCTGAGGGTTATGTTATGGATGAAGAAGCTACCAGAGCTATTTTAGCTTGCAATGATAGATATGATCTAAAGAGGTTATTAGCTAAATGGAAGCAGCAATCCCTTAATGCTAGAATGAAACCTGACCCTGCTTTTGCTACTTCACCTATCTGTGTTACTGATAAGGATTATGAATTCTCCGTTGATCCTGATATAATTACTTTGGTTGAATCTGATCCTTTTTATGGCTATGAATTTGAAACTGTTGTGGCACATCTTACTAAATTAAATGATATAGCCACCCTGTTCACTAATGATGAGAGATCTCACTACTTTTATATCCTTAAAATATTTCCGTTCTCATTAAAGGGTGATGCTAAGATATGGTTTAATTCTCTTGATCCTGGTTGTGTGCGTAGTCCCCAGGATATGATTTATTACTTCTCTGCTAAATATTTCCCTGCTCATAAGAAACAAGCTGCCTTAAGGGATATATATATATAATTTTGTGCAAATTGAAGAAGAGAGTCTCCCACAAGCTTGGGGGAGGCTTCTCCAATTACTTAATGCTTTGCCTGATCATCCTCTAAAGAAAAATGAAATACTTGATATCTTTTATAATGGACTAACCGATGCTTCCAGAGATTACCTAGATAGTTGCGCTGGTTCTATTTTCAGGGAGAGAACACCGGATGAAGCTGAAATTCTATTGAATAATATGTTTACAAATGAAAATAATTGGACACTTCCCGAGTCAACTCCTGAGCCTATCCCTAAACCAACTCCGAAGAAAAGGGGTGTTCTATTTCTCAGTCCTGAAGATATGCAAGAGGCAAAGAAATCTATGAAAGAAAAGGGTATTAAAGCTGAAGATGTTAAGAATTTACCTCCTATTGAAGAAATACATGGTCTTAGTTTACCGCCTACTGAAGAAATACATGGTCTTGATAACCCGACACATGTATTAAAGGTAAATTCTCTCTATAGATATGATAAAGCTGAAATCCCATTTACTAAGTTTGCTAGCCCATTCTTAGATGAGTTTGATAAATTTATGGTTAAGCAAGAAGACTTCAATGATTATTTTGGTAGAGAATTAAAACGCAGTGCTGATATGCTTGAACACTTGGGTGATTATATGGCTAATGTCAAAGGTGAACTTAAACTTATTAGTAAACATGCTTCTATGGTTACCACTCAAGTAGAACAAGTACTTAAAGCTCAAAATGATTTGCTCAATGAATTGCATAATAAGAAGAATGATAATGCTGTTAGAGTTATGACTAGAGGTGGTAAAGTGACTCAGGAACCTTTCTATCCTGAGGGCCACCGTAAGAGAATTGAGCACGATTCTTAGAGAATTAATATTGATGCACCTAGTCCTTCTAAAAGGAAGAAAAAGAAAAATGATAGGACTTCGCATGCTTCTAGTGAACCTGTCGTAGACACACCTGAGAATCCCAATGATATTTCTATTTCTGATGCTGAAACACAATCTGGTAATGAACACGAACCTAGTGATAATGTTAATGATGATGTTCATGTTGATGCTCAACCTAGTAATGATAATGACGTAGAGATTGAACCTCTTGTTGATCTTGATAACCCACAATCAAAGAATCAAGGTTATGATAAGAAAGACTTTGTTGCTAGGAAGCATGGTAAAGAAAGAGAACCATGGGTTCAAAAAACCATGCCTTTTCCTCCTATACCATCCAAGAAAAAGGATGATGAGGACTTTGAGCGCTTTGCTGAAATGATTAGACCTATCTTTTTGCGTATGCGATTAACTGATATGCTCAAAATGAACCCTTATGCTAAGTACATGAAAGAAATTGTTACTAATAAAAGAAAGATACCGGAAGCTGAAATTTTCACCATGCTTGCTAATTATACTTTTAAAGGTGGAATACCAAAGAAACTTGGAGATCCAGGAGTACCCACTATACCATGCTCCATTAAAAGAAACTATGTTAAAACTGCTTTATGTGATCTTGGAGCCGGTGTTAGTGTTATGCCTCTCTCTTTATATCGTAGACTTGATTTGAATAAGTTGACACCTACTGAAATATCTTTGCAAATGGCTGATAAATCAACTGCTATACCTGTCGGTATTTTTGAGGATGTGCTTGTTGTAGTTGCAGACATTACCATTTTAACGAACTTTGTTATTCTTGATATTCCCGAGGATGATAGTATGTCTATTATTCTTGGAAGACCTTTTTGAATACTGCAGGGGCTATTATTGATTGCAACAAAGGCAATGCCACTTTTCATGTTAATGGTAATGAGCACACAGTACACTTTCCGAGGAAAGAACCTCAAGTTCATAGCATAAACTCTATTGGAAAAATTCCATCGATTATTTTTGGAGGTTTTGAAGTTCCTCTACCTACTGTCAAGAAGAAATATGATATTCTTATTGTTGGGGATGTGCATATCCCCGTTGAGGTAACCTAGTGTTATTCGAAAATTCTCCGGTTCCATGTTATTCGGAATGGGTTTGTTAACAAGACTTGATCAACCTTGTTAGTGGATTCATTTTGATGAACATGAGATGGATGAATTTAGAAAACACAACTCTCTGTACCCTCCTTTTACTTTTTGTTATTTATATTAAATAAAATAAAAACAGTATTTTCTGCCTGTTATCTGAATAATCCGTGCAATATAAAAATATCCCGAAAATAAAAGTTCTCCAAATGCCCTGAAATTTAAGTATGATTTTTTCTAGAATATTTGAGAATATTTGGCACTGAGAACACAGCAGGGGGGCATCCACCTGTCCACAAGGGTGGAGGGCGCGCCCCCTGCCTCGTGGGCCCACGGTGGCCCTCCTCCACTTATTCCTGCACCCACACACTCCTTCCTCCCACAAACACCATTATCCAGCTCAAACCCGAGTCCAAGCTCATTTTGCTGCCATTTTCGATCTCCTTGCTCAAAGCACCTCTCACAAAACTGCTTTGGGGGGATTGTTCCTTGGTATGTGACTCCTCCATCGGTCCAATTAGTTTTTGTTCTAGTGCTTTATTCATTGCATATTTTTGCTGCCTAGGTGACCCTGTTCTTGAGCTTGCATGTCAAATTTATGTGGTTCCAAGTAGTTTTGATGTATGATATAGGCTCTTGGCACTTGTAGGAGTAGTTGCTATCAATTTTGTTGAGTTTGGTTCACTTTTATTTGAAGTTACTAAAAATTTCAGAATTTTTCAGAAAATAATGAAGAGATTTTTGAGGGGCTCATTGAGCCGAAGCTCGAAGGAAAAGCAAAAGGAAGAAGCAAAGAAGCCCAAATATAATCTGCCTCGGATCGCGGAGGTTCGGCCGTGTGAATGGCCTTGTGATGATTTCTTGAGAGCAGCCGGGATTTATGATGATTTCTATGAATTGGATGAGAATGCAGGCCTCACCGCCTTCCTCCACGACGAGCGCGAACAGTATCTCTTACTCACCAATATCTTTGTGCAAAATTTTCATTTCCATGCTAGGAGCTCACCACCCACGGTGGAGTTTTATTTATATGATGAGCATAAGGAGATGTCACTTCGTGATTTTTGTCGGGTTTGTTTGATCCCTTTCGAGGGCATCACAGAGAAACCACATCGGGGCAATGTGGATGGGTTTATTGATACCATCACTGTAGGGGAAACAAGGAAGGTTTCCGATGCACGAACTACTAGCATACACTTTCATGTTCTACGTTACTTTGCTATATTTGCTAGTAGATGCTTAATTGGGCACGGAAACTATGGAAACCTGAGTGCCCCTGATATTGTTATTTTGTGCCACGCCTTATTTCGTGATGATACATTCAGCATGGGTGCTATTATTGCAAAGCGGTTAAATCTTAACCGTACTAAGGGCCCAGTCTTTGGAGGCATCTTCGCCTCGCGCCTAGCTGCATATTTTAACATACCTATTAGGCATTATGAGAAGGAAGAAAAATTGCTGCCTCCTGTTTATTTAGATTATAAGAGTATGGCAGCGCACGATTTTACTGTCAAGAATAGGGGAAATGAGATCAAATACAAATTGTTCTTTGATAAACATCATCCTGAGACTATTACCCTGCCTGCTCCTTCCTTGTTTGATTTATCTGCAGGCAAGTACCTTGTTCCGTTGGAGGCTATTCACGCCTACCGGAACCCTACATCATCCACAGAGCCAGAGTCGGAACCACAAGTTGATCCCCGATGACAGTCTAATTACCAGTGGGATCCGGAGATGATTGCCAACAAGTGGCAATCAAAGTCTTCTTCTTCGCTGTACGACCCCAACTATTACTATGGATATCCGCCAGGTCAACCGTGGCCATAGACCAACTTAGGCCAAAAGCCTAAGCTTGGGGGAGTACGTATTTCTCACCGACATTACATTCATGTTCACACACTCATTGCTAGATGTCGGTGCTCATACTTTTTCATTGTAATATCCATGCTAGTTTATTTCCTTTTTATGCTTTCTTCTTCTATGTTTAATAAACCTTAAGAAAAACCAAAAAATTAGTTGTAGCTTTTAGCTAGTTTTAATTTCCATGCTTGTAGTAGTAATTAAAAAGAAAACCCAAAAAGATTTCCTATTCTTCTTTTGCTTGTTGGGAGCTTTCCCGTGTAAATAGTTTTATTTCTTTTCTTTTCTTTGGGGGTCGATAGGAGAACACCATGATTAAATTGTTGAAGTGGCTCTTATATGCATTATTGTTGATCTAACAAAAGAGCCCATATTGCCTTGTCTTCTCCTGTTTATTAATGTTTGCAGATTCCAGCTTAGTCTAATGCACATGCACTATTATTATTATCCACATCGTTCGGTCGTGCAAGTGAAAGGAAATTATGACGATATATGATGGACTGACTGAGATGAGAAAAGCTGGTATGAACTCGACCTCTCTTGTTTTTGTAAATATTATTAGTTCGTCGTTCCTGATTCAGCCTATTATGAATAAACATGTTTGCAATGACAATTAGAGACCATAGTTTCTTATGCCATGCTTAATTAGCTAGGAGCTTATAATGGTTTACCTTGCGTGCCAACATGCTATTAAAATGGTTGTGATGTGGTATGACAGGGTGGTATCCTCTTTTGAACGATTCGAGTGGCTTGACTTGGCACATGTTCACGCATGTAGTTGAAACAAAATCAACATAGCCTCTATGATATTTATGTTCATGGTGCATTATATCCTACTCATGCTTGCATTCGGTGTTGATTTATTTTAATGCATGTTCATGACTGTTGTCGCTCTCTAGCTGGTCGCTTCCCAGTCTTTTGCTAGCCTTCACCTGTACTAAGAGGGAATACTGCTTGTGCATCCAATCCCATAAACCCCAAAGTTATTCCATATGAGTCCACCATACCTACCTATATACGATATCTACCTGTCATTCCAAGTAAATTTGTATGTGCCAAACTCTAAACCTTCAAATAAATATCACGTTTTGTATGCTCGAATAGCTCATGTATCAACTAGGGATGTCCGTATCTTCCATGTTAGGCGGGTTATTCTCAAGAGGAGTGTACTCCGCTCCTCACTCACAAGAAAATGGCTGGTCACCGGGATGCCCAGTCCCATGCTTTATGCAAATCAAATCAAAATAATTGCAAACAAAACTCCCTGAGGGAGTCCTGGATTAGGGGGTATCCGGACAGCCGGATTATATCCTTTGGCCGGACTGTTGGACTATGAAGATACAAGATTGAAGACTTCGTCCCGTGTCCGGATGGGACTCTCCTTGGCGTGGAAGGCAAGCTTGGCAATACGGATATGTAGATCTCCTTCCTTGTAACTGACTCTGTGTAACCCTAGCCCCCTCCGGTGTCTATATAAACCGGAGGGTTTAGTCCGTAGGACCAACAACAACAATCATACCATAGGCTAGCTTCTAGGGTTTAGCCTCTTCTATCTCGTGGTAGATCAACTCTTGTAATACTCATATCATCAAGATCAATCAAGCAGGAGTAGGGTTTTACCTCCATCGAGAGGGCCCGAACCTGGGTAAAAACATCGTGTCCCCTGTCTCCTGTTACCATCCGCCTAGACGCACAGTTCGGGACCCCCTACCCGAGATCCGCCGGTTTTGACACCGACATTGGTGCTTTCATTGAGAGTTCCTCTGTGTCGTCATCGTTAGGCTGGATGGCTCCTTCAATCATCGATAGCGATGCAGTCCGGGTTGGGACTTTTATCCCCGAACAGATCTTCGTATTCGGAAGCTTTGCACTACGGGCCAACTCACTTGGTCATCTAGAGCAGATCGAGAGTTACGCCCCTGGCCACCAGGTCAGGTTTGGAAGCTTAAACTACACGGCCGACATCTGCGGAGACTTGATCTTCGACGGTTTCGAGCCCCTGCCGAGTGCGCCGCACGGTCACGATGAGCATGATTTAGCTCTACCATCGGACAGTGTTTAGGAGATCGCACCGGCAACCGCTCCGACCCTCAATTCGGAGCCAATTGTGCCATCCATGGACGGGTGGATAGACCCCGCCACGGAGGCCGCATTCTCAGCGGTGATCGAGCCGAGTATCGACCTTACCCTTCACGAGAGCCGTGATGCCAAACTGCCGGATTCTTCCCCGGCCAGGGACTCCGAACCGCCTGCGCCCGTGCCTATAGAATCCGACTTGGCGCCGATCATGGAGTTCACCTCCGCGGATATCTTTCAGCACTCGCCCTTCGGCGACATGCTGAACCCATTAAGGTCTCTCTCCTTGTCAGGAGAGTCCTGGCCAAACTATGTCCGGCAGGATTGGGATGCGGATGACGAAGAAATTCGCCGCCCACCCACCACCCACTTAGTAGCCACTGTCGACAATTTGACCGACATGCTCGACTTCGACTCCGAAGACATCGACGGTATGGACGACGATGCAGGAGACGAACAAGAACCACTGCCCACAGGGCACTGGACAGCCACCTCATCATATGATATATATATATATATATATATATATATATATATATGGTGGACACACCCAAAGAAGGCAATGGCGACGGGACATCAGAGGATGACCCCTCCAAGAAGCAACCCAAGCGCCGACGTCAGTGGCGCCGCTCTAAGTCTCGCCAAGGCAAAAGGGGTGATACCGGCACAGGAGATAATAGCACTCCGGACAGTGCCGAAGATGAAGACAATCCCCTCCAGCAAGATTTAGAGCTGGAGGATGGAGAAGCCAGCCCTCCCGAGAGAGCGGCAGATGGAGAGGCGGAGGATGATAATTACATACCTCCCTCCGAAGACGAGGCAAGCCTCGACGATGACGAATTTGTCGTGCCTGAGGATCCCGTCGAGCAAGCGCTTCAAGCGCTGACTTATAGCCACGGCAAATAGCCTTAAGAAAAAGCAACAACAGCTTCAAGCTGATCAAGATTTGCTAGCTGACAGATGGACTGAAGTCCTTGCGGCCGAGGAATATGAACTCGAACGCCCCTCCAAGAGTTACCCAAAGCGCAGGTTGCTACCCTGACTGGAGGAGGAAGCACTAAAACCTACATCTCCAGCGTATGACGCGGCTGATCGGCCTCCTCGTGGCCACGACAGAGAGGCATTTCAGCCAAAAGCTCAGCCCGCACCCCGACGCCACTCAAATAAAAATGTCAAGGCATGGGGAAACACGCTAGACTTGCGAGACGTATTAGAGGACAAAGCAAAACACGCAAGATCGATCTACGGATCACGAGGGCGCGCCACTACACGAGGCGATAACCGTCATGCCAGATACAGTAAAAGTAAATCCGGCCGGGCCGAACACAGCGGACAAGACTCATTTGAGCTGCGTGCGATATAGCCCAGTAGAGAGGCGCCGCACACCCCCTATGCTTCACAGATGAAGTAATGGATCACCAAATACCAGAGGGTTTCAAACCCGTAAATATCGAATCATACGACGGTACAACAGATCCTGCGGTATGGATCGAGGACTTCCTCCTGCACATCCACATGGCACGCGGTGACGATCTACAAGCCATCAAATACCTCCCACTCAAACTCAAAGGACCAACTCGGCATTGGCTCAATAGCCTGCGAGCAGAATCCATTGGCTGTTGCCAAGATCTGGAAGCCGCATTCCTCGACAACTTCCAGGGCACTTATGTACGACCACCAGATGCCGATGACTTGAGCCACATAATTCAGCATCCAGAGGAATCGGACAGGCAATTCTGGACACGGTTCCTGACAAAGAAAAATCAAATTGTCGACTGTCCAGATGCAGAGGCCCTAACAGCTTTTAAGCACAACATCCGCGATGAGTGGCTCGCCCGGCACCTTGGCCAGGAAAAGCCAAAATCTATGGCAGCCCTCATGACACTCATGACCCGCTTTTGCGCAGGACAGGACAGCTGGCTGGCTCGCAGCAATAACATATCAAAGAACCATGGTACTTTAGATACCAAGGATAGCAATGGCTGGTCACGTCGCAACAAACACAAGCGCCGCATCAACAGCGACAATACCGAGGATACGACAGTCAGTGCCGGATTTAGAGGCTCTAAACCCGGTCAGCGGAAAAAGCCATTCAAAAGAAGCACTCCGGGCCTGTCCAGTTTGGACCGTATACTCGATCGCTCGTGTCAAATACACGGCACCCCCGACAAGCCAGCCAACCACACCAACAGGGAATGTTGGGTGTTCAAGCAGGCCGGCAAGTTAAATGCCGAAACAAAGATAAGGGATTACATAGTGATGACGAGGAGGAGCCTCGGCCGCCGAACACCGGAGGACAGAGATGTCCCCCCCACAAGTGCGGACGGTGAACATGATATACGCAACCAACATCCCCAAGAGGGAGCGGAAGCGTGCGCTAAGGGACGTATATGCGTTGGAGCCAGTCACCCCAAAGTTCAACCCATGGTCCTCCTGTCCGATCACCTTCGATCGCAGGGACCACCCCACTAGTATCCGTCATGGCGGATTCGCCGCACTGGTCCTAGACCCAATCATCGACGGATTTCACCTCACTCGAGTCCTTATGGACGGCGGCAGCAACCTGAACCTGCTTTATCAGGACACAGTGCGCAAAATGGGTATAGACCCCTCAAGGATCAAACCCACAAAAACGACCTTCAAAGGTGTCATACCAGGTGTAGAGGCCCATTGCACAGGCTCAGTCACACTGGAAGTGGTCTTCGGATCCTCGGATAACTTCCGAAGCGAGGAGTTAATCTTCGATATAGTCCCGTTCCGCAGTGGCTATCATGCACTGCTCGGGCGAACCGCATTTGCGAGATTCAATGCGGTACCGCATTATGCATACCTCAAGCTCAATATGCCAGGACCTCAGGGGGTCATCACAGTCAATGGAAACACAGAGCGCTCTCTCGGCACGGAGGAGCACACTGTGGCCCTCGCAGCAGAAGCACAAAGCAGCCTCTTCAGGCAATCCACCAGTTCGGTGATTAAACACCCGAACACCGTCAAGCGCGCCCGGAGTAATCTGCAACAAGACCGCCTGGCACGTTCCGAGCTTGCATACCAGTGCGCCCCCACCCCAGTCCCAGCCAAACGGCGAAATCTGTGCCACACGTACATAATTACGCATTGAAAATACCATGGGCATAGGTGGGGGGGCACGACTACGGCACGCCCCAAAACGCGGCTCAACCGCACTAGGGGCTTCCCGCGCGCTTTGTTATTTTTCTCTCTTTCATGACTTTACTCTCTGGAAACCCCGTCCAGCAGTACGATTTCCGGACACACGATACAACAACCAAGGAGGCAGAAAGCTACGCCGCACCATGGAATTCCCAGGTGGTCTCTGATAACGAGTAAAATACCTGCTTTAAATACCATTCCGCAGCTTGCCCCTGGAGGGGACATGTCAAATAGTCCTACTTTTTGCTTATCGCACTACTTGTACCATTATGCTTCGATGCACCTTTTTGAATAAACAGTGCATAGCACTAGACTATTACCGCATTCTCTACTCTTTTTTATATATATGTTCATTCATGACATTCAGCACCCGTACACTCTGGTACGGCCAATACGCCAGGGGCTTAAGCGTACCCCATAATACGGCGTGAGAAGTCCAAACACTTTCGACGGTGCGGCACCCCGAACTTATAGCATTATATGCATCAACTCCGAATCATGTCTTGGGTCAATAGTTGGGTTTGCCCGGCTCCCATGTTTTGGTACCTTACGTTCCGCTATATCGGTAAGGTAGCACTGGGAGAACTACTGCGATTGTGCCCCGGTTCATCTGGGCAAGCACCTCAGTAGAGAAAGCTAAAACTGACTGTCATGATAAGGCGAGAGCTGGTCGCTGTTCGAGAGGTCTCGAGTCCCTAAAGACTTATGCCGCTTAGGGCGAGGAGTTGGCTTTGTCCGGCTTAGGCGTGTATAGCACCCCGAATTCGGCCTTCCGAATAATAGGGGCTTCGCCAAAATTTAAAATTGTAGACTTCTATGGCTAAGTGAGAGTGATAATGCATTATAGTCCGATTGCCTTGTTCGTTGCGCTGAGCACCTCCCTCGAAGGACCCAACAATGGGAAAAAGGGTGCTCAGATTTATCTCGAACACCCCAGCACTCGTGGCATGGGGGCAGAAGCCGACGACTGGCCATCTCTCAGATTTGATAAACAACCATGCAGAAGGTAATATTTTAAATTCAAACAAGCGTTGCATAGCTCACATGAACAGATCTTCATAATACAGGATCACACGAGCAAGTTCATTCAAAAATTAGATCCTTCGCACACTCGTCCGCCACAAGACGGGCACCCTTCATGACACCCTCATAATACATTTCAGGTTGGCGATGCTCCTTGCCCTGCGGCGGCCCCTCCTTCACCAGCTTCTCGGTGTCCATCTTGGCCCAGTGCACCTTCGCACGGGCAAAAGCCCGGCGTGCACCCTCGACGCAGACAGACCGCTTTATGACTTCCAGCCGTGGGCAGGCATCCACAAGCCGCCTCACCAGGACGAAGTAGCTGTTGGGAAGGGAGTCGCCAGGCCACATCCAGACTATAAGGCCCCTCATGGCCTGTTTGGCCGCCTTGTGCAGCTCGACCAGTTGCTTCAGCTGGTCGCTCACAGGCATCGGGTGTTCGGTCCCAGTATACTAAGACCAGAACAACTTCTCCGTCGAGCTTCCCTCCTCGGCCTAGTAATACTTTGCGGCATCCGACACGCTGCGGGGCAAATCTGCGAATGCTCCTGGAGAGCTCCGGACTCGGGTAAGTAACAAGTAATTTACTTTCACATGCTTGCTTTGCATAATGAATGCCTTACCCGCTGCTATCTTCCTCATCGCCACAATTTCCTGAAGGGCCTTTTGGGCTTCAGCCTTGGTATGCTTTGTGCTCTCGAGGGCCGCGGCAAGCTCGGACTCTCGCGTCTTCGAGTCAAGCTCCCAAGTCTCGTGCTTCTTCACGAGAGCCTGGAGCTCTTGCTGCACCTCGCCCACCCGTGCCTCTTGTTTCTCCCGCTCGGTGCGCTCCTCGGCCGCTTTGTTTTCGGCCTCGGACAGCGCTTGCTTCAGGGTCCCACTCCGGTCGTGGCCCCTAGCACATCCATGATGATCCTATCATTTTGCAACCACATCTTTTATATATATATACAAGAGGTATTACTTACCTTTGTTCTCCTCGAGCTGCCTCTTGGCAAGGCCGAGCTCTTTCTCGGACCGCTCGAGGTTCAGCTTCAGTGCGGCGACCTCCGCAGCCAGTGCAGCAGAGGTCAGTAGCGAAGCCTGCATACGCATATAGACATACTTGTATTAGACTCCTGCAGATATTATTTGATCCTCTATTCGGCTTTTCTTTGTGAACACCAAACAGAGCATCAGAGGCTACTGTCTATGCGGTAATATTTTCCTATATTTTAAATACTTACCTCAAAACCTGTTAGAAGGCTGTCACAGGCTTCAATCAGTCCGCTCTTGGCAGACTGAACATTCTTGATCACCGCACTCATAATAGTGCGGTGCTCTTCGTCGATGGAAGCGCCGCGAAGTGCTCCCAGTAGGTTGTCCGGTGCCTCTGGATAGACAGAGGTCACCGGCACGGGCGGCTTGCCCCTCTTGGCAGGGGGCCGCCTGCTGGAGTCCGGAACCACTGGAGGTTCCGGCGCGGTGTTCGGCTAAGGGCCAAACTTGGAGCCCTTGGGAGTCTTGCTCCCTTTGCGCCTGGAGTCCGGAAGGTCACCTTGAGGCGCCTCCAGGACTACCTCCCCTTGGTTCGGTGCCCCTTGAGACCGTACCTCGACATTATCCATAGGGCGAGGAGAGGAGGCGGTTGGAAGTGATTCACTATTCATATCCGACGAGTCCAAGGAACCGTCCGACGAGGATACGTCGATATGGGCTCGGGCGGACTGCATAATCATATTCGACGTTAGGAGAAGCAGTGCAACAAAAGTATGCTATGAGTTACTCTGGTATCCGAATACTTACAACTTTGCCAGGGACTTGGCCCTGAGTAACCACTCGTCTTCACTGTCGGCGGCGGTGGTGGAACAGTCCAGAAGGAGAGTCCTTCCCTTCTTGGACCCTTCGGCCTCCCCAGTTGGGGCGGCCTTCCTTTTCTTGTCTCCCCCGGCTGGAGGGGAGAATCTTCATCTTCCTCCTCCTCATTTTCATGGGAGGAGTGCATCTCGGAGTTATCGGACGATGAGTGCGATACCACCTGGCACCGGGAACTCTTTCGGGTTCCCATGGCCTTCTTCTTGATCTTATTCTCCGGCACCTCATAAGGAGCCGGGGTCCGCATCTCCGTCAAGAGAGCGTCTGCAAGGTCTTCGGGCAGAGGGGCCGGGCAGTCAACCTGCTCCAATGTCTCCACCCAGTCCTGTCAAAGGCATGGGAGCTCAGATCCCGCACATGGTTAAACTATGGAAAATAAATACCCTACGAGATGTACAGAACTTACCGGATTCGCGGACGCGACGTGCTTAGCCCGTGGTCCTCGGTAAGGGGAGGGGGGACCTCGGCGCCCTTGAACAGCACCTTCTAGACGTCCTTATGCATCATGTCGAAGAACTCGCGTAGAGTCTGGTGCTGGGCCGGGTCGAACTCCCATAAGTTGAAAGCCCGTTGTTGACACGGGAGGATCCAACGGAAGAGCATGACCTGGACTATGTTGACAAGCTTGAGTTTCTTGCCTATCATGTTCCCGATACACTTATGGAGTCCGTCCAGCTCCACCAATGAGCCCCAGGACAGGCCCTTCTCCTTCCAGGAAGTAAGCCGAGTGGGGATTCCAAATCGAAACTCGGGGGCCGCCACCCAGTTGGTGTCATGCGGCTCGGTGATGTAGAACCACCCCAATTGCCACCCCTTTATGGTCTCCACGTAGGAGCCCTCAAGCCATGTAACGTTGGGCATTTTGCCCACCATGGCTCCGCCGCATTCCGCTTGTTGGCCGCCTACTACCTTCGGTTTGACATTGAAGGTCTTCAGCCATAGGCCGAAGTGGGACCGGACACGGAGGAAAGCCTCGCACATGACAATGAACGCCGAGATGTTGAGGATGAAGTTCGGGGCCAGATCATGGAAGTCCAGCCCATAATAGAACATAAGGCCGCGGACGAATGGATGGAGGGGAAACCCCAGTCCGCGGACGAAGTGGGTGAGGAAAACCACCCTTTTGTAAGGTTCCGGGGTAGGGACGATCTGCCCCGCGGCTGGCAGCCGGTGCGTAATATCCGCGGGTAAGTATCCGGCCCCGCGCAGCTTTTTGATGTCTCCCTCCGTAACAGAGGAGACCATCCACTTGCCTCCCGCTCCGGACATGTTTGGAGAGGGTTGAGGAGAAGGATGTGGACTTGGGCGCTGGAGCTCGAGTGCGCGAGAATGGATGAGCAAGAAGGAAGAAGGCGTGGGTAGGAAAAGGTAAACCCTTATCCCTTTATAAGGGCGGACTAAACTATGCACCCCCACCAGCCTGGTAAAACTCGCTTATCCCCCAAGCGCCGTAATTGATGGCACGGTTGGGTTACCCACGTCCGTATTGATGGGAATCCCGTAATAAGGGAACATGATCTCTGCTTCAACAAGACGTGCCAAGGAAACCGCCTCGCGGAACACGCTGATGTTGGTTGTGAAAAACGATTCGAATGGTTACGTGGCTGTGGTGTGATGTCACACTACGGAATGCATCGGTAGATTAGATTTGTGAAAATATTATTCTCTCTACGGTTGTATGTGGAACTTGTTTTGCAGAGCCGGACATGATCCTCGTGTTCAAAATCTTCTATGAAGTATTCGGAGGAGGAACCCGTCTTGGAATGCCGAAGACAATCTGCGCACCGGACTCATCGTCATTGAAGCCTGGTTCAGGGGCTACTGAGGGAGTCCTGGATTAGGGGGTATCCGGATAGCCGGATTATATCCTTTGGCCGGACTGTTGGACTATGAAGATACAAGATTGAAGACTTCGTCCCGTGTCCGGATGGGACTCTCCTTGGCGTGGAAGGCAAGCTTGGCAATACAGATATGTAGATCTCCTTCCTTGTAACCGACTCTGTGTAACCCTAGCCCCCTCTGGTGTCTATATAAACCAGAGGGTTTAGTCCATAGGACCGACAACAACAATCGTACCATAGGCTAGCTTCTAGGGTTTAGCCTCTTCGATCTCGTGGTAGATCAACTCTTGTAAAACTCATATCATCAAGATCAATCAAGCAGGAGTAGGGTTTTACCTCCATCGAGAGGGCCCGAACCTGGGTAAAAACATCGTGTCCCCTGTCTCCTATTACCATCCGCCTAGACGCACAGTTCGGGACCCCCTACCCGAGATCCACCGGTTTTGACACCGACACTCCCCCTGGGACTCTTGTTAGTTGGAGGCACTCGTTGTTTCGAGCAAGCCATGGATTGATGCTTGTTGGTGGAGGGGAGTATAAAATTTACCATTCTGTTTGGGAACCGCCTATAATGTGTGTAGCATGCAAGATATCTCCATCTCTTGGTTGTCATGTTGACAATGAAAGTATATCGCTCAAAATATTATTCATCTCTATTTTAAAACCGAGCTCTGTCACCTCTACAAATCCCTGCTTTCCTCTGCGAAGGGCCTATCTATTTACTTTCATGTTGAGTCATCATCCTCTTATTAAAAAGCACCAGTTGGAGAGCACCACTGTCATTTGCATTCATTACTGTTAGTTTACATTGAGTATGACTTGACTGGATCTCTTTTACCATGAATTACATTGTCTAGTCAGTCCTTGATCTTTAAAGGTGCTCTGCATTTATGTTTTGTGGTCTCAGAAAGGGCTAGCGAGATACCATCTTGTTATATCATATTATGATTGTTTTGAGAAAGTGTTGTCATCCGAGATTTATTATTATTGCTCGCTAGTTGACTATGCCATTGATATGAGTAAACATGAGACCTACGTGTTATTGTGAATATGGTTAGTTTATAATCTTTGATGAAAACTTGAATGCTAGCTTTACATATTTACAACAACAAGAGCAAATAGAGTTTGTAAATGTTTTTCTTTATCACTTTCAGTTTGTCAACTGAATTGCTTGCGGACAAGCAAAGGTTTAAGCTTGGGGGACTTGACATGTCTCAGTCGTATCTACTTTTCCAAACACTTTTGCCCTTGTTTTGGACTCTAACTTGCATGATTTGAATGGAACTAACCCGGAATGACGCTGTTTTCAGCAGAATTGCCATGGTGTTATTTATGTGCAGAAACAAAAGTTCTTGGAATGACTTGAAACTCCACAAAGCGTATTTTTGGAAATAATAAAAATATTGGCAAAATATAAATGCCAGGGGGACCACACCCTAGCCACGAGGGTGGGGGCGCGCCTGCCCCCTGGGCGCGCCCCCTACCTCGTGAGCCCCCTGGAGCTCCTCCGACCTCAACTGCAACTCTATATATTCACTTTCGGGGAGAAAAAAATTCAAGGTGAAGGATTCACCATGTTTTACGATACGGAGCCGCCGCCAAGCCCTAAAACCTCTCGGGATGGCTGATATGGAGTCCGTTCGGGGCTCCAGAGAGGGGAATCCGTTGCCGTCGTCTTCATCAACCATCCTACATCACCAATTTCATGATGCTCACCGCCGTGCGTGAGTAATTCCATCGTAGCCTTGCTGGACGGTGATGGGTTGGATGAGATTTATCATGTAATCGAGTTAGTTTTGTTAGGGTTTGATCCCTAGTATCCACTATGTTCTAAGATTGATGTTGCTATGACTTTGCTATGCTTAATGCTTTTCACTAGGGCCCGAGTGCCATGATTTCAGATCTGAACCTATTATGTTTTCATGAATATATGTGAGTTCTTGATCCTATCTTGCAAGTCTATAGTCACCTACTATGTGTTATGATCCGGCAACCCCGAAGTGACAATAATCGGGACCACTCCCGGTGATGACCGTACTTTGAGGAGTTCATGTATTCACTATGTGTTAATGCTTTGGTCCAGTACTCTATCAAAAGGAGGCCTTAATATCCCTTAGTTTCCGCTAGGACCCCGCTGCCACGGGAGGGTAGGACAAAAGATGTCATGCAAGTTCTTTTCCATAAGCACGTATGACTATATTCGGAATACATGCCTACAATACATTGATGAATTGGAGCTAGTTCTGTGTTACCCTAGTTTATGATTGTTACATGATGAACCGCATCCGGCATAATTCTCTATCACCGATGCATTGCCTACGAGCTTTCCATATATTGTTTTTTTCTCGCTTATTTACTTCTCCATTGCTATTGTTACAATCACTACAAAATACCAAAAACATTACTTTTGTTATCATTACCTTTTGCTACCGTTACCACTACTATCATATTACTTTGCTACTAAATACTTTGCTACAGATATTAAGTTTCCAGGTGTGGTTGAATTGAAAACTCAGCTGCTAATACTTGACAATATTCTTTGGCTCCCCTTGTGTCGAATCAATAAATTTTGGTTGAATACTCTACCCTCGAAAACTGTTGTGATCCCCTATACTTGTGGGTTATCAGGTAACGCAGTAATTTCAAAAAAATTCCTACGCACACGCAAGATCCATCTAGGTGATGCATAGCAACGAGAGGGGAGAGTGTTGTCCATGTACCCTCGTAGACCGTAAGCAGAAGCGTTATAACAACGTGGTTGATGTACTCGTACGTCTTCACGATCCGACCGATCCTAGCACCGAAGGTACGACACTTCTGCGATCTGCACACATTCAGTTCGGTGACGTCCCATGAACTCTAGATCCAGCTGAGGTCGAGGGAGAGTTTCGTCAGCACGATGGCGTGATGACGGTGATGATGAAGTTACCGACGCAGGGCTTCGCCTAAGCTCTACAAAGATATGACCGAGGTGGAAATCTGTGGAGGGGGCACCGCACACGGCTAAACAATCAACTGTCTATGGGGTGCCCCCTCCCCCGTATATAAAGGAGTGGAGGAGGGGAGGGCCGGTCCTCTCATGGCGCGCCCAAGGGGGGAGTCCTACTCTCGGTGGGAGTAAGATTCCCCCTTCCCTAGTTGGAGTAGGAGAGGAAGGAAGGGGGAGAGAGAGGGAAGGAAAGGGGAGGCACCCAATTCGGGTTGGGCTTGGGGGCGGGGGCGCCCTCCACCTTGGCCGCCTCCTCCTCTCTCCCACTAAGGCCCAATAAGGCCCATTGACTCCCCGGGGGTTTCCGGTAACCCCCCGGTAATCCGGTAAATGCCCAAACTCATCCGGAACCATTCTGATGTCCAAACATAGCCTTCCAATATATCGATCATTATGTCTCGACCATTTTAAAACTCCTCGTCATGTCCGTGATCACATCCGAGACTCCGAACTACCTTCGGTACATCAATACACATAAACTCATAATACTGATCGTCATCGAACGTTAAGCGTGCAGACCCTACAGGCTCGAGAACTATATAGACATGGCCGAGACTCATCTCTGGTCAATAACCAATAAAGGAACCTGGATGCTCATATTGGTTCCTACATATTCTATGAAGATCTTTATTGGTCAAACCGCATAACAACATACGTTTTTCCCTTTCTCATCGTTATGTTACTTGCCCAAGATTCGATCGTCGGTATCTCAATACCTAGTTCAATCTCGTTACTGGCAAGTCTCTTTACTCGTTCCGTAATGGAACATCTCGTAACAAACTCATTAGTCACATTGCTTGCAAGGCTTATAGTGATGTGCATTACCGAGAGGGCCCAGAGATACCTTTCCGATACACGGAGTGACGAATCCTAATCTCGATCTATGCGAACTCAACAAACACCATTGAAGACACCTGTAGAGCATCTTTATAGTCACCCAGTTACGTTGTAATGTTTGATAGCACACTAAGTGTTCCTCCAGTATTCGGGAGTTGCATAATCTCATAGTCATAGGAACATGTATAAGTTATGAACAAAGCAATAACAACAAACTAAACGATCATCGTGCTAAGCTAACGGATGGGTCAAGTCAATCACATCATTCTCTAAAGATGTGATCCCATTAATCAAATGACAACTCATGTCAATGGTTAGGAAAGTTAACCATCTTTGATTAACGAGCTAGTCAAGTGGAGGCATACTAGTGACACTCAGTTTGTCTATCTATTCACACATGTACTAAGTTTCCGGTTAATACAATTCTATCATGAATAATAAACATTTATCATGACATAAGGAAATATAAATAACAACTTTATTATTGCCTCTAGGGCATATTTCCTCCAGTCTCCCACTTGCACTAGAGTCAATAATCTAGATTACGAAGTAATGATTCTAACACCCATGGAGTCTTGGTGCTGATCTTGTTTTGCTCGTGAGAGAGGCTTAGTCAATGGGTTTGCAACATTCAGATTCGTATGTATATCTTGCAAATCTCTATGTCTCCCTCCTTGACTTGATCGCGGATGGAATTGGAGCGTCTCTTGATGTGCTTGGTTCTCTTGTGAAATCTGGATTCCTTTGCCAAGGAAATTGCACCAGTATTGTCACAAAAGATTTTCATTGGACCCGATGCACTAGGTATGACACCTATATCGGATATGAACTCCTTCATCCAGACTCCTTCATTTGCTGCTTCTGAAGCAGCTACGTACTCCGCTTGACACGTAGATCCCGCCATGATGCTTTTCTTGGAACTGCACCAATTGACAGCTCCATCATTCAATAAAAATACGTATTTGGTTTGTGACTTAGAGTCATCCGGATCAGTGTCAAAGCTTGCATCGATGTAACCGTTATGACAATCTCTTTGTCACCTCCATAAACGAGAAACATATCCTTAGCCCTTTTCAGGTATTTCAGGATATTCTTGACCGCTGTCCAGTGATCCGCTCCTGGATTAGTTTGGTACCTCCCTGCTAAACTAATAGCAAGTCACACATCAGGTCTGGTACACAACATTGCATACATGATAGAACCTATGGCTGAAGCATAGGGAATGACTTTCATTTTTCTCTCTATCTTATACAGTGGTCGGACATTGAATATGACTCAACTTCACACCTTGTAACACTGGCAAGAACCCTTTCTTTGCTTGATCCATTTTGAACTTCTTCAAAACTTTATCAAGGTATGTGCTTTGTGAAAGTCCAATTAAGTGTCTTGATCTATCTCTAGATCTTGATGCCCAATATAGAAGTAGCTTCACCAAGGTCTTTCATTGAAAAATTCTTATTCAAGTATCCTTTTATGCTATTCAGAAATTCAGTATGATTTCCGATCAACAATATGTCATCTACATATAACATCAGAAGTGCTACAGAGCTCCCACTCACTTTCTTGTAAATATAGGCTTCTCCAAAAGTCGGTATAAAACCATATGCTTTGATCACACTATCAAAACGTATATTCCAATTCCGAGAGGCTTGCACCAGCCCATAAATGGATCGCTGGAGCTTGCACACTTTGTTAGCACCTTTTGGAATGACAAAACCTTCTGGTTGCATCATACATAAGTCTTCTTTAAGATATCCATTAAGGAATGCAGTTTTGACATCCATTTGCCAAATTTCATAATCATAAAACACGGCAATTGCTAACATGATTCGGACGGACTTAAGCATCGCTACGGGTGAGAAGATCTCATGATACGTCTCCAACGTATCTATAATTTTTGATTGCTCCGTGCTATATTATCTACTGTTTTGGATGTTTATGGGCTTTATTATAAACTTTTATATCATTTTTGGGACTAACATATTAACCCAGAGCCCAATGCTAGTTTCTATTTTAACCTTGTTTTAGGGTTTCGAAGAAAAGGAAAATCAAACGGAGTCCAATTGACCTGAAACTTCACGGAACTCATTTTTGGAAGGAAAGAAGCCCAGAAGACTTGAAGTGCACGTAAGGGAAGCTTCGAGGAGGCCACGAGGTAGGGGGGCGCGCTCTCCACCCTCGTGGCCCCCCCGACGTACTTCTTCCACCTATATATCTCCATACACCCTAAAAACATCGAGGAGCACAATAGATCGGGAGTTCCGCCGCCAGAAGCCTCCGTGGCCACCGAAAACCAATCTAGACCCGTTCCGGTACCCTGCCGGAGGGGGAAATCCCTCTCCGGTGTCCATCTTCATCATCCCGGTGCTCTCCATGACGAGGAGGGAGTAGTTCTCCCTCGGGGCTGAGGGTATGTACCAGTGGGTTCCACAAGTTTGCGTTAGTTACAGATTACTACAGACTGTTCTGTTTTTGACAGATTCTGTTTTTTGTGTGTGCTTATTTTAATGAATCTATGGCTAGTAAAAGAGTTTATAAACCATAGAGAAGTTGGAATACAGTAGGTTTAACACCAATATAAATAAATAATGATTTAATTACAGTACCTTGAAGTGGTGTTTTTTTCTTTCGCTAACGGAGCTCACGAGTTTTCTACTTTAAGTTTTGTGTTGTGAAGTTTTCAAGTTTTGGGTAAAGATTCGATGGACTATGGAATAAGTAGTGGCAAGAGCCTAAGCTTGGGGATGCCAAAGGCACCCCAAGGTAATATTCAAGGACAACCAAAAGCCTAAGCTTGGGGATGCCCCGGAAGGCATCCCGTCTTTCGTCTTCGTTCATCGGTAACTTTACTTGGAGCTATATTTTTATTCGCCACATGATATGTGTTTTGCTTGGAGCGTCATTTTAATTCATTTTGTTTTGCTTGATGTTTGAATAAAATACAAAGATCTGAAATTATTAAATGTTAGAGAGTCTTCACATAGTTGCATAATTATTCGACTACTCATTGATCTTCACTTATATCTTTTGGAGTAGTTTGTCATTTGCTCTAGAGCTTCACTTATATCCTTTAGAGCATGGTGGTGGTTTTATTTTGTAGAAATAGATGAACTCTCATGCTTCACTTATATTATTTTGAGAGTCCTAAATAGCATGGTAATTTTCTTAAAATCCTAATATGCTAGGTATTCAAGATTAAAAACTTTCTTATGAGTGTGTTGAATACTAAGAGAAGTTTGATGTTTCATGATTGTTTTGGGATATGGAGGTAATAATATCAAAGTCGTGCTAGTTGAGTAGTTGTGAATTTGAGAAGTGCTTGTGTTGAAGTTTGCAAGTCCCATAGCATGCACGTATGGTAAACATTATGTAACAAATTTGAAACATGAGGTGTTATTTGATTGTCTTCCTTATGAGTGGCGGTCGGGGACGAGCGATGGTCTTTTCCTACCAATCTATCCCCCTAGGAGCATGCGCGTAGTGCCGAGGTTTTTGATGACTTGTAGATTTTTTCAATAAGTATGTGAGTTCTTTATGACTAATGTTGAGTCCATGGATTATACGCACTCTCACCCTTCCATCCTTGCTAGCCTCTTCGGTACCGTGCATTGCCCTTTCTCACATTGAGAGTTGGTGCAAACTTCGCCGGTGCATCCAAACCCCGTGATATGATACGCTCTATCACACATAAACCTCCTTATATCTTCCTCAAAACAGCCACCATACCTACCTATTATGGCATTTCCATAGCCATTCCGAGATATATTGCCATGCAACTTTCCACCGTTCCGTTTATTATGAGACACATCATCATTGTCATATTGCTTTGCATGATCATGTAGTTGACATCGTATTTGTGGCAAAGACACCTCCCATAATTCTTTCATACATGTCACTCATGCATCATCTCAATCCCGGTACACCGCCGGAGGCATTCATATAGAGTCATATCTTGTTCTAGTATCGAGTTGTAATCATTGAGTTGTAAATAAATAGAAGTGTGATGATCATCATTTTCTAGAGCATTTTCCCAATTGAGGAATAAAAAAGGGGGAAAAAGAGGAGGCCCAAAAAAAGGAGAAAGGCCATAAAAAAAGATAAGGCCCAAAACATGAAAAATATGAAAATGAGAGAAAATGAGAGAAGGGACAATGCTACTATCCTTTGCCACACTAGTGCTTCAAAGTACTACCATGATCTTCATGATAGAGAGTCTCTTGTTTTGTCACTTTCATATACTAGTGGGAAGTTTTCATTATAGAACTTGGATTGTATATTCGAACAATGGGCCTCCTCAAGTGCCCTAGGTCTTCGTGAGCAAGCAAGTTGGATGCACACCCACTTAGTTTCTTTTGTTGAGCTTTCATACATTTATAGCTCTAGTGCATCCGTTGCATGGCAATCCCTACTCCTTGCATCGACATCAATTGATGGGCATCTCCATAGCCCATTGATTAGCCTCGTTGATGTGAGACTTTCTCCTTTTTTGTCTTCTCCACATAACCCCCATCATCATATTCTATTCCACCCATAGTGCTATGTCCATGGCTCGCGCTCATATATTGCGTGAAAGTTTATAGGTTTGAGATTACTAAAGTATGAAACAATTGCTTGGTTTGTCATCGGGGTTGTGCATGATGAGAGCATTCTTGTGTGACGAAAATGGAGCATGACTAAACTATATGATTTTGTAGGGATGAACTTTCTTTGGCCATGTTATTTTGAGAAGACATAATTGCTTAGTTAGTATGCTTGAAGTATTATTGTTTCTATGTCAATATGAACTTTTATCTTGAATCTTATGGATCTGAATATTCATGCCACAATTAAGAAGAATTACATTAAAATTATGCCAAGTAGCACTCCGCATCAAAAATTCTGTTTTTATCATTTACCTACTCGAGGACGAGCAGGAATTAAGCTTGGGGATGCTGATACCTCTCCAACGTATCTATAATTTTTGATTGCTCCATGCTATATTATCTACTGTTTTGGATGTTTATGGGCTTTATTATACACTTTTATATCATTTTTGGGACTAACCTATTAACCCAGAGCCTAGTACTAGTTTCTGTTTTTACCTTGTTTTAGGGTTTCGAAGAAAAGGAAAATCAAATGGAGTCCAATTGACATGAAACTTCATGGAACTCATTTTTGGAAGGAAAGAAGCCCAGAAGACTTGAAGTGCACGTAAGGGAAGCTTCAAGGAGGCCACGAGGTAGGGGGCGCGCCCTCCACCCTCGTGGGCCCCTCGTGGCCCCCCTGACGTACTTCTTCCGCCTATATATCTCATATACCCTAAAAACATCGAGGAGCACAATAGATCGGGAGTTCCGCCGCTAGAAGCCTCCGTAGCCACCGAAAACCAATCTAGACCCGTTCCGGCACCCTACCGGAGGGGGAAATCCCTCTCCGGTGGCCATCTTCATCATCCCGGTGCTCTCCATGACGAGGAGGGAGTAGTTCTCCCTCGGGGCTGAGGGTATGTACCAGTAGCTATGTGTTTGATCTCTCTCTCCCGTGTTCTTGAGGTGAAACGATCTTGATGTATCGCGAGCTTTGCTATTATAGTTGGATCTTATGTTTCTCCTCCCCCTCTACTCTCTTGTAATGAATTGAGTTTCCCCTTTGAAGTTATCTTCTCGGATTGAGTCTTTGAAGATTTGAGAACACTTGATGTATGTCTTTCCGTGCGTATCTGTGGTGACAATGGGATACCATGTGATTCACTTGATGTATGTTATGGTGATCAACTTGTGGGTTCCGCCCATGAACCTATGCATAGGAGTTGGCACACGTTTTCGTCGTGATTCTCCGGTAGAAACTTTGGGGCACTCTTTGAGGTCCTATGTGTTGGTTGAATATATAGATGAATCTGAGATTATGTGACGCATATCGTATAATCATACCCACATATACTTGAGGTGACATTGGAGTATCTAGGTGACATTAGGGTTTTGGTTGATCTGTGTCTTAAGGTGTTATTATAGTACGAACTCTAGGGTTGTTTGTGACACTTATAGGAATAGCCCAACGGATTGATTGGAAATCATAACTTTGAGGTGGTTTCGTACCCTACCATAACCTCTTCGCTCGTTCTCCGCTATTAGTGACTTTGGAGTGACTCTTTGTTGCATGTTGAGGGATAGTTATGTGATCCAATTATGTTAGTATTGTTGAGGGAACTTGCACTAGCGAAAGTATGAACCCTAGGCCTTGTTTCAACGCATTGCAATACCGTTTGTGCTCACTTTTATCATTAGTTACCTTGCTGTTTTTATATTTTCAGATTACAAAAACCTTTATCTACTATCCATATACCACTTGTATCACCATCTCTTCGCCGAACTAGTGCACCTATACAATGTACCATTGTATTGGGTGTGTTGGGGACACAAGAGACTCTTTGTTATTTGGTTGCAGGGTTGCTTGAGAGAGACCATCTTCATCCTACGCCTCCTACGGATTGATAAACCTTAGGTCATCCACTTGAGGGAAATTTGCTACTGTCCTACAAACCTCTGCACTTGGAGGCCCAACAACGTCTACAAGAAGAAGGTTGTGTAGTAGACATCATCTCATCGTAGTAAACTCCTTGAACTTGTCGAAAACCTTTCGCAATAAGTCGAGCTTTGTAGATAGTAATATTACCGTCAGCGTCAGTCTTCTTCTTGAAGATCCATTTATTCTCTATGGCTCGCTGATCATCGGCCAAGTCAACCAAAGTCCACACTTTGTTCTCATACATGGATCCCATCTCACATTCCATGGCCTCAAGCCATTTTGCAGAATCTGGGCTCATCATCGCTTCCTCATAGTTCGTAGGTTCATCATGGTCAAGTAACATGACCTCCAGAACAAGATTACTGTACTACTCTGGTGCGGATCTTACTCTGGTTGACCTACGAGGTGTGGTAGTAACTTGATCAGAAGTTTCATGATCATCATCATTAGCTTCCTCACTTACTAGTGTAGGAATCACTACAACTGATTTCTGTGATGAACTACTTTCCAATAAGGGAGCAGGTACAATTACCTCATCAAGTTCTACTTTCCTCCCACTCACTTCTTTCGAGAGAAACTCCTTCTCTAGAAAGGATCCATCCTTAGCAACGAATATCTTGCCTTCGGATCTGTGATAGAAGGTGTACCCAATAGTCTCCTTTGGGTATCCTATGAAGACACATTTCTCCTATTTGGGTTCGAGCTTATCAGGTTGAAACTTTTTCACATAAGCATCGAAGCCCCAAACTTTAAGAAACAACAACTTGGGTTTCTTGCCAAACCATAGTTCATAAGGTGTCGTCTCAACGGATTTCGACGGTGCCATATTTAATGTGAATGCAGCCGTCTCTAAAGCATAACCCCAAAATAATAGTGGTAAATCAGTAAGAGACATCATAGATCCCAGCATATCTAATTAAGTGCGGTTACGATGTTCGGACACACCATTACACCGTGGTGTTCCAGGTGGCGTGAGTTGCGAAACTATTGCGCATTGTTTCAAATGAAGACCAAACTCATAACTCAAATATTCACCTCCACGATCATATCATAGAAACTTAATTTTCTTGTTACGATGATTTTCCACTTCACTCTGAAATTCTTTGAACTTTTCAAATGTTTCAGACTTATGTTTCATCAAGTAGATATACCCATATCTGCTCAAATCATCAGTGAAGGTCAAAAAATAATGATACCTGCCACGAGCATCAACACTCATCGGACCGCATACATCAGTATGTATTATTTCCAATAAGTCTGTTGCTCGTTTCATTGTTCCGGAGAACGGAGTCTTAGTCATCTTGCCCATGAGGCATGATTCGCAAGCATCAAGTGATTCCAAAAGTCCATCTGCATGGAGTTTCTTCATGCGCTTTACACCATTATGACCTAAACGGCAGTGCCACAAATAAGTTGCACTATCGTTATTAAACTTATATCTTTTGGCTTCAATACTATGAATATGTGTATCACTACTATCAAGATTTAGTAAAAATAGACCACTCATCAAGGGTGCATGACCATAAAAGATATTACTCATATAAATAGAACAACCATCATTCTCTGATTTAAATGAATAACCATCTCGCATCATACAAGATCTAGATATAATGTTCATGCTTAACGCTGGCACCAAATAATTATTATTCAGGTCTAATACTAATCCCGAAGGTAGATGTAGAGGGAGCGTGCCGACGGAGATCACATCGACTTTGGAACCATTTCCCACGCGCATCGTCACCTCATCCTTAGCCAATCTTCGCTTAATGCGTAGCCCCTGTTTCGCGTTGCAAATATTATGAACAGAACCAGTATCAAATACCCAGGCACTACTGCGAGCATTAGTAAGGTACACATCAATAACATGTATATCAAATATACCTTTCCCTTTGCCATCCTTCTTATCCGCCAAATACTTGGCGCAGTTCCGCTTCTAGTGACCAGTCCCTTTGCAGTAGAAGCACTCAGTCTCAGGCTTATATTAGGTCTGGACTTGGGCTTCTTCACTTGAGCAGCAAATTTCTTGCTATTCTTCTTGAAGCTCCCCTTCTTCCCTTTGCCCTTCTTCTTGTAACTGGTGGTCTTGTTGACCATCTACACTTGATGCTCCTTCTTGATTTCTACCTCCGCAGCCTTTAGCATTGCGAAGTGCTCGGGAATTGTCTTATCCATCCCTTGCATATTATAGTTCACCATGAAGCTCTTGTAGCTTGGTGGCAGTGATTGAAGAACTCTGTCAATGACACTATCATCAGGAAGATTAACTCCCAGCTAAGTCAAGTGGTTGTGGTACCCAGACATTCTGAGTATATGTTCACTGACAAAACTATTCTCCTCCACTTTGCAGCTATAGAACTTATTGGAGACTTCATATCTCTCAGTCCGGGCATTTGCTTGAAATATTATCTTCAACTCCTGGAACATCTCATATGCTCCATGACGTTCAAAACGTCGTTGAAGTCCCGGTTCTAAGCCATAAAGCATGGCACACTGAACTATCGAGTAGTCATCTGCTTTGCTCTGCCAGACGTTCTTAACATTGTCAGCAGCATCTCCAGCAGGCTTGTCTCCCATCGGTGCTTCCAGGACGTAATTCTTCTGTGCAGCAATGAGGATAATCCTCAAGTTACGGACCTAGTCTGTGTAGTTTCTACCATCATCTTTCAACTTAGCTTTCTCTAGGAACGCATTAAAATTCAACGGAACAACAGCACGGGCCATCTATCTACAACAACATAGACACGCAAAATACTATCAGGTACTAAGTTCATGATAAATTAAAGTTCAATTAATCATATTACTTAAGAACTCCCACTTAGATAGACATCCCTCTAATCATCTAAGTGATCACGTGATCCATATCAACTAAACCATGTCCGATCATCACGTGAGATGGAGTAGTTTTCAATGGTGAACATCACTATGTTGATCATATCTACTATATGATTCACGCTCGACCTTTTGGTCTTAGTGTTCCGAGGCCATACCTGCATGTGCTAGGCTCGTCAAGTTTAACCCAAGTACTCTGCGTGTGCAAAACTGGCTTGCACCCGTTGTATGTGAACATAGATCTTATCACACCGATCAACACATGGTGTCTCGGCACGACGAACTGTAGCAATGGTGCATACTCAGGGAGAACACTTGTACCTTGAAATTTATTGAGAGATCATATTATAATGCTACCGCCGAACTAAGAAAAATAAGACGCATAAAGGATAAACATCAGATGCAATCAAATATAAGTGTTATGATATGGCCATCATCATCTTGTGCCTTTGATCTCCATCTCCAAAGCACCGTCATGATCACCATCGTCACCGGCTTGAAACCTTGATCTCCACTAAAGCATCATTGTCGTCTTGCCAACTTTTGCTTCTATGACTATCGCTACCGCTTAGTGATAAAGTAAAGCAATTACATGGCGATTGCATTTCATACAATAAAGCGACAACCATATGGCTCCTGCCAGTTACCGATAACTGTGTTACAAAACATGATAAATCTTCCGCTTATGGTCTACGAGGGTACGTGGACAACACTCTCCCATCTCGTTGCTATGCATCACCTAGATGGATCTTGCGTGTGCGTAGGAATTTTTTTTTGAAATTACTGCGTTACCCAACAGTGGCATCCGAGCCAGGTCTATGCGTAGATGTTATATGCATGAGTAGAACACGAAGGAGTTGTGTGCGTGAGTATATACATATTGCTTGCCATCACAAGTTGATTCTTGATTCAGCGGTATTGTTGGATGAAGCGGCTCAGACTGACATTACGCATACGCTTACGTGAGACTGGTTCTACCGACATGCTTCGCACATAGGTGGCTAGTGGGGGTCTATTTCTCCAACTTTAGTTGAATCGGTTTGAATGAATAGGGTTCTTTCTGAACATCAAAAAGCAATCACTATACTACGTTGTGGTTTTTGATGCGTTGGTAAGAACGGTTGTTGCTAGAAGCCCATAGCAGCCACGTAAAACTTGCAACAACAAAGTAGAGGACGTCTAATTTGTTTTTGCAGGGCATGTTGTGATGTGATATGGTCAAGACGTGATTATATAAATTGTTGTATGAGACGATGCCAACGTGGTTTATGTAGTCGTACGTCTTTAAGAGCTGACCGATCCTACCACCGAAGGTACAACACCTCCGCGATGTGCACACATTCAGCTCAGTGACGTCCCACGAACTCTAGATCCAGTTGAGGTCGAGGGAGAGTCTCGTCAGCACGATGGTGTGATGACGGTTATGATGAATTTACCGACATAGGGCTTCGCCTAAGCTCTACAACGATATGACCGAGGTGGAAATCTGTGGAGGGGCGCCGCACACGGCTAAACAATCAACTTGTGTGTCTATGGGGTGCCCCCTCCCCCGTATACAAAGGAGTGGAGGAGGGGAGGGCCGACCCTCTCATGGCGCACCCAAGGGGGAGTCCTACTCCCGATGGGAGTAGGATTCCCTTCCATAGTTGGAGTAGGAGAGGAAGGAAGGGGGAGAGAGAGGGAAGGAAAGGGGGGGGGCTATGACAGCCTAGGTTTTTCCCTTTCTTATTTGCTTGATTTTTCATTTTGAATTTTTTTGAAACTTGGAGTTTTTGAATCTTTTCATATGGACTTAAACACTTGGGCATCCTTGGCTTTCACCCAAGTGCTTCGCTTCCCTCCTAAATCATCATTTCACTTCTGACCCACCCAAAAATAATCTTTGGAATATTTTTCTTAAATGAAAAATATTCATTTTCTTTCAAAAACCCTAAGCCAGATCTGTTTGCTTCAAAGCAACCCCAATTTTTATGGCTGAGAAAAATCTGAGATAATTCACAAATATTCTGTGCACCCTAGTGCACCTTCCTGAGCAAAAATATTTCATCACTTTTTGGAATATTTTTGCTACAGAAAATCTTTTCTGTTCTGGACAGAAATAGTGGTTTCTACAGCAACTACCATTTTACTTGCTCCATTTGACCTGAACTTTCTTGTGCATCTTTACCTTAGTAACTTATAACTAGCCTCCAAAGCACAGCTTCAAACTCCCAGCCATTTGACCATAGTAACATCACAAAGTTACTTACCAGAAACTTACCTGGCTTGTAAAATCTTCTCTACTGCACCTGGATCCAAACCAAACCGTGGTAAACTTCAAAACCAGCATGAACAACATGCCAGGCATGATTTTTGGATGAAGGCTTGTCTGAGGAGAGAGTTCGCGCGGTGACCACGCGTGTCCACGATGCCAGGCATGCGTGTCGACGTGATCTAGGTGACGCCGAACGCTCTGTTCGCGCATGCTCGCTTCCCCCGCCTGCCCAACCATGCTAAATGTCCCCACCATCACCGTCTCGACGCCCTTAACTCCTCCCTGGCGCTCGCCGACGCCGGAGCTCGCCGCAGCGAGCACGGGCAAGGTCCAGCCAGCCCAATAGTGCGGAGCGCACTGTGCTCGTCGCCATCCTCTTGATCCTGTGGTCGTCTCCGCCCGCCCATAGTGGCCGCGTGACCTCCGTCGCCTTCTCCCCCTCTCACTGACACCACTCGTCGCCGGGCGCCGTGGACGGGTGTCCACCGGCGGAGCCCGAAGCACCCTCGCCGCTCGCCTATAAATAGAGCCCCCCAGCCTCCTCGAGCACCATCCAGCACTCACACACACCCCACGATCGAGTAGGAAGCCGGAGCCCGGCCGGGCAGGCCTCGGACCGCCGTCCCCGAGCTCGAGCTCACCCGCGATCCCCTCTGGACACCGCAGTAGCTCCAGCCGCTCCCAGGCCTGGGCGACCCCTCCAGGGCCTCCGCCTCTCTTCGGTGAGGCCGTCTCGCCCGCTTGGCGCCCCTGGAGTGGCCTCTGCTCGCCGTCTTCCTCAACTCCGACGACCTCCACGTTCTGTCTCTGCTTGCGAGGTTGATTCCGACGCCGTCCGACCGCCCCTAGCTACGCTACGGGTACGGGCAGGTGCGCCTCAACCCCCTCTTGCCATCCCTCCTTCTCGTTTGGGCCAAGGAGCCCTCGTCGCTGGCGAGAGCTCCGGCGAAGCCGCGGCCTTCTCTGTTTCCTTCTCCCCTTTCCCCCACCTGACTAGTGGGGCCCGCTAGTCAGCCACTCCGTACGCGCGTGAAGCGGTACGAGTGGTGGCGCCCCAGGCTTTATGCTTTCGACGTCACCCCCCAGTTTATTTCTTTTATTCAAATTCATTTTAATTTACAGAACACTTCAAACAGTTATAACTCTTCAACCATTAGTCCAAATGAATTGATTCTTTTTGCATTGTGTTCTTTGATTTGAAATCTAGCAGCTCACCAAAGATGAGATTTTTCTGAGCTGTTTAGAATTTCTGGTGATTTTCAGAAGTGTTCTTGACATTTCCTTTTTGTATTTAAAATTATTTTCAGAAGGTGAGGCTTGTCTTGAGGATCACCAAGAGGCTTGTGAACCTCATCTGCACTAAGGAAAGCCACATCAACATTTTCATGATGCCATTTCAATATTTGTTATTTTCTTACTTGAATGAAATGATTAATCCATGCAATTAAATAATTATTGAATTATTTATATTCTGTTAAATATTGGTTAGTTGTTATGCTTGATTTACAGAATGATTGAAACTTGTTTAGTGGATAAAGTAAGTTAAGATTTATTTGAGGTGATGTTAGAAATAATTTTGTTATGCATGTTAGCAATTATTTAAAGATATGTTTTTGCCTTCATAGATTGATAAAAATTTGTTAGAAAATGTTCTATTAAATACTTGTTTAATCATATTACATGTCTTACAGAATGTTTGAACCCAAGTTAGTGATAAAGAAATTAAGAGTTGTTGATAGTGAAATCTTTTTGTCAAGCATATGAGAAATTTATCAGAGTTACTTTCTTGCGTAAGAAATTAATAAAACTTGTTGCAAAATATTTTGGTTAAGTTGTGAGTCATTTTGAGCAAGTAGAGTAATTTGAGTTGTTGAGGTTTATGCTTGGTATGTATAGGGATGACCTCGGTCATTTTTATCATTTTATGATGCATGTGTTGTTTTGCATTTCATGGCATCCTATGACACCGGTCATTTTTAGTTTAAAGTTGAACCTAAATATAACTCAACTTGAATATACCATTGACTGGGTGATGGTGCCACTGAATCGAGTCTCTTTCCATTGCAACCACATTTGCCTTTGTGGGAAGGCCTTGATTCGGTCCATTGACACGGCCTCTAGTCAGTGCCTCCATCTAGGGAAGGTTATGTCGTGCTTACCTTGGCCCAGTACGCAGGCATAATCTTGTGTGCTCGTTAATGAGATTATGGTACCAAGTCCCCGAGTGGGAGTGTTTTGACCACGACGGTGGTCGGGGTGTCTTTGGTAGACACGGGGCCACCCAGGACCCGCCCGTTGGGGATTTGGGTCGGAGTGGCTGGGAGAGTGTTGTGGCAATGGAAGGGTTTTGTCAGAATGCCGTTGGTCCACCCGAATGGGAGTGCGAGGCCATGGGTTCCGTGGTGTGGGTACAGTGTGCTACCTCTGCAGAGTGTATAATCTATCGATAGCCGAGTCCACGGTCACGGACACCTCGTAGTAGGTCCCACCATGAGTCAACGTTTAATAAAAATTGCACACTAAGCTATGAACTTTGCATTGTTGATGGATGGCAGAAAGGCCATCGAGGCATTTGGGACCAAATGATGGTCGTGGTTGTGATAGTCGTAAGGATCACGAGTTGTTCTTGAGAAAGACCACTTTGGTGGTGTGTTTGTGATCCAGAGATGATCACGGTTGGTAAGCTGTCCCGAGGGACGTCCGAGCATGATCACAGGATGTTGACATATAGTGTTGCATTTTAATAATTGGTTAAATATCATGATATTGTTTGTCATTATGATTATGCTGGTTGTGAGCTTGCAAGTACATTCAATGTACTGACCTGGCGTGTTATGCTAGATTTCAGGAAAGTACCGTAGGAGCAGTGTCCGAGTCTAGATCGTGTCCACATTGGTGTCCCTGTGATATGGAGCTTCCGCCACGACGTTATTCCGCTGCCACATAGTTGTTCGGGTCGAGGCCCCTTTATGTTCACTAAATAATTTACATATAGTTCAGCCGCACCGAGTGTCCCGCTTGGCCTCAACAGCTGTTGTGATGTAAACTCTGTTCCGCTAGGATCAATAAAGCGGTTGTTTTTCTGTACCAAGATGTTATGTCTTGCCAGAAGACATGGTCTCTGGGCTGGCAATGCATGGTAAACCGGTAGCTCTGAGCCGGGGTGCCACAACGCTTGGTATCAGAGCCGCGCTGACTGTAGGCCACGCTAGACTACGTCGCGTTAACTGGATGCTAGATACGAGTTTAAGTTGAGTGCGAGTAGTAATTTGTGCTGATTGTTGCGTTGCATGCATTCGGTTTATATATATTTTTGCTAACCTGCTAATGGTTGTGGGTGTAGATGGCTCCAGTCCCGTATCCGTGCCAGTTGCAGCTGATGCCGTACACGTCAACGCACCTCCTTCGCAACGTGTGGCGTCGGTTGTACCCTCTCGGAGACGACCTAGTCTATCGCGTGTACCGGGAGCATCTAGCTGATTCAGTGTATGAGTATCACGCAGTGGTCACTCTGCGCACTAGTTCCAATTCCAGCTCTTACACTCGCACTTCTCGGAGCATTTATGTCTCCACCGCTTCTCAGGCTTTCTAGTTTGCTGCATTCGAGGTCCTTGTCGAGCTTCGCTACAACGAGGTACGAATGCAGAACCACCCAGGTTTCTACTACTACCCATCTCTACACGACAACGGTCGTGTCTATTTCCCTCTCATTGATCTAGAGTCTGATAGTGTTGCTAGCCACCTTGCTCGTTATGTCATTGCTAGCTATCTCATGATCCACGAGCTGGCTCGAGAGCTGACTCGTACTCGTACAGCTTTAGCCACTACTTTGGTCACTTCTTGATCTGCCACTACTCTGTCTTCACTGGGATTTACCCCTTATGTCCCAGTCAATTCTAGCTCCCCTATTTCGCCGGTTACTCCCTGAGTAGCACGGGCGTCTCGGCCGCGAACCCTCTCAGTACTCCTGCTGAGTGGGTCTCACTTCTCACTACCCCTGTAGCCCCGATGCTTCATCCTACCCCTGCCCCTGAGGGAGAGCCCTCGGGGCAGCGCCGTCGTGTTACCTTTAACCCGAAGGTTTCCGTTAACCACGTCAGTTCGGGATCCGAGACCGCTTCAGGGGAGGACGCCGCAGCACCAGCAGAGCTGTAGTATCTTTGATTATTCGTAGTTGTCTGGATGATGTATGGATGTAGTCGTACGAGTCATGATGTTTTGTTGCATGTATGAGAGTAGTGAACCAGTCATGTTGTTTACTTTTCATGTATGAGTCTATGTATAATTATGTTGAGACTTTATTCGCCGTATCTTTCGCTCTTCTGCTTTCTTCTAGGATTTGTCGCTAGCTTTTCTCCAATTTTATTTTTGCGTATTCTCATCTGGATTGTGTTGTCTTGGGAAAAATTCACAACAGGATAACGTGGGGAGGCAGAAGTAGCAACGTTCATGAGGGAACTCCTGCTCGTCGTTCCGCACGACAGGCAGGACATTCAACTGAGAAGTACGTTCAGCCACCACCTCCACCGCCTGATCCTCCTTCCACTGAGCAAATTTTGCGTATGTTTGAAGAGAAAAGGAACAATGATCTGATTGAAATATTGAGAAGTGTTCAAGCTATGGTTGGACAAAATGGAAATCAAAATGGTCATCACTCAAAGCTGTCAGATTTTCAGAGAATCAATCCACCCAGTTTTAGTCAGATTGTAGACGATTGGTTGCGCACAATGGAGAAAAAGCTTGAGATTGCCTGAACAGAAGGAAATGATAAAGTTCCATTTGCAACTCATTACCTTGAAGGCGCAGCTGCCATATGGTGGGAAAATACAGAGGCCATGTGGCCGATTGATGAGGAAATCACGTGGGAAAAATTTAAGGATAAGTTCTGTAAATATCATATCCCTACTAGAGTTATGAAGGCCAAGTAGTGTGAATTTATCACGCTCGTCCAAGGAAATCAGTCTGTGGCTGAATATCTGCAAAAATTCAATCATTTGGCCCATTACTCTCTGTATGACGTGGCCACCAAAGAAAGGAAGCTTGACAGATTTCTTGGAGGTTTAAATCTGCAACTTCGGTGTGCTCTCAGTATGTTTGATTTCACGGATTTCCAAACTCTAGTGGACAAGGCGTTCATTGCTGAACGGGAGCACAAGCTTATATCCGATAATAGGCCTGCTAATGACAACAAGCGCAAGTTTGAGCCAAAGAAGGATGGGCCACCTGTGCAAAAGGCTCGTACCTGGTAGCAGACTCAGGTGGAATACAGGCCAAATTGGCAACATAATGTTAACAAGACCACCACTCAAGTCAAGAATGTTGTGGCCAATCCAATGCATGAGGAGCGTCAGCGCAATAATTCTTGTTTCATTTGCGGGCAGCACGGACATTATGCCAAGCAGTGCCCCAAGAACAACAAGATGAATGCCCTAAGCAGGCCGCAAGTCAACTTTATGGAGTCGCGGCCAAACCAGCAAAACTTCACCGGGCACGTGCATCATATCTCCGCCGATGATGTCGAAGAGAAGCCAGAGGTCGTCATTTGTATGTTTTCTGTTAATGACATACCTGCCATAATTTTATTTGACTCTAGGGCTTCTCATTCTTTTATTTCTCGAAGTTTTGCTGCCCAACACAATTTTCCTTGCGCAATTTTGGGCAAAAATATGTTGGTACAAACCCCGGGATCTATAATCAAGAGCAATCTGGTCTGCCGTGATCTGGAGATAAATATCAACGGGGTCTACTTTCCAACATCTCTGATAATCATTGAGTCTGAAAAGTTGGATATCATATTGGGTATGAATTGGTTGACCCGATATCAAGTTTGCATAAACAGCGCAACCCGAGAAGTCACTTTGACCGGTCTGAATGGGCAACTTACCAACTTCTACGCTCGCAAGAATATACCGAAGCCAAAATTAGTGTGCACTGTTGTGGTTGAATTGGAATTTATTCCTGTGGTCAGTGAGTACCCTGATGTGTTTCCAGAAGAACTGCCAGGCATGCCACCAGATTGGGAACTGGAGTTTGCCATATATCTTGTGCCCGGAACCGCACTATTATACAAGAAGTATTACCGGATGCCCTCGTCAGAATTAGTGGAGCTAAAGAAACAACTTGATGAATTACTCCAGAAAGGTTATATCCGTCCCAGCTCTTCACCGTGGGGATCACTTGCAATTTTCGTGGGCAAAAAGGATGGTAGTCTCCGTATGTGCATAGATTACCACCAATTGAATGAGGTCACCATCAAAAATAAATATCCGCTGCCAAGGATTGATGATCTGTTTGATCAGCTCAGTGGGGCTAAGGTATTCTCTAAAATCGATTTACAGACCGGATATCATCAGCTCAAGATTAACAAGGAAGATATTCCTAAGACCGCATTCACTACTCGGTACGGTCTTTACGAATATACCGTGATGTCCTTTGGCCTCACCAATGCCCCTGCTTTCTTCATGCATATGATGAACAAAGTATTTATGGACTTCCTCGACAAATTAGTGGTAGTCTTCATCGATGACATCCTCATTTACTCCAAGGGTGAAGAAGAACACAAGGATCACCTCCGAGCAGTACTACAACGGCTCCGCGACCATCAGCTATACGCCAAGTTCGGTAAGTGTGAATTTTGGCTCAAGAAAGGTGGGTTTCTCGGACATGTACTATCCGCCGAAGGTATAGCTGTGGACTCGAGCAAAGTAAAGGATGTGCTCGATTGGGTACCGCCAAGGACCGTGACATAGATCCGGAGTTTCCTCGGATTAGCTGGATACTACCGTCGTTTTATTGAAGGGTTTTCCAAAATTGCTAAACCCATGACGGAGTTGCTAAAAAAGGATACAAAGTTCAAGTGGATAGAGGATTGTGAGAAGAGTTTTAATGAGCTGAAGAAACGTGTGACAACCGCACCTGTATTGACTCTTCCAGACATTTATCGCAGTTTTGATGTGTACTGCGATGCCTCCAGACAAGGTATTGGTTGTGTATTGATGCAAGACAACAAGGTAGTAGCATATGCATCGCGACAGCTACGACCCCATGAGGGAAATTATCCTACTCATGATTTGGAATTGGCTGCAGTGGTTCATGCATTAAAAATTTGGAGACACTACCTCATTGGAAAAAGGTGCCAAATTTTTACCGACCACAAAAGCCTCAAGTACATCTTCACTCAGCCAGATTTAAATCTCCATCAGCGAAGATGGTTAGAGTTGGTCAAGGATTATGACCTTGGAATAAATTACCATCCAGGCAAGGCCAATGTCGTTGCCGATGCGCTCAGTCGAAAGCCCGTCAGCTTAAATGTCATGTTAAAATCATTGCCTACCGAACTTCAAGAGGAGATCGCTCAGCTCAACCTGGTCATCGTAGATGCTGGCCTCGTTAATATTATGGAAGTTACCCCCACACTTGAGATGGAGATCCGCAAGGCCCAGCCAGCTGACACCAATCTACAAAAACGTGCCAAGGGCCAGATGGCAAAGCAGGCCTCTGACTTTTCCAAGGACGAATTCGGTACCCTCCGATTCCGTGGACGTATTTGTGTGCCAAATCAACCAGACTTGAAGAAGAAAATCCTGTCAGAAGCCCATGAATCCGTATATTCCATTCACCCTGGAGGTACAAAAATGTATGAGGATCTCAGACAAATATTCTGGTGGGATGGAATGAAGAAAGACATTGCCTATTTTGTAACCTGTTGCGACATATGCAACAAGGTGAAAGCAGATCATCAGAAGCCAGCCGGACTTCTCCAACCGCTGCCAGTCTCATAGTGGAAATGGGATGACGTTTGCATGGATTTCATCACAGGATTGCCTAGTACTCAGCGAGGCAAGGATGCAATCTGGGTTATAATAGACACCTTAACCAAGGTTGCTCATTTCATTCCAATCAGTACCAGATACAGAGCAGATGAACTTGCATAGCTGTATGTGTCCAGAGTAGTCAGTCTGCATGGAGTACCCTGAACTATCACTTCCGACCGAGGTTCTTTGTTTACCTCCGCTTTTTGGTCCCGTCTCCATCAAGCCTTCGGGACAACACTGAAATATAGTACTGCCTATCACCCTTAGACAGATGGACAGACAGAGCGGGTAAATCAAATACTCGAAGATATGTTGCGAGCCTGTGTGCTAGCCAAAGGTACTAAATGGGAAGACTGCTTGCCGTATGCCGAGTTCTAATATAACAACAGTTTCTAGACCAGTCTAAAGATTTCACCATACGAAGCTCTGTATGGCCGTAAGTGCCGCACTCCTCTAAATTGGTCTCAGACTGGAGATAGCCGTATCTTCGGAACGGATCTCATGCTGGAAGCTGAAAAACAAGTTAGGGAAATCCGAGACAGGCTGCAATTGGCCAAATCTCGCCAGAAGAGTTATTATGATGCAAAGCATCGGCAGGTCAGTTTTGAACCCGGAGAACACGTATACCTCCGAATCACTCCTATGAAAGGAGTCAAGAGATTTCAGACTCGTGGAAAGCTAGCATCCAGATTCATTGGTCCATTCGCGATTATGTCTCGAGTAGGTACGGTTGCATATCAACTGGAACTATCCCCGGAATTGGCAGACATACACAACGCGTTCCATGTTTCGCAATTGAGACAATGGATATCCCCGCCTGAGAAAAGGACTGCAATGGCTGAGATAGAATTGGCAAAAGATTTGACTTATGAAGAAAGACCATTCAAAATTTTGGATCAGATGGAAAGGGTCACTCGCAGTAAAGTCAGAAAATTTTACAAGGTTCAGTGGGAGCATCACACAGAGTGAGAAGCAACTTGGGAGCAGGAAGAATTCCTTAGGGATCAGTATCCAGAGTGGTTTTCCCAAGCAACCGAATCTCGAGTATGAGATTCATTCTAAGTGGGGGAGGTTTGTGACAGCTTGGGTTTTGCGCTTTCTTATTTGCTTGATTTTTCATTTTGAATTTTTTTGAAACTTGGAGTTTTTGAATCTTTTCATATGGACTTAAACACTTGGGCATCCTTGGCTTTCACCCAAGTGCTTCACTTCCCTCCTAAATCATCATTTCACTTCTGACCCACCCAAAACTAATCTTTGGAATATTTTTCTTAAATGAAAAATATTCATTTTCTTTCAAAAAACCTAAGCCAGATCTGTTTGCTTGAAAGCAAGCCCAACTTTTATGGCTCAGAAAAATCTGAGATAATTCACAAATATTCTGTGAACCCTAGTGCACCTTCTTGAGCAAACCTATTTCATCACTTTTTGGAATATTTTTGCTACAGAAAATCTTTTCTGTTCTGGACAGAAATGGTGGTTTCTACAGCAACTACCATTTTACTTGCTCCATTTGACCTGAACTTTCTTGTGCATCTTTACCTTAGTAACTTATAACTCGCCTCCAAAGCACAGCTTCAAACTCCCATCCATTTAACCATAGTAACATCACAAAGTTACTGACCTGAAACTTACCTGGCTTGTAAAATCTTATCTACTGCACCTGGATCCAAACCAAACCGTGGTAAACTTCAAAACCACCACGAACAACATGCCAGACATGATTTTTGGACGAAGGCTGGTCTGAGGAGAGAGTTCACGCGGTGACCACGCGTGTCCACGATGCCAGGCATGCGTGTCGACGTGCTCTGGGTGACGCCGAATGCTCTGTTCGCGCGTGCTCGCTTCCCCCGCCTGCCCAACCATGCTAAACCTTGCCACCATCACTGTCTCGGAGTCCTTAACTCCTCCCTGGCGCTCGCCGACGCCAGAGCTCGCCGCAGCGAGCACGGGAACGTCCGGCCCGCCCAACAGTGCGGAGCGCACTATGCTCGTCACCATCCTCTTGATCCTGTGCTCGTCTCCACCCGCCCACAGTGGCCACGTGAACTCCGTCGCCTTCTCCCCCTCTCAATGACGCCGCTCGTCGCCAGGCGCCATGGACGGGTGTCCACCGGCGGAGCCCGAAGCACCCTCGCCGCTCGCCTATAAATAGAGCCCCCCCAGCCTCCTCGAGCACCATCCAGCACTCACACACACCCCACGATCGAGTAGGAAGCCGGAGCCCGGTCGGGCAGGCCTCGGACCGCCATCCCCGAGCTCGAGCTCGTCGGCGATCCCCTCTGGTTGCCGTAGTAGCTCCAGCCCCTCCCAGGAATGGGCGACCCCTCCAGGGCCTCCGCCTCTCTTCGGTGAGGCCGTCTCGCCCACTTGGCGCCCCTGGAGTAGCCTCTGCTCGCCGTCTTCCTCAACTCCGACGACTTCCACGTTCTGCCTCCGGTTGCGAGGTTGATTCCGACGCCATCCGAGCGCCCCTAGCTACGCTACGGGTACGGGCAGGTGCGCCTCAACCCCCTCTTGCCATTCCTCCCTCTCGTTTGGGCCAAGGAGCCCTCGTCGCCGGCGAGAGCTCCGGCGAAGCCGCGGCCTTCTCTGTTTCCTTCTCCCCTTCCCCCCACCTGACTAGCGGGGCCCGCTAGTCAGCCACTCTGTACGCGCGCGAAGTGGTACGAGTGGTGGTGCCCCTGGGCTTTACGCCTTCGACGTCACCCCCAGTCTATTTCTTTTATTTAAATTCATTTGAATTTATAGAACACTTCCTACAGTTATAACTCTTCAACCATAAGTCCAAATGAATTGATTGTTTTTGCATTGTGTTCTTTGATTTGAAATCTAGGAGCTCACCAAAGATGAGATTTTTCTGAGCTGTTTAGAATTTCTGGTGATTTTCTGAAGTGTTCTTGACATTTTCTTTTTGTATTTAAAATTATTTTCAGAAGGTGAGGCTTGTCTTGAGGATCACCAGGAGGCTTGTGAACCTCATCTGCACTAAGGCAAGCCACAACAACATTTTCATGATGCCATTTCAATATTTGTGATTTTCTTACTTGAATGAAATGATTAATCCATGCAATTAAATAATTATTGAATTATTTATATTCTATTAAATATTGGTTAGTTGTTATGCTTGATTTATAGAATGGTTGAAACTAGTTTAGTGGATAAAGCAAGTTAAGATTTATTTGAGGTGATGTTAGAAATAATTTTGTTATTCATGTTATTAATTATTTAAAGCTATGTTTTTGCCTTCATAGATTGATAAAAATTTGTTAGAAAATGTTCTGTTAAATACTTGTTTAATCATATTACTTGTATTACAGAATGTTTGAACCCAACTTAGTGATAAAGAAATTAAGAGTTGTTGATAGTGAAATCTTTTTGTCAAGCATATGAGAAATTTATCGGAGTTACTTTATTGCATAAGAAATTAATAGAACTTGTTGCAAAATATTTTGGTGAAGTTGTGAGTCATTTTGAGCAAGTAGAGTAATTTGAGTTGTTGACGTTTATGCTTGGTATGTATAGGGATGACATCGGTCATTTTTATCATTTTATGATGCATGTGTTGTTTTGCATTTGATGGCATGCTATGACACCGGTCATTTTTAGTTTAAAGTTGAACCTGAATATAACTCAACTTGAATATACCGTTGACTGGGTGATGGTGCCGCTGAATCGAGTCTCTTTCCAGTGCAACCACATTTTCCTTTGTGGGAAGGCCTTGATTCGGTCCATTGACATGGCCTCTGGTCAGTGCCTGCATCTAGGGAAGGTTATGTCGTGCTTGCCTTGGCCCGGTAAGCAGGCATAATCTTGTGTGCTCATTAATGAGATTATGGTACCGAGTCCCGAGTGGGAGTGTCCCCAAGTGGGAGTGTTTTAACCACGACGGTGGTCGGGGTGTCTTTGGTAGACACGGGGCCACCCAGGACTAGCCCATTGGGGATTAGAGTCGGAGTGGCTGGGAGAGTGCTGTGGCAATGGAAGTGTTTTGTCGGAATGCCGTTGGTCCACCCGAATGGGAGTGCGAGGCCATGGGTTCCGTGGTGTGGGTACAGTGTGCTACCTCTGCAGAGTGTATAATTTATCGATAGCCGAGTCCACGGTCACAGAAACCTCGTAGTAGGTTCCACCATGAGTCAACGTTTAATAAAAATTGCACACTAAGCTATGAACTTTGCATTGTTGATGGATGGCAGAAAGGCCATCAAGGCATTTGGGACCAAATGATGGTCGTGGTTGTGATTGTCGTAAGGATCATGAGTTGTTCTTGAGAAAGACCACTTTGGTGGTTTGTTTGTGATCCAGAGATGATCACGGTTGGTAAGCTGTCCCGAGGGACGTCCGAGCATGATCACAGGATGTTGACATATAGTGTTGCATTTTAATAATTGGTTAAATATCATGATATTGTTTGTCATTATGATTATGCCGGTTGAGAGCTTGCAAGTACATTCAATGTACTGACCTGGCGTGTCATGCCAGATTTCAGGAAAGTATCGTTGGAGAGGAGCGCTGTCTGGGTCTAGATCGTGTCCACATCGGTGTCCCTGTGATATGGAGCTTCCGCCACGACGTTATTCCGCTGCCACGTAGTTGTTTGGGTCGAGGCCCCTTTATGTTCACTAAATAATGTACATATAGTTCAGCCACACCGAGTGTGCCGCTTGGCCTCGACAGCTGTTGTAATGTAAACTCTGTTCCGCTAGCATCAATAAAGCGGTTGTTTTTCTGTACCAAGATGTTGTGTGTTGCCAGAAGACATGGCCTCTGGGCTGGCAATGCATGGTAAACCGGTCGCTCTGAGCCGGAGTGCCACAGGCGCCCCCACCCAGTTCCAATTGGGCTTGGGAGGGCGCGCCCTCCACATTGTCCGCCTCCTCCATCCTCCCACTAAGGCCCATTAAGGCCCATTGACTCCCCGGGGGGTTCTGGTAACCCACCGGTACTCCGGTAAAAGCCTGAATTTATCCGGAACCATTCCGATGTCCAAACATAGCCTTCCAATATATCGATCTTTATGTCTTGACCATTTCGAGACTCCTCGTCATGTCCTTGATCACATCCGGGACTCTAAACTACCTTTGGTACATCAAAACACATAAACTCATAATACCGATCATCATCGAACGTTAAGCGTGAGGACCCTACATGTTCGAGAACTCTGTAGACATGACCGATACTCATCTCTGGTCAGTAACCAATAGCAGAACCTGGATGCTCATATTGGTTCCTACATATTCTACGAAGATCTTTATCTGTTAAACCGCATAACAACGTACATTGTTCCCTTTATCATCGGTATGTTACTTGCCCGAGATTCGATCATCGGTATCTCAATACCTAGTTCAATCTTGTTACCGGCAAGTCTCTTTACTTCTTCCGTAATGCAACATCCCGTAACTAACTCATTAGTCACATTGCTTGCAAGGCTTATAGTGATGTGCATTACCGAGAGGGCCTAGAGATACCTCATCGATACACGGAGTGACAAATCCTATTCTTGATCTATGCCAACTCAACAAACACCATTGGAGACACCTATAGAGCATCTTTATAGTCACCCAGTTATAGCATCTCCAGCCACACCCCCAACAGGCCCCCAGGCAACTTTTTCGGCACAGGGGCCAAAAAAAGCCCCAGTCGCGCCCCCAGGACGTCGAAAAGCGCTGGTTCGGCCCGTTTTTGGGCCCGGCGCTCGCAGGACGAACCCGGCGCACTGGGGGCGATCGGGGGCTCCGGCGTAAGGGAAAAAGCGCGGTTGGCCCACCCTGTCATGTGAAAAGTCAAGTATTTCTTCCCCGGCTCGCCTCCCACCCCCCACGCCCTCAGCGCCACTAGCTGTATCCCGGCGCCAATCGCCGCCCTCACCGCTAGGTAGCCAATCCCTGCCAGAAAAATAGCAGAGGTTCGCTGAGGCAGCCCCTCCACCAGCAGCTGGGCGTTTCCGGCCACCGTTTCCGGCCGCGGAGGGGTAGTTTAGCGGCGGGTACACGCCCATCGGTGCGCATGGTGTTTGGCGATTTGCCTCCCTCAGGCAGATGGACTTGGATGACGAGGAAGTGCTCGACGCGCTTGAGGGAGTCTTGGATTAGGGGGTCTCCGGACAGATGGACTATCTCCATTGGCCGGACTGTTAGACTATGAAGATACAAGATTGAAGAATTTGTCTCATGTCCGGATGGGACTCTACTTGGCGTGGAAGGCAAGCTAGGCAATACGGATATGGATATCTCCTTGATGATGAAAAATACTGGTTCTTCCTCTGACTCTCATACACACTACGCGAAACATATCTAGCAATCCTAGCTTATGATACAAGCATTTTTATCATGGCAACAAGATATAGCAAACATATCATCATGAGATTTAGTCAAGTAGTTTCTACATGATATGCAAGGACTATCAACACAAGCATGTGAAACATTTGGAGTGCTCGAAGTGTTAAATCCCAAAGAAGGAGCATTGCAATAAGATAGTGATGAAGGATCATCCATAATAAGTATACTATCATCATTGCAATGACCAACACTACTCACCATACCATTACCTTGTGGTAAGCCACATGTAGGTGAAGTAGAAGAAGTTGAGAAGACTATACGGCCGGATGTGGAGGGAGAACAATCATCCCCACAAAACTTGGACACGCCATATTTATATTGAAGCTTTGTCCACAACTCATGAGCATCCCGGAACGGCATGAGTTGAAATATAACTACATTGCTCAAAGCATTGAAAAGCACATTAGAAGCTTGAGCATTGAGATAAGAGTTTTTCTCATCCTCTAAAGATAATCTTTGAGGATCCTTTGGAGGAGAAAAACCCATATCCACAATTCGCTCTAAATTTGGGTCCATGACCCTAAAGAGATTAAGCATGCGAATTACCCAAGCATCAAAATTTGTGCCATCAAAACTAAGAGTGTCAGAGAATCCTAATCCTCTAGTCGATATCTTTACTCTCTAGGCGGTTAAGCCTAACAAAGAGAGACGAGGCTCTGATACCAATTGAAAGATTGTGGATGTCGCCTAGAGGGGGGTGAATAGGTGTTTTAAAATAATTACGGTTTAGGCTTGAACAAATGCGGAATAAACCTAGCGGTTAATTTGTCAAGCACAAAACCTACAACAACTAGGCTCATCTATGTGCACCAACAACTTATGCTAAGCAAGATAGACTACTAGGAAAATAAGTCCTGACTATTGTTCCGCGTAGCAGAATAAATTTAGAGACTCTGAAGACCCGGAGTCCATGGTCTCAAAGCGGGGGAAGAAATCTTTGCCAAAGGGTCCTGTGCCGGGGGATGCCTCGGCCATACTATGCCTTCAAGGGGATTAGCCCACCACCAAGCCGTAAGTAGAGAGGGGAGGTTTAAAATGAGAGAAATCCTTGTTTTATTTCTGAGGAAAATAACCAAAATTTTACCTTGTAGTTCGGACCTCAACCCTTCTCAGCAGAGCTCATCTTCGGGGGATCTTCTTCCGGAGATGATGGAGAGCGGAACGCCTCCCCCTGACGTGCCGCCTTACGAGGCGGGCGATCCTGAGGTATCGTCATGGAGGGTTTCTCCGAATCCGGCAGGGCCGGAAGGCAGTCATACGGCCCCCCAAGGCCATTCGTGTCCAGTCTTTGCAAAAGGACATCGAATGAGTCCGGCACCGCCTGGTGCTTGGTCGGATGAACTGAAGGATCTGTTAGGGCGAGCGTCTATCTCAGAGGAACACCGTACGTTGATGGGTACGGTAATTGAAAGGATTTCGTCCGCTGAAAGCGGGTTGCACGAGGCCGTCAGGAGTTTACTGATAGGTTTTGAGGTACGCGAGGTGATGTACCTTTTGACAGTTCCGCATATAAGATGTGCCCTGTGTAGATAGTAGCCCCTGAGACTCTGTGTGTTGTCGAAGACGATAGTAAACTCGAAGACGACAGCACGCGGAGGATCATAGTCCCAGGTGTAATTTTGCCGCCTTCCTATGCAGGTGGCGAAGTGTCCGGTGGCTAGCCGGACTGATGAATTTGCCGAGCTAACGCGGCAACTTGACGTGGCAGATGCCGACATCGCGCTTGTCAACAAGCGGCTTGATGAGGCACAAGGTATGTAATTTCTCCGGAGACACCTGGTAAGAGGAGCTTGATGCCAGTATCTTACAGCGTGTGCGCTTGATGCAGATGGGGCCGCTGCCATGGAGAACCTTCGGGCGGAACTTGCCCGAGCCAAGGAGCAATCCAGGAGAAGTGATGCGGCTGCCGTAAAGGCAATTGAAGAGCTGAAAGCCGAACAGGCAGCTCACTGCCGAAGCAAGAAGGAAATGGCCGAAATGGCTGTGAAGTTAAAGAACGCTGCTGACCGCTGCAAGCTTCTTGAAAAAGAAGATCGGGCGGAGCGGACAGACCTGGAGAAGGCCACTACAGCGGCCAAGGATGCTCATTCTGCGATGAGAGCGATGAAGGAGGAGCTGCGTCAGGCCGGAGATATCGCGGCTGGAAAGCCCTTTATGCTGCGGATGAAGTTCGGAGATCCTAAATACGCTCCGTTGGACCGGATGTGGAGTTCGGCGGACGCATATCTAGATTTAGCTGCGAGTGCCGCTGATGCGGCTGAACATTTCCGAGATTAGAAAGATAGCGAAGTGGAGAAGCTCTTCTGGTGACAATTCAACAATCCGGAGCGTCCGCTTCCGTTGACCGATCGTTTGGCCGAATGGGCCGAACTGAATAGGTTGTCCGGACTCGCCATGAAGGATGTCGTTAATCATCTATGGCCGGAAAGGCCAGCCCCGAACAGTTATTTTAGCTTGGTGCAACAGTTTCTTGGTGCCGTGCCGCATATCAATGCGATGAAGAGGTCAGCATGCATAGAGGGTGCGCGGATGGCCCTTTCCCGTGTCAAGACATACTTGGCGGATATGGAGGCCGCCGCTATTGCATCCCAAGATTCGGATGGAGGCCGAATACCTGCTGAGCACTATTTTCAGGAAGTTCTGCAAGGCGCTCGTTTAATAGAGACGCAGTGCTCGAAGGATATTATGTTTGAATAACGTGTATTATTGTAAAACAATATTTTGATGAATTGTAGAAGCTTTTTATACTTGTGCCTGCAAGTATTATAATGCCTCCTATGCGGCCGTTGAGGTATATGTGTATATAATCTGAAAGATGGCAGTCGTCGGCTTCAGCCCCCACGCATATAATGCGGGGGTGTTCGCAGAAGGCGCATTCTCACACTTGATCCAACGTCTTGGTCCATGAAGGAGGTGATAGCGTAGCGAACTAGGCAATCGGACTATAATGCTTTATCACTTTCACTTAGCCATAGGAGTTTGACAGGGGGGCTACTATATAGCCCCTGGAGGCGCCGCTCGCCCAAACTCGGGGCGAGGAATCCCGAAGACTCCGATAGGTCATCGAGTGGTTGACCGGTCTCACGCTATATCATGACAGTCAGTTTTCGGCTTTCTCTACTGAGGTGCTCGCCTGGCTAAACCGGGGCACAATCGCAGTAGTTCTCCTGGTGTCGTCTTAGCCGATAGAGCGGAACGTAAGGCAGACGCGTGTGTGTGCGAGGCGTTGGCTCTAACTGAACCCGAGCGAGGCGTTGGGCTCTATGTGAACCCGAGCGATTGCATTGCAGGCTTCGCGTTACTGAACCCGAGTGATCGATCGATGGCTGTGAACTGAACCCGATCGAGAGATTCCTTCACTATTGCTGCTAACTGAAGCCGATCGATGCTACCTCTGGATGAACAGTGAGCGTTGTGGGGGGGGGGGGGGCTTGGATGAACAGTTCCCGGTGGGGGTGGATGAATAGGACCCCGTGGTGTTGCCTCTGGATGAACAGGACCCCGATCGATCGAGCCGGTTTGGGCTGGATGAATAGGACCCCGTGGAGGGCTGGATGAACAGGACCACCCCGTGGAGGGCAGGATGAACAGTAGACAGTGGAGGGCAGGATGAACAGTAGACGGTGGAGGGCAGGATGAATAGTAGCCCGTGGAGGGGTGGTTGAACAGGAGCTCGTGGAGAGGGCTGGTTGAACAATAGCCGGTGGAGTAGATGAACAGAGCCCGCGCATGAATAGTCGCAGGTGGAGGCTGGAGGAGGTCGACGGTGGATGAATAGTAGCTCGTGGAGGCTGGAGGGGGCCGACGGTGTAGATGAACATTATCCCGTGGCTCTAAATGAATCAATAAGTCCAGACTATTGTTCCGCGTAGCCTCCGTTTCCGGCCGCGGAGGGGTAGTTTAGCGGCGGGTACACGCCCACCGGTGCGCATGGTGTTTGGTGATTTGCCTCCCTCAGCGAGATGGACTTGGATGACGAGGAAGTGCTCGACGCGCTTGAGGGAGTCTTGGATTAGGGGGTCTCCGGACAGACGGACTATCTCCATTGGCCGGACTGTTAGACTATGAAGATACAAGATTGAAGACTTTGTCTCGTGTCCGGATGGGACTGTACTTGGCGTGGAAGGCAAGCTAGGCAATACGGATATGGATATCTCCTCCTTTGTAACCGGCCTTGTGTAACCCTAACCCTCTCCGGTGTCTATATAAACCGAAGGGTTTTAGTCCGTAGGACAACAACCATAACATACAATCATACCATAGGCTAGCTTCTAGGGTTTAGCCTCTCTGATCTCGTGGTAGATCTACTCTTGTACTACCCATATCATCAATATCAATCAAGCAGGACGTAGGGTTTTACCTCCATCAAGAGGGCCCGAACCTGGGTAAAACATCATGTCCCCTGCCTCCTGTTACCATCGGGCCTAGACGCACAGTTCGGGACCCCCTACCCGAGATCCGCCGGTTTTTACACCGACATTGGTGCTTTCACTGAGAGTTCCTCTGTGTCGTCGCCGTTAGGCTTAATGGCTCCTACTATAATCGATAGTGATGCGGTCCAGGGTGAGACTTTTCTCCCCGGACAGATCTTCGTATTCGGCAGCTTTGCACTGCGGGCTAATTCGCTTGGCCATCTGGAGCAGATTGAAAGCTACGCCCCTGGCCATCACGTTAGATTTGGAAGTTTGAACAACACGGCCGACATCCGCGGAGACTTGATCTTCGACGGATTCAAGCCACAGTCGGGCGTGCCGCACTGTCGCGATGGGTATGACCTAGCTCTGCCGCCGAACAGTACCCCAGAGGCTGCGCCCGCATCATCTCTGACCCTTAGCTCGGAGCCAATTGCGCCAGTCGAGGACGGGTGGTTAGACACCGCCTCATGGGCTGCAGTCTCAACGGCGATCGAGCCGAACACCAGCCTAACCCTCTGCACAGCCCGTGACTCCAAGGTGCCAGACTCTTTTCCTGACTCTGAACCATCCGCGCCCCTACCAATCGAATCCGATTGGGCGCCGATCATGGAATTCACTGCCGCGGATATCTTTCAGCACTCGCCCTTCGGCAACATTCTGAATTCACTAAGGTCTCTCTCTTTGTCAGGAGAGCCCTGGCCGGATTATGGCCAACATGATTGGGATGCGGACGACGGAGAAATTCGACGCTCACCCACCACCCACTTCGTAGCCACTATCGATGATTTAAACGACATGCTTGACTTCGACTCCGAAGACATTGACGGTATGGACGGCGATGTAGGAGACGAACATGAACCAGCACCTATAGGGCACTGGAAAGCCACCTCGTCATATGACATATACATGGTGGATACACCCAAAGAAGGCAATGGCGACGGGATAGCGGAGGATGACCCCTCCAAGAAGCAACCCAAACGCAGACGTCAACGGCGCCGCTCTAAGTCCCGCCAAAGCAAAAGTGGTGATACCGGCATAGGAGATAATCACACCCCGGATAGTGCCGAAGAAAAAAAAACCCCTCCAGCAAGATTTAGAGCAGGAGGACGGAGGAGCCAGCTCTCGTGAGAGAGCGGCAGACGGAGAGGAGGAGGATGACAATCACATGCCCCCCTCCGAAGACGAGGCAAGCGTCGGCGACGATGAATTCTCCGTACCAGAGGATCCCGTCGAACAAGAGCGCTTCAAGCGCCGGCTTATGGCCACGGCAAATAGCCTGAAGAAAAAGCAGTAGCAGTTTCAAGCTGATCAAGATCTGCTAGCTGACAAATGGACTGAAGTCCTCGCGGCCGAGGAATATAAACTCGAGCGCCCCTCCAAGAGTTACCCAAGGCGCGGGTTACTACCCTGACTGGAGGAAGAAGCGTATGATACGGCTGATCGGCCACCTCGTGGCCACGATAGAGAGGCATTCCAGCCAAAAGCTCAGCCTCCACCCCAACGCCATTCAAATAAAAAGGCATGGGGAGATACGCCAGACCGGCGAGACATATTGGAGGACAAGGCAAAGCATTCAAGATCGATCTACAGATCATGATGGCGCACCACTCTGCGAGACAACAAACGTCACGCCGGATACAGTAAAATCAAATCCGGCCGGGCCGAACACAGCGGGCAAGACCCATTCGAGTTGCGTCGCGATATAGCCCAATACAGAGGCGCCGCACACCCCTTATGCTTCACAGACGAAGTAATGGAACATCAATTCCCAGAAGGTTTCAAACCTGTAAATATTGAATTATACGACGTCACAACAGATCCCGCAGTATGGATTGAGGACTTCCTCCTCCACATCCACATGGCCCGCGGCGATGACTTACATGCCATCAAATACATCCCACTAAAGCTCAAAGGACCAGCGCGGCATTGCCTTAACAGCTTGCCAGCGAACTCCATTAGATGTTGGGAAGATCTGGAAGCCGCATTCCTCGACAACTTTCAGGGCACTTATGTGCGACCACCAGACGCCGATGATTTGAGCCACATAATTCAGCAGCCAGAAGAGTCGGCCAGGCAATTCTGGACTCGGTTCCTTACAAAGAAAAATCAAATCATCGACTGTCCGGATGCGGAAGCCTTAGCGGCTTTGAAGCACAACATCCGAGACGAGTGGCTAGCCCGGCACCTTGGTCAGGAAAAGCCGAAATCTATGGCAGCTCTCACGACGCTAATGACCCGCTTTTGTGTGGGAGAAGACAGCTGGCTGGCGCGCAGTAATAACATATCAAAGAACCATGGTACCTCAGATACCAAGGACGGGAATAGCAGGTCACGTCGCAACAAGCATAAGCGCCTCATTAACAGCGAAAATACTGAGGATACAGCAGTCAATGTCAGATTCAAAGGCTCTAAACCCGGTCAGCGGAAAAAGCCATTCAAACAAAGTACGCCGGGTCCATCCAGCTTGGACCGTATACTCGATCGCTCGTGTCAAATACATGGCATCCCAGACAAGCCAGCCAATCACACCAACAGGGATTGTTGGGTGTTCAAGTAGGCCGGCAAGTTAATTGCCGAAAACAAGGACAAGGGGCAGCATAGCGATGACGAGGAGGAGCCCCGGCAGCCGCACACTGGAGGACAGAAGAGGTTTCCCCCACAAGTACGGATGGTGAACATGATATACGCAACCCACATCCCCAAGAGTGAGCGGAAGCGTGCGCTCAGGGACGTATATGCGTTGGAGCCAGTCGCCCCAAAGTTCAACCCTTGGTCCTCCTGTCCGATCACCTTCGATCACAGGGACCACCCCACTAGTATCCATCATGGCGGATTCGCCGCACTGGTCCTAGACCCAATCATCGACGGATTTCACCTCACCCGAGTCCTTATGGACGGCAGCAGCAGCCTGAACCTGCTTTATTAGGACACAATGCGCAAAATGGGTATAGACCCCTCAAGGATCAAACCCACAAAAACGACCTTTAAGGGTGTCATTCCAGGTGTAGAGGCCCATTGCATAGGCTCAGTTACACTGGAAGTGGTCTTCGGATCCCCGGATAATTTCCGAAGCGAAGAGTTAATCTTCGATATAGTCCCGTTCCGCAGTGGTCATCACGCGCTGCTCGGGCGAACCGCATTTGCTAGTTTCAATGCAGTACCGCATTATGCATACCTCAAGCTTGAGATGCCAGGACCTCGTGGAGTTATTATAGTCAATGGAGACACAGAGTGCTCTCTCTGAACAGAGGAGCACACCGCGGCCCCCGTAGCAGAAGCGCAAAGCAGCCTCTCAAGGAAATCAACCAGTTCGGCGCTTCAAAGACCGGACACCTTCAAGCACGCTTGGGGCAATCGGCAAATAGATCGCCTGGCGCGATCTGAGCTCGCGTAGCAATACGGCGGCCACCCCAATCCCAGCCCAACGGTGATATTCGTGCCGCGCGTACATAATTAAGCATTAAAAATACGATGGGCACAGGTGGGGAGGGGGGCACAACTGCGGCACGCCCCAAAATGTGGCCTAAACCGCACTAGGGGCTTCCCGTTTGGTTATTTTTCTTTTTCTTTCAGGACCTTAATCTCTGGAAACACTGTCTGGCAGCACTATTGCCGAACACATGATGCAGCAACCAAGGAGGCAGACATCTATGTTATACCACGGAATTCCCAGGTTGATTACAGTAACGAGTGAAATATTCAATTTAATATCATTCCTCAGCTTGCCCTTGGAAGGGACATAGTCCTACTCTTTGCTTATCGCACTATCTGTATCACTCTGCTTTAACGCAATTTTTTAATAAACAATGCATGACATTACGACTATTATTGCATTTTTGTTATATATATATATGTGTGTGTGTGTGTGTGTGTGTGTGTTCATTAATGACGCCTTGCAACCGTACACTCTGGTACGGCCAATACACCAGGGGCTTACGTACCCCACAATGTGGTGTGAAAAGTCCGAACACTTTCACAAGTGCGGCACCCCGAACTTATAGCATTATATACATCAGCTCCGAATCATGTCTTTGGTCAAATGTTGGGTTTGCCCGGCTCCTATGTTTTGGTACCTTACGCTCTTCTCTATCGGCTAAGGTAGCGCTAGGAGAACTACTGCGATTGTGCCCTGGTTATGCCGGGCTTAGCACCTCAGTAGAGAAAGCTAAAACTGAATGTCATGATAAGGCGAGAGACTGGTCGCTGTTCGGCGAGGTTTTTCGAGTCCCTAAAGACTTATGCCGCTTAGGGCGAGGGGCCAGCCCTGTCCGGCTTACAGGCGTGTATCGCGCCCCGAATTTGGCCTTCCAAATATCAGGGGCATCGCCGAAATTTAATATTATAGAATTCTATGGCTAAGTGAGAGTGATAAAGCATTATTAGTCTGGTTGCCTTGTTCGTTGTGCTAAGCACCTCCCTCGAAGGACCCAAATATGGGAACAAGAGTGCTCAGGTTTATCCCGAACACCCCAGCACTCGTGGCATGGGGGCAGAAGCCGAGGACTAGCCATCTCTCAGATTGGATAAACGGCCAAACAGAAGGTAATATTTTAAATTCAAACAAGCGTTGCATAGTGCATATGAAACAAGTTTTCATAAATACAGGATAAAACAAGCAAGTCTCATTCAAATATTACATCTTTTGAACACTCATCCGCGATAAGACGGGCACCCGGCAGAACAACCTCGTAGTACATCTCGGGGTGGCGGTGCTCCTTGCCCTCCGGTGGCCCCTCCTTGATCAGCTTCACGGCGTCTAGCTTGACCCACTGCAATTTCACATGGGCGAAAGCCCGGCGTGCACCTTCAATGCAGACAGATCGCTTGACGACCTCCAGCCGTAGGCAGGCATCCACAAGCCGCCTCACTAGGCCAAAGAAGCTGTTCGGAAGGGCGTCGCCAGACCACAGCCGGACTATAAAGCTCTTCATGGCCTGATCGGCCGCCTTATGTAGCTCGACCATCTGCTTAAGCTGATCGCTCATTGGCACCGGATGTTCGGCCTCAGCATACTGAGACCAGAACAGCTTCTCCATCGAGCTTCCGTCCTTGGCCTGGTAAAATTGTGCGGCATCGGTAAAATTGTGCGGCATCGGTAATACTGCGGGGTAAATCTGCGAATGCTCCTGAAGAGCTCCGGATCCGGGTAAGTAATCGGTAATTTACTTTTACATGCTTGCTTTGCATATAGAAAGCCTTACCTGCCGCTATCTTCTTCATCGCGTCGATCTCTTGGAGGGCCTTTTGGGCTTCGGCCATGGCACTTTTTACACTCTCAAGGACCGCGGCAAGCTCAGACTCCCGTGTCTTGGAGTCAAGCTCCAACGCCTCGTGCTTCGCCACAAGAGCCTGGAGCTCTTGCTGCACCTCGCCCACCTGAGCCTCGTGCTTGTCTCGCTCGGTGCGCTCCTTGGCCGCTGTATCTTCGGCCTTGGTTAGCGCTTGCTTCAGGGTCACCACCTCGGTCGTGGCCCCTGGCAAACATACGATGATCCTGTCATTTTGCAATCACGTCCTCTTTTATATATACATAAGACCGAGTATTACTTACACTTTTTCTCCTTGAGCTGCCTCTTGGCAAGGCCGAGCTCTTTCCTGGACCCCTCGAGGTCCTGCTTCAATACGGCAACCTCCGCAGTTAGTGCGGCGGACGCCAGCAGCGAAGCCTGCACATGCATATTGACATACTTATATTAGACTCCTGCGATATTATTTGATCCTCTGTTCGGCTTTTCTTTGTGAACACCGAACAAAGCATCAGGGGCTACTGTCTATGCGGTAATATTTCTACTACATTTGAAAACACTTACCTCGAAGCCTGTTAGAAGGCTGGCACAGGCTTCAGTCAATCCGCTCTTGGCGGACTGAACCTTCTGGATCACCGCACTCATGATAGTGCAGTGCTCCTCGTCGATGGAAGCGCTGCGAAGCGCTTCCAGCAGATTGTCCGGCGCCTCTGGATGGACAGAGGTCACCGGCACAGGCGTCTTGCCCCTCTTAGAAGGAGGCCGCCTGCCCGAGCCTGGAACCGCTGGAGGTTCCGGCGCGGTGTTCGGCTGAGGGCCGAACTCGGAGCTCTCAGAGGCCCCGTCCCCTCGGCTCCTGGAGTCCGGAAGGTCGCCTTGTGGCGCCTCCGGGACTGTCTCCCCTCGATCCGGTGCCTCTTGAGATAACACCTCGGCGTCATCAGCAGGATGAGGGGAGGTGGCGGTCGGGACTGGATCGCTATCCATGTCCGACAAGCCCAAGGAGCCGTCCGATGATACATCGATACTGGCTCGTGGCGGCCTGCATAATTGCGTTCGGCGTTAGGGAAAACAGTGCGACAAAGGAATCCTATGAGTTACTCTGGTATCTGAATACTTACGATCTCCCCGGGGGCTTGACCCTGGGCAACCACTCGTCCTCGCCTTCGTCGGCGGCGGTGGAACCGTCCGGAAGGAGAGTCCTTCCCTTCTTGGACCCTCCGGCCTCCCCGGTTGGGGCGGCCTTCCTTTTCTTGTCTCCCCTAGTCGGTGGGGGAGCATCCTCTTCTTCTTCTTCCTCGTCTTCGGGGGAAGAATGCGTCGTAGAGTCATCGTACGGTGAGTCCGACGACGTCTGGCGTCGGGAACTCTTTCAGGTTCCCTTGGCCTTCTTGGTCTTTTCCGGCACCGTATAAGGGGCCGGAGTCAAGATCTTCGCCAGAAGAGCGTCTGCGGGGCCTTCGGGCAAAGGAGCCAGACAGTCGATCTGTCCGGCCATCTTCTGCCAGTCCTCTCAAAGGTACGGGAGTTTAGATCCCGCATAGAGTCAATCTATATAAAACAATAAGTATCCTGTGAAAGGTAAAGCAACTTACCGCCCTGGCTTGGCGCTTCGCGCTGAATCCGCGATCCTCAGTAATAGGGGGGGGGGGACCTCGGCACTTTTGAACAGCACCCTCCAAGCGTCTTCATGAGTCGTGTCGAAGAGCCTGTTCAGAGTTCGGTGCTGCGCTGGATTGAACTCCCACAAGTTGAACTCCCGTTGTTGGCACGGGAGTATCCGGCGGATGAGCATAACTTGGACTATGTTGAAAAGCTTGAGCTTCTTGTCCACCATGTTCTGAATACATGTTTGGAGTCCGGTCAGCTCTTTCGAACTACCCCAGGACAAGCCCTTCTCTTTCTAGGAGGTGAGCCGCGTGGGGATGCCAGATCGGAACTCGGGGGCCGCTGCCCATGCAGGGTCGCGCGGCTCGGTGATATAGAACCACGCCGATTGCCACCCCTTTATGGTTTCCACAAAGGAGCCCTCGAGCCATGTTACGTTGGGCATCTTGCCCACCATGGCACCTCCGCACTCTGCCTGGCGGCCGCCCACCACCTTCGGCTTGACATTGAAGGTCTTCAGCCATAAGCCGAAGTGGGGCTTGATGCAGAGGAAGGCCTCGCACATGACGATAAACGCCGAGATGTTGAGGATGAAGTTCGGGGCCAGATCGTGGAAATCCAGGCCGTAATAAAACATGAGCCCCCAGACGAAGGGATGGAGAGGGATCCCAGTCCACAGAGGAAATGGGTAAGGAATACTACCCTCTCATGGGGCCTAGGGTGGGGATGAGCTGCCCCTCATCTGGGAGCCGGTGCGCGATGTCGTCGGGCAGGTATCCGGCTCTCCTCAGTTTCTTGATGTCTCCCTCCGTGACGGAGGAGACCATCCACCTGCCTCCAGCTCCAGACATGATTGGAGAAGGTCGAGTTGGGAAGTGCGGACTTGGGCGCTAGAGCTCGAGTGTTCGAAAATGGATGGGTAAGGGAGGAAGAAGGCGTGGATAGAAAGGTGAATCCTTATTCCTTTATATGGGCGGATGAAACTAGACGTCCCCACTTGCCTGGTAAAACTTGCTTATCCCCCAAGCGCCGCAATTGATGGCGTGGTTGGGTTACCCACGCCCGTATTGATGAGAATCCCGTAATAAGGGGACACGATATCTGCTTTGACAAGACGTTTCGAAAAACTACCTCGCGTTATGTGCGGGGCTGGTTAAAAAAAACGGTTCGAATAATCACCGGGCCATGACGTAACGTCATGCTGCCAAAATAAGCCAGCAAATTAGATCTGCGAAAATATTATTCTCTCTACGGTGGAATGTGGAACTTATTTTGCAGGGTCAGACACTATCCTCATTCTTCTGTGATGTATTCGAAGAAGGAACCCGCCTTGCAATGTCGAAGACAATACTGCGTGCCAGACTCATCGTCATTGAAGCCTGGTTCAGGGGCTACTGAGGGAGTCCTGGATTAGGGGGTCTCCGGACAGCCGGACTATCTCCATTGGCCGGACTGTTAGACTATGAACATACAAGATTGAAGACTTCGTCTCGTGTCCGGATGGGACTCTACTTGGCGTGGAAGGCAAGCTAGGCAATACGAATATGGATATCTCCTCCTTTGTAACCGACCTTGTGTAACCCTAACCCTCTCCGGTGTCTATATAAACCGAAGGGTTTTAGTCCGTAGGACAACAACCATAACATACAATCTTACCATAGGCTAGCTTCTAGGGTTTAGCCTCTCTGGTCTCGTGGTAGATCTACTCTTGTACTACCCATATCATCAATATCAATCAAGCATGACGTAGGGTTTTACCTCCATCAAGAGGGCCCGAACCTGGGTAAAACATCGTGTCCCCTGCCTCCTGTTACCATCTGGCCTAGACGCTCAGTTCGGGACCCCCTACCCGAGATCCGCCGGTTTTGACACCGACAGCGCTGCTGGAGGAGGAAGCCGAGGCCGACGTCCAGGAGGAAGAGCATCGCATGGTGCTCGCCGCCCTCGCCCAGCTACTGGCGAGCAATGAAAAGCCGCCGCGAGGTGGCTCGGTGCCGGGTGGGTGAACGCAAAGAACCGACATCGTCTCGAAGGCTACTGCATGCTCTACTCCGACTACTTCGCCGACGCTCCACTGCACGGTGACAAAACATTTCGGCGCCTTTATCGGATGAGCCGAAAGATTTTCCTCAGGATTGTGAATTCCATCCTAGAGTTCGACAGCTACTTCAAATGCAAGAAAGATTGCACCGACAAACTTGGATTCACCTCGATCCAGAAGTGCATGACAGCGACAAGGATGCTTGCATACGGAGCTCCCGGTGATTCACTCGACAACTATGGGTGCATGGCCGAGTCCACCAGCATTGAGTGTCTCTACAAGTTATGTCGGTCAGTGGTGGCAGTGTTTGGACCGCAATACTTGCGGACCCCCAATGCGGAAGACACTGCTCGGATCCTAGCACAGAACGTAGCAAGAGGATTTCCTGGGATGCTTGGAAGCATCGACTGCATGCATTGGAAATGGAAGAACTTCCCATTTGCTTGGCAGGGGATGTACAAAGGCGCCAAAGGCGATTGCAGTGTGGTACTTTAGGCGGTGGCTACACAGGACCTCTAGATTTGGAACTCCTTCTTTGGTATGCCAGGAACTCACAATGACTGCTGCAGTGCTCCCCTGTCTTTGCCAAGCTTGTTGAAGGTCATTCTCCTCCGGTGAACTTCGAGGACAATGGGCGGCACTATAACAAGGGGTACTACGTAGCTGATGGCATCTATTCGAGATGGTCTGCATATGTGAAGACTATCTCAAACGCTGTGCCAGGAGGCAAGAAGTCCCACTTTGCCAAGGTGCAGGAGGCTTGCAGGAAGGATGTCGAGCGGACTTTTGGTGTGCTCCAATCTCGATTTGCTGTTGCCCGCTATCCTGCTCAGACCTGGTCGAAAGATCAAATGTGGGAGATCATGACTTGCTGTGTCATCTTGCACAACATGATCACCGAGAGCGAGCAGGAAGAGCCAGTGTTCGACACTGAACCATACTATAGGCAGGGTCCTCTAGCCGAAGTTGATCACCAGCTACCGGCAACCTGGACTTCCAACCTCAGTACGCGTCAGGAGATCCCGGACCCACAGGTGCATCATCAACTGCAGCAGGATCTGGTGGAGCACCTTTGGAGGCTCTGTTGGAAATATGCCCTAGAGGCAATAATAAATTAGTTATTATTATATTTCCTTGTTCATGATAATCGTTTATTATCCATGCTAGAATTGTATTGATAGGAAACTCAGATACATGTGTGGATACATAGACAACACCATGTCCCTAGTAAGCCTCTAGTTGACTAGCTCGTTGATCAATAGATGGTTACGGTTTCCTGACCATGGACATTGGATGTCGTTGATAACGGGATCACATCATTAGGAGAATGATGTGATGGACAAGACCCAATCCTAAGCCTAGCAAAAAGATCATGTAGTTCGTTCACTAAAGCTTTTCTAATGTCAAGTATCATTTCCTTAGACCATGAGATTGTGCAACTCCCGGATACCGTAGGAGTGCTTTGGGTGTGCCAAATGTCACAACGTAACTGGGTGGCTATAAAGGTAAACTACAGGTATCTCCGAAAGTGTCTGTTGGGTTGGCACGAATCGAGACTGGGATTTGTCACTCCGTGTAAACGGAGAGGTATCTCTGGGCCCACTCGGTAGGACATCATCATAATGTGCACAATGTGATCAAGGAGTTGATCACGGGATGATGTGTTACGGAACGAGTAAAGACTTGCCAGTAACGAGATTGAACAAGGTATCGGGATACTGACGATCGAATCTCGGGCAAGTATCGTACCGATAGACAAAGGGAATTGTATACGGGATTGATTAAGTCCTTGACATCGTGGTTCATCCGATGAGATCATCGTGGAACATGTGGGAGCCAACATGGGTATCCAGATCCCTCTGTTGGTTATTGACCGGAGAGTCATCTCGGTCATGTCTGCATGTCTCCCGAACCCGTAGGGTCTACACACTTAAGGTTCGGTGACGCTAGGGTTATAGAGATATAACTATGCGGTAACCCGAAAGTTGTTCGGAGTCCCAGATGAGATCTCGGACGTCACGAGGAGTTCCGGAATGGTCCGGAGGTAAATAATTATATATAGGAAGTGCTATTTCGGCCATCGGGACAAGTTTCGGGGTCACGGGTATTGTACCGGGACCACCGGAAGGGTCCCGGGGGTCCACCGGGTGGGGCCACCTACCCCGGGGGGCCACATGGGCTGTAGGGGGTGCGCCTTGGCCTATATGGGCCAAGGGAACCAGCCCCAAGAGGCCCATGCGCCAAGAGAAGAGGAAAAGGAAGAGTCCTAAAAGGGGAAGGCACCTCTGAGGTGCCTTGGGGAGGAGGGACTCCTCCCTGGCCGCACCTTTCCTTGGAGGAAGGGCCAAGGCTGCGCCCCCCCTCTCCCTTGGCCCTATATATAGTGGGGGGAAGGGAGGGAAACCATACCTGAGCCCTGGCGCCTCCCTCTCCCTCCCATGACACATCTTCCTCCTCCCGCAGCGCTTGGCGAAGCCCTGTTGGAATCCCGCTACTTCCACCACCACGCCGTCGTGCTGTTGGATATCCATCAACCTCTCCTCCCCCCTTGCTGGATCAAGAAGGAGGAGACGTCACTGCTCCGTACGTGTGTTGAACGCGGAGGTGCCGTCCGTTCGGCGCTAGGATCATCGGTGATTTGGATCACGACGAGTACGACTCCATCAACCCTGTTCTCTTGAACGTTTCCGCGCGTGATCTACAAGGGTATGTAGATCCACTCCCCCTCGTTGCTAGATGACTCCATAGAAAGATCTTGGTGACACGTAGGAAAAATTTGAATTTATGCTACGTTCCCCAACAGTGGCATCATGAGCTAGGTCTATGCGTAGTTTCTATGCACGAGTAGAACACAAAGTAGTTGTGGGCGTTGATTTTGTTCAATATGCTTGCCGTTACTAGTCTTATCTTGATTCGGCGGCATCGTGGGATGAAGCGGCCCGGACCGACCTTACACGTACTCTTACGTGAGACTGGTTCCACCGACTGACATGCACTAGTTGCATAAAGGTGGCTAGCGGGTGTCTGTCTCTCCCACTTTAGTCGGATCGGATTCGATGAAAAGGGTCCTTATGAAGGGTAAATAGCAATTGGCATATCACGTTGTGGTTTTTGCGTAGGTAAGAAACGTTCTTGCTAGAAACCCATAGAAGCCACGTAAAACATGCAAACAACAATTAGAGGACGTCTAACTTGTTTTTGCAGGGTATGCTATGTGATGTGATATGGCCAAAAGGATGTGATGAATGATATATGTGATGTATGAGATTGATCATGTTCTTGTAATAGGAATCACGACTTGCATGTTGATGAGTATGACAACCGGCAGGAGCCATAGGAGTTGTCTTTATTTATTTATGACCTGCGTGTCAACTTAAACGTCATGTAATTACTTTACTTTATTGCTAAAGCGTTAGCCATAGTAGTAGAAGTAATAGATGACGAGACAAATTCAAGAAGACACGATGATGGAGATCATGATGATGGAGATCATGGTGTCATGCCGGTGACAAGATGATCATGGAGCCCCAAGATGGAGATCAAAGGAGCTATATGATATTGGCCATATCATGTCACTATTATTTGATTGCATGTGATGTTTATCATGTTTATACATCTTATTTGCTTAGAACGACGGTAGTAAATAAGATGATCCCTCACTAAAATTTCAAGAAGGTGTTCCCCCTAACTGTGCACCGTTGCGAAAGTTCGTCGTTTCGAAGCACCACGTGATGATCGGGTGTGATAGATTCTTACATTCACATACAACGGGTGTAAGACAGATTTACACACGCGAAACACTTAGGTTGACTTGACGAGCCTAGCATGTACAGACATGGCCTCGGAACACAGAAGACCGAAAGGTCGAGCATGAATCGTATGGTAGATACGATCAACATGAAGATGTTCACCGATGTTGACTAGTCCGTCTCACGTGATGATCGGACACGGCCTAGTTGACTCGGATCATGTAATCACTTAGATTACTAGAGGGATGTCTATCTGAGTGGGAGTTCATAAGATGAACTTAATTATCCTGAACATAGTCAAAAGGATTTTGCAAATTATGTCGTAGCTCGCGTTTCAGTTCTACTGTTTAGTTATGTTCCTAGAGAAAATTTAGTTGAAAGTTGATAGTAGCAATTATGCGGACTAGGTCCGTAAACTAAGGATTGTCCTCATTGCTTCATAGAAGGCTTATGTCCTTAATGCACCGCTCAGTGTGCTGAACCTCGAACATCGTCTGTGGATGTTGCGAACATCTGACATACAAATTTTGATAACTACGTGATAGTTCAGTTAACGGTTTAGAGTTGAGGCACCGAAGACGTTTTGAAACGTCGCGAAACATATGAGATGTTTCGAGGGCTGAAATTGGGATTTCAGGCTTGTGCCCACGTCAAGGGGTATAAGACCTCCGACGATTTTCTTAGCCTGCAAACTAAGGGAGAAAAGCTCAATTGTTGAGCTTGTGCTCAGATTGTCTGAGTACAACAATCATTTAAATCGAGTGGGAGTTGATCTTCCAGATGAGACAGTGATGTTTCTCCGAAGTCATTACCACCAAGCTGCTAGAGCTTCGTGATGAACTATAATATATCGGGGACATATATGATGATCCTTGAGATATTGGCGATGTTTGACACCACAAAAGTAGAAATCAAGAAGGAGCATCAATTGTTGATGGTTGATGAAACCACTAATTTCAAGAAGGGCAAGGGCAAGAAGGGATACTTCATGAAACGGCAAATCAGCTGCCGCTCTAGTGAAGAAACCCAAGGTTGAACCCAAACCCGAGACTAAGTGCTTCTGTAATAAGGGGAACAACCACTGGAGCAGAATTACCCTAGATACTTGGTAGATTAGAAGGCTGGCAAGGTCGATAGAAGTATATTGGATATACATTGTGTTGATGTGTACTTTACTAGTACTCCTAGTAGCACCAGGGTATTAGATACCGGTTCAGTTGCTAAGTGTTAGTAACTCGAAATAAAAGCTACGGAATAAACGGAGACTAGCTAAAGGTGAGCTGACGATATGTGTTGGAAGTGTTTCCAATGTTGATATGATCAAGCATCGCACGCTCCCTCTACCATCAAGATTGGTGTTAAACCTAAATAATTGTTATTTGGTGTTTGCGTTGAGCATAGACATGATTGGATTATGTCTGTCGCGATACGGTTATTCATTTAAGGAGAATAACGGTTACTCTGTTTATTTGAATAATACCTTCAATGGCCTTGCACCTAAAATGAATGGTTCATTGAATCTCGATCATAGTGATACACATGTTCATGCCAAAAGATATAAGATAGTAATGATAGTACCACCTACTTGTGGCACTGCCACTTAAGTCATATCGGTATAAAACGCATGAAGAAGCTCCATGTTGATGGATCTTTGGGCTCACTCGTTTTTGAAAGGTTTGAGGCATGCGAACCATGTCTATTGGTGAATATGCATGAAGAAACTCCATGCAAATGGACCGTTTGGACTCACTTGATTTTGAATCACTTGAGACATGCAAATCATACCACATGGGCAAGATGACTGATGCCTCGTTTTCAGTAAAATGGAACTAGAAAGCAACTTGTTGGAAGAAATACATTTTGATGTGTGCAGTCCAATGAGTGCTGAGGCGTGTAGTGGATATCGTTATGTTCTTACTTCACAGATGATTTGAGTAGATGTTAAGCACATTTACTTGATAAATCACGAGTCTGAATTATTGAAAGGTTCAAGTAATTTCAGGGTGAAGTTGAAAGATCGTCGTGACAAGAGGATAAAATATCTATGATATGATCATAGAGATGAATATCTGAATTACGAGTTTGGCACAGAATTAAGACATTGTGGAAATTGTTTCACAACTAATACAGCCTGGAACACCGTAAAGTGATGGTGTGTCCGAACATCATAACTGCACCCTATTGGATATGATGCATACCATGATGTCTCTTATCGAATTACCACGATAGTTTATGGGTTAGGCATTAGAGACAACCACATTCACTTTAAATAGGGCACCACGTAATTCCGATGAGATGACACCGTGTGAACTATGGTTTAGGGAAACCTAAGCTGTCATTCCTTAGAAGTTTGGGGCTGCGACGCTTATGTGAAAAAGTTTCAGGCTGATAAGCTCGAACCCAAAGCGGATAAATGCATCTTCATAGGACACCCAAAATAGTTGGGTATACCTCCTGTCTAAGATTCGAAAGCAATAAGGGATTGTTTCTAGAATCGGGTCCTTTCTCGAGGAAAAGTTTCTCTCGAAAGAATTGAGTGGGAGGATGGTGGAGACTTGATGAGGTTATTGAACCGTCTCTTCAACTAGTGTGTGGCATGGCACAGGAAGTTGTTCCTGTGGCACCTACACCAATTGAAATGGAAGCTTATGATAGTGATCATGAAACTTCAGATCAAGTCACTACCAAACCTCGTGGGATGACAAGGATGCGTACTACTTCAAAGTGGTACGTAATCCTGTCTTGGAAGTCATGTTGCTAGACAACAATGAACCTACGAGCTATGGAGAAGCGATGGTGGGCCTGGATTCCGATAAATGGCTCGAGGCCATAAAATCCGAGAGAGGATCCATGTATGGAAACAAAGTGTAGACTTTGACAGAACAGCTCGATGGTCGTCGGGCTGTTGAGTACAGATGGATTTTAAACGGAAGACGGACAATGATGGTAAGTATCACCATTAAGAAAGCTCGACTTGTCGTTAAGATGTTTTCCGACAAGTTCAAGGAGTTGACTACGATGAGACTTTCTCACTCGTAGCGATGCTAAGAGTCTGTTGGAATTATATTAGCGATTACTGCATTATTTATGAAATCTTGCAGATAGGATGTCAAAACATTGTTTCCTCGACGATTTTCTTGAGGAAAGGTTGTATGTGATACAACCGGAAGGTTTTGTCAATCCTGAAAGATGCTAATAAGTATGCAAAGCTCCAGCAATCCTTCTAGGGACTGGAGTAAGCATCTCGGAGTTGGAATGTATGCTTTGATGATGATCAAAGATTTTGGGTTTATACAAAGTTTATGAGAAACTTGTATTTCCAAAGAAGTGAGTGGGAGCACTATAGAATTTCTGATGAATATATGCTGTTGACATATTGTTGATCAGAAATGACGTAGAATTTCTGGAAAGCATATAGGGTTATTTGGAAAGTGTTTTTCAATGGAAATCCTGGATTAAGCTACTTGAACATTGAGCATCAAGATCTATAAGGATAGATCAAAACGCTTAATGGTACTTTCAAATGAGCACATACCTTGACATGATCTTGAAGGTGTTCAAGATGGATCAGTCAAAGAAGGAGTTCTTGCCTGAGTTGTAAGGTATGAAGTTAAGACTTAAAGCTCGACCACGGCAGAATAGAGAGAAAGGACGAAGGTCGTCCCCTATGCTTAAGACATAGGCTCTACAGTATGCTATGCTGTGTACCGCACCTGAAATGTGCCTTGCCATAAGTCAGTCAAGGGGTACAAGAGTGATCCAAGAATGGATCACAGGACAGCGGTCAAAGTTATCCTTAGTAACTAGTGGACTAAGGAATTTTCTTGATTATGGAGGTGGTAAAAGAGTTCGTCGTAAAGGGTTACGTCGATGCAAGCTTAACACCTATCCGGATAGCTCTGAGTAGAGATACCGGATACGTATAATGGAGCAACAATTTAGAATAGCTCCAAGTAGAACAGTTATTTGAAATGGCTCCAAATAGAGCGTGGTAGCTGCATCTAGGAGATGACATAGAGATTTGCGAAGTACATACGGATCTGAATGTTGCAGACCCGTTGACTAAAACCTCTCTCACAAGCAACATGATCAAACCCAGAACTCCTTGAGTGTTAATCACATATCGATGTGAACTAGATTATTGACTCTAGTGCAAGTGGGAGACTGTGGGAAATATGCCCTAGAGGCAATAATAAATTAGTTATTATTATATTTCCTTGTTCATGATAATCGTTTATTATCCATGCTAGAATTGTATTGATAGGAAACTCAGATACATGTGTGGATACATAGACAACACCATGTTCCTAGTAAGCCTCTAGTTGACTAGCTCGTTGATCAATAGATGGTTACGGTTTCCTGACCATGGACATTGGATGTCGTTGATAACGGGATCACATCATTAGGAGAATGATGTGATGGACAAGACCCAATCCTAAGCCTAGCACAAAGATCGTGTAGTTCGTTCGCTAAAGCTTTTCTAATGTCAAGTATCATTTCCTTAGACCATGAGATTGTGCAACTCCCGGATACCGTAGTAGTGCTTTGGGTGTGCCAAACGTCACAACGTAACTGGGTGGCTATAAAGGTACACTACAGGTATCTCCGAAACTATCTTTTGGGTTGGCACGAATTGAGACTGGGATTTGTCACTCCGTGTAAACGGAGAGGTATCTCTGGGCCCACTCGGTAGGACATCATCATAATGTGCACAATGTGATCAAGGAGTTGATCACGGGATGATGTGTTACGGAACGAGTAAAGACTTGCCAGTAACGAGATTGAACAAGGTATCGGGATACTGACGATCGAATCTCGGGCAAGTATCGTACCGATAGACAAAGGGAATTGTATACGGGATTGATTAAGTCCTTGACATCGTGGTTCATCCGATGAGATCATCGTGGAACATGTGGGAGCCAACATGGGTATCCAGATCCCGCTGTTGGTTATTGACCGGAGAGTCATCTCGGTCATGTCTGCATGTCTCCCGAACCCGTAGGGTCTACACACTTAAGGTTCAGTGACGCTAGGGTTATAGAGATATAAGTATGTGGTAACTCGAAAGTTTTTAAGAGTCCCGGATGAGATCCCGGACGTCACGAGGAGTTCCAGAAAGGTCCGGAGGTAAAGAATTATATATAGGAAGTGCTATTTCGGCCATCGGGACAAGTTTCGGGGTCACCGGTATTGTACCGGGACCACCGGAAGGGTCCCAGGGGTCCACCGGGTGGGGCCACCTACCCCGGGGGGCCACATGGGCTGTAGGGGGTGCGCCTTGGCCTATATGGGCCAAGGGCACCAGCCCCAAGAGGCCCATGCGCCAAGAGAAGAGGAAAAGGAAGAGTCCTAAAAGGGGAAGGCACCTCCGAGGTGCCTTGGGGAGGAGGGACTCCTCCCTGGCCGCACCTTTCCTTGGAGGAAGGGCCAAGGCTGCGCCCCCCTCTCCCTTGGCCCTATATATAGTGGGGGGAAGGGAGGGAAACCATACCTGAGCCCTGGCGCCTCCCTCTCCCTCCCATGACACATCTTCCTCCTCCCGCAGCGCTTGGCGAAGCCCTGTTGGAATCCCGCTACTTCCACCACCATGCCGTCGTGATGTTGGATCTCCATCAACCTCTCCTCCCCCCTTGCTGGATCAAGAAGGAGGAGACGTCGCTGCTCCGTACGTGTGTTGAACGCGGAGGTGCCGTCCGTTCGGCGCTAGGATCATCGGTGATTTGGATCACGACGAGTACGACTCCATCAACCCCGTTCTCTTGAACGCTTCCGCGCGCGATCTACAAGGGTATGTACATCCACTCCCCCTCGTTGCTAGATGACTCCATAGATAGATCTTGGTGACACGTGGGAAAATTTTGAATTTATGCTACGTTCCCCAACAGGCTCATGGGCGACGCCGGGCTCGACGTGTGATGAAATATGAGTTTTTATTTGTTGAACAATATAATTTGTATTGAACTATTTGTTGTTGCATTATTTTGTTGAACTATTTGATTTTCTATGATGAACTATGTAATAAAAAATATTTACGTTCATAATTGAACGCCGAGCCACGACGAACCACGCCGAATATGGGCCGATTATCGCCCGTATGGGGCCTTTTATTCGCCAAAAGTGGTCCAATCTCGGCGCCTGGGGGCGACCTGGGGGTGACGACTGGACGCCCAATCGCCCCCAGCGCCGATTCTATCGCCGGCTCACCCCCAGGGGGCGATTCTATTATATTGTTGCTATCAAGGATAACAAGATGGGGTTTATATCATATTGCATGAGTTTATCCCTCTACATCATGTCATCTTACTTAAAGTGTTACTCTGTTCTTTTGAACTTAATACTCTAGATGCATGCTGGATAGCGGTCGATGTGTGGAGTAATAGTAATAGATGCAGGCAGGAGTCGGTCTACTTGTCTCGGACGTGATGCCTATATACATGATCATACCTATATATTCTCATAACTATGCTCAATTCTGTCAATTTCTCAATAGTAATTTGTTCACCCACCATAATACTTATGCTCACGAGAGAAGCCACTAGTTAAACCTATGCCCCCAGGTCTATTTTCCATCATATTAATCTCCTGTTAACAAGCTATTTCTGGTGCCGTTTTTATTTCGCTTTATTTACTTTGCATCTTTATCATAAAAATACCAAAAATATTATCTTATCATATCTATCAGATCTCACTTTCGTAAGTGACCGTGAAGGGATTGACAACCCCTTTTATTGTGTTGGTTGCGAGGATTTTATTTGTTTGTGTAGGTGCGAGGGACTCGTGCGTGGCCTCCTACTGGATTGATACTTTGGTTCTCAAAAACTGAGGGAAATACTTATGCTACTTTGCTGCATCACCCTTTGAGGGAGTCCTGGATTAGGGGGTGTTCGGGTAGCCGGACTCCTGGACTATGAAGATACAAGATTGAAGACTTCGTCCCGTGTCCGGATGGGACTTTCCTTGGCGTGGAAGGAAAGCTTGGCGATGCGGATATTCAAGACCTCCTACCACTGTAACCGACTTTATGTAACCCTAACCCTATCCGGTGTCTATATAAACCGGAGGGTTGTAGTCCGTAGGCAATCAACTCCATACACAACAATCATACCATAGGCTAGCTTCTAGGATTTAGCCTCCTTGATCTCATGGTAGATCTACTCTTGTACTACCCATATCATCAATATTAATCAAGCAGGAGTAGGGTATTACCTCCATCGAGAGGGCCCGAACCTAGGTAAAAAACATCTTGTCCCTTGTCTCCTGTTACCATCCGGCCTTGACGCACTGTTCGGGACCATCTACCCGAGATCCGCCGGTTTTGATACCGACATTGGTGCTTTCATTGAGAGTTCCTCTGTGTCGTCGCCTTTAGGCCCGATGGCTCCTTTGATCATCAACGACGATACGGTCCAGGGTGAAACTTTTCTCCCCGGACAGATCTTCGTCTTCGGCGGCTTCGCTCTGCGGGCCAATTGACTCGGCCACCTGGAGCAGATCGAAAGCTACGCCCCTGGCCATCAGGTCAGGTTTGGAAGCCTAAACTACACGGCTGACATCCACGGGGACTTGATCTTCGACGGATTCGAGCCACAGCCAAGCGCGCCGCACTGTCTCGATGGGCATGATATAGCTCTGCCGCCGAACAACGCCTTGGAGGCCGCATGCGCATCGGTTTCGACCATTGATTCGGAGCATACTGCGCCGATCGAGGATCAGCGGTTAGACGCTGCCTCAGGGGCTGCGATCTCAGAGGCAATCGAGCCGAACTCCAGCCCCGCACTCCGCATGGCCCGTGACTCCGAGGATCCGGACTCCTCCCCGGACTCCGAACCCCCCGCGCCCCTACCAATCGAATCCGATTGGGCGCCGATAATGGAGTTCACCACCGCAGACATCTTTCAGCATTCGCCTTGTGGCGATATCCTGAACTCTCTCAAGTCTCTCTCCTTATCAGGAGAGCCCTGGCCGAACTATGGTCAACGAGGATGGGATACGGACGATGAAGAAATTCAAAGCCCACCCACCACCCACTTGATAGCCACTGTCGACAATTTAAACGACGTGCTCAACTTCGACTCCGGAGACATCGACAGCATGGATGATGATGCAGGAGATACCGACGAACCAACGCCCATAGGGCATTGGACAGCCACCTCATCTCACGATGTGTACATGGTGGATACCCCTAAAGGAAGCGACAACGAGGAAAAAGGAGATGGGACGGGAGATCGACCCCCCGAAAAGAAATCAAAGCGTCAGCGTAAACGCCGACCCAAGCCCCGCCTCGACAAAAACCCAGCCATAGAGTAGGACGAGCCGGTAGACGACGAGCAGGCCTTAGAGCAACCGTCCGAACAGAGCAACACGGATAGAGAAACCGAACATCCCTCCCCCGGCGAAAACGGCATTCCGGACGACCTCACGCCGAATAAACCTATGGAGCAGAAGAATCTCCACGAAAGGCTCGTTGCAACTGCACGCAGCCTAAAGAAGCAGAAGCGGAAGCTAAAAACAGCGGAAGACGCACTCCGGATTAGATGGAGCAAAGTAATCAATACCACAGATAAGTATGGCGACAGTCGCCGCACTAAAAGCTATCCGAAAAGAAAGCTACTACCTGAATTCGATGAAGAGGCCCTAGAGCCCTCGCATTCAAAAAATGAAAAAGCCACACGGTCGGATAGACGACCCCATAAAGCGGCAAGCGGCGCCGCACCTAAATCGGCATGCGACCCACTTAAGGATTCGCATCATGGCCCAGTCAGGTCCATTTATGGGCCAAGAAAGCAAGCTCTCGTAAGCAACGCTATGAAGCCATCATCAGAATCCGGCACACCCAAATACAGGGGCGCCGCACACCCCCTATGTTTCACCGATGAGGTCCTGGACTATGAATTCCCAGAGGGATTCAAACCCGTAAACATAGAGGCATATAATGGAACAACAGACCCTGGAGTCTGGATCGAGGATTATATCCTCCACATACACATGGCTAGAGGAGATGATCTCCACACCATAAAATATCTACCCCTTAAGCTTAAAGGGCCAGCCCGGCATTGGCTTAAAAGCCTTCCCGAAAACACAATTGGAAGCTGGGAAGAGCTCGAGGATGCTTTCCGAGCAAACTTTCAAGGGACCTATGTCCGCCCTCCGGATGCAGACGATCTTAGTCACATAACTCAACAACCCGGAGAATCAGCTCGGCAGTTCTGGAATAGATTCCTCATTAAAAAGAATCAGATAGTCGACTGTCCGGACGCCGAAGCCTTAGCAGCTTTAGGCATAACGTCCGAGACGAATGGCTCGCCAGACACCTCGGCCAAGAAAAGCCAAGAACAATGGCCGCACTAACAAGCCTCATGACCCGCTTTTGTGCAGGGGAGGACAGCTGGTTGGCAAGGTGCAGCCCCAGCGACCCAAGTACATCCGAAACTAGGGATGGAAACGGAAAACCGCGAAGCAACAAGGACCGTCGCCGGACTAAGGACAAAAGTCCGAAGAGCACGGCAGTAAATGCTGGATTCAAAGGCTCACGACAAAGTCAGGAAAAATCACCCCCTCAGGATAACAGGGACGATCCATCCAACCTAAATAAAATCCTGGACAGGATATGTCAGATACACAGTACTCCCGGGAAGCCTGCTAACCATACCCACAGAGACTGTTGGGTTTTCAAACAATCCAGCAGACTCAATGCCGAACACAAGGGGTTCGACACACCAAGCGAAGACGAGGACGAACCCCAAAAGCAGAGCACCAGGAAACAAAAGAACTTCCCACAAGAAGTAAAAACAGTGAACTCACTTCACATAACAAAACGTGTGGCGCCCGTAAAGGTACGCACCACACAGCCCATTCCCAAAGGGTCCTGCCACTGGTTGTCAAAACCGATCATCTTCGATCAGCTAGATTATTCTAGGAATATCAAGAATGTAGTCTGGACTGTCTTGATACTCAATCCAATAATTGGCGGACTCCAGTTTTCAAATGTCCTTATGGACGGCGGCAGCGGACTAAACCTGATATATCAGGATACAATCCAGCACATGGGGATAAACCCAGCAAGAATCCGTCGCAGCAAAACCTCCTTTCAAGGGGTAACACCTGGTCCGGACACCCATTTATGGGTTTTCCCCGGCTCGAAGTTATATTCGGCTCTGCCGATAACCTCCGCCGCGAAAAGCTGACCTTCCATATCGTCCCGTTCTCAAGTCGCTATCAAGCACTACTGGGACGCGAAGCTTTCACTTGCTTTAACGCAATACCGCATTATGCATCTCTCATGCTTAAGATGCCTAGTCCACGAGGCATCATCTCTTTGAAGGGGAAGCACTAAAGTGCGCCTCCCCAAGCAGGGGACTGTGCGGCCGCTTTGATAGCCCCACAGTAAAATGGCCTCACCGGCCAAAAAACTTCGAAATAGGTCATTAAAGACCACGAACGCGGATAGACGAGTTCGGTACAAAATCATCATTGATACAGGCTTAGTGGCCATATACCCCCGCACTAGGGGCTCCATGCATATACAATAAGAGACAATAAAGCTCAATTTTATATATTTTACTTTACACTTTGTTTATTTTAAACTTTTGTTCGGCACGACCCGTTTTCAACTCAGTTCCTCTCTTTTACAGATGAACATCGTGCGGCGCCCGTCCAGGATACGGAACAACGGAGACACAGGCACAGACGTGCAGTAGGGACCCGTCCTAAAGGATTCTTTTTAGATTAAGACCCTGCGTAAACCTTTTTTACTGTCTCTTGTTGCTACACATCCCCTGGTTTTTTCTGATATAACCAAGGAGTAGGCTTGTGTCTTGGCATGTGGCCATGTCAGAAAGTTTTGCACGTACCTGGACACTAGGGGCTTTTTTAATAAAGAGTGTTGTTTCGCCCGCACTCATAAAGACCGAACACCTTAGGGATTGTTCGGCGTCGCGAGCTTTGGCATTATATGGATCAGCTCCAAATCATGTCTTTGGTCAAATGTTGGGTTGCCCGGCTCCTGATTTTGGCTACCTTACGTTCCGCTCTATCGGCTAAGGTAGCACCAGGAGAACTACTGCGATTGTGCCCCCGGTTCGGCCGGGCGAGCACCTCAGTAGAGAAAGCCAAAAACTGACTGTCATGATGTAGCGTGAGACTGGTCAACCACTCGATGACCTATCGGAATCTATCGGATTCCTCCACTTTAACGAAGGGCCGCTTCCCGGTCAGGCACATACGCGCCCCGAATTCGGACGAGCGCAGTTGCCACCGAGGAGCTACCTAAAGAGTCTCATTGTCAAACTCCTATGGCTAAGTGAAAGTGTTAAAGCATTATAGTCCGGTTGCCTGGCCCACTGCGCTATCACCTCCTTTGTAGGACCAAGACGTTGGGTTAAGTGTGAAAATGCGTCTTCTGCGAGCACCCCCGCACTATGTGCGTGGGGGCTGAAGCCAACGACTGCCATCTTTCAGATTCTATATATATATCTTAAAACGGCCACACAGGAGGTGTTCCCAATACTTGGAGGCACAAGTATAAAAAAGGCCACTACAGTTTATCAAAATATTACTTTATAATTACATATGCTATCATAACATAGCATCTTTCGGGCACTGCATCTCTATTACACGAGCGCCTTCAAGAACTTCCTGAAAATAGTGCTCGGAGGATACTCGGCTTTTGTCCGAATCTCTGGACGCAACAACGGTGGTCTCCATCTCTGCCCAGTATGTCTTAACATGGGCAAGAGCCATCCTAGCGCCCTCTATGCATGCTGACCTCTTCATTGCATTTATACGCGGCACCGCGTCAAGGAATTGCTGCACCAAGCTGAAATAACTCTTCGGCTCCGATCTCCCCGGCCACAGGTGACCCATGACGTACTTCATGGCGAGTCCAGACAACCTATTCAGTTCGGCCCATTGAGCCAAACGATCATCCACTGCCAGTGGACGCTCTGGATTGTGAAACTGCGACCAGAAAAGCTTTTCCACTTCATGATCTTTCTGATCTCGAAAGTGTTCGGTCGCATCAGCAGCACTCGCTGCCAAGTCCAGATAGGTATCCTCCACACTCCACATCCGGTCCAACGGAGCAAACTTCGGATCACAAAATTTCCTTCGCAGCATAAAGGGATTTCCAGCCGCAATCTGTTCGGCCTGACGCAGCTCCTCCTTCCCAGCTCTCATCGCAGAGCGAGCGTCCTTGGCATCGGCAACGGCCTTCTCTAAGTCCGTCTGTCTCGCCCGGTCTTCTTTCTCAAGAAGTTTGCAACGGTCTGCAGCGCTCTTTAACTTCTCGGCCATCTCTTCTTTGCTTCGGCAGTGAGCAGCCTGTTCGGCTCTCAGCTCTTCAAGGGCCTTCTCGGCAGCCGCATCGCTTTTCCTGGCTTGCTCCTTAGCTCGGGCAAGTTCTGCCCTAAGATTCTCCACGGCGGTCGTACCATCTGCGTCAAGCTCACACATTGTAAGACACTGGCATGAAGCTCCTCTTACCTGATGCCGCCCGAAGAATTACATACCTTGAGCCTCATCAAGCCGCTTGTTGACAAGCGCGATGTCGGCATCTGCCACGTCCAGTTGCCGCTTTAGTTCGGCTACATCATCAGTTCGGCTAGATTCCGGACACCTCGCCACCTACATTCAAAGGCGACATCTTAGACCTGGGATTATGATCCTCTGCGTGCCATCATTTCTTGACAACGCGCAGAGTCTCAGGGGCTACTATCTACACAGGGCGCATCTTACTTATGCGCAACTGACAAAAGTGTACACTATCTAACGTACCTCAAAACCCGTCAGTAAACTTTTGACGGCCTCATGCAATCCGCTTTCTGCAGATGAAATCCTTTCAATCACCATGCCCATCAACGCACGGTGCTCCTCTGAGATAGAAGCTCTCCCCAGCAGAATCTTTAGCTCCTCCGGCCGAGCACCAGACGGTGCCGGACTTGTCCTATGGCCTCTTTCGAAGGCCGCACGCGGAGAGCCTTGGGGGGCCACATAGCTATCTTCCGCCCCTGCCGGATTCATAAAAACCCTCCGCGACGACACCTCAGGGTCGCCCGCCTCGCTAGGCGGTACGGCAGGGGGAGGCGTCCCGCTCTCCATCATCTCCGGAAGAAGATCCCCCGAAGACGAGCTCTGCTGAGAAGGGCTGAGGTCCGAGCTACAAGGTCAAATTTCGGTTAATCTTCTCAGATATAAATCAAGGATTTCTTTCATCCCTCAAAAGGAAAACCTCTCTCTACTTACGGCTCACTGGAGGGCTGATCCCTTTGAGGGCGTAGTTCGGCCAAGGAACTCCCCGGCGTCGGACCCTCTGACGAGGATTTTCTCCCCCGCTTCAGGGCCATGGTCTCCGGGTCGTCAGAGGCGGCCCTCTTCTTCCCCTTGGGAGAGGAATTGTCGGTTCCTCCCTTCGGAGCAGCCTCCTTCGAGGAGGCCATAGTTCCCTTGTCCTCCCCTTACTTCCCTCCAAAGGCATTATCTTCAACATCCTAACAAGCACGGGATCTGGCCTAGTTTCGGGAAGGGGAGCCGGACACCTGATCAGCTTTGCCTTCGCTATCCACTCCTGTTTAAAAGGACAGCTCTTTTAGGGGCAAGTTTATGACGATTATATGGATAGTAGGTCCGGGCACAAGGTTACTTACTTCGGTATCCAGGCGATTGCAGCTTAGGCCTGCGTCCTCGGTCAAATCCGAACACATCATTTGTGATCCGAAGAACAGTTTATACATCTCCACGGGCGTTGCGCCCATAAAATGATGGAGAGCTCGTGGTCCCTCCGGATTAAACTCCCACAGACGAAGGGAGCGACGTATGCCGGGCAGTGTTCGGCGAATCAGCATGACCTACGTCACCTTGACCAGGTTGAGGTCTCTTTCTAAGAGATCCCTGATGCGGCCCTGCAACAAGGGCACGTCTTTGGATAACCCCCAATCTAATCCTTTGTTGACCCATGACGCTAGCCGTGATGGGGGACCCGAGCGAAAGGCAGGAGGCGCCGCCCACTTGGTGCTCCTGGGAGCGGTGATATAGAACCATTCTCGTTGCCACAAGCCGAGCTCCTCTTGAAAGGAGCCCTCGGGCCATGGAGCATCAACATTCTTACTTATGACAGCGCCTCCGCACTCTGCGTGTCGTCCCTCAATCATCTTCGGCTCCACTCCAAAAGTCTTGAGCCATAATCCGAAGTGAGGAGTGACACGGAGGAACGCTTCGCACACAACGATGAATGAGGAAATGTGGAGGATGGACTCCAGACCTAAGTCATGAAATTCCAGCCCGTAATAAAACAGCAGCCCCCTCATGAAGGGATCCATCGGGAAGCCTAACCCCCGAAGGAAGTGAGACATGAACACTACGCTCTCACCGGGCTGGGGACTGGGAATAGACTGCCTTTGAGCAGGCAACCTATGCGAAATTTCGGCGGTCAAGAACTTAGCCTCTCTCAACTTTAGCACGTCCTCCTCCGTGACGGAGGAGGGCATCCATCGGCCTTGAAGGTTGGAACCGGACATTGTCGAAGGTCCGAAACGCCTGGAACCTGGAGCCTAGGGTGTTGGAACTCGAGGCGACGGGCGAACTCGTTTGAGATTGGAAAAAGGAGTAAGGCCTTGGTCTCTTTATAAGAGGTTGAATACCAGGAGCCCTCCCCGTAACCGTTTAGGACTCGCTTTTAATCGAGATAACATGCTAACGGGCATGATTGGGTTACCCATGTCCGTATTGATGAGAATCCCGTAAAAGGGGGGCACACGATCTCTGCTTTGACAAGACGTGCCAAGGAAACCGCCTCGCAAAACACGCTGAGGTGGAAAAGTGAAAACGATTCGAGTAAAGGACTTGGCTGTAGTGTGATGACGCACTGCGGAATACGTCAGCAGATTTGATTTGTGTTAATATTATTCTCTCTATGGCAATATGTGGAAGCTTATTTTGCAGAGCCGGACACTACTCTTGGTGTCTACAATCTTCTATGAAGGACTTGGAGGAGGAACCCGCCTTGCAATGCCGAAGACAATTTGCACGCCGGACTCGTTGTCATTGAAGCCTGGTTCAGGGGCTACTAAGGGAGTCCTGGATTAGGGGGTGTTCAGGTAGCCGGACTATACCTTCAGCCGGACTCCTAGACTATGAAGATACAAGATTGAAGACTTCGTCCCGTGTCCGGATGGGACTTTCCTTGGCGTGGAAGGAAAGCTTGGCGATGCGGATATTCAAGATCTCCTACCACTGTAACCGACTTTATGTAACCCTAACCCTATCCGGTGTCTATATAAACCGGAGGGTTGTAGTCCGTAGGCAATCAACTCCATACACAACAATCATACCATAGGCTAGCTTCTAGGATTTAGCCTCCTTGATCTCGTGCTAGATCTACTCTTGTACTACCCATATCATCAATATTAATCAAGCAGGAGTAGGGTATTACCTCCATCGAGAGGGCCCGAACCTAGGTAAAAAACATCTTGTCCCTTGTCTCCTGTTACCATCCGGCCTTGATGCACAGTTCGGGACCCCCTACCCGAGATCCGCCGGTTTTGACACCGACACCGTTTCTCTTCAAGAGAAAACCAACGCAGTGCTCAAGAGGTAGCAAGAAGGATTTCTGGCGCCGTTGCCCGAGAGTCTACGCAAAAGTCAACATACCAAGTACCCATCACAAACCCTTATTTACTGCATTATATTATTTGCCATTTGCCTCTCATTTTCCTCTCCCCCACTTCACCCTTGCCATTTTATTTGCCCTCTCTCCCCGTCCTCCTTCTCTTTCCCTATTTGCCTCTTTTTGCTCTTTCTTGTTTGCTTGTGTGTTGGATCGCTTGCTTGTCGTTATGGCTAGTCCTTTTTCTACCCCTTTGTCTCCCGAAAATGAAGTTCTTAATTTTAAGCAAAGGGAAGGAGAGAATCTAAAAGACGTTTGGTATAGAATTTGCAATGCTCAAAATAGATCTACCAGGAAGCAATCTACTTCCATTCTTCTCCGCAATTTTTATGTAGGCGCTACTCCTTGGTACATCCTTGATACCATTACCGGAGGGAATTTCTTGGGTAGCCATACTTTTGATTCTTATAATGCTATGATAGATTTGTTTGGCTCACCCCCTCTTTTGGTCAATGGAACTATGTTAACTTTGGAGCATGTAATGCAAAGACTTGAAATTATTGAAAATAAAGTTGCTACCATAGAGTTAATTGAAAATTTGGATAAAAAGATCCACAACCAAATTACACAATATGTATCTAAAGTAGGAGTCACTTTGAAAAATATTAAGGAGAAGGAACCCATAGTTAATGAAAGAATAAATCAGGATTCCACTAGAATCGATAAACTTGAGGGTATCATTACCAACTTGGGAAGCGCTTTTTCTTCCGTAAAGAATACTCCAAGTCCTCCAACTAAAATTGCCAAGCTTATGTATGTTCCTAAAAATATGGGTGAATCCTCTAGCAAGGAAACTACGGATCTCAAATTTATAAGTATTCTTCCCAATCTTTTTGCTATCATTAAGGAACCATTTGCTACAAATGAATTTTTCGATTTTGTGCCTAGAAGTTTGATAATTAATAAAAATAAAGAAACTCCTAAGGGTGATAGATGTCTCAAGAATTGCCAACTAAAGATGGCAATACCTAGATCTATCCTTGCTATTATGCCTAGCTAAGGGCGTTAAACGATAGTGCTTGTTGGGAGGCAACCCAATTTTATTTTTATGCCTTGAATTTTGCCCCTGTTTAGTAATAAATAATTTTTCTATCCTATGATTTGGTTGTGTTTTTTTTGTTTAATTAGTGTTTGTGCCAAGTAGAACCGTTGGGAAGACTTGGGGAAAGTCTTTTTGATCTTGCTGTAAAAAAACAGAAACTTTAGCGCTCACGAGAATTGCCGCCATTTTTATTTGGATAGTGATATTTAGTTAATTATTTTTTCAGATGATTAAATAGATAAATTCCTCACGTCCAGCAATTTATTTTAGAATTTTTGGGGTTCCATAAGTTTGCGTTAGCTACAGATTACTACAGACTGTTCTGTTTTTTGACAGATTCTGTTTTTCGTGTGTTGTTTGGTTATTTTGATGAATCTATGGATAGTAAAAGAGTTTATAAACCATAGAGAAGTTGGAGCACAGTAGTTTTAACACCAATATAAATAAAGAATGATTCCATTACAGTACCTTGAAGTGGTGTTTTGTTTTATTTCGCTAACGGAGCTCATGAGATTTTCAGTTAAGTTTTGTGTTATGAAGTTTTCAAGTTTTGGGTAAAAGATTTGATGGATTGTGGAACAAGGAGTGGAAAGAGCCTAAGCTTGGGTATGCCCATGGCACCCCAAGATAATCTAAGGATACCTAAAAGCCAAAGCTTGGGGATGCCCCGGAAGGCATCCCCTCTTTCGTCTACTTCCATCGGTAACTTTACTTGGAGCTATATTTTTATTCACCACATGATATGTGTTTTGCTGGGAGCGTCTTGTATTATTTGAGTCTTTATTTGTTAGTTTACCACAATCATATTTTATGTACACACCTTTTGAGAGAAACACACATGATTCAGAATTTATTGGAATACTCTATGCGCTTCACTTATATCTTTTGAGCTATATAGTTTTTGCTCTAGTGCTTCACTTATATCTTTTAGAGCACGATGGTGGATTTGTTTTATAGAAACTATTATTCTCTCATGCTTCACTTATATTATTTTGAGAGTCTTAAACAACATGGTAATTTGCTTAAATTGGGAAATTAATCCTACTATGCTAAGTATTCGAGACTAGTAAAAAAACTTTCTTATGAGTGTGCTGAATACAAAGAGAAGTTTGATGATTGTTTTGAGATATGGAGGTAGTGATATTAAAGTTGTGCTAGTTGAGTAGTGGTGAAATTGAGAAATACTTGTGTTGAAGTTTGCAAGTCCCGTAGCATGCACGTATGGTAAACGTTATGTAACAAATTTGAAACATGAGGTGTTCTTTGATTGTGTTCCTTATGAGTGGCGGTTGGGGACGAGCAATGGTCTTTTCCTACAAATCTATCCCCCTAGGATCATGCGTGTAGTGCTTGGTTTTTGATGACTTGTAGATTTTTGCAATAAGTATATGAGTTCTTTATGACGAATGTTGAGTCCATGGATTATACGCACTCTTACCCTTCCATCATTGCTAGCCTCTTCGGTATCTGCATTGCCCTTTCTCACATTGAGAGTTGGTGCAAACTTCGCCGGTGCATCCAAACCCCGTGATATGATACGCTCTTTCACACACAAACCTCCTTATATCTTCCTCAAAACAGCCACCATATCTACCTATTATGGCATTTCCATAGACATTCCGAGATATATTGCCATGCAACTTTCCACCGTTCTGTTTATCATGACAAGTTCATCATTGTCATATTGCTTTGCATAATCATGTAGTTGACATCGTATTTGTGGCAAAGCCACCATTCATAATTTTTCATACATGTCACTCTTGATTCATTGCTATCCTGGTATACCACCGGAGGCATTCATATAGAGTTATACTTTGTTCTAGTATCGAGTTGTAATCATTGAGTTGCAAATAAATAGAAGTGTGATCATCATCATTCATAGAGTATTGTCCCAAAAAAAGAGAAAGGCCAAATAAAAAAGGAAGGCCCCCCAAAAAAGGGACAATGCTACTATCTTTTTTTCCAGACTTGTGCTTCAAAGTAGCACCATGATTTTCATGATAGAGAGTCTCTTGTTTTGTTACTTTCATATACTAGTGGGAATTTTTCATTATAGAACTTGGCTTGTATATTCCAACAATGGGCTTCCTCAAATGCCCTAGGTCTTCGTGAGCAAGCAAGTTGGATGCACACCCACTTAGTTTCTTTTGTTGAGCTTTCATGCATTTATAGCTCTAGTGCATCCGTTGCATGGCAATCCCTACACCTTACATTAATATTATGAAAATGGAGCATGACTAAACTATATGATTTTTGTAGGGATGAACTTTCTTTGGCCATGTTATTTTTGAGAAGAAATAATTGCTTAGTTAGTATGCTTGAAGTATTATTGCTTTTATGTCAATATTAAACTTTTATCTTGAATCTTTCGGATCTGAATATTCATACCACAATTAAGAGGGTTACATTAAAAAATTTATACCAAGTAGCATTCCGCATCAAAAATTCTGTTTTTATCATTTACCTACTCGAGGACGAGCAGGAATTAAGCTTGGGGATGCTTGATACGTCTCCAACATATCTATAATTTTTGATTGCTTCATGCTATATTATATTCTGTTGGATGATTAATGGGCTGTGTTATACACTTTTAAATTATTTTTGGGACTAACCTATCAACCGGAGGCCCAACCCAGAATTGCTGTTTTTTGCCTATTTCAGAGTTTCGCAGAAAAGAATATCAAACGGAGTCCAAACGGAATGAAACCTTTGGGAACGTGATTTTCAGAACGAACGTGATCCAGAGGACTTGGACCATACGTCAAGACATCAACCAGGAAGGCAGGAGGAAGGGGGCGCGCCTACCCCTCCCCCCCCAGGCGCACCCTCCACCTTCGTGGGGCCCACATTGCTCCACCGACGTACTTCTTCCTCCTATATATACCTACGTACCCCTAAACTACCAGATACGGAGCCAAAAACCTAATTCCACCGCCGCAACCTTCTGTACCCATGAGATCCCATCTTGGGGCCTTTCCCGGAGCTCCGCCAGAGGGGGCATCGATCACAGAGGGCTTCTACATCAACACCATAGCCTCTCCGATGATGTGTGAGTAGTTTACCTCAGACCTTCTGGTCCATAGTTATTAACTAGATGGCTTCTTCTCTCTCTTTGGATCTCAATACAAAGTTCTCCACGATTCTCGTGGAGATCTATTCGATGTAATCTCCTTTTGCGGTGTGTTTGTTCAGAGCGATGAATTGTGGGTTTATGATCAAGTTTATCTATGAACATTTGAATCTTCTCTGAATTCTTTTATGTATGATTGGTTATCTTTGCAAGTCTCTTCGAATTATCAGCTTGGTTTGGCCTACTGGATTGATCTTTCTTGCAATGGGAGAAGTGCTTAGCTTTGGGTTCAATCTTGCGGTGTCCTTTCCCAGTGACAGTAGGGGCAGCAAGGCACGTATTGTATTACTGTCATCAAGAATAACAAGATGGGGTTTATATCATATTGCATGAGTTTATCCCTCTACATCATGTCATCTTACTTAAAGTGTTACTCTGTTCTTTTGAACTTAATACTCTAGATGCATGCTGGGTAGCGGTCAATGTGTGGAGTAATAGTAGTAGATGCAGGCAAGAGTCAGTCTACTTGTCTCGGACGTAATGCCTATATACATGATCATACCTAGATATTCTCATAACTATGATCAATTCTGTCAATTGCTCAACAATAATTTATTTACCCACCGTAATACTTATGCTCTCGAGAGAAGCCACTAGTGAAACCTATGGCCCCCAAGTCTATTTTCCATCATATTAATCTCCTGTTAACAAGCTATTTCTGGTGCCGTTTTTATTTCGCTTTATTTACTTTGCATCTTTATCATAAAAATACCAAAAATATTATCTTATCATATCTATCAGATCTCACTTTCGCAAGTGACCGTGAAGGGATTGACAACCCCTTTATTGCGTTGGTTGCGAGGATTTTATTTGTTTGTGTAGGTGCGAGGGACTCGTGCGTGGCCTCCTACTAGATTGATACTTTGGTTCTCAAAAACCGAGGAAAATACTTACGCTACTTTGTTGCATCACCCTTTCCTCTTCAAGGGAAAACCAACGCAGTGCTCAAGAGGTAGCATTGTGATGTTTGATAGCACACTAAGTGTTCCTCCGGTATTCGGGAGTTGCATAATCTCATAGTCATAAGAACATGTATAAGTTATGAACAAAGCAATAGCAACAAACTAAACGATCATCGTGCTAAGCTAATGTATGGCTCAAGTCAATCACATCATTCTCTAATGATATGATCCCATTAATCAAATGACAACTCATGTCAATGGTTAGAAAACTTAACCATCTTCGATTAACGAGCTAGTCAAGTAGAGGCATACTAGTGACACTCAGTTTGTCTATGTATTCACACATGTACTAAGTTTCTGGTTAATACAATTCTAGCATGAATAATAAACATTTATCATGATATAAGGAAATATAAATAACAACTTTATTATTGCCTCTAGGGCATATTTCCTTCATGTCTAACTTAGTTTTGCAGGGTATGCATATGATGTGGTATAGCCTTCATCATGATAATGAGTTTACGTATGAGATGGTTATATGTTGTAATCTTAAGTAGCCTGCATGTCACAACATGATGGCAGGAGTCACGAGATTGCCACGTTAATGTAAATTACATAGAGTTAGCCTACATGTTACAAGTGATGATGGCAACAAATACATGGAGGACCTCGACGAGGAGAAGGTGTACATGGCATGGGAAGAGGAGCTATAATTTCGTGCCACGGCGGAATTTCCGAAATTTGGTGCCATGGCAACATTTTCTAAAATGGTCGCCACGACAACGTTTTATGAAATTGATGCAACCCGATGACCCGCCCCTCTGCACCTGAGTTTTTTCCTCGACTCGCCGTATCAGTTTGCCCTGTTGAGCCACCCGACGCCTCTGCTGCCGTCTTATCCATGCAGTGGGCCGCCCGCCGCTACAGGCCTGATTCTCCCGCCGCTGCTGAGTCGCCTTCGAATCTCGCCGCTGAGCCGACATTGCGTTCGACCTCCTTTCGAGTCGCCGTCAACGTTGCCGAGTCATCTCCTATCCGAGCCGCCGCGCTTCAAGGTGCTACTGGTCTCCTTGAGACGCCAGAGCCCTGCGCTTGGCCCGCCGGCATGCGCCTGCAAGTCGGCCTGCTTGCCATGCCCTTAAAGTCGCCACCACGGCTGCTGTTGTGGTTTTTTCTTTGCCGGCCTCATTGCTTCTGCTGTAGCTGAGCCGCCGTTGTGATCTCCGCTTTAGCTGCATTTTGCTTCTCCGCCGGCCTACAGTGGCCTCAAGTCGCCGCCTCCTAACTATCCCGGTCTCGAGCTGTCCTAATGGCCGCCTCATGGAGTCGCAAAGCATCGTCACCGCTGTTGCTGGCCTCGCCTATGTGGACTTGGGTCGTGTCGCCATCATAGACCTGCCTCCAACACCAACCTGTTAGCCATCAATGAACCACCTTCTCCGGCCATCGTGGTTGAGTCGCCTTGGTTTTGATTCCGCCCCGCCGTAGAGAGCTGCGTCCACCGTCGGGTCACGCATCATTGTTGAGCCGCCTGCGTCAACCACCACGGGTCGCCTGTGCTGCTTCCGCGGCCTCGCCAAGTCGCCACTGCTGTGGGCATACCTCGAGACAGCTTCATGTTGCTTGACCTGCCTTGGGCCACCAATTCAACTACAACCTGGAAACAAGCCGGCCACGACCCGGACATGAGTTGCTACACCCTTGAGCTCTCTGTTGTCGACTCCGTGCCACACCGGCGTCACCTCAAGCAGAGCCGCCACGGCCACAACTTGCCCGCGCTTCTCGTGCCGCGGCGCCTTCACTTTCCACTCCGAGCCGCCCCCGTGATGCCCCTGTGTGCACCCAAAGCTGTGCACCCACAGGCCTGCTGCCTGCAGATCTCCGAGCTGGACCGGCCAGGTCGCCATTTGTTTCTACCACAACTCCGAGTTGCCACGAGCCATTATCTCGGTCTGTCTCGTACCGTATTGAGCCACCGTTGCATGGCTCACCCTCTGCATCTGACTTACTGCCGGTCATCATCGCCGCGTCTGCAGTCGGCTGCCTCTGCTACGAGCTCACGTTGAGCACCGCTTCCACAAATCGCCATAGCCTGACGCCGCTTTGGCCGCAGTATACTCAAATGGTCGCGACCTGCTCTCTCTCTCTCTCTGCTCTGCGTCCCGCGACAGTCGGGTAGCACAATGACGTTTCCACGTGCCTGCGAAGCTCGGTGCCTCGCGCCTCCGCTGCCGTCTCACCCCTGCGTTGAGCCGCCGCGCCACCGCGGTCTTGAGCCGCCACTTCAAGCCGTCGCGCCTGGCCTCCGTGATAAGACGACCTCGCCGGCGCGGCACTCACCTCAGCACTATTCACCGCCTCTATGCGCCGCGACCTCCCGAGCCGCCCGACTTCGCGGCCACCTCTGTTGTGGCCTCGCGCCCCGCGCCGCCACCTCTATTTCCAACTTGGTGCCCACCAGCCGCCAGCGCGCCCAACACCCACATCCTGGCCGTTGAATCGCCTCCGCCAGCCTCACTGACGCCTCTGTAACATGTTTCAGCTGCCGCGGCCTCACCGTTGAGCCGCCCACGCTTGGCCACCCGCAACTTGCCTGGCTCACCGCAGCCGCGGCCCCGTCGCCCCCTGACCCACGAGCCGGCGCTACTCACCTCCGGGGATTCGGCGCCTCGCCTCGAGCGGGCCGGACTGCTCTTGTCTCCAGCGGCCACTGTCAAGTCGCCATCTCCGGGCCTGCTACCGTTTTGAGCTGGCCCGAGTTCCGCTGCACCATGCGCCTGTTCCGCGTAAACCGTTGTGCTGTCGCCCTGATGAGTCGCCGTCACCATCGCGTATCCTTTGAGCCGCCAGATACCTTTGCGCCGCCAAGGTCGCGCTGAGTCGCCCCCACTGGTCCGGCACCGAGCCGGTTTCGGTTTGACCTCCACCTTGAGCATGGCCTTGCCGCCTTTGCTGTGAGGCATCGCCAGGTCGCCGCGAGTTCCGCCATCGCAGCCGCAACCATCATCGGAGCGTCTAGTCGCCGCTGAGCCTCACTTCAACTCAGAATGGCTACTGCTGTTTAATACTTGCCCCTGAGCTGCCCCTGTCGCGGTTTCCTCCTAAGTCGCCTGCTCCGAGCCGCCATCTCCGTCATGTCATGGCCTCGCCTCTGAGCCGGCTGCTGGACAGCTGCCCTGCTGAGCCACCTGGCGCCTTGCGCCTCCACTGCCGCCTGACCCATGGTGAGTCGCCGCTCTGCCACCGCGAGTCGTCGCGGGCCACGGTCGCAACCACGCGCCGAGTCGCCGCTGCTATGACCCGCCGGACTCTGCCTCCCCGAGGGCTTCTTCAGCCAGTGTGCCATGATGAGAGTCGCCTTTTTGCGGGCATCCCCACGCCAGTTCGATCATGCTTGGTCGCACTGCTCTTCTGCCCCGTTAAAATTGCCTCGCTGTTGTCAAGTCACCGTGCATGCGGTCCTAAGCCGCGAAGTTGTTTCACGCCTCAGCTCTTAAGCCGCCTCTCCATCACCGGCTCTTACCTGTGCTGCTCTGTTCTATGCTCTACATTGTTCATCTTGTGAATACAAGAAAAATAAAGGAGGAGGAGGAGTTAACCCGGTGAATTAAAAGGAGCTGTGGCAGTATCTAGCAGACCCTCGAGGGGGTCAACGTAAAAATACTCTCGATTCATATGAATCAAAGGGAATTCAGTAACAGTACTGAAAGGTTATCTACAGATGTTACATAGGGATCATCTGCCGTCCGGATAAATCAGGTGATATCTATCTAAGTATATTTTATTAATACATATTATTTTTTATTCTACAAGAACAATTACTCTCGTTTGTGCAAATCCTTATGCAGAATTCACTATCACAAAGGAGACCATCAAGCAATCCACTGGTTACATCATGGTCAAGTATGGAGAGTCTCAAGCCAACTCCTTGAGTAGTCTTAAGACTCGGGGGATACGATGACATGGCTCGGCCCCAGAGGCTACTGCTGTGTTGATCAAAATTTAAAAGGCCGTCAGAAATATTCCGGCTCACAATGATGCTTCCGGTTTACAATCTGGTTCAAGGTAAATTTGTCTCTCGCAAAGCTTTGAAGCTCTCAAATCCGGTTCAAAATCCGGCTCAAGGTAAATTTGTCTCTCGCAAAGTTTTGAAGCTTTCAAAACCGGTTTAAAGTTCCAGTAAAAAGAATTAATCTCTCGCAAGATTCGAGTTCTCAGAAAAATTAAAGGTTGCCAAAGAGAACTTGCTGCCATGATGCGGTTCAAACATGGGTATCCTGCCTTACGGCTTCTCTTATTATGGTCATTTGGGGGCTTCCTGCTCATCGAGCATAGCTGTCGGTACCCTCTTGATTAGCACGATGCCAAAATTTATATGGTCATTTGGGGGCTTCCCATTCGAACATAGGTCGTATTCGAACCAAAGAGAACATAGCTGTCGGTACCCTCTTGATCGGCGCAATGCCAAACTCACTAGGGGCTTCTTGATCGTATTCTAATCATAGCTTAACCCCTTTTCGGTCTGACTTGGATCGTATTCGAATCAGGGTCGTTAAAAACCTCTCAAGGTCATTTGGGGGCTTCCTGTTCAAACATAGGTCGTATTCGAACCAAAGAGAACATAGCTGTCGGTACCCTCTTGATCGGCGCAATGCCAAAGCCACCGGGGGCTACATGATCGTATTCGAATCCTAGCTTAACCCCTTTGGAACGGTTTACTGATCGTATTCGAATCAGAAGCCTCGATTTTTCTTTCTATTTGGCTTAAGATTTTTGAAAACAATCTTTGGTTTTGTCTTGAGACCTTTTTTGTTCATATCTAAAGCATATATGTGGTTTCCATTAACCCGGCTTGACTTTGGATGATAAGTCGCCATATATGACAATCATAAACATTTGTAAGTTTTGGCTTCTAAAGATTGGGTTATCACCCTTACTGCACAGGTATCCTAAACCGGTAGTATGATTCAATATTATAGGAACCGGTTTTTCAAACTGGGTTATATTATTCAAATCATTAAAAGCCAATATGGCTAGATTTTTATTATGGTTATCAATAACCAATATTACGATTGAGGTTTTCAATGTCGCTTCAGCACAATAGATATTATTTTATCAATGGATATGATTTATTCTACAATGGAAGGAATAGTCCCGAGTCGCTGCAGGCTTACAACCCGGCACTTGGGGGCTACATTATTCAAATTGAGATTACAATAAATATGCAAGTCCCATGTCACTGCTAGCATGCTCCATGGCACTTGGGGGCTAATGTAAAACTCATTTTTTTGGATCAACTTATTGAAGACCCGGCTCATCACATCATAATGAGTCGGCCCTTGGGGGCTACCAATTTCTCCTGTCAACAATTCAAGAGAACTATATATAAAGCCCAGCTCAATATTATCTTACTGAGCCGGCCCTTGAGGGCTACACGTTGTTGTTCAAGTCTATATGATCATATCTACAAAGTCCCTACTCATTTTTGCATAATGACCCGGCCCTTGGGGGCTACACTGGTTGAAGTTTTTATGAGCATAAAGCAATTTCAAGTCCCAGGTTACTGCAAGCATGACAACCTGGCACTTGGGGGCTACATATGTGGAATACTCAGTTTTGACTAGTAATTGAGATAAACAACATGCATTTCTTCAAAGTGATAATATTTTTTGAAGCGAGTCTTAAGTCATTACTTTGTTCTGCTCAAGACTTGGGGGCTACAGGTAATATGGATATGATGGAGAGAGAAATCTTCAAAATTATCAGATTGACCGGGTATCTGCAATAATTATAACTCGACATTATCTATTTATAACCCGACAAGTTTTTCATCTTTAAGCCGCTTGAAGGTCATATGAGTACTTCAAAGGCCAATATTTTTAAGCATTGGGAGCTGAGTCAAATGAATTATTCTTCAGTCTTTCTCTATGAGAAACCAACGTCAGCAAATTGATTATGAAATTGACTTATTGACCCGGAGTTTCTGGAAGAAGGAAATGGCAAGGACTTAAGGATGTTTAGGTGTCGGCTTACAAGAATATTTAACCTGGGGCATAACCTGTTAAAATTGTTCTTGTGTTTTGTTTACAGGATCAGTTTAACATGGATAAATCCAAATTAAACTGGTTGCTAATGTCGGGGATATACCCCGCGGTATGACCCGGCCGGAGATATGACCCGGCTGGGACTTGGTATTTCATTGGTAAGCTGGCAGATTGTTTAAACCAGAGGTTAAGCCAGCGGGAATAGTTAAGAAGGTTAAGCCGGCAGACACAGTCATGTAACCTGGCAGACACAGTCATATAACCCGGCGGACATAGTCATGTAACCCGGCGGACACAGTCATGTAACCCGGCAGACACAGTCAGGTAACCCGGCAGGCACAGTCATATGAGCCAGATAGTTAAGCAAGCAGCTAAGTCAGACAGTTAAGCCGGACAGTTAAGTCAGATAGTTAAGCCAGACAGTTAAGCCAAACAGTTAAGCCGGACAGTTAAGCCAGATGGTAGGCCAGATTGTAGGTTAACAGCTAAGAAGCCCGAAACGTTAAAGAAAGCCCATGGAGAGAAAAACAGAATAGTTAAGTCTTAAGTCCGAGTTGGACTCTACATGTAACCCGCCCCTTCAACATATATAAGGAGGAGCAGGGCACCACAAGAGGGACAGGTTGAATAATCATTAAGTCTAGACACAACTAGGAGAGCCGGAGTTACGGCGACTCCCTCATGATGATAATGAGACCTAGCCACAAACAACATGTAGGGTTGTTACCGGATGATGTTTCCCGGGGCCCGAAGCTGTTTAAATCTTCGTATTTTGTGTTGCGTCCACTACTAGGAAAAGGCCAACTAATGGCGCACCTAATTTGGCCATTAATGGCGCATTAGTGGTGCGCCATTAGTAGCACGCCATTAGTATATTTTACTAATGGCGCACCACTGGTGCGCCATTAGTATCTGGTATACTAATGGCGCACCCCAGATGCGCCATTAGTATATACAATAGTGCGCCATTAGTATGCCTCCTAGGGGGCCATGTATACCCAGGTGCTTTGGCATACTAATGGCGCACGACAGCAAGATGCGCCATTAGTAACTTCGGCATACTAATGGCGCACTGTTTAATGATGCGCCATTAGTATCCTTTGGCATACTAGTAGCGCACTATGATGTGATGCGCCATTAGTATGAATATTAGTTTTTTTTTATTTTTTAATTTTCTGTTTTTTGCACAGGTTACAAAATGTATAATTGGACAAAATATAGACAGCACACATCAACAACAGATTCATCGAATACAATAGAAGATTAGTCTCTGAATACAATTCATCATTTTAGTCTCCGAATACAAGTCATCATATTAGTCTCCGAATTGAAAAGACCGAACAAAGATAGAACATTATATTACAAGTCTCGAGACCGCGAGTTTGTCTTCACATTACAAGTCGATATCGATCATCTAAACTACCATCACATAGAAGAGAGCTGCGGTCATCACGATGAGCATCATCACAATGAAACTCGTCTTCATCCGGTTCCTCCAACGCTCCCTCGCCTCTCCCGCTAGATAGCGGGCGTATCTAGATTTGGCCTCGGCCCTAGTGGCGTACCCTTTGTAACTGTTACCGCTGTATCGGTGAACCTGTCTCCGACACTCCTCCCAGTCGTCGTAGACTCCGGGAACCTTACCCTTGTACACGACATACCACGGCATCGCTATGCAGTAGCCAAACGAAACGTTAGTACCAATTCACAGACAATACATAAGCAATATATAAGTATGCAACAGAACGATCGGAAGAGAAAAGCAAGACATTAATAGCATCGATTACATCTTAAGTTGAACGACTCTCGAAACCAAAGAGACATACTACAAGTTCATTAAAGTTTAATTACAACATGAGACTCAAGGGACCGGAGCGTGGATGAAGCCGCCGTCTATCGCGGGAGTCATGAAAGAACGGGCGTTGTCAGCCTACATTTGTAGGATTGTGTCAATGTCATTGTTGGACGGTTGATTTCTGAGGTAGAACTGCCCCGCGGTACGAAGTACATCTTCATGGATGATTTCCGCAAACTCCGACTGGATGCGAAAGAATTCTTGTCTGATGTCCGCGTCCTGGATTGCCGACACGCTCGCGGCCCAATCTTTGAGTCTACTCGGTAGCAGAAGTTGATGATGGTCCCGTACGATCGCCCGCATGTGATGGATGGCGTACTAGGCACCCTTCTGACCGCCAGGCGGCTGCTTGACGCAGCAGAACGTCGTATTGTGGGAGAACACGTGCTTGCCGTACTTACGAATAGGCCTGGTGAAGGTGCCTCCAGATTTGACGTAGCCGGGGAGAACATCATCAAGAACCTTCTTGACATTTGTGTAGTCTACGTTCGACTGACGGTCCGGGTCGAAATACGTGGCCATGGAATATTTGGGGCTTAGGAGGATGAGCGTGCAACGTGTGTCACTGCAGAAAACACGGAATGTTAAAAGAAAAACGATCGAAATCTAAGAATTCATATGTTACGGGGCGGTTGAGGGGAGGACTTACTCGGGAAAGTAAGGCACGAGGAAGTTATCCTTATCTTGGTTTGCCAGAATGACGCCTTCGAGGTAAGAACTCGCGACTTGCCGGTCCCCAGCGCTGCCCAAGATCTTGGCACGCATGTAGAAGGGGTCGACTATAACAATGTCCGGGGTCTTGTCGCGAATGATCTGCATCTCCATACTCAGCGAAAATAGCCGAACAAAGGTGTAGTGCAGCGGATGAAGGTTCAACATAGCGTGGATGTCATCAAACCACAGGACGATCGTACCCCCGATGGAGTTACCCACAAAGCCCTTGCCCTCTGGCACCTTGGCCGCGAAAACCGGGTATGCCACATCCTTCTCTCCGAGACGCCGCTTCTCCAAAGAAAGAACACTGTCATGCAGACTCCGCATAGCACCGGTTGCAGCATCGAGCATATTTATCGGTAGCATCGGCCTACCCGCCACATGCACCCTCCTCGAGATATCCTCAGGTGAAGGTGGCCCGTCCTGAGCACGGATCATACTCGGTGCCGGCTGGCCCGCACCCTTGTTAGTCTTTCTTTTGCGTGCCTTCTTCTTCTCCTGTAATGGGACCGAGTTCTGCTCACAGACCGCCTTCTTGAGTGTGTTGGGGCTGATCATATTTCGCACCTCGCCTATCTGAGGCTCGGTGAAGTCGGCAGCTAGAGGCGTCTCCTGAGAGCTGAACTGCAGACGACGCCTATTGCAACTTGGCTTCTCCGCGGTACCAGCTAGATCGCGCACGTCTTTTGTTGGGTTGGGTTCTTGAGAAGGAGGCCCCATGAAGTCGCCACCGTACCCATGATCGGCAAAGTACTGATCGACGTTGGCAAATGTATCGTCGTCGTCGTCGTCGTTCTGATCCTGTGCCATATGCATGTTTGGATCCAGTGGCATAGGGATGTCTGGCACCGTTGCGGCGGTCTTGCCATGGGGCCGACTTGGCGCCGGCACGACTGGCGGTGTTGTCTTTGGGGTGGTATCCCCCGCCCCCAAACGAATCTGGCTCTTCGGCCAAAGCAGGGGCCAGCTCAGGCAGGCGCTGAGGGTCATCACGTCATCATCGTCGGCCCCGACGGGTCGAATCGGAGGTAACAACTCGTCGCAGCCTGGCAGCACCCGAACCAGTTGAACCCTAAACAAGTTGGGTGGCATATGGGTACCGTGGAACAAGGGGTTGCCCGGTTGAACGATTTTTCCCTTGGCGACATCGACCAACTCGTTGTTCACGAAGTGCAGGAGAGTGCACGGAACGTCGGCGGCGCCCTGCGAAAACATGTAGGGCGTCAGGGATGCCCAGTCAAAGGCAAGGAGATGAAGTCCTCGGCCGAGAGAGGCTTAATTAGTTACCGTGATGATGGCGTCGAGCTCGGCTAATGTCGAGGCACCGCCAACGGCGGGCGTGCAGTTGACGGAGGGGCCGCTTGCTGCAGAGGTGCCGGCCGACGTACACCCGGGTGCATTAAGCTCCCATGCCGGCGTCGGAGACACCAATGCCGCCTCCGCCGGAGACACCAATGGCCCCGCCATCGCGTTCTGCGAGTTGCTGGCCGTGAAGCTAGGAATCGGGGGCGGCCCCTGTTGGCCGGCCGCAATCCACGCACTAATCCCCTGAATCAAGGTAGGCACAATGGCGGTGATCGTCGCTCCAAGTTGTTGTTGCACTTGCTCTTGGACAATCTCCGGAATCCGCGCCACCTGTGCCCTGAGTTCTTGAACCTCGCGCGCCTGGCTTTTCGAGCTGGTCTTTTTCTCCTTTCGCCCACCAGTGTTATAGTATGACGACCATTTTGTCGACAAGCCTTTGCCGGCCACACGACCAGCTGACGTCGGCTTACTGAGCTTATCCTTGTTATTCATTACATTCAACGCCCTATTTAGAGTGGTGTCCCAAGGGTTGCTCTTAGTTGACCCCGCGCTACTGCTTTCAGTCGCCTGCGGAAGGAATGTGAACCATTTAGAAATTTGGCTTCATTAATTAGAATGCAACCATATGGAGCTAATTACGCGGGGGTGTATTCCTTACCAGAACAAGCTCAAGCGCCCTGGTCTTCGGATCCGTGGTAAGCTCCTTTGTTTTCGGGTCCTTGTACCGGGCCCTGACAAAGTTCCTGGTCTGCTTGTCACCATATTTATCGAAGAGGGGCGGTAGGCCTTGCTCGGCACGGTCCGCCTCCTCCTTGTCCCATATAGGCTCCGCCACTCTGTAACCGCCAGGACCGAGTGTGTGTTCCCCTAAGTTCAGCTCCCGCATTTCTTTCCCCCACTTACTTGATTCGGAGCTTGCGGTGCTCGAGCAATTGATCTTGAAGTCGTTGTAGTCATCTTCGGTGATCGAAGGATTTTTCTCCTTGATCTTCTCATAACTCTCACCTTTCTCGATCATTCTCTTCACATTGCTTTTCCAAGTAGACAGGGCCGTGCTCATCTTCGCGAGGGCAGCATTGTTCACTTTATTCCCTTTGAGGCTTGTGTTTTCAAATTCAGCGGGGAACTTGTATCGTTCGTGCAGCTTCGTGAAGAGGAGGTTGCGCAAATTCCCTCGGTCAGGATGCCTGAGGTTCTCGGTGTTGATCGAGACGGTGCTCCGGAGAATGCACCTGAGCTGAAGCGAGTACCCCTTGACTATTCGTTCGGGCGCCGTTGGATTCCCGTTGGAGTCCACTTTAGTAACTTCCTCCTTGAGGGTGCGGAGCACGGTCGGGCGCCGGTCCTTCCGTTGCCTCTTCGGTTGGCTGCCATCTGTGCGTGCGCCTCCATCATCAGTGGTGGCATCCTCGGCGGCACCATCAGTGGTGGCATCAGTGGGGTCATCGTCGGCGGTACCATCAGTGGTCTCAGGATCGGTGGGGAAGGTGGCGTCCTCATACAAGTGAGGTTGTTCCTCCATCTCCTGGGACAGCGCCAGAATTTCTTGCCACCCGAACCCCCGGCCTCATCGTTGTTGGCCATGTTTCTCTATAAATAGGAACAAAGTTTGGTCAAAAAGTTGGTTATTGTCAAGGAACAAGATCATGGTCTCATCATTTAGGGTTTGTCGACACCGAGGCATCCTAAAAGCTAAGCTTTTATCATTGAGGATTTTTCGACGCCGAGGCACCCTAAAAGCCTAAGCTTTCATCATTTCGGTTTTTATCGACACCGAGGCACCCTAAAAGCCATGCATTAGTCACAAGTACGCCGGGGCACTTGATCCTACTTAATTAACTACTAAGATACCCCGGCCCATGCATTAGTCACAAGTACCCCATATGTCCTATTTTTAGCAAAGTCATGCTATAATTCACGGAAAATTTCAGCATGACCTTGGCTGAAAATAGGACATATGGAGTACCCGAATTTGCCGGAACGGAAGTTAATCGACATTCCAGCAAACTCAAGGGCCTCTCGGGTGGACAAGGCAAAAAAGGACACGATGGTCGGAGACATGACCTTTGCCTAACAGTTCTGAACTCCTGCCAAAACTGAACCCAACACTGCATAACAATTCCGAACTTCTGCCAAAGCATCTTGCCAGCTAGTAGACCAGCTAGTAGACCATCATTTGTCAGGCCAAATTGAGGCCAAACAGAATATATAATCAGTACATATATTGCTGTGAACAATCAGGCCAAAGCACATCCAAAGCACAATATGCAGGATAGATAGGCCATCAATATTTCCTCTATGCAAATACAATGGTAGCATCCAGAGGGCAACAACCTTGTACTACTACTTGGCACAATCAGCACATCCATACCAAAATTAGTTCTAGCATATATAAGCAGTACCACATAGCAAATTCATAGGAAAACATCATACATTAGCAGCAGTTCATAGCAAAACTAGATGAATGTTTGGCCTCTTGATAAAAATCAGCTAGGTTTGCTTGGAATCAAAAAGCCCCAAAGTAGAACCCTCAGCATTATTAGATAGAACCAACAATTGAACCAGAGAACAGGTAATCTGTAGTGCAGTAGCACACCTTAGATGTGAGATAGCATAGATGTCTTGTTTTTGGCTATATTTGGTCTGCGTAGAGGCTCATGGAGTAAGATAGCATAGATGTCTGGGTTCTAGCTCATCGCATGCTTTTTAGAAATGAATGAGCTAGCTAGTCACTAACAAATCGAATTTCATCAACTTGCAATACAAGGCTCAAGCAATGGGTCAGGCGTCTTCTAACTATACCAGAAACTTGTTTTGGTCCAAAATGTCTTTTATACTACTCTAAGTAACAAGAAATACTTTCACCACTATTTTAATGGTAACATGCTAGTAAAAATAAAAAATGGCATTATTCAGGAAAGGTAGTTTTTATAGTAAATCGAGTCATTTTTTTATCATGTGTTTTGTATGAAGTATTAAACATCAATAGTGGCCAAAACTGAAGAAAAAACTCCACACAAAGCATACTACGTATAGTTTTGAGCTACCAAATTATAATAGTGGAGCAGCAAGTGAATCCCTCACATTAATCAACATCCTGATTCACTCACAGTTGACTGATCAGAACAAATTGCTTTACTTGTATTGGGCAGTCCTTGAAACATAGAAAAAGAGATCACACAATTGATTTAACACTGAAAATTGTATGTCTCTATTCAACATAGGACACTAGAAAGATGGAACACTGAAAACTGTTAAAGCTACAATATAGGGAAAAATTAATCTTCTCAAGGCTCACAACTGAAAAATAATTAATAGCTTGCAATAACACATCTTAGTGGAACCAGGAAAGAGAAATAAAAGTTGGCTTGCATTGTGGCTTTTGATGGATGTACGGTCTGCATCAGAAACTACACAGAGACCATCGAAACATGGAACTTCATCCGAGGACATGGAACAAACCTTTCTTTCTCTGCTTCCCCTTCTCACTCCACCTCCAACCTACTTCTTCCGGTCTGGCTTCACCCACTCCGCCTGCTTGTCCCCCTTCCAAGTTCCAAGTACCAAAAAGATGGAAACAACCAAAATCAGAAACTGCTTTGCCAATTTACAGCACTACTTTTGCCACTTGTTACAAGTTTATGGACCTGACAAGTTTGCGATAATGCTAAGGGATTTAACAGTGGTATATATGCGCTGAACGTATCAGCTGGGAGGCCTTCTCTTGTATATATGTTCTAGTGTCACAATGAAGGTGGGATGGCTAGTAATAGCACTAGTTCGATTCAACCCAAATGGATTGGGCTTAATTGACTTGACAGATTACCACAGACGTAACACAGTACACGTCGCGCGGATTTGCAAACAAAATTAGCACAGCAGATGGGTTCAAATCAAAACAGGCTATAGATTCTAAATCTACGAGTAAACTAACATCCTAAACATTCTAGGCAGCCCAATCACAAACTAAAAGAAAAAACAGGGGGAAGCTCACCGGGGCACCGGGGCGGCGGGTTGTTGGGGCGGCTAGGGCGTCGGGATGGCGGGGCGCCGGGCCGGCGGGGCGCCGAGGGTGTCGGGGCGGCGGCGGCTCGGGCGGGGTGAGGGGTGGTGGACCGGCGCGGCGGGGCGGCAGGGGGTCAGGGGCGGCGAGGGTGGTGGGGGTCGGGAGCGGCGGCGAGGGCGGTGGGGGTCGGCGGCGACGGGGGCGGCTCGGGCACGGGGACGGGGACGGCGCAGTGAGGGGAGAGAGACAGAGGGGAGAGAAAGAGGATGGCGTGGGCGCTGACCTTTTTTGTTAGGTGAAATCTCATACTAATGGCACAATACTAATGGCGCACCACCCCTCAGTGCGCCATAAGTACATCCATACTAATGGCGCACCCCACCGTGGTGCGCCATTAGTATTTTTTTTTGATTTCTGCTCGAGCCAACAGGTTATCTTCCACCTGACCTGATCCACACCAAGTTCCCTCTACTAGCTCGACTGGTCAGCAGCCAGTTCTCACACTAGGAGGTCCTGGTTTCGATTCCCAGGCTCCACAATTTTTTCTATGCATTTAAAATGTTGTTTGATACTTATTTGTGTTTAAATATGTTCAAACTTGTTTAAATCACAATAGTAATATTTTTTTGTAAGACAGTAATAATTTTTTCAAAAATTACATCAAACAGTAATGCCGGTGGAGCGGGGGAGGGTGCGCGGGGTGCGGGGGGTCGGCGGCGGCGGTTGAGTAGGGGAGGGGTGCGGGGGGTCGGCGGCGGCGGTTGAGTAGGGGAATCGAGGGTGCGGGGGGTCGGCGGCTGGTGGACCGGGGGGTGCTTGGCGGCGAGGGGGACCGGATCTGGCGAGGTGGGATAGCGATGGAGATGGAGGGGGATCGAGATCGAGTGTCCATGAAATTTAAAAATATTCATGATAGTTCAAAAAGTGTCCATGAAATACAATCGAGAAATGAAGGCTATGATTTAAATACAATCGATCTTAGCTAGCTATCTGTTCACAATCTTCTTGCCCTTCTTTTTCGCAAATGGAGTTCTTCTGTGGAACGGACGTCCTTTAGGTAGGGTGGTCCTGCTTCTTGTGGTGTATGCTGCTACTTCATCATCGTCGTCATGTTCGATCCTCGGGTCGCCATACTTGTCGAAGTCTTGCTCATTGGCTACTCCATCCATTCCGAGGATCTTCCTTTTGCCTCTCCTCACGACAACACGACTGGGCTTTGACGGGTCGGTAATGAAGAAGCATTGGTCCACTTGGGAAGCCAGTACCCATGGCTCATTTTTCGCGGTGACGTTTGCGCCCGCGGTATTGGATTTGGCTTCGGGTATAACCATGGTGGTGAAATACCGGTCTTCTTTTTGGACGCTCTTGGCCCATCTGACACGGAACATCGGGACCTTGTCTCCAGCGTAGCTCAGCTCCCAGATCTCCTCGATCCTTCCGTAGTATCTGTCCTTGTCGTTACCGGTGTAGGATTCCATCGTTACCCCGGAGTTCTGATAACCATCGCTCTTCATGTCCTTGGCCTTGGTGTAGAATGTGTAGCCGTTGATATCGTACGCCTCATAGGTCATCAGGTTGTGCTCGGCGCCCTGTGACAAGGCGAATATGAGTTGTTCTTCCGCGGAAGAATCCTCATGTAAAGGGTACGACAGAAGCTTCTGCTTGAACCAACGCGTGAAACATGAGTTGTGCTCTTTGAGTATACCTCCGTCCGTCCTCTCTTGGCCTCGGTCATTGTACGTCTTCTTAATAAAGGTTTTGTGCTGTACCACCCAAGGATCGACCACGTCTATGTGTTGTAGCGCGACTAGGTTTGCTCTTTCAAAGTTGGCGAGTCGGCCCTCGAAGTCGACATGCATTTCGCGACGACCCTCACGGTGACCCCATCTAGCGAGCCTGCCGAGGTGCCTGTTGACGGGCAGACCAACGGGGTTCTCGATGCCTAGATAATTCGTGCAGTAGGAGATGCACTCTTCGGTCAGAAAGCCCCTGGCTATGTTCCCTATGGACGTGACATGTTGCGAACGTTTCCTTTGATGACACCATTCATCCTTTCAAACGGCATCATGCTGTGCAGGAACATCGGCCCGAGTTGGATGATATCGTCCACGATATGGACCAGCAGATGCACCATAACGTCGAAGAATGCGGGCGGGAAGTACATCTCAAGCTCGCATAGTATCACCACGATCTCTTCCTGTAGCCTTCTGAGTTGCCTCACGCCAACAGACTTCCGAGAGATGACGTCGAAAAAGTTGCATAGGCCAAATAGGGTTTCACGGATGTGCGCGTCCATGATCCCACGGATTGCAACTGGAAGTATCTGCGTCATCAGCACGTGACAGTCGTGAGACTTCATCCCGCTGAACTTCAGCTTCGCTGGGTCTAGGTATCTGCTTATCTTCCCCGCGTAACCGTAAGGAAGTTTTACTCCTACAAGGCAGGTGAAAAACTGCTCGATCTCCTCCTGACTTAGAGTGAAGCACGCGGGAGGGTAGTCATTTCCGGTCTTCTTGGCCTTTTTGCCTTTGCGATGACTTTCCGTGTCCTGCTTCGCCTCATCATCATCATCATCATATATAGCGTGAAGCTCCTGCCTGATGCCCATTGATTTCAAGTCTGCCCTTGCTTTCGGCCCATCTTTGGTCCTCTCTGGCATGTTGAGCAGGGTACCAAGTAGACTCTCGCACACGTTCTTCGTGATATGCATGACATCAAGGCTGTGAGGCACACGGTGGATCTTCCAGTACGGCAAGTCCCAGAAAACAGACCTCGTTTTCCATACCTTCAGCAGCGGCTCTGGCGCCTTTCACTTCTTTCCCGGCTCTGGCGCATTTTGCTTCTTTCCCGGCAGTGGGCAGTCTTTCCAATTTTTCAACAGCTCGTCTATTTCCTCGCCGCTCCTCGTACGCGGGCGTCCTCGGGGTTCGGTTTCACCATCGAACAGATCCTTGCGTTTTCTCCACGGGTCATCGTCGCGAAGCCACCTTCGATGTCCCATGAACATGGTTTTCGAAGACCCGGGATCTCTATCTAGCTGGCGATACGTTGTGTCATCCATGCACCTGACGCATCCAGAAAATCCGTGGACCACCTGCCCCGCGACATATCCGTAACCGAGATAGTCGTGCACCGTCGTGAGCAGCGCGGCTCTCATAGGGAAATATTCTTTCTCTGCGGCGTCCCGCGACATATCCGTAACCGAGAATGTACTTCCTCTTCATGCACAACCAGGGGGTAAGGTTGTACATCCACACAAACACAGGCCAGGTGCTATGTGTGCTTCTCTGGCTGCCAAACGGATTGACTCCATCGGTGCTCGCGCCCAGCACGATGTTCCTTGGATCGTTCCCAAATTCTGGGTCTTCGAAGTTCAACGCTTGCCACTGGCTCGCATCCTTAGGGTGACTCAGCATCTTCTCTTTTTTATCTATCTCCGGATCATTTGCGTCATCTTCTCGCTTCTTCTCCTCCCTATCCGCGTGCCAACGCAAGAGCTTTGCTACCTTAGGGTCCGCGAAATACCGCTGCAGACGAGGAGTGATCGGAAAGTACCACACCACTTTTCGAGGAGCTTTCTTCCTCTTCTTGTATCGAGTGACGCCGCACACCGGACATATGGTAGACTCCGCGTGCTCGTCCCGATAAATGATGCAATTGTTCATGCACACATGGTATTTCACGTGCGGTAAATCCAGAGGACACACGATTTTCTTCGCCTCCTCCAAACTGGTCGGGCACTTGTTCCCCTCGGGAAGACGTTCGTGCCAGAATGACATGTTCTCATCGAAGCATGCGTCGGTCATTTTGTGTTTTACCTTCATCTCCAGAGCCATGAGCGTTACTTTCAGGCGGGTATCCTCGGGCCTGCATCCTTCATACAATGGAGTAACCGCGTCTAACTCAAGTTGATCCATCTTGGCTTTCTCTCGGGCGGCAGCTCTTGCGTTATCCCTCTGCTTGAGAAGCAGCTCTTGAATATGAGGGTCCTGCACCCAGCCCATCGATCGTCCAGCGTCGTCTGCTCCGCCGGCATCATCATCTTCATGATCATGCCCGTCGACTGCTCCGACATCTTCCTCATCATCATGTCCTGCATCTTCTACATGATGACTGTGTACAGCATCACCGTCGTGATCATCTCCTGGGGATTCTTCGTCTTCTCGCCCGCCCGAGCCGCGGTGGTTGTCTTGCTTCCCTTCCTCATTTCTTGCCCGGCCCCCATGGACGACTTCGTAGTCATCTTCATCACCTTGCCACCGATAGCCATCCATGAAACCACGCAAGAGCAGGTGGTCCCGCACCTGCCCGGATTCCGGGTCCGCAATAAGGCTCTTCAGCTTGCATCTTCGACACGAACAACTTATCTCCGTCTCGTTCTTTTGAAGCATCTCGGCCTTCGCGGACCTCAAAAACCTATTCACGATGCCTTCGGTCATCATGCGGACCATGGTCGCCTGCGGGGTAGAACAAAACGATATTTTAGAACCAAGAAAAAATTTGGCATGACTTTCCCTAAAAATAGGACCAAAAAGAATGCTTAATGCCAAAATTCTCGCCGAAACAGAAATGAATCAACATTCCGGCAAAATATTGGCAACTATCGAATTTCAAATACCGGTACACCTCCAAACACAAACACATATGCAACACCACAAACATATGCAACACCACGAACATACATAGATCTAGCTAGACCATAAAAAGTGCATGTGCACATTGTTGTAGGGAGAACAACATAAATATAGCTTCCCCCCTTACTTACCTATCAAAACAAGGTAATTTAACCACTTAAATTGAATGAATCTATGGTGGAAATGAGGTGAAAAAGAGGAGGCACCCGAGACAAGGAGGAGGTGGAGAGAATGAAGTGGGGAGAAAGTGAGTGTGGGTAGGAGAGGCTGTCCAAAATATCTTGTTGCTGCCCACTTACTAATGGCGCACCAACTCTAAATGCGCCATTAGTAATCCAGGTTACTAATGGCGCACCTCCTGGTGGTGCGCCATTAGTAGTTTTGCAAAAAAAAATACTAATGGCGCATTGTCCCACAGTGCGCCATTACTAGTTTAAACTAGTAATGGCGCACGGTGGAACAGTGCGCCATTAGTAGTTTTGCAAAAAAGGGAATAAAAAATATAATAAAAAAACAACATTAGTGGCGCACTTTCCGGCAGGTGCGCCATTACTAGTTACAACTAGTAATGGCGCACTGTGTCTGGATGCGCCATTAGTATGTTTGGACAGGCGCAGTAGTTAAAAAAAATTGATACTAATGGCGCACCCGGGGCCAGGTGCGCCATTAGTAGTTTCAACTCTAATGGCGTATCAGAAGGTGGTGCGCCATTAGTATATACTAATGGCGCACCGCTTGTCTGGTGCGCCATTAGTGTCAATCCCATCTATAGCCCTTTTTCTAGTAGTGGTCTCTCAATTCAGATCAACCCCTTCAAGCTACCGCATAGATGTGTTGGCCTCACGACTAAGTCCTTGCACTAGGACATCTGCCGTGACGTTTCCACGATAGACACTGTTCTTGAAACTGTTACCACGGCATTTTGGCCGTCACGATGCTTCAACTGGAGATTGAAGATGATCACGGAGATTTCCGGCGCCTCATGCTTTCATGAACTACCTGAGATGTTTATCCCTTTGTTGTTTGCACTCTTTGATTGCGCAATAGTCAATTATTAGGGTGATCTCTCACATTAAATATCAAGTAAAAAGGTGCTCTTCCCAGTGCTGCAACCGTCTACAACATTGTAGCATCTCGAGGTTCGTCATGTCCACACGAGTTCAGATGAGATGAGAGATGTAAGACGGAGATGGCCATACCATGTATGCATATAGCAATGGGTCGTCTTGAAGTTCTAGCAGAATTGTTCTGAGCTCGGAGCACAAAGCATCGAAGATGCATAAGAGTCATATGGAGATATGATCGGCAACAGTTGTCCCACCGGTCAAAATTCTCATCACTAGTGGTGTCCACATGAATGGCTGAGAACTAGATTTGGATCTTGAATCACTTAAAATCAATTATGAGAGATATTGATTTGAGTGGAAGCACAATTAAGTATTAATTTAGTTTAATCACTAGTGCAAATTAATTATGAACGATTTTGGTTGAATGTCTACTATCGAAATTGATTGATTGTCATTTATCTGGTTGATTGTTATTTATCTGGTTGAATCTTTTATGATTGAGAGGATTATCCTCTAAGAGTGCCATGAATAATTTTGTCCTACTACATGCTTGCAATTCTCTCCTACTAATGTTGTGGATAACAAGACTTACGTCTTTCGGTCCAAATGGCTAAGAATTACATCATGGTCTGCTTGCTTCCCAGAAACCCGAACTTCAAAATGTTTGGGACAGTTATGTGATATTCTTGGAGCTAATTTTTTCTTCAGAAACAAACAAAGGGTAAAAGGTATATGATATCTAAAGAAGTGTTTTTCTTGCAAGTTATAGTGAAGCGTTCAACTATGTTTGAGACCAAAATGTGTAAGATCCGGAAGAACACCAGTCATGGTGACAACTTAAAGAGAAAGAACAAAACCAAAAGGATGTAATGAGACTTACATGCCTAAGGGAGTTCGGGATCATGCCACTCTTAAAGGTTAGTTGATTCTTCTGTTGAGTGGGAGAAATATTGAAAGTAAAACTATAAGGAGATTATAGGCGGAAAGAAAAAGAAGACTGGAATGTCTAGCTCAGGTATGAATGTCATACAAGTTACAAGATGTAGATAAAGTCGGTCAAGTAAAGTGTGATTCTTGAGAATTGTTATTAAATTGTTAAACACTAATTTTTTGGGGAATTGTGGCTAGAAGTTAATCACAAGGATACCAACTCGGTTGCATATTGTGGCGAATCGATGTAAGAATTATTGCGGCCTAATGACCAACAAATTAATGAGGTGGTGTGATAACCCACGAGTATAGGGGATCACAATAGTTTTCGAGGGTAGAGTATTCAACCCAAATTTATTGATTCGACACAAGGGGAGCCAAAGAATATTCTCAAGTATTAACAGTTGAGTTGTCAATTCAAACACACCTGAAAGACTTAATATCTGCAGCAAAGTATTTAGTAGCAAAGTAATATGGAAGTAACGGTAACGATGGCAAAAGTAACAGTATTGGTTTTGTAGTGATTGTAACAGTGGCAACGGAAAAGTAAATAAGCAAAGAACAATATATGAAAAGCTCGTAGGCAATGGATCAATGATGGATAATTATGTCGGATGTGATTCCTCATGCAACAGTTATAACATAGGGTGACACAGAACTAGCTCCAGTTCATCAATGTAATGTAGGCATGTATTCCGTATAGTCATACGTGTTTATGGAAAAGAGCTTGCATGAAATCTTTTGTCCTACCCTCCCGTGGCAGTGGGGTCATATCGGAAACTAAGGGATATTAAGGCCTCCTTTTAATAGAGTACCGGAACAAAGCATTAACACTTAGTGAATACATGAACTCCTCAAACTATAGTCATCATCGGGAGTGGTCCCGATTATTGTCACTTCAGGGTTACCGGGTCATAACACATAGTAGGTGACTATTGACTTGCAAAATAGGATCAAGAACTCACATATATTCATGGAAACATAATAGGTTCAGATCTGAAATCATGGCACTCGGGCCCTAGTGACAAGCATTAAGCATAGCAAAGTCATAGCAACATCAATCTCAGAACATAATGGATACTAGGGATCAAACCCTAACAAAACTAACTCGATTACATGGTAAATCTCATCCAACCCATCACTGTCCAGCAAGCCTATGATGGAATTACTCACGCACGGCGGTGAGCATCATGAAATTGGTGATGGAGGAAGGTTGATGATGACGATGGCGACGTATTCCCCTCTCCGGAGCCCCGAACGGACTCCAGATCAGCCCTCCCGAGAGAGATTAGGGCTTGCCAACAGCTCCGTATCGTAAAACGCGATGAATTCTTCTCCCTGATTTTTTTCTTCCCGAACATGAATATATAGAGTTGGAGTTGAGGTCGGTGGAGCATCAAGGAGCCCACGAGTCAGGGGGGCGTGCCCCAGCGGGGTGGGCGCGCCCCCTCCCTCGTGGACAGGGTGTGGGCCCCCTGACGTAGATTCTTTCACCAGTATTTTTTATATATTCCAAAAATATTCTCCATGAAGTTTCAGGTCATTCTGAGAACTTCTATTTCTGCACAAAAATAACACCATGGCAATTCTGCTGAAAACAGTGTCAGTCCGGGTTAGCTCCATTCAAATCATGCAAGTTAGTGTCCAAAACAAGGTCAAAAGTGTTTGGAAAAGTAGATACAATGGAGACGTATCAACTCCCCCAAGCTTAAACATTTGCTTTGTTGGGTTTCGTAGTATTTTAAAAAAATTCCTACGCACACGCAAGATCATGTGATGCATAGCAACGAGGGGGAGAGTGTTGTCTACGTACCCAACGCAGACCGATTGCGGAAGCGCTGACACGACGTAGAGGAAGTAGTCGTACGTCTTCACGATCCAACCGATCAAGTACCGAAACTACGGCACCTCCGAGTTCGAGCACACGTTCAGCTCAATGACGATCCCCGGACTCCGATCCAGCAAAGTGTCGGGGAAGAGTTCCGTCAGCACGACGGCGTGGTGACGATCTTGATGAACTACAGCAGCAGGGCTTCGCCTAAACTCCGCTACAGTATTATCGAGGTATATGGTGGCAGGGGGCACCGCACACGGCTAAGGAATAGATCACGTGGATCAACTTGTGTGTTCTAGGGTGCTTCTACCTCAGTATATAAAGGAGCCAAGGGGGGAGGGGGGCGCCGGCCAGAGAGAGAGGCGCAGGAGGAGTCCTACTCCTTCCGGGAGTAGGACTCCCCCCCCAATCCTATTCCAACTAGGATTCCCAAGGGGGGGAAAGAGAGAGAGGGGGCCGGCCGCCTTCTCCTAGTCCTAATAGGACTAGGGGAGGGGGAAGTGGCGCAGCCACCTTGGGCTGCCCCTTTCTCCTTTCCACTAAGGCCCATGAAGGCCCATATGGCTCCCGGGGGGTTCCGGTAACCTCCCGGTAAATCGGTAAAATCCCGATTTCACCCGGAACACTTCCGATCTCCAAACATAGGCTTCCAATATATCAATCTTTACGTCTCGACCATTTCGAGACTCCTCGTCATGTCCGTGATCACATCCGGGACTCCGAACAACCTTCGGTACATAAAAATGCATAAACTCATAATGAAACTGTTATCGTAACCTTAAGCGTGCGGACCCTACGGGTTCGAGAACAATGTAGACATGACCGAGACACGTTTCTGGTCAATAACCAATAGCGGGACCTGGATGCCCATATTGACTCCTACATATTCTACGAAGATCTTCATCGGTCAGACCGCATAACAACATACGTTGTTCCCTTTGTCATCGGTATGTTACTTGCCCGAGATTCGATCGTCGGTATCCAATACCTAGTTCAATCTCATTACCGGCAAGTCTCTTTACTCGTTCCGTAATACATCATCTCACAACTAACATATTAGTTGTAATGCTTGCAAGGCTTATGTGATGTGTATTACCGAGAGGGCCTAGAGATACCTCTCCGACAATCGGAGTGACAAACCCTAATCTCGAAATACGCCAACCCAACATCTACCTTTGGAGACACCTGTAATGCTCCTTTATAATCACCCAGTTACGTTGTGACGTTTGGTAGCACCCAAAGTGTTCCTCCGGCAAACGGGAGTTGCATAATCTCATAGTCATAGGAACATGTATAAGTCATGAAGAAAAGCAATAGCAACATACTAAACGATCTGGTGCTAAGCTAATGGAATGGGTCATGTCAATCAGATCATTCAACTAATGATGTGACCTCGTTAATCAAATAACAACTCATTGTTCATGGTTAGGAAACATAACCATCTTTGATTAACGAGCTAGTCAAGTAGAGGCATACTAGTGACACTTTGTTTGTCTATGTATTCACACATGTATTATGTTTCCGGTTAATACAATTCTAGCATGAATAATAAACATTTATCATGATTATAAGGAAATAAATAATAACTTTATTATTGCCTCTAGGGCATATTTCCTTCAGTCTCCCACTTGCACTAGAGTCAATAATCTAGATTACACTGTAATGATTCTAACACCCATGGAGCCTTGGTGTTGATCATGTTTTGCTCGTGGAAGAGGCTTAGTCAACGGGTCTGCAACATTCAGATCCGTATGTATCTTGCAAATCTCTATGTCTCCCACCTGGACTAGATCCCGGATGGAATTGAAGCGTCTCTTGATGTGTTTGGTCCTTTTGTGAAATCTGGATTCCTTTGCCAAGGCAATTGCACCAGTATTGTCACAAAAGATTTTCATTGGACCCGATGCACTAGGTATGACACCTAGATCGGATATGAACTCCTTCATCCAGACTCCTTCGTTCGCTTCTTCCGAAGCAGCTATGTACTCCGCTTCACATGTAGATCCCGCTACGACGCTTTGTTTAGAACTGCACCAACTGACAGCTCCACCGTTTGATGTAAACACGTATCCGGTTTGCGATTTAGAATCGTCCGGATCAGTGTCAAAGCTTGCATCAACGTAACCTTTTACGGTGAGCTCTTTGTCACCTCCATATACGAGAAACATATCCTTAGTCCTTTTCAGGTATTTCAGGATGTTCTTGCCCGCTGTACAGTGATCCACTCCTGGATTACTTTGGTACCTCCCTGCTAAACTTATAGCAAGGCACACATCAGGTCTGGTACACAGCATTGCATACATGATAGATCCTATGGCTGATGCATAGGGAACATCTTTCATATTCTTTCTATCTTCTGCAGTGGTCGGGCATTGAGTCTTACTCAACTTCACACCTTGTAACACAGGCAAGAATCCTTTCTTTGCTTGATCCATTTTGAATTTCTTCAAAATCTTGTCAAGGTATGTGCTTTGTGAAAGTCCAATTAAGCGTCTTGATCTATCTCTATAGATCTTAATGCCTAATATGTAAGCAGCTTCACCGAGGTCTTTCATTGAAAAACTTTTATTCAAGTATCCCTTTATGCTATCCAGTAATTCTATATCATTTCCAATCAGCAATATGTCATCCACATATAATATCAGAAATGCTACAGAGCTCCCACTCACTTTCTTGTAAATACAGGCTTCTCCGAAAGTCTGTATAAAACCAAATGCTTTGATCACACTATCAAAACGTTTATTCCAACTCCGGGAGGCTTGCACCAGTCCATAAATGGATCGCTGGAGCTTGCACACTTTGTTAGCTCCCTTTGGATCGACAAAACCTTCCGGTTGCATCATATACAACTCTTCTTCTAGAAATCCATTCAGGAATGCAGTTTTGACATCCATCTGCCAAATTTCATAATCATAAAATGCGGCAATCGCTAACATGATTTGGACGGACTTAAGCATCGCTACGGGTGAGAAGGTCTCATCGTAGTCAATCCCTTGAACTTGCCGAAAACCTTTTGCGACAAGTCGAGCTTTGTAGACAGTAACATTACCATCAGCGTCAGTCTTCTTCTTAAAGATCCATTTATTCTCAATTGCTTGCCGATCATCGGGCAAGTCAACCAAAGTCCATACTTTGTTCTCATACATGGATCCCATCTCAGATTTCATGGCTTCAAGCCACTTTGCGGAATCTCGGCTCACCATCGCTTCTTCATAGTTCGTAGGTTCATCATGATCTAGTAGCATGACTTCCAGAACAGGATTACCATACCACTCTGGTGCGGATCTTACTCTGGTTGATCTACGAGGTTCAGTAGTATCTTGATCTGAAGTTTCATGATCATTATCATTGGCTTGCTCACTAACTGGTGTAGGTGTCACTGAAACAGTTTTCTGTGATGTACTACTTTCCAGTAAGGGAGCAGGTACAGTTACCTCATCAAGTTCTACTTTCCCCCCACTCACTTCTTTCGAGAGAAACTCCTTCTCTAGAAAGGATCCATTCTTAGCAACGAATGTCTTGCCTTCGGATCTGTGATAGAAGGTGTACCCAACAGTTTCCTTTGGGTATCCTATGAACACACATTTCTCCGATTTGGGTTCGAGCTTATCAGGTTGAAGCTTTTTCACATAAGCATCGCAGCCCCAAACTTTAAGAAACGACAACTTTGGTTTCTTGCCAAACCATAGTTCATAAGGCGTCGTCTCAACGGATTTTGATGGTGCCCTATTTAACGTGAATGCGGCCGTCTCTAAAGCATAACCCCAAAATGATAGCGGTAAATCAGTAAGAGACATCATAGATCGCACCATATCTAGTAAAGTACGATTACGACGTTCGGACACACCATTACGCTGTGGTGTTCCGGGTGGCGTGAGTTGCGAAACTATTCCACAGTTTTTCAAATGTACACCAAACTCGTAACTCAAATATTCTCCTCCACGATCAGATCGTAGAAACTTTATTTTCTTGTTACGATGATTTTCAACTTCACTCTGAAATTCTTTGAACTTTTCAAATGTTTCAGACTTATGTTTCATTAAGTAGATATATCCATATCTGCTTAAATCATCTGTGAAGGTGAGAAAATAACGATATCCGCCACGAGCCTCAATATTCATCGGACCACATACATCGGTATGTATGATTTCCAATAAATCTGTTGCTCTCTCCATAGTACCGGAGAACGGTGTTTTAGTCATCTTGCCTATGAGGCACGGTTCGCAAGTACCAAGTGATTCATAATCAAGTGGTTCCAAAAGTCCATCAGTATGGAGTTTCTTCATGCGCTTTATACCGATATGACCTAAACGATAGTGCCACAAATAAGTTGCACTTTCATTATCAACTCTGCATCTTTTGGTTTCAACATTATGAATATGTGTATTACTACTATCGAGATTCAATAAGAATAGACCACTCTTCAATGGTGCATGACCATAAAAGATATTACTCATATAAATAGAACAACCATTATTCTCTGATTTAAATGAATAACCGTCTCGCATTAAACAAGATCCAGATATAATGTTCATGCTCAACGCTGGCACCAAATAACAATTATTTAGGTCTAATATTAATCCCGAAGGTAGATGTAGAGGTAGCGTGCCGGCCGCGATCACATCGACTTTGGAACCGTTTCCCACGCGCATCGTCACCTCGTCCTTTGCCAGTGCCCGCTTATTCCGTAGTTCCTGTTTCGAGTTGCAAATATTAACAACAGAACCAGTATCAAATACCCAGGTGCTACTGCGAGCTCTAGTAAGGTACACATCAATAACATGTATATCACATATACCTTTGTTCACCTTGCCATCCTTCTTATCCACCAAATACTTGGGGTAGTTCCGCTTCCAGTGACCAGTCTGCTTGCAGTAGAAGCACTCAGTTTCAAGCTTAGGTCCAGACTTGGGTTTCTTCTCCTGAGCAGCAACTTGCTTGCTGTTCTTCTTGAAGTTCCCCTTCTTCTTCCCTTTGCCCTTTTTCTTGAAACTAGTGGTTTTGTTAACCATCAACACTTGATGCTCCTTTTTGATTTCTACCTCCGCAGCTTTCAGCATTGCGAAGAGCTCGGGAATAGTCTTGTTCATCCCTTGCATATTATAGTTCATCACGAAGCTCTTGTAGCTTGGTGGCAGTGATTGGAGAATTCTGTCAATGACGCAATCATCCGGAAGATTAACTCCCAGTTGAATCAAGTGATTATTATACCCAGACATTTTGAGTATATGCTCACTGACAGAACTGTTCTCCTCCATCTTGCAGCTATAGAACTTATTGGAGACTTCATATCTCTCAATTCGGGCATTTGCTTGAAATATTAACTTCAACTCCTGGAACATCTCATATGCTCCATGACGTTCAAAACGTCGTTGAAGTCCCGATTCTAAGCCATAAATCATGGCACACTGAACTATCGAGTAGTCATCAGCTTTGCTCTGCCAGACGTTCATAACATCTGGTGTTGCTCCAGCAGCAGGCCTGGCACCCAGCGGTGCTTCCAGGACGTAATTCTTCTGTGCAGCAATGAGGATAATCCTCAAGTTACGGACCCAGTCTTTGCTTTCTCAAGGAACGCATTAAAATTCAACGGAACAACAGCACGAGCCATCTATCTACAATCGACATAAACAAGCAAGATACTATCAGGTACTAAGTTCATGATAAATTTAAGTTCAATTAATCATATTACTTAAGAACTCCCACTTAGATAGACATCCCTCTAATCTTCTAAGTGATTACATGATCCAAATCAACTAAACCATAACCGATCATCACGTGAGATGGAGTAGTTTTCAATGGTGAACATCATTATGTTGATCATATCTACTATATGATTCACGCTCGACCTTTCGGTCTCCGTGTTCCGAGGCCATATCTGCATATGCTAGGCTCGTCAAGTTTAACCTGAGTATTCTGCGTGTGCAAAACTGGCTTGCACCCGTTGTAGATGGACGTAGAGCTTATCACACCCGATCATCACGTGGTGTCTGGGCACGACGAACTTTGGCAACGGTGCATACTCAGGGAGAACACTTCTTGATAATTTAGTGAGAGATCATCTTATAATGCTACCGTCAATCAAAGCAAGATAAGATGCATAAAAAAGATAAACATCACATGCAATCAATATAAGTGATATGATATGGCCATCATCATCTTGTGCTTGTGATCTCCATCTCCGAAGCACCGTCGTGATCACCATCGTCACCGGCATGACACCTTGATCTCCATCGTAGCATCGTTGTCGTCTTGCCAAGCTTGTGCTTCCACGACTATTACTACCGTTTAGTAATAAAGTAAAGCATTACATCGCGATTTCATTGCATACAATAAAACGACAACCATAAGGCTCCTGCCAGTTGCCGATAACTCGGTTACAAAACATGATCATCTCATACAATAAAATCCAGCATCATGTCTTGACCATATCACATCACAACATGCCCTGCAAAAACAAGTTAGACGTCCTCTACTTTGTTGTTGCAAGTTTTACGTGGCTGCTATGGGCTTAAGCAAGAACCAATCTCACCTACGCATCAAAACCACAACGATAGTTTGTCAAATAGACTCCGTTTTAACCTTCGCAAGGACCGGGCGTAGCCATACTCGGTTCAACTAAAGTTGGAGAGACAGTCGCCCGCAAGCCATCTATGTGCAAAGCACGTCGAGGGAACCGGTCTCGCGTAAGCGTACGCGTAAGGTTGGTGCGGGTCGTCTCGTCCAACAATACCGCCGAACCAAAGTATGACATGCTGGTAGGCAGTATGACTTGTATCGTCCACATCTCACTTGTGTTCTATTCGTGCATATAACATCAACATAAATAACCTAGGCTCGGATGCCACTGTTGGGTTTCGTAGTAATTTAAAAAATTTCCTAAGCACACGCAAGATCATGTGATGCATAGCAACGAGGGGGAGAGTGTTGTCTACGTACCCAACGCAGACCGACTGCGGAAGCGCTGACACGACGTAGAGGAAGTAGTCGTACGTCTTCACGATCCAACCGATCAAGTACCGAAACTACGACACCTCCGAGTTCGAGCACACGTTCAGCTCGATGACGATCCCCGGACTCCGATCCAGCAAAGTGTCGGGGAAGAGTTCCGTCAGCACGACGGCGTGGTGACGATCTTGATGAACTACAGCAGCAGGGCTTCGCCTAAACTCCGCTACAGTATTATCGAGGTATATGGTGGCAGGGGGCACCGCACACGGCTAAGGAATAGATCACGTGGATCAACTTGTGTGTTCTAGGGTGCTTCTACCTCAGTATATAAAGGAGCCAATGGGGGAGGGGGGTGCCGGCCAGAGAGAGAGGCGCAGGAGGAGTCCTACTCCTTCCGGGAGTAGGACTCCCCCCCCCCCAATCCTATTCCAACTAGGATTCCCAAGGGGGGGAAAGAGAGAGAGGGGGCCGGCCACCTTCTCCTAGTCCTAATAGGACTAGGGGAGGGGGAAGTGGCGCAGCAACCTTGGGCTGCCCCTTTCTCCTTTCCACTAAGGCCCATGAAGGCCCATATGGCTCCCGGGGGGTTCCAGTAACCTCCCGGTAACCCGGTAAAATCCCGATTTCACCCGGAACACTTCCGATGTCCAAACATAGGCTTCCAATATATCAATCTTTACGTCTCGACCATTTCGAGACTCCTCGTCAGGTCCGTGATCACATCCGGGACTCCGAACAACCTTCGGTACATCAAAATGCATAAACTCATAATGAAACTGTCATCGTAACCTTAAGCGTGCGGACCCTACGGGTTCGAGAACAATGTAGACATGACCGAGACACGTTTCCGGTCAATAACCAATAGCGGGACCTGGATGCCCATATTGACTCCTACATATTCTACGAAGATCTTTATCGGTCAGACCGCATAACAACATACGTTGTTCCCTTTGTCATCAGTATGTTACTTGCCCGAGATTCGATCGTCGGTATCCAATACCTAGTTCAATCTCGTTACCGGCAAGTCTCTTTACTCGTTCCGTAATACATCATCTCACAACTAACATATTAGTTGTAATGCTTGCAAGGCTTATGTGATGTGTATTACCGAGAGGGCCCAGAGATACCTCTCCGACAATCGGAGTGACAAATCGTAATCTCGAAATACGCCAACCCAACATCTACCTTTGGAGACACCTGTAATGCTCCTTTATAATCACCCAGTTACGTTGTGACGTTTGGTAGCACCCAAAGTGTTCCTCCGGCAAACGGGAGTTGCATAATCTCGTAGTCATAGGAACATGTATAAGTCATGAAGAAAAGCAATAGCAACATACTAAACGATCTGGTGCTAAGCTAATGGAATGGGTCATGTCAATCAGATCATTCAACTAATGATGTGACCTCGTTAATCAAATAACAACTCATTGTTCATGGTTAGGAAACATAACCATCTTTGATTAACGAGCTAGTCAAGTAGAGGCATACTAGTGACACTTTGTTTGTCTATGTATTCACACATGTATTATGTTTCCGGTTAATACAATTCTAGCATGAATAATAAACATTTATCATGATTATAAGGAAATAAATAATAACTTTATTATTGCCTCTAGGGCATATTTCCTTCATGCTTGTCCTCAAGCAGTTCAGTTGACAAACTGAAAGTGATAAAGAAAAACTTCTACAAACTCTGTTTGATCTTGTTGTTGTAAATATGTAAAGCCAGCATTCAAGTTTTCAGCAAAGATTATGAACTAACCATATTCACAATAACATTTAGGTCTCATGTTTACTCATATCAATGGCATAATCAACTAGCAAGCAATAATAATAAATCTCGGATGACAACACTTTATCTAAACAATCATAATATGATATAACAAGATGGTATCTCACTAGCCCTTTCTGAGACTGCAAAACATAAATGCAGAGCACCTCTGAAGATCAAGGACTGACTAAACACTGTAATTCATGGTAAAAGAGATTCAGCCACAGTCATACTCAATGTAAACTAACAGTAATACATGCAAATGACATCGGTGCTCTCCAACTGGTGCTTTTTAATAAGAGGGTGATGACTCAACATAAAAGTAAATAGATAGGCCCTTCTCAGAGGGAAGTAGGGATTTCTAGAGGTGCCAGAGCTCGATTTTTCAATAGAGATAAATAATATTTTGAGTGGTATACTTTCATTGTCAACATAACAACCAAGAGATCTCGATATCTTCCATGCTACACACATTATAGGCGGTTCCCAAGCAGAATGGTAAAGTTTATACTCCCCCTACCACCAACAAACATCAATCCATGGCTTGTCCGAAACAACGGGTGCCTCCAACTAACAACAATCCTGGGGGTGTTTTGTTTGCAATTATTTTGATTTGGTTTGAGAATGGGACTAGGCATCCCGGTTACCGGCCATTTTCTCGTGAGTGAGGAGCGGAGTCCACTCCTCTTGAGAATAACCCGCCTAGCATGGAAGATATAGACAACCCTAGTTCACAAATGAGCTATTCGAGCATACAATGCAGAATTTCATTTGAAGGTTTAGAGTTTGGCACATACAAATTTACTTGGAACGGCAGGTAGATACCGCATATAGGAAGGTATGGTGGACTCATATGGAATAACTTTTGGGGTTTATGGAAGTGGATGCACACGCAGTATTCCCGCTTAGTACAAGTGAAGGCTAGAAAGAGACTGGGAAGGGACCAGCTAGAGAGCGACAACTGTCATGAACATGCATTAAAATTAATCAACACTGAATGCAAGCATGAGTAGGATATAATTCACCATGAACATAAATATCATGGAGGCTATGTTGATTTTGTTTCAATTACACGCATGAACATGTGCCAAGTCAAGCCACTTGAATCGTTCAAAGGAGGATACCACCCTATCATACCACATCACAACCATTTTAATAGCATGTTGGCACGCAAGGTAAACCATTATAAACTCCTAGCTAATTAAGCATGGTATGAGAAACTATAATCTCTAATTGTCATTGCAAACATGTTTCATTCATAATCGGCCGAATCAGGAACGATGAACTAATCATATTTACAAAAACAAGATAGGTCGAGTTCATACGAGCTTTTCTCATCTCAATCAGTCCATCATATATCGTCATTATTGCCTTTCACTTACACAACCGAACAGTGTGGATAATAATAATAGTGCACGTGCATTGGACTAAGATGGAATCTCCAAGCATTCAATACAAGCGAGAAGAAAAGGTAATATGGACTCTTGGTTAGATCAACAATAATGCATATAAGAGCCAATCAACATTTTCATCATGGTCTTCTCCTCTCGACCCCCAAAGAAAAGAAAAGAAACAAAACTATTTACACGGGAAAGCTCCCAACAAGCAAAAGAAGAACGAGAAATCTTTTGGGGTTTTCTTTTTTATTACTACTACTACAAGCATGGAAAGTAAACTAGCTAAAAGCTACAACTAATTTTTTTGTTTTTTCTTAAGGTTTTTCAAACACACAAGAAGAATGATGGAAAAGAAAATAAACTAGCATGGATAGTACAATGAAAAAGTATGAGCACCGACAACTAGAATGAGTGTGTGAACATGAATGTAATGTCGGTGAGAAATACGTACTCCCTCAAGCTTAGGATTTTGGCCTAAGTTGGTCTATGGCCACAACTCAAAGCCGCCCTCTCCGTTGTATGGAGGAGTGTCCTCTAGGTGCCACTGGTTGGCGATCTCCTCCGGATCCCACTAATAAATAGACTGGCGATAAGGATCAAGTGGTGGCTCCGGCTCAGGCTCTGGAGTTGATGTTCGCTCCCAATATGCATAAATGTCATCGGGCAGGATGATGTATGTGCCTGAATAAATGTTAAAAAAAAAGGTGCAAGCAGGGTAATAATCCGACGAGTCTTTTCACTGAATACCACGTTATAAATGAGTCTCTTCTCCTTATCATCGCAAATAAAATCATGTGCTACCATACTTTTATAGTCCAAGAAAATAGGGGGCAACACCTTTTCTTCTTTCTCATAGTGTCTAATAGGTATCTCAAAATATTTAGCAAGACGCGAAGCAAAGATACCTCCAAAATGGGGCCCTTTGTACGGTTTAGACTCAACCGTTTAGCAACCATAGCACCTAAACTGAAAGTTCTGTCACGGAGTAAAGCATGACGCAAAAATGGCGAGGTCAGGAGCACTAAGGCCCCCACTGTTCCCGCGGCCAATTAAACATCTACTAGCAAATATTGCATAATAATGTAGAACAGGAAAATGTATGCTAGTAATTCTTGCATCTGACACTTTTTTCGTTTCCCCTACATCAATCATATCAATAAATCCTGCCACATCCCTAGGATGTGGTTCCTCGATGCTGCCCTCAAAAGGCAACTTGCAAACCGCATAAAAATCATGAAGTGACATCTCTTTAAACTCTTCATATAAATAAAAATCCACCGAAGGTGGCGACCTCCTAGCATGGAAATGAAAATTTTGCACAAAAATATTAGTGAGTAGGAGATACTATTCGAGCTGGTCGTGGAGGAAGTCGGTGAGGCCCGCATTCTCAGCCAAATAATAAAAGTCTTCATAAATCCCGGCTGCTCTTAAGAACTCATCACAAGGCCATTCGCACGGTTGAACCTCCGTAGTGCGAGGGAGATTATATTTGGGCTTCTTATTCTCTTCACTTTGCTTATCTTTCGAGCTTCGGCTCGAAGAGCCCCTCAACAATCTCTTTATCATTTCCTCTAAAAAAATTCTGAAATTTTTAGTAACTCAAAATAAAAGTGAACCAAACTCAACAAGATTAATAGCAACTACTACCACAAGTGCCTAGAGGCCATATGATGCATTATAACTACTTTTGACCACATAAATTTGACATGCAAGCTCAAGAACAAGGTCACCTAAGCAGCAAAAAAATTCAATAAATAAAGCACTAGAACAAAAACTAATTGGACCATTGGATGAGTCGCATACCGAAGAACAATCCCCCAAAGGAGTTTTGTGAATGGAGCTTTGAGCAAGGAGATCGAAAATGGCAGCAAGATGAGCTAGAACTCGGGTTTGAGCTGGTGGAGGATTTTTTCTGGAGGAAGACGAAGTGTGTTGGTGCAAGAATAAGTGGAGGGGGCCCATGTGGGGTCCATGAGGCAGGGGGGTGCCCCAGGAGGGTGGGCGCGCCCTCCACCCTCGTGGGCACATGGTGGGTCCCCTGGTGTGTTCCAAGTGCCAATAATTCTTAAATATTCTAGAAAATATTATATTAAATTTTCATGGCATTTGGATAACTTCTATTTTTTGGGGTATTTTTTATTGCAAGGATAATTCAAAAAACAGACAGAAAATACTAGTTTTGCTTTATTTAATCTAAATCACGGAAAGTAAAAGGAGGGTACAGAGAGTTGTGCCTTCTAACTTCATCCATCTCATGCTCATCAAAAGGAATCCACTAACAAGGTTGATCAAGTCTTGTTAACAAACTCTTTTCGAATAACATGAAACCGGAGAATTTTCGAATAACACTAAGTTACCTCAATGGGGATATGCATGTCCCCAACAATAAGAATATCATATTTCTTCTTGATAGTAGGAAGAGGGAATTCAAAACCTCCATTAGTAATTGTTGGAATTTTTCCAATAGAATTGATGATGTGGACTTGAGGTTGTTTCCTCGGAAAGTGTACCGTATGCTCATTACTATTAACATGAAAAGTGACATTGCCTTTGTTGCAATCAATAACAGCCCATGCAGTATTCAAAAAGGGTCTACCAAGGATAATTGACATACTATCTTCCTCAGGAATATCAAGAATAACAAATTCCGTTAAAATAGTAACGTTTGCAGCCTCAACAGGCACATCCTCACAAGTACCGAGAAGTATAGCAGTAGATTTATCAGCAATTTGCAGAGATATTTCAGTAGGTGTCAACTTATTCAAATCAAGTCTACGATATAAAGAGAGAGGCATAACACTAACACCGGTTCCAAGATCACATAAAGCAGTTTCAACATAGTTTCTTTTAATGGAGCATGGTATAGTTGGTACTCCTGGATCTCCAAGTTTCTTAGGTATTCCACCTTTAAAAGTATAATTAGAAAGCATGGTGGAAATTTCAGCTTCCGATATCTTTCTTTTATTTGTAACAATATCTTTCATGTACTTAGCATAAGGATTCATTTTAAGCTTATCAGTCAATCGCATACGCAAAAAGATAGGCCTAATCATTTCAGCAAAGCGCTCAAAATCCTCATCACCCTTTTTCTTGGATGGTTTAGGTGGAAAAGGAATGTGTTTCTGAACCCAAGGTTCTCTTTCTTTACCGTGCTTCCCAGCAACAAAGTCTCTCTTATCATAACGTTGATTCTTTGATTGTGGTTTATCAAGATCAATAGTAGGTTCAATCTCTACATCATTGTCATTGCTAGGTTGAGCATCAACATGAACATCATCATTAGCATTATCATTAGGTTCATGTTCATTACGAGATTGTGTTTCAGCATCAGAAATAGAAATATCATTGGGATCCTCAGGTATGTCAACAACAGGTTCACTAGAAGCATGCAAAGTTCATGTCAACAACAGGTTCACTAGAAGCATGCAAACTTCTATCATTTTTATTTTTCTTCCTCTTAGAAGAACTAGGTGCATCAACATTAGTTCTCTGAGAATCTAGGTGCATTAACATTAGTTCTCTGAGAATCTTGCTCAATTCTCTTAGGGTGGCCCTCGGGATACAAAGGTTCCTGAGTCATTTTACCCCCTCTAGTCACAACTCTAACAACATTATCATTTTTCTTATTATTTAATTCATTGACCAAATCATTCTGAGCTTTAAGTACTTGTTCTACTTGAGTGGTAACAATAGAAGCATGTTTACTAATAAGTTTAAGTTCACCTTTAACTCTAGACATATAATCACTCAAGTGTTCAAGCATATCAGCATTACGTTTCAATTGTCTACCAACATAAGCATTGAAGTTTTCTTGTTTAACAATAAAATTATCAAACTCATCCAAGCATTAGCTAGCAGACTTATTACGAGGAATATTACCTTCATCAAATCTATAGAGAGAATTTACCTTTACTACCTGTGTCGGGTTATCAAGACCATGTATTTCTTCAATAGGTGGTAAATTCTTAACATCTTATGCTTTAATACCCTTTTCTTTCATATATTTCTTTGCCTCTTGCATATCTTCAGGGCTGAGAAATAGAATACCCATTTTCTTCGGAGTTTGCTTAGGAGTTGGTTCGGGAAGTGTCCAATCATTTTCATTACTCAACATATTATTCAATAGCAATTCAGCTTGGTCAACAGTTCTTTCCATGAAAACATAGCCAGCACAACTATCCAGGTGGTCTCTGGAAGCATCGGTTAGTCCATTATAAAAGATATCAAGTATTTCATTTTTCTTGAGAGGATGATTAGGACAAGCATGAAGTAATCAGATAAGCATCCCCCAAGCTTGTGGGAGACTCTCTTCTTCAATTTGCACAAAATTATATATTTCCCTTAAGGCAGCTTGTTTCTTATGAGCGGGGAAATATTTAGCAAAGAAGTAATAAATCATATCCTGGGGACTACGCACACAACCAGGATCAAGAGAATTAGACCATGTTTTAGCATCACCCTTTAATGAGAACAGAAATAACTTAAGGATAAAGTAATAGTGAGTTTTCTCATCATTAGTGAACAGGGTGGCTATATCATTTAATTTAGTAAGATGTGCCACAACAGTTTCAGATTCATAGCCATAAAAAGGATTAGATTCAACCAAAGTAATTAACTCAGGATCGACAGAGAAATCATAATCCTTATCAGAAATACAGATAGGTGAAGTAGCAAAAGCAGGGTCATATTTCATTCAAGCATTCAAAGATTCTTCTTTCAGCTTAGCTAACAGTTTCTTAAGATCATATCTATCTTTGCAAGCTAAAAGATCTCTAGCAGTTTCTTCATCCACAACATAACCCTAAGGCACATCAGGCAATTCATATCTAGGGGGAGAATCTTCATCATCACTTTCATCGATATTATTAGTTTCAATAATTTCATTCTCTCTAACCCTAGCAAGTTGTTCATCAAGAAATTCACCTAGTGGCACAGTATTATCAAGCATAGAAGTAGTTTCATCATAAGCATCATGCAAAGCAGAAGTGGCATCATCAATAACATGCGACATATCAGAATGAATAGCAGGAGTAGGTGTCGCAAGTTTACTCATAACAGAAGGTGAATCAAATGCAGAGCTAGATGGCAGTTCCTTACCTCCTGTCGGTGTCAAAACCGGCGGATCTTGGGTAGGGGGTCCCAAACTGTGCGTCTAAGGTCGATGGTAATAGGAGACAAGGGACACAATGTTTACCCAGGTTTGGGCCCTCTTTATGGAGGTAATAACCTACTTCCTGCTTGATTGATCTTAATGAATATGAGTATTACAAGAGTTGATCTACCACGAGATCGTAATGGCTAAACCCTAAAAGTCTAGCATGTCTGACTATGATTATGAGGAGGTCTACGGACCTAGCCCTCCGGTTTATATAGACACACGAGGGATCTAGGGTTACATAAGGCCGGTTACAGAGAAAGGAATCTTCATATTTGGACGCCAAGCTTGCTTCCACGCCAAGGAGAGTCCCATACGTACATGGGAAAAGTCTTCGGTCTTCGTATCTTCGCAGCCCATTAGTTCGGCCCATGTCTAATAGGTCGGACGGCCGAGGACCCCTTAGTCCAGGACTCCCTCAATAGCCCCTGAACCAGGCTTCAATGACGAGGTGTCTGGCGCGCAGATTGTCTTCGGCATTGCAAGGCGGGTTCCCCTTTACGAATACTCCGAGATAGTCTTCAGTCATAATGAACGTGTCCGGATCTGCAGCACAAGTACCACACACAACTATAGAGAATATAATATTACACGAGTCCTATTCGCTGACAACTTTTCGTAATTTGACATCATGTCTGCTTGGTCATCATTTTGAACCATTTCCGTCTGCCGTTCCATGTTTCGAGACATGATTTTAATAGGCACGTCTTGTCGAAGCAGACTTCGTGTCCCCTTATCGCGGGATTCTCATCAACACGGGCGTGGGTAATATAACCGTGCTGTTTACACAGCCCTTGGGAACAGGCGAGTTTTAAGGTGAGTGGGGAGGCGCTTGATATTCACTGCCTTTATAACGAGATGAGGATTCCCCTTTCTTCACCCACACCTTCTCTCTTCCTCTGCCCTTCCATTCTCGAGCTCCAGCGCCCTAGTCCTCATTCTTTCCGCCCTAAGGAAGCACTCAACCATGTCCGTATCTGGAGGGCAAGGCAAGTGGATGGCCTCCTCCGTTAGGGAGAAGAACATCACCAAGCTTCGGGAGGCCGGGTATCTGGCGAAAGAAATCGCCCACCGGCTTCCAACCAAGGGACAAATCGTCCCCACCCCAAAGCCCAATGAGAGGGTGGTCTTCATCCCCCATTTTGTCCGCGGGTTAGGGTTTCCTCTCCAGCCTTTCGTCCGCGGGCTTATGTTCTGTTACAGGCTAGATTTCCATGATCTAGCCCCGAACTCCTTCCTCAACATCTCGGCATTTATTGTCGTGTGTGAGGCCTTCCTCCACATCCAACCCCATTCGGACTATGGCTCAAGATTTTCAATGTGAAGCCGAAGGTGGTGGATGGCCAGCACGCGGAGTGCGGAGGCGCCATGGTCAGCAAGCTGCCCAATGTCACATGGCCCAAGGGTACTTTTGTGGAGACCGTCAAGGACTGGCAGAAACTGTGGTTTTACATCACAGAGCCCCACGAAGCCACCTGGGCCGCGGCCCCCGAATCCAACTCCGGAGCTCCAATGCGGCTCACCTCCTAGATAGAGAAGGGCCCAAATTGGCCTTCGTCAGACGAACTGATAGCGCTACAAACGCGCATCCAAAGCATGGTGGATAAAAACATCAAGCTCGTCGACGTCATCCAGGTGATGCTGGTACGTCGGATCCTCTCATGCCAAAGCAGAACTTGCCCTTTATGGGAGTTCGATCTGAAGAAGCATCAAACTTTGGAAAGGCTGCCAATGAGGTAAGCCTTTTACGTCGCCAGACGCATCCTCTACTTGCTTGTTTCAAGGAGGATATCTAAACTTTATTATTATTTTTCTTTCAGGTATGGATGGAGAGGGCAGAGCGGATTCACTGTTCGGCTCCGCTGCCTGAAGAACTAGTCATCCCACTCCTGGCGAAGATGTTGGTGCCAGCGCCCTATAAGGCGCCGGAGAAGAAGGCCAAGGAGGTCCAGAGTGGCCCACGCCACAAGGGAGCTTCGGACGTGTCGTCCAAAGACAAGACTCTCTCCTCTGCCGCCGAAGATGATGACGAGGAGGAGGAAGAAAGCACCTCCCCCTGATGGGGGGAGGAAGAAGAGGGCGGCGTCCACAAATCTGGAGGCGGAGGCGCCCAAGAGGGGGAAAGGTCCCCCTGCGAATAACTCCGCATGGGACGTCAACAGCAGCCCGGAGTGACGCCCCTGAAACAAGCCTCTCGCCGCGTCATAAGTACTAAAAACCCGCACAAGTCCATACATCTGGACTCTCTTGCTTCATGATATTAACATATTTAAATGATGTCATTGCAGTCCGGCCCATGACAGCTCCCAGCGATCCTCATCAAGAGGTTCGTTGGATTCGAAGGCGATGGCCAGCGAGTCACCGCCGGCCGCTCACTCTCCCACGGCCAAGGGCGACGACGAGGTGTTGTCCCAATGGGCCTTCCCCGGCCAGGGAAAGGTTCGGGAGGCTGCCAGGGTGGCACCAGAGGGCAAAGCCTCGGCTGCCAGACACATGGGGGAGCAGACCCCCATGGCAACTGGGGATGGGGGCCTTGCTCAATTCGGCCCCCAGCCGAATACAAGTCTGGAGACCTATACGGCTCCGGAATCCGGCGAGCAACCTCCTTAGAAAGAAGGGGGTGTGCCTGTTCCACCGGTGACCTCTGTCCAACCAGAGGCACCGGATAATCTGGTGGAAGCGCTATGAGGCGCTTCCATTTTGGATGAACACCGTATCCTTATGGGTACGGTGATTGAGAGGGTTCAGTCTGTCAAGAGCGGCTAACCGAAGCTTGCAGCAGCCTGCTGACAGGTTTTGAGGTAAGCGACGCAAACGAGAAAATCCCCATATAGATAGTAGCCCCTGAGACACTGTCCGGTGTTCGGAAAGAAAAGTCAGACAGAGGATCAAGTTGTTTTCGCAGGTGACTAACTAAATATGTTTTATATGAATAAGCAGGCGTCATTGCTGGCCGCGACCTCGCACACCGCCGAAGTCTCCGAACTGAAGCGGATACTAGAGCGGGTCGAGCAGGAGCTCAGCCAAGCGAGAAAGCAGCTGGAAGACCAGCAAGGTATGTACTGATTGGCTGTATATTCGGATAGAATAAATAATGCATATTAACCATAGTGCCATGATATGTGTAGGAGCGGCGACCGAAGTCGAGGTCCTTAAACAGGCCCTGACCAAGGGCGAGGAGAAGGCCACCAAGGAAAAAGCCGCTCGAGAGCAGCACGAGGCCAGGCTTGATGAAGTCCAACAAGACCTCCAGGATGCAGTTAAGAAATGTGAATCCTTGGAGCGTGATGTTTCGGATCGAGAGACCGGACTCGCTAAGGCCCGCCAAAGCGTGGAAGTGGCCTGGGTTAAGGCCCAGGGCGCCCTCTAGGAGATCTAGGAGTCCAAGAAAACCACGGCGGGTAAGGCATTTAGTATGCAAAGCAAGTATGTGAATAAGAAGTATTTCTTACTAACCCAGATTCGAAGTTCTCTAGGGGCGTTTGCAGATCTGCCACGCAGTGTGTCTGACGCTGCGGAGTTCTTCCGAGCCGAAGAAGGGAGCTCAATGGAGAAGTTGTTCTGGTCGCAATATCTTGCGCCAGAACATCAAGTGCCCTTTAGCGATCAGCTAAAACAGCTGGTCGAGCTGCATAGGGTGGCCGAACTAGCCATGAAGGATTTAATAATCCGGTTGTGGCCTGCCGAAGCTATGCCCGGCAGCTACTTTGGGCTCGTGAAGCGACTTGTGAACGCCTGTCCTCGGCTGGACGTCGTCAAGCGATCGGCCTGCATTGAAGGTGCGTGCATGGCCTTCGCCCGCGTCAAGGTGTGGTGGTCGAAGATGGACACCATCAAGCTTACGACCGTGGGACCGCCAGAGGGCAAGGAGCACCGCACATCCGAGCAGTATTTTGCAGATGTCTTGGAGGGGTCTCGTATTGTGGCAACGCAATGTGCACAAGACATTATTTTCGAATGAATACATTCATTTTGTCTCTGCCTTGTATGATGAAACAAAGTAGTTATGTAATATAATGTTTGTTATTTAAAGAATTTCTCCTCCTATGCGGCTGTGTTGTGTGAAATTGGGAGTTGGCCAGTCGTCAGCTTCTGCCCCCACGTAGGCAGTATGGGGGTGTTCGGGATGTAATCTAAACACTCTTGATCCAATTGTTTGGTCCTTGAAGGAGGTGTTTAGCGCAACGAACCAGGCAATCAGACTATGCGGCTTTAGCACTCTCACTTAGCCATAGGTGTTTGACAATAAAAGATAGGTGCAGCCCCTAGTATCCGAACTAGGATGCTTTAAACACCTAATCGGGTAAGTACCGATCCCTCGCATAATGCGAAAAAAAACTCAAAGGATTTGAGACCTCCGAAGAGCTGACCGGCTCTCGCCGCATCATGACAGTAAGTTTTCGGCTTTCTCTACTGAGGTGCTCATCCGGGTAAACCAGGGCACAATCGCAGTAGTTCTCCCTTTACTACCCTAGCCGATACAGCGGAACATAGGGTAGCAACCACAGGAGCTGGGCAATCCAACTATTGACCAAAGACATGATTCGGAGTCAATGCATATAGTGCTAAATTCTGGCTGCCGAACTATACTGTAAAAGTGTTCGGACTTTGTTGCCATGTTGTGGGGCGCTGTGAAGCCCCTGGCAAATTTAAAATGTACTAGAGTGTACAGGTGCTATTTGATAAAGTTATCAAAAAAGAAAAAGAAGAAAAGGTAGTAAGCTAGAGCCTTAAAATTTGGGCCCAAGCTGTTTCCATTATAATTTTATTGGTGCGTTAAAGCGCATTTATACAAGTAGTGCAATAAGCAGAAGGCTATTTAATATGCCTTAACCAAGGGAGAGCTGCATGTGGGTCATGAAAACAGGTAAAGGGATCGTTAAGGAAACCACCTAAAAATTCCCCAGTACGTTCATGCTTCTTGTCGTCTTTGTGTATTTATCCTTCGAAAAGAATCGATGGTCGAGCCGTCAGGAAAGGCCTAAAAAAGAAACATGAAAAAAGGATAAAAAAGGAAACAGTGAAAGTACGTGTGTCCGGGACGGTCGAGCCGTATTGTGGATACAAGCTGGTTATGCCTCCATCCGTGCCCATGGTATTTTTAGTGCGTAGTTATGTACGCGCGGTACAATTGACGCCACGTGGTCGGGACTGGGACGGAGGCCGAATTGCTAGTCGAGCTCTTGACGAGCCGAGCTGTCCTGCTGCAGAATAGTCTGGACTCTCTTGATAGTGTCCGAGGGATCGGCCGCCGAATTAATTTTCTGCTTGAAAAGGCCGCTCTGTACTTCTGCTGCTAAGGCAGCGGTGTGCTCCTCGGTGCGGAGGGAGCGTTCCATGTTTCCATTAACTGTTATGATGCCTCGTGGTCCGGGCATCTTGAGCTTGACATAAGCGTAGTGTGGCACCGCATTGAATCGAGCAAATGTGGTTCGTCCGAGCAGCGCATGATAACCACTGCTAAAAGGGACGATATCAAAGATTAACTCCTCGCTTCGGAAGTTGTCTAGAGATCTGAAGACAACCTCTAGTGTGATTGAGCCCGTATAGCATGCCTCTACACCTGGTATGACTCCTTTAAAGGTAGTCTTTGTGGGCTTCATCCGTGATGGATTGATGCCCATTTTGCACACTGTATCCTGATAGAGCAAGTTGAGCCTGCTGCCACCGTCCATTAGGACTCGCGGCAGGTGGAACCCATCAATTATTGGGTCCAGGACCAGTGCGGCTGAACCGCCGTGATGGATACTGGTCGGGTGATCCCGATGATCGAAGGTGATCGGGGATGACGACCATGGATTAAATTTTGGGGCGACTGGCACTATCGCGTAGATGTCACTGAGTGCGCGCTTGCGCTCCCTCTTGGGGATGTGGGTAGCATATATCATGTTCACCATTTTAACCTGAGGGGGAAACTTCTTATGTCCCCCTGTGTTTGGTGGCCAGGGCTCCTCGTCGTCATCCTCACTCTGCGATCCCTTCTCCTTGCTTTTGGCATTTAACTTGTTGGCCTATTTAAAAACCCAACAATCAGGGGTATGATTGTGTGGTTTGTCTGGGGTGCCATGAATCTGGCACAGACGATCTAGTATGCGGTCCAGGCTGGATGAGCCCAAATTGTTCTTTTTGAACGGCTTCTTCCACTGAACGGACTTAGAGACACTGAATCCGGCATTGACCGCCATATCATCGGTGTTGTCATTGTTGTTTCGACGCTTGTGTCTATTATGTCGGGACTTGTCGTTGCTATTTCTGGCTTCAGGGGTGCCGACGTCGCTTGCATTGTTTTTGCTACGGGCCAGCCAACTATCTTCACCCGCACTAAAGCGGGTCATGAGTGCCGTGAGGGCTGCCATGGACTTCGGCTTTTCTTGGCCGAGGTGGCGGGCGAGCCATTTGTCGCGGATGCTGTGTTTAAAGGCCGCTAGGGCTTCAGCATCCGGATAGTCGACGATCTGGTTCTTTTTAGTAAGGAACCTAGTCCAGAATATCCTGGCTGACTCTCCGGGCTGTTGAACTATATGGCTTAAGTCATCGGCGTCCAGAGGTCGAACATATGTACCTTGGAAGTTATCAAGGAAGGCTTCTTCCAAGTCCTCCCAGCTGCCGATGGAATTTTTGGGCAGGTTGTTCAGCCAGTGCCGGGCTGGTCCTTTGAGTTTTATGGGGAGGTATTTAATAGCATGAAGGTCATTGCCACGAGCCATATGGATATGGAGAATGAAGTCTTCGATCCATACTGCGGGATCTTTGGTTCCATCGTATGATTCAATATTCACGGGTTTGAACCCTTCTGGGCATTCATGTTCCATGACTTCGTCAGTGAAGCAAAGAGGGTGTGCGGTGCCTCTATATCGGGCCGCATCACGACATAGCTCTGATGGAGTCCGTCTGCGGCTTTCGGCCCGCGCATGACTAGGTTTGTCACGTCCGAATAGATAGTCGTCGTCACGTGTCGAGGCATGTCCTCGCGATCCGTAGATCAATCTGGTATGTCCTGCTCTATTGTTCAGGTCGTGCCGAAGGTCATATGTATGACCGCGAGCTGTTTTACCTCTGTATTTGCGATGAGGCGGGGTGGTCTGGTGTTCGGCTTGAGTTGCCATTTTATCCCGACCACGTGGTCGTCGATCAGCCGTATTCCGTGATGGTGGTACGTGCTCCGGCACCTCGTCGTCGAACTGAGGTAGCAATTTGTGCTTTGGGTGGCTCTTGGCTGGGCGCTTGAGGCCGTATTCTTCGGCTGCTAGGACATCGGTTCATTTATCATTGAGCGGATCTTGGTCAGCTTGAAGTTGCTGCTGCTTCTTTTTTAGGCTCCTTGCAGTGGCTATTAGCTGGCGCTTGAAGCACTCCTGCTCAACAGGTTCCTCAGGAACGATGAAATCCTCAGTGCCGAGGCTCGCCTCATCCTCGAAGACTGGAAGATAATTACTGTCCTCCGAGTCTTCGTGCGTGGCCTGTTTACTAGGGCAAACTTGCCCATCTTCCCGTTCATCCTGTTTGGCAGTTGCATCAATGGGGTCTTCGTTGTCTTCGGCACCTTCCGGAGTGTTATCTTCTCTTGTGCCGGTGTTGTTGTCTTTGCTACGGCGTGACTTAGAGTGGTGCCGCTGACGCCGGCGCTTTGATTGTATCTCAGCAGGTTTATCCTCAACTAGATCTTCCTTGTCATCGCCGCTATTCTCTTTTGGTGCATCCACCATGTATACATCATACAAGGAAGTGGCCGTCCAGCGTCCGGTAAATGGTGGGTTTTGAGCCTCTTCTTCTCTGGCATCCTCGTCCATACCGTCGATGTCGTCGGAGCTGTAATCGAGCATGTCAATTAAGTCTTCGATAGTGGCTAAAAGTTGGGCAATGGGTGGGAAGTGAAGTTCTCCGTCATCAGCCTCCGGTTCGAACCGAATACAATTCGGCTATGGGCCCCCCGCTAAGGATAGTGCTCTTAATGAGTTTAACACGTCCCCCAAGGGCGAGTGTCGAAAGATGTCTGCGGAGCTGAATTCGATGATCGATAACTGATCAAGCTCGACGTACGCGGACGCACAAGGTTCGGAACCTGTAGGTGGAGACGAGTCCATGGTTCCGATGACATAGATGTCGCTTGAAGTTAAGTCTGTGTGCGGCTCCAACACCGCTGAGTCTGCGGCTTCCGCGGTGGGGTTGAGCCTCCCGTCTTCGGATGGCGCGATCTGCTCCGGATCTAGGGCCAGAGCAGCTACAGGTACTATCTCCTGCGTATGGACCGATGACAAATTTACGTCACGTTCATCCTGGTGGTAGGGAGCGGCTGCCGTGGTCTCGAATCCGTCAAAGATCAAGTCTCCACGGATATCCGCGACATAGTTCAAGCTTCCAAATCTGACCTGGTGGCTAGGGGCATAGCTTTCAATCTGCTCCAGATGGCCAAGCGAGTTGTCCCGCAGTGCGAAGCCGCCGAACACGAAGATCTGTCCGGGGAATAAGACTTCCCCTTGGACAGCGTCCTTGTAGATGATTGAAGGAGCCATCAAACCTTTTGACGACGACACAGTGGAACTCTCAATCAAAGCAACAATGTCGGTGTCAAAACTGGCGGATCTCCGGTAGGGGGTCCCGAACTTTACGTCTAAGGTCGATGGTAATAGGAGACGGGGGACACAATGTTTACCCAGGTCCGGGCCCTCTCTATGGAGGTAATACCCTACTTCCTTCTTGATTGATCTTGATGAATATGATTACTACAAGATTTGATCAACCATGTGATCGTAATGGCTAAACCCTAAAAGTCTAGCATGTCTGACTATGATTATGAGGAGGTCTACGGACCTAGCCCTCCGTTTTATATAGACACAGGAGGGATCTAGGGTTACATAAGGTCGGTTACAGAGAAAGGAATCTTCATATTTGGACGCCAAGCTTGCCTTCCACGCCAAGGAGAGTCCCGTCCGGACACGGGTAAAGTCTTCGGTCTTCGTATCTTCACAGCCCATCAGTCCAGCCCATGTCTAATTGGTTGGACACCCGAGGAGCCCTTAGTCCAGGACTCCCTCACCTCCCCTCGTAGTTGAGGGATAAATCTTGGTTCTTTCATCTTTCAAGTTCTTCAGAGTGATCAACAAATATAAATCCCAAGTGACTCAAAGAATAGAGCTATGCTCCCCAGCAACGGCCCCAGAAAATAGTCTTGATAACCCACAAGTATAGGGGATCGCAACAGTTTTTGAGGGTAGAGTATTCAACCCAAATTTATTGATTCGACACAAGGGGAGCCAAAGAATACTCTCAAGTATTAACAGTTGACTTGTCAATTCAAACGCACCTGAAAGACTTAATATCTGCAGCAAAGTATTTAGTAGCAAAGTAATATGGAAGTAATGGTAACGGTGGCAAAAGTAACAGTATGGTTTTGTAGTGATTGTAACAGTGGCAACGGAAAAGTAAATAAGCAAAGAACAATATATGAAAAGCTCGTTGGCAATGGATCAGTGATGGATAATTATGTCGGATGCGATTTCTCATGCAAAAGTTATAACATCGGGTGACACAGAACTAGCTCCAATTCATCAATGTAATGTAGGCATGTATTCTGAATATAGTCATACATGCTTATGGAAAAGAACTTGCATGACATCTTTTGTCCTACCCTCCCGTGGCAGCGGGGTCCTATCAGAAACTAAGGGATATTAAGGCCTCCTTTTAATAGAGTACCGGAACAAAGCATTAACACTTAGTGAATACATGAACTCCTCAAACTATAGTCATCACCGGGAGTGGTCCAGATTATTGTCACTTCGGGGTTACCGGATCATAACACATAGTAGGTGACTATTGACTTGCAAGCATTAAGCATAGCAAAGTCATGGCAACATCAATCTCATAACATAATGGATACTAGGGATCAAACCCTAACAAAACTAACTCGAGTACATGGTAAATCTCATCCAACCCATCACCGTCCGGCATGCCTATGATGGAATTACTCACGGACGGCGGTGAGCATCATGAAATTGGTGATGGATGATGGTTGATGATGACGATGGCGACGGATTCCCCTCTCTGGAGCCCTGAACGAACTCCAGATCAGCCCTCCCGAGAGAGATTAGGGCTTGGCGGCGGCTTCGTATCATAAAACGTGATGAATCCTTCTCCCTGATTTTTTCTCTCCCCGAACATGAATATATAGAGTTGGAGTTGAGGTCGGTGGAGCATCAAGGGGCCCATGAGGTAGGGGGCGCGCCCCCACCCTCGTGGACAGGGTGTGGGCCCCCTAACGTAGATCTTTTGCCAGCATTTTTTATATATTCCAAAAATATTCTCCGTGAAGTTTCAGGTCATTCCGTGAACTTTTATTTCTGCACAAAAATAATACCATGGCAATTCTGTTGAAAACAGCGTCAGTCCAGGTTAGTTCCATTCAAATCATGCAAGTTAGAGTCCAAAACAAGGTCAAAAGTGTTTTGAAAAGTAGATACGATGGAGATGTATCATCGTGTTGAATTTTTTGTAATAGTTATGATACTTTTCATCAACATATTACATCTGAATTTATTTTGTACACTCTAGCCCATTGCATAGAAGTTGCAAGGAGGTTGTTCATAAAAGAACAATAGTTGTTCAATGTAATGAACAAAAGGGCCATACTCCTATTGTGAATATGATGTAAGTTATGAATATTGATGACAGAATTGAACATCCATAACACTAACGCTAAATGTCGCAAGACTAAAAAGACCGCATATGTATGACACTGTATTTAGTCACTTTCGAGAAACCCGCATAGAGAAATTCCATAGTGATGAATTTTGGAGTCATATGATTATGAATCATCTGATAGTTGCAACTTTCATCCAATAAGTGAAGTAAACAAAAATACCGTTCATAGGCCGTAAAGAACGAGCAACAAAATATATGCATATTGATGTATGTAGTCCAATAAGTGTTGTTGCAAGCAATGGATTTATTTCTCTTCAAAGGATGACTCAAGTAGATATTTATATTTACTAATTGAGACATAATTCTGGATTCTTGAAATGTTTCAAAATATTTTCAAAATGAAGTAGAAATTATTGTAACAAGAAAATTATGTTTCTACAATTGGATTGCAGAAAATAATATTTGAGTTACAAATTTAGCGAATGTCTGATGAGCTGTAAAAGAATTGTATAGCTTGCACCTCCTAGAAACACTACTAAGAGTAGAATGTTTTGAATTAGATGTAATCTAGCTATGTATGACATGCTAAGATCTGAGATGACATTGATTGTTCCGCCAATATATACTTTTAATGTGATTTTTTAGATACTATGGCTTTTACATTGAAAAGAGTGCCATCAAATTTGTTGAAATAGGTGCTACTTTGTAGGTTATCCCAAATGGTTGGGTATTCCTCTATCACTATGCCGATGCAAAGTGTTTTTTCATAGAGTGTGGAAATTTTGAAGAAAATGTTTTCTACAAAATAGTGAGTGGGAGGATAGTGCAACTCTATAAGATTACAAAATCTTCATAATCAGGTCAAAGAAAAGAAAGGCTAGAATTGGTTCTAGTATTTCATACTTTGACTAATACGGAAGCCTCTACATAAGATGTAGTCATTTCAGTTGAACTTGCAGCCGAACTATATAGGTTGGGTAAATTCATGCAGACCTATGTGGTGTGCAGACAAAATATTATTGAACAAACGATGAACCTATAATTCATAGAGAAGCGTTGATGGCCCCTGACTCTGGAATTAGCTGGACGCCAAAATAATGCGAGATAGTATCCACACATATAATTCAAGTTTAGAACTTGATAGATCCTCTAAAAGACTTAAAGTCTAAAGTGTAGTGATGGATCTATAGATTGAAAAGGATAAAAATGTTTTATAATGCTTGACTTGTTGCAAATAGTTTATGACAAGATCAAGCAGTTGATTATGATGAGATTGTCTCATCATAATAATACTTAAAGTCAGTTCGAATTAAACTAGCAATTACTATTTTAGTTATGAGATATAATAGATGGATGTCAAAATGATTCCCATGAGATGGAAATAAAACCAAGTATATTTGATATGGTCCAAGGTAAATTTTCTTGATCCAGATGATTCTAGTAAGTGTGCAAACTTCAAGAGATCCTGTAATGATCTGAAGCAAGCATAGAGGAGTTTGGATCTTTATTTTGATGAATTGATTAAATAATATGATTTCATCGATAGAAATAAAGATGCTTGTATTAGAAGAAAGTAAGTGGGAGCGTGATAATATTTCTAAACACTATGTGTGCATGACACAATGTTGATTGGAAATTATATAAATTTCTTGACACGGTTTAAGATTTTATTGAAAATAGTTTTTCAATAAAATACTTAAGCGATATAGTCCTTATATTAGACATAATAAATCTATCTTGGAGATAGTAGTGTCTAATTGGGCTTAGACAAAATACATATTGACAAAATACTAAAGAAGTTTAGTATGAAAACGCCAAGAAGAGTTTCTTGTCAAAGTCACATGGAAGGAGTTCTTAGCAAGAATCCGCATCTTGAAATACTGATGAGTGAAATATATGATTTCAATAACACTTGTGTTAATTCCATGGTATGCAAATAACCAGATATGTGCAGTACTCCAAGTAAGTTGTCAGTAAACTTACTGGAATGGTCAAATTGTTTATCGTATGACAACGGTGAAAATGTCGTTCAGTACTAACACTGGTACATCGACGTGCTATACAAACGGTTTTTAACCCCTTTCTACAACGGCGTTTGGAACCGTCGCCAAGTGAGTGTGGGTGATAGGGGGTCCTCCCCACACGACCCAGAAACCGTCGGGGATAGGCCCTCCTGGCTTACTGGTTGGGGCAAAATGAGCTCGTGTGCGATCTGGCGGGGCATCGAAACCCAATTGTTTCCGTTCGTATGTACATCCCACACGGTGAATCCTGGAAAATCATTTCCGTTCATATGTATATCACAGACAGTTCTTTGTGTGGAGACGTTTGTGCAAGGTGGCCTAACGCAAACAGTTCACTTCCGGAAACCGGGTGTGATTGTTAATTGATCGAACATGCACACTTTCTAGAAACTGTGCGGGTTGTTTGAGTTCATCGCCCACAGTGCTATCTGAGTAACTGTCTGCAATAGAAAACCCCAATAAGTAGGGTAATTAGCCTATTATTGATAATCCATGTACTACTCAAATTGATATTTCTTATAAAACACACTAGATATTTCATATCCATATAACAGCAACCAAGATTTCATAATCGAATTACATCAGATAGCTTCGGCACTCAGTTGCCCCACTACACAACAACACCAAGTTTCACATGCAACATCAAAAACCCTTGGAAAGTAGCATCATACACGGTAAATAGACAGATGAATCTCATTTGGGAAACTGCAGAAGCGGAAGGCAAATATTGAGCCTTCAGTGAAGTTGAATGCCCTTGCAACTTTAGGCCAGTGGCTATGGATAATTGCCCGCCCAACCTTCGTCCTCTTTAGGAAGACTTCAGTATTGTACCATGGGTGTTGAATGAATACCTTCCTCGCCTCTTGCCCATGCAAGTGCTTTGAGAGGTAATCATCGATGAACTGCTTTGAAAAGTACTGAAAACAAAGATATGCATAAATCACTGTTATAAATTTTGAAATGGTGCAAGGGGTAAAAACAAGGTAGAAGAGTTAGTACCATCCTATAGTTGACTAATGTCTTCTTCATTGTGCAAAGAAACATCTTGCTATTATTCATCGCAAGTTTCTTCATCCTAACAATCTTTCTGAGTTTCTTGAGTTGACTGGTATTCCTGGACATCTCATTCCCCATATGCAAAATGGGTTGAATAATGGGTCTAAGCCTCTGACAGCAGGACCTACATGTGCAAGACCAAATTGTAAGAAACCTAAATATTAGAATGATTCCTGCAACTACACAATAATGTGCTATTAGCCAAAGGCCCATGCTTGAACAAACCTCGACGGTAAACCACAGTGTCTCCCATTGTTTCCCTGCAACACACATAATGAAGATCTTGATCAGGTTAACTGAGAGTTGCCATACTATCAGTAGAATATGTATTGAGTACAACCAAATTCGATTGGTGAAACATGCATAATAATACAAAATTGCACCCACAACCAATGAAAATCAAATTGCAGAACTGAACCAAACAGTTAAATGGAATGCAGACCAAATGAACCAAAATAGTTAACTGAGCACAACATTGCAGAATAGAAACATGTATTAGAAGATAAGACAGTTAACAAAACAAAGAATGCTAGAGAACATTACTACGAAATGTAGCAATTGTTGGACCAAAGTGTTAACTGAACATTACATTTCAAAGGACCAAACTATTAACTGAACATTAGATTGTATATTAACATTACAGAGGAAAAATCACTAGAAGGCACTGGCGGTGGCCTCGAGGAAACAGCATGAACTGTATTTGAAAGTAGACAACCACGTGGCAGTGTCGACGGTGGCCTCAAAGACGAGGTGCTCCTCCAAGATCTGGTAGTCGGCACGCATGGCAACCATAGCAACCTCGTGTGCGTGTGCGGCCGCATGCTACTGAGCTCCATGTTATACTGCGTGCAAAATGGCTGTGGGCGGCGCATAATTGGAGGAGGGGGACAGTGATTTAGGTGGAAGTTGTAGCGCTGTGATGTCTACTACGCAACTTTATTCTTGTAGACACGTGTTGGGCCTCCAAGCGCGGAGTTTTGTAGGACACTAGAAATTTTCCCTCAAGTGGATGACCTAAGGTTTATCAATCCGTGAGAGGTGTAGGATGAAGATGGTCTCTCTCAAACGACCCTGCAACCAAATACAAAAAATCTCTTGTCTCTCCAATACACCCAATACAATGGCAAATTGTATAGGTGCGCTAGTTCGACGAAGAGATGGTGATAAAAGTGTAATACGGATGGTAGAAATATATTTTTATAATATGAATAAATGAAAACAGCAAGGTAGCAAATAGTAAACGGGCATAAAAACGGTATTTTAATGCTTAAAAACAAGGCCTAGGGTCCGTACTTTCGCTAGTGCAATCTCTCAACAGTGCTAACATAGTTGGATCATATGATTATCCCTCAAAGTACAATAAATAATCACTCCCGAGTTCCTATTAGTGGAGAACAAAAGATGGAAATTGTTTGTTGGGTATGAAACCACCTCAAAGCTATTCTTTCCATTCGATCTATTCAAGAGTTCGTACTAAAATAACACAAAGCTATTGTTCCATTCGATCTATCCTAGAGTTCGTACTAGAATAAAACAAAGCAAATTCATATTCATAATACTCAATCCACACAAAGAACTACAAGGAGACCCCGAAGTTTCTACCGGCGAAAAACATGCATCAACCCCTATGCATAGATTACCCCAATATCACCGCGGGAATCCACGAGTTGAATGCCATAACATATATCAAGTGAATCAATAAGATACCCCAATTGTCACCTCAAGTATTCATACCGCAAGACATATATCATGTGTTCTCATCTCTGAATATTCAATCCGTCATGACAAAACTTCAAAGGGTAAAGATTCAATCCATCACAACAAGAGTATAGAGGGGAGAAACATCATATGATCGGACTATATTAACAAAGCCCGTGATATAGATCACGAGAGAGAGAGAGAGATTAAACACATAGCTACTGGTACAAACCCTCGGCCCCGAGTGTGGACTACTCCCTCCTCATCATGGTGGCCGCCAGGATGATGAAGGTGGCCACCGGAGATGATTCCCCCCTCCAGCAGGGTGCCAGAACGGGTCTAGATTGGTTATCGGTGCCTACCGAGCCCTGCGGCGACGAAACTTCTAATCTAGGTTAACCCCACGGGTTTCAGAATATTTGGGAATTTATAGTGCAAAGAAGGGGTGAGGGAGGCCACCAAGGTGGCCACAACCCACCTGGGCGCGCCGGGAGCCCTGGCGCGCCCTGGTGGGTTGTGCCCCTCTCGGGGCACCCCAGGTGCAGCTCTGGCCCATTGGGTTTCTTTCAGTCCAAAAAAATCTCTGTAAAGTTTCGAAGTGTTTGGACTCTGTTTGATATTGATTTCCTGCGATGTAAAAAACAAGCAAAAAAATAGCAGCTGGCACTAGGCACTGGGTCAATAGGCTAGTCCCAAAAAATGATATAAAGTTGCCATAAAATGATTGTGAAACATCCAAGAATGATAATATATTGGCATGAATACTTCATAAATTATAGATACGTTGGAGACTTATCAGCAGCCCCAAGCTTAATTCCTACTCGTCCTCGAGTAGGTAAATGATAAAAGAAATAATTTATGAAGTGTGAATGCTAGCAAAGTGCATAAGTTTGATCGATGATAATTTTAGTCACTTCTCCTAGAATCGTAACAACAATTCGTTCTTATAGAACTTCTCATGTTATAGTAGCAACCAATTCACATGTTAAGGTTCAAACAATGAATTCTCTTGAAACCCAACAACCTATGTTCTCAGTCACCAAGCAATTGCAATTCAACTTATTCAAGAGAGTTTAAGTAAGAGCTCCACATACTCAACCATCATATAGTCTTCTATGATTGCTAACACTCACCTCGTACACATGAGCAAAACTTTTCAACCGGACACATAGAAAGATAGGGGCTTATTGTTTTGCCTCCCAACGTATTCACCTCAAGGGTGATGTCAACAATAATAACTCATGCTACCCATATTCAACTGTACATATGTGCCTAGATCTTTCCTCGCCACATGATGCTTACCAAAAGAGAAAATAAAAAGGAATAGAGAGGAATACTTTGACTCTTTGCATAAAAGTAAATACTGAAAAGTAAAAGATAGGCCCTTCGCAAAGGGAAGCAGAGGTTGCCATGTGCTTATTTGTTTGTATGCTCAATCCCTTAGTGCAAAAGAATGTCACATTATATTGCCCCTTATGATAGCAACCTTTATTATGCAGTCCGTCGCTTTTATTGCTTTGCCATCATAAGTTCGTACAACACTAAATTTTCTCTTACACTTAATGATCTTACACTTTTAGAAGAAATTTTTATTGCCTTATTGCACCGATGACAACTTACTTGAAGGATCTTGCTCAATCCTTAGGTAGGTATGGTGGACTCTTGAAAATAAGATTTGGGTTTAAGGGTTTTTGGATGCACAAGTAGTATCTCTACTTGGTGCGGAATTTTTGGCTAGCAAAGATGGGGGGCAAGTGTTGGTGTCAAAACCGGCGGATCTCGGGTAGGGGGATCCCGAACTGTGCGTCTAAGGTCGATGGTAACAGGAGACAGGGGACACAATGTTTTACCCAGGTCTGGGCCCTCTCTATGGAGGTAATACCCTATGTCCTGCTTGATTGATCTTGATGAATATGAGTATTACAAGAGTTGATCTACCACGAGATCGTAATGGCTAAACCCCTAGAGGCCTAGCTTGTATGGTTATGATAATGTATCCTCCGGACTAAGTCCTCCGGTTTATATAGACACCGGGAGGATCTAGGGTTAGACAAGGGCGGTTACAAAGAAATGAATCTACATATTTGGCCACCAAGCTTGCCTTCCACGCCAAGGAGAGTCCTATCCGGACATGGGTGCAGTCTTTGGTCTTCGTATCTTCACAGCCCATCAGTCCGGCCCATGGCTAAAAGGCCGGACGCCCGAGGACCCCTTAGCCCAGGACTCCCTCAGTAGCCCATGAACCTGGCTTCAATGACAACGTATCCGGCACGTAGATCTGTCTTCGACATTGCAAGGTGGGTTCCTCCCTGTGAACTCCAAGATAGTCTTCAGGCGTATTTGAATGTGTCCGGACCTGTAACACAACACCACACACAACCGTAGAGAGAATATAATATTCCACGAGTCCAATCTACTGACAACTTTCTGTAACATGACATCACATTTGTCCGGTCATAATTTCGAACCGTTTTTCGTCTGCCGCTCCATGTTTTGAGACGTGGTTTCCATTGGCACGTCTTTTCAAAGCAGAGGTCGTGTCCCCTTATTACGGGATTCTCATCAATACGGGTGTGGGTAACCCAACCGTGCTGTTTACACAGCCCTTGGGAGTAGGCGAATTTTAAGGTGAGTGGGGAGGCGTTCAATATTTACTGCCTTTATAAGGAGATAAGAATCCCTTTTCTTCACCAATGCCTTCTCTCTTCCTCTGCCTTCCATTCTTGAGCTCCAGCGCCCAAGTTATCATCTTCTCCATCTCGAGCAAGCACTCAACCATGTCCGGATCCGGAGGTCAAGGCAAGTGGATGGCCTCCTCCATCCAGGAGGAGGACATCGCCGAGCTTCGGGCGGTCGGGTACCTGGACAAGGGAATCGCCCACCGCCTTCCGGCCCAGGGACAAATTGTTCCCACGCGGAAGCCCAACGAGAGGGTAGTATTCATCCCTCGTTTCCTTCGCGGGTTAGGGTTTCCACTCCACCCCTTCGTCCGCGAGCTAATGTTCTACCATGGGATAGACTTCCGTGAGCTATCCCTGAACTCCCTCCTCAACATATCGGCGTTCATCGTCGTGTGTGAGGACTTCCTCCGCATCCAACCCCACTTCGGGCTGTGGCTCAAGGTCTTCAATGTGAAGCCGAAGGTGGTGGATGGCCATCACGTGGAGTGCGGTGGCGCCATGGTGAGCAAGCTGGCCAATGTCTCCTGGCCGAAAGGCACTTTCGTGGAGACTGTAAAAGAATGGCAGAAACATTGGTTCTATGTCACAGAACCCCGCGCCACCACCTGGGCCGCAACTGCCGAATTCAACTCTGCCGCTCCCATGCGACTCACCTCCTGGGTCGACAAGGGCCCGAACTGGTGTTCGCCAAACAAGCTGACAGCACTGCAAACGCGTATTCAAAGCATGGTGGATCAAGATATCAAACTTGTCGATATAATCCAGGTGATGCTAGTTCACCGGATTCTCCCATGCCAAAGCTGAAGCTGCGCTCTATGGGAGTTCAATCCGAAGAAGCACCATACCCTGAAGAGGCTCTTCGAAACCACTCATGAAGATGCCTAGAGGTTGCTTTTTAAGGGCAATAAAACACCGCCGGCCACAGATTCGGACCGCGGGCATGACATTAACCACCTCGACAACGAGGTATGTTATTCTTACTGCATCCCTTACTTGCTTGTTTCAAGGATGATGTCTAAGAGTTTATCGTCATCGTTTCTTCAGGACTGGATGGAGGGGGCGAAGCGGATCCAATCTCCGGCTCTGCTGCCTGAACAACCAGTCATCCCGCGTTTAGCGAAGATGCTGGTGCCGGCGCCCTACAAGGCGCCGGACAAGAAGGCCACAGGGAAGACCAAGGGGGTCCAAAGTGGCCCCCGTCGCAAGGGTGCTTCGGACGCAACGTCCGAAGACAAGACTCATTCCTCTGCCGCCGAACACGACGACGATGAGGAGGAGGAGGAAAACAACCCTCCCCCTAATGTGGGGAAGAAAAAGAGGGCGGCCTCCACCATTCTGGAGGCGGAGGTGCCCAAGAAGGGGAAAGGCCCACTCGTGGGCAGCTCCGCATGGGACGTTGAAAGCAGTCCGGAGCAACGCCCCCGCACTAAGCCGCGGGCCACATCGTAAGTCCAAAGACTTATATCCACCCATAAAGTTTCTCCTCCTCATTGAATTAACATGATTGGTTATGTTATTGTAGTCCGGCCCACAATAGCTCCCCGCGATCCTCGTCAGGAGGTTCGCTGGATTCCAAGGCGATGGCCAGCGAGTCTCTGCCGGCCGCTCACTCCCCCAAGGCCAAGGACGATCCGAGGTGCTGTCCCGAAGTACTGTTCCAGGCGGGGGAGAGGCTCAGGAGGTGCCAGAAGACGAAACCCCCATCTCCAGACACCAGGGGGATCAATCCCCAAGGAGACTGGTGGAGGGGGCCGTATTCAGTTCGGCCCTCAGCCGAACTCGATTCCGGAGACCGATGCGGCTCCAGAATCCAGCACGCAACCTCCTTCGAAAGAAGGGGGTGCCTATTCCGCCGGTGACCCCTATCCAACTAGGGGCACTGGATAATCTGCTGGAAGCACTTCGAGGCGCTTCCATTGTGGATGAGCACCGTGTCCTTATGGGCACGGTAATTAAAAGGGTTTAGTCCACCAAGAGCGGACTAACCGAAGCCTGCAGCAGCCCGCTGACAGGTTTTGAGGTAAGCGACACAAAAAAGAGAAAATCCCAATATAGACAGTAGCCCCTGAGACACTGTCCGGTGTTCGGAAAGAAAAGCCTGACAGAGGATCAATCTCCTATTGCAGGAAACTAACTAAATTTTTCTGAAATGTAAACACATGCGTTGCTGTTGGCCGCAGCCTCGCATACTGCCGAAGTTTCCGGACTGAAGCAGAAACTGACGGAGGCCGAGGAGGAGTTGGGCTAGGTGAAGAGGCGGCTCCAGGAAAAACAAGGTAAGTAATAACATGTTATGTATTCGAAAAAAGGAAAATGATATGCAATGACCGAAATGCCATGATGTCTACATAGGCGACGACCGAGGTCGAGGCCCTGAAAAAGGCCCTGGTCGAAGCGGCAGGTAAGGTTGTCAAGGAGCAGGCCGCTCAGAAGAAGTTCAATGCCCAGGTCAATGAGGTCCAACAGGAGCTAGAAGACGCAGTGAAGAAGTGTGAAGCCTTGGAGCGCGATGCGTCGGTTCAAGAGACCGAACTCGCAAGGCTCGTCAGAGTGCGGAGGCAGCCCGAAATGAGGCCCAGGGCGCCCTCCAGGAGATCCATGAGGCCAGGAAGATCGCGGCGGGTAAGGCATTCAATATGCAAAGCAAGAATGTGAAGATGAAATATCGTTTACTAATCCGGATTCGGAGTTCTCCAGGGGATTTTACTGATCTGCCATGCAGTGTGGCTGACGCCGCAGAGTTATTCCGAGCTGAAGAAGGGAGCTCCCCGGAGAAGCTGTTCTGGTTGCAATATCTTGCGCCAGAACATCCGGTGCCCTTTAGCGATCAGCTAAAACATCTGGTCAAACTTCTTAGGGTGGCCGAACTGGCCATGAAGGATTTAATAATCCGGTTGTGGCCAGCCGAAGCTATACTCGGCCATTACTTCGGCCTCGTTAAGCGACTAGTGGATGCATGTCCTCGGCTGGACGTCGTCAAGCGGTCCATCTGCATCGAGGGCGCACGTCTGGCCTTCTCTTATTGCAAGGTTTGGTGGGCGAAGCTGGACGCTGTCAAATTAGCGACCGAGGGGTCGCCGGAGGGCAAGGAGCACCGCACACCCGAGCGATACTTCGACGATGTCTTGGAGGGGTCCCGCATTGTTGCGGATCATTGTGCGAAAGACACTATCTTTGAATGAATGTATTCGAGCTCCCTCTACCTTGTATGATAAAACAAAGTGATTGTGCAATATAATGCTTGCTATGTTTTTAAATTTTTACTTCCTGTGCGGCCGTGTTGTATGAAATCTGAGGGTTAACCAGTCGTCGGCTTCTGCCCCCATGTAGGTAGTACGGGGGTGTTCTGGATGGAATCTAAACAATCTTGATCCTATTAGATGGTCCTTGAAGGAGTTGTTTAGCGCAACGAACCAGGCAACCAGACTATGCGGCTGTAACGCCCTCACTTAGCCATAGGAGTTCGACAATAAAAACATGGGCGCAGCCCCTAGTATCCGAACTAGAGTGCTATAAGCGACTGATCAGGAAGTACCAATCCTTCATGTAATGCGGAAGAAATGTCCAACGATTTGTAACCTCCGAACAGCTGACCGGCTCTCACCACATCATGACAGTCAGTTTTTGGCTTTCTCTACTGAGGTGCTCCTTTGGATAAACCAAGTCACAATCGCAGTAGATCTCCCTTTACTACCTTAGCCGATATAGCGGAACGTAAGGTAGCAAGCACAGGAGCTGGGCAACCCAACTATTGACCAAAGACATGATTCGGAGCCAATGCATATAATGCTAAATTCGGGGTGCCGAACTATACTTATAAAAAGTGTTCGGACTTTTGTTGTCGTAATGTGGGGTGCTATGAAGCCCCTGGAAAACATCAAATGTACCAAAGTGTGCGGGTGCTACCTGATAGGGTTATCCACAGGGGAGCTGAGAGAAAAAAGAGAAAGAAAACAGAAAAGGTGCAAAGGCAAAAGGCTGGGGTCCTAAAGCTCCAGCCGCAAACTGTTCTCATTGTAATTTAATTAGTACGTCAAGGCGCATTGATACAGGTAGTGTGATAAGCAATAGGCTATTTGACATGCCGAAACCAAGGGAGAGCTGCATGTGGGTCCTGAAAAACAGGTAGAGTTATCGTTAATGGAATCACCTAAAAACTACCCCATATGTCTGCGTTTCTCGCCGTCTTGGTGTGTTTATCCTTCAAGAGGACCGATGACCAGACCACCAGATGGGGCATGTGGGATTGAGACCTGAAAAGGGAAACAAGTAAAAGTGAAAGTATGGTGCGTATCCGATGTTGGTTGAGCCGTACTATGGACCACAAGCTAGCTATGCCTCCGTCGATGCCAATGGGATTTTAAGTGCGTAGTTATGTACCCGCGGCATGAATGCCACCACTTCATTGGGACTGAGACGGCGGCCGGATTGCTAGTCGAGCTCCTGACGAGCCGAGCTCTCCTGCTGCAGAGTAGTTTGGACCCTCTTAACGGTGTCCGTGGGCTCGGCAGCCGAATTAAGGTTCTGCTTGAGAAGGCCGCTCTGTACTTCTGCTGCTAAGGCAGCTGTGTGCTTTTCTCTACGGAGGGAGCGTTCCGTATTTCCATTGACCGTTATGACGCCGCGTGGACCGGGCATCTTGATCTTGAGATAAGCATATTGTGGTACTGCATTGAATCGAGCAAATGCAGTTTGTCCGAGCAATGCGTGATAGCCACTGCGGAAGGGACGATATCGAAGATTAACTCCTCGCTTCGGAAGTTGTCCGGAGATCCGAAGACAACCTCTAGTATGATTGAGCCCGTACAGCGGGCCTCTACACCTGGTATGACTCCTTTGAAGGTAGTCCTGGTGGGCTTGATCCGTGATGAGTTAATTGCCATTTTTCGTGTTGTATCCTGATAGAGCAGATTGAGGTTACTACCTCCGTCCATAAGGACGCGAGTCAGGTGGAACCCATCAATTGTTGGGTCTAGGACCAGTGCGGCTGAGCCACCGTGACAGATACTGGTCGGATGATCTCGGCGATCAAAGGTGATCGGGCATGACGACCATGGATTAAATTTTGGGGTGACTGGCTCTATCGCGTAGACGTCCCTGAGCGCACACTTGCGCTCCCTCTTGGGGATGTGGGTAGCGTATATCATGTTCACCGTTTTGACCTGAGTGGGAAACTTCTTTTGTCCCCCTGTGTTCGGTTGTCGGGGCTCTTCGTCATCGTCCTCGCTTTGCGATCCCTTTTCCCTGTTCTCGGCGTTTAACTTGCCGGCCTGTTTAAAAACCCAGCAATCTCTATTTGTATGATTGGGTGGTTTGTCCGGGGTGCCATGAATCTGGCACGGACGATCAAGTATGCGGTCCAAGCTGGATGGGCCTGAATTATTCTTTTGGAACGGCTTCTTTCGCTGACCGGACTTAGAGCCACTGAACCGGCATTGGCCGCCGTATCCTTGGTGTTGTCGTTGTTGTTTCGACGCTTGTATCTGTTGCATCGAGACTTGTCTTTGTTATTTTTAACCTCGGGGGTACCGGCGTCACTTGCATTGTTTTTGCTACGGGCCAACCAACTGTCCTCGCACGCACAAAAGCGGGTCATGAGTGCCGTGAGGGCCACCATGGATTTTGGCTTTTCTTGGCCGAGGTGGCGAGCGAGCCATTCGTCGCAGATGCTATATTTGAAAGCTGCTAGGGCTTCAGCATCCGGACAGTAGACGATTTGGTTCTTTTTAGTTAAGAACCTAGTCCAGAATTTCCTGACGGATTCTCCGGGCTGTTAAACTATATGGCTTAAGTCATCAGCGTCCGGAGGTCGAATATATGTACCTTGGAAGTTATCGAGGAAGGCCTCTTCCAAGTCCTCCCAGCTGCCAATAGAATTTTCAGGCAGACTGTTTAGCCAATGCCGAGCTGGCCCCTTGAGTTGTAAAGGGAGGTATTTGATGGCGTGGAGGTCATCGCCGTGGGCCATATGAATGTGCAGAATGAAGTCTTCGATCCACACCGCGGGGTCCGTGGTTCCATCATATGATTCTTTATTCACGGGTTTGAACCCTTCTGGGAATTCATGATCCATGACCTCATCAGTGAAGCAATGAGGGTGTGTGGCGCCTCTATATCGGTCTGTATTGCGACGTAGCTCTGATGGAGTCCGTCTGTGGTTTTCAGTCCACGCATGACTAGGTTTGTCACGTCCGAAGAGGTGGTCGTCGTCGCGTGTCGAGGCACATCCTCGTGATCCGTAGATTGATCTGGTATGTCCTACTTTATAGCTCAGGTTTTGCCAGAGGTCATATGTATGGTCATGGGTTAATTTACCTCTACCTGTGCGATGAGGCGGGGCGGGCTGGTGTTCGGCATGAGTTGCCGTTTTGTCCCGACCACGTGGCGGTCGGTCAGCCGCATTGTACGATGGTGGTATGTATTCCGGCGCCTCCTCGTCAAACTGAGGTAGCAAGTTGCGCTTTGGGTAGATTTTGGTTGGGCGCTTGAGGCCGTATTCTTTGGCTGCTAGGACATCGGTCCATTTATCATTGAGCAGATCTTGGTCAGCTTGAAGCTGCTGCTGCTTCTTTTTCAGGCTCCTTGCGGTGGCTATTAGCTGGCACTTGAAGCGCTCCTGCTCAAGAGGTTCCTCAGGCATGATGAAATCGTCGGTGCCGAGGCTCACCTCATCCTCGGAGAGCGGAAGATAACTTCCATCCTCTGAGTCTTCGTGTGTGGCCTGTTTACCGGGGCTAACCTGCCCATCTTCTTGTTCATCTTGTTCATTAGTTGTTTCAACAGGGTCTTCGTTGTCTTCGGCACCTTCTGGAGTGTTATCTTCTCCTATGCCGGTGTTGCTATCTTTACTGCGACATGACTTATAGCGGCGCCGCTAACGCCGGCGCTTGGATTGTATTTCGGAAGGTTTATCCTAAGCTGGAGCTTCCTTGTCATCGCCGTTGTTCTCCTTTGATGCATCTATCGTGTATACATCATACGAGGAAGTGGGCGTCCAGCGTCCAGTGAACGGCGGGTTTTGGGCCTCTTCTTCTCTGGCATCGTCGTCTATACCGTCGATGTCCTCGGAGTCGTAATCAAGTGTGTCGGTCAAATCCTCGATCGTGGCTATGAAGTGGGTGGCTGGTGGGAAGCAAAATTCTCCACCGTCCGCCCCTAGTTCGGACCGGATATAGTTCGGCTGTGAGTCCTCCATCAAGGACAGGTTTTTTAATGAGTTTAGCATGTCGCCCAAAGGCGAGTGCTGGAAGATGTCTGTGGCGCTGAATTCTAAGATCAATAGACGATCAAGTTCGGCGTACACGGGCTCACATGGTTCGGAACTTATGGCCGGAGATGAGTCGGGAGCTCCGGTGGCACAGGAATCGTGTGAGATCAAGTCTATGTGCGGCTCCAACGCTGGGGAATCTGTGGCCTCCATGGCGGGGTTGAGCTTCCCGTCCTTGGATGGCACACTCTGCTCCGGATCTAGGGCCAGATCAGTTATGGGAGCTGTCTCCTGGATGCAGTCCGATGACAGATTTAGGTCATGTCTCTCAGGGTGACTAGGAGTGGTAGTCGCGGTCTTGAATCTGGCGAAGATCAAGTCTCCACGGATGTCCGCAACGTAGTTCAAGCTCCCAAATCTGACCTGGCGGCCAGGGGCGTAGCTTTCGATCTGCTCCAGATGGCCAAACGAATTGGCCCGCAGTGCGAAGACGCCGAAGACAAAGATTTGTCTCGGGAGAAAAGTTTCTCCTTGGACAGTGTCATTATTGATGGTTTAAGGGGCCATCAAACCTTTTGGTGACAGCACAGTGGAACTCTCAATGAAATCACCAATGTCGGTGTCAAAACCGGCGGATCTTGGGTAGGGGGTCCCGAACTGTGCGTCTAAGGTCGATGGTAACAGGAGACAGGGGACACAATGTTTTACCCAGGTTCGGGCCCTCTCTATGGAGGTAATATCCTACGTCCTGCTTGATTGATCTTGATGAATATGAGTATTACAAGAGTTGATCTACCACGAGATCGTAATGGCTAAACCCTAGAGGCCTAGCTTGTATGGTTATGATAATGTATCCTCCGGACTAAGTCCTCCGGTTTATATAGACACCGGGAGGATCTAGGGTTACACAAGGTCGGTTACAAAGAAAGGAATCTACATATTTGGCGGCCAAGCTTGCCTTCCACGTCAAGGAGAGTCCTATCCGGACACGGGTGCAGTCTTCGGTCTTCGTATCTTCACAGCCCATCAGTCCGGCCCTCAGCAAGCACCACATGTTGAGGGATCTATCTTATATATATTTACTAATTGGAGGCATCATACGAAGCTCCACGTTAATCCACATCATTAAAAGTATGTTAGTCATTCTTAATCATCCGATCTATGTAATTGATCTATCTTGACCCTCCAATGGCAAAAAAATAACCAATCTGGACGTAAACCTGACCCAACATACACATAATTAACATCAGAAAGAAAATATTTTTCTTAACAAAAACGTTATAAGAGTGCTGATCTACAAGAAAAACAAACACCGTTATAAGAGACCATGTCTCACAAGAAACAGGACCATCAGCATAGTTGTAAAAAAACAGATTCGTGAGCACGTTTCCCAAAGAAAGGACATCACCACGTTCCCCTTCTCTCACGTATAGATTCAATCTGTGGTGAAAAAAAACAAAGGAAGCTCCACCCATAAAAACTCCACCGGTCGATAAAAAAAGAGGACCATGAGCACGTTTCCTAAACAAAAGGCCATCGCCACGTTCCTCTCCTTTCAGGTACAGATTCATTCTTTGGTGAAAAAAAAAGGAAGCCTCCACCCATAAAATCTACATAGATAGAAAAAAAAGGGGGGGGGCGGGGGGGGGGGGGGGGATATCCCACCATCACGGATGGGAAAAAAATCTTCCACGATTCGGTTATAGCACATCGCAATGCCTCTACCCAACCTTGACTGCAGATATAAAAAGGAAAAAAAAAAGACATCCTCGTCAACTCCTACAGTACACGGCCGAGTCTGTCTCCTTCCCTTCAATATTTCTGCACCTACCAGTAGAGATTGACGGTGGCACGCCCTCTCTGATCATTGAGTTGTATTCTGTGATGGATGACCTTCCGCTTCTGTTCTCCTGCATGCTACCACCATGGGAAAATCAAGGTTGAATCCAGCATCTATTCCTTGATGTAAACGGGCCTTCAGGTTTGGTTTCATTGCTTGGATGAAATAAGTGGGTGCAATCATTTATGGTTGGGTTCTCCCATTGTCCCAACAATTTTACATGTTGGATGTCGCGACGTGTTTGGCGCCTCCGATCAAGATACATCAGTGATCATTGTTGTTATTATGATATATTCAGGTACCTGACGCCGCCGATAAAATAATTAATATATTCTAGGGTTTGAAAATGACAGATCGAATCATATACAAGACACATATATATCTGGATTATACAAGACACACGTATATGTGGATTATGTAATGGTCGAATCACATTCATATGCACATAAATGCTAGAAAATACATATATACGAAATAATGAAGGGCATCAACTGTGAGGCATATTTGATTTAAACCATAGAAACCGCTATTTTCTACACTTGAATTTGCATACATTTACATGTCATGGCTTCTGTTAGCCTTAGCCGCATTGGAGACAGGAACACTTGGCCTAAATATAGCTATATATCAAAGTTAGATACGTGGGAAACATGCTCCAAGCATGCAAGCATGTGTGTATGTCCATTAAAAATAGAAATTAAATACTCCCTCCAATCAAATTAATTGACGCAGTCTCAAGAAAATAGTTTAAATAGATTTGTGTACATATTCATGAGAATATATTGAGTTATGTCAGAGCCTTTGGAATTACAATACTAAAATGAATGTAAATAGGGATCTAACTAATCAAGAAAAACAACGGTAAAAAATAAATAAGTATTATTAGAATGTATCACCATGAAACAATTTAGTGACTGCTTATGATTGTCAAACACTAATTTTGTAGTCTTTAAATCGCTAGCCCGTGCAGGTGCACGGGCTGACGACTAGATCAATTTAATCAACCATTAGATCAATTTAATCAATCTATCTTAACCATATGATCTACGTTACACAAATTACCATGTTACAAAGTCCAGCGATTTACGTGAGGTAAAAAAAATAACGTGCTCAACGTACACCCTATAAAACTGTTAGACCCTATTAAACAAACCATGATACAAACTCCATATCGTTATGTACCATCAAGGAAAAAAAATCCATATCGTTGTGGGTTTCACAAAACAAGTTATATATATATATAACATCCACTTGATTTTTTAAGAAAACAAAAGATTGTGGCCTCTCCTCTCTCAGGTTGAGATTCAATCTGATGTGCGCTCCTTCCATGCTAGACATGCTTGCCCCTTCCCTACCTGCAGATCTCAAGGAAATTGGATCACGATGGTCTGCTGCGCTCAGATTATTTCTTCACGTACGGAGCGCTTCCTCCTCACATCAGCCATCCCCGTGAGGCCGTGTCCTTGCCGCAGAAGCCTTCCCCATCTCTCCGCGGGCGCTCCTTCCATGGTGTCTTTGGCTTGATGATCCGGTAGGCAGTGTTCATCTCACTTCGCCATCTCCCCACAATTGATGATTCTACGCCTTGATTCCACCAGCACTCGACGATGCAATCTGGCGCTATCTTTCCCTGTCTCAATTTCTTTTCCCATGGAGATTGAAAAATTGGGTCTGCTATACATCAAGTATTGCTGGCGTCGTGGCCATTGACGTAGGATTTGCTGCATCCCGTACTGTCGTTTGTATGTGGCCACAAGTACAGAACTGCGTACAGTACATGCACTTGCATGGCAGCAGTCAACACGTACATGTGTAGGCAACTAGACATACCGACGAGGAATACATGAGCATGATTGAGGATTGCTGAGGTATGACAACATATGAGGTGCGTACAAGCTCCGGATCCATATCCACCTAGAGATTCTAGAGATTCTTTGATTAATTGATAGCTTTTTGTTGTCTTCGTCCCCCGGCCATCCATCATGGTCTTTATACTACCTGTAGATTTCTGATAGTTTCCCCTCCTACTTCTAAGATTTCCGTACGTCCCTTTTTATATTACCTTTGGTCGACAAAAAGATGGCACAGCTTCTCAATTCCTTACAATGATTTTACAAATTAGTGTCTTATTGCAGGAAGGTTTCCGCCAGGGCAATGGCGCATTGACCGTTACAATAGGTGCGTGTGTATTTGTTTGAGGGAACATGTCTACTTTTTGCAAGCATCAGAATGCATAAGTATATTTTCACAGCGTAGAAGCACAGATTATTCATGCTGTAATATATTGATTCTTCATTCTAGAGAATCTATTTATTCTCCTTCCTTCTTTTTCTTAATTCCCTTTGAAATGCTTCCTCTAATATTCCATTCAAGTTTCAAGTTGAGATGAGCTAACTTTCCGTCCTCTGTCTATTACATGGCACATGGCACTAAGCTGTTAAGTGATGCATGATTTCTTGATGGCTAGCTCTTCTCCAGGGCAATTAATTACTATTGAATAAGGAATAATGTTTCATCCCTGTCACAGGTACGACCCGCCATGGGAAATAATTCTACCAGTTAACCAGACTAACCACCCATTGCATTTTCACTTTGACTACATTTCTGTCTCAATTGAGAAGTTTGCCTTGGCAATGGACTTTAAATAGATTATTACATCATTTCTGTTACTCTCCCCTGAAAAAAAATTGGAGTTCTGTTTTTTACAAACTTATATGGAAATAATGTAGCGTACTCTTTTTTCGGTTCTTTGAGCCTTCACTTTTCCGATATTTGTCGCTCTTCGAAGATCTTAAGCTGTGCAGATAATTGGACTTTTAGTGTTATTTCTTCGGCATGAAGTGCAGTTAGATGTACTTTAGAATGTGTAGACCATTATCAATCTACGTAATTCACTACTATTAATTATATGAAACACATAAAAGAGCACTTAAAATATGATACGTGTATGTATCATATTTCCTATAGGCCACTGCTCTAAAATACATAGCCTCCCTAATAATTGAGAAGACTCCCAGAAAAAGTGGAATATTCATAAGAAATAACCTTTTTGTATTACAACAAAGCGCGTGTAAATAGAAACGTATACAACTCAAGTACTTCACATACTGAGCTTTATTTTTGGATGGGCTGCCTTACTAAAACCTCGGTACCATATCTACCAGGAAATGTTAAATATATAAATGTTAGCAGCTATTACATAATAAGAGTTACATATGCACACCGTTGCATTTACTTAATTAAACCTACTATTTGCACCCCTAAAGCTTTCAATGAAGGTTTGTCTGAACACTTTTATGCATTTTGGCGTGGATATATACAAATACACTAAATTCTCTTTTTGATGTGTCATTGATTACATGATGTTAGAACACTCATCTTATTCTCTTAATTCCTAATATGTGTTGGCATTTTGATGATCATATTTGTGCTCTAAAGGCATTGCAAGAAAGGTACCATGTTTGCAACATATGGCAGTATATGAGGATCCGGTTGTTCTTCGCAATGGGATATTCTTTGCAGTCATGAATATGAAGGAAATTTATTTATCATGAAGGTTGTGCTTTTCCAGTATATTTTATTCATACAAGTTTTTGTGCATAACAAATGTTGGTCAACCGGTTCACCGAAGTCACCTTCCAAAGTTGCTAGCCCGTGCAGTTGCACGGGTTGATGACTAGTGACAATATAACTTCTATGTGAATATGAACAAACATAAACCATTATGTTGTCTTCTTTGTCCAACGTCAACAATTTTGGCATATAATATTTTGATGGGGGCTCATAGTCACAAAAGATTTCCATGATGGCGTATTTATATGTGAAAGTTCTCTTCCTTATACAAATTATTGGTGAATTGCTTGTATGACCAATATTGTGATTGTAAAGCCTCAAAAGATTTCACTTTCTAAACCCAATGTGAAGTTACCACTAGTCATGATATGATTTCAACTTCATGACATTCAATTTATTCAACAATTTACTCATAGGATATAAGTGAAGCACAAGAGTAAATGACAAGCTACTCCAAAAAGATATAAATGAAGATCATGAGAATAATATTTCTTTCTCTCAAATTAATTTAAGTGAATCAAGAGGGAATTTATTCAAAAATTCTAAAGCACACTGTCAGTGTCAAAACCGGCGGATCTCGGGTAGGGGGTCCCGAACTATGCGTCTAAGCCGGATGGTAACAGGAGGCAAGGGACACGAAGTTTTACCCAGGTTCGGGCCCTCTTGATGGAGGTAAAACCCTACGTCCTGCTTGATTAATATTGATGATATGGGTAGTACAAGAGTAGATCTACCACGAGATCGGAGAGGCTAAACCCTAGAAGCTAGCCTATGGTATGATTGTTGTTCTGTATGTTGTCCTACGGACTAAAACCCTCCGGTTTATATAGACACCGGAGAGGGTTAGGGTTACACAAAGTCGGTTACAATGGTAGGAGATCTACATATCCGTATCGCCAAGCTTGCCTTCCACGCCAAGGAAAGTCCCTTCCGGACACGGGACGAAGTCTTCAATCTTGTATCTTCATAGTCCAGGAGTCCGGCTGAAGGTATAGTCCGGCCATCCGGACACCCCCTAATCCAGGACTCCCTCAGTAGCCCCTGAACCAGGCTTCAATGACGACGAGTCCGGCGCGCAGATTGTCTTCGGCATTGCAAGGCGGGTTCCTCCTCCAAGTACTTCATAGAAGATTTTGAACACAAAGATAGTGTCCGGCTCTACAAAATAAGTTTCCACATATTGCCATAGAGAGAATAATATTTACACAAATCTAATCTGCTGACGTATTTCGTAGTGTGACGCACCACGGCCAAGTCTTTATTCGAATCGTTTTATTATCCCACCTCAGCGCGTCATGCGAGGCGGTTTCCTTGGCACGTCTTGTCAAAGCAGAGATCGTGTCCCCTTATTCCGGGATTCTCATCAATACGGGCATGGGTAACCCAACCGCTTCTAGGACTCCTAGACTATAGGCAAGTCCAAACGGCCATGGAGGGGACGCTTGATATTCACCCTCTTTATAAAGGGACAAGGCTCTTACTTTTTTCCCTCCCGTGCTCAATCGAATCCTTCCCCCACCTCAAGGTCAAACACCCAAGGTTCAGGTCAGGTGCTCCGAACCTTCAATAATGTCCGGATCTAGCCTCCAAGGCCGATGGGTGCCTTCCTCCGTCACGGAAGAAGACATCAAAAAGTTGAGGGAGGCCAGATATCTGACCGCCGAGGTTGTGCATCAGCTGCCCGCCCGAGGGCAGGCCGTCCCCTCCCCCGAACCCAACGAGAACGTCGTGTTCGTCTCCCACTTCCTCCGAGGTCTAGGCCTTGCTCTGGATCCTTTCGTCAGGGGTTTGATGTTTTATTACGGGCTAGATTTCCATGTTCTAGCTCCGGACTCCTTTCTTCATATCACGACATTTATTGTCGTGTGTGAGGCCTTCCTCCGGGTTACCCCTCACTTTGGGCTGTGGCTCAAGACCTTTGAAGTAAAGCCGAAGATGATCAAGGGGCAACATGCAGCGTGTGGAGGTGCCTCAATATGCAAGATGACGGGAGCTCCATGGCCCAAAGGTTCCATTCCAGAGGTGTCTGAATTGTGGCAATAGGAGTGGTTCTACATCACAGCTCCTAGAAGTGCCAAGTGGGCGGCCGCCCCGGTTTTTCGCTTGGGCCCTCCACCACAACTGATGTCATGGATCAGCAGAGGTCTGAGCTGGGGTCCAGCCAAGGACGTGCCTATACTGCAAAGCCGCATTCGAGATCTCTTCAATGGAGATTTTAGTTTGGTTGCAGTAATACAAGTTATGCTGGTTCGTCAAGTCCAGCCTTGCAAACGCTGGCCCCTTTGCTTGTGGGAGTTCAATCCCGAGGGGCCGCGTGTCATTCAAAATTTCCTCGGCCTGACGCACGAGGAGATGTACAAGTCATTCTTCGGACCTCAGGTAGGGTGTCCAAAAATCACCGAGGACGTGGGCCTGAGTAGTAACCGCGCCGCCGAACAGGTAAGGAATCTTCCGGCCGAACATACTATCTCTCACTTGTTATGAAGTTATTTCTGAGAGTTTGCTTTTTGACCAGGACTGGCTGACAAAGGCGAAGTTGATTCGGTGTTCGGCCCCCCTCCCTAAGGGTTTGGAGAATCCGGTATTGGAAAAGATGCTCCAGGTCGCACCTTGCCCGGAGCCCTTGAAGGAAGATACTGGGGAGGATAATACGGGCGGACACGGGCCCCCAACGCTGCCCACTCTAACCGAGGGAGCGAGCGTCTCCATGAAGGAAGACGACCGGAGGAGGAAAAGGACTGCGCCCGGGGATTCGGAAGCCGAAGCTTCCAAACGGGAGAAGAAGTCTCCCACAGAGGGTCCTACCTTGGGGGGTGCTTTTGCCGCACAAAGTCCGCGGGGGGATCAATTCTCCAGCGAGTCGTAAGTGACCCGAAATACTTTAATAGTACAGGTATGCCCTCTTTTTCTTCTGAGAAAATAACCACCGCATTTATTTTTGCAGTTCGGGCCTTAGCTCCTCTCAAATGAGCTCGTCTTCAGGTGATCTTCTTCCAGAGATGATGGAGAGCGAAACGCCTCCTCCGGACTCCTCCGCTCCGGAAGCGGGTGACACCGAAGTGTCATCGCGGAGGGCCTCTCCGAGTCCGGTGAGGCCAGAAGATAATCCCATTGACCCCCGAAGCTCCCAGTGTCCGGCTCCCGAAGAGAGCGGAAAAAAGAGTCCGGCACCGTCTGGTGTGCGAACGGATGTTCTGAGGGAGTTGGTGGGGAGAGCGGCCATCTCAGATGAACACCGTGTGCTGATGAATACGGTGATGGAGAGAATCTCGTCCGCCCAAAGCGGATTGCAAGAAGCTTTTATGAGTCTACTGACAGGCTTTGAGGTACGTAAAATAATGTATGATAGTCCTGCACATGCTAGGTGTGCCCTGTGTAGATAGTAGCCCCTAAGACTCTGGTTGTCGTCGGAAACGACGACGAACAGAGGATCATATTCCCAGGTAATAGCCATACTGCCTCTATGTGCAGGTGATGGTAGCTCCGGTGGCTAGCCGGACTAGCGAGTTTGCCCATTTAAAACGGCAGTTGGATGCGGCAGACGCTGACATCGAGCTTGTTAACCAAAGGCTTGACGAGGCACAGGGTAAGTGTCATTATCTGGTAAACGCCACATAGTAAGAGCAGCATGATGCCAGTATCTTTAATATGTTGTGACCGCAGATGGAGCTGCCACTGTTGAAGCCTTGCGGGCAGAACTTGCCCAAGCCAAGGAACAAGCGAGGTTTAGTAATGCGGCTGCTTTGAAGTAGGCCGAAGAGTTGAAAGCCGAGAAGGCCGCGCATGGCGAGAGCCGAGATAAGATGGCCAAGATGGGCATAGAATTAAAAGCCGTCGCCGACCATTGCCGGGTTCTTGAAAAGGAAAACCTAGCGAAGGCATCAGACCTTGAGAAGGCTGCTGCGATGAGGAAAGACATCCGGTCTGCTATGAGGGCGAAGAAGGAGGAGCTGCGGGAAGCCCGGGATATTGTAGCTGGGAAATCCTTTATGTTTCGAAGGAAGTTCGGAGATCCACGGTATGCCCCTCTGGATCGGCTGTGGAGTTCGGAGGATGTGTATATGGATTTGGCGGCGAGCGCTGCAGATGCGGTCAAGTACTTCCAGGGTCAGACGGACCGTGAAGTGGACCAACTGTTTTGGACACAATTCCATTCTCCCGAGCGTCCGCTTTCATTGACTGACCGATTAGCCGAATGGGCCGAACTGAATAGGTTGTCCGGACGCGCCATGAGGTCTATTGTGGATCAGCTATGGCCGGAAAGGCCAAAACCGAACAGCTATTTCAGCCTGGTGTAGCAGTTCCTTGAAGTGGTGTCGCGCATTAATGCGATGAAGAGGTCGGCGTGCATAGAGGGCTCACGGATGGCCTTTGCCCGTGTTAAAGCATACTGGGCGGAGATGGATGCTACCACTGTTGCAGCGCGGGATTCGGCCATAGGCCGAATGGCTGCTGAGCACTACTTTGAAGAAGTTCTTGAGGGTGCTCGTTTGATAGAGACCCAGTGCTCAAAAAATATTATGTTTGAGTGATATGTAGTCTCATTGTAAGCGAAATGCTTTTATAGATTTTTATAAGGCTATTTTTATACTTTTGCCTAAAAGTAATATGATGCCTCCTAGGTGGCCGTTTATGTATACATGTGTATAACCTGAAAGATTGCAGCCGTCGGCTTCAACCCCCACGCATATAATGCAGAGGTGCTCGCAAAAAACATGCGTTCACACTTAACCCAACGTCTTGGTCCTATTAAGGAGGTGATAGCGGAGCGAGCGAGGCAACCGGACTATAATGCTTTAGCACTTTCACTTAGCCATAGGAGTTTAACAGTGGGGCTACTAGATAGCCCCTGGTGGCTCCGCACTCTCCCGATCCCGGGGTGCGTACATGCCTGGCCGGAAAATGGCCCTTCGTTAAGGCGGAGGAATTCTAACATTCCAACAGGTCATCGAGTGGTTGACCAGTCTCACGCTATATCATGACAGTCAGTTTTCGGCTTTCTTTACTGAGGTGCTCGTCCGGATGAACTAGGGCACAATCGCAGTAGTTCTCCTGGTGCTACCTTAGCCGGTAAAGCGGAACGTAAGGCACCAAAACACAGGAGCCGGGCAAACCCAACATTTAACCAAAGACAATGATTTGGAGCTGATGCATATAGGGCCAAACTCGTGACGCCGAACACTCCCTAAGGTATTCGGTCTTTGTGGTGTAAACCGGGCCTAAATAATGGCCTTTGTGAGAAGCCCCTTGTGTCCAGGTACGTGCATTGTTCTGGCGTGGCCACATGCCAAGACGTCAGCATCCTTCTCAATGGTGGATATGTATCAACAAGAGACAGTAAAAAAGGTTTACACAGGGTCTTAATCTAAAAAGAATCCTTCGAGCGGGTCCCTGCTGCATGTCCGCGCCTGTGTCTTCGTTGTGCCATATCCTGGACGGGTGTAGCACGATGATCGTCTGTAAAAGATAGGAATTTAGGTGAAAAAGTTGTCGTGCGAAAAGATAGTTTTTAAAGAAACCATGTATGATTCAAGATGAGAAGAAATTGCCACTTGTCTGCACGCGTTGAGCCCCTTATATTGACAAATAGGGGTGTGACCATTTATTTGGTATAAATAGCGGCGCCGGACTTGATTAGTTGTGTCTGAGGTCTTGACGACCTATTGGATGCTTTCGTTGGTCTGGGCGCCTTTAGTGTGCGGCTGCCAAGGCAGACGCACTCTCTTCGGCGCGCAGAGATTACTTGATATTTCCTTTCACTGAAATGATGCCATGTGGACCAGGCATCTTGAGTGTGAGGGAGGCGTAGTGTGGTATTGCATTAAAGCGAGCAAAAGCTTCGCGTCCGAGCAGTGCTTGATAGCCACTTTGGAACGGAGCGATGTGGAAGGTTAAATGCTCGCGATGGAAGTTATCGGAGGAGCCGAATATAACTTGTAGTAGGAGGGAGCTCGTACAACGAGCCCCTGGGCCTGGCGTTACTCCTTTAAAGGTAGTATTGCTATGGCGAATTTTTGTTGGGTCTAACCCCATCCCGCGGATTGTATCCTGATATATTAGGTTTAGACTGCTGCCACCGTCCATCAAGACTCGTGTGAAGTGATATTCGCCAATTACTGAGTCTAATACCAGGGCAGCCCATCCTGCGTGTCGGATACTTGCTGAGTAATCGCGATGGTCGAAAGTGATCGGTTGAGACGACCAGTGGCAGGACTTTGCGGTGACAGGCACTTGGGTATATTTTCCTGGGAGTGTCGCGTTGTTTTTTTTCTTGATCACGTGTAACGCATTTACTGTTTTCACTTCTGGTGGAAATTTCTTTTGTTCCCCAGTGTCTTGCTTGGGAGGCTCGTCCTCGTCTTCACTTGGTGTATCCTCCCCTTTGTGTACGACGTTGAGCTTGCCGGACTACTTGAAGACCCAACATTCTCGGTGGGTATGATTAGCAAGTTTACCAGGGGTACTATGGATCTGACATACTTGGTCCAGAATTTTGTTGAGGCTGGACAGTTCATCCCTTGTGCCTTTAGAGGGCGGCTTTTGCTGACCTGGCCGAGAGCTTTTGAATCTGGCGTTTACTGTCGTGCCCTTCATGTTGTCTTCTTTATTCTGGCGTTTGTTATTGCTGTTGCGCCGTGATTTCCCGTTTCCATCTCTAACTTCGGACGTACTGGGGTCGCTGGTGCTGCATCTAGCTAGCCAGCTGTCCTCACCCGCGCAAAAGCAGGTCATGAGGTTTGTTAATGCGGCCATCGTTCTCGGCTTATTTTGGCCGAGGTGTCTGGCGAGCCATTCGTCATGGATGCTATGCTTAAACGAGGTGTCTGGCTATGCCAAGACGTCAGTATCCTTCTCAATGGTGGATATGTATAAACAAGAGACAGTAAAAAAGGTTTACGCGAGGTCTTATTCAAAAAAGAATCCTTGGAGCGGGTCCCTGCTGCACGTCTGCGCCTGTGTCTCCGTTGTGTCATATCCTGGACGGGTGTAGCACGATGATCGTCTGTAAAAGAGAGGAATTTAGGTGAAAAAGTTGTCGTGCGAAAAGATAGTTTTTAAAGAAACCATGTATGATTCAAGATGAGAAGAAATTGCCACTTGTCTGCACGCGTTGAGCCCCTTGTATTGACAAATAGGGGTGTGACCATTTATTTGGTATAAATAGCGACGCCGGACTTGATTAGTTGTGTCTGAGGTCTTGACGACCTATTGGATGCTTTCGTTGGTCCGGGCGCCTTTAGTGTGCGGCTGCCAAGGAAGCCACACTCTCTTCGGCGCGCAGAGATTGCTTGATATTTCCTTTCACTAAAATGATGCCACGTGGACCGGGCATCTTGAGTGTGAGGGAGGCGTAGTGTGGTATTGCATTAAAGCGAGTGAAAGCTTCACGTCCGAGCAGTGCTTGATAGCCACTTTGGAACGGAGCGATGTGGAAGGTTAAATGCTTGCGATGGAAGTTATTGGGGGAGCCGAATATAACTTGTAGTAGGAGGGAGCCCGTACAACAAGCCCCTGGGCCTGGCGTTACTCCTTTAAAGGTAGTATTGCTATGGCGAATTTTTGTTGGGTCTAACCCCATCCCGCGGATTGTATCCTGATATATTAGGTTTAGACTGCTGCCACCGTCCAACAAGACTCGTGTGAAGTGATATTCGCCAATTACTGGGTCTAATACCAGGGCAGCCCATCCTGCGTGTCGGATACTTGCTGAGTAATCGCGATGGTCGAAAGTGATCGGTTGAGACGACCAGTGGCAGGACTTTGCGGTGACAGGCACTTGGGTATATTTTCCTGGGAGTGTCGCGTTGTTTTTTTTCTTGATCATGTGTAACACATTTACTGTTTTGACTTCTGGTGGAAATTTCTTTTGTTCCCCAGTGTCTTGCTTGGGAGGCTCGTCCTCGTCTTCACTTGGTGTATCCTCCCCCTTGTGTACGGCGTTGAGCTTGCCGGACTGCTTGAAGACCCAACATTCTCTGTGGGTATGATTAGCAGGTTTACCAGGGGTACTATGGATCTGACATACTTGGTCCAAAATTTTGTTCAGGCTGGACAGTTCATCCCTGGTGCCTTTAGAGGGCGGCTTTTGCTGACCTGGCCGAGAGCTTTTGAATCCGGCGTTTACTGTCGTGCCCTTCGTGCTGTCTTCTTTATTCCAGCGTTTGTTATTGCTGTTGCGCCGTGATTTCCTGTTTCCGTCTCTAACTTCGAACGTACTGGGGTCGCTAGTGCTGCATCTGGCTAGCCAGCTGTCCTCACCCGCGCAAAAGCGGGTCATGAGGTTTGTTAATGCGGCCATCGTTCTCGTCTTATTTTGGCCAAGGTGTCTGGTGAGCCATTCGTCACGGACGCTACGCTTAAAAGCTGCCAAGGTTTCGGTGTCCGGACAGTCGACAATCTGGGTCTTTTTAGTAAGAAACCTGTTCCAAAGCTTTCGGGCTGACTCTCCGGGTTGTTGAGTTATATGACTCAAATCGTCCGCAATCGGAGGTCGGACATAAGTCCCTTGAAAATTTGCCCGAAAGGCGTCTTCGAGCTCTTCCCAACTTCCAATGGAGCTTTCGGGGAGGCCTTTAAGCCAGTGACGAGCTGGCCCTTTGAGCTTGAGGGATAAGTACTTGATGGCGTGGAGATCATCTCCTCGAGCCATATGGATATGAAGGATGTAGTCCTCAATCCAGACCCCAGGGTCTGTTGTTCCGTCGTATGCCTCTATGTTTACGGGTTTGAATCCCTCTAGAAATTCATGGTCCAGCACCTCATCGGTGAAACATAGGGGGTGTGCGGCACCCTTGTAGTTGGGTGTACCGCGTTGTTCGGATGTTTGTTGGGTTGCATTGTATGCTGGGGCGCGCTTGCATGGTCCATAGATGGATCTTGTTGCGCCGTCCTTTGGGTGCGAGCCCTCGCATGGGTCGCGTGTTGTATTGTGAGTGGCGTTGTATGCCGCTCTGTGTTGGTAGAGGGGTCGTCTATCCGGCCAGGTGGCTGCTTTGATATTTGGTTGTGTGGGGTATGAGGCCTCCTCATCGAATTCAGGTAGCAGCTTCCGCTTTGGGTAGCTCTTGGAGGGGCGATTGCCGCCGTACCTCGCTGCTGTGTTGAGTATTTTACTCCATCTGATTTGGAGTGTGTCTTGCGCAGCCTTGAGCCTTTGCTTCTACTTTTTAAGACTCCTCGCGGTGGCAACAAGCCTTTTACGGGCATTCTGCTGCTCCGGGTGCCTATCCGGCGTTATGTCGTCCGGACTATTATCCTTGATAGAATTTGTTTGTTCGGTTTGATTATCCGGATTGCCGTTGTCCGGCAGCGGTTCGCCCTGCTCCAGCGCTAGGTCTGTGTGATCGTTATTTCTGTCGAGGCGGGATTTGGGGCGGCGCTTGCGTCGCCGCTTTGACTGCTTCTTGAGGGAACAAGCCTTCAGTGCGTCCTTCCGCTCCTCGTCGTCATCTTTTGGTGCGTCCACCATGTATACATCATATGATGAGGTGGGCGGTGGTTCTTCTTCGCCTCCCGCATCGTCGTCCATACCGTCGATGTTTTCAGAGTCGAAGTCAAGCATGTCGGTTAAATCGTCGACAGTGGCTACAAAGTGGGTGGTGGGTGGGCTTTGAATTTCTTCATCGTCCGTATCCCAACCTTGTTGACCGTAGTCCGGCTAGTGCTCTCCTGATAAAGAGAGAGACTTTAGTGTCTTCAGAATATCACCGAAAGGCTAGTGTTGAAAGATGTCTGCGGAAGTAAACTCCATGATCGGCGCCCAGTCGGATTCGATCGGCAGGGGCACGGAGGGTTCGGAGTCCGGAGTGGAGTCTGGCTCCTTGGGGTCACGAGTCTCGCGGAGTGCGGGGCTGGTGTTCGGCTCGATCGCCGTTGGGATCGCAGCCCCCGAGGCGGCGTCCAACCACCCATCCTCGATCGGCACAGTTGGCTCCGACTTAAGGGTCGAAGCCGATGCGGGTGCGGCCTCCAGGGCACTGTTCGGCGGCACAGCTAGATCATGCTCGTCGTGACAGGGCGGCGCGCTCGGCACTGGCTCGAATCCGTCGAAGATCAAGTCCCGGCGGATGTCAGCCATGTAGTTTAAACTTCCAAATCTGACCTGACGGCCAGGGGCATAGCTTTCGATCTGCTCCAGATGGCCAAGTGAATTAGCCCGCAGTGCAAATCCGCCGAAGACAAAGATCTGTCCGGGGAGGAAGGTCTCACCCTGGACTGCATCGCTATTGATGATCGTAGGTGTGACGCCCGGATAATTAAACTACAGTAACCTTATGTTAATGGCGCCAAGTCATCGTGATTACTGTTGTTAAACTCGTGTTGATTTGAATCCGGTCCAAATTTCAAATTCAAATTAAAGTCCAAGATTCAAATTTCTCAAACCTGCAAAATAAAATGTTCAAAGTGTGGCAAATCTTCCATATCCAATTATGGTGCTGACCCTACATTTTTGTAGAAGTATTTAAATGCTCTTTTGTGACTAAAGAAGTGACTAAACCAATTATTAAATGCCTTTAAATAATAAACAAATACAAACATGTTTTATTATTGTGCCAAATTAATTATGGCAGTAGCCTAAATAGTAATACTAATTTTTGGGCTAGGTTTATATTTTACAAAGCTAATAATAAATAAATGAAAGGAAACTTAATTGAAAACAGAAACTAATAGAAAGAAAAACAGAAAGGAGCAAAACTAGAAAGCCTACACTATGCACACTTGGGCCTGCTGGCAACAGTGTAGGCCCAACCCAAAAACACCCGGTCCCCTTCCCCTGTTCATCGATCAAGGCGTGGCGCCCATCCCCTACCGCCATGGCTGCATCGTGGACACGAGGCGCCCATCCGTCGGCCCTGCGTGCTGGATAAGAGCATCCCGACGCCCCTCCCAGGCAACCCTAGTTCTCATTCCCCTTCTTGCACCGTTCTCTCGCGGACGGCATACACACGCACCGCGGACGCCATGGTCGATCTCGTACTCATGGCCACCATGCTCCCCGGCGTTTGGGATGATGACCAGGAGCTTCATCGCCGACATGTACATCGCCTACAACCTCCAGTTCGAGCTGAAGCCCTCCACAACCTCGCCATCCAGTCGTCTTCCCCACCACGGCCACGGCGCCATCACCGTCGATCTCCACCACCGATGCCTCCCCGCGGTTCCGAGCACGTCCACGACCTCCCTCGCAGTGAGCCGCGTCCATTCCCCCTCCTTGCCGCCTAGATTTGTTGTCGTAGCCGCTGTTCCCGAGCACACCCGAGCTCTCCTGTACGCGTACGTGTGTGTCGTTCTGCTGCTTCTTGCCGATGCTACTTTGCACTGATGCTACTTTGTACCCGAGCTCTCCCTGGCAACTATTTGAGGACTCTATTTTATTTAAAAACTTTCAGATCTAAGTACTTTATTAAAACAGCAAGTAAAACAAAATAAAATGACAACCCAAGGATAGCATGCATCGTGTGAAGAAGCAAAAACTTAGGCTCAACCGATACTAACCGATAATTATTGAAGAAGAAAGGTGGGATGCCTACCGGGGCATCCCCAAGCTTAGATGCTTGAGACTTCTTGAATATTATCTTGAAATGCCTTGGGCATTCCAAGCTTGAGCTTTTGTGTCTCCTTAATTCTTCTCATATCACGGTTTTCCTAAATCTCAAAAGCTTCATCCACACAAAACTCAACAAGAACTCGTGAGATAAGTTAGTATAAACAATGCAAAATCCTTATCATTCTCTACTGTAGAAAATCACTAAAATTATTATTCAACATTGCATACTAAATGCCTCTGCATATTTAATACTCCTATCCTCAAATAGAATCATGAAACAAGCAAACATATGCAAACATAACAGCAATATGCCAAAACAGTAGAGTCTATAAAGAATGCAAGAGTATCAATACTTCCCTAACTCCAAAAATTATGCAAATTTTACACACTATAGAAAATTTATCAGAGCTCATTTTGCAAAAAAAATCAACATTTTATCACATTCTGACTTTTCTAGGGAATTTTTGCAACAGTGGTAAACTTTCTGTTTTCATACAGCAACATGTATATTTGCAAAATAAGCATGGCAAAGACTATCATTGCCACTTTTGTTGAAATAAAAGATGCAAAACATTATTCTAAATAGCAGGAAGCATGGCAAAGTCTGAGATGCTGTTATCTTTTGCATTTTTGCCTTGCTTGTTTGAACCTGCTATTGTGTGATTTAGCCTTAGCTCAGTGTTCATATTTTGTCAAGAATCTTGAGTAGATCATTGTCATGTGCTTTGTTGCTATGTTGGAGTGCAGTAGCTTAGTTTCTTGTTGCATTTTAGATGGCTTCGTGCTGTTAATCGCAGAATAGTGCCATTATTGTTTTGCTTGCCTTTTGCAAACCGTGCATCCGATTCCGGTGATCTTTATATCGATTTTGACTGAAATCATCTCATCTTTCCAGTGGCACACTTGGTTTGCCAAGTTGAGGCCTGGATCAATCTTTTCCTTCCGGAGCACGCATATGCATTGCATATCACATTCCCGCATATCATGCCATGTTTTCATCATGTTGCTTGTGCATTGCACCGTGGTTGATTGTTGTCCCCTTTGCTTGTGTTCTTGACTTGGGTAGAGCTGGGAGACGAGTTCGTGTTCGAGGACCCGTTGAGTATGTTTACGACGATCAAGCTTTCGTCTTCTCGGAGAACTTTGTAGGCAAGATGACCATACCCTCGAAATCACTTCTATCTTTGCTTGCTAGTTGCTCGCTCTATTGCTATGCCGTGATACCTACCACTTGCTATATCATGCCTCCCATATTGCCATGTCAAGCCTCTAACCCACCTTGTCCTAGCAAACCGTTGTTTGGCTATGTTACCGCTTTGCTCAGCCCCTCTTATAGCGTTGCTAGTTGCAGGTGAAGATTGGAGTTTGTTCCTTGTTGAACATGGATATTTTGTTGGGATATCACAATATCTCTTATCTTAATTAATGCATCTATATACTTGGTAAAGGGTGGAAGGCTCGGCCTTATGCCTGGTGTTTTGTTCCACTCTTGCCGCCCTAGTTTCCGTCATACCGGTGTTATGTTCCTTGATTTTGCATTCCTTACGTGGTTGGGTTATAATGGGAACCCCTTGACAGTTCGCCTTGAATAAAACTCCTCCAGCAAGGCACAACCTTGGTTTTACCATTTGCACTAACAACCTATGACCTTCCCTTGGGTTCTGCAGACTCAAGGGTCATCTTTATTTTAACCCCCCCCCCCCCGGGCCAGTGCTTCTCTAAGTGTTGGTCCGAAACGGGCAGCCTGCGGGGCCACCTCGGGGAAACTTGAGGGTTGGTTTTACTCGTAGCTTGACCTATCCGGTGTTGCCCTGAGAACGAGATATGTGCAGCTCCTATCAGGATGTCGGCGCATCAGGCGGCTTTGCTGGTCTTGTTTTACCATTGTCGAAATGTCTAGTAACCGGGATTCCGAGACTGATCAGGTCTTCCCGCTAGAAGGAATATCCTTCGTTGACTGCGAGAGCTTGCGATGGGCTAAGTTGGGACACCCCTGCAGGGTTTTGAACTTTCGAAAGCCGTGCCCGCGGTTATGGGCAGTTGAGAATTTGTTAATGTCCGGTTGTAGAAAACTTGAAACTTAACTTAATTAAAATGCATCAACCGCGTGTGTAGCCGTGATGGTCTCTTTCCGGCGGTGTCCGGGAAGTGAACATGGTGTTGGAGTTATGCTTGAATGAAGTAGTTTCAGGATCACTTCTAGTTCACGACTGTTGCTTTGCTTTCTCTTCTCGCTCTCATTTGCGTATGTTAGTCACCATATATGCTAGTGCTTGCTGCAGCTCCACCTCACTACCTTTTCCCTACCCATAAGCTTAAATAGTCTTGATCGCGAGGGTGTGAGATTGCTGAGTCCTCGTGGCTCACAGATTACTCCCAAAACCAGTTGCAGGTGCCGATGATACCAGTGCAGATGACGCAGCTGGGCTCAAGGAGGAGCTCGATGAAGAGCTTGTTCATTGTGTTGTTTCGTTTCAGTTGATCGGTAGTGGAGCCCAGTTGGGGCGATCGGGGATCTAGCATTAGGGGTGGTCTTATTTTATTTTGGTTCCGTAGTCGGACCTTGTTTGTATTATGGATGTTGTAATGTTATATTCATGTATTGTGTGAAGTGGCGATTGTAAGCCAACTCTTTACCCCTTTCTTGTTCAGCACATGGGGTGTGTAAAGATTACCCCTCTTGTGACATGCCTACTATGAGGTTATGCCTCTAAGTCGTGCTCCGACACGTGGGAGATATAGCCGCATCGTGGGTGTTACATTAAGCTTGGAGATGCTGATACTTCTCCAATGTATCTATAATTTATGAAGTATTCATGCCAATATATTATCATTCCTGGATGTTTTACAATCATTTTATAGCAACTTTATATCATTTTTTGGGACTAACCTATTAACCCAGTGCCCAGTGCCAGTTGCTGTTTTTTTGCTTGTTTTTTACATCGCAGGAGATCAATATCAAATGGAGTCCAAACACCGCGAAACTTTACAGAGATTTTTTTTGGACCAGAAGGAACCCAATGGGCCAGAGCTGCACGTGGGGGGGTGCCCCGAGGGGGGCACAACCCACCAGGGCGCGCCAGGGCCCCCTAGCGCGACCAGGTGGGTTGTGCCCACCTCGGCGGCCTCCCACACCCCTTCTTTGCACTATAAATTCCCAAATATTCTGAAACCCCTCGGGGTTAACATAGATCAGAAGTTCCGCCGCCGCAGGGCTCTGTAGCCACCGAAATCCAATCTAGACCCGTTCTGGCACCCTGCCGAAAGGGGTAATCATCTCCGGTGGCCATCTTCATCATCCCGGCGGCCACCATGGTGAGGAGGGAGTAGTCCACCCTTGGGACTGAGGGTTTGTACCAGTAGCTATGTGTTTAATCTCTCGCTCTGGTGATCTATATCATGGGCTTTGTTAATATCGTCGGATCATATGATGTATCTCCCCTCTATACTCTTGTTGTGATGGATTGAATCTTTACCCTTTGAAGTTTTGTCATGACGGATTGAATATTCAGTGATGGGAACACATGATATATGTCTTGCGGTATGAATACTTGAGATGAAAATTGGGGTATCTTATTGATTCACTTGATATATGTTATGGCATTCAACTCGCGGATTCCCGCGGTGATATTGGGGTAATCTATGCATAGGGGTTGATGCAAGTTTTTCTCTGGTAGAAACTCCGGGCTCTCCTTGTAGTTCTTTGTGTGGATTGAGTATTATGAATACGAATTTGCTTTGGTGTTATTCTAGGATGAACTCTAGGATGGATCGAATGGAAACAATAGCTTTGTGTTATTTTAGTACAAACTCTTGAATAGATCGAACGGAAAGAATAGCTTTGAGGTGGTTTCATACCCTACAAACAATTTATATCTTTTTTCCTCCGCTAATAGGAACTCGGAAGTGATTCTTTATTGTACTTTGAGGGATAATCATATGATCCAACTATGTTAGCACTGTTGAGAGATTGCACTAGCGAAAGTACGGACCCTAGGCCTTGTTTTTAAGCATTGAAATACCATTTTTGTGCCTGTTTACTATTTGGTACCTTGCTGTTTTTATTTATTTAGATTATAAAAATATATTTCTACCATCTGTATTACACTTTTATCACCATCTCTTCGCCTAGTGCACCTATACAATTTTCCATTGTATTGGGTGTGTTGGGGACACAAGAGATTTCTTGTATTTGATTGCAGGGTCGTTTGAGAGAGACCATCTTCATCCTACACCTCTCACGGATTGATAAACCTTAGGTCATCCACTTGAGGGAAAATTACTATTGTCCTACAAAATTCTGCCCTTGGAGGCCCAACACGTGTCTACAAGAATAAAGTTGCATGGTAGACATCAAAACACCAACTTGCAACCAACGCGACAAAGGGGTTGTCAATCCCTTCATAGTTATTCACAAAGTGAGATCTGATAGAGATGGATAAATGGTAAAGTAATAGTATTGGTATTTTTTGGTTTATGGAACAGAAAGTAAAAGATTGCAAAGGAAAGTAAATAGGAAACTAGAATTGTAGATCGGAAAATTATATGATGGAAAATAGACCCGGGGGCCATAGGTTTCATTAGAGGCTTCTCTCAAGATAGAAATTATTACGGTGGGTGAACAAATTACTACCGAGTAATTGATAGAAAAGTGCAAAGTTATGACAATATCTTAGGCAATGATCATGAATATAGGCATCACGTCCGTGTCAAGTAGACTGAAACGATTCTGCATCTACTACTATTACTCCACACATCGACCGCTATCTAGCATGCATCTAGAGTATTAAGTTCATAAAGAATGGAGTAACGCCTTAAGCAAGATGACATGATGTAGAGGAATTAACTCAAGCAATATGATGAAAAGCCCATCTTTTTATCCTCGATGGCATCAATACAATACGTGTCAGTTCCCCTTCTGTCACTAGGATCGAGCACCGCAAGATTGAACCCGAAGCTAAGAACTTCTCCATTGCAAGAAAAACCAATCTAGTTGGCCAAATCAAATCGATAGTTCGAAGAGACTTGCAAAGATATCAAATCATGCATATAAGAATTCAGATAAGATTCAAATAATATTCATAGATAAGCTGATCATAAATCCACAATTCATCGGATCTCGGCAAACACACCACAAAAGAGTATTACATCCAATCGATCTCCAAGAACATCGAGGAGAACATGGTATTGAGAATCAAAGAGAGAGAGAGAGAGAGAAGAAGCCATCTAGCTACTAGCTATGGACTCGTAGGTCCGTGGTAAACTACACACGCTTCATTGGAGGGGCAATGGTGTTGATGTAGAAGCCCTCTATGATCGAATCCCCCTCCGACAGGATGCGGGAAAAGGTCCCTAGATGGGATCTCATGGGTATAGAAGGTTGCGGCGGTGGAAAAGTGGTTTCGTAGCTCTCCTGGATGATTTGGGGGTATAAGAGTATATATAGGCAGAAGAATTAGGTCAGGGGAGCTACAAGGGGCCCATAAGGTCGGGGGTGCACCCCACTCCCTGGGCACGCCCACCACCCTTGTGGCCGCCTCGAGGCTCCTCTGACTTCCACTCCAAGTCTCCTCGGTGTCTTTTGGTCCAAGAAAAATCATCGCAAAAGTTTTATTCCATTTGGACTCCGTTTGGTATTCCTTTTCTGTGAAACTCTAAAACAAGGAAAAAACAGAAACTAGCACTGGCCTCTAGGTTAATGGGTTAGTCCCAAAAATCATATAAAATAGCATATTAATGCATATAAAACATCCAAAATAGATAATATAATAGCATGGAACAATCAAAAATTATAGATACATTGGAGACGTATCAAGCATCCCCAAGCTTAATTACTGCTCGTCCTCGAGTAGGTAAATAATAAAAATAGAATTTTTGATGTGGAATGCTACCTAACATATTTATCCATGTAATTCTCTTTATTGTGGCATGAATGTTCAGATCCGTAAGATTCAAAACAAATGTTTAATATTGACATAAAAACAATAATACTTCAAGCATACTAACAAAATAATTATGTCTTCTCAAAATAACATGGCCAAAGAAAGCTTATCCCTACAAAATCATATAGTCTGGCTATGCTCCATCTTCATTACACAAAATATTTAATTCATGCACAACCCCGATGACAAGCCAAACAATTGTTTCATACTTTTGATGTTCTCAAATTTTTTCAACTTTCACGCAATACATGAGCGTGAGCCATGGACATAGCACTATAGGTGGAATAGACGGTGGCTGTGGAGAAGACAAAAAGAAGGAGATAGTCTCACATAAACTAGGCATATCAACAGGCTATGGAGATGCCCATTAATAGATATCAATGCCAGTGAGTAGGGATTGCCATGCAACGGATGCACTAGAGCTATAAGTTTATGAAAGCTCAAAAAGAAACTAAGTGGGTGTGCATCCAACTTGGTTGCTCACGAAGACCTAGGGCAATTTTGAGGAAGCCCATCATTGGAATATACAAGCCAAGTTCTATAATGAAAAATTCCCACTAGTATATGAAAGTGATATCATAGGAGACTCTCTATCATGAAGATCATGGTGCTACTTTGAAGCATAGGTGTGGCAAAAAGGATAGTAACATTGTCCCTTCTCTCTTTTTCTCTCATTTTTTATTTGGGCCTCCTCTCATTTTTTCTGGCCTCTTTTTTTCGTCCGGGGTCTCATCCCAACTTGTGGGGTAATCATAGTCTCCATCATCCTTTCCTCACATGGGACAATGCTCTAATAATGAAGATCATCACACTTTTATTTACTTACAACTCAAGAATTACAACTCAATACTTAGAACAAAATATGACTCTATGTGAATGCCTCCGGTGGTGTATCGGGATGTGCAATGAATTAAGAGCGACATGTATAAAAAATGATGAGTGGTGGCTTTGCCACAAATACGATGTCAACTACATGATCATTGAAATCAATATGACAATGATGGAGCGTGTCATAATAAATGGAACGGTGGAAAGTTGCATGGAAATAGGTATGGTGGCTGTTTTGAGGAAGGATAAGTGGTGTGTTTATGGTACCGGCGAAAGTTGTGCGGTACTAGAGAGGCTAGCAATGGCGAAAAGGTGAGAGTGTGTATAATCCATGGACTCAACATTAGTCATAAAGAACGCACATACTTATTGCAAAAATCTATTAGTCGTCGAAACAAAGTACTACGCGCATACTCCTAGGGGGATAGATTGGTAGGAAAAGACCATGTGTAACATCCCAATTTTCAATTTGGAAGTTATTTAGATCATTCATATGCATTCATCATTTGTGCATTTTGGAATTTATTTATTATTTGAATTTTCGATCCTAGAAACCTTAAGCAACTCAAGGACCAAATGAGAGAGTTGAAGGTTTCACAAAAATTCATTTTTGAATTTTCAAAATTGGCAAATTGGATCAACGAGTTTTATTCAAAATATTTTTCCAATAATTCAAAGAGAGAAGATAATATGACTTCTTCAAAAACAGTAAATAAATGTTGGAAATTTATTTTTGAATAAAATTAAGTTTTATTTGATTTTATTTGTGTATTTAATTGTTTTTATTAGTGTAAAAGGTTTATTTTTATTTTAGGCATTTAGGCCCAGAAAAATGTTCCCCAGGTCAATAATAAGGCCCTAAGTACGTGTGAATTTCTCTGTGATTTTTAAAAATATATTTATAGTGTTTTTTATTTTTTCTATATTTTCAGAAAAATGTTTTATTAAAAAAGAGTTTCTCGACCGAACTGGGCCGAAGCCCAGCCGGCCCAGTCGCCCATCTCACGCGCGCGACCGACTCCAGGCGGGAGTCCGGCGCCACCACGGCTCGCCGGCGCCGTCTCCCAGCCGGACTCCTCCTCCCCTGCCCCTTCCCCAAGTCGCCCCCTCCTTATAAGTCGCCGCCGCGGCCCCCTCTCTCTCCCAAGCCGCCACCGAGCCGCCGCGCCGCCGCTCGCAGTCACCGTGGCCCGCGCCACTGCTGCCGCCGCCGACGCCCGAGCCATCGTCGCCTCGCCCCGCCATCGCCAGAACCCGCCGTCGCCATCGAAGATCGGACAGGTAAAAACCGCCCCGGTCCGGTTTATTTTTAGTTACGATTTTCCTCTAGTTTTCTTTAAACTCGATCGGTTTTATTAATGAATGTTCTTTCGTTTAGGATCTTTAACGAACAGATTCGATAGATTAGTTTCTGTAGCGGACGTTCGTCCGATAGATTTTTCTTTTTCAATTTATTTTCGGCCAGGGACCCATTTCATAATTATTTTCTTCGCAGATTAGTCCATGTTCTTCAAACGATCACGACTTTTTACTCGTTTGTCCAAATCCAATGAAACCAACGCCAAATTCTTTGTTATGATCCCCTCTATCCAGATAACCAACTTGAACATGTTTTTGAAAGTTTAAAATTTGGTTTTAAACAAATTTGAATTTTTTATCGTAACTTGAGTTTCGTAACTCCGATTTAGTTGACTCTTTTTGCAAATCGAAGTTCTTGACCTAAACTTTCTGTTAAGATCTTTTCCTCTAGTTTTCTTTGCATCTTCATGCTTGAGTGTTTATGTATGCTATTGTTTGTCTATGATAGATTTTCCAGAGTGCGAAGCTTGCTACTACGAATCCCTAGGGTTTTCCAATCGTCAGCAAGGCAAGGTCACACTTTGATCATACTCTTCCTATACCCTGTTTTACTTGCAGTAGTTTCATCCTTACAAATTTGCATGAGTAGGATTGGGAATTGGGTTTGCTATGTAGTTCATGAGGTAGGAACCTATGATCCTTGAAACAACCTGGGATATTCGTTGTGTCATATATTGCTAAGTCATGCTTGTCGACGTGGATTGGTATGTGAGAATCATGCAAGTTGTGAGAGATATTAACAAAGGGAAACTTAAGGTGGCTACTTTAATACATATCTGGGTGGATTGGTTGTGGGCACCTGGGGAATCCAGTGTTGTCCTAGGAGATACCGGGGTACCCGTGTGATCATCCTATGGAATGCCACCCAGGCTCAAAGGGATCATCAGATTATTCATGCTCAGAAACTTCCATGTGCAGCCACAGGCCATTATGGGCTCTGGCATAGTTGAGTAAGTTGTGGGAATCCTTTCCATGATGGGCTAGCAGATGTAGGGGATTTGTAGGTGTACCGGCCTATCTATCGGTTAAGGGGACCTCTTCGTAAAGACTATGTCTTGATCATCCGGTTCTCAAACATCAGGCAGTGCGCGGAATTCAACAGAGGAGATCGAGTCTTGTGGGGAAAAGTGTGCAAACTTCTGCAGAGTGTACAAACTAATCATGATTAGACGTGTCCCTGGTTATGGACAACCTTGAGTATCTGGTATTTGAGTTATTAGTTGATCTCATCACTTTACTTTATAAATTTGTTGGGTTATTATTATTGTTACCTGATAATTTTGGGACTGAGTTGGGGATACCTTCTCAATAATGGCATAAACTTGGTAGTAAAATTAAAATATATTCCTTTGTTGTAGGAAAAATTAGCTTTATGCAAATGTTAAACTTAGAGCCTCCACCAGCCAAATATGCATGTAGTGATAACTATTGTTCATCATTGCTCTATAGTGTGATCTTGCCAGCATATTCCATGTGCTGACCTACACGGCTGCAACGTCTCATGTTGCAGAATTTTTAGACGAGGATTAAGGTGTGATATGTCGTTGTCTTGCACTCGGTTTTCCCGTGGAGTTGGATGGACTCATTTATCTTTGAAGCTTCCACAGTTATTTTATTAGATGGCCTTTAGCCATATTATTGTAATAATCACTCTTTATGAGGACCTCGATGTAATAATTGTGTGATTGAACTCTGTTATAATTCCTCGAGTAATGTGTGTGTCAGCATACCGGTCCAGGGATGACACTTAAGCACATAGACTACGGTCCATTGGGATCGGGTCGCTACAAGATGGTATCAGAGCACACGCTGACTATAGGACGCGACCACTAGGAAAAGCCATAGGATGCTCTTCTCTACTCATTTCTAATCCTTCTCTATTTCTACACTATAGATGTTGGACCCTAGGAACAAGTTCACTCAGCCGGATGACGACACCCCTTTCGAACGACACTTGAAGGAAGTCACCAAGTACCTGAACATAGGAATATCAAGATTCACCGGAACCTTCAATGCAACTTTACTAGAAGAGGAGCGCTGGACGATTCAAGTTTGTGTCCCTGGGAGGACTTTTGCACCAATTACCGAGCCCATTGAGTTTTCTTTTGATGCACCAACCTAGAGCTTAGGAAGAGCATGGCCGCCCACATTAGCATTGGACGCATAGGCGAGGTGTACAACAAGGATCTTAAGGACACAGTCTATCAGATATGTGGACGCTGAAATGAGCAACGGGAGATGATTCACACCAGGAAGGATGGATCTATTGTAGCCTATAGGAGTTGAACCAGCACATTTGTTGATATGAGAATCAGATGTGCGCTAACATGATAGATACCAAGAAGGTGATGACCCGGAATATGGAGCTAGAAGAGGAACTCAAAGTAACACGCGATGGATACAAAGAGGAAATTGTTGTGCTACTGAGCAGAATGAAGACCTCAGGAAGAAGATATGAATATCCATAGTGAGACAGGAACCTGAAGTGGACATTCGTTCTGAAGACTACATCATACTTGGTGACACCGATAGTGATAGAGATGACGAGGACAGTGATGATTTTGAAGACGAAGCTGGAGCTGATATTATGGAGTCTTGCACCGATCAAAATTTCTAGTCGACCACCATATTACTATTAGAATTCTTCCAAGTAGTTAGAAATCATTTGCGAGATCTTGTAATAGTAGCTTAGATCAATTGTATGAATCATGTTTGAATTGAGTGGTGTGGATTGAATATGTTTGTCTCATGTGCATATGGGTAGTGCAATATCTCTTTAGACCCTATTCTAGTCTATTCTCACCGCTCTAACCTATCAGATGCCTCCAAGACGTGACCCTGGATTCGTTTTCCTGCTGGAGCTCACCCAGTTGATCCAACAGCAGAATGCCTTGATGCAGTTGCTCGTCCAGAACAAAGGCAGCAACAACAGCAACAACAACAACAACAACAACAACAACAACAACAACAACAACACTAGCAGCAGCAGCAACAACAACAACAACAGCAGCAACAGCAACAGCAGCACCAGCACCAGCAGCAATACCAGTAGCAACACCAACAGCAACACCAACAGCAACAGCAACACCAACAGCAACAACAACAGCAACAGTAACAGCAACAACAACAACAACAACAACAACAACAACAACAACAACAACATCAGCAACAACAACAACAACAACAACAACAACAACAACAACAACAACAACAACAACAACAACAACAACAACAACAACAACAACAACAGCAATAGCAACAGCAACAGCAACACCAACAACAACTGCAATAGCAACAGCAACAGCAGCAACAACAACAGCAGCAACCACAACAACAACAACAACAACAAGCCACCTCCACCACCCCCAGTTGACAACCTAGCCCGTTTCCTAAGGTTGAATTCGCCGGTGTTCTCTAGCAGCACCGACCCAATTATTGCTGATGATTGGCTCCGCAAGATCGGAAGAGAGCTAAAAACTGTTGGATGCACGGATGCGGAGAAGGTGCGCTTTGCCGCACATCAGCTTGGCAGACCCGTAGTCTCATGGTGGGAGAATTACACCGCCACCTTCCCATGGCCAATGTTACATGGGACCAGTTTTAGCAGGCTTTCCACACCGCACATGTCTCAGCTGGAGCCATGAGTATGAAGAAGCGTGAGTTCCGCAACTTACGCCAAGGAAATCGTACTGTGGCACAGTACGTGGATGAGTTCAGCAAGTTATCATGTTATGCCCTAGATGATGTGGCCATAGATGTCGTGAAGCGGGAGAAGTTTCTTGAAGGACTGAATGATGAGCTGAGTATGCAGTTGATGGTGGCAACATTCACCAACTACCAGGAGCTGGTAGATAGGGCCCTCATGATTGAAGGTAAGCAGCAGCAAATAGAGAACTGCAAGCGGAGTATATGGCTAGCCAGGGATGTTTTCAGCTGCCGTTGACCATAGGTAGGCATGTCTTTCCCACAGACCTCATTATTCTGGAATCACAAGGATTGGATATGATACTAGGCATGAATTGGCTAACGAAGTATGGGGAAACATTGATTGCGCTAGTAAGTCAATTCTTCTCACCACCCCAGAAGGGAAACGGATCAAGTATGTGTCTAGGCATGTGCCAAGGAGGACTCAAGTAAATTCACTCTCGGGAGTTGTTCAGGAGGAAGTGCCAGTTGTGAAGGATTATCCCAATGTATTCCTGGAGGAATTACTAGGCATTCCACCCGACCGAGACATAGAGTTTTTGATTGAGTTATTGCCAGGCACCGGACCAATATCTAAGAGACCGTATCGGATGCCCGCAAATGATCTGGAAGAAATTAAGAACCGGATTAAGGAGTTATTGGAGAAAGGTTATATTTGACCAAGTTCATCACCATGGGGAGCCCCAGTGTTTCTAGTTGATAAAAAGGATGGATCCTTTAGAATGGTTGTGGATTATCGAGCATTGAATGAGGTGACAATCAAGAACAAATATCCTCTACCGATGATCAACGATTTGTTTGACCAGCTGCAGGGAGCTAAAGTATTCTCCAAGATCGATCTTCGATCAGGATATCACCAGCTGAAGATCTGAGAACAGGATATACCTAACACAGCGTTTACCACAAGGTATGGGCTATATGAGTACACAGTCATGTCTTTTGGTTTGACTAACGCCCCTGCCTACTGTATGAGTATGATGAATAAGGTGTTCATGGAGTTCTTGGATAAGTTTGTTGTGGTGTTCATTGATGATATATTGGTGTACTCAAAGAATGAAGAAGAACACAAGGAACATTTGCGCTTGGTTCTCGAGAAGCTTAGGGAACATCAGCTATATGCCAAGTTTAGCAAATGTGAGTTTTGGTTGAAGGAAGTCGGATTCCTCGGACATGTTATATCAGGAGAAGGTATAGCAGTAGACCCTTCCAAGGTTTAGTCCGTCACCGAGTGGTTGGCACCCACCTCAGTTGGAGAGATACGCACTTTCCTTGGACTCGTAGGATATTATCGCAGCGTCATTGAGAATTTTTCCAAGATTGCGAAGCCCATGACAGAGTTACTGAAGAAAGACACCAAGTTTAAATGGATAGAGGATTGTGAGGCCAGTTTTCAGGAGTTGAAGAAACGTTTGGTTACAGCCCCAGTACTAATTCTTCTGAATATATGCAAGGATTTCCAAGTATATTGCGAGGCATCCTGACAGGGACTTGGAGGCGTTCTTATGCAAGAAGGAAGAGTTGTTTCATATGCCTCACGTCATCTTCGACCTCATGAGTTGAATTATGCCACGCATGATTTGGAATTAGCAGCCGTAGTGCATGCGCTCAAGACCTGGAGACATTTTCTTATCGAAAATCGTTGTGACGTTTACACGGATCATAAGAGTTTGAAGTATATCTTCATGCAGAAGGAGTTGAACCTCAGGCAGAGGAGATGGTTGGAGCTCAAGGATTATGACATGAAACTACATTATCATCCAGGAAAGGCCAATATTGTGGTAGATGCTTTGAGCCGCAAGAGTTATGTCAATACTCTTATAACCGTAGGATTACCACAGGAGTTAACCGATGATCTCCGAGAACTTTGCTTGGAGATAGTTCTGAGAGGTTTTGTTGCAGCATTGGAAGTTCAGTCCTCTTTGTTGGGAAAGATCAAAGAAGCCCAAAAGACGGACAAGGAAATTGCAGAGATAAAAGAAAAGATGAGTAAAGGAAAGGCCAAAGGTTTTCGATAGGATGAACATGGAACTTTATGGTTGGAGGATCGCATCTATGTGCCCAATGACCCAGAGATCAGGAAGTTAATTCTTTAGGAGGCACATGATTCTCCTTACTCGATTCACCCAGGCAACACCAAGATGTATCTGGATTTGAAGGAACATTTCTAGTGGACAGGTATGAAGAAGGATATCACCGAGTATGTAGTAGTATGCGACGTATGTCAGAGATTTAAGGCAGAGCATCAGAAACCAATAGGATTACTTCAGCCTTTGCCGATACCCAAATGGAAGTGGGATAAACTTGGCATGGATTTCATCATCGGATTACCCAGGACTCGTTCAGGATATGACTCCATTTGGGTTGTAGTTGATCGCTTGACCAAGGTGACTCACTTTATCCCCGTGAAGACCACTTATACGAGTGCTAAGTTGGCCAAGATATATATGACCAGGATCGTATGGTTGCATGGAGTTCTGAGGACCATAGTATCAGATAGAGGAACACAGTTTACTTCGAAGTTTTGGCATCAGTTACACCAAACTTTGGGTACCAGGCTAGAGTTCAGTATAGCCTTTCATCCACAGACAGATGGGCAGACCGAGAGAGTCAATCAGATTCTGGAGGACATGTTGAGAGCTTGTGCGCTAGATTATGGATCTAGTTGGGATGATAATTTGCCTTACGCAGAGTTCTCATATAACAACAGCTACCAAGCTAGTTTGAAGATGGCGCCTTTCGAAGCCTTGTATGGAAGGAGGTGCAGGACACCATTGATGTGGGATGAAGTTGGAGACCGACAACTGTTCGGACCAGATTTAATCAATGAGTCTGAGGAGAAGGTCAAGTTGATTCGTGATAGACTCAAGATAGCCCAGTCTAGGCAGAAGAGTTATGCCGATACTAAACGCAAGGAGGTAATCTATGAAGTCGGAGACAGAGCATATCTTCGTGTGTCGCCACTTCAAGGAGTTAAACGGTTTGGAGTCAAAGGAAAGTTGGCGCCATGATTTGTGGGACCCTACAGAGTCTTGGAACGTATGGGTGAAGTTTCCTACAAGTTGGAATTATCCGAAGGTTTGTCAGGAGTTCATGGTGTGTTTCATGTTTCCTAGTTGAAGAAGTGCCATGCAGAAATGGCCGACATTCCTCTCGAAGATACAGTGCCCCTGGAAGCAATTCAGTTGGAGAGTGACCTGGCCTATGAGGAGAAACCTGTCAAGATTCTCGAGTTTGCCAACTAGGTTACTTGCAGCAAGGTTATCAAGTTCTGCAAGGTTCAGCGGAGTCGCCATACCGAGAAGGAAGCCACCTGGGAACGAGAAGAAGACCTCCGAAAGGACCACCCACACCCTTTTGCTAGCCAACCCAAATCTCGAGGGCAAGATTCATCTTAAGGGGGGGTAGGTTTGTAACATCCCAATTTTCATTTTGGATGTTATTTAGATCATTCATATGCATTCATCATTTGTGCATTTTCGAATTTATGTATTATTTGAGTTTTTGATCCTAGAAACCTTAAGCAACTCAAGGACCAATTGAGAGAGTTGGTGGTTTTCACAAAAATCCATTTTTGAATTTTCAAAATTGGCAAATTGGATCAAAGAGTTTTATTCAAAATATTTCCCCAATAGTTCCAAATAAATAAAATAAAGAGAGAAGATAATATGACTTCTTCAAAAACAGTAAAGAAATGTTGGAAATTTATTTTTGAATAAAATTATATTTTATTTGATTTTATTTGTGTGTTTAATTATTTTTATTAATGATAAAAGTTTATTTTTATTTTAGGCATTTAGGCCCAGAAAAATTTTCACCTGGTCAATAATAAGGCCCTAAGTATGTGTGAATTTTTCTGCGATTTTCAAAAATATATTTATAGTGTTTTTCTATTCTTCTGTATTTTCAGAAAAATGTTTTATTAAAAAAAGTTTCTGGACCGAACTGGGCCGAAGCCCAGCCGGCCTAGCCACCCATCTTCCCTGCGCGACCGACTCTAGGCGGGAGTCCGCCGCCGCCACGGCTCGCCGGCGCCGTCTCCACGCCGGACTCCTCCTCCCATGCCCCTTCTCCAAGTCGGGCCCCCTCCTTATAAGCCACCGCCTCAGCCCCCTCTCTCTCCCAAGTCGCCGCCCCGGCCCCCTCTCTCTCCCAAGCCGCCGTCGCGCCTCCACCGCTCGCAGTCCCCGTCGCCGATGATGCCCGAGTCACCGTCGCCGTCGAAGACCGAACCGGTAGAAACCGCCCCGGTCCGGTTTATTTTTAGTTACGGTTTTCCTCTGTTTTTTTAAACTCGGTCGGTTTTATTTAACGAACATTCGTTCATTTAGGATATTTAACGAAGAGGTTCGTTATATTAGTTTCTGTAGCGGACGTTCGTCCGATAGATTTTTCTTTTTCTGTTTATTTTCGGCCAGTGACCTATTCGTAATTATTTTCTTCACAAATTAGTCCTGTCTCTTCAAACGATCACCATTTTTTGCTTGTTTGTCCAAATCCAATGAAACCAATGCCAAATTCTTCGTTATGATCCCCTCTATCCTGATAACCAACTTAAACATGTTTTTGGTTCCAAACAAATTTGAATTTGAATTTATTTTGATCGTAACTTGAGTTTCGTAACTCCGATTTAGTTGATTCTTTTTGCAAATCGAAGCTCTTGACCTAAACTTTCTGTTAAGATCTATTTCTTTGGTTTTCTTTGCATCTTCATGCTTGAGTGTTTATGTATGCTATTGTTTGTCTATGATAGATTTTTCGGAGTGCGAAGCTTGCTACTACGAATCTCTAGGATTTTCCGATCGTCAGCAAGGCAAGTTCACACTTTGATCATAGTCTTCCTATACCCAGTTTTACTTGCATTACTTTCATCCTTACAAATTTGCATAAGTAGGATTGGGAATTGGGTTTGCTATGTAGTTCATGAGGTAGGAACCTATGATCCTTGAAACACCTCGGGATATTCGTTGTGTTATATATTTCTTAGTCATGCTTGTAGACGTGGACTGGTATGTGAGAATCATGCAAGTTGTGAGAGATATTAACTAAGGGAAACTTAAGGTGGCTACTTTAATACACATCTGGGTGGATTGGTTGTGGGCACATGGGGAATCCAGTGTTGTCCTAGGATATCCCGGGGTACCCGTGTGATCATCCTATGGAATGCCACCCAGGCTCAAAGGAATCATAAGATTATTCATGCTCAGAAAATTCCGTGTGCAGCCACAAGCCATTATGGGCTCTGGCATAGTTGAGTAAGTTGTGGGAATTCTTTCCATGATGGGCTAGCAGATGTAGGGGAATTGTAGGTGTACTGGTCTATCTATCAGTTAATGGGACCTCTTCGGAAAGACTATGTCTCGATCATCCGGTTCTCAAACATCACGCAGTGTGAGGAATTCAACGGAGGAGATCGAGTCTTGTGGGGAAAAGTGCGGAAACCTCTGCAGAGTGTACAAATTAATCATGATTAGTTGTGTCCCCGGTTATGGACAACCTTGAGTATCTGGTATTTGAGTTATTGGTTGATCTCATCACTTTACTTAATAAATTTGTTGGGTTATTATTATTGTTACCTGGTAATTTTGGGATTGAGTTGGGGATACCTTCTCAATAATGGCATAAACTTCGTAGTAAAATTAAAATATATTCCTTTATTGTAGGAAAAAATTAGCTTTATGCAAATGTTAAACTTAGAGCCTCCACCAGCCAAATATGCATGTAGTGATAGCTATTGTTCATCATTGCTCTATAGTGTGATCTTGCCAGCATATTCCATGTGCTGACCTACACGGCTGCAACGTCTCATGTTGCAGAATTTTCAGACGAGGATTAAGGTGTGATTGGTCGTTGTCTTGCACTCAGTTTTGCCGTGGAGTTGGATGGACTCATTTATCTTCGAAGCTTCCGCAGTTATTTTATTAGATGGACTTCAGCCATATTATTGTAATAATCACTCTTTATGAGGACCTCGATGTAATAAGTGTGTGATTGAACTCTGTTATAATTCCTCGAGTACTATGTGTGTCAGCATATCGATCCAGGGATGACACTTAAGCACAAAGACTACGGTCCATTGGGATCGGGTCGCTACACCATCGCTCGCCCCCGACTGCCACTCATAAGGAAGACAATCAAAAAATAAATCATGCTCCAACTTCATCACATAACGGTTCACCATACGTGCATGCTATGGGACTCACAAACTTTAACACAAGTATTTCTCAAATTCACAACTACTTACTAGCATGACTCTAATATCACCATCTTCATATCTCAAAACAATCATAAGGAATAAAACTTCTCATAGTATTCAATGCACTTTATATGAAAGTTTTTATTACATCCCTCTTGGATGCCTACCATATTAGGACTAATTTTATAACCAAAGCAAATTACCATGTTATTTAGAGACTCTCAAAATAATATAAGTGAAGTACAGGAGTTCATCAATTTCTATAAAATAAAACCACCGCCGTGCTCTAAAAAGATACTCCCTCCATTCCTTTATATAAGGTGTATTTGTTTTTTGATAAAATTTCATAATGTAAGGTGAATTTCTTCTAAATTATCATAATTCCCGTTGTATCCCTCCAGAAATAGGAAAGTATCTCTATCCTGATTTACTATATCTCTCCTTGTATCAAAAGAAGGAAACTATCTATCTCTTGATTGCATGTATCTCTTACTTTCCTGGACTCACTGATTTACTTGCCACTAACTAACAAATTTGTCAGGGGTAATTTTGCCCTAACACCTCTATAATTATGCGCCTTGGTCACCATGTCGAAAATAATACACCTCACATAAAGGAACGGAGGGAGTAGAAGTGAAGCACTAGAGCAAATTTTGCCTAGCTCAAAAGATATAAGTGAAGCACATAGAGCATTCTAATAAATCACGATTTATGCGTGTCTCTCTCAAAAGGTGTGTACAGAAAGGATGATTGTGGCAAACTAAAAAGTAAAGACTCAAATCATACAAGACGCTCCAAGCAAAACACATATCATGTGGTGAATAAAAATATAGCCTCAAGTAAAGTTACCGATAGACAAAGACGAAAGAGGGGATGCCTTCCCGGCGAATCCCCAAGCTTAAGCTTTTTGAAATCCTTGAATATTACCTTGGGGTGCCTTGGGCATCCCCATTCTTAGGCTCTTTCCACTCCTTATTCCATAATCCATCAAATCCTTACCTAAAACTTGAAAACTTCACAATACAAAACTCCAACAGAAAATCTCATAAGCTCCGTTAGTATAAGAAAATAAATCACCACTTTTGATACTATTGTGAACTCATTATTTATTTATATTGGTGTAATATCTACTTTATTCCAACTTTTCCATGGTTCATACCCCCCGATAGTAGCCATAGATGCATCAAAATAAGCAAACAACACGCGAAAAACAAAATATGTCAAAAACAGAACAGTCTGTAGTAATCTAGGTATTTAGAATACTTATGTAACTCCAAAAATTCTAAGAAATTAGGAAGTCCTAGATAATTTTTTTATTAATCCTCTTCAAAAATAATCAGTATTTTATCGCGCTTCTGTTAAAATTTAAAACTAATCTGCTAGGCGCAAAAGTTTCTATTTTTCAGGAGGATCAAATCAACTATCACCGTAAGCTATCCCAAAGGTCTTACTTGGCACAAACACTAATTAAAACACAAAACCACATCTAACCATATGCTAGATGATTTATTCAAATCAAAACAGGACCTAAAACGCAAGAGCAAAAATAAAATTGGGTTGCCTCCCAACAAGCGTTATTGTTTAACGCCCCTAGTTAGGCATAAAAACACGAATAGATCTAAGTATAATCATCTTTAGCATGCAATCCATAAGTGTCTCTCATAATAGATTCATAAGGCAATTTAATTTTCTTTCTTGAAAGTGTTCCATGCCTTTCCTTGACGGGAATTGAAATCTAATGTTTCCTTCTTTCATATCAATAATTGCACCAATCGTTCTAAGGAAAGGTCTACCAAGAATAATAGGACATGTAGGATTGCAATCTATATCAAGAACAATGAAATCTACGGGCACATAATTCCTATTTGCAACAATAAGAACATCATTAATTCTTCCCATAGGTTTCTTAATAGTGGAATCCGCAAGATGCAAATTTAAGGAACAATCATCAAATTCACGGAAACCTAACACATCACATAAAGTTTTCGGAATCGTGGAAACACTAGCACCCAAATCACACAAAGCATAGAATTCATAATCTTTAATCCTAATAGTAGGTTCCCACTCATCATAAATTTTTCTAGGAATAGAAACTTCCAAATTAAGCTTTTCTTCATAAAATTGCATCATAGCATCAACAATGTGTTTAGTAAAAGCTTTGTGTTGATTATAAGAATGAGGAGAATTCAACATGGACTGCAACAAGAAAATACAATCTATCAAAGAGAAATTATCATAATTAAAGTCCTTGAAATCCAAAATAGTGGGTTCATTGCTATCTAAAGTTTTGACCTCTTCAATCCCACTTTTATCAATTTTTGCATCTAGATCTAAAAACTCCGAATAATTTGGATGCCTTCTAACTAAAGTTGACTCATATCCAGTCCCATCTTTATCAAGATTTACATTGGAAAACAAAGATTCAATAGGAGTCACATCAATCACTTTTAGATCTTCATCATTATTTTCAGCCTCTGGTTTGGCGGCCATTTTGTTTAATAGAGTAGCTTGTTTATCAAAAACCTGTCCTACCAAATTTTCAAGATTTGCAAATTGATATCTCAAACCATAAAATTCCTTAGACATATCATCAAGCTCTTTATTCATGTATTCCATAAAACTTTTCCGCTCCTTGAGCTCATTTCTAAAGAAATTGTTATGCTCAAATTGTAAAGACATGAAGCTTCTAACATTATTTTCAATTTCGTCTAACCTTCTAAGGTGAGGGTCAACGTTTTTTGGAGGAGACATTGCGACAAAGAAACAAATCCAACACACGGGCACACAAAAAGCAAGCAGAGAAGACGAACGGAAGAGAGGCGAAGAAAAGGCGAATCTTTTCGAGAATCGTTTTACAAGTGGGGGAGAGGAAAACGAGAGGCGCATGGCGAATAATGTAATATGAGAGATGAGAGTTTATGATGGGTGCTTGGTATGTCTTGGCTTGGTGTAGATCTCCCCGGCAACAGCGCCAGAAATCCTTCTTGCTACCTCTTAAGCTTGTGTTGGTTTTTCCCTTGAAGAGGAAAGGGTGATGCAACAAAGTAGCGTAAGTATTTCCCTCAGTTTTGAGAACCAAGGTATCAATCCAGTAGGAGACTATGCAACAAGTCACCGAATACTTGCACAAAGAAACACCAACTTGCAACCAACGCAAAAAAGGGGTTGTCAATCCCTTCACGGTTATTCACAAAGTGAGATCTGATAGAGATGCATAAATGGTAAAGTAATATTATTGGTATTTTTGGTTTATGGAACGGAAAGTAAAAGATTGCAAAGGAAAGTAAATAGGAAAATAGAATTGTAGATCGGAAACTTATATGATGGAAAATAGAACCGGGGGCCATAGGTTTCACTAGAGGCTTCTCTCAAGATAGAAATTATTACGGTGGGTGAACAAATTACTGCCGAGCAATTGATAGAAAAGCGCAAAGTTATGACGATATCTAAGGCAATGATCATTGATACGTCTCCAACGTATCTATAATTTTTTATTGTTCCATGCTATTATATATTCTGTTTTGGATGTTTAATGGGCTTATTTATACAGTTTTATATTATTTTTGGGACTAACCAGAGGCCCAGCCCAAATTGTTGTTTTTCACGCTATTTCTGTGTTTCGTAGAAAAAGAATATCAAACGGAGTCCAGACAGAATGAAACCTTCGAGAGCGTGATTTTTGGAACAAACATGATCCATAGGACTTGGAGTGGACGTCAAGCAACCAACGAGGAGGCCACGAGGAAGGGGGAACGCCTACCCCCCTGGGCGCACCCTCCACCCTCATGGGCCCCTCGTGGCTCCACCGACCTACTTCTTCCTCCTATATAGTCCTACGCAACCTGAAAACAACCAGGAGCACCATGAAACCCTCTTTCCACTGCCGCAACCTTCTGTACCCAAGAGATCCCATCTTGGGGCCTTTTCCGGAGCTTCGCCGGAGGGGGCATTGATCACGGAGGGCCTCTACATCAACTCCATGGCCCCTCCGATGATGTGTGAGTAGTTTACTTCAGACCTTCGGGTCCATAGTTATTAGCAAGATGGCTTCTTCTCTCTCTTTGGATCTCAATACAAAGTTCTCCTCGATTCTCTTGGAGATCTATTCGATCTAATCTTCTTTTGCGGTGTGTTTGTCGAGATCCGATGAATTGTGGGATTATGATCAAGACTATCTATGAACAATATTTGAATCTTCTCTGAATTCTTTTATGTATGATTGGTTACCTTTGCAAGTCTCTTCGAATTATCAGTTTGGTTTGGCCTACTAGATTGATCTTTATTGCAATGGGAGAAGTGCTTGGCTTTGGGTTCAATCTTGCGGTGCTCGATCCCAGTGACAGTAGGGGAAATGACATGTATTGTATTGTTGCCATCGAGGATACAAAGATGGGGTTTATATCATATTGCATGAGTTTATCCCTCTACATCATGTCATCTTGCTTAAAGCATTACTCCGTTCTTATGAACTTAATACTCTAGATGCATGCTGGATCGCGGTCGATGTGTGGAGTAATAGTAGTAGATGCAGGCAGGAGTCGGTCTACTTGACACGGACGTGATGCCTATATACATGATCATACCTAGATATTCTCAAAACTATGCTCAATTCTATCAATTGCTCGACAGTAGTTTGTTCACCCACCGTAATACTTATGCTATCTTGAGAGAAGCCACTAGTGAAACCTATGGCCCCCGGGTCTATTTTCCATCATACAAATTTCCAATCTATTTTATTTTGCAATCTTAACTTTCAATGTATATCATAAAAATACCAAAAATATTTATCTTATTATTATTATCTCTATCAGATCTCACTCTTGCAAGTGGTCATGAAGGGATTGACAACCCCTTTATCGCGTTGGTTGCGAGGTTCTTATTTGTTTGTGTAAGTACGAGGTGACTCGCGCGTGGTCTCCTACTGGATTGATACCTCGGTTACTTACGCTGCTTTGCTGCATCACCCTTTCCTCTTCAAGGGAAAACCAACGCATGCTCAAGAGGTAGCAAGAAGGATTCCTGGCGCCGTTGCCGGGAAGTCTACGCACAAGTCAAGACATACCAAGTACCCATCACAAACTCTTATCCTCGCATTACATTATTTGCCATTTGCCTCTCGTTTTCCTCTCCCCCACTTCACCCTTGCCATTTTATTCACCCTTCTTATGTTCGTCTTTTCGTTTGCTTTGATGTCTTACTTGGCTCGTTTGCTCGTTTGGTTCGAATAGTTGTTTATTTATTGCTAAACAGAGAATCTAAGATCTATGGATCCTCGTCCGCTTTCTAATCTTTTTAAGAGATCCAATTATGATGAACCAATTGCTAGTGAGTTTTGTGCACTAGATTATCTTTATGAAGTTTTGCTTGAAATTCGTGAATATGAAAATTACGATGAAGTATTTTATGAAGTGATTCATGATAGATCTTTGAATAAAAAGCATGATTGCAATGATGTTATTATAAATTCTATTAATTTCAATTGTGCTAATAATATGCAAAACCCTAAGCTTGGGGATGCTAGTTTTGCTATGTCCTCTACTTGTTGCAATGATCATGATTGGGGTGATTCTTCTTTTGATCTTGAAATTTTATTTAAGCCCCATGATGAATATAAGATTGATTATAATGTTTTCAATAATATTGAAAGTGGGTTTGGAAGAATGTCAACTTTAGATCCCACATATTTGGAGAATGTTCAATCTTATGAAGTTTTTGATAAAAGTGGGTTTGGAGAGGTCATGACTTTAGTTAATGTTAATCCCACTATTTTGGAAGAGTGTCAACTTTGCATACATGTGGATCGTGTTAAGAATATGTTTTGTGATATCTATATTGTTGAATTTTCTTATGATCCTATATGTAATTATTATGAGAGAGGAAAATATGGTTGTAGAAATTTGCATGTTACTAAATTACCTCTCATTATGTTGAGATTGCTATTGTTTCTTTCCGCTTCCTTGCATATGCTAGTTTTTTCTTGCCTTGATAATTTGTTTGCCTATAAGATTCCTATGCATAGGAAGTATGTTATACTTAGATGTGTTTGTCACGTGTTTTATGATGCTCTCTTTGTGCTTCAATTCTTGTCTTTCATGTGAGCATCGTTGAAATCTTATGCCTAGCTAAAAGGCTTTAAAGAAAAGCGCTTGTTGGGAGACAACCCAATATTTTTCCTTGATATTATTCAATAAATAATTTATCTAGCCTATATTTTGGTTGTGTTTTTTGTGTTTAATTAGTGTTTGTGCCAAGTAGAACCATTGGGAAGACTTGGGGAAAGTCTTCTTGATCCTGTTGTAAAAAACAGAAACTTTAGTGCTCACGAGAATTGCTTTCACTTTTTTACTGGAGAGTGCTATTTAGTTAATTCTTTTTGAAGATGATTAATAGATAAATTCCTCACGTCCAGAAATTTATTTTAGGATTTTTGGGTTTCCAGAAGTATTCTAAACCTACAGATTACTACAGACTGTTCTGTTTTTGACAGATTCTGTTTTTCGTGTGTTGTTTGCTTATTTTGATGAATCTATGGCTAGTAATAGGGTTTATGAACCATAGAAAAGTTGGAATACAGTAGGTTTAACACCAATATAAATAAAGAATTAGTTAATTACAGTACCTTGAAGTGGTGGTTTGTTTTCTTTTACTAACGGAGCTCACGAAGATTTTCTTTTAAGTTTTGTGTTGTGAAGTTTTCAAGTTTTGAGTAAAGATTTGATGGATTATGGAAGAAGGAGCGGAAAGAGCCTAAGCTTGGGGATGCCCAAGGCACCCCAAGGTAAGATCCAAGGAAAACCAAAAGCCTAAGCTTGGGGATTCCCCGGAAGGCATCCCCTCTTTCATCTTCGTCCATCGGTAACTTTACTTGGAGCTATATTTTTATTCGCCACATGATATGTGTTTTGCTTGGAGCATCTTGTATGATTTGATTCTTTGCTTTTTAGTTTACCACAATCATCCTTGTCGTGCACACCTTTTGGGAGAGACACACATGAATTGGAATTTATTACAATACTCTATGTGCTTCACTTATATCTTTTGAGTTGGATAATTTTTGCTCTAGTGCTTCGCTTATATCTTTTAGAGCACGGCGGTGGTTCTATTTTATAGAAATAATTGATCTCTCATGCTTCACTTATACTCCCTCCGTTCCTAAATATTTATCTTTGTAGAGATTTCAACAAGTGACTACATACGGAGTAAAATGAGTGAATCTACACTCTAAAATATGTCTATATACATCCGTATGTGGTAGTTCATTTGAATCTCTAAAAAGACAAATATTTAGGAACGGAGGGAGTATCATTTTGAGATTCCTTTAGAACAGCATGGTAATTCACTTTGGTTATAAATTTTAAATGCTAAGAGAAGTTGGATGCAATAGATTGTTTTGAGATATAAAGGTGGTAATATTAGAGGTGTGCTAGGTTAGTAATTGTGAAATTGATGAATACTTGTGTTGAAGTTGGCAAGTCCCGTAGCATGCACATATGGTAAACTTTATGTGACAAATTTGAAGCATGGGGTGTCCTTTGATTGCTTTCCTTATGAGTGGCGGTCGGGGATGAGCGATGGTCTTTTCCTACCAATCTATCCCCCTAGGAGCATGCGCGTAGTGCTTGGTTTTGATACTTGTAGATTTTTGCAATAAGTATGTGAGTTATTTATGACTAATGTTGAGTCCATGGATTATACGCACTCTCATCCTTCCATCATTGCTAGCCTCTTCGGTACTATGCATTGCCCTTTCTCACCTTGAGAGTTGGTGCAAACTTCGCCGGTGCATCCAAACCCCGTGATATGATACTATGGCACCCCGGCTCAGAGCGACCGGTTTACCCTGCATTGCCAGCCCAGAGACCATGTCTTCTGGCAACACACAACATCTTGGTACAGAAAAACAACCGCTTTATTGATGCTAGCGGCTCAGAGTTTATATTACAACAGATGTCGAGGCCGAGCAGCACGCACGGTGCGGCTGAACAATATGTACATTATTTAGTGAACAAAAAGGGGCCTCGATCATAATAACTACGCGACAGCGGAACAATGTCGTAGTGGAAACTCCATATCACAGGGACACCGATGTGGACACGATCTAGACTCGAGCAGCGCTCCTTTCCAACGCGACTTTCCTGAAATCTGGCATGACACGCCAGGTCAATACATTGAATGTACTTGCAAGCTCACAATAGGCATAATCATAATGAGAAACAATATCATGATATTTAACCAATTAATAATTCAATAATGTTCCAACATGATGTGCTCATGCTCCTGGGATAAACATCCCTCCGTACCGACTTACAAATCGTGATCGTTCTCAGATCACAAACAAACCACCATCGCGGTCTTAACCAGAGTAACTTGTGATCCTTACAGCGATCACCACCAAAGTAACTCGTGATCCTTACGGCGATCACCACCAAAGTAACTCGTGATCCTTACGGCAATCACCACCAAACCACCATCATGGTCTTGAACATCTCGATGGCCTTTCAACCATCATCATCCATGCAATGATCATAACTTAGTGTGCATGTTTATTAAACGTTGACTCATGGTGGGACCTACTACGAGTTGTCCATAACCGTGGACTTGGCTATCGATAGATTATACACTCTGCAGAGGTAGCACACTGTACCCACACCTCGGAACCCATGGCCTCGCACTCCCATTCGGGTGGACCAACGGCAATCCGACGAAACCCTTCCATTGCCATGACACTCTCCCGGCCACTCCGACCCAATCCCCAACGGGCTAGTCCTGGGTGGCGCCGTGTCTACCAAAGACACACCGACCACCGTCATGGCCAAAACTTCCCTCACGGGGACCGGTACCAAAAATCTCAAACAAGGGCACACAAGGTTATGCCTGCTTACCGGGCCAGGGTAAGCACGCCCATAACCTTCCCTAGTTCAAGGCACCGACCAGAGGCATGTCAATGGACCAAATCAAGGCCTTCCCACAAAGGCAAATGTGGTTGCACTGGGAAAATCTCGATCAGCGGCACCATGACCTAGTCAATGATATATTTAGGTTGAGTTACATTCAGGTTCAACTTAAAAGGAGAATGACCGGTGTCATAGCATGCCATGAAATGCAATACTACACATGCATCACATAATACGAAAATGACTGATGCCAACCATATTCACACTAAACATAAGCATCAACAACTTATATTACTTTCCTGGTCTTACTTTAACCATTTATTTTGTAGCAAGCAATATTATTTTCTCATGCAAGAAAATAACTCTGATTAATTCCTCACATGCATAGCAAAGCTTCTACTATCATCATTGCAAGCAAATCATAATTTCTTTACCAATCAAGTTAGGTTCAAACATTCTGTAAATTAGGTAAATTGGCTAAACAAGCACTTAACAAGATATTTTCTAGCAAATTTAACCATTTTTATTTATGTAAGAAGATAACTTTAATTCATTATCCACATGCATAACAAATCATTTTATCATTACCACAACTATATCTTAGCTTCTTTACCAACTAAGCTAGTTTCAAGGTTCTGTAAATCAAGCATAATACCAACACATAATTAACAGAATATAAATAACATAATAGTTATTTAAATGCATGGATTAATCATATCATTCAAGTAAGAAAATCATCAATATTGAAAATGGCACCATGAAAATGTTGTTGTGGCTTGCCTTAGTACAGATGAGGTTCACAAGCCTTCTGGTGATCCTCAAGACAAGCCTCACCCTCTGAAAATAATTTTGAACACAAGAAGAAAATATCAAGAACTCTTCTAAAAATCACCAGAAATTCTAAACAGCTCAGAAAAATCTCATTTTTGGTGAGCTGTTAGATTTCTTTGCAAAGAACAATATGCAAAAAGAATCAATTCATTTGGACTTATGGTTGAAAAGTTATGGCTGTTTGAAGCTCTCTGGAATTGACTTAAGTTTGAATTCAAATAAACAGACTAGGGGGGTGACGTCGAAGGCGTAAAGCCTCAGGGCGCCACTGCTCGTACCGCTTCGCGCGCGTACAGAGTGGCTGACTAGCGGGCCCCGCTAGTCAGGTGAGAAGGAGGGGAAGAAGGAAATAGAGGGAGTCGCAGCTCCGCCGGAGCTCTCACTGGTGACGAGGACTCCTTGGCCAAAACGAGAGGGGAGGATGGAGAGAGGGGACGGTGGTGCACCTGCCCATGCCCGTAGCGTGGCTAGGGGTGGTCAGATGGCGTCAGAATCAACCTCGCAAGCGGAGGCAGAACGCGGTGGTCGCCGGAGATGAAGAAGACAGTGAGCAGAGGCAACTCTAAGGGCTCTAGGTGGACGGGATGGCTTCACCGGAGAGAGGCGGAGGCCCTGGAAGTGTTGCCCTGGCCTGGGATGGGCTGGAGCTACCGCGGCGACCAGAGGGGATCGCCGGCGAGCTCGAGCTCGAGGACGGCGGCCCGCGGCCTGCCCGGCTGGGCTACGGCTTCCTACTCGCTTGTGGGTTGTGTGGGAGTGGTGGATGGTGCTCGAGGAGGCTGGGGGCGGCTCCATTTATAGGCGAGCGGAAAGGGGGCTTCGGGCTCCGCCCGTGGACACCTATCCACGGCGCCCGGCGACGAGCGGCGTCAGTGAGAGGGAGAGAAGGCGACGCAGCTCATGCAGGAACTGTGGGCGAGCGGGGACGAGCACAGGAGCGAGGGGAAGGCGGCGAGCACAGTGCGCACCGCACTGTTGGGTTGGCCAGACCGCGCATGTGCATGCTGCGGCGAGCTCCGGCGTCGGCGAGCGCCAGGGAGGAGTTAAGGACGTTGAGACGAAGATGGTGGCGAAGTTTGGCGCGCTACGACAGGTGGGGGAAGCGAGCACACGCGAACAGAGCGTTCGGTGGCACTCAGAGCACGTTGACATGCATGCCAGCACCCCTGGACGAACGCAGTCACCGCGTGGACTATGACATCAGGCCGAGCTAAGCCTAAACTTCATGTCTGGCGTGTTGTTCGTGGTAGATTGAGAGGTTACCGCACTTTGGTTTGGATCCAGGTGCAGTAGAGAAGTTTTTACATGCCAGGTAAGTTTCTGGTCAGTAACTTTGAGAGGTTACTGAGGTCAAATGGCTGGGAGTTGGAGGCTGTGCTTTGGAGGTTAGCCATGAGTTACTAAGGTGAAGATGTACAAGAAAAACCATTCACAATGGAGCAAGTAAAATGGTAGTTGCTGTAGAAACCACCATTTCTGTCCAGAACAGAAAATATTTCCTGTAGCAAAAATATTCCAAAAAGTGATGAAATAGCTCAGGAAGGTGCTCTAGGGTTCAAAGAATATTTGTGAATTATCTCAGATTTTTCTGAGCCATAAAAATTAGGGTTTCTTTGGAGCATAGTGATCTAGCTAGGGTTTTTGAGAGAGAAATGAATATTTTTCATTTAAGAAAAATATTTCAAGGATTATTTTGGGGTGGATCAAAAGGGGAATGATGATAAGGGAGGGAAATGAAGCACTTGGGTGAAAGCCAAGGGTACCCAAGTGTTTAAGTCCATATGAAAATATTCAAAAACTCCAAGTTTCAAATTGAATCCAAAAGAAAATCAAGCAAATGAGAGAGGCCAAAAACCAGGTTGTCGCAGATACGCTCTATCACACATAAGCCTCCTTATATATTCCTCAAAACAGCCACCATACCTACCTATTATGGCATTTCCATAGCCATTCCGAGATATATTGCCATGCAACTTTCCACCGTTCCATTTATTATGACACGCATCATCATTGTCATATTGCCATGCATGATCATGTAGTTGACATCATATTTGTGGCAAAGCCACCATTCATAATTTTTCATACATGTCACTCTTGATTCATCGCAATCTCGGTACACTGCCGGAGGCATCCACATAGAGTCATATTTTGTTCTAAGTATTGAGTTGTAATTCTTGAGTTGTAAGTAAAAAGAAGTGTGATGATCATCATTATTAGAGCATTGTCCCAGTGAGTAAAGGATGATGGAGACTATGATTCCCCCAGAAGTCGGGATGAGACTCCGGACGGAAAAAAAAAGAGAAAAGAGGCCAAAAGAAAAAAGGCCCAAATAAAAAAAGAGAGAAAAAGAGAGAAGGGATAATGGTACTATCCTTTTTCCACACTTGTGCTTCACAGTAGCACCATGATCTTCATGATAGAGAGTCTCTTATTTTGTCACTTTCATATACTAGTGGGAATTTTTCATTATAGAACTTAGCTTGTATATTCCAATGATGGGCTTCCTCAAATGCCCTAGGTCTTCGTGAGCAAGCGAGTTGGATGCACACCCACTTAGTTTCTTTGATGAGCTTTCATATATTTATAGCTCTAGTGCATCCGTTGCATGGCAATCCCTACTCCTTGCATTGACATCAATCGGTGGGCATCTCCATAGCCCATTGATTAGCTGCGTCAATGTGAGACTTTCTCCCTTTTGTCTTCTCACGTACAACCTCAATCATCATATTCTATTCCACCAATAGTGCTATGTCCATGGCTCGCGCTCATATATTGTGTAAAAGTTGAAAGAGTTTGAAAAGGCTAAGTATGAAACAATTGCTTGGCTTTTCATCGGGGTTTTGCATGATGAGAGCATTTTGTGTGACGAAAATGAAGCATGGCCAAACTATATGACTTTGTAGGGATAAGTTTTCTTTGGCTATGGTATTTTGATAAGACATAATTGCTTGATTAGCATACTTGGAGTATTACTATTTTTATGTCAACAATAAAATTTTATCTTGAATCTTTCTGATCTGAACATTCATAACACAATAGAGAAAAATACATTGAAGAATATTCTAGAAAGCATTCCACATCAAAAATTCTGTTTTTATCATTTACCTACTCGAGGACGAGCAGGAATTAAGCTTGGGGATACTTGATACGTCTCCAACGTATCTATAATTTTTTATTCTTCCATGTTATTATATATTCTGTTTTGGATGTTTAATGGGCTTATTTATACACTTTTATATTAGTTTTGGGACTAACCTATTAACCGGAGGCCCAACACAAATTGCTGTTTTTTTTCCTATTTCAGTGTTTCGCAGAAAAAGAATATAAAACGGAATCCAAACGGAATGAAACCTTCGGAAGCGTGATTTTTGGAACAAACGTGATCCAGAGGACTTGGAGTGGACGTCAAGCAACCAACGAGGAGGCCACGAGGCAAGGGGGCACGCCTACCCCCTGGGCACGCCCTCCACCCTTGTGGGCCCCTCGTGGCTCCACCGACCTACTTCTTCCTCCTATATATACCTACGTACCATGAAAACAACCAGGAGCACCACGAAACCCTATTTCCACCGCTGCAACCTTCTGTACCCAAGAGATCCCATCTTGGGGCCTTTTCCGGAGCTCCGGCATTGATCACGGAGGGCCTCTACATCAACTCCATGGCCCCTATGATGATGTGTGAGTAGTTTACTTCAGACCTTCGGGTCCATAGTTATTAGCTAGATGGCTTCTTCTCTCTCTTTGGATCTCAACACAAAGTTCTCCTCGATTCTCTTGGACATCTATTCGATGTAATCTTCTTTTGTGGTGTGTTTGTCAAGATCCGATGAATTGTGAGTTTATGATCAAGACTATCTATGAACAATATTTGAATCTTCTCTGAATTCTTTTATGTATGATTGGTTATCTTTGCAAGTCTCTTCGAATTATCAGTTTGGTTTGGCCTACTAGATTGATCTTTCTTGCATGGGAGAAGTGCTTAGCTTTGGGTTCACTCTTGTGGTGCTCGATCCCAGTGACAGTAGGGGAAATGACACGTATTGTATTGTTGCCATCGAGGATAAAAAGATGGGGTTTATATCATATTGCATGAGTTTATCCCTCTACATCATGTCATCTTGCTTAAAGCGTTACTCCGTTCTTATGAACTTAATACTCTAGATGCATGCTGGATAGCGGTCGATGTGTGGAGTCATAGTAGTAGATGCAGGCAGGAGTCGGTCTACTTGTCACGGACGTGATGCCTATATACATGATCATACCTAGATATTCTCATAACTATGCTCAATTCTATCAATTTCTCGACAGTAATTTGTTCACCCACCGTAATACTTATGCTATCTTGGGAGAAGCCACTAGTGAAACATATGGCCCCGGGTCTATTTTCCATCATAGAAATTTCCAATCTATTTTATTTTGCAATCTTTACTTTCAGTTTATGTCATAAAAATACCAAAAATATTTATCTTATTATTATTATCTCTATCAGATCTCACTCTTGCAAGTGGCCGTGAAGGGATTGACAACCCCTTTATCGCGTTGGTTACGAGGTTCTTATTTGTTTGTGTAGGTACGAGGTGACTCATGCATGGTCTCCTACTGGATTGATACCTTGGTTCTCAAAAACTGAGGGAAATACTTACGCTGCTTTGCTGCATCACCCTTTCCTCTTCAAGGGAAAACCAACGCATGCTCAAGAGGTAGCAATCACGAATATAGGCATCACGCCCATGTCAAGTAGACCGAAATGATTCTGCATCTACTACTATTACTCCACACGCTGACCGCTATCCAGCATGCATCTAGAGTATTAAGTTCATAAAGAACGAAGTAACGCCTTAAGCAAGATGACATGATGTAGAGTAATTAACTCAAGCAATATGATGAAAACCCCATGTTTTTATCCTCGATGGCAACAATACAATACGTGTCGGTTCCCCTTCTGTCACTAGAATCGAGCACCGCAAGATTGAACCCAAAGCTAAGCACTTCTCCCATTGCAAGAAAAACCAATCTAGTTGGCCAAACCAAATCGATAGTTCGAAGAGACTTGCAAAGATATCAAATCATGCATATAAGAATTCAGAGAAGATTCAAATAATATTCATAGATAAGCTGATCATAAATCCACAATTCATTGGATCTCGGCAAACACACCGCAAAAGAGTATTACATCGAATAGATCTCCAAGAACATCGAGGAGAACATGGTATTGAGAATCAAAGAGAGAGAAGAAGCCATCTAGCTACTAGCTATGGACCCGTAGGTCTGTGGTAAACTACTCATGATTCATCGGAGAGGCAATGGTGTTGATGTAGAAGCCCTCCGTGATCGAATCCCCCTCTGGCAGGATGTCGGAAAAGGTCCCTAGATGGGATCTTACGGGTACAAAAGGTTGCGGCAGTGGAAAAGTGGTTTCGTGGATCTCCTAGATGTTTTTGGGGTATAATAGTATATATAGGCAGAAGAATTAGGTCAGGGGAGCTACGAGGGGCCCACAAGGTCGGGGGCGGCCACCCCCCTCGGCGTGCCCTCCACCCTTGTGGCCGCCTCAAGGCTCCTCTGACTTGCACTCCAAGTCTCCTAGGTGTCTTTTGGTCCAAGAAAAATCATCGCAAAAGTTTTATTCCGTTTGGTATTATTTTTCTGTGAAACTCTATAACAAGGAAAAATAGAAACTAGCACTAGGCTCTAGGTTAATAGTCCCAAAAATCATATAAAATAGCATATTAATGCATATAAAACATCCAAAACAGATAATATAATGGCATGGAACAATCAAAAATTATAGATACGTTGGAGACGTATCATGCCTCTAGGACTAACTCAAGTGTTGTTGGTGATCACGTTTTCCGGATCTTAGTCCTAAAACAACTTTGAGATTATGACGTTGGAAGAACGAACATATTAAATCGAAACTTGTTTGTTGTGAATTGAATTAATATCGTCTGTATTCAAGTGTAATAACATGGAGTGTTAATATGTGTTTTTGCTCCTTAGACCATGAGAGTGTCGTGGTCACTTGTTACCGTACGGTGGGTTTTGGGGTTGCTCAAACGTCACCTGTAACACGATAATCATAACGACAACTTACAGGTTCATCGGAAAGTTTGACAAGTGGACGGATAGATCGAGAGTGGAATTTGCTCCTCCGACGATGGAGATATATTCTTAGGGCCCTCTCGGTGTGACAGCATCAATCATTGTCTGGCCAGACACACGTGACTTCATCATGGGGATGCCGGAACACAATAACAAGAAAGAAGAACAAAACCGGCAATGAGGATTTCGATATAGCGAGCATAGTGATCACTCGAGAGGATACCGATGCATCCCAGGTTTTTTGAAGTATCACAAAGAAAAGGGAACATCACATGATAACCAAAGGTTCACACTAATATCATTCATGTTCTCATAGGGACCAATTCGGACATGCACGGTCCCGCTGCCGGTCATTGAACGGGCGGGTTCGCTCATGTCTATGAGTTACCAAACCTACCAGGTCACAAGGCTAAGGAAATCATGATCTGCTGAGTATTAGTAGGATGGGAGTCATGAGAATATATTTTTGGAATTGTTTCATGAATATTTGAAATAGTTCCAAGAGGATCTGGAAGCATTTTGGGGTCATCAGAAGGGTTTCAGAGAGTATCAGGTAATACCGGGTATTACCGATAAATTATATATAAATGGAAAATGTTTCTAGAGATGTTAAAAAAATATAATGGTATCGTGGTATTTAGAACATTTTATATTTAATTTAAATATCAACGGGTCTTAAAAGGCCAAGTGGTGGAAGACCACTTGGGCCACCTAGTCCCATTAGGGGTGGCGCTCCCTTCTCCCCATGGAAAGGGGGCCGAATTGGAAGGGGAGTCCTCCTCCTCCTTGGCCGGCCAAGGGAAGGGACTTCCCGTCCCTCTTGTGGCGCCCCTCCTCTTCTCCTAACCTATATATACTTAAGGTATTGGCCCTCTACACACAAGTTTTGGAACCTCCTCTAGTTCTTTTAGTTCATGTTCTAGTTGGTCCTAGTTGACTAATTAGAGTGTGGCTAATCCTATTATACTTATAATTAGAAGCCCAGTGTGGTTATAATCTCCTCCCTCTAATTCTCCGGCGATGGTGACGCTTTGGATGGCGAAGCGCTGCTTGATCGTGAAGGCTACATGCTTGCAACCATGTAGAGAGGTTGTGCTTTCGGTCTTCGGTTCGAGGGACTATTCGTGGGCAGTACAAGGGATCGTTCATCTACGGTTTGAGCGACTCCAAGTACGATCTACACCGACACGTTCTTCTTCCACCGCAACTCGGTGACAGTAACGATCGTGATCCCAACCCGTTATGTATCTTCATATTGATCTTGGGAGATCGTAGGCGCGATTTTTTTTTGTTTTCTACTACGTATCCCAACATCCACAATCTTCTCCATTGCTGCTCCACACTAGAGAAGGAGGAACACTGCCAAGGGAAGTAGGAGAGGAGGCTCAACTACCATGAGCACCGGCCTGAAGGCCGGTGCCCTCGCGCCGGCACCGCCACCACCTGTGGCGCCCCCATCTCCATCACCACCAGCGCATCCACCATCATCATCCCATCACCACCATGCCTTCTTCCTTCACTGGCTTGATGTCGGCTTGTAACTTGTCCCTAACCTTCATGTATTTGATTGAGTTGTTGAACAAGTTCTTGAGGATATGGTTGAACCCTTTATGATATTTGTGCGATCCAATATTACTTGTTCATGATTCAAGTTAGTAGCCTTCGCGAATGTTGAGAGGAGCGCTCACTCACATTTGTGTCTTGTTGCCGTGAAGTACATTCCTACCATTGTGAAGGGTTGGGGCTTTGGGGTAATTCGAGATGACAGTAAAAGCCTTTGATTCCTCGCCATCACAATTCATAGGGGAGTTACGGAGAACCCTTAGAGAGGCCACGTCCATGGGGTAACCCTTAATTATCATGAGTTGTAACCCTATGGGGAAGACTATGATGGTGGCATGCGTGGCACGAAGTCTACCTTGAGTAGAATGTGTAGTGTGCCCGGCTCCGCCCACTTATGCATTTGCCCAGTTACTAGAGGATATAATAGTTCATATGTGGTAGCGATTCCAGAAACCTCGAGAACGCTTTACTACTCAAGCATCTTCCCTTACTAACTTAGTGTCATTTAATTATTGTTTTTATATCTTGTTAGTAGTTTAGTTAATTACCCGTTCATCAAGTTTCCGTAGCAACTTATATAATAGGCTATTTCCAAGCTACGATTTGGGTGCATACATAGCTCGTTAAGTGAGAGTGTATCTACGGGGTTTGTGGTGCCTTCTTATGTGACGCCCGGGTAATTAAGCTACAGTGATCCTCTGCTAATGATGCCACGTCACCTCGTTTATAGTTGCTAATCTCTAGTTAGTTCGAAACCGATTCAAATTCAAATTCAAAAAATAGGCAAACAATAAAAGTTTTCAAATATTAAAATTAAAATGTTCGGAGGGAACCAAATATTGCATAGATAATTATGGGGGGGAAAACCACACATGTATAAAATGTTTAAATACTATGAGATGAATAAAACAGTAGTAAAAATGATTATTTGAATAACTTTTATAATTAATAAAATGTCAAACTAAGTTATTTGGGGTCTAGACTTTTTGTGACGATGGACTAGGTTGTAATACTAATTTAGATACTAAGTGTATGTTTTACTAAAATAGAATGCAACTACAATAAAGTAGGAAAGAATAAATAAAAGGAAAAGAAAACACAAAAACAGAAAAGGAAACTAACCAAAAAAAAAGGATAAAAAGAGACCCCCCACTGGACCCCTTGGCCCAACTGGGCCGGCCCATCCCGCACCTCCCTGGCCTATATGGCCCTATCCCCTGAAACCCTAAACCGCTACCCTCCCCCATTACCCACTCCCCCCACTCGCGCCCCCACTCCCTCTCCCCCGATCCAATCGGGATCAGACCCGATCCTGCGCTCCACCGCCGCCTCCCCGACACGGCGCCCCACCGGCGCCCCGCCCCGTCGCCGGGCACCCATCGCCGCCGCCTGGAGTGCCTCGCCGCCCGGAACAACGTCGCCGCGCCTCCCGTTGCCTCACCGACCCCCTCGCCGGACCGTCCTCGCCTTCCTCCTCAGCGGCCTCCACCGAACCTCGTCGTCCCTGCCGCCGTCGACCACGCCGGCACCGCCCCGTCCACGGTCTCCTCACCGGCCGACCCCGACCCCCGCTGCCCAGTTCCCTACGAACCCCCCCCTGTGAGCTTCGCCGTTCGTCCCCTCCCTTCTCCTCTGATTCGCGTCGTCGTCGCCTGCCTGTACCTCGACACTGCTGAGCCCGGACCTGCCCCGGACAAGCCCGTCACCCCCCTCCCTCACCGCGCCTCCGCACGCCGCTTGCCCGCGCGTGCGCGGCCTCACCTCACCAGCGATGCGGCCTCGCCGGCCCGCGCGCCCGCGCCTCCCACTGCTGCAGCTGCCGTGGCCTCGCCCCTCACGCCAGCCCGTCCGCGCGGCCCCACTCCGGCGGCGCCTCCTCTGCCGCCCGCGAGCTCGCTCGTCGCCGGCCCCGCACTTCGTCTCCCCACACCGGCCGGCCACCGCGGTCGCCTTGGCCACTGGCCTCGCCTCGTCACACTCCGTGCGGGTGAGCGCTCGCCCCGGCGCCCGTCGCCCTCCTGCCCGCTAACCCGCTAAGGCCCCCCGGGGCCTATGACAAGGGGGCCCCATCCCCTAGAACTTTATTAAAAAAAGAACTAAAAATAAATAAATAAATAAATAAATAATTACATTAATTAATTAATCAATAAGTGAATTAATTAAGTTAATTAATCATGTTTAATTAATCTAATTAACTAGTTAGTTTAATTAAATAGTACTTAGTTTAACTGGACCCACATGTCAGTTTGACCCAGTCAACTCTGTTGACTGCTGACGTCAGCATGACATGATGCTGATGTCATTAATTCATTTTCGAATTAATTTAAATAATTAATTAAATACCATAAATTAATAAAATCTTTAGAAAATCATATCTTTTAATCCGTAATTCGGATGAAAATACTTTGTACATGAAAGTTGCTCAGAACGACGAGACGAATTCGAATATGCAGCCCGTTCATCCGCCATGCATCCCTAGCATAGCGAACAAGCAACTTTCCCCCTCCGATTCATCTGTCCGAGAACGCGAAACACCGGGAATACTTTTCTGGATGTTTCCCCCCCTTCACCGGTACCCCCTCGTACCGCGTTAGGGCACACCTAGCATCACGTTTTTTCATGTCATGCATCATTATGCATCTATTTGCATTATATTTATTGTTTCTTCCCCCTCTTCTCTCGCTAGACACCGAGACCGACGCCGCTGCTACCCAGTACGACTACAGTGTTGACGACCCCTCTCTCTTGCCAGAGCAACCAGGCAAGCCCCCCCTTTGATCACCAGATATCGCCTACTCTCCTCTATACTGCTTGCATTAGAGTAGTGTAGCATGTTACTGCTTTCTGTTATTCCTATCCTGATGCATAGCCTGTCCTTGCTACTACTGTTGTTACCATTACCTGCTATCCTACTGCTTAGTATAGGATGCTAGTGTTTCATCAGTGGCCCTACACTCTTGTCCGTCTGCCATGCTATACTACTGGGCCGTGATCACTTCGGGAGGTGATCACGGGCATATACAATATACTTTACACTGTTACATTACTGGTGATACTGTTTGGAGATGGGGGCTGAAGGGGCAGGTGGCTCCATCCCGGTAGAGGTGGGCCTGGGTTCCCGACGGCCCCCGACTGTTACTTTGTGGCGGAGCGACAGGGCAGGTTGAGACCACCTAGGAGAGAGGTGGGCCTGGCCCTGGTCGGCGTTCGCAGATACTTAACACGTTTAACGAGATCTTGACATTTGATCTGAGTCTGGCTACTGGCCAATACGCACTAACCATCTACGCGGGGACAGTTATGGGCACTCGACGTCGTGGTATCAGCCGAAGCCTTCGTGACGTCAGCAACGGAGCGGCGCGCGCTGGATTGGACTGGAACGCCACTAGGCTAGGTCTGCTTCCGGCCGCCCACGCAACGTGCAGGTGTGCTAAGGGCGATGGGCCCAGACCCCTGGGCGCTTAGGTTTAGACCGGCGTGCTGACCTCTCTGTTGGTCTAGGTGGGGCTGCGACGTGTTGATCTTCCAAGGCCGGGCATGACCCAGGAAAGTGTGTCCGGCCAAATGGGATCGAGCGTGTTGGGTTATGTGGTGCACCCCTGCAGGGAAGTTAATCTATTCGAATAGCCGTGATCTTCGGTAACAGGACGACTTGGAGTTGTACCTTGACCTTATGACAACTAGAACCAGATATTTAATAAAACACACCCTTCCAAGTGTCAGATACAACCCGGTGGTCGCTCTCTAACAGGGCATTGAGGAGAGGATCGCCGGTTAGGATTATGCTATGCGATGCTACTTGGAGGACTTCAGTCTACTCTCTTCTACATGCCGCAAGACGGAGGCTGCCAGAAGCGTAGTCTTCGAAAGGATTAGTTATCCCCCTCTTATTCTGGCATTCTGCAGTTCAGTCCACATATGATACCTTTATTCCATTTGTTACCCATGCATATGTAGTGTAGCTCCTTGCTTGCGAGTACTTTGGATGAGTACTCACGGTTGCTTTCTCCCTCTTTTCCCTCTACCCCTTCTACCTGGTTGTCGCAACCAGATGTTGGAGCCCAGGAGCCAGACGCCACCGTCGACGACGACTCCTCCTACACCGGAGGTGCCTACTACTACGTGATGCCCGCTGACGACGACCAGGAGTAGTGAGGATCCCAGGCAGGAGGCCTGTGCCTCTTTCGATCTGTATCCCCAGTTTGTGCTAGCCATCTTATGGCAACTTGTTTAACTTATGTCTGTACTCAGATATTGTTGCTTCCGCTGACTCGTCTATGATCGAGCTCTTGTATTCGAGCCCTCGGGGCCCCTGGCTTGTAATATGATGCTTGTATGACTTATTTTATTTGTAGAGTTGTGTTGTGATATCTTCCGTGAGTCCCTGATCTTGATCATACGCATTTGCGTGTATGATTAGTGTACGATTAAATCGGGGGCGTCACAAGTTGGTATCAGAGCCGACTGCCTGTAGGAATCCCCCTTCCACACTCCTTGGCCGAAGTTGAGTCTAGACATTACGAAACTTTTTACTAACATGGCTGTGTGCCTTACGGGCCCACATCGCCATTTGGGTGGTATTAGGATCTTTTATTCCTCGTCTATACTCTGGAACTCTGATCTCTCTTCTATTCGGGTTAAATGATTTTGCTAAAATCTAACTCTAGGTTCTCGTTACCACTTCCTGCCGAAGAGCCCCTTCATTAGAGATGATCGACTGCTTCAACAGAAGATTCTGACAATACTCTCCGATGTTCTCCCGAAACCTTATGCCATTGCTTTTGCAATTCCCTACCACCGAAATATCCCTATGGATAAGTATTTAGACCTGATGTGCTTACTTTTATTCCAAGTCGATCTTGTTATTATAAGATACCCCGAGAATACTTTGTGCCTACTGCCTTGCAGTTCTTTGCCACATGCATACCACTACGGATAATTACTCGCATTTATCGAGTATCCGCTCATCCCCAGATATTCATGCAGTTCACAAAATCCTTCGAAATACCATTCGGTCTTCCGAAAATCCCGAGCAACCTATTGCTCCTGAAATTCTTGCTTGCTTGCATTATGGTTAATCCCATAAGTATAGTAATCTTATTGGCAACCTTTGTCAATATCATTTTGAGTCCATTGACTCAATATGTTGCAAATTCTCGCAATCCTCACTCAGATCATAGAATTCATCCTTCCAGCTCAGATGTCATTTAAAACGTGAGCTGGTCCTCGGCCAATCAGATTGCCATTGATTGTACCCCTAAGTCTATTCAACTTGTTCGTCCTTGATCAGAGCGTTTGCTCCTGATCCCTTGATTTGAAAATCATAATTCCTTTGTTATTTAAACGTTGAATTATTCAGATGTTCTGTAAAACGATGCATTTGCATTCTTTCTTCCTCTGATTGGGTATCGGTACTCACATCAGCTCCATTGTGGATCACCATATCCACTGTTGGATTATTATCCGACAATGTCCTTCATAATTAATCACCTTGTGAGTTCTTTCTCCGATACATAATGCCTTTGGTAAATTGTATCCTCTGTTTTGCTAACCATGCTCTACTTTCGAGCTTGTGATATTTACCCTTGAAACTTGTGGTATATGTTTCTAAGAAACCCCGATGGGTTGAACCTATACAACCTTCTCTAAAACCGTGTGAACTCGAAAGTTTTCACGAGTCATACACTTCTAGTATTTTGCCAGATGAAATTTCAACACTACAACTTCTTCGAAAGTGAGAAGTGAATGAAAGGTTATGCATTGGAGAAGTGGGAGTCGACCTTGGACCTTTGTGTTCATGCCCATGGACACGATGTAGATCCTATCATGGAAGCTTCTTGTAATAATAATTATTTCCTTAATATAATATCCTTTGGTATTGGTGAATTGATCCTTTGCAAGCGTGGTTCCGACCATATGTTCTTCTTAGATCCCATTTCTCGGGCAAGTTTAAGCACTTGTCTTCTGTGGATCAATACACCATTCTAACCTTTACTTTGATCTTTCGTCGAGTATTACCCCCTCTGGTATCTCGAGATTATCACGGAACTGCATAACTTCTTATGCGTTCTTCATCAAGTATTACATTCTCACTGATTCCAAAAAAAAATTCTTTCACGGGCTCTGAGTTAATAAACACTCAAAGACATCGATAACTGAATCGAGTTCACACCGCGATTAAACAACTCTTAGTAACCTTCATTACTTACGAATTTGAACTCGATCACGTAAATCCTAACCTGCTCGGCTATATCATTATCGTGCCGATTTTAACTGTGCTACCTGGTCCTTAACCCCGGAGCACAACTTTCGATGATGAGCTAAGCTTACGTCGATCTCCCTCATCATTCCATTTCGCCTTGAACAACAAGCTTGATTTCGAGTTTGTGACGTACCTGTGGTTCCAATAACCTCTTGCTTCATCATTCCTTTGGCTTGGTGTCATCGCTGATCGATTACATCCTCATGAAATCTCTCAACAAAATTTGTCGTGATCATCATCAACAATTGACTCCTTCCAAGGTATCAATTGAATTCATGATGAGAAATACCATCCTTGCCTCGATGATTTGTTTTATCATCTACCACTTTATTGCCTTCCGTTCAACACAAACTTGTTCGTGTGTTGTGTTATACCTTGCTATCCAACATTGGTTCTCCTTTACCTTGGAGTATTACCATCCTTTATGTCAAGAATGTCGTGAGAATTTCACCACCTCTTGATAATTCTTGATATAGGTGATACTTATCGCCATCACCATTCTTGTCTTGGTCCCCGTGTTGTTCCTAACCGGAATACCGACAAATGGACTAGTAATTTTAAAACTTCTAGCAACCTTATTGCTTTGAAGTTAATGGTCGACATCTCATTCTTAGGCCATTTGTTATCGAATCACCTTCTAACATTGATTATGCTACCTAAGACCGTAGTTCGGGTGCACCTTCTACCAATGTTTAATTGTGTATGTTTTCCTCGAGCATACTCCCTTATATCATTTGATCTGACAAATGTTATCTCCTTGTTCACTTAATTGTGGAAATCCATCTTTTGGAAATCTTGATGAATTGCCGTTGAGTTCACCAGGCACCTCCTTGTCCTCTCCTTGGATTAATGATGAACTCTTGTTAACGGAAATCACCTCATAGTTCATTTCCCGAGAATCTTACATTGTCATCTCGTCAATTGTGTTGCACCTTTTCTTCTCAGGCTTACTAAGTCGGAGGTATCCTGGCACTAATCAGATCTGAATCTAGGTTAGATATGATGGTTGGAACATATTTCCAAGAGTTACAACAATGGTCCTTATGTGACCCGGTAAGGTGGTGTCATGCCTAACACACCTGGCCGGAGGCCCAATTGTTATAGTTTTCCCTTTTCAGCCAGGCTATCCTTTCTTCCATGAGGAAATTGTAAGACTTATTCTATAAGTTCTTCCTGATGGACCCTTTTTGTTTCCAAAGTCTGAACTTGCTTGAAGACCATGTAATGCTATCTCGAAGCATGTTTGTGGTACTCCGATTTTCAACAAGGACATTTGAAGCCAATGCTAAATGTTTCCTGCTAAATTATCCAAACACCGTTGTATGGGTAATGTCATGAAATTTCTCTCCCTTACCTAAGGAGCTTTTCTACGTTATATCCTATCATGGATATCATGCTCTGCTTGTCCTTGGGAAGGATATACCCCTGAAAGATGTGTTTAAACACATTTTTTTTCCTTTCCATTGTTCTGTTTAACCTGAGGATCACATTTTCCTTTCCATTGGTTTGTTTAACCTTTCTTGTGGTCTATATGATCTAAACAGTAAGATTCTTCTGCTCATGTAACCACATCGGTGTACAATTCTGTCAGCAAGACCCTGTTACTATTGTTTATAACATCTCGGTAACCACCGATGGATGAGAACTTTGCCTATTGGACCGCCTCGTTCAACGAGCAGGAAAATGGTTCTCTTCGTCCCTCGCCCTTGGTACCGACGTTGTTGCCAACACAACTGGCAGGCTACCCTCTGACATGCCTTATCTACATGATCGTGCAAGGCATCACCGGCCTTCCTACTTTTACCCCACATGGTGGGCCCATAACCCACAGTTCCACAGGATCGAAACCTGACTCTCCTATACACCCTGTTGCCAAAGTTATTCCTAGAGCTTGACTTCGTATGTAATTTGCGAGCCACCTTCCTAGTGATCAATTATGGTATCGGACACAATACTTATTCCCGTTGCTCTGAACCCCATTCACACTCTATTTCAAGCAATGAACGATTGCCTATCCGCTTGAAACTTCTTATCGCACCGTCTTACTTTGCTCTCTATGTGTTTCATTTGTTCAACTCGAGAGATACTCATATGTTCATACTTGGGAAACCCCCAGAAGATTTTCCCTTATAACATCCTATCGTTGTAGAGCTGCCCCTTACCTATTTGTAAGTACGATGGAGATCCCGAAGAAAGGATGACAAATTGATCATGGTGACTTGAAGCAGTGAAATGAAGACATCAACGAAAGGGATCAACCTCTTCGAAAGGGCAGCCAAGACCGAGAAGACTCGTTAGGTTTTTCGCTACCAACACCTTCGCCCCTTACTCCACCGCTTAAATCTCGGGACGAGATTTCTTGTAGTGGAGGAGAATTGTGACGCCCGGGTAATTAAGCTACAGTGATCCTCTGCTAATGATGCCACGTCACCTCGTTTATAGTTGCTAATCTCTAGTTAGTTCGAAACCGATTCAAATTCAAATTCAAAAAATAGGCAAACAATAAAATTTTTCAAATATTAAAATTAAAATGTTCGGAGGGAACCAAATATTGCATAGATAATTATGGGGGGGAAAACCACACATGTATAAAATGTTTAAATACTATGAGATGAATAAAACAGTAGTAAAAATGATTATTTGAATAACTTTTATAATTAATAAAATGTCAAACTAAGTTATTTGGGGTCTAGACTTTTTGTGACGATGGACTAGGTTGTAATACTAATTTAGATACTAAGTGTATGTTTTACTAAAATAGAATGCAACTACAATAAAGCAGGAAAGAATAAATAAAAGGAAAAGAAAACACAAAAACAGAAAAGGAAACTAACCAAAAAAAAAGGATAAAAAGAGACCCCCCACTGAACCCCTTGGCCCAACTGGGCCGGCCCATCCCGCACCTCCCTGGCCTATATGGCCCTATCCCCTGAAACCCTAAACCGCTACCCTCCCCCACTACCCACTCCCCCCACTCGCGCCCCCACTCCCTCTCCCCCGATCCAATCGGGATCAGACCCGATCCTGCGCTCCACCGCCGCCTCCCCGACACGGCGCCCCACCGGCGCCCCGCCCCGTCGCCGGGCACCCATCGCCGCCGCCTGGAGTGCCTCGCCGCCCGGAACAACGTCGCCGCGCCTCCCGTTGCCTCACCGACCCCCTCGCCGGACCGTCCTCGCCTTCCTCCTCAGCGGCCTCCACCGAACCTCGTCGTCCCTGCCGCCATCGACCACGCCGGCACCGCCCCGTCCACGGTCTCCTCACCGGCCGACCCCGACCCCCGCTGCCCAGTTCCCTACGAACCCCCCCCTGTGAGCTTCGCCGTTCGTCCCCTCCCTTCTCCTCTGATTCGCGTCGCCGTCGCCCGCCTGTACCTCGACGCTGCTGAGCCCGGGCCTGCTCCGGACAAGTCCGTCACCCCCCTCCCTCACCGCGCCTCCGCACGCCGCTTGCCCGCGCGTGTGCGGCCTCACCTCACCAGCGATGCGGCCTCGCCGGCCCGCGCGCCCGCGCCTCCCACTGCTGCAGCTGCCGTGGCCTCGCCCCTCACGCCAGCCCGTCCGCGCGGCCCCACTCCGGCGGCGCCTCCTCTGCCGCCCGCGAGCTCGCTCGTCGCCGGCCCCGCACTTCGTCTCCCCACACCGGCCGGCCACCGCGGTCGCCTTGGCCACTGGCCTCGCCTCGTCACACTCCGTGCGGGTGAGCGCTCGCCCCGGCGCCCGTCGCCCTCCTGCCCGCTAACCCGCTAAGGCCCCCCGGGGCCTATGACAAGGGGGCCCCATCCCCCAGAACTTTATTAAAAAAAGAATCAAAAATAAATAAATAATAATTACATTAATTAATTAATCAATAAGTGAATTAATTAAGTTAATTAATCTAATTAACTAGTTAGTTTAATTAAATAGTACTTAGTTTAACTAAGACCTAATTAACCTAAACAGAGTATGACAGGTGGGTCCCACTGGACCCACATGTCAGTTTGACCCAGTCAACTCTGTTGGCTGCTGACGTCAGCATGACATCATGCTGATGTCGAATTAATTTAAATAATTAATTAAATACAAGAAATTAATAAAATCTTTAGAAAATCATATCTTTTAATCCATAATTCGGATGAAAATACTTTGTACATGAAAGTTGCTCAGAACGACGAGACGAATTCGAATACGCAGCCCGTTCACCCGCCATGCATCCCTAGCATAGCGAACACGCAACTTTCCCCCTCCGATTCATCTGTCCGAGAACGCGAAACACCGGGAATACTTTTCCGGATGTTTCCCCCCCCTTCACCGGTACCCCCTCGTACCGCGTTAGGGCACACCTAGCATCACGTTTTGTCATGTCATGCATCATTATGCATCTGTTTGCATTATATTTATTGTTTCTTCCCCCTCTTCTCTCGCTAGACACCGAGACCGACGCCGGTGCTACCCAGTACGACTACGGTGTTGACGACCCCTCTCTCTTGCCAGAGCAACCAGGCAAGCCCCCCCTTTGATCACCAGATATCGCCTACTCTCCTCTATACTGCTTGCATTAGAGTAGTGTAGCATGTTACTGCTTTCCGTTATTCCTATCCTGATGCATAGCCTGTCCTTGCTACTACTGTTGTTACCATTACCTGCTATCCTACTGCTTAGTATAGGATGCTAGTGTTTCATCAGTGGCCCTACACTCTTGTCCGTCTGCCATGCTATACTACTGGGCCGTGATCACTTCGGGAGGTGATCACGGGCATATACAATATACTTTACACTGTTACATTACTGGTGATACTGTTTGGAGATGGGGGCTGAAGGGGCAGGTGGCTCCATCCCGGTAGAGGTGGGCCTGGGTTCCCGACGGCCCCCAACTGTTACTTTGTGGCGGAGCGACAGGGCAGGTTGAGACCACCTAGGAGAGAGGTGGGCCTGGCCCTGGTCGGCGTTCGCAGATACTTAACACGTTTAACGAGATCTTGGTATTTGATCTGAGTCTGGCTACTGGCCTATACGCACTAACCATCTACGCGGGGACAGTTATGGGCACTCGACGTCGTGGTATCAGCCGAAGCCTTCGTGACGTCAGCAACGGAGCGGCGCGCGCTGGATTGGACTGGAACGCCACTAGGCTAGGTCTGCTTCCGGCCGCCCACGCAACGTGCAGGTGTGCTAAGGACGATGGGCCCAGACCCCTGGGCGCTTAGGTTTAGACCGGTGTGCTGACCTCTCTGTTGGTCTAGGTGGGGCTGCGACGTGTTGATCTTCCGAGGCCGGGCATGACCCAGGAAAGTGTGTCCGGCCAAATGGGATCGAGCGTGTTGGGTTATGTGGTGCACCCCTGCAGGGAAGTTAATCTATTCGAATAGCCGTGATCTTCGGTAACAGGACGACTTGGAGTTGTACCTTGACCTTATGACAACTAGAACCGGATATTTAATAAAACACACCCTTCCAAGTGCCAGATACAACCCGGTGGTCGCTCTCTAACAGGGCATTGAGGAGAGGATCGCCGGTTAGGATTATGCTATGCGATGCTACTTGGAGGACTTCAGTCTACTCTCTTCTACATGCCGCAAGACGGAGGCTGCCAGAAGCGTAGTCTTCGAAAGGATTAGTTATCCCCCTCTTATTCTGGCATTCTGCAGTTCAGTCCACATATGATACCTTTATTCCATTTGTTACCCATGCATATGTAGTGTAGCTCCTTGCTTGCGAGTACTTTGGATGAGTACTCACGGTTGCTTTCTCCCTCTTTTCCCTCTACCCCTTCTACCTGGTTGTCGCAACCAGATGTTGGAGCCCAGGAGCCAGACGCCACCGTCGACGACGACTCCTCCTACACCGGAGGTGCCTACTACTACGTGATGCCCGCTGACGACGACCAGGAGTAGTTAGGAGGATCCCAGGCAGGAGGCCTGCGCCTCTTTCGATCTGTATCCCCAGTTTGTGCTAGCCATCTTATGGAAACTTGTTTAACTTATGTCTGTACTCAGATATTGTTGCTTCCGCTGACTCGTCTATAATCGAGCTCTTGTATTCGAGCCCTCGAGGCCCCTGGCTTGTAATATGATGCTTGTATGACTTATTTTATTTGTAGAGTTGTGTTGTGATATCTTCCGTGAGTCCCTGATCTTGATCGTACGCATTTGCGTGTATGATTAGTGTACGATTAAATCGGGGGCGTCACATCTTATCAGCTCCATGTGGGTTCGACACTCTACTTATCACACAAAAGTGCTACAACAGCCTTGTGCACTTGCAGGTCATCATTCCTCCTCCAGCATTTCCCCCATCGAACCACCTACTCCTCCACCTCTTCCCTACCGTACCACTTTATCATCTTCTACGAGATCCCATTTTCTTCTTCATCTTCTTCCTTTGCCCCTCCCACCGAACTAACTCCTCTCTCTCCCTTCCACGGCTCCTTTGACAGTCCATTATGATTGGCAGATTTTTGCTAAGCCTCCTTGTTTCTTGACTTAGGTAGCATCAGCGAGCGGCGAGTGGCAAATAATGTCGAACTTGTTCATGACGATGGTACTAGCAATACTAAGGCTAGTATCATTAGGTTATAAAGCTAGTGTTGTATGATTGAACTCTAGTTTGGTCTAAACTTTCTCTTTATATATATGTTGTTTGCATAATTGAACTCTAGTTTGGTCTGGACTTGTAAGATCTTCAGGCCTGCCGGGCTGCGACCTCCTTGAAGAGGTCAGATATGACATCACTCGTTGGGGTCGACTAAAAGGATCAAGATGGACATAGAGGGGGTGAATAGGTCCGGTTACAAATTTTAATTCTTACTTAGCAATTTTTGCCATATAAGGTGTTTTTTTATGTTGTTGTACTTGCTTGAGATAATTTGTCCAGTTCGGGGGATAATATTTCTGCCGATCGATTGAGTAAGCATGACACTTATTTTTGAGTTTGAGGTCTAATTGCTCTCTTGTTTCTTGATGCACAATTTTTAGTAATCAAGGTTGGTGCCTCCCTTCCTTTGTCCTTGCATAGTTAATAGATATTCTAATTTAAGATTTTTCTCGTGAATTGATATGGGTGGCCTCGTCACGTAGTTTGCAACCCTTTTGTACCACGCGAAGCACTACCACAGGCATCATGTGTACTTGAAACAAACCTTCCTCTTTCTCTAGACCAGTGGTGTCGATTTGTTCATATAGAAATAGAACCATGATATCCTCAGGATCACAATTGAAATTGTTGTGTTCTAAATATCTTCCACATACAGGTGAAATATTCAACGTTTCCATCGAGGTAAAGAGGCGATGTTTCAAGAATCTATTTAATGTTTTGACCGGCAAGGGCGGGTTGATCAAGCTAGCATTCATGGGGAAAAAGGAAGGAAAATAGAAAAAAATTCCATAAGTAATTGAGTATAATTACCATGTTTCAGTGCATATATGATTGCAAAAAAATAGAACATGAGAAATGGACAACGAAAATAATGGTAAAGATGTGGGTGTGTGAATTTTGCCATGGGGGAGGGTGGATTGTTTATAACTACCCGCCTTGTTTAATTTGCCATGAATTTTAAGATTTAGTGGGACTAGTTTATGAGAAACTAGGTAAAATTTTCCATGAATGTGAAACGGTTGAAGCAACAATGGCTAATTTGCCATGGATATGGACGTGTAATGGTTGAAATTTATACAATGCATAGAAAAATTGAATTCCAAAACAAACATTTACCATCCAAAAAAGAACATAGTAATTGGAAGCAACTAGGTAACATTTTCCATGCATATGGAACTGCTAAGAAAAGCAAGATTTATATTTTGCCAAATGATATGAACGTGTAATAAATAAAATTTCCATCCATGCAGAAAAAAAGGTGCAAATAAACATAGTGTGACGTTACCTCATTTCGGCTACCTAAAAACACTTCGTCCCATCTTTTGCTTGCAAAAGAAAATGCTTAGTTCCAATCTTTTCCTCTACGCTCATCCAGGTAAGAGGGAAACCCCTCCTTTCCCTACAACTCGGCCCGGAAAGAGGAGGCGGCGACCAAGGGAGGTCATCGACGGCGGTGCCCAGGTGAGATCTCCTCCTACTCGTCCTCCTACATCGGCATGGGATCCCCGCCGCCGCATCTCCTTCCCCAACTCTCTTGGATCTCCATCATCTCTGTTGCGAGATCTCGCCTTTGCCATGACCGCCATGGCATGGAGCTTCCTGTCTGCCACCGCTCTGCCTCCCTTAACCCTTCTCAGGCGCCCCCACTGCCATCGGATCACTTACTCCTCCATCCTTTCCCCATCGAACCACCATCTCCTCCACCCCTTCCCCACCAAACTACTTTCTCCACTTTTAAGACCCCCCCCCCCCCCCCCTTATCTTCTTTATCTTCCCCTCCTCACAGAACCACCTCCTCTCTTCCCCTTTCACAGCTACTCCAATAGTCCATTATGTTTGGCAGATTTTTGCTAACCCTTCTTGTTTCTTGTTGCAGATTTGGTTGAAGATTGGATCACTGTGGGGCTGATTTAAGGTGAGAACAAATTCTGGGTTATGTGACATGATGGTGAACCATGAATGCTTTTTTTGTCAACTGATATGGTAAAATACTATTGTTTTGTAGTGCCCATCCACAGATTCAATGATGCATATTTTTTCTTGTGAAGTGAGATGATGAGTCTTGCACTATGTGATATGGTGATTGTTGTTGTGTGTTGTTAATGTATAGATTGGATGAATGCATGATTTTTCTTGTGTAGCGTGATGGTGAATAAAAGTTGTCAAGTTCCTAATAAATGTTTGTTTTTATGCAACAAATACGATTCCGTACTAAAATCTCAGTAAGATTCTGTGAGTTAATTCACTAAACATTAAAACAATCAAATTCGTATTCATGTCTATTACAGTTTTCTTGCTGAATTGGAATTGAACCCAATTCAATATGGAGGCCTCCAATTCTTCCATTTTCAAATTTTACAGATTCAAGAACGAGAGCCAACATTTTGGCAAAACGTTGATTAATTTTTGTTTCGCCAGATTTCTGGCAAAACATTCATGCCGATTTTTTCCGGTGATTTTTAAACTTTTTAAGTCATTATCCTCTTCTCTTTGGTGAGCTCAGATGTTATCATATTTTAAAATTGGATAAGCATGTATGTCAAATATCATGTTCTCAAATGTTGGCTAGAAGACCCACTGTTTGGTTTAGGTACTAATGAAGTAGCAAGGAGGTGTCCAATATCAATCAATAGTTTCTGGCATTTTCTGTACTAAGGCAATATTTTACAGGGATTCCATGGCTCCTAGTCGTCGTCAGGCCTCCCGTACTGCACCATCATCCTGTTTGGTTGATGGCTTCGTTAATTCAAAGTCGGGCTAGGTTTGAGCTCTTCTCGGACTCGGCCAGTGCATGTTCTTTAAAAAATCAAGTGAGCAACACAAAATATGCGATAAGGGTTTTTGTTTTCCTACATGTGGACCAAGCTAGCTACATAGACCACGGTATTAACTTAACTTTGTATATGGAAACGAAATGGTAATTGTAGCGCACCTAATTACAAATTCATAATACTTGCTAATAGATATTACTAAATCCTGACTTCCTGAGTCTGCGAAGGCCATGGTCGATCGTGAGTATCATCACTCACTTGACGGGTCAAGGACGTGCCCTGCGAACATGATTGCACCCGACGCCTCCTCCATCACAAAGAAGGCAAACGGATGATCAGCGACAAAGTCCACACACGGCGGCGGGTAGCCCGACGGACATCCAAACATGAGGGCCGCCGTGACAGCGGCCGCCTCGGTGCCTTCCTCGTTCACCTCGATGACAGACTTGTGCAACACTTCCTCCAGCGCCAGGGGCCTGCCGGCGCCCTCCGCCATGTCCGTGAAGTCGGCCTTCCCCGGGTCGAAAGCGTCCTTGAGTCCCAAGTCCTGGAGAACGCCGGCCAACTCGGTATGGAACGCGAGCTTGAACTTGGGTAGACGGAAGTCGCCGACCAAGACGGTGCTCGTCGGCAAGTGCTCGCGCAGAAAGTCAGGGTCGGCCGCTATCCTGTCGGACAGCTGCGACAGCCCCGTCGCGGTCGTCGGGGAGGAAGATGCACATCGAGTAGCGTGCCGGCGACGGCAGGCCTCTCTGGTAACGAAGCTGGAGCACCTTGAAGCCGTCGTGGCACGCGATACGCTGCTTGCCCCAGCCTCGCATGAAGGGCACGTCGATGGTGCTGCTGTCACGGCGGTGGAACTTGTCCTCCTTGGTGTCTTCCTCGTCGAACGGCTTGTCCCACTTGCCCTTGAAGTAGATGGCGTTGGCGACGACGAGGTCGGTCTGGTTGGACAGTGTCTCTGGATCAACGATTGAGAGGATGAGCTTGTTCGTCGACGCCGCCACCCATGCGTTGATCTGCTCCCCAGCTTCCTTCGGCTTCACAACCACATATTCATGTACGCACACATTAATTGATGTTATCGATCGATCTGTGCATGTGTGCCCTAAAAACCCAACATAGATCGATCATGTACGTACGGCAAAACGAGAGATGAGATTGAGACCGACCTTCTCGTGGAAGTCCACGGCGCAAGTCTGCGCCTTGTAGGACTTGACGGCGGCGTCGGCGTAGCCGGGCTTGAGGGGCCTCGTCTTGTCGTGCCACACGGCGAACGCGGAGCTGACGTGCGGTCCGCCGGCCCATGACTGGTCGGCGAGGGCCTGCTCCGCCAGCGCGCGGACTGACCCGGCGAGGTCGTCCCGGGAACGCGCGCCGAGGACACCGAGCATCTCCGCCAGGGTGTGCTCGCGGGCGCCGGCGGCCACCAGCGATAGCGCGGCGTAGATGGACAACGGCGAGAAGACGAGGTTCTTGTTCCTCCTGCCAGCGTCGTCGGCGAGGCGCTTGTTGAGGGCGAGAGCGAGCGGCTGCAGGCCGGAACCGGAGCTCGCGGCGTCCGTCAAGATCCATCGCCGTAGTTTGGGATAGAGGCGGACCGTGCGCGGCTTCAGGAACTGCATCTTGCTTGGCAGGGTTTTGGCGACGTCTACACATGGACATGGTCATCTGTCTATTTATGAATTTATTTATCTTTATTTACGACCACCTCATCCCCCAACATTTTTTTCCCAACCAAACCCCATCTTCCGTTTCTGATTTCCTTTTTCTTCGTTGGTCTTTTTCTAACGCAATCCAATCGACCGATCCATATCCAATGCCTCCCACCACCTTCCTTCTTCGAATCAGAAGGGAGCACAAATTATGAACGGAATCATAATTCTCCTTATCTTTGCCTACACATTCCCTTCCATCCCTTTCTCCCAGTCAAAAGCAATAAAAAATGGACCTTGATAAGTGACACACATCATGTAGGGGCACATAGCAACTCCAAACGTTTTTTATGGTAAGTTTAGTTACGCGAGGATTGCAACTTTAGTTGACAAGCATGGCAACTTCGTACTTCAGTTTAATTTTTTGATAGAAATTTGCTGTGTGTCACTGAAATTTACCATCCTTGCATGATTGCATTGCCATTGATGTCTTGTATCAGGCATGGTTGAGCAGGGACTTCATGATTTTGGCCCAGCTTTTGTTTGATGTGTAAACTAAAAATGATTGTTGACTCTGACCATTAGTTCAATGTTTATTTTTATTTTCTGTTTACGCTTGCTGGATATATGAATAATTCATTTATGAGTGCCGACAAACCATGAGTCAGTGACACTTGAAGATATGGGGGTGACAAAAATGTGTTGACCCTCTCTAGGTGATAGTTCTAATGTTGACCAACATTACAGAATGACTTCAGTTCCAATAGTTTGCACTTGATTGTTTACGGTTGTGTCTGTTGGATGTTGGCATAGGGCCATACATATACTTGATCTGGTTGTTCGTTCACAAGTGTCTGTAGCAATGGTGGCCGAATACAACACATCATTAGGTTCTCGCATGAAGAGGGTCAATCTTGCTAGAGAACACCGACGGTGCAAGAGAATTGAACCGATGGATGCGACAAATTCTCATCGACGCCATCATGGTGATATCACCAATGTTGATCAACTCCCCCGTATAAGGTATAACTCCCTTTTGAGTGCACGACACCCAACAACACTCAAGTCTCCGCTTGAACTTGTTTACAGCCCTTTGTTGCCTTTGTACATCATGCCGCTACCTCTACAAGCGTGCGTCAACATGGCTGCAAGTGCACACGCCAAGTTCATGAAGACGATGCACAAAGATACAAGACTCACCATCGAGCGACAAGTTCAATGCCATGCCGACAAGGTAAGCCTCACCAAGAATCCTATGGTCTTAACCCTGGTGATCTCGTGCGGGTTCATCCTCGCAATGATCGCATCCTGAAAGAGCGCAAGTCCAAGTTACTTCCATGAGTCGATCCTCCCTTCAAGGTCATCCAAAGTATCAATGATAATGCTTACAAAATTGGCATTCCATTGGACAGGTACTTGGTCAGTGACACCTTCAACATCACAAACCTCGCTACTTTTCATGCTGATGAGGATCTTGACCCTTCCCCAGGGGAGCTCCAAGTGAACTTCCTTACTAGTCGAGCTTCCTATACATTCATGTGGTACATGGCTACTACCTCAATGCAAACCTTGTGCATTCTCGCGTAAGCAAGTACTCCCTCTGTTCCAAATTAAAATACACTTAGATATATCCATACCTGCGACAAGTAATTCAGAACGGAGGGAGTAGAAGAAGGGGCTCAAAGAAGAAGCAACGAACATCACCAAGGAGGTTATTTTGTTGGATACTACAAAGTCGGGCAGTCCGACCTGGGGATCCAACCCAACGCCAACTTACGTACCCAAATGCTCTCTAGATGATGTTGGATGTTCCAACATCAATATAATACCAACGTGCAGTTCCACACATCGGACAGTCGACATGACATTCGGCCCCATGTCTAACTTAAACAGAGCCCTTTGGACCTTGTCAACCTGCCTGCGGCCTGCGCGCGGTGAAATTGGCCTATCATTCCCCATGTACATGTCTCTTCGTGGCTTGACGATATAAGTTGTATCCCTCCTCAAATCTAGGGCAAGCTAAGTTTAAACTAAATCCTGAGAGATCTTTGCTCAATTTATCTCCTCTTAGTAGGATCAAGACCTCCTAACCGGATAAGAATCCCCATGGATATCAAAACCTCTTCTTCTTGGCGGTTGAAGACCTCTTCTTCTTAGAAGTTGGGGAAGACTATCTCTCAAGACCTCCACTCCCTTGTTGAATTTGGGGATGAACTAACACTTTGTTGTCTTATTTCTCTTGTTTGTTGTTTGATCTAACTGTTCCTCTTGTATTGACTTGTGTTATGGGAGATTTGGTTGTGGACTTTGTCTTTGAGTGCTACGCGCTTGTGTTTCGCTTACGATTTCTCCATGTTCATCCTAGAATGCACCTTCAGTTGTGAAGATCCGGCTACCCATATGGTTTGCCCCGTATCACCGCGCCAAACAGATAGTGGTGAAAATTGTGCCAGTGGACGTTGACTCTTTTTTTTTTGCGAAATAATTCTTGTATTACTCAATCAGGGAATACAATCATGTTTGGCAACGTCCAGAACAACCTTGGACGATGACTCGATGAGATAGTATGTGTGTAGTGTGCAGTCGCGAGATAGTTGTGAAAATCAGGGAATAGTTGTGAAAATTGTGCCGGTGGACAATGACTCGATGAGATATGTGTGTAGTGTAGTCATGATGACGATTTTTTTGTGGACTCGGTGAGAGAGGGTGCCGAGGTGATGCACAGTATTATACAATAGGTGATCGCGCGCCTAGGATGAGAAAACTGAACCGATTGTTAAATATTTGAGCATTGGAGCACTTTGGATTATTTTGTACTACGTATTGGAAGTGCGCCTTTGCTTCTAGTTCTACGGGACGCCTTCGCATGTCTCTGTGTCGGCCTTTACATATAGTCCTCGTTGAGGCTTCAAACAGACAGCCTCTAGTTCTTCTTCTCCTGACCAAGTGTTGCTCCTGTCTAATTCTTCCAGGGTCATGAGGTCTACTGGATGATCATCATAATGTTATACTCCAATCACTTCTCCCACTTGTGTACCTTCCACTCTGGTAGCTGCTGTATGACCATCTGCGCAGAGCAAAGAATCAATCAAAATAAGTCCGTGCTGTTAGCCTGTTAATGCCGTCAAACCCGAGAACCAAAACGCAATGAAACAACGCGACGGACGATCGTCTTGCGTGTTTGGAATGTCCAGAAAACAGAATGCAAGTCTATATATTTCCAACAATGATACCAACCTGTCCTGTTGAATCTGGGTTGCCAACCGTGGCCTGGCACGCCAGCCTCCATGACTTGGGTTTCTGAAGATCAACGTTCAGAGTTTTAGCACAAAATTGCACTGTAATTACTATTGTTCCTTTTTTTCATAAACGCATTGGATACTTAGTGGAAATTATGAATGGACTGAGAGAGAGCTGTGCACACACCCTTTTAAGCTTTTCCTTTTCTACTTCGTTCTTTGGAGAAAGCATTTCGCCGCCTTCAACTACCTGAAAAAATGTCAAGGGTGAATAATATTTTCAGAGATTTCCAAGTTGGGGTTTAATAGAAAAAGGATGTTTGTTTCTAGAGATGCTAGATTTGCTTATAGCGATTTCCACACTAACTCTGAGAATTCGGTTACCTCCACGATGCAGGTCCCGCACTCGCCGCCCCCCGAGCAGTTGAGCAGCAATTTATCCTGCAGCAGCAGCAGCATCAACGGCATCAGCACTGAGCACCAAGATGAAGGAAGGAGAGATCGCAGGCGGGGCGGGGGCGGCACTCACGTAAGGCCCGTAGAGGTCGATATAACCTTCGAGCATGATGTCCCTAAGCTTCTGCCCGCCGCACGCCGTCCGGTAGTGCACGTCCGGCGTCCCGTCCGGCAGCAACCGAGGCTGCAATCGCATGCAGCATCATCGCCGGCCAACGAAAGGAAAAAAAAACCCAGAGCAAATGACCGATCGAGAAACAAGAGAAGGACTCACGCTGACGAACGCAAAGTCGACGGACGGCGGCTCCACCGCCATCTCAGAGTCGGCGGGGGCAGGCTCGGCGCCCGTCTCGACGGCGCGGACGGCGCGGAGCCTCCTCCCGCCCCTCCTCCCGTGCTGATGCTGCTGGGGCAGGTGGACAGCGCGGTGCTGCTTCTCGTTGCTGCTGCTGCAGGAAGGAGCTGGATGGGCGGAGGAGGTGCCGAGCAGGCTGATGAACTGCAGTGTCGCCGCCATTGCCGCAGCTTGCGAGCTGCACGGTCGTCAAGGTTTTTGAATCTTATCCTGGGCTCCTGCTACATTCGTTTCGGTTTTGTGTCGTGCGGCCGGCTTTGTGTTATCAAAATCTTATCTGCTGCTAGCACTGACTCTGAGGAACCTGTGGCCGCTGAGGTGCCAGTTACGATGCTAGAGGACTTTTTTTTGAGGGGTCGATGCTGGAGGAAATGTGCGCTCCGCTGGGAACGCCAAGTAGGCCGGCACGGCCCAGCCCATGCTTAAACGTGCGTTTGTACAGGCCGGCCCGCGGCATGTTTATATTTAGCTCCAATGGCCGCATACTTTTCCGGCCGGCTGGGTTATTTTTGGTCTTTTCGGCCTACTTCTTGTATAGGGGGTATGTTACGCGTTGGCCGGCAGATCTTTTGAAAGGCAGGTGGTGTTGCAGAACCCTTTTGCAACAGAGACCTTGTTGCAGAAACATTTGAACAAAGATTGTGTTGTAGAATTTTGTTTTTCGTCTTCACATTTTTTACAACACGTGTGTTGTTGCCAAAGAACTTTTTCAATAGGAATGATGTTGGGAAAAAATCCTCGTGAGGATTGGTATTGGGGACCAAAGATTGTGTTGCAAAAGAAAAGTTGGTCTTCACTTTTTTGCAACTTGGGTGTTGTTGCGGAAGGACTTTTGCAACAAAAGTAATGCTGCAAAAAACAAATTCCTCGTGAGGTTTGGGATTGGGGATGAAGCGGTGATGAATGTATAAGGATGCCAGTCCTCCGGGATGTTTTTGAGGAACGTGCTACGCGTCAGCCGGTGTATCTTTTTAAAAGATCACGCGGGTACGGAGCCGTCAGATCTGACATGACCTCATGCTCGAGCATCCTTTTCACTTTTGCAACAGGAGTCATGTTGCGAGAATCATTTTGCAACACATGTCTTGTTTCGGAAAACATTTGTAACAAAGGTTATGTTGCAGTTTTTTTTCTGCAACAAAGGTCTTGTTGTAGAATTTTTTTGCAACACAGGTCTTGTTTTTTTTTTGCAACAGAGGTATTATTGCATATTTGTTTTTATAACATTGGACTTGTTGCATAAAGGTCACGACATGGCGCAGCAGATGGGATCACGTGGCTGGTTGCGGCTAGCAAAAACGGATATGAACGTGTGCAGCTGAATCAGATGGAATCCAACGGCTGCATGGGCGACGGAATCGCTGCGCGTGATCGGTCGGCTGAACAGAATGATTTCCCATTACATAAACATTTTTTACATTACATAAACATTTTTTGAAAGTGTCAGGTGGTACATTTATTTTAAAACATGCGAACATTTTTCAAATCCCACGAAATTGTTTTGAATGCTATCAACATTTTTTCAAATACGCTAACAATTTTTTTACACAGCTTTCACTTTTCTCAAATTCGTGTTTTTTTAATTGATAAAGTAATTTTACAGCCGCTCCCCTTGTTTCTTCCTCTATTTGGACCTCCAACTCAAAGTGAACTGTTTTTCGTTTCAGTCACTTTTTTTGCGAGGGTTCAGTCACTTTTTCTTTCGAGCAATTTTAACATGGTCCCACTACTTAATGAAATCAACGGCTTGGATGTATTATATACTCTCACCTCTCATATGAAAAGAGGAGGAGGAGATAGGAGGGATCATCTTAAAATTTGCCTTTTTTTTCTTAATCAAAGAGTAAACCACTTGTTGAACCCAGCTAACCAAAGTTACTCACCCAAATTAGGATTTCAGGTGACTGACTGTTCGCCCTTCCGAAGAACAACTACCCGACGAAACCACTAGCGATCGACCGAGCTCAGATAGTGGGCGCCAGTCACGTAGTACTAGTTCGGGCGGGACGAGGTTCCATGCCCAAGGATGACTCTGTCGGTCGGCGCATCCCACCGGCGACCGCCAGGCCCTCCAACTCGCGGCTCACGTCGATGAACCGCGGCCACTTTACTCCACCGTCTTGGGCTCTTGGCCTCTTGTGCAAGTGCAGGTGTCACGCGCTTGTTCCAACATGGCCGTGGCTGGTTACCTAGTACTCCACGTCCTCGCCAACCCAAAGAAGAGCTGGACGTCGCCTCCCTTTGCATCCATGTACGTACGTCCGGCCGGATCCGGCAGCGCACGAAACTTGCACGCGAGGAGCGAGAAAAGTCTCGCTCGCACGGCCGCCCGGGTTCCCTCCCTCATTCGCCTTTAAGTACGCGCCGGCGCCGGCCGGGACGAAGGGAGTGGAGCCGAGCACGCACGCACGCACGTACGCCACTCCAGCTGGCTGCCTCGTCCGTCGTCCGTCGTACGTCTCCCCCGCCCGCGGCCGTGCGCGGTGCGCCCAGCAGCGGGGATGTGCGCCGCGGGCGAGCGCTGCGAGCTGTGCGGCGCGGGGGCGGACGTGCACTGCCGGGCCGACGCGGCGTTCCTCTGCTGGCCGTGCGACGCCGAGGTGCACGGCGCCAACACCCTCGCGTCCCGCCACCGCCGCACGCGCGTCTCGCAGTCCAGGGGCGTCGTTCGCGTGCGCTGCGAGGTGGCGCTCGAGGGCTGGGCCCGGCGGATGGGCCTCGAGGAGGGGGCGGCGCACCGGTGTGCCGAGGCGGCCGCGCGCGTGATCCGGACCGAGGTCGCCGTGGCGGCGCCGCGCATGCCGCTGCTCGTCGCGATGGCGGCCGCGCTGTGGTGGGAGGTGGCGGCTCACGGCGTCCACGAGCCTGAGGACGCGCTCCAGCGCTTGGAGGCCAGTGCGCACGTGCCGGCAAGGCTGCTTGTGGCGGTGGCAGCGGCGATCGGGCGCGCGCGCGCCAGGAAGAGGACGGCCGCAGTGAACGCCTAGGAGGGGCCAGGTCGAATGCCCGTGTACCCAGCAATGACGGGCCTGCGGCCTTTTAGATATATGGGTAATTAAAAAATATCATCATGAAAAATAATCGACAAGTCATATATCTTATGAGCGTATGAGCATGAGCTAACTTCCTTGATAGTAATTTCTCATAAGAAAACTCCTTGATAGTATCAATCGATAGCTAGGGGGTGGCCAGGGTGGTCCATGGACCACCCTGGAAATCCCCCATAGCTTTTGTGTATAGTGTAGTAAAAAAAATTCTTTTAAAATAAACATAATTTGTGTATATATTTTTATTACCAAACCACCCTGGCAAATTGGGCTGGCTACGCCACTGGTATCAATGTACTTTTTTCGTTTTTTTAGTCTGTATATAAAGTTGGACTGTGCTAACTTCTTGCCGGCAGGAATTTTGCAACAGATCCGCATGCTATCTTCCGATCGTTCTGAAATATGGAACAAATCCGTACGAGTGCATGTGCGATGCCTCCACATTATTTCACTTTCTCATGCATGTGGATAACATTCTCTCTTGATTAGAGTAACTAATTACATGCATGCAGTAAAAGACAAAATTGATGATGTCACCAAAGATTCTTCCCAATGAGAAAATTCAAAATGTTTTGTAGCTCAAGCCGTCGTTTCGATTGAAAAACTGTTTTCGCATAAAAGATTTGTAGCGACGAGATCTTCGAAACTAGATCTCATGTTGATGTGTTTCGACGACTTCTTTTTCTCATAAAAAGTTACCACGTGTTCTACACAAGTTATCATGCCTGTGGTGCATAAGTTATTATATTGTTTACATAGAAATTATTGGGGCATAAAAAAATTCCTCCAACCTTCTCTTCACAAGCACATGCATGCATGCATTAGATAGAAAAAACGAATGTCATCCTAGTTCTTCCCTGGTTGAAACTTCAAAATGTTTTATAGCTCAAAACTGTTAGTCCGATCGAAAAATTGTTTTCACATAAAAATTTCATCTCTACAAGACCTTTGAAACTAGATCTCATATTGATATGTTCTGCTAACTTTTTTCCCTACAAATAGTTACCATGTCTGGGTTAAGTAAGTTATCAGGTCTAATGTGTGTCTATTATCATGATATTTACCCATGAGTTACCATGGTACATTTTCAACATTTTTTTCTATGACAAAGTTATCGCGGTGTTTGTGCGTGAGTTAACATGCCTGTAGTCCGTATATTTCCATGCTATTTATGCATAAATTATCGAGGGTGTATTTTCAAACAACTTCCACCCCGGGGGTCAAAGTTATCACACTGTTTGTACATGAGTTATCAAGTCTATGATGTGTATATTATCGTGATATTTATATGAAAGTTATCGGGGGTATGTTTTCAAACAACTTCATCCCCTCCAACCACCCCTGGATCATTGTTACCGTGGTATTTATTTGTAAGTTATCACATATACTTGCATACAGTATCATGCTGTTTACACGGAAGTTATTCAGAATGTTTTAAACCCCCCCTCCCCCCCCCCCCCCGCGGTTCAAAATCATCACGGTGTTTGCACATGAGTTATCGGGTTTGTGGTGTGTAAGTTATCATGCTATTTACGCCGAAACTGTTGGCAATGTCTTCAACAACTTTTTCTCCCGGGTCAAAGTTATCACCGTGTTTGTACATAAATTATCAGGTCCGCAGTGCGTAAATTACCATGTAATTCGCACAAAAATTACCGGGCACATGTTTCTTCAACTTTATTTTCCCGGGGTCAAAAGTTATCAACGTGTTGCACATAAGTTATCAGGTCTACAGTGTGTAAATTACACATAAGTTATCAGGTCTACCATGCTATTCACACAGAAGTTATTGGAGGTGTAATACAACAACCCCCACCACTGTCAAAGTTATCATAGTGTTTGTACGTAAGTTATCAGGTGTAAGATGCGTAAATTAGCAAGCTCTTCACATGAACCGGCTCACGGGACTCGAGGTGTCGCCGTCTCCCATGCCCTACTCTTCCTCATTGGAGCCGCCAACCGGGACGGTGTCGTTGGACGTGAGATTGATGATGATTCCGTTCTAGGAGGAGTCGACGTCATGAGGACGCGGTTGTAGAGCCCACACTAGTGCACCATACAAGGCGCTGGAGAATGCGACTTCATCTCGCCAACGTCCACCGCCGTGAGGGCTATCGCTGCCTTCCACGCTGGCTGCCTTGCACAGCGGGCACGCCACGCCATGTTTGTGTGTGAGAACTGATACGTCTCTAATGTATCTATAATTTTTGATTGCTCCATAATATATTATCTACTGTTTTGGGCTATATTGGGCTTTATTATCCACTTTTATATTATTTTTGGGACTAACCTATTAACCGGAGGCCCACCCAGAATTGTTGTTTTTTGGCTATTTCAGTGTTTCGAAGAAAAGAAATATCAAACGGAGTCGAAACGGAACGAAATCAACTGGAGAAGTTATTTTTGGAAGGAAAGCTACCAGTTGGACTTGGACCCCATGTCAGGAGCCAATGGAGGTGCTCATGAGGGTGGGAGCGCCGCCCCCCCCTAGGGCGCGCCCCCTGCCTCGTGGGGCCCCCGAAGCTCCACCAACGTACTTCCTACACCCATATATACCTACGTACCCTAAAACTTCCAGAACAGAAAATAGATCGGGAGTTCCTCCGCCAGAAGCCTCCGTAGCCACCGAAAGCCAATCTATACCCGTTCCGGCACCCTGCTGGAGGGGGCAATCCCTCTCTGGTGGCCATCTTCATCATCCCGGTGCTCTCTATGACGAGGAGGGAGTAGTTCTCCCTCAGGGCTGAGAGTATGTACCAGTAGCTATGTGTTTGATCTCTCTCTCTCGTGTTCTTGAGGTTGACCGATCTTGATGTATCACGAGCTTTGCTATTATAGTTGGATCTTATGTTTCTCCTCCCCCTCTTCTCTCTTGTAATGAATTGAGTTTCCCCTTTGAAGTTATCTTATCGGATTGAGTCTTTAAAGATTTGAGAACACTTGATGTATGTCTTGCCATGCGTATCTGTGGTGACAATGGGATATCATGTGATTCACTTGATGTATGTTTTGGTGATCAACTTGCGGGTTCCGCCCATGAACCCATGCATAGGGGTTGGCACACGTTTTCGTCGTGATTCTCCGGTAGAAACTTTGGGGCACTCTTTGAGGTTCTATGTGTTGGTTGAATAGATGAATCTGAGATTGTGTGATGCATATCGTATAATCATACCCACGGATACTTGAAGTGACATTGGAGTATCTAGGTGACATTAGGGTTTTGGTTGATTTGTGTCTTAAGGTGTTATTCTAGTACGAACTCTAGGGCTGTTTGTGACACTTATAGGAATAGCCCAACGGATTGATTGGAAAGAATAATTTTGAGGTGGTTTCGTACCCTACCATAATCTCTTCGTTCGTTCTTCGCTATTAGTGACTTTGGAGTGACCCTTTGTTGCATGTTGAGGGATAGTTATGTGATCCAATTATGTTAGTATTGTTGAGGGAACTTACACTAGTGAAAATATGAACCCTAGGCCTTATTTCAACACATTGCAATACCGTTTATGCTCACTTTTATCACTTGCTACCTTGCTGTTTTTATATTTTCAGATTACAAATACCTTTATCTACTATCCATATTGCACTTGTATCACCTGTAGGGTTTCGTACTAATTTCAAAAAAATTCCTACGCACACGCAAGATCATGGTGATGTATAGCAACGAGAGGGGAGAGTGTGATCTACGTACCCTTGTAGATCGACAATGGAAGCGTTAACTTGGTTGATGTAGTCGTACGTCTTCACGGCCCGACCGATCAAGCACCGAAACTACGGCACCTCCGAGTTCTAGCACACGTTCAGCTCGATGACGATCCCCGGACTCCGATCCAGCAAAGTGTCGGGAAAGAGTTCCGTCAGCACGACGGCGTGGTGCCGATCTTGATATACTACTATCGCAGGGCTTCGCCTAAGCACCGCTACAATATTATCGAGGACTATGGTGGAAGGGGGCACCGCACACGGCTAAGAATATGATCACGTGGATCAACTTGTGTCTAGGGGGTGCCCCTACCTCCGTATATAAAGGTTCAAGGGAGGGGGGCCGGCCGGCCAGGAGAGGCGCGCCAGGAAGAGTCCTACTCCCTCTGGGAGTAGGACTCCCCCCCTTTCCTAGTTGGAATAGGATTCGTGGGGTGGGAAAAGAGAGAGAGAGAGAAGGAGGGGGGCACCGGCCCCCTCTCTCCTTGTCCTATTCGGACTAGGGGTGGAGGGGCGCGCGGCCCAGCCATGGCTGCCTCTTCTCTTCTTCCACTAAGGCCCACTAAGGCCCATATACCTCCCGGGGAGTTCCGGTAACCTCCCGGTATTCCGGTAAAATCCCGATTTCACCCGGAACACTTCCGATATCCAAACATAGGCTTCCAATATATCAATCTTTATGTCTCGACCATTTCGAGACTCCTCGTCATGTCCGTGATCACATCTGGGACTCCGAAAAACCTTCGGTACATCAAAATGCATAAACTCATAATATAACTGTCATCGTAACCTTAAGCGTGCGGACCCTATGGGTTCGAGAACAATGTAGACATGACCGAGACTCGTCTCCGGTCAATAACCAATAGCGGAACCTGGATGCTCATATTGGCTCCTACATATTCTACGAAGATCTTTTATCGATCAGACCGCATAACAACATATGTTGTTCCCTTTGTCATCGGTATGTTACTTGCCCGAGATTCGATCGTCGGTATCCCATACCTAGTTCAATCTCGTTACCGGCAAGTATCTTTACTCGTTCTGTAATACATCATCCCGCAACTAACTCATTAGTTGCAATGCTTGCAAGGCTTCAGTGATGTGCATTACCGAGAGGGCCCAGAGATACCTCTCCGACAATCAGAGTGACAAATCCTAATCTCGAAATACGCCAACCCAACATGTACCTTTGGAGACACCTGTAGAGCTCCTTTATAATCACCCAGTTACGTTGTGACGTTTGGTAGCACACAAAGTGTTCCTCTGGCAAACGGGAGTTGCATAATCTCATAGTCATAGGAACATGTATAAGTCATGAAGAAAGCAATAGCAACATACTAAACGATCGGGTGCTAAGCTAATGGAATGGGTCATGTCAATCAGATCATTCAACTAATGATGTGATCCCGTTAATCAAATAACAACTCTTTGTCCATGGTTAGGAAACATAACCATCTTTGATTAACGAGCTAGTCAAGTAGAGGCATACTAGTGACACTCTGTTTGTCTATGTATTCACACATGTATTATGTTTCCGGTTAATACAATTCTAGCATGAATAATAAACTTTTATCATGATATAAGGAAATAAATAATAACTTTATTATTGCCTCTAGGGCATATTTCCTTCAGTCTCCCACTTGCACTAGAGTCAATAATCTAGATTACACAGTAATGATTCTAACACCCATGGAGCCTTGGTGCTGATCATGTTTTGCTCGTGGAAGAGGCTTAGTCAATGGGTCTGCAACATTCAGATCCGTATGTATCTTGCAAATCTCTATGTCTCCCACCTGGACTAGATCGCGGATGGAATTGAAGCGTCTCTTGATGTGCTTGGTTCTCTTGTGAAATCTAGATTCCTTTGCCAAGGCAATTGCACCAGTATTGTCACAAAAGATTTTCATTGGACCCGATGCACTAGGTATGACACCTAGATCGGATATGAACTCCTTCATCCAGACTCCTTCATTTGCTGCTTCTGAAGCAGCTATGTATTCCGCTTCACACGTAGATCCCGCCACGACGCTCTGTTTAGAACTGCACCAACTGACAGCTCCACCGTTTAATGTAAACACTATCCGGTTTGCGATTTAGAATCGTCCAGATCAGTGTCAAAGCTTGCATCAACGTAACCGTTTACGATTAGCTCTTTGTCACCTCCATATACGAGAAACATATCCTTAGTCCTTTTCAGGTACTTCAGGATGTTCTTGACCGCTGTCCAGTGATCCACTCCTGGATTACTTTGGTACCTCCCTGCTAGACTTATAGCAAGGCACACATCAGGTCTGGTACACAACATTGCATACATGATAGAGCCTATGGCTGAAGCATAGGGAACATCTTTCATTTTCTCTCTATATTCTGCAGTGGTCGGGCATTGAGTCTGACTCAACTTCACACCTTGTAACACAGGCAAGAACCCTTTCTTTGCTTGATCCATTTTGAACTTCTTCAAAATCTTGTCAAGGTATGTGCTTTGTGAAAGTCCAATTAAACGTCTTGATCTATCTCTATAGATCTTTATGCCTAATATGTAAGCAGCTTCACCGAGGTCTTTCATTAAAAAACTCTTATTCAAGTATCCCTTTATGCTATCCAGAAATTCTATATCATTTCCAATCAGTAATATGTCATCCACATATAATATCATAAATGCTATAGAGCTCCCACTCACTTTCTTGTCAATACAGGCTTCTCCAAAAGTCTGTATAAAACCAAATGCTTTGATCACACTATCAAAGCGTTTATTCCAACTCTGAGAGGCTTGCACCAGTCCATAAATGGATCGCTGGAGCTTGCACACTTTGTTAGCTCCCTTTGGATCGACAAAACCTTCCGGTTGCATCATATACAACTCTTCTTCTAGAAATCCATTCAGGAATGCAGTTTTGACATCCATCTGCCAAATTTCATAATCATAAAATGCGGCAATTGCTAACATGATTTGGACAGACTTAAGCATCGCTACGGGTGAGAAGGTCTCATCGTAGTCAACCCCTTGAACTTGCCGAAACCCTTTTGCGACAAGTCGAGCTTTGTAGTCAGTAATATTACCGTCGGCGTCAGTCTTCTTCTTGAAGATCCATTTATTCTCAATTGCTTGCCGATCATTGGGCAAGTCAACCAAAGTCCACACTTTGTTCTCATACATGGATCCCATCTCAGATTTCATGGCTTCAAGCCATTTTGCGGAATCTGGGCTCACCATCGCTTCTTCATAGTTCGTAGGTTCATCATGATCTAGTAGCATGACTTCCAGAATAGGATTACCGTACCACTCTGGTGCGGATCTCACTCTGGTTGATCTACGAGGTTCAGTAGTATCTTGATCTGAAGTTTCATGATCATTATCATTAGCTTCCTCACTAATTGGTGTAGGTGTCACAGAAACAGTTTTTTGTGATGCACTACTTTCCAATAAGGGAGCAGGTACAGTTACCTCGTCAAGTTCTACTTTCCTCCCACTCACTTCTTTCGAGAGAAACTCCTTCTCCAAAAAGTTTCCAAACTTAGCAAAAAAAGTCTTGCCTTCGGATCTGTGATAGAAGGTGTATCCAATAGTCTCCTTTGGATATCCTATGAAGACACATTTCTCCGATTTGGGTTCGAGCTTATCAGGTTGAAGCTTTTTCACATAAGCATCGCAGCCCCAAACTTTCAGAAACGACAACTTTGGTTTCTTGCCAAACCATAGTTCATAAGGCGTCATCTCAACGGATTTTGATGGTGCCCTATTTAACGTGAATGCGTCCGTCTCCAAAGCATAACCCCAAAACGATAGCGGTAAATCAGTAAGAGACATCATAGATCGCACCATATCTAGTAAAGTACGATTACGACGTTCGGACACACCATTATGCTGTGGTGTTCCGGGTGGCGTGAGTTGCGAAACTATTCCGCATTGTTTCAAATGTACACCAAACTCGTAACTCAAATATTCTCCTCCACGATCAGATCGTAGAAACTTTATTTTCTTGTTACGATGATTTTCAACTTCACTCTGAAATTCTTTGAACTTTTTAAACGTTTCAGACTTATGTTTCATTAAGTAGATATACCCATATCTGCTTAAGTCATCTGTGAAGGTCAGAAAATAACGATATCCGCCACGAGCCTCAATATTCATCGGACCACATACATCTGTATGTATGATTTCCAACAAATCTGTTGCTCTCTCCATAGTACCGAAGAACGGCGTTTTAGTCATCTTGCCCATGAGCCACGGTTCGCAAGTACCAAGTGATTCATAATCAAGTGGTTCCAAAAGTCCATCAGTATGGAGTTTCTTCATGCGCTTTACACCGATATGACCTAAACGGCAGTGCCACAAATAAGTTGCACTATCATTATCAACTCTGCATCTTTTGGTTTCAACATTATGAATATGTGTGTTACTACTATCGAGATTCAATAAGAATAGACCACTCTTCAAGGGTGCATGACCATAAAAGATATTACTCATATAAATAGAACAACCATTATTCTTTGATTTAAATGAATAACCGTCTCGCATCAAACAAGATCTAGATATAATGTTCATGCTTAACGCTGGCACCAAATAACAATTATTTAGGTCTAATATTAATCCCGAAGGTAGATGTAGAGGTAGCGTGCCGACCGCGATCACATCGACTTTGGAACCGTTTCCCACGTGCATCGTCACCTCGTCCTTAGCCAATCTTCGCTTAATTCGTAATCCCTGTTTCGAGTTGCAAATATTAGCAACAGAACCAGTATCAAATACCCAGGTGCTACTGCGAGCATTAGTAAGGTACACATCAATAACATGTATATCACATATACCTTTGTTCACCTTGCCATCCTTCTTATCCGCCAAATACTTGGGGCAGTTCCGCTTCCAGTGACCAGTCTGCTTGCAGTAGAAGCACTCAGTTTCAGGCTTAGGTCCAGACTTGGGTTTCTTCTCTTGAGCAGCAACTTGCTTGCTGTTCTTCTTGAAGTTCCCTTTCTTCTTCCCTTTGCCCTTTTTCTTGAAACTAGTGGTCTTGTTGACCATCAACACTTGATGCTCCTTTTTGATTTCTACCTCCGCAGCTTTCAGCATTGCGAAGAGCTCGGGAATAGTCTTATTCATCCCTTGCATATTATAGTTCATCACGAAGCTCTTGTAGCTTGGTGGCAGTGATTGGAGAATTCTGTCAATGACGCAATCATCTGGAAGATTAACTCCCATTTGAATCAAGTGATTATTATACCCAGACATTTTGAGTATATGCTCACTGACAGAACTGTTCTCCTCCATCTTGCAGCTATAGAACTTATTGGAGACTTCATATCTCTCAATCCGGGCATTTGCTTGAAATATTAACTTCAACTCCTGGAACATCTCATATGCTCCATGACGTTCAAAACGTCGTTGAAGTCCCAGTTCTAAGCCGTAAAGCATGGCACACTGAACTATCGAGTAGTCATCAGCTTTGCTCTGCCAGACGTTCACAACATCTGGTGTTGCTCCAGCAGTAGGCCTGGCACCCAGCGGTGCTTCCAGGACATAATTCTTCTGTGCAGCAATGAGGATAATCCTCAAGTTACGGACCCAGTCCGTGTAATTGCTACCATCATCTTTCAACTTTGCTTTCTCAAGGAACGCATTAAAATTCAACGGAACAACAGCACGGGCCATTTATCTACAATCATACATAAACAAGCAAGATACTATCAGGTACTAAGTTCATGATAAATTTAGGTTCAATCAATCATATTACTTAAAGAACTCCCACTTAGATAGACATCCCTCTAATCCTCTAAGTGATTACGTGATCCAAATCAACTAAACCATGTCCGATCATCACGTGAGATAGAGTAGTTTCATTGGTGAACATCACTATGTTGATCATATCTACTATATGATTCATGCTCGACCTTTCGGTCTCCGTGTTCCGAGGCCATATCTGTATATGCTTGGCTCGTCAAGTATAACCTGAGTATTACGCGTGTGCAACTGTTTTGCACCCGTTGTATTTGAATGTAGAGCCTATCACACCCGATCATCACGTGGTGTCTCAGCACGAAGAACTTTCGCAACAGTGCATACTCAGGGAGAACACTTCTTGATAATTTAGTGAGAGATCATCTTATAATGCTACTGTCAATCAAAGCAAGATAAGATGCATAAAAGATAAACATCACATGCAATCAATATAAGTGATATGATATGGCCATCATCATCTTGTGCTTGTGATCTCCATCTCCGAAGCACCGTCATGATCACCATCGTCACCGGCGCGACACCTTGATCTCCATCGTAGCATCGTTGTCGTCTCGCCAATCTTATGCTTCCACGACTATCGCTACCGCTTAGTGATAAAGTAAAGCATTACAGCGCGATTGCATTGCATACAATAAAGAGACAACCATATGGCTCCTGCCAGTTGCCGATAACTCAGTTACAAAACATGATCATCTCATACAATAAAATTTAGCATCATGTCTTGACCATATCACATCACAACATGCCCTGCAAAAACAAGTTAGACGTCCTCTACTTTGTTGTTGCAAGTTTTACGTGGCTGCTATGGGCTTAAGCAAGAACCAATCTTACCTACGCATCAAAACCACAACGATAGTTTGTCAAGTTGGTGATGTTTTAACCTTCACAAGAACCGGGCGTAGCCACACTTGGTTCAACTAAAGTTGGATGAACTGTCACCCGCAAGCCACCTATGTGCAAAGCACGTCGGGAGAACCGGTCTTGCGTAAGCGTACGCGTAATGTCGGTCCGGGCCGCTTCGTCCAACAATACCGCTGAACCAAAGTATGACATGCTGGTAAGCAGTATGACTTATATCGCCCACAACTCACTTGTGTTCTACTCGTGCATATAACATCAACATATAAAACCTAGGCTCGGATGCCACTGTTGGGTTTCGTAGTAATTTCAAAAAATTTCCTACGCACACGCAAGATCATGGTGATGTATAGCAACGAGAGGGGAGAGTGTGATCTACGTACCCTTGTAGATCGACAACGGAAACGTTAACTTGGTTGATGTAGTCGTACGTCTTCATGGCCCGACCGATCAAGCACCGAAACTACGGCACCTCCGAGTTCTAGCACACGTTTAGCTCGATGACGATCCCCGGACTCCAATCTAGCAAAGTGTCGGGGAAGAGTTCCGTCAGCACGACGTCATGGTGACGATCTTGATATACTACTATCGCAGGGCTTCGCCTAAGCACCGCTACAATATTATCGAGGACTATGGTGGAAGGGGGCACCACACACGGCTAAGAATATGATCACGTGGATCAACTTGTCTCTAGGGGGTGCCCCTACCTCCGTATATAAAGGTTCAAGGGAGGGGGGCCGGCCGGCCAGGAGAGGCGTGCCAGGAGGAGTCCTACTCCCTCTGGGACTAGGACTCCCCCCTTTCCTAGTTGGAATAGGATTCGTGGGGTGGGAAAAGAGAGAGAGAGAGAAGGAGGGGGGCGCCGGCCCCCTCTCTCCTTGTCCTATTCGGACTAGGGGTGGAGGGGCGCGTGGCCCAGCCCTGGCTGCCTCTTCTCTTCTTCCACTAAGGCCCATATACCTCCCGGGGGGTTCCGGTAACCTCCCGGTATTCCGGTAAAATCCCGATTTCACCCGGAACACTTCCGATATCCAAACATAGGCTTCCAATATATCAATCTTTATGTCTCGACCATTTTGAGACTCCTCGTCATGTCCGTGATCACATCCGGGACTCCAAACAACCTTCGGTACATCAAAATGCATAAACTCATAATATAACTGTCATCGTAACCTTAAGCGTGCGGACCCTACGGGTTCGAGAACATTGTAGACATGACCGAGATACGTCTCCGGTCAATAACCAATAGCGGAACCTGGATGCTCATATTGGCTCCTACATATTCTACGAAGATCTTTTATCGGTCAGGCCGCATAACAACATACGTTGTTCCCTTTGTCATCGGTATGTTACTTGCCCGAGATTCGATCGTCGGTATCCCATACCTAGTTCAATATCATTACCGGCAAGTCTCTTTACTCGTTCTGTAATACATCATCCCGCAACTAACTCATTAGTTGCAATGCTTGCAAGGCTTAAGTGATGTGCATTACCGAGTGGGCCCAGAGATACCTCTCCGACAATCGGAGTAACAAATCCTAATCTCGAAATACGCCAACCCAACATGTACCTTTGGAGACACCTGTAGAGCTCCTTTATAATCACCCAGTTACGTTGTGACGTTTGGTAGCACACAAAGTGTTCCTCTGGCAAACGGGAGTTGCATAATCTCATAGTCATAGGAACATGTATAAGTCATGAAGAAAGCAATAACAACATACTAAACGATCGGGTGCTAAGCTAATGGAATGGGTCATGTCAATCAGATCATTCAACTAATGATGTGATCCCGTTAATAAAATAACAACTCTTTGTCCATGGTTAGGAAACATAACCATCTTTGATTAACGAGCTAGTCAAGTAGAGGCATACTAGTGACACTCTGTTTGTCTATGTATTCACACATGTATTGTGTTTCCGGTTAATACAATTCTAGCATGAATAATAAACTTTTATCATGATATAAGGAAATAAATAATAACTTTATTATTGCCTCTAGGGCATATTTCCTTCACCATCTGCATGGAGTTTCTTCATGCATATCTACCAATAGACATGGTTCGCGTGTCTCAATCTTTTCAAAAACGAGTGAGTCCAAAGATCCATCAACATGGAGCTTCTTCATGCGTTTTATACCAACATGACTCAAATGGCAGTGCCACAAGTATGTGGTACTATCATTACTATCTTATATCTTTTGGCATGAACATGTGTATCACTACGATCGAGATTCAATGAACCATTCATTTTAGGTGCAAGACCATTGAAGGTATTATTCAAATAAACAGAGTAACCATTATTCTCCTTCAATGAATAACCGTATTGCGATAAACATAATCCAATCATGTCTATGCTCAAAGCAAACACCAAATAACAATTATTTAGGTTTAACACCAATCTCGATGGTAGAGGGAGCATGCGATGCTTGATCATATCAACCTTGGAAACACTTCCAACACATATCGTCATCTCACCTTCAGCTAGTCTCCGTTTATTCCGTAGCCTTTTATTTCGAGTTACTAACACTTAGCAACCGAACCGGTATCTAATACCCTGCTGCTACTAGGAGTACTAGTAAAGTACACATTTAATATAATGTATATCCAAAATACTTCTGTCGACCTTGCCAGCCTTCTCATCTACCAAGTATCTAGGGTAGTTCTGCTTCAGTGACCGTTCCCCTCATTATAGAAGCACTTAGTCTCGGGTTTGGTTCAACCTTGGGTTTCTTCACTAGAGCAGCAACTGATTTGCCGTCTCATGAAGTATCCCTTCTTTCCATTGCCCTTCCTGAAACTAGTGGTTTAAATAACCATCAACAATTGATGCTCATACTTGATTTCTACTTTCACGGTGTCAAACATCACGAATTGCTCAAGGATCATCATGTCTATCCCTGATATGTTATAGTTCATCACGAAGCTCCAATAGCTTGGTGGCAGTCACTATGGAGAACCATCACTTTCTCATCTGGAAGATTAACTCCCACTCGATTCAAGCGATTGCAGTACTCAGACAATCTGAGCACATGCTCAACGATTGAGTTTTTTTTTCTCCCTTAGTTTGCAGGCTTAAGAAACTTGTCAGAGGTCTCATACCTCTTGACGTGGGCACTAGTCTGAAATTCCAATTTCAGTCTTTGGAACATCGCATATGTTGTGCGACGTTTCAAAAACGTCTTTGGTGCCACAATTCTAAACCGTTAGCATTACGCACTGAACTATCACGTAGTCATCAAAACGTGTATGTCAGATGTTTCCCAACATCTACAGACGACGCTCAAGGTTCAACGCACTGAGCGGTGCATTAAGGACATAGCCCTTCTGTGTAGCAATGAGGACAATCCTCAGTTCACGGACCCAGTCCGCATAATTGCTACTGTCAACTCTCAACTAAATTTTCCCTAGGAACATATCTAAAATAGCAGAACCAAAGCGTGACCTACGACATAATTTGCAAAGACCTTTTGACTATGTTCATGATAATTAAGTTCATCTAATCATATTATTTAATGAACTCCCACTCAGATAGACATCCCTCTAGTCATCTAAGTGATACATGATCCGAGTCAACCAGGCCGTGTCTGATCATCACGTGAGACGGACTAGTCATCATTGGTGAACATCTTCATGTTGATCGTATCCACTATACGACTCATGTTCGACCTTTCGGTCTTCCGTGTTCCGAGGCCATGTCTGTACATGCTAGGCTCGTCAAGTTAACCTAAGTGTATTGCGTGTGTAAATCTGGCTTACACCCGTTGTATGCGAACGTTAGAACCTATCACACCCGATCATCACGTGGTGCTTCGGAACAACAGACCTTAGCAACGGTGCACGGTTAGGGGGAACACAATTCTTGATATTTTAATGAGGGATCATCTTATTTATGCTACCGTCGTTCTAAGCAAATAAGATGTAAAAACATGACAAACATCACATGCAAATCATAAAGTGACATGATATGGCCAATATCATCTTGCGCCTTTGATCTCCATCTTCGAGGCACGACATGAACACCATCGTCACTGGCATGACACCATGATCTCCATCATTGTGTCTTCATGAAGTTGCCTCACCAACTATTACTTCTACTACTACGGCTAACGGTTAGCAATAAAGTAAAGTAATTACATGGTGTTTTCATTGACACGCAGGTCATAAATAAATTAAGACAACTCCTATGGCTCCTGCCGGTTGTCATACTCATCGACATGCAAGTCGTGATTCCTATTACAAGAACATGATCAATCTCATACATCACATATATCATTCATCACATCCTTTTGGCCATATCACATCACATAGCATACCCTGCAAAAACAAGTTAGACGTCCTCTAATTGTTGTTGCATGTTTTACGTGGCTGCTATGGGTTTCTAGCAAGAACGTTTCTTACCTACGCAAAACCACAACAATGATATGCCAATTTCTATTTACCCTTCATAAGGACCCTTTTCATCGAATCCGATCCGACTAAAGTGGGAGAGACAGACACCCGCCAGCCACCTTATGCATCAAGTGCATGTCAGTCGGTGGAACCAGTCTCACATAAGCGTACGTGTAAGGTCGGTCCGGGCCACTTCATCCCACAATGCCGCCGAATCAAGATAAGACTAGTAACGGCAAGCAAATTGAACAAATCATCGCCCACAACTACTTTGTGTTCTACTCGTGCATAGAATCTACGCATAGATCTAGCTCATGATGCCATTGTTGGGGAACGTAGCAATAATTCAAAATTTTCCTACGTGTCACCAAGATCAATCTAGGAGATACTAGCAACGAGAGAGAGGGAGTGCATCTTCATACCCTTTAAGATCGCTAAGCGGAAGCGTTCAAGAGAACGGGGTTGATGGAGTCGTACTCGTCGTGATCCAAATCACCGATGATCCTAGCGCCGAACGGACGGCACCTCCGCGTTCAACACACGTACGGAACGGAGAGACGTCTCCTCCTTCTTGATCCAGCAAGGGGAGATGAGAGGTTGATGGAGATCCAGCAGCACGACGGCGTGGTGGTGAAAGCAGCGGGATCTCGGTAGGGCTTCGCCAAGCACCAACGAGAGGGAGAGGTGTCACGGAGGGAGAGGGAGGCGCCAGGGACTTGGGTGCGGCTGCCCTCCCTCCCCTCCACTATATATAGGGGCCTAGGGGGGGCGCCAGCCCCTTGTAGATCCCATCTAGGGAGGGGGCGGCAACCCTAGGGGTGGCTTGGCCACCAAGCCAAGTGGAGGCGCCCCCACCCCTTAGGGTTTCCAACTCTAGGCGCATGGGAGGCCCAAGGGGGGCGCACCAGCCCACCAGGGGCTAGTTCCCACGCCCCTTCAGCCCATGGGGCCCTCCGGGATAGTTGGCCCCACCCGGTGGACCCCCGGGACCCTTCCGGTGGTCCCGGTACAATATCGATGACCCCTGAAACCCTCCCGATGGCTGAAACTGGACTTCCTATATATAAATCTTTACCTCTGGACCATTCTGGAACTCCTCGTGACGCCCGGGATCTCATCCAGGACTCCGAACAACTTTCGGTTAACCGCATACTAATATCTCTACAACTCTAGCGTCACCGAACCTTAAGTGTGTAGACCCTACGGGTTCGGGAGACATGTAGACATGACCGAGACAACACTCCGGTCAATAACCAACAGCGGGATCTGGATACCCATGTTGGCTCCCACATGCTCCACGATGATCTCATCAGATGAACCATGATGTCGAGGATTCAATCAATCCCGTATTTAATTCCCTTTGTCTACCGGTATAGCACTTGCCCGAGATTCGGTCGTCGGTATCCCGATACCTTGTTCAATCTCATTAATGACAAGTCTCTTTACTCGTTCCGTAACACATCATCCCGTGATCAACTCCTTGGTCACATTGTGCACATTATGATGATGTCCTACCGAGCGGGCCCAGAGATACCTCTTTGTTACACGGAGTGACAAATCCCAGTCTCGATTCGTGCCAACCCAACAGACACTTTCGGAGATACCCGCAGTGCACCTTTATATCCACCCAGTTACGTTGTGACGTTTGGTACACCCAAAGCATTCCTACGGTATCCGGGAGTTGCACAATCTCATGGTCTAAGGAAATGATACTTGACATTAGAAAAGCTTTAGCATACGAACTACACGATCTTGTGCTAGGCTTAGGATTGGGTCTTGTCCATCACATCATTCTCCTAATGATGTGATCCCGTTATCAACGACATCCAATGTCCATGGTCAGGAAACCGTAACCATCTATTGATCAACGAGCTAGTCAACTAGAGGCTTACTAGGGACATGGTGTTGTCTATGTATCCACACATGTATCTGAGTTTCCTATCAATACAATTCTAGCATGGATAATAAACGATTATCATGAACAAGGAAATATAACAATAACTAATTTATTATTGCCTCTAGGGCATATTTCCAACAGAAGATGGCCATCGAAGAGGGATTGCCCCCTCTGGCAGGGTGCCGGAATGGGTCTAGACTGGTTTTTGGTGGCTACGGAGGCTTCTGGCAGCGGAACTCCCGATCTATTTTCTGTTCTGGAAGTTTTAGGGTACGTAGGTATATATGGGTGCAGGAAGTACGGCGGTGGAGCTTAGGGGGGCCCCACGAGGCAGGGGGGCGCGCCCTAGGGGGGCGCACCCCCCACCCTCGTGGGTCCAAGTCCATCTGGTAGCTTTCCTTCCAAAAATAACTTCTCCAGTTGATTTCGTTCCGTTTCGACTCCGTTTGATATTCCTTTTCTTCGAAATACTGAAATAGGCAAAAACAGCAATTCTGGGCTGGGCCTCTGGTTAATAGGTTAGTCCCAAAAATAATATAAAAGTGGATAATAAAGCCCAATATAACCCAAAATAGTAGATAATATAGCATGGAGCAATCAAAAATTATAGATACATTGGAGACGTATCAAGCATCCCCAAGCTTAATTCCTGCTCGTCCTCGAGTAGGTACATGATAAAAACAGATTTTTTGATGCGGAGTGCTACTTGGCATAATTTCAATGTAATTCTTCTTAATTGTGGCATGAGTATTCAGATCTGAAAGATTCAAGATAACAGTTCATATTGACATAGAAATAATAATACTTCAAGCATACTAACTAAGCAATCATGTCTTCTCAAAATAACAGAAAGCTATCCCTACAAAATCATATAGTCTGGCTATGCTCCATCTTCACCACACAAAATATTTGCACAACCCCGATGACAAGCCAAGCAATTGTTTCATACTTTTGACATTCTCAAACTTTTTCAATCTTCACGCAATACATGAGCGTGAGCCATGGATATAGCACTATAGGTGGAATAGAATGGTGGTTGTGGAGAAGACAAAAAGGGAGAAGATAGTCTCACATCAACTAGGCGTATCAACGGGCTATGGAGATGCCCATCAATAGATATCAATGTGAGTGAGTAGGGATTGCCATGCAACGGATGCACTAGAGCTATAAATGTATGAAAGCTCAACAAAAGAAACTAAGTGGGTGTGCATCCAACTTGCTTGCTCACGAAGACCTAGGGCATTTTGAGAAAGCCCATCATTGGAATATACAAGCCAAGTTCTATAATGATTCCCACTAGTATATGAAAGTGACAACATAGGAGACTCTCTATCATGAAGATCATGGTGCTACTTTGAAGCACAAGTGTGGTAAAAGGATAGTAGCATTGCCCCTTCTCTCTTTTTCTCTCATTTTTTTGGGCCTTCTCCTTTTTTATGGCCTCTTTTTTTATTTGGGCTTCTTTGGCCTCTTTTATTTTTTATTTTCGTCCGGAGTCTCATCCCGACTTGTGGGGGAATCATAGTCTCCATCACCCTTTCCTCACTGGGACAATGCTCTAATAATGATGATCATCACCCTTTTTATTTTTCTTACAACTCAACAAATACAGCTCGATACTTAGAACAAAATATGACTCTATATGAATGCCTCCGGCGGTGTACCGGGATATGCAATGAATCAAGAGTGACATGTATGAAAGAATTATGAACGGTGGCTTTGCCAAAAATATGATGTCAACTACATGATCATGCTAGCAATATGACAATGATGGAGCGTGTCATAATGAACGGAACGGTGGAAAGTTGCATGGCAATATATCTCGGAATGGCTATGAAAATGCCATAATAGGTAGGTATGGTGGCTGTTTTGAGGAAGGTATATGGTGGGTTTATGGTACCGGCGAAAGTTGCGCGGTACTAGAGAGGCTAGCAATGGTGGAAGGGTGAGAGTGCGTATAATCCATGGACTCAACATTAGTCATAAAGAACTCACATACTTATTGCAAAAATCTATTAGTTATCGAAACAAAGTACTACACGCATGCTCCTAGGGGGGTAGATTGGTAGGAAAAGACCATCGCTCGTCCCCGACCGCCACTCATAAGGAAGACAATCAATAAATAAATCATGCTCCGACTTCATCACATAATGGTTCACCATACATGCATGCTACAGGAATCAAAAACTTCAACACAAGTATTTCTCAAATTCACAACTACTCAACTAGCACGACTTTGATATTATTGCCTCCATATCTCAAAACAATCATCAAGCATCAAACTTCTCTTAGTATTCAATACTCTATATGAAAGTTTTTACTAATCTTGTATACCTAGCAGATTAGGATTTTAAGCAAATTACCATGATATTTAAGACTCTCAAAATAATCTAAGTGAAGCATGAGAGTTCATATATTTCTTCAAAATAAAACTACCACCATGCTCTAAAAGATATAAGTGAAGTACTAGAGCAAATGACAAACTACTCCGAAAGATATAAGTGAAGATCAATGAGTAGTCGAATAATTATGCAACTATGTGAAGACTCTCTAACATTTAATAATTTCAGATCTTGGTATTTTATTCAAACAGCAAGCAAAGCAAAATAAAATGACATTCTAAGAATGGCAAACATCATGTGAAGAAGCAAAAACTTAGGATCAACCGAAACTAACCAATAGTTGTTGAAGAAGAAAGGTGGGATGCCAACCGGGGCATCCCCAAGCGTAGATGCTTGAGACTTCTTGAAATATTATCTTGGGATGCCTTGGGCATCCCCAAGCTTGAGCTTTTGTCTCTCCTTAATTCCTCTCATATCACGGTCTCCCTAAATCTCAAAAGCTTCATCCACACAAAACTCAACAAGGACTCATGAGATAAGTTAGTATAAACCATTGCAAAAACCTTATCATACTCTACTGTAGCAAATAACTAAAATTATTATTCAACATTACATACTAAATGCCTCTGCATATTTAATAGTCCTATCCTCAAATAGAATCATTAAAGAAGCAAACATATGCAAACATAACAGCAATCTGCCTAAACAGGATAGTCTGCAAAGAATGCTGCAACATCCATACTCCCCTAACTCCAAAAATTATGAAAGAAAATTACGACTGTAGTAAATTTATCAGAGCTTAATATGCAAAAGGTTTCAACATTTTATCACATTCTGACTTTTCTAGGGAATTATTGCAACAGCGCTAAACTTTCTGTTTTCATACAGCAACATAAAGACTTGTAACATAGGCATAGTAAAGACTATCAATGCCACTTTTATTGGAATAAAAGATGAAAAACATTGTTCTAAATAATAGAAAGCAAATCCTAACAAAATAAATTGACGCTCCAAGCAAAACACATATCATGTGGTGAATAAAAATATAGCTCCAAGTAAAGTTACCGATGAACGAAGATGAAAGAGGGGATGCCTTCCAGGGCATCCCCAAGCTTAGGCTCTTGGATATCCTTGAATATTACCTTGGGGTGCCTCGGGCATCCCCAAGCTTAGGCTCTTGCCACTCCTTATTCCATAGTCCATCGAATCCTTATCCAAAACTTGAAAACTTCACAGCACAAAACTTAACAGAAAACTCGTAAGCTCCGTTAGTATAAGAAAATAAATCACCACTTCAAGGTACTGTAGTTAACTAATTATTTATTTATATTGGTGTTAAACATACTGTATTCCAACTTCTATATTGTTTATAAACTATTTTACTAGCCATAGATTCATCAAAATAAGCAAACAACACACAAAAAACAGAATCTGTCAAAAACAGAACAGTCTGTAGTAATCTGGATCAAACGTATACTTATGGAACTCATAAAATTCTCAAATAAATTGCTGGACCTGAGGAATTTATCTATTAATCATCTTCAAAAATAATTAACTAAATAGCACTCCCCAAATAAAAATGGCAGTAATTCTCGTGAGCGCTAAAGTTTCTGTTTTTTACAGCATGATCATAAAGACTTCCCCCAAGTCTTCCCAAAGGTTCTACTTGGCACAAACACTAATTAAAAGCATAAAACCACATCTAAACAGAGGCTAGATGAATTATTTATTACTAAACAGGATCAAAAAGCAAGGAATAAAAATGAAGTTGGGTTGCCTCTCAACAAGGGCAATCGTTTAACGCCCCTAGTTAGGCATGATGATTTCAATGATGCTCACATAAAGGATAAGAATTGTAACATAAAGAGAGCATCATGAAGAATATGACTAGCACATTTAAGCCTAACCCACTTCCTATTCATAGGGATTTTGTGAGCAAACAACTTATGGGAACAAGAATCAACTTGCATAGGAAAGCAAAACAAGCATAATTTCAAAACTTTAAGCACATAGAGAGGAAACTTGATATTATTGCAATTCCTACAAGCATATATTCCTCCCTCATAATAATTTTCAGTAGCATCATGAATGAATTCAACAATATAACCAGCACCTAAAGCATTCTTTTCATGATCTAAAAGCATAGAAATTTTATTACTCTCCACATAAGCAAAAGTCTTCTTATTCGGAATAGTGGGAGCATCATAAGAGACTCGAATACTATAAATTGTTTCCACATTAAAAGAGTAATGTTCAGAGAAGGATAATCATAATCATGACAAGTTTTATAAATATAATCACTACTTTTTATAGCATAAGTATCATCACAATAATCATCATAAGTAGGAGGCATGCTATCATCATTATAAAGTTGCATATCAAAACTTGGGAGACTAAAAATATCATCTTCATTAATCATAGCTTCCCCAATCTTGGAACAAACATTAATTTCAGCAAATATATTCTCAAATATGTCATCCTCATCAAACATAGCATCCCCAAGCTTGGGCCTTTTCGTATCATAAGCATAATCACTTTCATCATCAATTGTATGGATAGCACCAATAGTATAGCAATTATCATATTCTTCCAAGCAAGTGACAAAAAGATTTTCAAGATCATAAGAAGTATCATTATCTTCCACAGTTATATTTTCATGAGGCACAATAGTAATAGGAGCAGCATTATTTGGGAGAGATATCTTTTTACCTCTGTTCCTTTTTCTTTTCTTCTTCTTCACCACATCATGTGTGGGTTCAATCCTCTTTTTGGAGCTCCTTATTAATGAGATTGGTTGAATAGGAGGCTCCTCCTCGTTACCTGATTCATCATAAGAAATAATAGGAGGGTATTGGGAAGTCTCTTCCCTTTCATTAGTATTCTCTTCATCTTCTATTTGTTTTCTTTTCTTTATGTAGTTGGCAATATAAGGATTTCAATACAATTCACCGCACAATACATATAAATTTCCTCTAGATCAAATCCAAGAAGTTTATAACGGGCAAATTCTGGAAGATAATTAGTTATACATTTCATTTCTTCGTAACCCATAAGAAAACTAAGTTCATTATGATGTGCAAGGGAAATCAAGTCATCACAATTTTTGGACACGATGCGATCATGAAACAATTTGCATTGGTATTGAAATGATCATGTTCATTGCAAAGCTCACTGATAACCCACAAGTATAGGGGATCGCAACAGCTTTCGAGGGTAGAGTATTGATACGTCTCTGTCGTATCTACTTTTCCAAACACCTTTGCCCTTGTTTTGGACTCTAACTTGTATGATTTGAATGGAACTAACCCGGACTGACGTTGTTTTCAGCAGAATTACCATGGTGTTGTTTTATGTGCAGAAAACAAATATTCTCGGAATGACCTGAAACTCCACGGAACATCTTAGAAAAAATAAAAAAAATCCTCGCCAAAGATGAAGACCAGGGGGCCCACACCCTTCTCACGAGGGTGGTGGGCGCCCCCCCCCCTAGGGCGCGCCCCCCTATCTCGTGGTCCCCCTGGAGACCCTCTGACGTCAACTCCAACTCTATATATTTGCTTTCAGAGAGAAAAAAAATCAGAGAGAAGAAATCATCACGTTTTACGATACGGAGCCGCTGCCAAGCCCTAAAACCTCTCGGGAGGGCTGATCTGGAGTCCGTTCGGGGCTCCGGAGAGGGGGATTCGTCGCCGTCGTCATCATCAACCATCCTCCATCACCAATTTCATGATGCTCACCGCCGTGCGTGAGTAATTGCATCATAGGCTTGCTGGACGGTGATGGGTTGGATGAGATTTATCATGTAATCGAGTTAGTTTTGTTATGGTTTGATCCCTAGTATCCATTATGTTCTGAGATTGATGTTGCTATGACTTTGCTATGCTTAATGCTTGTCACTAGGGCCCGAGTGCCATGATTTCAGATCTGAACCTATTATGTTTTCATGAATATATGTGAGTTCTTGATCCTATCTTGCAAGTCTATAGTCACCTACTATGTGTTATGATCCGGCAACCCCGAAGTGACCATAATCGGGACCACTCCCGGTGATGACCATAGTTTGAGGAGTTCATGTATTCACTATGTGCTAATGCTTTGTTCCGGTTCTCTATTAAAAGGAGGCCTTAATATCCCTTAGTTTCCAATACGACCCCGCTGCCATGGGAGGGTAGGACAAAAGATGTCATGCAAGTTCTTTTCCATAAGCACGTATGACTATATACAGAATACATGCCTACATTACATTGACGAATTGGAGCTAGTTCTGTGTCACCCTATGTTATGACTGTTACATGATGAACCGCATCCGGCATAATTATCCATCACTGATCCGGTGCCTACGAGTTTTCCATATACTGGTTCTCGCTTATTTACTTTCCCGCTGCTACTGTTACAATCACTACAAAATACCAAAAAACATTACTTTTGCTGTCTTTACTTTTGTTGCCGCTACCACCACTATCATATTACTTTGCTACTAAACACTTTGCTGCAGATACTAAGTTTCCAGGTGTGGTTGAATTGACAACTCAGCTGCTAATACTTGAGAATATTCTTTGGCTCCCCTTGTGTCGAATCAATAAATTTGGGTTGAATACTCTACCCTCGAAAGCTGTTGCAATCCCCTATACTTGTGGGTTATCAAGACAAATTTCTGGCGCCGTTGCCGGGGAGCATAGCTCTATTCTTTGAGTCACTCGGGATTTATATCTGCTTATCACTATGAAGAGCTTGAGAGATCCAAAAACCAAGATCTACCCCTCAACTACGAGGGGAGGTAAGGAACTGCCATCTAGCTCTGCACTTGATTCACCTTCTGTTATGAGTAAGTTTGCGACACCTACACCTGCTTCTGCTATTTGTTCTAATATGCCGCACGTTATTGATGATCCACTTCTGCTATGCATAATACTTATGATGAAACTGCTTCTATGCCTGATACTACTGTGCCACTTAGTGATTTTCTAGAAGAACAAATTGCTAGGGCTAGAGAAAAAGAAATTATTGAATCTGAATACGATGATGATAGTGATGATGAAAATATGCCTGTTATTCTTGAGGGTTATCTTTTTGATATGGAATCTTTTGCTGCTCTTTCTTCTTGCAAAGATAGATATGAGCTTAAGAGGTTATTAATTAAATGGAACAAAGAATCACTTAGAGATAAAATGAGACCTGACCCTGCTTTTGCTACTTCACCTATATGTGTTCCTGATAAAGATTATGAATTCTCTATTGATCCTGATATAATTACTTTGGTTGAATCTGATCCGTTTTATGGCTATGAATCTGAAACTGTTGTGGCACATCTTAGTAAGTTAAATTATATAGCTGCCATTTTCGCTAATAATGAGAGATCACATTACCTCTATTTACTCAAAATATTTCCGTTCTCATTAAAGGGCGATGCTAAGATATGGTTTAATTCTCTTGATCCTGGTTGTGTGCGTAGTCCCCAGGATATGATTTATTACTTCTCTGCTAAATATTTCCTTGCTCATAAGAAACAAGCTGCTTTGAGGGAAATATACAACTTTGTGCAAATTAAAGAAGAGAGTCTCCCACAAGCTTGGGGGAGGCTTCTCAAGTTACTTAATGCTTTGCCTGATCATCCTCTTAAGAAACCTGAGATGGTTGATGATGACGACGACGGGCTCATCATATGTTTGGAGGTTTTAACACATAATAGGTGACTATAGACTTGCAAGATAGTATCAATTCTATTGGAAAAATTCCATCGATTATATTTGGAGGTTTTGAATTTCCCCTTCCTACTGTCAAGAAGAAATATGATATTCTTATTATTGGGTATGTGCATATCCCCGTTGAGGTAACTTAGTGTTATTCAAAATTTCTCCGGTTTCATGATTATCGGAATGAGTTTGTTAACAAGACTTGATCAACCTTGTTAGTGGATTCTTTTTGATGAGCATGAGATGGATGAAACTAGAAGCACAAACTTCTGTACCCTCTCTATATTTTTTGTTATTTATATTAAATAAACTAAAAATAGTATTTTTCTTTCTGTTATCTGATTATTCGTGCAATATAAAAATATCCCGAAAATAAAAGTCCTCAGAATGCGATGCCAATTTAATATGATTTTTTCCGGAATATTTGAGGATTTACTGTGTAAAAATTACCGCGGGAGGAGCTGCCACCTGGTCACGAGGGTGGTGGGCGCGCCCCTGCCTCGTGGGCCCACGGTGGCCCTCCTCCACTTATCCCAGCACCCATCTTCTTCCTCTGTCTCATAGAAACCCGAAAAACCAACTCAAGCACGAGTTCCAGCCACTTTTGCTGTGATTTTTGATCTCCTTGCTCAAAGCACCTCTCGCAAAACTGCTTGGGGAGATTGTTCTTTGGTATGTGACTCCTCCATTGGTCCAATTAGTTTTTGTTCTAGTGCTTTATTCATTGCAAATTTGTGCTGCATAGGTGACCATGTTCTTGAGTTTGCATGTCAAATTTATATGGTTCCAAGTAGTTCTAATGCTTGATATAGGCTCTAGGCACTTGTAGGAGTAGTTACTATCAGTTTTATTGAAGTTGGTTCATTTTTGTTTGAAGTTACTAAAAATTTCAGATTGTTTCATAAAAATGATGAGGATATTATTGAGGGGCTCATCAAGCCAAAGCTCAAAGGAAAAGGAACCGAATCCTAAGTATAATTTGCCATGCACCGCGGAGATTCAGGCATGTGAATGGCCTTCTGAAGATTTCTTGAGAGCAGCCGATATCTATGAAGATTTTCATGAATTGGCCCACAATGCAGGCCTCACCGCTTTCCTCCACGACCAATGCGATCAGTATCTCTTACTCACAAATACCTTTATGCAAAACTTTTATTTTCATCCTAGGAACTCATCACCTACGGTGGAATTTCATTTATATGATGAGCCTAAGGAGATGTCACTTTATGATTTCTGTCGGATTTGTTTAGTCCCTTTTGAGGGCAAGACAGAAGAACCACATCATGATGATGTGGCTGGGTTTATTGATAATATCACTGTAGCAGAAACCAGGAAGGTTTCCGATGCACGAATCACTAGCATACATTTTCCTGTTTTGCGTTACTTTGCATTATTTGCTAGTCGTTGTTTAATTGGACGCGGAAACTCTGGAAACCTTAGTATCCCTGATTTAATTATTCTGCTCCAAGGTTTATATAGTGATAACACTTTTAGTTTGGGCGGTATTATTGCTAGACGGTTAAATATGAACCGTACTAAAGGCCCCATCTTTGGAGGCCTTTATGCTACACGCCTAGCCGCACATTTTAACATACCTATTAGGCATCCTGAGAAGGAAGAAAAATTGCTACACTGTTTATCTAGATCATAAAAGTATGGTGGCACATGATTTTATTGTTAAGAATAGGGCAGGGGAGCTTAGATATCAATTGTTCTTTAATAAACATCATCCTGAGACTATTACCTTGCCTGCTCCTTCTTTGTTTGATTTGACTGCAGGCACGTACCTTGTTCCGTTGACGACTATTCATGCCTACCGAAACCCTGCAGCAGTCGAGGAGCCAGAACAGGAACCACAAGATGAGCCTCCGCGACAATCTGTTTATTCTTGGGATCCAGAGATGACTGTCAGCCAGTGGCAGTCAGAGTCTTCTTCTTCATCACAGTATGATCCCAACTATTCTTCTTCATCACAGTACGACCCCAACAACTATTATTATGGATATCCGCCAGCCCAGCCATGGCCATAGACCAACTTAGGCCAAAAGCCTAAGCTTGGGGGAGTATGTATTTCTCACCGACATTACATTTATGTTCACACACACTCATTGCTAGATGTCGGTGCTCATACTTTTTCATTGTAATATCCATGCTAGTTTAGTTTCCTTTTCCTGCTTTCTTCTTGTGTGTTTGTTAAACCTTAAGAAAAAAAATTAGTAGTAGTTTATTTTTCTGCTGTAGTAATAACTAAAAAGAAAACTCAAAAATATTTCCCGTTCTTCTTTTGCTTGTTGGGAGCTTTCCCGTGTAAATAGTTTTATTTCTTTTCTTTTCTTTGGGGGTCAGTAGGAGAAGACCATAATTAAATTGTTGAAGTGGCTCTTATATGCATTATTGTATATTTAAGCAAGAGCCCATATTGCCTTGTCTTCTCCTGTTTATTGAATGCTCGCAGATTCCAGCTTAGTCCAATGCACGTGCACTCTTATTATTATTCACACTGTTCGGTCGTGCAAGTGAAAGGCAATTATGATGATATATGATGGATTGACTGAGATGAGAAAAGCTGGTATGAACTCGACCCCTTTTGTTTTTGTAAATATGATGAGCCCATCGTTCTTGATTCAGCTTATTATGAATAAACATGTTTGCAATGACAATTAGAGATCAGAGTTGCTTGTGCCATGCTTGATTAGCTATCAGTTATAATGATTTACCTTGTGTGCCAACATGCTATTAAGATGGTTATGATGTGGTATGATGGGGTGGTATCCTCCTTTGAATGATTTAAGTGACTTGACTTGGCACATGTTCACGCATGTAGTTGAAACAAAATCAACATAGCCTTCACGATATTTATGTTCATGGTGGATTATATCCTACTCATGCTTGCATCCAATGTTTATTAATTTTAATGCATGTACATGGCTGTTGTCGCTCTCTAGTTGGTCGCTTTCCAGTCTTTTGCTAGACTTCACTTGTACTAAGCGGGAATACTGCTTGTGCATCCAAACCCTTAAACCCCAAAGTTATTCCAGATGAGTCCACTATACCTTCCTATAAGCGGTATCTACCTGCCGTTTCAAGTAAATTTGTATGTGCCAAACTCTAAACCTTCAAATAAACATTCTGTTTTGTATGCTCGAATAGCTCATGTATCAACCAAGGCTGTCCTTATCTTCCGTGTTAGGCGGGTTATTCTCAAGAGGAGTGGACTCCGCTCCTCACTCACGAGAAAATGGCTGGTCACTGGGATGCCCAGTCCCATGCTTTATGCAAAGTAAATCAAAATTAATTGCAAACAAAACTCCCCCTGGGACCTGATGTATGTTGGAGGCACTTGTTGTTTCGAGCAAGCCATGGATTGATGCTTGTTGGTGGAGGGGGAGTATAAACTTTACCATTCTGTTTGGGAACTGCCTATAATGTGTTTAGCATGGAAGATATCGCCATCTCTTAGTTGTTACGTTGACAATGAAAGTATACCGCTCAAAATACAATTTATCTCTATTTCAAAACCGAGCTCTGGCACCTCTACAAATCCCTGCTTCCCTCTGCGAAGGGCCTATCCATTTACTTTTATGTTGAGTCATCACCCTCTTATTAAAAAGCACTAGCTGGAGAGCACAGCTGTCATTTGCATTCATCACTATTAATTTATGTTGGGTATGACTATGATTGGATCTCTTTTACCATGAATTACAATGTCTAGTCAGTCCTTGATCTTTAAAGGTGCTCTGCATTTATGTTTTGCGGTCTTAGAAAGGGCTAGCGAGATACCATCTTATTATATCACATTATGATTGTTTTGAGAAAGTGTTGTCATCCGAGATTTATTATTATGACTTGCTAGTTGATTATGCTATTGATATGTGTAATTGTGAGACTTGAGAATTATTGCAAATGTGGTTAGTTATGATTTATGCTGAAAACATGAATGCTGGCTTGACATAGTTACAACAACAAGAGCAAACAGAGTTTATAAAAGTTTTGTTTCTTTCTTTCAGTTTGTCAACTGAATTGCTTGAGGACAAGCAAGGGTTTAAGCTTGGGGGAGTTGATACGTCTCCGTCATATCTACTTTTCCAAACACTTTTGCCCTTGTTTTGGACTCTATCTTGTATGATTTGAATGGAACTAACCCGGACTGACGCTGTTTTCAGCAGAATTACCATGATGTTGTTTTATGTGGAGAAAACAAATATTCTCGGAATGACCTGAAACTCCACGGGAGGTCTTAGAAAAAATAATAAAAAATCCTCGCCAAATATGAAGACCAGGGGGCCCACACCCTTCTCACGAGGGTGGTGGGCGCCCCCCTAGGGCTCGCCCCCCTATCTCGTGGTCCCCCTGGAGACCCTCTGACGTCAACTCCAACTCTATATATTTGCTTTCAGAGAGAAAAAAATCAGAGAGAAGAAATCATCGCATTTTACGATACGGAGCCGCTGCCAAGCCCTAAAACCTCTCGGGAGGGCTGATCTGGAGTCCGTTCGGGGCTCCGGAGAGGGGGATTCGTCGCCGTCGTCATCATCAACCATCCTCCATCACCAATTTCATGATGCTCACCGCCGTGCGTGAGTAATTGCATCGTAGGCTTGCTGGACGGTGATGGGTTGGATGAGATTTATCATGTAATCGAGTTAGTTTTGTTATGGTTTGATCCCTAGTATCCATTATGTTCTGAGATTGATGTTGCTATGACTTTGCTATGCTTAATGCTTGTCACTAGGGCCCGAGTGCCATGATTTCAGATCTGAACCTATTATGTTTTCATGAATATATGTGAGTTCTTGATCCTATCTTGCAAGTCTATAGTCACCTACTATGTGTTATGATCCGGCAACCCCGAAGTGACCATAATCGGGACCACTCCCGGAGATGACCATAGTTTGAGGAGTTCATGTATTCACTATGTGCTAATGCTTTGTTCCGGTTCTCTATTAAAAGGAGGCCTTAATATCCCTTAGTTTCCAATACGACCCCGCTGCCATGGGAGGGTAGGACAAAAGATGTCATGCAAGTTCTTTTCCATAAGCACGTATGACTATATACAGAATACATGCCTACATTACATTGACGAATTGGAGCTAGTTCTGTGTCACCCTATGTTATGACTGTCACATGATGAACCGCATCTGGCATAATTATCCATCACTGATCCGGTGCCTACGAGTTTTCCATATACTGGTTCTCGCTTATTTACTTTCCCGCTGCTACTGTTACAATCACTACAAAATACCAAAAAACATTACTTTTGCTGTCTTTACTTTTGTTGCCGCTACCACCACTATCATATTACTTTGCTACTAAACACTTTGCTGCAGATACTAAGTTTCCAGGTGTGGTTGAATTGACAACTCAGCTACTAATACTTGAGAATATTCTTTGGCTCCCCTTGTGTCGAATCAGTAAATTTGGGTTGAATACTCTGCCCTCGAAAGCTGTTGCGATCCCCTACACTTGTGGGTTATCAGGCCTCCAAGTGCAGAGGTTTGTAGGACAGTAGCAAATTTCCCTCAAGTGGATGACCTAAGGTTTATCAATCCGTAGGAGGCATAGGACGAAGATGGTCTCTCTCAAGCAACCCTGCAACCAAATAACAAAGAGTCTCTTGTGTCCCCAACACACCCAATACAATGGTAAATTGTATAGGTGCACTAGTTCGGCGAAGAGATGGTGATGAAGGAAATATGCCCTAGAGGCAATAATAAAGTTATTATTTATTTCCTTATATCATCATAAAAGTTTATTATTCATGCTAGAATTGTATTAACCGGAAACATAATACATGTGTGAATACATAGACAAACAGAGTGTGACTAGTATGCCTCTACTTGACTAGCTCGTTAATCAAAGATGGTTATGTTTCCTAACCATGGACAAAGAGTTGTTATTTGATTAACGGAATCACATCATTAGTTGAATGATCTGATTGACATGACCCATTCCATTAGCTTAGCACCCGATCGTTTAGTATGTTGCTATTGCTTTCTTCATGACTTATACATGTTCCTATGACTATGAGATTATGCAACTCCCGTTTGCCAGAGGAACACTTTGTGTGCTACCAAACATCACAACGTAACTGGGTGATTATAAAGGAGCTCTACAGGTGTCTCCAAAGGTACATGTTGGGTTGGCGAATTTCGAGATTAGGATTTTTCACTCCGATTGTCGGAGAGGTATCTCTGGGCCCTCTCGGTAATGCACATCACTTAAGCCTTGCAAGCATTGCAACTAATGAGTTAGTTGCGGGATGATGTATTACAGAACGAGTAAAGAGACTTGTCGGTAACGAGATTGAACTAGGTATGGGATACCGACGATCGAATCTCGGGCAAGTAACATACCGATGACAAAGGGAACAACGTATATTGTTATGCGGTCTGACCGATAAAAGATCTTCGTAGAATATGTAGGAGCCAATATGAGCATCCAGGTTCCGCTATTGGTTATTAACCAGAGACGTGTCTCGGTCATGTCTACATTGTTCTCGAACCCGTAGGGTCCGCACGCTTAAGGTTACGATGACAGTTATATTATGAGTTTATGCATTTTGATGTACCGAAGGTTGTTCGGAGTCCCGAATGTGATCACGGACATGACGAGGAGTCTCGAAATGGTCGAGACATAAAGATTGATATATTGGAAGCCTATGTTTGGATATCGGAAGTGTTCCGGGTGAAATCGGGATTTTACCGGAATACCGGGAGGTTACCGGAACCCCCCGGGAGGTATATGGGCCTTAGTGGGCCTTAGTGGAAGAAGAGAAGAGGCAACCAGGGCTGGGCCGCGCGCCCCTCCACCCCTAGTCCGAATAGGACAAGGAGAGAGGGGGCCGTTGCCCCCCTCCTTCTCTCTCTCTCTTTTCCCACCCCACGAATCCTATTCCAACTAGGAAAGGGGGGGAGTCCTACTCCCAGAGGGAGTAGGACTCCTCCTGGCGCGCCTCTCCTGGCCGGCCGGCCCCCCTCCCTTGAACCTTTATATACGGAGGTAGGGTCACCCCCTAGACACAAGTTGATCCACGTGATCATATTCTTAGCCGTGTGCGGTGCCCCCTTCCACCATAGTCCTCGATAATATTGTAGCGGTGCTTAGGCGAAGCCCTGCGACAGTAGTATATCAAGATCGTCACCACGCCGTCGTGCTGACGGAACTCTTCCCCGACACTTTGCTGGATCGGAGTCCGGGGATCGTCATCAAGCTGAACGTGTGCTAGAACTCGGAGGTGCCGTAGTTTCGGTGCTTGATCGGTCGGGCCGTGAAGACGTACGACTACATCAACCAAGTTAACGCTTCCGTTGTCGATCTACAAGGGTACGTAGATCACACTCTCCCCTCTCGTTGCTATACATCACCATGATCTTGCGTGTGCGTAGGAATTTTTTTGAAATTACTACGAAACCCTACAGTGTTATCCGAGCCTAGGTTTTACATGTTGATGTTATATGCACGAGTAGAACACAAGTGAGTTGTGGGCGATATAAGTCATACTGCTTACCAGCATGTCATACTTTGGTTCGGCGGTATTGTTGGACGAAGCGGCCCGGACCGACATTACGCGTACGCTTACGCGAGACCGGTTCTCCCGACGTTCTTTGCACATAGGTGGCTTGCGGGTGACAGTTCATCCAACTTTAGTTGAACCAAGTGTGGCTACGCCCGGTTCTTGTGAAGGTTAAAACATCACCAACTTGACAAACTATCGTTGTGGTTTTGATGCGTAGGTAAGATTGGTTCTTGCTTAAGCCCATAGCAGCCACGTAAAACTTGCAACAACAAAGTAGAGGACGTCTAACTTGTTTTTGCAGGGCATGTTGTGATGTGATATGGTCAAGACATGATGCTAAATTTTATTGTATGAGATGATCATGTTTTGTAACTGAGTTATCGGCAACTGGCAGGAGCCATATGGTTGTCTCTTTATTGTATGCAATGCAATCGCGCTGTAATGCTTTACTTTATCACTAAGCGGTAGCGATAGTCGTGGAAGCATAAGATTGGCGAGACGACAACGATGCTACGATGGAGATCAAGGTGTCGCGCCGGTGACGATGGTGATCATGACGGTGCTTCGGAGATGGAGATCACAAGCACAAGATGATGATGGCCATATCATATCACTTATATTGATTGCATGTGATGTTTATCTTTTATGCATCTTATCTTGCTTTGATTGACAGTAGCATTATAAGATGATCTCTCACTAAATTATCAAGAAGTGTTCTCCCTGAGTATGCACTGTTGCGAAAGTTCTTCGTGCTGAGACACCACGTGATGATCGGGTGTGATAGGCTCTACATTCAAATACAACGGGTGCAAAACAGTTGCACACGCGTAATACTCAGGTTATACTTGACGAGCCAAGCATATACAGATATGGCCTCGGAACACGGAGACCGAAAGGTCGAGCATGAATCATATAGTAGATATGATCAACATAGTGATGTTCACCAATGAAACTACTCTATCTCACGTGATGATCGGACATGGTTTAGTTGATTTGGATCACGTAATCACTTAGAGGATTAGAGGGATGTCTATCTAAGTGGGAGTTCTTTAAGTAATATGATTGATTGAACCTAAATTTATCATGAACTTAGTACCTGATAGTATCTTGCTTGTTTATGTATGATTGTAGATAAATGGCCCGTGCTGTTGTTCCGTTGAATTTTAATGCGTTCCTTGAGAAAGCAAAGTTGAAAGATGATGGTAGCAATTACACGGACTGGGTCCGTAACTTGAGGATTATCCTCATTGCTGCACAGAAGAATTATGTCCTGGAAGCACCGCTGGGTGCCAGGCCTACTGCTGGAGCAACACCAGATGTTGTGAACGTCTGGCAGAGCAAAGCTGATGACTACTCGATAGTTCAGTGTGCCATGCTTTACGGCTTAGAACTGGGACTTCAACGACGTTTTGAACGTCATGGAGCATATGAGATGTTCCAGGAGTTGAAGTTAATATTTCAAGCAAATGCCCGGATTGAGAGATATGAAGTCTCCAATAAGTTCTATAGCTGCAAGATGGAGGAGAACAGTTCTGTCAGTGAGCATATACTCAAAATGTCTGGGTATAATAATCACTTGATTCAAATGGGAGTTAATCTTCCAGATGATTGCGTCATTGACAGAATTCTCCAATCACTGCCACCAAGCTACAAGAGCTTCGTGATGAACTATAATATGCAAGGGATGAATAAGACTATTCCCGAGCTCTTCACAATGCTGAAAGCTGCGGAGGTAGAAATCAAAAAGGAGCATCAAGTGTTGATGGTCAACAAGACCACTAGTTTCAAGAAAAAGGGCAAAGGGAAGAAGAAAGGGAACTTCAAGAAGAACAGCAAGCAAGTTGCTGCTCAAGAGAAGAAACCCAAGTCTGGACCTAAGCCTGAAACTGAGTGCTTCTACTGCAAGCAGACTGGTCACTGGAAGCGGAACTGCCCCAAGTATTTGGCGGATAAGAAGGATGGCAAGGTGAACAAAGGTATATGTGATATACATGTTATTGATGTGTACCTTACTAATGCTCGCAGTAGCACCTGGGTATTTGATACTGGTTTTGTTGCTAATATTTGCAACTCGAAACAGGGATTACGAATTAAGCGAAGATTGGCTAAGGACGAGGTGACGATGCACGTGGGAAACGGTTCCAAAGTCGATGTGATCGCGGTCGGCACGCTACCTCTACATCTACCTTCGGGATTAATATTAGACCTAAATAATTGTTATTTGGTGCCAGCGTTAAGCATGAACATTATATCTGGATCTTGTTTGATGCGAGACGGTTATTCATTTAAATCAAAGAATAATGGTTGTTCTATTTATATGAGTAATATCTTTTATGGTCATGCACCCTTGAAAGAGTGGTCCATTCTTATTGAATCTCGATAGTAGTAACACACATATTCATAATGTTGAAACCAAAAGATGCAGAGTTGATAATGATAGTGCAACTTATTTGTGGCACTGCCGTTTAGGTCATATCGGTGTAAAGCGCATGAAGAAACTCCATACTGATGAACTTTTGGAACCACTTGATTATGAATCACTTGGTACTTGCGAACCGTGCCTCATGGGCAAGATGACTAAAACGCCGTTCTCCGGTACTATGGAGAGAGCAACAGATCTGTTGGAAATCATACATACAGATGTATGTGATCCGATGAATATTGAGGCTCGTGGCGGATATCGTTTATTTTCTCACCTTCACAGATGACTTAAGCAGATATGGGTATATCTACTTAATGAAACATAAGTCTGAAACGTTTGAAAAGTTCAAAGAATTTCAGAGTGAAGTTGAAAATCATCGTAACAAGAAAATAAAGTTTCTACGATCTGATCGTGGAGGAGAATATTTGAGTTACGAGTTTGGTGTACATTTGAAACAATGCGGAATAGTTTCGCAACTCACGCCACCCGGAACACCACAGTGTAATGGTGTGTCCGAACGTCCTAATCGTACTTTACTAGATATGGTGCGATCTATGATGTCTCTTACTGATTTACCGCTATCGTTTTGGGGTTATGCTTTGGAGATGGCCGCATTCACGTTAAATAGGGCACCATCAAAATCCGTTGAGACGACGCCTTATGAACTATGGTTTGGCAAGAAACCAAAGTTGTCGTTTCTGAAAGTTTGGGGCTGCGATGCTTATGTGAAAAAGCTTCAACCTGATAAGCTCGAACCCAAATCGGAGAAATGTGTCTTCATAGGATATCCAAAGGAGACTATTGGATACACCTTCTATCACAGATCCGAAGGCAAGACTTTTGTTGCTAAGTTCGGAAACTTTCTGGAGAAGGAGTTTCTCTCGAAAGAAGTGAGTGGGAGGAAAGTAGAACTTGACGAGGTAACTGTACCTGCTCCATTATTGGAAAGTAGTGCATCACAGAAAACTGTTTGTGACACCTACAACAATTAGTGAGGAAGCTAATGATAATGATCATGAAACTTCAGAACAAGATACTACTGAACCTCGTAGATCAACCAGAGTGAGATCCGCACCAGAGTGGTACGGTAATCCTGTTCTGGAAGTCATGCTACTAGATCATGATGAACCTACGAACTATGAAGAAGCGATGGTAAGCCCAGATTCCGCAAAATGGCTTGAAGCCATGAAATCTGAGATGGGATCCATGTATGAGAACAAAGTGTGGACTTTGGTTGACTTGCCCAATGATCGTCAAGCAATTGAGAATAAATGGATCTTCAAGAAGAAGACTGACGCCGATGGTAATATTACTGTCTACAAAGCTCGACTTGTCGCAAAAGGGTTTCGGCAAGTTCAAGGGGTTGACTACGATGAGACCTTCTCACCCGTAGCGATGCTTAAGTCTGTCCGAATCATGTTAGCAATTGCCGCATTTTATGATTATGAAATTTGGCAGATGGATGTCAAAACTGCATTCCTGAATGGATTTCTAGAAGAAGAGTTGTATATGATGCAACCGGAAGGTTTTGTCGATCCAAAGGGAGCTAACAAAGTGTGCAAGCTCCAGCGATCCATTTATGGACTGGTGCAAGCCTCTCGGAGTTGGAATAAACGCTTTGATAGTGTGATCAAAGCATTTGGTTTTATACAGACTTTTGGAGAAGCCTGTATTTACAAGAAAGTGAGTGGGAGCTCTATAACATTTCTGATATTATATGTGGATGACATATTACTGATTGGAAATGATATAGAATTTCTGGATAGCATAAAGGGATACTTGAATAAGAGTTTTTCAATGAAAGACCTCGGTGAAGCTGCTTACATATTAGGCATAAAGATCTATAGAGATAGATCAAGACGTTTAATTGGAATTTCACAAAGCACATACCTTGACAAGATTTTGAAGAAGTTCAAAATGGATCAAGCAAAGAAAGGTTTCTTGCCTGTGTTACAAGGTGTGAAGTTGAGTCAGACTCAATGCCCGACCACTGCAGAAGATAGAGAGAAAATGAAAGATGTTCCCTATGCTTCAGCCATAGGCTCTATCATGTATGCAATGTTGTGTACCAGACCTGATGTGTGCCTTGCTATAAGTCTAGCAGGGAGGTACCAAAGTAATCCAGGAGTGGATCACTCGACAACGGTCAAGAACATCCTGAAGTACCTGAAAAGGACTAAGGATATGTTTCTCGTATATGGAGGTGACAAAGAGCTAATCGTAAATGGCTACGTTGATGCAAGCTTTGACACTGATCCGGACGATTCTAAATCGCAAACCGGATACATGTTTACATTAAACGGTGGAGCTGTCAGTTGGTGCAGTTCTAAACAGAGCGTCGTGGCGGGATCTACGTGTGAAGCGGAATACATAGCTGCTTCGGAAGCAGCAAATGAAGGAGTCTGGATGAAGGAGTTCATATCCGATCTAGGTGTCATACCTAGTGCATCGGGTCCAATGAAAATCTTTTGTGACAATACTGGTGCAATTGCCTTGGCAAAGGAATCCAGATTTCACAAGAGAACCAAGCACATCAAGAGACGCTTCAATTCCATCCGGGATCTAGTCCAGGTGGGAGACATAGAGATTTGCAAGATACATACGGATCTGAATGTTGCAGACCCGTTGACTAAGCCTCTTCCACGAGCAAAACATGATCAGCACCAAGGCTCCATGGGTGTTAGAATCATTACTGTGTAATCTAGATTATTGACTCTAGTGCAAGTGGGAGACTGAAGGAAATATGCCCTAGAGGCAATAATAAAGTTATTATTTATTTCCTTATATCATGATAAAAGTTTATTATTCATGCTAGAATTGTATTAACCGGAAACATAATACATGTGTGAATACATAGACAAACAGAGTGTCACTAGTATGCCTCTACTTGACTAGCTCGTTAATCAAATATGGTTATGTTTCCTAACCATGGACAAAGAGTTGTTATTTGATTAACAGGATCACATCATTAGTTGAATGATCTGATTGACATGACCCATTCCATTAGCTTAGCACCCGATCGTTTAGTATATTGCTATTGCTTTCTTCATGACTTATACATGTTCCTATGACTATGAGATTATGCAACTCCCGTTTGCCAGAGGAACACTTTGTGTGCTACCAAACGTCACAACGTAACTGGGTGATTATAAAGGAGCTCTACAGGTGTCTCCAAAGGTACATGTTGGGTTGGCGTATTTCGAGATTAGGATTTGTCACTCTGATTGTCGGAGAGGTATCTCTGGGCCCTCTCGGTAATGCACATCACTTAAGCCTTGCAAGCATTGCAATTAATGAGTTAGTTGCGGGATGATGTATTACAGAACGAGTAAAGAGACTTGTCGGTAACGAGATTGAACTAGGTATGGGATACCGACGATCGAATCTCGGGCAAGTAACATACCGATGACAAAGGGAACAACGTATGTTGTTATGCGGTCTGACCGATAAAAGATCTTCGTAGAATATGTAGGAGCCAATATGAGCATCCAGGTTCCGCTATTGGTTATTGACTGGAGACGTGTCTCGGTCATGTCTACATTGTTCTCGAACCCGTAGGGTCTGCACGCTTAAGGTTACGATGACAGTTATATTATGAGTTTATGCATTTTGATGTACCGAAGGTTGTTCGGAGTCCCGGATGTGATCACGGACATGACGAGGAGTCTTGAAATGGTCGAGACATAAAGATTGATATATTGGAAGCCTATGTTTGGATATCGGAAGTGTTCCGGGTGAAATCGGGATTTTACCGGAATACCGGGAGGTTACCGGAACCCCCGGGAGGTATATGGGCCTTAGTGGGCCTTAGTGGAAGAAGAGAAGAGGCAGCCAGGGCTGGGCCGCGCGCCCCTCCACCCCTAGTCCGAATAGGACAAGGAGAGAGGGGGCCGGCGCCCCCCTCCTCTCTCTCTCTTTTCCCACCCCACGAATCCTATTCCAACTAGGAAAGGGGGGAGTCCTACTCCCAGAGGGAGTAGGACTCCTCCTGGCGCGCCTCTCCTGGCCGGCCGGCCCCCCTCCCTTGAACCTTTATATACGGAGGTAGGGGCACCCCCTAGAGACAAGTTGATCCACGTGATCATATTCTTAGCCGTGTGCGGTGCCCCCTTCCACCATAGTCCTCGATAATATTGTAGCGGTGCTTAGGCTAAGCCCTGCGACAATAGTATATCAAGATCGTCACCACACCGTCGTGCTGACGGAACTCTTCCCCGACACTTTGCTGAGTCCAGGGATCGTCATCGAGCTGAACGTGTGCTAGAACTCGGAGGTGTCGTAGTTTCGGTGCTTGATCGGTCGGGCCGTGAAGACGTACGACTACATCAACCAAGTTAACGCTTCCGTTGTCGATCTACAAGGGTACGTAGATCACACTCTCCCCTCTCGTTGCTATACATCACCATGATCTTGCGTGTGCGTAGGAAATTTTTTGAAATTACTACGAAACCCAACAGATGGATCGTTTGGACTCACTTGATTTTGAATCACTTGAGACGTGCAAATCATACCACGTGGGCAAGATGACTGAAAGGCCTCGTTTTCAGTAAGATGGAACAAGAAAGCAACTTGTTGGAAGTAATACATTTTGATGTGTGCAGTCCAATAAGTGCTGAGGCATGCAGTGGATATCGTTATGTTCTTACTTCACAGATGATTTGAGTAGATGCTGAGTATATTTACTTGATGAAACACAAGTCTGAATTATTGAAAGGTTTAAGTAATTTCAGAGTGAAGTTGAAGATCGTCGTGACAAGATGATAAAATTTCTATGATATGATCATAGAGATGAATATCTGAGTTACGAGTTTGGCACACAATTAAGACATTGTGGAAATTGTTTCACAACTAATACCTCCTGGACCACCATAGTGTGATGGTGTGTCCGGACATCATAACTGCACCCTATTGGATATGGTGCATACCATGATGTCTCTTATCGAATTACCACTATCGTTTATGGGTTAGGCATTAGAGACAACCGCATTCACTTTAAATAGGGCACCACACAATTCCGTTGAGACGACACCGTATGAACTATGGTTTAGAGAAACCTAAGCTGTCGTTTCTTAAAAGTTTGGGGCTGCAATGCTTATGTGAAAAAGTTTCAGGCTGATAAGCTCGAACCCAAAGCGGATAAATGCATCTTCATAGAATACCCAAAAATAGTTGGGTATACCTCCTATTTCAGATCCGGAAGCAAAAGTGATTGTTTCTAGAAACGGGTCCTTTCTCGAGGAAAAGTTTCTCTCGAAAGAATTGAGTGGGAGGATGGTGGAGACTTGATGAGGTTATTGAACCGTCACTTCAACTAGTGTGTGGCAGGGCACAGGAAGTTGTTCCTGTGGCACCTACACCAATTGAAGTGGAAGCTTATGATAGTGATCATGAAACTTCGGATCAAGTCACTACCAAACCACATAGGTCGACAAGGATGCATACTACTTCAGAGTGGTAAGTAATCCTGTCTTGGAAGTCATGTTTCTAGACAACAATGAACCTACGAGCTATGGAGAAGCGATGGTGGGCTCGGATTCCGACGAATGGCTCGAGGCCATAAAATCCGAGAGAGGATCCATGTATAAAACAAAGTATAGACTTTGAAAGAACTACTTGATGGTCGTAAGTCTGTTGGGTGCAGATGGATTTTAAAAGAAGACAGACAATGATGGTAAGTGTCCCCATTAAGAAAGCTCAACTTGTCGTTAAGATGTTTCCCGACAAGTTCAAGGAGTTGACTACGATGAGATTTTCTCACTCGTGGCGATGCTAAGAGTCTGTTGGAATTATGTTAGCAGTTACTACATTATTTATGAAATCTTGCAGAAAGGATGTCAAAACATTGTTTCCTCGATGTTTTTTTGAGGAAAGGTTGTATGTGATACAACCAGAAGGTTTTGTCAATCCTGAAAGATGCTGACAAGTATGCAAAGCTCCAGCATTCCTTCTAAGGACTGGAGTAAGTATCTCGGAATTGGAATGTACGCTTTGATGAGATGATCAAAGGTTTTGGGTTTATACAAAGTTTATGAGAAACTTGTATTTCCAAAGAAGTGAGTGGGAGCACTATAGAATTTCTGATGAGTATATGTTGTTGACTATTGTTGATCAGAAATGATGTAGAGTTTCTGGAAAGCATATAGGGTTATTTGAAAAGTGTTTTTCAATGGAAAACCTGGATTAAGCTACTTGAACATTGAGCATCAAGATCTATAAGGATAGATCAAAATCGCTTAATAGTACTTTCAAACAAACACATACCATGACAGAATTTTGAAGGAGTTCAAAAATAGATCGGCAAAGGAGTTCTTGGCTGTGTTATAAGGTATGAGTATTGAGTAAAACTCAAGACCTGACCACGGCAGAATAGAGAGAAAGGACGAAGGTCGTCCCTTATGCTTTAGACGTAGGCTCTAAAGTATGCAATGTTGTGTACCGCACCTGAAGCGTGCTAAGCCTTGAGTCAGTCAAGGGGTACAAGTGTGATCTAGGAATGGATCACAGGACAACGGTCAAGGTTATCCTTAGTAACTAGTGGACTAAGGAATTTTCTCGATTATGGAGGTGGTAAAAGAGTTCGTCGTAAAGGGTTACGCCGATGCAATCTTTGACGCTAATCTGGATGATTCTGAGTAGTAAACCGGATTCGTATAGTAGAGCAGTTATTTGGAATAGCTCCAAAAAGAGCGTGGTAGCTGCATCTACAAGATGACATAGAGATTTGTAAAGCACACACGAATCTGAAAGGTTCAGACCCGTTGACTATAACATCTCTCACAAGCATAACATGATCAAACCCAGAACTCATTGAGTGTTAATCACATGGTAATGTGAACTAGATTATTGACTCTAGTAAACTCTTTGGGTGTTAGTCACATGGGGATGTGACCTTGAGTGTTAATCACATAGCGATGTGAACTAGATTATTGACTCTAGTGCAAGTGGGAGATTGTTGGAAATATGCCCTAGAGGCAATAATAAATTAGTTATTATTATATTTCCTTGTTCATGATAATCGTTTATTATCCATGCTAGAATTGTATTGATAGGAAACTCAGATACATGTGTGGATACATACACAACACCATGTCCCTAGTAAGCCTCTAGTTGACTAGCTCGTTGATCAATAGATGGTTATGGTTTCCTGACCATGGACATTGGATGTCGTTGATAATGGGATCACATCATTAGGAGAATGATGTGATGGACAAGACCCAATCCTAAGCCTAGCACAAGATCGTGTAGTTCGTATGCTAAAGCTTTTCTAATGTCAAGTATCATTTCCTTAGACCATGAGATTGTGCAACTCCCGAATACCGTAGGAATGCTTTGGGTGTACCAAACGTCACAACGTAACTGGGTGGCTATAAAGGTGCACTGCGGGTATCTCCGAAAGTGTCTGTTGGGTTGGCACGAATCGAGACTGGGATTTGTCACTCCGTGTAACGGAGAGGTATCTCTGGGCCCACTCGGTAGGACATCATCATAATGTGCACAATGTGACCAAGGAGTTGATCACGGGATGATGTGTTACGGAACGAGTAAAGAGACTTGCCGGTAACGAGATTGAACAAGGTATCGGGATACTGACGATCGAATCTCGGGCAAGTGCTATACCGGTAGACAAAGGGAATTGAATACGGGATTGATTGAATCCTCGACATCGTGGTTCATCCGATGAGATCATCGTGGAGCATGTGGGAGCCAACATGGGTATCCAGATCCCGCTGTTGGTTATTGACCGGAGAGTTGTCTCGGTCATGTCTACATGTCTCCCGAATGAGATCCCGGACGTCACGAGGAGTTCCGGAATGGTCCGGAGGTAAAGATTTATATATAGGAAGTCCAGTTTCGGCCACCTGAAGGGTTTCGGGGGTCATCGGTATTGTACCGGGACCACCGGAAGGGTCCCAGGGGTCCACCGGGTGGGGCCACCTATCCCGGAGGGCCCCATGGGCTGAAGGGGCGTGGGAACCAGCCCCTGGTGGGCTGGTGCGCCCCCCCCTTGGGCCTCCCATGCGCCTAGGGTTGGAAACCTAAGGGGTGGGGGCGCCTCCACTTGGCTTGGAGGCCAAGCCACCCCTAGTGCTGCCCCCCCTCCCTAGATGGGATCTACAAGGGGCCGGCGCCCCCCTAGGCCCCTATATATAGTGTTGAACGCGGAGGTGCCGTCCGTTCGACGCTAGGATCATCGGTGATTTGGATCATGACGAGTACGACTCCATCAACTCCGTTCTCTTGAACGCTTCCGCTTAGCGATCTTCAAGGGTATGAAGATGCACTCCCTCTCTCTCGTTGCTAGTATCTCCTACATTGATCTTGGTGACACGTAGGAAAATCTTGAATTATTGCTACGTTCCCCAACATCTTCATCATCCCGGTGCTCTCCATGACGAGGAGGGAGTAGTTCTCCCTCGGGGCTAAGGGTATGTGCCAGTAGCTATGTGTTTGATCTCTCTCTCTCTCTCTCGTGTTCTTGAGGTGGTACGATCTTGATGTATCACGAGCTTTGCTATTATAGTTGGATCTTATGTTTCTCCTCCCCCTCTTCTCTCTTGTAATGAATTGAATTTCCCCTTTAAAGTTATCTTATCGGATTGAGTCTTTAAAGATTTGAGAACACTTGATGTATGTCTTGCCGTGCGTATCTGTGGTGACAATGGGATGTCATGTGATTCACTTGATGTATGTTTTGGTGATCAACTTGCGGGTTCCGCCCATGAACCTATGCATAGGGGTTGGCACACGTTTTCGTCGTGATTCTCCGGTAGAAACTTTGGGGCACTCTTTGAAGTTCTATGTGTTGGTTGAATAGATGAATCTGAGATTGTGTGATGCATATCGTATAATCATACCCACAGATACTTGAGGTGACATTGGAGTATCTAGGTGACATTAGGGTTTTGGTTGATTTCTGTCTTAAGGTGTTATTCTAGTACAAACTCTAGGGCTGTTTGTGACACTTATAGGAATGGCCCAACGGATTGATTGGAAAGAATAACTTTGAGGTGGTTTCGTACTCTACCATAATCTTTTCGTTCGTTCTCCGCTATTAGTGACATTGGAGTGACTCTTTGTTGCATGTTGAGGGATAGTTATGTGATCCAATTATGTTACTATTGTTGAGGGAACTTACACTAGTGAAAGTATGAACCCTAGGCCTTGTTTCAACACATTGCAATACCGTTTATGCTCACTTTTATCACTTGCTACCTTGCTGTTTTTATATTTTCAGATTACAAATACCTTTATCTACTATCCATATTGCACTTGTATCACCATCTCTTCATCGAACTAGTGCACCTATACAATTTACCATTGTATTGAGTGTGTTGGGGACACAAGAGACTCTTTGTTATTTGGTTGCAGGGTTGCTTGAGAGAGACCATCTTCATCCTACGCCTCCCACGGATTGATAAACCTTAGGTCATCCACTTGAGGGGAATTTACTATTGTCCTACAAACCTCTGCACTTGGAGGCCCAACAACGTCTACAAGAAGAAGATTATGTAGTAGACATGAAGGACGCCCATGGTGCGCCAACGGAAAGGCTGCGCATCTGCCAGCGCGTTCGGACGCTAGAGAGACCGCACCGCACTCCGGTGAGGCAGTGATGGCATCCCTACCGACGGATTCACGCACCATTTGTGCAGACGCAATAGATTCCGATGGAAGGAGTCCGAGTGCTGCCGTTGGGCGGCCTCCCCCGAGAGTGGCGGAGCGCAAACCATATAATCATCTTCTATCGAGGCCATGATAATCGAACTAGAGAGGAATCGTTTGGATCTATCATAAAAAATCGATGGTTCGAAAAGTAGCCTTTCCGGTGGTAAAAAAAAGGGTTAAATAGCTTGGTATACATTTGCTTTACAACAATTACACCGTGTCGAGCTTTTTCGGTGGTAAAAAAGGGTTAAATAGCTTGGTATACATTTGCTTTACAACAATTACACCATGTCGAGCCTGAGACCATACTTTGAATCTCAACATGGGAATAGTGTTTTTCTCCCTCCCGCAAGAACTTGAATTTGAGGGTCACCATTTCTTTGTCGAGAAAAAATTCGAGTGTTGCCATTTTTTTCTTGAGAAAATTTTCGAGTGTCACAAGCTTCTAACAGAAGGGGGGAAAAAACCTTGACGACTGAACCAGAGTAGTGGCCTACTGGCCTTGACGAATATAAACTGCCTAGCGTTTGTCATAACACTCAGCAAGGCCGGTCCAGCTGGTCACCGAGGGTGCCGCACTTCAATCCGAACGTGCAGATCGTGAGTTCAATTCCTTTTGATTTTTCCTTTTTACGCGAAAAAAGAAACGACCGACGAGAGCTACACGATTTAATACGTACGGAGATAAAAGCGTTCTGATCTGTCGCTAATTTACTGCCGACTAGAAAATAGCTTTCTCGTATAAAGTTTGATCAAAGTCAAGCTTTGTAAAGTTTGACTAATTTTATTTAAAAAATAGAGAAAAGTATACTTTTCATCCCTTAATTCTTGGCGAAGTCTAGATTTAGTCCCTCAACTTCAAAACCGGACAACTTGCACCCTTAACTACTGAAACCGGCCAAGATTCATCCCTGGTCACGGTTTTGACCGGTTTTGGTGCTGTCTCAACCCGGTTTTGACCGTGCCGACTCAAATTCGCATACCTTTTCCAAGTCCTTTTGATTTTTCCTTTTTACGCGAAAAAAGAAACGACCGACGAGAGCTACACGATTTAATACGTACGGAGATAAAAGCGTTCTGATCTGTCGCTAATTTACTGCCGACTAGAAAATAGCTTTCTCGTATAAAGTTTGATCAAAGTCAAGCTTTGTAAAGTTTGACTAATTTTATTTAAAAAATAGAGAAAAGTATACTTTTCATCCCTTAATTCTTGGCGAAGTCTAGATTTAGTCCCTCAACTTCAAAACCGGACAACTTGCACCCTTAACTACTGAAACCGGCCAAGATTCATCCCTGGTCACGGTTTTGACCGGTTTTGGTGCTGTCTCAACCCGGTTTTGACCGTGCCGACTCAAATTCGCATACCTTTTCCAAGTCCGTTTAATGTTTTCAAATTCGGGTATTTTTTTCAAATACGTGAACTTTTTAAAAATTTGTGTACTTTTCCAAATCTGCGTACTTTTTCCAAGTTCACGTACTTTTTTTCAAATCCACGTACTTCTTTAAAGTTCCTGTGGTTTTTTTTAAATTCATGTAATTTTTAAAAATTGACATACTTATTCCTATTCACGTATATTTTTTTGGGTTTGAAAATTTTATGTGAAATTGAAAACGTATGCGGATTTGAATATCTTCGCGAATTAGAAAAAAATGTGTGGATTTGAAAATTTATGTCAACTTGAAACAAGTATGTGAATTTCAAACAAAGTTCATGGATTGGAAAGGAACACGGATTTGAAAAAAATACACGAACTTTAAAAAGTATGCGGATTTGAAACAAGTACGCGAATTTTAAAAACAGATGGATTTGAAAAAAAATACTTGGATTCGATAAAATTACACGAAGTTGAAAAAATACACTGATTTGAGAAAATTACGCAAATAAAAAAAATCATGGATTTGGAAAAGTACACAAATTTCAAAATAGTTCACAGATTTGAAAAAGGTATGTTTATTTTTGAAAAAATTGCACGACCTTGAAAAACTATGTGGATTTGAAAAGAGTATGTGAATTTTAAAAAGTTCACGGATATGAAAAAATTATGCGAATTTTAGTCGGCACCGGTCAAAACCGGGGTCAGTCAGCACCAAAACCGGTCAAAATCGAGACCAGGGACAAACCTTGTCCGGTTTCGTTAGTTGGGGGTGCAAGTTGTCCGGTTTCGGAGTTGAGGGACCAAATCTAGACTTCACCAAAAGTTGAGGGACGAAAAGTATACTTTTCTCTAAAAAATATCAATATTCACAATATGCAATCAATATTATCAGATACGTCATGAAATGTATTTTTATACTATATTGTTTTAGTATTCTAGATGCTCATATTTCTTGATATAAAATTGGTCAAACTTTGTGTAGTTTGACTTTGACCAAAATTTATATGCGGAGTAAAAAGAAACCGATGAAGTACCACATAAGCAGCCACCGAGCACACCACATAACCAAATCATATCTATTGCCCTTCCTATAGAAATGGAAAAAAGCACATTAATCTATTTGTGTTTATTTCCATGTGATTTCTTCCCATGATTAAAAATATGCCATGGAAATGTGCATGCTTTTTGGACGACGTTTAGTTATGAAGTCTTACCCTTAAAGTCAAATAAATTACAGACCATAGATCTACTAAATCAAGAGACTTATATTTGTGCACTTATCTTAAGATTTTGAAATGAATGCAATACATACTTGTAGTTCAAAATCCCAATTTGAAGAAAATATGACTTTGTAATCCTTTGAGGAAATAAATACTATCTAAATGAAAATTCAATTCGGTGTCCGGACTCATCTGTAACCAATGAACAGTACATTGAAAACAAATTTAAAAAATCTGAAAATTTTACACATGAAAGTTTAGAGAATCTTCTAGGTAATGTGTCAAAGTTCGAGGTGTTTGGACATTTTAAGAGCTCGTGGCATAAAGAACAAAATCCGGTCTACACAGTGCACTTTTTGAAAGTTTCTTTGAGAAGCCAATTTTGTTATTTCTGCCACAAGCTCCTCAAATGTTTAAACACCTTGAAATTTTGCACGCGCCTAGAATATTCTCTAAACTTTCGTGTGTAAAATTTCAGATTTGTTTGATGTTTCTTTTTTCAATTTTACTATTCATCGGAAGGTGCAGCTGAGCCTGGGTGCAGAAACGTCACATCCCTATCTAAAAGACTATCTCTCTTTCCATACTTAATTATAGTCCCGCTAGCTCTATGTATCAGACAACGCATGGTACCGATATGAGACTGTGGGTGGCCTCTTCCTACTCCTAACTATGATACCACGCTTGGGTTGTTGTGGATGGGTCACGCGACGATACCATTGCTTTGCAAGGTGTCATGTTGGCCATAGGTGCGCTAGCAGCGGACCCTGTCACGCCACAGACATTAATATTGCGGTGATGGCTAAATTAGTTTTAGTAGATTCACCATTAAATATATGTTTGTATCGTATGTACACGGTGATATACATTTTAAGATTCTTTTCATAAATTTGATTAAACTATAAATGTCTGACTTAAGATAACGCTAAAACTTTAGTTAGGGTTCCTTCGATTCAAAATAATTTTATAGGATTCGAATCTTTAGAAAATTTCCCTAGATAGCATGTTTAATTCATAGGATTGGAATCCTTAGAAAGAATTCCAAAGGATTGCTTTGCACTTTGTTTTAAAGGAAATTTTCCACCCACTCAAAACTACTTTTATAATTCCTTGTTTTTCCTACTATTTGGCATCAAGCACTCTATGGAGGTGTGCGCTCGTTTCTCCTTCTTGAAGAAAAAAGAGGGGAAAACCTAGGCTCTATCTCACAAAAGAAATAAAAACCTTTTCACCTCAGCCAAATAGTAGATGACACGTGGCCCTCACATCCCTCTTGAAAAGGAAAAACCTCACTTTCATATTAAAAAAGGAAAAACAAAACTTTTCTAAAAACACATTCCACCGTGGTCAACCAGCAGGTGCCACTTGGCATAGTTGGTCGGTCGCCCTTTCTTTTCTCTTTAATGGGTTTAATTCCAATAATTTGCTTATCCTATAGAATTCAAGTGTGTTTGTAACTCGAATCTTATGTTTTTCCTATTTTTTTTCTATTCCTACTAATCAAATATCTAAAATCTAACCATGTGATAGGACTACTTGGGAAAGCAATGAATGAGAGAGTGTAGTTGTCCTTGACATGATGACCGCTGCTCAACATAATATGACCGGTCACTATTGTCGTGGGGTGTGTGCCTGGCAAACCAGAATGCAGTGTTTAAATGCGGCATGGCCCATGTTGGGCACAATTTGGATAATATAAGTTATTTAGGTAGACTTATACAATTCTTTTCACATTGCATGGAGACTTTGTGAGCCAACTCAATTCTCCCACATCACAAAGAAGTAGTCCATGTGCAACGCCTGGGTAACACCATATCTAACCTTTGTCATTCTTTGCCATATTAAGATTACAGACTAATTGCAAAAGTCATCTAACTTTCGCTATGTGCATCTACCCTCTGCTAGGCTCTCAAGCAACATACCGCCAAAATAAAAATATCATACACAACGTTTGAGATCAATCATATTGTTTATTTATCTCTACTACTATAGCGTAGCAGTTTTGAATTTGGATTTACCACTTCCCTCCCAGCTTCCCGCCAAAACGCTTTTGAGGTGCTTGGAGCCGTTGATTTCCCACATTAGGTTGACATCTACCGTTCATCAATTGTCAGTGCTACATATCCAACGGCCGGATTCGCCTCTCATGCCGTGAGTCGCAGGTCCACATTGAACCAGCTGCAGGAACCACCTAGAAGCTTTATGGTATTTCCCCCTTAAGAAAATATATAGAAGCTAGAAGGTTGTTCCAGAAACTTACCCGTCTGCGGCTGGCCGGCCGGTCGCAATGGATGGATTTTTTTAGCTTGACCGAGACAATACGTGTCTTATCACATAACTAGGAGTACTACGATTTTGATGTAAAAGAAAAGGAGTACTACGATTCAGCCGTAGTAGAAAAAGGGTATGACGCACCACTATCCAGGATATTTTGTGGCCAATTAATCTAGCTAGCGTGTAGGAGTCACATTTTTCTCAGCAAAGATAGAGATTTCTACCAATCCATAAACATAGAAGAAACTAAATAGATGCTTCACATTCTAATATGCTCACTATGTCATACTTCCTCCGTACCTAAATATAAGTCTTTTTATAGAGATTCCAATAAAAACTACATACGGATATATATAGACATATTTTAGAGTGTATAATCACACATTTTGCTTCGTATGTATTCCACATTAAAATCTCTATAAAGACTTATATATAGGAATGGAGGGAGTAATTTAGATGGTAAAGGTTTTATTAAGCAAGGCTAAAGCTTTGCATTTTCATTAAATGAGCAAGGATTAAAGAGCATGTACAAGGTCGTATTAAAAAAGAGCAAACAGACTACTCTCTAGCAAATTCACAAAAAAAAACTACTCTACAGGAATGATCGCCCCTAAGTGTTTCACCTCGGTGACATACCACAACCTAGCCCCTTTCTTGATATTGCTAAATACAGACGTAGCCAAAGATGCAAAATTGCGAAAAACTCGAGCATTCCTCATTCAAAATCTCCCATGACACGCGCTTAAGAAGATAAGCCATGTCATTGTTTGGCTGCTCATTTGAGTCGGCCGCTTTGGTCCACCAAGTGTGGGTGGAGTTGAATGATGCCAGTTTCCGAGGTCGAGGTCCTTGTTTCCAAGCCAACCTTTGATCATGCACCAAATTCTTTGTATATATTGGCATTGGAATAGGATGTGTCCCGAGGTCTCCATGTGACATTTGCAAAGATGGCAAAAGCTACAATTAGGCTATCCTCTTTTTTGCAATTTATCATTTGCCAAGCAAAAAAATTGCACTTTGAAGACGCCCAAGCTTTCCAAACCGTCAGCTTGATCAACGACGAAGTCAAACCAAGAAAATGGGCATTGGATGCCGAGACAGTGGAGTAGCAAGCATTGGAGATGAGCTTCCAAATGCAAACATATAAAACTCTCCAATGTGCTCCATGGTTAATTCATCAATCAAGCGCGTGCTTTATAGGTTAGCGTGCAAAGCAGCGTGCAACTTACTAGTACAGTATATAGACCTCTCTCCACGACGTTTTGCTTATTTTGTCACCAAAAAACAAAGTATGGGAATGTCTCGTGCGTTCGGCGTATCAAATTCCTTGTGTGAGCTCCGTTTAAGTTAACACGCTGCTGATCCACCTATCGAATACCTTCGATATATCTGTCATACCATATACTCCACACAAAGAAGCAATAACGGGAACATCTGCCTCCGTGTGCAGACACGCATTTTTCCAGGAGGAGAGCGGTGCCTTCCACGGAACTTTCCAACCCGAACCGTGGATCGGGATCGTACGGCCGTGATCTCGCCACGTCCAGCCAGACGACCCCTTCGAAGCGACGCGACAGATTCTAGAGCGCCGCCACCGTGGTCGCCGCCGGCTCCGCTCGCGCAACAGCACACGATGCTGCGCCGCGTCGCGCCGTCGCTCCGCCGAGCCCTCGCCGCCTCCGCCGTCCCGCGCGGCGGCTGCGGCGCGCGCCTTCCCGACCCGGGCCTCTCATCTCCCCACGCCCTACCCCCGCAATGGCGCCGCTGGGCTTCCGCCGCCGCCGCGTCCTCGCTCCCGCCGCCTCCGCCGTCCCCTCCCCAGGGCCCGCCGCGGCACGCGGGCGGGGGGTCCGCCGCGTCCTCGCTGAACCCCGCCGAGGTGGCCAAGTTCGCCGCCATCGCCGAGACCTGGTGAGATCCCTCCCTGGCCCTCTGAGATGGTGAACCCCGGTGCTTATGCTCTGAATGTTTGGTTAAAATTTTGGAGCAAATTGGAGCTGCAAAAATTGCTGGGCCTGTTTGTAGGATCCGAATAGCGAAATAGGTCTGCCACGGGTCACAATGATGAACATTGTGCACAGGGAATCAGTCACTGCTGGCATAGCGAACACCAGAATTAGGTGCAGCCATGAGTTTCTTAGAAGTTAGAATAGCCTGCAACAGCTAGTGTAGTTTGTCGACGCTTTCCAATGAATTTGTATACATTTTTGTTCTGTAGATATCAACATGCCTCTAGATATGTTCTATACGAGTACATATCAATGTGCCTCAACATGTTCAGGGAATTGCATGAAAAGTACTACGGTGTATGGGCTACTGTACGTTGAGAATGCCTACATAGTTTTTCCATGTTTAACAATGGTTATTAAAATCAAATCTGGTGTTTGGGGTCTTTCTATTATGTCATCTCTGTTCTATGAAGAAGCATTTGCTGCCACTATGCCAGTGCAGCACTTAGTATGTGTGTATGTTAAGATGCTCAAAGTGAAGGGTGTGACAAGTTTTTCCTTTGCATATGATTGGTTACTGATGATGATACTTCTTCTGGAATAAACAGGTGGGATTCTCAAGGTCCATTCAAACCATTGCATTTGATGAATCCGACAAGACTATCTTTTATTCGCTCCACACTCTGTAGACATTTCAGGTACATTTAATGTATCCTGTATTTTGTTTTCTGTGGAGCATTGCTGTTGTGGTTGTTAGTTTTTCTTTTCCCCCGAAGAGAAGACAAGTGCTGGACTGCTTATTGTACCGTTCCTTATTCCGTATTGTGATTATTTTCCCGTTCCTCAGTTCTCATCATCAATATCGCTGCCTTTTGTTGTATTTTGCCTAAGTTCATCCTACGGTATCCACATCTGTTCTACTTTGTCTAAAGTTAATTCTTCCAGGAGGGATCCATATTCCGCTAAGCCACTTGAAGGTCTTAAAGTTATTGATGTTGGATGTGGAGGTGGCATTCTCTCAGAGGTATAAAGCTTTGTCAGCCAATTTTTTTAATAATTAAAACCTTCTGGTGGTTTACATACTAGATGGTAAATACCCTTTGAGGGTTTTTCATCTGTGTGAAAGGGAGAATTAAGTCATCTAGTTCACTGATATAGAAATGGATAATGGATATGCAATATTTTCCTTCTTACTTGTCATATTTTTTTAATGTCAGGTATCACATTATGCAACTTACTCACATTGAACTTTTAGATTTAAATTCATATTCACAACTATAGCTATCTTCAGCATTTTGACTTACTAGTCTCTATAGCCTATAATGAATGTCTTATACTACCCATGGTATGTTCCCCTTGCCTACAGCCTGAGTTAAGCTTATTGATGTGTACTTATTGCATTTCTAATCTAGATATATACTCCCCCCTTTCCAGAATACTAAGTGCTAGGTGTGTCCTAACTTTATAGAAAACTTTGCTAATATGTGTGTGTGTGTGTGTGTGTGTGTGTGTGTGTGTGTGTGTGTAGTGGTAGTAGTAGTAGTAGTAGTAGTAGTAGTAGTAGTAGTAGTAGTAGTAGTAGTAGTAGTAGTAGTAGTAGATATTGGCATATTTTTCTACAAACCTGGTCGAACTTAAAGAAGTTAGACTTAGGACAAACCCCAGAACTTCAAGTACTTTTGAACGGAGGGAGTACTAACTAGTTGGTTTGAAAGTGTCAGTCTTTGCCTCGGATCAAAGTCTTTGTAGTGTTACAATGCAATTTGGACTTTGACATGTGTTTTCTTCTGTGATTGAACTGCCGGATAAAATATTTGTTGACCTTTTGGATCATCTTTGTTGGATGACAGCCTCTTGCTCGGATGGGAGCGACAGTTACTGGTATTGATGCTGTTGACAAGAATATAAAGATTGCGCACATTCATGCCGTATGTATTACTCATCTTCATGTCAATTGTTTAGTAGAAATAGCTGTGCTTATTTTCTTGTCACTTATTTTATGTATAATTTAGACGAGAAAGGTATACTGCTAAGTTTTATTTATTGGCTTCCTGCTGATAACTGTGAAACATATAATGCTAATAAATATGGTCTTATTCATACTTTGCCTGATGATATAGCACATGATAACTATGCATGCAGTATTAAGCCTTTTAGGACTGATGACTTCCATGTTTTTTTCTTTGCCTTTTAACTTTAGTCCTTTACTCATGTAAACATCAAATGCCCCTAAAAGTGCATCGATTGTTCATGATTTTACACTGCCGGAATTGCCAGAACCATGATGGATTTATTACATTTTTCACCAACGATTTTTGCTTCATACCTTTGCAGGCATCTGATCCAACAACTGCTTCCATTGAGTATTGCTGTACAACCGCTGGTAATGACTTCCAGGGCATATTCCAGTGACAGTTAGTTATGTAGCTCCTCTATGTAGAGTAATTAACCAGACTGTAAAGGAAGACCGGCAGCTTCCAAATTTAGACAAGATAGATTAAATTGAGATATACAAGTAATTTACATCTGCTGTTTCTTATGGCTGAAAATAGCAAAACTTATATGTATTATTGTTCATATGCAGAGGATTTGGTAAAAGAGAACAAGCAATTTGATGCTGTAATTTCTCTTGAGGTATGAACATTTTTCGTCCTGTCTTACACCCCTAGCCCCTGCTGTCTTCCAAAGGTCTTTGATCAAGAATAGATTGCCTCCATAGCTCATTTACCATAGCATTCACTATCAGAGAGGTGTTTTGGTAATTCATTGATGCGTGATCCCTTTTAAAACCTTTGTTTGATATTGAAGACTGCTTTTATCATGTATTACAGGCATATAGGCTATAGCTTCTGCTAGAATCATGTGTTAGGGGAGCTGCTGGCTCTAACCACTCAAAGAATGGATACAATCTAATAAGGGATACCATCCCATTAGTTAGGACAGTTTGACTTATATTTTATTTGTCAGGGGCATCAATACAAAGAGAAGAGCCATCTGCGCCATCCAATCAATTAAGCTACAAGAAGTTCATCAATCTATTCTGCCTGCATGTGTAGTCTCCCTCATTTTTTTGTCGTCTCTCAACCCCTAGAGTCAAGTCATGTGTTCATCGAAAAGGAGACACCAGTGCAAAATATTGGGAGAACTTTGTGAATATCATAACACATAACACACTGTATAAGCTCTTTGTGAATAGGATGATTAAGTACTGTGTGCCTTGCACGTACAGCTTTCTTAACTGAAACTAGTGTACTGGATCAAAAATAAGAATTGCCTTAATATCTTTGCAGGTGATTGAGCACGTCGCCAATCCTTTGGAGTTCTGCAAATCTCTATCAGCTTTGACAGCTCCTAATGGTGCCACTGTGATTTCTACAATCAACCGGTCAATGAGAGCATATGCGGCCGCCATTGTTGGTGCTGAGTATATTCTCAGATGGGTCAGTCTCATTGTCCATTTTGCATTTTTTTTTTGTTTCAATTCCTACAGAAGATTGATTCACATAGTTGGTAGTCTATTATGTTGGGAGTAATATGCCATTTCACGGTCGCTAGCTTAGCAAAATCTTGACTCCTGAGATTGTAAGATGTCCTAATGCTAATGCTCATGACCCATGAGCAGTCTCAAGCCAAAAGAAATGTCGTTCAATTCATCAGCCTAACATATGGCTTTGTGTATGCAAATGGTAGGAAGGGCCGTGTTATCTTGATTTTTAATATGCAAGGTTGCACAGCTCACAGATAAACAAAGGTGTATGGATATATTGATCTGTATAGCTGTGTTTGTTGGGCTAGAATTCAATAAGGGTTCAGATCCTCCAAGGAAATAGAGTGCTATCATGTTCATTTGCAAAATAATCAACAACCTGTTTCAACATATGCTCATTCCTACTAAGGTTGATGCTCCGATGAATCTGAATCAATGATACTGTACTCCTAAAGTCTTGATGGTTTTCTTTGTACTTTTACAGCTTCCTATAGGCACACATGAGTGGTCCAAACTAGTCACCCCCGAGGAGCTAGTCCTAGCACTGCAACGAGCCTCAATCTCCGTAAGCTACTAATCACTCCCACGCGATGATCTTGCCGGCACTTTATATAACTGACAGCTTTGACATCTTGTCTCCAGGTGGAGGAAATGGCAGGGTTCTTCTACAATCCGTTGACTAGAGAGTGGTCCCTGTCTGATGATACTAGTATAAACTACATTGCTTACGGCATCAAGAAAAGCGAAGCACCCTCAGCGACACCACAGTAGCAAGATTAGCTAGTCATGGTTGGAGAGGATGGATCGTTTGTGAATTACTGGAACAATTTTTGGGAAGCAAAACTTATGCCACTTAAGATCTTGGCAGTGATCACAACCAAGTAGCGGCAAAGAAAGGTTGTACTCCTGGAGTAGTCTTGTTTTCTTTGAGAAGTTGATGGGAGAGACCAGCTAACAAGTAGTGCTAGTTTAGTTTCCACTGTTTGTAATAAATGTATGCTTCATACAAGTTCATCAAGTTTGGGGTAATCCCCTGATCTACATCACATAAACAGAAATATACTACCTCTGGGCAAGCAGGAAATGTCAAGTCAAGTGAAGGCTAATGTTTTTTGGTCATGTTCATGTCTGCATTTCTATTTGCATTTCTTGTACTTGGTAGATTGACAATTTGTTATGCTAAATAAAACGGATTTTCTGGAGGGGAACTCAAAATATATTCTGAATTTCTTAAGACCAAAGCCATACTTCCAATGCCATTTTTGTGCCGTGAGGAAATATATAATAGTCAAATTTTGCTACTCCCTCCGTCCTTTAAAGTGTGTACTTTCTACTTTGTTGGAGGGTCAAACTATCTCAAAGTTTGTCCGAGTTTGTGAAAAAATATATCAATGTTTGTGAAACTAAATAGATATATGATGAAAATATATTTTACCATGAATCTAATGTTACTAATTTTCCTTTTTTCTGAACATAGTACAAATGCAAGCAACTCATACATACACGCACACTCATCCCTCGCACACCCTACCCATATGAGCATCTTCTAATTTGATGGCATAAATGTTGGTGTATTATTGTATAAATATGGTCAAACATAAAAAAAAATTGACTTTCAAACAAAGTTGAAAGTACACTCAGGACAGAGGGAATACTCCTTAACCTGCAAGCTTATTCTCCATTGCAGATTTCCACTCCATTTCAAACTTAAAACAAGCAAAGTCAGCCTGATGAAAACATGAACATACCAACCACAGGCTTGAGAACAACCACCAACATAGCATTCTTCTCTTGTACTAAAAATTAGTCCTAATCTCAACCATGATAACATACTGGAAGAGAACCAACCTTACACAGTCTCATATATGATGGATCCATACACATCGGACATGCAACACTACTATTAAGGTTCAAACACAAGTACACAATATCATCACTTGTTTATTAAACGCAGGATGAACTGCCTACTAACGGTTCGATCAGCCATAAGGCTAACTACAGGGATGGCTGAAGGTGGCAGCCAATAACACCAACGCATTACAGTCATAGTAGTAATAACCATTTCATTTTGCAACCAGACATGCTCATGCACCATCATCATCTTCAACAGTGTTGACGCGCTCGCACTCATCGATCCATTCGCTGTATCTGCAGGAAAATTAATATGATCTTCAGTTCCTGGTCTCTGACGTATTTGCACCAACTCACTAGTCAAGAGTTATTTGTTGAATTTGACTTACATATCAATAGGCTCAGTCAGCGCTGCACCAAAGAAAACAGAGAATTAGTACAATACCAGAAACATGTAGGTCAGCAAGGGTAAAAAATTCTACTGAACACTGTTTCCTTTACATGAGATAGTTATACACAAACTTGAAAACATGTGGCACAACAATGGTTAACCCTCTACAACACTGTTTTTCATTTAAGCAATATTATTATACAGGTTCAGTTCTGAACTTGTGATGATGCAGGTTTGTTTCAAGCAATTCAGTTAACTCAGACTTGGACACGATAAACATAGGGAGCCACATGACCTGCCTTACAGACATGATGGTGTGATTAATGGCAACCAGGTAAGAATATAACTGTACATGATTGCTACCTCGGCTCTGCTTCATTATGACCTAGTTGATTAGAATGACTAAATCCCCAAGAGTATATGAGATGGACATGGCTGTAGGAAATTTATAGATAAGCTATACCCTGTTCTTAAAGCTGTAAGCATTAGTTTGAGAAGAAACAAAAACAATTGAGATGTCTAGAGCCAAATTTCTAGCTGAGAATCAATCAGTACAACATCTGCATTAGGAGGTAAAATCTGCAGTTTTATGTAAAATTTGGGCATACCGTTTACGGTTGTGCTGAAGCTTTCCTGGCAGATTCGACAATTTGCCTCACCAATCAGATTCTTCATATCACTGAAGAAAAAAAGGGGGAAACCCCAGTCACAATGCTGAATTGGTAGCCATCCAATATCAACCAATGAACAGGAAAACGTGTGAAGGTAGTACTAACATTCGGCATTCAACACTGCTCCCGTGATTGCAGAACGGGCAGGAAAAGACCGTGTCGAGCTTGTCCATCCGCTTCTTAGGGGGTGGCTTAGCAGCTGACTTTCTCTTCCCCATGGTTCAACTTCTTTTCTTCCTTCAAAATCTACCAAGTGTAATTGTTATAATCCATCAAATGATGATAAGACAAATAAAAACATTAATGGAGTTGCTAGTCGCAAAGAGCATGCCACAACAAGTATTACTCCCTCCGTCCCATAATATAAGAGTGTTTCTGCGTTTTTGACACGTGTCAAAAACGCAGAAACGCTCTTATATTATGGAACCGAGGGAGTAGTTAATATCTTTTGAAAATGGCAACGATTATACACAAGGAAACCCAATGCAATCTGCGTAGTGCAGAATTGCAGAGTCCTAATTACCATAAAAGCAAGCACCGAAGGGATTTTAGCCAGTACCAAGCTATCTGGCACGCCATTTTCTTCTAGAAGCAACCAAAACTTGTAACCACACAAGATAGCAAACCAATCACCTACGAATTGGAATCCAGGAACACGATACCAATGCCTAATCCTGCCGCCATGAACAACGCATCCACTACCAAACTATCAACAAATCGACCAAGACGTGCTTAAACAAGAGATAATTTGGCACAAGCAGGGCCCCCAATCCAACCCAATCTACCTCTCCCCGTTGAGAATTCGACGAGAACGAGAAAATTTTGGGGGTAACCCTAGCCATCCATCCGTACCGCACGGGCCAACCCCAACCCACGACAAATCACGAAGACACCACCCGGGAACCCGGTCAAGAGCGCCGCCGCGACGGATCGCGCCCCTCCCTCCCAGAACGAACACGAATCGCGCCCCCGACACGAGCCAGGGAGAACCGCGAGAGAGAAAATCCACGGCGGGGGCGTCGGGACCTCGGGGCAATCGGCGAGGCGCGCGGGCAGGGGCCGAGAATGCACGCGGATTCGAAGGGTATTGGGTGGGGATTCGTCGTGCTCACCTCGGGGCGCGCGTCGCGTCGGGCGAGGAGGCTTCGGGAAACGCCGGGAGAGGAGGAGAGAGCCCGAACGGAAACCCCCCGTTTTATGACGCGACTCGCGACACGCGGCGTCGGCCAGAATCGCCCTAAACCCTAAGAAAAAAACAACTCAAAAAGAAAAACCCTAGGAAAAAAAAATACTTGGGCAAACACAAAATGAATATAAGTGCTATATCTCGCTTATAGCGAGTGTTCCTTCGGGGTCTATCATGAAGCATTTTCACCCCCTGCCGTATTGGGCCGGTCTGTTTCTCATCTGTTTCTTCCGTTCGCTGATTTCGATAGAGAAGATCCCTCGTGGTGGTTGATGTATATTGGTTGCTTTCAGGTCTTTTCTGTTTTATTTTTTTCTTTAGGTTTTCTCTATTTCTTCAACAGTTTTCTTCCGTCTTATGTTTTTTAATTGGTTTTTTTCATGATTTTTATTGGTTTTGCTTTTCTTTCTTTCTTTCTTTTGTCTTTCGTTGTTTCTTTCTTGGTTTTTATTTGGTTTTTGCTTTCAGATTTTCGGTTTTCTTTCTTTGTTCTCCATTCTTCTTTTGTTTATTTCTTGGTTTTCATTGATTTTCTTCCTTTTCTTTGTTTCTTTCTCGGTTTATGAATTGGTCAACATTTTTTGTATACACGTTTTTATTTTTTTCAAATGCTTAATTAACATTTTTAAAATACAAGATTTTTTAATAAATGGGCAACATATTTTTTATATAAATGTTAAACGTTTTCAAATGCTTCATTAACATTTATCAAATACAACATTAACATTTTTGTTATGCATGGTCAACATTTTTTCTATACACATTTGACATTTCTGAAATGCTTGATGAACATTTTTTCAAATGCAAGATTAACTATTTTTTAATACACAACAACATATTTTATATACATTTTTTTCAAATGCTTAATTAATTTTTTAATACAATACAAGATTAAAAAATTCAATACATGGTCAACATTTTCTTTATACATATTTTACATTTTTCAAATGCTTGATTAACATTTTTAAAATATATGTAAATAAATTGAATACATGGTCAACATTTTTTGTATATACATTTAACATTTTTTTAAATACTTGTTCGAAAAAATTTCAAATGCTTGATTTAAAAAAAATTACTCCCTCCATCCCATAATACTCTCTCCTCCTCCACCAAATCCCTCCCCAGCTTATGGATTCTCCTTAAAAAAAACTCCTCCAATTTTTTGCGGTTAAAACCTGCTATTTTAGGTGCATTGTTTTTGCTTGGTGGCCCTAATTTATGTTTTCCCTAACTTTTTTGAAGATTTTCTGGGTTAGATTTGGTTGAGAGAAAATAGATACGGTGTGTGCAATGACAAAAATGACCAACAATACTTAAAAGTCGCGGTTCATGGGTTGAACGTCCATAAGGTATGGTAAAACACTTAAGCATCATTCTGAGCTACATGATACATGCCTGAGTTTCTATAGGTCATCACTCTCAACAGCCTAGAAAGGTGGTTGCATGCTTCTTCGTACACCATTCTAGGGGCGATTTGCTTGTCCTTCTATGCCTTTCCATACTTCACTTTTATATCCAAAGAGAGTTTGCACCAAAGTAATCATCAACTTCAGCTAATGGTCGAGTCTACGACTATATGTGTCGTCAATTTATATCCGATGAATTCAGAGGCCAGCTGATAATGCGTCTTGAATGCATTAGTTGTTGGTGGTTTTGCACAGGTGAATAGCATGACAACTTGATATCTTTCACCATCCATTTTTTCATGATTCTTGCATGGACTTTCCATGAGCATCCTCGTCTCTAATATTTAACGGTGCATGTCTATGGTGCTTAACAACATTCCCACGCAACCACATCTTGTATTCTAGCATGTCCTCAGACCGCAAGCCTTTCTTTAGATAGGATTTACCGGTCTCCTCGGATGTACTAGTTGGGCACAATTTCGGCTCGATCACCTTAAGCATGCCGCCACCAGCTACAACCTTATGGGCCAGGCTAAGGTCACAAAACAATGGTATTCTGTACTCCCGACTAGTGACTTCTATGTAACAATCAGTTTCTTTTGCCGTGAATCCTTCTCGTAAAATCCTAACTCTAACCCTAGGTCATCCACATCACAAATCACTAATATTTGACAAAATCTAAGGGTTAGTACACATCACAAACCACAGTTTCAATAATTCAGCATGGACTTGGAAGAAATCTTCAAAAGTAGTGTCAGAGCTCACATTAAAAATGCCATCAAAATACACAACTCCAACCAACCAAATCGTGAGATTTTTGGCCCAGCGTTAAGGTCAAAACGGTGAATTTGGCCGGCGGCCGTTGGGTCAGTGGCCAGCTGACCACCGGGTCCCACCAAGTCGGCACTCCCAGCTGACCCAAATGCCGCAGGCCCGTGCGCCGCCGCCACGCACCTGAGCATGGCGGCCGCGCGGCAAGCGGCGGGCGCCTCCGGCAGCCACCACCAGCACCCGGTGCAGCACGCGCACCTCGCGGCGCTCCTCAACCCGACCCCGCGCACGCCGCCCCTCCCGTCCCCGCTCCGCCGGCGCCACCTCCCGCTCTCGCCCCAGGCCGCCTCCCGCCTCGCGGCCTCCTTCCCGCCGTTGCCGCTCCTCCTCGCCCTGCTCTCGGCGCTCCGCCTCCTCCCGTCCCCGCCACCACCGCGGCCCTTCGATGCGCTCATCAGGGCCTACGCCTCCCTCCCCTCCCCGTCCCTCGCCGCCGCAGCGCTCGCGTTCGCCAGGTCGGCGGGCTACGCCCCCTCCCTCCCCGCCTACAACGCCGTGCTCCTCGCGCTCTCCGACGCCTCGCTCGCCTCCGCGCGGCGCTTCCTCGAGGGCTCCATGCTCCGAGCCGGCGTGGCCCCCAACGTGTACACCTACAACATCCTCGTCCGCGCGCTCTGCGCCCGCGGCCGCCGAGAGGAGGCGCTCGCCGCCGTCGTGGACGGCGACATGCGCGCCGCGGGGTGCGCGCCCAACGCCGTCACCTACAACACGCTCGTCGCCGCGTTCTGCAGGGCCGGGGACGTGGGCGGTGCGGAGAGGCTCGTCGCCGCGATGCGTGAGGCCGGCGTGAGGCCGAGCCTGGTGACGTTCAACACGGTGGTGAACGGGATGTGCAAGGCGGGGAGGATGGAGGACGCCCGCAAGGTGTTCGACGGAATGGCGAGGGAGGGATTGGCCCCCGATGGGGTCAGTTATAACACCTTGGTGAGTGGGTACTGCAAGTCAGGCTGCCTGCATGAGGCACTGACGGTGTTCTCGGAGATGTCTCAGAAAGGGGTCGCGCCAGATGTTGTGACGTTCACGTCGCTTATCCACGCGATGTGCAGTGCTGGGAACTTGGAGCGGGCAGTTGCCCTGGTGGGGCAGATGAAGGAGAGGGGCCTCCGGATGAATGAGATCGCTTTCACAGCACTGATAGACGGGTTCTGCAAGAACGGGTTCTTGGATGACGCATTGCTCGCACTGAAGGAGATGAGGGAGTGCAGGATCAAGCCTTCGGTAGTGTGCTACAATGCGCTTATCAATGGTTACTGCAAGTTAGGAAGAATGGAAGAAGCGGGGCAGTTAGTCGATGAAATGGAGGCTAAAGGAGTGAAGCCTGACGTCGTTACATATAGTACAATTCTCAGTGGGTACTGTAAGATTGGTGATACAGATTCTGCATTTGAATTGAACCGGAAAATGGTGAAAAAAGGTGTGGTTCCAGATGCAATCACCTACTCATCGCTCATAAGGGGTCTTTGCGAGGAGAAAAAACTTGGTGATGCATGTGAACTCTTTGAGAAGATGCTTCAACTCGGCCTACAGCCTGATGAATTTACTTATACAACGCTGATTGATGGCCATTGCAAGGAGGGGGATGTTGAGAAAGCTCTTTCTCTGCACGATGAGATGATAAAGAAAGGAGTTCTCCCTGATGTTGTGACATACAGTGTGCTTATAGATGGGCTTAGCAAGTCAGCACGTACAAAGGAAGCACAACGGTTACTCTTTAAGCTGTACTACGAAGACCCTGTTCCAGACAATATTAAATATGAGGCCCTGATGCGTTGTTGCAGGAAAGCTGAGTTTAAGAGCGTGGTGGCTCTTCTTAAGGGATTTTCCATGAAAGGCTTGATGAATGAAGCTGACAAAGTTTACCAGTCAATGTTGGACAGAGATTGGAAGCTGGATGGTTCAGTGTATGGTGTACTCATTCATGGGCATTGTCGGGGAGGAAATGTTCTGAAGGCTCTCAACTTCCATAAGAAAATGCTGCAGTGTGGTTTTCCTCCTAATTCAACAAGCACCATTTCATTGGTTAGGGGCCTATTTGAAGAGGGGATGACTGTCGAAGCGGATACCGTGATTCAGGAGTTGCTGAATTGCTGTTCGCTAGCAGATGCAGAAACATCGAAGGCTCTTATTGATCTCAATCGGAAAGAAGGTAACGTGGACGCTGTGGTTGATGTCCTCCGTGGCATGACAAGGGATGGGCTACTTCCAAGCTCAGGGTGAATTGTGGTATGTAGGAACCTTGTTGTATTTGTGGAGCACTGAATTAACTGATGACCATTGATCTCTTTGGAGCACTTCTTGGCTCATGCCTTGCTGAGCGTTATTAATGATACAGGATGATATGCAGTGAACAAGTATTTGATTTATTATTTTTTCAGATCCTATCATGTGAATACAAGTTGTTTATAAATCCTTGACTAGGTACTAGCACACTGTTGCTTAGGTAAGAAGAATGGTTATTGCTGTTATCAGGTTAAGACATCATGTGATTATGTCCTTGTTTAGGACACTAGAAGATCACGATTAGATATTTGCGAACTGATTAAAGTTGTCTTGTACCCTGGTCTCAGTTAACAATTGACACATTGATCCCAGCTAGCACCTCTATTGGTCTATTAACATAATTCCTTTTTTTCTTCTTCCAAGAAACTGGGCAAGAGCACCGCCTACTTAAGGTGAAAATAGTGTGTGGTCACAATTGATGGTGGGGGCCTGTTTTAATGGGAAATGGAACAGGAACCATAAGCAAAAATATGTCAGATTACTCCAAAAAAATTGGACACTACGCCGTCCAACGGTGTCATGACCGGTCGATGGCATTACGAGTGAGGGAGGCCACCTCCTGGAAAGTGAGCCTTTTATGTCTGAATATTTTGTGGTTGTGTTCCTTCCAGGCGTTCCACAATGATACACAGCACAGCAGGATTCTGCTCTGTTCCTTGTTTGTCGCCTCAGGCAAATCATCCTGCCAAGGGGGGGTCATTTGGAAGCTGTCCTATCTATATTCATGTAAAATTTCTATTTGTATTTTGCCCAAGTTTTGTAAGACGGCACGGGATATCTTCTTATTTTTAACTCAACCTCGTAACAAGTTTTAATGCGCCAACTGCCCTTGTATATTGGTCTTGACTCTTGAGACAAATGTCTACATGGGCAATGACTTCAACTAATCTACATTCATTTCCTCCTTTTGTTTTTCATTGTTGAGCTAGGTTATAGTTATGAACTTCGTATGACTAAGGAAATCTGATGCAGAATCTACTAAACTCTGGTGAGTTAGACTTGCTAGCATGATGAAATGATGCCATTTTTCGGGGTGCCTTTCTCTTGGCAGCAAGTGCTATCCTTGATGACCTACCAGTTGTTTAGCCCCTTTGAGCAATATATCAAATTATCCTGACTTAATAACAATGAAAAATTGCTAGAAGAGCTCTTGACCATATCACTCGTGTTTTGGTTTTGTGTGCCCTTCTTTTCTGAATAGTTTGTCTTTTAAACATAACAATATACTCTAAATCTGTATACTGTGACACTGCCAGTCCCACACTCCCAGTTGGTTTATTATGGGCAGCCAACGGAAGATATGCTTCTAGTATTGTATCTTTTACTATGATAGGCTAAATGAAACAAGATGGCTCCTTGTTTTCACCATTTTATTTTACTTGGACAAGAGCTAATCTTGATAAAGAAGGGAATGCGCCATTGTTTGTATGTGCTGGTTGTGTGTTTCCTTGTTTTATTATTAGACAAATTACCTTGATTTCATTCACTGACTTCAACTTTTTGGTTTTGCTGCAGAATGAAGAACATAAGTGCCCAAGGGAGCTGCTTATGTTCCACCAACACCAAGGCACTTGAGAGAAAAAACGAACTGTGGAACAGGGATAATGAAAACTGGCAATCATGAGTCATACAACACTGTCAAATGGGGTGTTGAAGGTTTCTAATACCATTTTGTGTAATCTCTACCGCTACCAATGAAAAAGCTTTGCACATGATGTGCTTGCTGCTCATGGGAATGAGGAGCACGAAGAAAAAGGGATAGTAACTGCCGGTTCAAGTATGCATGCAGTTTGAACCTATCATTTAGGGATGCAAGCGGGAGCCTGCATAAACCCATATGTAAGTGTAGTAAAAGATAACCTAGTGTATTTTTTTAGATTAACATAGAATTGACTTTTGATATACTTGTATGTGGGCTTCACAACTTGCTTGCATCTTTACCTATCAGGTATGTATGTATGTGTTTAAATACCATTTATTTCAGAAGTAATTACTAACGATTTACAACTTCACATCAAGTAGTATTTTTGTCACCTCTAGCGACTTGATTTATATTCTCTACAAGGAAGCAGATTTAACACCTAGTTAGCTTCTGAAGAAGTCACCTAACCCAGTTACATAGTAACTATACGATGCTACAAGGAGCTTCTTCCAAGTGTCTTTTCTTAGGACGTTATAGATTCCTATATTCTAGACCCATATAATAATTGTGACATGAGTAAACTACAAAAAGCCACCACTTCTGGAAACCTTGTTACACGCGATTATTGCTATTTTTCTTCTGCGCGAAACCACCATGTTTGAGGCATGGTGTTACTAGTTACCAAAATGGCCGGTTCAAAGCTCTGATGGAATGCAACCAGTCAGCCTGACATGTCAACGCTTATCTGGTGGCTAGCCCTGAAGATTCTCCTACTCAGATATTAGAATCACATGATGAATAGTTGGATACAACTATTATCCAAGTTTTTCTTTGTTAGTTATTACAATAATTAAAATCACACAAATACAACTCTATTTTTAAATACAGATGCATGTAGCTGGGTGAGAATGTTGATTTACATCGGGGTATCTGCACATAACACCATGTAAGTCAAGTATGTGTGCACTAGTCTCTTTTACTCTGACCCATTCACTCTTTCACAACCGATAAAGCCGAGCGAATCAGCCGAACACATGGATAGAATTTGTGGTGTTGGGCGCGCATGGGAATCTGATGCCCCGCGTCCACTCGCATGTGTGTACATAGCTTGCATCAACCACATTAATCAGCACCAGAAAACAGCATGTTTCAATATTGTTTTGTAATCTCGGTACATAGGATATCCCTACAAAGGAAGTACAGACAACACATGCATACAGTTACCAAAGTCCGTTTGTGTGTTTATATGCACCCATTTAGCTAGGACCTTCACTGCAGAATCGGTGGGTGGCAGTACGGGCCGCTGAGCCAGCCCTCGGCAATCCGTCTGTTAGCGGTGTCGCTCAGGTGCATTCCATCCCAGAGGAGGTGGCTCGCTGGGTCATGGCAAACGCTCGAGCCATCCATCCCGCACAAGGTGAACAGATCAAATCTATGCGGTGCACCGGCCTTTCCGCAACAGCTCATGAAGGCAGTCTCAAAGCCTGCATACCGAAATCAGTCTAACAATATTTAGGTGACATTCAGGGTTCACGATTTCATTTTCTCAGTTTGAATTATAGCAACAACAGGAAGAGAAGAAAAAGAACACTGATATTGGTGTTTAATTTGCTCAAACTACTGAAATTACATTTGAATTTAACTGAAACCCAAGAAATACCGGCCTGATTTCCTTTAAAACCTGGCCCAAATTCAAGTGATATTGATTTTTAACTGAAACATAAATATTTTAGTAACACTGAAACGTTGAAATTTTGTTCCTATTCTTGAGCCTAGTAACGTTTGAATCATTGAATTTGGCAGGTTGCTCAATTATTCCTGAGTGAATTCCCAACTAATAATTGTTCTTTCGAAAGAAAGAATCACCGGCTGCTCATTTTGCAAGGCATCGCTAACATGGTTGCCGAGACTCACCGAATTTTCTGGGATCTTGCACTATTTGGTAGATGTGGCTTGCGAGGTCGGCATACATGATCCGTGCGTGTGGATGCTTCTTTTGAAGCTTTGGGAGGCTGCTCTGGAGGAAAGAGTTGTGCCTTTTGAACAACGCGTTGTGGTTTCTCAGGCACCCGTACTTGTCATAGTCACTTTTGTTGGAGCTCTCGAACATGCTCAGGTAAAATGGAAAGCAACCCATCAGAGCGATGTTTGACACCACAATGTCAACTGCGCCGAGTGTCATTAATTTCTGCATGTTTAGAGCATATGTTAGGATACAAACTGCATGGCTGGCCACTTTATTTGTTCATGTATTTGTCACTTTTCCATCTGTGAGGCATGGTTTCCAAAATAGTTGTACTTCTCGTGCTTGAGATATTGTTACTGTTGTAGCATACTTCGGTCCAACTGAACGTAACTAATTATTTCGTTGGTAACTTGGTATGCATGTTCAGGTAAAAAACGACAAGCCTGCAAACAGAGGGAGAACTATAAAGCTTTGCAGTTACCTCCACACCAGATATGATGGTGTTCACTGTTCTGGGTATGTTCTTGCTGGCCTCGTCTACCGTGGATCCATTCACCAGCTGGATGCTGTAGTCATTCTCCCCCAACTGAAACACAAACAGGGATTTGGCCAAATACATCTTGCAACCTATATACAGGCACATATTTAAGTTAGTAAACTTTAGTTATGGCACCAAAGAAAATATTCTCGTGTGCGTAAATCAGTCGATCAAATGATTGAATATATTAGAACGAGTTCAGTGTTTAATTACTCTGCTGTGTTCCACAGATTGAAGGCAACAATTGTTGGAAATTGTCGATCTGGGTGTTCATGGAGCCGTCGTAGGCAGTGAACTTGAGGCTGGCGTTGCTGTAGTCAAGTACGGTGCCGCCGATGATGGCCATGTTCGCCCCTCGCTGGAAGTCCTTGCGGGGCGCCTTGGATGGCAGGGGGAATGGCAGCCCGAACGCTCGCGCTGCACTCACTTAAACTATGTCAGTGTGATGACATTTTAACAAGAAGTTCACGGAATGCCCACATAAAATGGGCAACTCCAGGTTTTTGAAGCCAGTCAGATCAGAAATGTTTGGACACTGCATTTTTACCCAGGAAGTCGATGTTAACCCGGCCATCGCTGCACCGGCAAGTGGGCTTCCCGAAATAGGTGACACCGTAGGGGAGACGGGTGAAAATGCCCAACAGGCTGGCAGGCCCGGGCCGGCCATCAACACATAAGTTACCGGCATCGGACCCCGAATCGCCGAAGTTGAAGATGGCGTTGTACAGCGGTCCACTGCTGCCACCTGATCTGGCCGCAGCAGCGGTAGCTGGAAGTGCAACCATCAGGCAGCAGCATGAGAAGAGAGCGGTCGCCGCAACTCGGGCAATGCCTATGCTCATGATGGCCAAGGTACTTTATCTTTGCTGTGTCTCACCCTCACGTACTGCCGTGTATATATAGCACTTGCGGGTGCCATGGGTCCATGGGCCCTGCAGCAATTGGCTCGCTCGCATTGAACCTGATGGAGAGATGCGCATTTGATTTATCCCTGTGTCTGTAAACCACAAAGCCTGTGATACCCGACTGAGCCCCTTCCCTCTGGGCTTCGCTCCCCCGTCCCACCTCTCTCTCCCTCGACTTGTATGTGAGACTGCTGTTTCATCTGGACTTTGGGTCTATACATCTATAAAAGATTCAGGTGGGGAAAACTCCCCCCCGGTTAAAATTGAAAAAAAAAAAGCCTGTGATGATTGATCCATCCGCCCGTCTATAGTGTGGGCGCACAAGATCACTGAATCTTGTTGACCCTAATTGGTATGTTCATACTTCATACTACTTTTGGTGATGTATCGAGAAAATTAGTGAATCATGGTTGTGATTGTTCCCCACAAATGATATGATTTCTTATCATTCAATGATTCTGTTCCACAAACCATATGATTTCTTATCATTCAATGAGCATCTTGCATTTCATGAAAATTGGGGGTTATATAGTCCTTACATAAGGGCCAGCCTATCCAACTTTCAGACATTAGGATACGTTCAAGGCGTGGGTGTTTTTTCAACATGTATAGTGGTCGAGCCAGCCATATCTTGACAATTAACATCGGCATGGGTGCACATGCAAGATTAATTGGGATCTACTCCCTCCGTCCCATAATGCACGATTTTGGATGGGCTCCTAACGAGCTTATTTTCACTATTTTTGTTTGTAGTTTTGCAGGATGTTTTTTGGCACTAGTGTTGTGTCAAAAAACGTCTTAGATTATGAGACGGAGGGAGTAGTATCACAGAAAATTATGCAAAGGCATCAATGTTGTTGCTTGCACAGATCTACAGCAGAGGCCACATGCTTCCCTCTTTAACTCGTATGCATGCAGGTGGTAGGCATACTATCTCTATGTTAGGATGTGTACAATAAACACACAAAATTAAAGGTGACAAGCAGAAGCAAAGAAGGGGTGACTGAGATACAGTGACTTGCCTCTAGCAAGATGAGGCTTGGGTGTTTTGCAGCTTTCATTTAATGGGTTTTGGGTGTTTTGTAACTGCCCCCCTCTCATCTGCCCAGCAGTGAACTAAAGCAAACAGGATACCTCAAGTTGGTATGAGATTCAGAGATTCAGATGAGGCTTGGGTGTTTTGGGTAGAATATGGAGGTCACATAGGTTTTGATGCGAGGAAAAGATGCACCAACTTAAGCAAATTTGATCGGAAGGCGACTTCATGCAGATTTGTTTGTTCCAAAGAGGGCATTAGAAGGAAAGGGCAAACCCCGATCGTGAGCGTGAGCCAAAGCGTTTTAAAGCTGAAACAAGAACTAATTGTAGAGTTCAGATGGTTATTAGATCGAATGTTTATAGTACTGCTTGCTGCTACAAGCATGATCTGAATGTTTAGTTCATTGCTCATGTGTGCATCCAGTTCATTATTTGGATGAAATTGTAGCCAAGTGTACAAGCAGACTTGCCTAATATATCCAGTGTTCAGTGCTACACATTTGTTCAGTTGTACCGCTTGCTACAAATTTGTTGTTCTGTAGCGGTTCGATTTTTCGGTTGTAGAATCTGAAGCATCAAAATTTATGTATATACTAATGCTACACATTTTCAGTGTTCAGTGCTACTCCCTCCGTTCCCAATTACTTGTCGTAGATATGGATGTATCTAGATGTATTTTAGTTCTAGATACATCCATTTCTGCGACGAGTAATTTGGAACGGAGGGAGTACAAATTTGGCCAGTTTGTGCATTTCTGCAGCCGTTGTTTCTGTGCCATGTCGCTATGTTTCTATGCTTGTGCTTTTCTGTAGCTGTTGTGGCTTGTTTTCCCTTGGGACAATGTAAAGCGTTGGATCTGCATTGGAGGGCAGATGAAAGGGGGCCAGTTACCTCTGCATTTCGTTCCCCTTGTGCTCCGCCGTCCCCGCTCCAACTCCACTCCACCGCACGCGCCGCTCAAAACCCTCGGCATGCCGCCGCCGGCGACGGCCCAGGGCACCCTAGGGGCGAGGGCCGCGGTGCTGGCCGAGCTCTTGCACCCCGGGCGCGACCCAGACGAGGCGGACGAGATCTTGGCCCGCCTGCTCTTCTGCACCCACCACACCCTCCCGGACCCGCCCGTCTCCGCCGCCGTCCGCCTCGCCGCCCTCCTCCCCGGCGACGCCGTCGACCGCTTCAGCCGCCTCCCCGACGCGCTCCTCCGCGGCGTCGTCTCCCTCCTGCCAGTCAAGGACGCCGCGCGCACCGCCGCGCTCTCCCGCCGCTGGCGCGGGGTCTGGCGCTCCGCCCCGCTCGTCCTCGCCGACGCGGACCTCTCCTCCTCCCCGGCCGCCCCCGCCCTGTCCCGCGTCCTCGAGGCGCACCCGGGGCCCTTCCGCTGCGTCCACCTCACCGGCAGCTGCACGGAGGAGTCCCGCCACCTGCTCGCGCCCTGGCTCCAGCTCCTCGCCGCCAAGGCCGTGCAGGAGCTCGTCCTCGTCAACCGCCGCTCCCCGCTCGACGTCGTCCTCCCCGCCACGTTCCTGCCCACGGCCACCCTCACCCGCCTCCACCTCTGCTTCTGGAAGCACGGCCGGGCTCCCGCCGGGCGTCTCTTTCCCCAACCTCTGCGAGCTCGGGCTTTACAGCGTCGTCGTCGAGAGCCGGGATCTGGACTTCATGCTCGACAGGAGCCCGGTGCTGGAGACGCTCTGCGTCGAAGGGAACCTGTTCACCCTCCGGCTGCGCCTTGTCAGCCAAAGCCTCCGGTGCGTGCAGATCATCGGGTCCTTCTTGGAGGAGATCTTCGTGGTGAACGCCCCACTCCTTGAGCGCCTCATCAATTTGGAAGGTTGGACCGGTGATGCCAGATGCACCAAGGTCAAGATTGGCCATGCCCCCAAGCTGCAATTGTTGGCATACTTGCAGTTGGACACACGGAATCACGTCCTCGAGATCGGCAACACAATCATCAAGGTGCCTCGTCTGATCCTTCCATTTGTTTGGACACTGTAAACTCTCCATTTGTGGGGTTTTCCTCTCTTAATAATTTGGTTGCAATGTGAATTGCATTGGCCCTCTCCCTTCTCTCTACGCTCATCTGTAATCTCTAAAATGTACAGTTTTTTCCCTCTCCTATAATGCAATGACAGAGCTCCTGTTGGTTCGGGTCAAAAAAAGAATTGCATTGGCAGGCTGGTACAAGGGTGAGCCCAAGAACCATGGTAACAAGTGTGACAGTCCTGGCTTTGGAGGTGCGTTTCGGAGTGCGCAATGATGCCAAGATGATTCCCAGTGTCCTCAGATGCTTTCCTAATGTCGAGACACTCTACATCAAGGTGAGACCCTCTTTCAGCTTTCATGTGCATCAGTGCATGTGCCCATTATCATCCCATACTACTCCTTCCGTTCCTTAATATAAGACCTTTTAGCTTTTTCTTGATTCGTATGTATGTAGACACATTTTAGTATGTATGTTCACTCATTTTAGTACAATATGTATGTAGTCAATATTTCGAAATAGCTAAAAGGTCTTATATTGTGGAACGGAGGGAGTAGTATATTACTAATTCCTATCAATATAGCTGATGAAGAACTTCATGTGCATTTAACTGATGGGATTTTTTTCAGTCTGGAAAGCCTGATCAATCCACTGGCAAGCTCAACCAAAAGTTCTGGCACGACTCTGGTGCCATAGAATGCACCCGTTCACGCATCAAGCAGCTGATTTTCCATGATTTCCAAGGGGATTGAAGTGAGCTCGCCTTCCTCAAATACTTCGTCGAGAGTGCATTGATGCTCAAGCAGGTGGTGATCCTTTTGTCCTCTGGCTCCACTTTGGCGGCGGAGGAGGTGCATTCCAAAATGGCGAATGTGAAACGGGCAGGTGAAGTCTCCATAGCGCTGGTCACTGGCTATTCCGGTCTTCAAGGACGTTTCAAGAGAGGGTCTGAGTTTTCTCTTGGCGACCTTTTGTCTCTTTTGAAATTTTGAAATTTCCTTGTGCAAACTATTGAAGCCACAACAGGTGCGTGCGACGCAAATTGCCTTGGAAGTTATTGGAATGTCCTGTTCCTGTGGTCTGTGCATGCAAGGCACCGTTGAGGTTTGTTTTCAGTGTTTGGATATCCGCCCCGTCGACTCTTGTTCCATGATTAGCTATGTGTCCAAGTTAGTACACTACTTACAGTACCATTCTGTTGCAACCATGAAGTAATTGATGTTTGGTTGGCAATCACGGACCTCTGTACTCTGTGTTTCATGCTTGCTGTGGTCTGATGACATGACAGTGGTGTTACATTGCAGCGTTTTTTGCTTAACATATGAGGCTTGATGGATGCTAGTTTCTCTATGCATTAACATGGAAATAAAATTCCTTCCCATCTGGTTGCCAATTGTGTTGTGGTAGATTTGCATAGTTATGCCGAGTCAAGTATTGTGGCAGGTCGATTCTCCTTTATTTATCTGGTTCTTCAGTTGTGAAATTTTACTTGCTGTTGCTAGGGTGCATTTCATGGACATAACTCCGAATAGAAAACGAGCTGAATCGTTGTACTGTCATGTTGAGGTTGTCAAAACTACGCCCACTCGGACATATTCTGCTGAAATCTTTTTGAAATCACTATAGTGTGTGCTTTTGCTTTTCTGCACCCTCCTCATAGATAATTGCGTGCTTACTTCTTCCTTTCGGCATCTCCTTCTAAAACATTCCACCTTTTAGATTCTAGCCCCTCCGAGTGAGAAACACAGATCACACCTTCAGTCTACTGTGTCTCCTCCAAGTCCACTCCCTTCAAGCTGTGCCCATGTCATATTTTCTCCATGGTTGGTACTCTACATCTGAAGGTCATTTTACATGTTTCAACTGATAAGCTACCAAGGAGCTGTTCGGCAGTCCTCCCGCTCCGTGAAATCTCAGGATCTGTGGAGCACCTCTTTCCCCGCTCTGTGATTTTCAACTGCTGCTCCACCAGCTCCGGAAGCGGAGTTGTGGAGGGGAGAGACTCCGAACAGGCCTTAACTAAGAGTCAAACATCATAAACCGTGTCAGTTTAGGTGGAACTGAGCGGTATGCTACGTAGATGCAACTGAGGAGCATCACTGCTTAGAAGCGCACACAGCGGACTCATTTGTACCACTGGAATGAGTGGCATGCTACTTAACCAGTTAAACCATCGTGGTGGAGCATCACTGCCCAACGAGTGAACAAAACCATTCCACGGCTGGTTCTAAACACGTAGATGCAGTTTACCTCTCTAAACATATAGTCAACTGCAGAAAGCTGAAGCCATGTGATCCATATAATGTTTTGGCGTACATTTAAGGCGCAACAGAAAGCTGCAAAGTCATAATCGACACACTTCGTAAATCAGTTCAAATGTATTTAAGGAACAAATAAAGCTACAAGCTGGCATTTGGATTGGTCTCTTGAATGGACTTTGATCTACAGCCTAAAGTGTAGCTGATTGCTAGTACAGTGCTGCTAGAGTGCCTGTTGCTGTAGGTGCAGTAGTCATTGTTGACCTGCCTTGATTTGCCCTGATCGGGGGCAACCTCATCCAACAGGTGTAGCCCCCCCTGACCCACGGTGCTCCTCTAAGAGGAATGTTTCCCTACGGGAGAAAGTGGAATCTGCTCCCCTAAGCTACTCCCTCCGTTTGAATTACTTGTCGCAAAAATGGATATGCGACAAGTAATTGGGCGGAGGGAGTCCTATTTAAGGGCATCTCCAACCGGATATCTTAAATTGAGCACACTGTCCGTCCGCAGACACTTGTCAAAAACTCTTGAGATGAGTATGTAGAAATATTCTAAATACATACTCATCTTAATTGCATAACCTTTTTAGAGAGAGAAAAGACACTTGTCAAAAACTTCATCTTTTTTTCTCCGCGAATTTCCCATCTTTTCCCGCAATTTTTTTTGCATAACCTTTTTCTATGTACTGGAAATTGAAAATTATTTCAAAGGTAGCCCTTCCCCACAGGTGAAACTATGCAAGTAATCATCTACTATATATATTGTTTTGTGTCTCACCAAAATAGAAAACCTCACTTTTATGGAAAAAAAATAGGCCACACAAATGTTCAAACATACTACATAAAATAAGCTTCCAAGAGAAAAAAACATTGTCTGCTGCATATTGTATTGTTAAAAAACGCAATAAGATTAGGCACTACCCCTCTAATCAAATAAACATGGTGCGCCTTCTTGATTAGAATCTGCATAACATCTATGCCTCATATAAATACAACTTTATTCTTAATACTTTATAAAAATACAACTATATTCTTAATACTTCACAAATACAAGATGCATCTAACCCCACAAATAATATAACATATTTCAATATAACATATAACATATTTCAATATTATTTCAAACTTTGGGGTACAAGTGCGCATAGTTCTATAAAAGTTTGCCCGTGTGTGCGTGTATCTATGTACACATTTTGGCAAGGAGCTTCACTGCAGAATCGATGGGTTGCAGTACATGCCACTTAGCCAGCCCTCGGTGATCAGTTTGTTGGCAGCGTCGCTAAGGTGCATACCGTCCCAGGTTAGGTGGCTGCCCGGGTCACGGCAGATGCTCGAGCCATCCATCCCGCACATTGCAAGCAGATCAAATCCGTTTGGCGCATTGGCCTTTCCACAACATCCCATAAGTATGGTCTCAATACCAAAGCCTGCATGAAAGAAATAGATCAAACTGAAAATTGGGTGGCATATTTAGGTTCACGGTTTTACTTTCAGCCTAATATTTGGAAACCACTGAAAACAACTGGTGATTTTTGTTTGGATTTCAGAACAATGTAATTCATTAAAAGGTGTACTTACACAAAAAAATGTGCAATTAAACTAAAACCAAAAGGTGTAACTGAACTACACAAAAGTGCAAATGGTCTGGTGGCGGTCTATTGAGGTGCGAGGTGAGAGGTTGTTTCTAGTTGAAGCTCCTAATTAAGGACATGCCTAGTGGTTGACAAGGCGGTCTTTTTCGATGTATTCTATGTCATATAGATAAGCCAATAAAACATCTTATACAATTGAGTATCTCTTAGTATTATCTTTAAAATTAATGTTACGAGGTCATAAAATTGTCAGGTGATTAAAAACAAAATAAGAAAACATGTGAGTAAGAGAAGACATCTTGTAAGATAATATCTTATCTTACTTTGTAAGAGATCATCTCTTAACTAAGAGAAGACAAGACTCTTTTCTCGTTTCTTTCCCTTCCACGTCATGAAATTATCATACATGTCATCACTAAGTTAGCACCATTGTACGTAACCAGTTTATGTTTTAATAAAAGAATAAAACACTTTTTTCGCAAGCACATTTGTGGAATGAAACTTACCAAACCTTTTGGGATCCTGCACCATTTGGTAGACGTGGCTCGCGAGGTCAGCATGCATGATCCTTGTGTGTTGATGCTTCTTTTGAAGCCTTTTGAGCCCGTTCTTGAGGAAAGAGTTGTGCCTATCAAACAAGGCGTTGTGGTTTCTCAGGCACCCGTACTCGTCGTAGTCATCCTTGTCGGAGCTCTCAAAGAAGTTTAGGTATAGCGGGTAGCACCCCATGGGAGCAACGTTTGACACCACGATGTCAACCGCGCCGAGAGTGATTAATTTCTGCATGACATGTTAGTTTGGAATATAAGTTTGTTAGGTGCAAACTTCATTTTATTTATTGGTTGACATATTTACACTTGTCAATTTGTCATTTCTGCATTCGCGAGTTACTCTTTTTTGCTCCAAATACCGTCTTGTTTCAGACCATGACATCAAACAAATAATTACTCCCTTCATCCCAAAATATAAGATCATTTTTGACACTATCCGTCCTAAAATATAATATCCTTTTTTGGCAGTATCATATTGTAGAAAATGATTTTATATTTTGAGATGGAGGGGGTATTTGGCGGAAGCATCAATGAAAAGGATATATGCATGCTCAGGTAAAATTGACAAGTTTTAGCCTTTGCGGTTACCTCTACGCCGGATGTGATGGTGTTGACTATGCTGGGTATGCTCTTTCTTGCCTCGTGCACCGTGGACCCATTCACCAGCTGGATGTTGTAGTCGTTCTCCCCCAACTGAAACACAAACAGGGACTTGGCCAAATACTCCTTGCAACCTATAGATAGGCACATGAACAAAACCAAACTTTACTTGTTATTGCACCCCATCGGTCGAATGGTTGATCAGATGTGATCGATATTGTGTATACTCTGCCGTGTCCCGCAGATGGAAGGCAGCAGCCGGCGGAGGGCCTCCATCTGGCTGTCCATGGAGCCGTCGAGGTGCACGCCGTAGCCGGTGAACATGCTGCTGCCGCTGTAGTCGCGCGCGGTGCCGCCGATCATGGCCATGTTGGCGCCCCGCCGGAAGTCCTCGCCGCGCGCCTTGGACGGCGGGAGGAGCGGCAGCCCTAACGCTTGCGCTGCGATTCAGCCATGCATGCAGTTATGTAACTGGCTGGGGTCGTGACGATGCTACCACTAGGCTCTTATTTACCGAGGAAGTCGACGTTGAGGCGGCCGTCGCAGCAGCGGCAGCTGGGCTTGCCGAAGTAGGTGATGCCGTAGGGGATGCGGGCGAAGATGCCCAGCACGCCGGCCGGCTCGTGCCGGCCCCGGGGGCAGATGTTGCCGGTGTCCGACGTCGAGTCGCCCAGGTTGAAGATGGCGTTGTACCGCGGAGTACCGCCGCCGGCCGCTGCAAGCGCAGCCACCAGGCAGCACGAGAGGACGACAAAGGGTGCAACGCCGGCGATGCCTCTGCCCGCGACGGCCATGATGCATACACACTAGCTAGAGCTTCGCCAGCTGCGTCTAACTTAGCACACCCTCGCAGTGCACGTCCCGTGCATATATATAGCATTTGCCGGCGCTGCCATGGCTGATCGACGGCCCCAACCCGGAGTGAATTGAAAGCTGACGGAGATGTGACCAACCATACTACCTGTGATGATCGCATGCATCGATCCGTAACGTGTCGACCCATGGCTGCCGACCAGGCCGGGGCTTTGTCTTTTCCCCAAATCGAACAACAAAAAAAATGGTTGCCGACCTGCTGCCTGCTGGTTGCCCTTAATTAGTTTTGTTTTTGAGCGGTGGTTGCCCTTCATTATTCGCAAAATAAAAGTTGTCCTTAATTAGTTTGTTCGCCGGTAGCACTTTCCACTGAGCTAGACAGTCTGCACAAGCTTAGTGAAAAATAAATGGCGTATAGTCCAACAGCCTCTCTGTGCTTCTGGGAACTACTTTTTTTTTTAAAAAAAACTGGGCATTACCCCTTTCCATTACTAAGAACGGAAATACAAACCAGTTCAAGATAACAGGAGGAGGGAAAGAGGGTAGAGCGGGTTCAAGCATTACCAGGAAACCCACCACATCCGCCCGTCATCGAAACGGATGTCATGGGGCGAAAACCTGATAACACTAATATCAAGTCTATTACATCCAACTAAAAGAACGACCAGACATACGCAAACCACACATCAGACCGCTCGAATTGGCAGAACTAGACAAAAGTATCAGACGATGAAAAAGGACAGCGAAGATCTCCTCCAGCTCCCGCCACGCGCGAGGCCACAACTTGGACTTCATGTCTGGATCGATTGCTTGACGGAGTCACACAGTTTCATCAGCTGCAACATGCCGTTCCTGATCATCTCTGCACCTGTGCGAAGTTCTCCAGCCACCTCTCCTTTCTGTAAACCTGTCCAGTACAAAAGAAACGAACAAAGGGAGAAAACAATCTCAAAAGGAGTCTTAATCTGTTTTTTCTCAAAGGTAGCACGATTACGCGCCAGCCAGATGGCCCAACAAGTAGCAACTAAACCCACAGTATAGAAGGTATCTTTGCCAGGAAGAAATTTACTGCACCAGACGAAATACTGCCAATAGTTGTTAGGGCACACATCAGTGCCTAGCACCACCCCGATAGATCTCCAAACCACCCTAGCAACGGGGCAGGTGAAGAAAAGGTGGTTAGAGGTTTCTACCTCCCTGCAGAAAGAACAACAAGGATTCCCTGGCCACTTTCTCTCCCTCATCACTTGTCTTGTGAGCACTGCGTCTTGGGATAACTGCCATAAAAAGATTTTGATTTTAAGAGGAATTTTTGCTTTCCATATCCACTTATAGTTACACCCAGCGAGGGGTTTTTCCAACATCTTATACACAGATTTCGTGGAAAACTTGCCGTTCTGGTTAAGCCCCCAGGAGATTTTGTCACCATCACCGCTCTTAGCAAGAGGGGTGTTATTAATGATAGATCGCAACGCTTCCCATTGCTTAAGCAGATCAGGGGTAAGCATGCGTCTAAAGAAAGAGCTGGCATTGTTGCCGGCCAACTTGTTCACAGTACAATCTGGAAAATTACAGATATCAAACAACTGAGGGAACTGATCTTGAAGAGAAGGAGACCCATTAATCGAGTCTTTCCACAGCCTGGTGATGTCTCCTTTTTTTTGTTTCTATTTTTCTGCCCAACATATACACATTTTTTACTTTAAGCAAAGATTTCCAGCAAGGTGAGTCAGAAAATCTGGCAGTAACATCCGAACAGTTTTGTTGCGAAGGTATCTGGCCCGGACAATATCCTGCCAGAGTCCTTTTTGCGTTTCAAGTTTCCACCACCATTTAACCATTAAGCTAATGTTTTGTTTTCGCAGATCCTTGATACCCAGACCTCCTTTATCCTTGGATCTGCAAATTCTACTCCATCTCACAAGGTGGTATCTCTTTTTCTTATTACACCCTTGCCAGAAGAATCTCCTTATGTGTTTATCCAGTCTCTCAATAAAGGTTTTATTCATCAGCCACATCAACATATGATATAGAGAGATTTGTGTAACCACGGAATCTAGCAGGGTATGTCTCCCACCCATCGAAGCTGCATTACCTATCCAGGTCTCGAATCTCTTCAGGTATTTACTCACAATGAACTCCCAATCAGAGTTTTTCAGGTTTGCATAACTCATAGGCATGCCCAAGTATTTAATGGGAAAACTGCCTATCTCACAGTTAAACAACTCTGCATACTTTTTCACAGTATTTTCATCCCCCCCCACGGTGAGGATTTCACTTTTCTGAAAGTTCACTTTTAACCCAGACATCATTTCAAACAGATATTGTAGCAACTTCAGGTTAACTACCTTATCGATATCATCCTCCAAGCAAATGATGGTGTCATCTGCGTACTGCAGAACAGCCACCCCTTCAGGAATAAGGTCAGACGCCAGACCCGTGATCAACTTATTATTTTGGACGTTTTTAATCATTTTGGTGAGGCATTCCACAACCAAGTTGAACAGGAAAGGAGAGTGGGGGTCGCCTTGGCGGACCCCTTTAGCACTTTGAAAGTATGGCCCCGTACAGTTATTCAACTTAACGCTAACTGTCCCCTCGTATAGTATTTGTTTAATCCATCCACACCAGGTTTCATTAAAACCACGCATTTTATGACATTCAAGAAGGACAATCCCAGTTTACTTTGTCATAGACTTTTTCGAAGTCAAGTTTAAGGACAATCCCCACTTTTTTCTTGACATGTGTATAGTTAAGAATCTCATGGAGTGAGAGCACACCATCCATGATGTTCCTCCCTTTCACAAAAGCATTCTGGGCAAGGCTGATGAGTTTATCAGCGTATACAGCAACCCTACGGTCAAGTACTTTAGTTATGAGCTTATAGGGGCAACGGAGTAGACAGATAGGTCTAAATTGCTGGATTCTCTCAGCACTAGACACTTTAGGCAGAAGGGTAATAATCCCATAATTGAGGCGTTTCACATCAAGCTTACCTTGATGGAAGTGGTCGAAAAGGGCCATAATATCGTCCTTGACTATATCCCAACATACTTGATAAAATTCAACAGGAATATTATCAGGTCCGGGGGCTCTGTTTGGGGCCATGTCAAACAGAGCAGCCTTAACTTCCTGTTCTGTAAATTCTCGACAAAGATCCACATTATCTTCCGCAGAAAGTCTCTCATTATCAGTCCACGTCTCAGGACTAAGATGAAACAAATTGCCAGGAGCTGGGCCAAAAAGATCTTTGTAAAAAGTAGTGGCATGAGCAATCAGATTATCAGTGCCATCTACGGTAATATCATCCCCCACTTTAAGAGAATGGATGGTGTTTTTACGCTTTCGGCCATTAGCAATCTTATGATAGTAATCTGTGTTTAAATCTCCTTTAAGGAGCCAACGCTCATGTGATTGTTGCAGCCAAAAGATCTCTTCATTGACAAGCAACTCGTGCAACTCGAAGTTGGCATCCATCTTCCTACTATAGAGCTCAGGAGGAAGTCGTCCATTTTCTTCGAGCTCTTCGAGCATGGATAACTCCATTTTAAGGTCCTCTTTCCTCTTATTATTATGGCCATATCGATCGGAGCCCCACCCTTTGAAAAAGGTTTTGAATCTTTTTAGTTTGATATTTAGGATGTCAATGGGGTCAGAAGATTTAACTTTTCTAGTCCAGATCCGACTGACTAGCGGCAGGAAACTATCGTCTTTAATCCAGGAAAGATCAAAACAAAACTCACTTGATTTAGGGGCATCTCTCCCCTCCTCACCCATGGACATAAGCAAAGGATTGTGATCAGAGATCTCACGAACTAGTTTTCGAACAGAGACAAGCGGAAACATGTCTTCCCAATCTTCAGACATAAGGATGCGATCCAGTTTTTCCAAAGTGGGGTGGGCCTGTTGGTTCGTCCAAGTATACTTACCCCCATTAATGTGGATCTCACGAAGAGCCAAGGTATTGATGATAGAATTAAACAGGTCCGAGGATTTATGATTATTAAGTTTCTTATTCTTTTCACCGGAATGTCTCAGGATATTAAAGTCGCCCCCAACAATGTAGGGTACTTGCATCCCAATGCAAGTGGCAGCTAGTTCGACCAGAAAGTCCCCTTTCAGTTCTTCATAAGCTGGACCATAAACTACAATCAACCCCCACTTCAAATTCTTAGGTTTGTCCAGCAACACTAGTTGCAGCATATGTTTCCCCTTAATACAGGAGATGATATCAAGCTTGTCACACCTCACACCACAAAGGATGCCGCCAGATTTCCCAGCAGAAGGGATCCAGTTCCAATGGAAGGATCTAAAGGGGTCAATTCTCCTCAAGCACTTGGGGGAGAAATTTTTCTTCATAGTTTCTTGAAGACCCAGGAAATCAAGGGAATGGTCACTAATCATGTCGGAGAGGCAGGTGGCCATCCCTTTCTTGCCCACCCCTCGACAGTTCCAAATGAGGCCTCTCATTTGGAACACTTCTTATGAAAATTGGACCGAGTAACCCTACCAGGAGGCATTGTAGGGTTACAGATTATATCTGTCTCCAGGGCACAACTTTTTTGACTTCTAGTCACAGGTCTAGAAGTTTTAATACCTACTTTCTTTCTATTATTCTTTTTGGATTTACTGGAAAAGATCTTTTCAAGGACGTGTTCTTCTTGATCAAGCCATTCTAGATCCACAGGGTTACTTCTGCCCAACCCATCAATAACCACAATATCTTCATCCATGAGCAATGGATTCAGTTTTGCTCTTGTTAACTAGCTCGGCTCTAACAATCTCTAACTCTCTAATAACATCCACAGAAGTGAACGAGTCATTAGGAATATTCACCCCCATTTTACTAGCTCTACACACTAGTTCATAATTGGACAAGACATCAAAAGAATTTTTACAAGCAGGTTTGGAAGTACGTTCAAGGTATTTTTTGCAGGCCAGCTTCACCGCCCTATCTTCCATCTCGTCCTGCATTCTGGATGCGTTACGCTTGCTGAACCTGAGAGTAGCTTCAATTGCAAGAGGAGGTGTGAGGACAAACTCCTCAAGATGGTACGGGGATGGGAGTTGTACCACATAGTCACACGACGTTTTCATGCCTGGATCTGTTTCACCCACCACCTCCACAACCTGATCAAAGTTAGTAACATCAGCTACAGACTTTAAGATATCAATGTTACAAACATCGCCAGTCACCTGAACATCTTGTGAGTCTGTCCCAAAATTAGCAGATTCAATAGGCACGATCCACTTGGAGGAGTTCAACTCTTCCTTTCTAGCACAATCATCAATCTCCTTCTGCATTGTTTCAATAAGGAAGTGTCTGCCCCACTATCAGATGAGGCCTCCTCCTCAATTTCTTCATTATCACTAGGTAGCAGGCGACAGGCCTTGCCCCCACGATAAGAGTAGTCATTTTTGCCAGATCGATGTTTATCAGGTGGGCTCTCTTTTTTCTCCTGACCAGCACGTTTCCTTTTAGGAGTGTATTCAGGATTAGTTTTGTCATCAGCAACAGGATCCACAGGCTCCTCATTAACAGGGTTTTTAACAAGAATCTCTTCAATTTCATAGGTGAATTTATAGAAGCGTCCCCCAAGTACTCCTTCCGCAGTAACAGGCAGTTGGGATACAGATCTGCACCCTATTTTTGCTCTGACAGAAGAAGGGCGATTAATGGTCGACATATCCACCTCCAGAGTGATCCCAACCAATCCCCCCACATAGGCTACAACTTTATCAGATCTTTTGTTAGGTGGGATCTTGCCAATTCTGACCCATGCAACTTCCAGAAGTCCTTCAGAATCAATATCTTCGGACCAGGGAGAAAATTTAACACTAACTCCACATTGTTTAAGTCTAACATGTTCCACAAAAAGAGCTCTATCAACCTCTCTAGGGTTCGGCATTCTCATAACAAATTTTTGCGGAGCAAAGAATCTAGCCGAACACCTCCACCCCTGACCCACATACACGCTCAATTCATGTTCAATATCTTTAGTGAGAGCGGACCCTTCAGTAATAGTAACAACAATATTGAAAACTAGATGATACCCCGCGCGTTGCTGCGGGACGTTGTTGTGGGATGTTTGATTGATAAGTCTTAAAACTATCAATAAATTCAATTGTTTACCGAGCTTAGTTGTATCTATAATGATCAAACATGAGTTTCCTATTGTGCAATGTCCTCCCTAAAATATATGTGAACCAAATCCATGCATAAAATCACTCCTCCTAAACCGTTTGCGCCTGCCTTGTTTTGACTCAAAATACTACAACATCTTAATCAAGAATGAACATGGCCAGTCAGCTTCTTTCTGCTATGACTCAGATAAGCGTATGAATAGCGGAAGAAAAACTACAACCCTTTTGGTGGATTAGCATGGGAAAGTGACTTGAGAAGGGCAAACAAAATCTGCAAGCTCTAACACAAATACAACATGAAGCAATAAATTATGTGCAACTTTAGCTTACAACATGAAGTGACAAGGTAAAGATTGTGGAAGTTATAGTGACACCCTCACAAAATGACTACGTACAAATCTTTCCATATACTAACTTAAGACACCTTATATAATTGTAAAAGCATATCTGCTTAGTACCTCAATGATACTCACGTATGAATCCCACTATCAAAATGGACAATACTTAAATTTGCAAGCCTCATTATCAAAAGATGGTGGACGGAGGCACTAATAAGCTATGGCCATGCAGGGGCAGCTAACATCTTCAAGACAGAACATCTAAACCCCCCTCACTCCTGCAAGAACATCAAGTCAAACTAAGAAGTATTTTATAAAATGCTAGATAACAGGAAACATGCTTAACAAAAGTATATAACATAAATTCTCTAATCACTAAAGCTAGTAAGAGAGCTTTAGCGTTCAGAATATTATACCTCTTGAAGCTACTTAAACATGCTTCAAATTTCAAAAACCAACCAAGTAGGTAAACTCCTTGCATTATTATATCTCACGATAAAAACTTCTCAATGTTTAACCATTCATGGTGGAAAACTGGAAGGGAAATATAGATGCATTTTCAGGATATACATATTCGCCAATTTCTAAAGTACAGGGATGTTCAGATGTGCTGTGAATCACCCCTCATGGATTTCTACAAACAAAAGGTGCAGAAAATGATGGTAAGTTGGCTAAGGCCATATTAGCATATGCCTTATGGGAAGAAGGAAACAGAAAAGAAATGTGAAATATTGTGTTCAAATGTAGGCTGCCAACTGTCCTAACTCGATTTATAGACAAATACACTATGTGATACATGAAGACTTCAATGGTCCCATAAAAATTGGAAGAATTTTTTCACGACACAGACAAAAAATGGATCCTTATTGATCAAAAACTGTAGCAAAATCGATATATTCCTTCATCAAAGTAAATAAGTTTACTGAACTATAAGCATGCACATTATATGAATCAAAGAATGATGGCATGATGTGTAGATGAATTAATCAGTCCTGGTGTTTTTGCCATACCATTATTAAGTATACAACATCACCTAGTACTGCACTGGATTCTTGTACATGGTACTACACTGGATTCTTTTTACAATACATACAACTGTTACTGCACTGGAACTGGATTCTTGGTTGTAAGAGTTTTTTTGCCATCATTGTTGTTTCATGTCAACATCCTCTAAAATAATAACTAAGGGATAAGACGAAAACCATGCACAGTTACTTGCCTGTTTGTAATTGTAGTGCAATAGTAGTGAGTGTTTCCAAAATCCCATGGCAAAAATTCTAAACACAGCCTCTTAAGGAAAAAATCATTACAGGACCTTACCTTCTGAATGTATATGATCATGATTCAACAACACTTGACAAAAAATTGGATCAAATTCTCGATGAACTTGGCAGATAACAAACATCCGATATGTTTCCTCACCTTCTCTTTGGTATACATCTAGGGAGGCAGGGCTCGGTTGTAAAAGGGGGTTGCTGCAGGTCCTCACTCGAATCCGACTCGCACCTCCCGGCCATGGATTCTAGCGATCACAAGGGCTGGCGAGGTTGGATGCGGAATCATGGTCGTCGGGGTAGTGAAGAGCAGAAGGCATCCACCGATTCGTTGAAGAGACGGAGAGAGAGAGAGATGCGAACTGCAGATGAAAAAAATCGTTTAGACGAAGATGCAAGGCGGAAAACGTGGCCTCCTACCTTGTGAGGCGGCGCTGATCTTGAAGGGTGGAGGATACTGAGACCAACCTTGATCTTTGGGCGGGCTGTCGCTTCGATGCTGAACGGCGGCGCCCTTCGTGGCAAAGGAGATCAGACTAGCCACAGTGGGAGTAACTTCAGCAGTAACATCGAGTCCAACTCAGCAAATTTGCTTATGTGGCAATGAGTTAATGAGGAGACAGATAGTTGTAGTAACTTAGCTAGTTACTGTAACATCACATGTCCCAATGCAATATGAGTCTATAACCTAATAAATAAATCTTTGCATGTTACCACACTTAAGTTGCTACCTACTATGAAGGTAGTAACATAGTCTAGGGATATGTGTATGTTGCTAGTGTATGTTACTCTCTATTGTGGCTAGTCTCACAGCAGATGGGGGAGAAAAAGGAAGAGATTTATTTTTCAGCAAGAAGAGGAAGGGATTTATTTTTCAGCAAGAAGAGGAAGGGATTTATTTTTCAGCAAGAAGAGGAAGGGATATGGCCAGAGAATACGGGAAGGCAAGAAAGTAGAGACGGGTGGTGTCAATTAAAACTATTCCCTCTCTAATAAATTTTCACATGCAGGCTGATTTTGCAAACTGAATGATGATGTGGCAAAAAGCTGGTGTGGACAATGTGCATGGTGAGAGAATAGGTAGAAGTGGGGAGCAACTTCTTAAGAATGTTAGATGCGCTCTCTAGGCTGCCTATCCACACCAAAATCAGGGATGTAAAAAAACCCTTGCCCTTTGGACTGAAATGCACACATTGCAGGGGTGCATTCCCATGGAAAGAATTCATTGCAAACAACATATAAATGACCCTTCTTCTTGCAACGATCACAAAAAGCTTGTGGACATCTAGCAGTAAAGTGGCTAGGAGTATTGCAGATCTGACAGACATCAAAAGAGGGTGTATGAGTACCAGAGGAAGTGTGGAGATCTCGATCCCCCGCAGTGGCCTTGTTCTTGGTGGAGGCGCGCAGATCTGCGTCGTCGCTGTCCAGGGCTCCCTGCCTTCCATGTGAGGAAGGGGCCATCAGCTTCCCCGTCGCCTCCACCCCGGCATGCTCCTGTCCTGCCTCCGTGTTGTCGTCCCAGCGGGACAGACGAACATTGCTGGCGTGGCGTTCGCCGGCGGCCTCATCCCACTTGTCGAATCCGGACCCGGCAGATCCCGAAGCTCTGGTTGAGGACGAATGCACCGTCTCCGGCTTGCGCTTCCACACATGGTCGAATCCACGGTCGCGACCGCGACCGCGGTCGAAGCGACCAGCCCCGCGGCCATGGCGGCCCGCACCGAAGCCCTCTCCTCTCATCTCAGCAGCTCTAGGGGGAACGGGTGGATTTGTGGGGTGGGAAGAAGCAACTACTTGTGCAAAGGATCTGCTATCACCATAGATTTTGCCTTCCCACCAGACGAAGGATTGACGAACCCTAGATCTGACAGGAGGCGGAGCGCTCCAGAAGTGAGCGAAACCCTCGTCCAGATCCAAAATGGGGGAGGGGGCGGCGGATGCGTGATTTATATCCGCAGCGCCCCCGGGAACCCTAGGTCCGCTGCGCTCATGGCGGTCGGATGCGCCTCCCCCCACGTGTCGCGCATCAGGGCCATGGCGGGCCGGCGCGTGCCCAAGGACTCCGGGTCCATCTGTCACAGGAGGTGGGCGGCGACGCGCCCCCAGGGGCGTGCGATCGTGCCCGTGTACCGCGGTGGCCCTAGTCCCCGTACGTGACGGCCCCGCAACGTGTACCGACACGCCCTCGCCGGGGAACGCGGAGATCGCCGGAATCCTGTCCAAAATCCTCGCAAAATGGCACGGAAAAGGGACGATGCCACCAACATCGACGAACTCACCTTCCCTGAGAAAGCGCGCATCCACCGTGCAGCCCGTGCCGTCGAGGAGAACGATCCTGAGAGCCTCGGAGTGAAGCCACAGTTCGCCGTCGTCGAACCGGACCTGCCTCGCCGACGCGAGGTCGGCCGCGTAGCGGACTCGCCACCGTGCGTCGTGGGTCATGTCGTGGGTCACCGTGCGTGTTTCTGGGAACTACTCGCTTAAGCCCAATGGCACAGACCCAACTAGCAAACGCTGGCCGCGTCCTTTTTTTTCTTCTTTTTTTGGTTTTCATTTTCCCCTTTTATCTCCTTAGAAATATTCAACATAAATATAGCAGTATATATATATATATGTATATATATATATATATATATATATATATATATATATATAGAGAGAGAGAGAGAGAGAGAGAGAGAGAGTTGTCTTGTTTATTAATTCTTACAACTATGAAATAAGTGTACATATTTTTTAGAAATAAATAAAAAATATTTACCCATTTTAAAAAGTTAATGTAACAAAATAAATCACCAATTTTAAAAATAATTCATGTAATTTGGAAAGAATGCATATTCAAAAGCATTCATATAAAAGTAATAAGATTTTATATATTTTTATAAACGAAATATAAGGAATATTCATTTAAAATACTCATGCATTCCAAAATTTATTCTTTTCTTAAAGTACTATAGTATCTTTTTAATGTATTAGAATTAGTTTTTCATTTTAAGAAAAATATTCGTGCACTTTATAAATTGTTCACATTTTTTGTCTCTGAAAAATAATATAAAATTAAAAATAGAAAGGAAGAACATAAAATAAAATAAAGGTGAAAAGAGAAAAAGAACAAACAAATAAAAATATTATCGAAGAAACAGAAAATGAGACAAAATCGAAAAACGGAAATTCCTGTCTCAAAAGAAAATCAGGTGCTACCGCACCAAAGAAAAATACTGAAAAAATGGCCACATCGAAAGAAACCGGTTCCATGAGCCAACCCATGTAGGCTCATGGTGTGGTTGAGCATCCCTTATTGCTCGCAATGAGCAATATATACTCTTTGCAAGCAGTAGTTGCGTAGCATACCAAATGGTTCTCACTTTTAGTGTAATTTCAATGAAATTACAGAAATTTCATTATTTTTCTTATATACTAAAATAATTACCTTTTGATCAGAATGTTACAAAATTTCGGTAGTACATTAAGTTCAAAGTATTTTTAAGTTATTTTTTGAATTTAACAATGACACGGAAAATGAGGCAAAAACAAAAATGGAAATTCCCATCTCGAAAGAAAATCAGGTGCTAGCGCACCAAAGAAAAATGCTAAAAATGGCCACATTGAAAGAAAACAGGTGCCATGAGCCAACCCATGTAGGCCCATGGTGTGGTCGAGCATCCCTTATTGCTCGTAATGAGGAATATATACTCTTTGCAAGCACTACCTGCGTAGCATACCGGATGGTTCTCACTTTTAGTGTAATTTCAATGAAATTTTGAAATTTCATTATTTTTGGTATATACTACTACCTCCGTCCCAAAATATAAGAACGTTTTTTACACTATACTAGTGTCGAAAACGTTCTTATATTTTGGGATAGAGGTAGTAAAATAATTACCTTTTGATCAGAATGTTTCAAAATTTTGGTAGTAAACATAAATTCAATTTTAAGTTATTTTTTGAATTTAATGCAGACACGGAAAATGAGACAAAAACAAAAATGGAAATTCCAGGCTACAAAGAAAATCAGGTGCTACTGCACCAAAGAAAAATGGTAAAAATGGCCACATTGAAAGAAAACTAGTGTCATGAGCCAACCCATGTAGGCTAATGGTGTGGTTGAGCACCCCTTATTGCTCGTAATGAGCAATATATATTCTTTGCAAGCACTAGTTGCGTAGCATACCGAATGGTTCTACTTTTAGTGCAATTTCAATTAAAATTTTGAAATTTCATTATTTATGGTATATACTAAAATAATTACCTTTTAATCAAAATGTTTCAAAATTTTGCTAATATAAAAAAATCAAATTATTTTAAGTTATTTTTTGAATTTAACACAGACATGGAAAATGAGACAAAAACAAAAATGGAAATTCCAGTCTCGAAAGAAAATCAGGTGCTACTGCACCAAAGAAAAATGGTAAAAATGGCCACATTGAAAGAAAACTAGTGCCATGAACCAACCCATGTAGGCTAATGGTGTGGTCGGGCGTCCCTTATTGCTCGTAATGAGCGATATATACTCTTTGCAAGCACTAGTTGCGTAGCATACCGAATGGTTCTCACTTTTAGCGTAATTTCAATGAAAATTTTGAAATTTCATTATTTATGGTATATACTAAAATAATTACCTTTTTATCAAAATGTTTCAAAATTTTGCTAGTATAAAAAAATTCAAATTATTTTTAAATTTATTTTTTGAATTTAACGCAAACACATAAATGAGACAAAAACAAAAACAGAAATTCCCATCTTGAAAGAAAATCAGATGCTACCGCACGAAAGAAAAATGCTAAAAAAAGGGCCACATTGAAAGTAAACCGGTGCCATGAGCCAACCCATGTAGGCTCATGGTATGGTCGAGCATCCCTTATTGCTCGTAATGAGCAATATATACTCTTTGCAAGCAGTAGTTGCGTGGCATACCGAATGGTTCTCACTTTTAGTGTAATTTGAATGAAAATTTTAAAATTTCATTATTTTTGGTATATACTGAAATAATCACCTTTCAATCAAAATGTTTCAATATTTCGGTAGTACACAAAAATTCAAATTATTTTTAAGTTATTTTTTGAATTTAACATAGACACGAAAATGAGACAAAAACAAGAATGGAAATTCCCGTCTCAAAAGAAAAATGCTAAAAAGGGCCACATTGAGAGAAAACTGGTGCCATGAGCTTACGCATGTAGGCTCATGGTGTGGTCAAGCGTCCCTTATTTCTCGTAATGAGTAATATGTACTCTTTGCAAGCACTAGTTGTGTAGCATACCGAATAGTTCTCACTTTTAGTGTAATTTCAATGAAAAACTTGAAATTTCATTATTTTTGATATATACTAAAATAATTACCTTTTGATCAAAATGTTTCAAAGTTTCAGTAGTACGCATAAATTCAAACTATTTTTAAGTTATTTTTTTAATTTAACGCAGACACGGAAAATGAGACAAAAAAATTGGAAATTCCCATCTCGAAAGAAAATCAGGTGCTAGCGCACCAAAGAAAAATGCTAAATATGGCCACATTGAAAGAAAACCGGTGGTATGAGCTAACCCATGTAGGCTAATGGTGTGGTCGAGCGTCCCTTATTGCTCGTAATGAGCAATATATACTCTTTGCAAGCACTAGTTGCGTAGCATACCGAATGGTTCTTACTTTTAGTGTAATTTCGATGAAATTACAGAAATTTCATTATTTTTCTTATATACTAAAATAATTACCTTTCGATCAAAATGTTTCAAAATTTCGGTAGTACACAAAAATTCAAATTATTTTTAATTTATTTTTTGAATTGATCAAAAAATAAGACAAAAAACTAAAATATGGCAGAAAACTAAAATGAAAATTCCCGTTTGGAAAGAAAATCAGGTGCTACCGCATTAAAGAAAAATGCTAAAAAATGGGCACCTCGAAAGAAAAACGGCGCCATGGGCCAACCCATGTAGGCTCATGCTGTGGTCGAGCCACACCTATTGCTTATTGCTCAGAATGAGCGATATATATTCTCTACAAGCACTAGCTGCATAGAATACCGGATGGTTCTCACTTTTAGTGTAGTTTCAATGAAATTTCATTATTTTAAGCATATACTAAAATAATCACCTATCGATCAAAATCTTTCACCAATTTTGATAGTACACAGAAATTCAAATTATTTTTAAGTTACTTTTTGAATTTCAAAATATTTAATTGGATCCCTGTCAAATTCAAGTGAAACTTTTGGTCCTTTGGCCGAAATGAAAACCGAAATCACTTAATTTCACTGAAATTCTGTAATTTCAGTAATGACTGTAATTTTTCTAAAACTGAAATTCAAAACTATTCGGGCATGCGCTGGAAACCATTATCTCAAGTCTCAACGTTGACGCCCGATATTTTCTAGCTTAGTAAAACATTTCTATCTAGCTACCTCTTTTAAATACTTCACACACATTTGTTACAGCAGAGCTTTTTCTCAGAAATGTCCGAAGGGGCAGGAGATGTATCTGACCATGTAAATTTCATGGTCCTTTTCCACAGTTTCAGCCAATCATATGATTTGTAAGTTGTTTGTAACATGTATATAAAGAGTCTGTTCCAGTCCTCTGTCAAGCCATATGTACAAAACTAGCATCGACTATACATGCCTTTGTCGAGACGCAATGCCGCCTCGTATATTTACCTTTGCAACAATCAAAGATTCAGAACTCGAGCCCACTGTTCATCTGGATGGAGAACCATGGGCGCCCAAAACCGTGGAGCGGTGCGTCCACTCTCAACACTAGCCCCGAGCTCGTCGCGCCGCCATTCAGCTTGGATCTCCCAAGCTGCACACTCGCATAACAAGATCAACTGATTACCATCACGAAGTAAAACCATGTGTACCGAGTACAAGTAATGCACCCATGTGTTTATCCAAAAGTATGCAAAGTGTGCAATGTAGCTCAACGATACGAAAATGGCGGATCAACGGCGAAGCTACTGACCGACACGGAAGTGTAGGCTGAGGGGGAGGCGGTGTGGGAGTAGCCGCAGGCGACGCTGGCCTCCTCGCTGACCGAATGGACCAGCTCCGTCGACACGCCGGGCCGGCTCCCGCCGAATGTGGGGCACACGCTGTTCATCACAAAGAGACACCATGGCATTGACCAGCTTAGTTATATGATCATCATTCCAAACAAGATCAACTGCAGCATAATATGCAAGAAACAGAGAGGCTGCAACTTGCAAGTAAGTGGACTTGCCTGAGCTGCAGCGCTGGCTGCAGCATGAGGCCGCACCTCCTCCAGGAGAGCACCTGGGTTAGCCCCAGAGAGAGGGACTTGTCCGGCCACTGGACGGTCGGGGTGACGCTGCCCCCGCTGCCGTTCTGCAGAGCAACGGCTCAGATCATCTCTCGATCGGGTTTCTGTTGTGAATTTGTGATGTGTGCAGAAAATGCAGATGATACGTTTTGAGGGATCAGGTAGGCCGCTGACCTTGTAGGAGAAGCTGAGCCTCTTCTCCCCGGGGAACTTTCCGTGGGCCTGGACGATGCCGCCGCCGCCGAGGGGAAGGAAGCCGCGCGCCGTGAACCCATCGCCGGCCACGTATCTCAGCTGCCCGTTGGGGAATTGCATGTCCATGAACGACTGCCCAATTGATTTCCAAGGGAAAGTTCAGGCAAAGACAGTACAGAGATTGACTTGTCATCATCAGGAATGCAGGATTCAGGACAGAAAATTCAGAACGCCGATCGAACACTCACGCAGGCAAATGGGTTGAGGCAGATCATCGACATGAAGAAGCATCTCCGGCGAGCTGTCCAGTACGCCGGGCACACCGAGTGCACTCCGTTCTGCACACAAGCACATAGCATAAGATCTTACTCAGTCTTTTTTTTTGCAGATAAGATCTTGGCTCCTCAGACAGTGTGTTTGATGCTAGTCGTTTGATTACCTTGCGCTCGAAGCCGTACCAGATGAGGTGGCGCTTGGAGAGGTGCACGGGGAAGAGCAGCGTCGTGTCGCGGAGGAAGAGCACGGGGCCGAGCTGCACCAGGTACAGCGGCGCCGCGCCACCATCACCACCGCCTCTGCTGTTGCTGCTGGAGTGCGACGCCTCGGCGCGCCACAGGTCGCCGCGGGCCGCCACGGAGCTCTCCACGTCGTTCGTCCTGCTGTCGAACGCCGCCGACAGGACCATGCTCCCCTGCGACCGCGCGAACCTCCCGGAGCCGCCTACCACCGGACGATCGCCGCCATAGCCAGCGATCTGGTCCTGCTTGCTCCGCGCGCCATCACCTTCGGGCGTCGCGCCGCCTCTGCCGGGGACGACCCTCCGGTGCCGGCGCGCGTACGCGATGTCGAGGCCGTCGTCGATGCGCAGGCGGCGGAATACGTCGCCCACGGCGCGGCCGAGGCGGCCGCCCGCGCTGAGGACGGCCGCGGCGACGCCGGAGAGCTGCTGCTTCTGCGGGGGCGGCGGGAGCGGGAAGAAGGCGGCGATCCGATGGACGAGGTCATCGGAGGCGGACATCGGGGCGGGCGGAGAGCGCGACTGACCGATCGGGGAATGAGGCGGCGAGGCCTCGCCGTTGGTGGATAAGGGACTGGTGGCGGGAAAGAAGTTGGGGAGGAGGACGCTACGGGGTTCTGCGTGGACGCGGTGCACGGGGAGAGATGCGAGTGTGTCCGGCGTTTGTGTGGTGGCTCTGTGGGCGTGGTTCAGCAGAGGGGATGGCGGGAGCACGTTTGAAAAAAACTATTGGATGGTGTGACAGGGAGAGAGGATGGTACACGCTGGCCGCCACGATGCTTTTGCGGCCAGCGTGGCATTGTGAGGGCTTGTTCGGCTCAAGAGAACATTTAAAAAAAAACATTCGTGGAAGACGTGGCAAAATAAACAAGACTGATGCTCTAAAATGTTGTTGAAACAAAATTGATGCTCCAAAATGCTGTTGAAAATAACGTAAGCACATCCTCCTCAAAAACACCTCCCCTGCGCGGCGGCTAGGGTTTTGTCTCTCGGCGATCTCGATCGCCGCTGAGTCCTACCTTCTCCCCAACGATTTGCAAGGCTTCTATGCGACGGAAATTGCGATGGCGACCTCTTTGGACGCACGCTCGGCAGCGAGTGGCGGGTCTCGAGGTGGCAAACCGGATGACCTAGCGGATTTCTTCGGGCAACTTGACCCAGAAGATGAGGTGTTCAATGATCTGGTGATCGAAGAGGAAATTCCAGAGATCAATGACCGCGTACGCTAGATGGCTCTTGCTCGGGTGCACACTGATAAGACCTTCGGAAAGTCGACGTTCTTCAAGGACATGCAATCAGCTTGGAACCGGCGCAACCGGTGAGATTCCGGCCGGTTGGTGCCAATATGTTTGTGGTGCAGGCTTCATGCCTTGGCGATTGGGAGCAGATCATGTTCCAGGGGCCATGGCTTTTTAGATTTTGGGATGTACTTCTTCACCCATACGATGGATTCAGTAGGGCGGAGGATGTTCAGTTCGTTCATATTCCTATTTGGTTGCATACACACAAACATCCTGACGGGTATTGCAGTGAGGATATTGTGGAAAAATTGATTCGCATGGCTGGTGAGATCTTGGAGTTTAGGATTTTAGGAAATTCTAAAGGAGATTATGTGAGGATTAGAGTGAAACATGTTGTCAGAGAACCTTTAACAAAGCATGTCAGTATCATTAGAGGAAAGGAGAGGCAGGTGTATGCTGTGAGATATGAGAAACTTGCATGTTTTTGTAAGCACTGTGGTAAAATTGGACATGAGCATAAGGAGTGTGGATTGGGTGTTTACACAACAATGGTTTGAAGTTTGGGGATTGGTTATATGCAGATCTACCAAACATGAACAGAGCTGAGATTAGAGGAGGTGGTCGGGCTTTTGCTCCTCCACCGGCTGCAAGTGTTGATGAGGATTTAACTGATACGACAACTTGCCCAAGTAAAAACCTTGTTGCTGTGTTGGTTCCAGCGGGGCATGTGATTGACAATCATGTAAACATGAGTATGGACGAGGACAAAGGTGTAAGGAAATGCCTTCTTCTAGGGGGTGTGCAGTTCAAGTGTCAGGCCGAGGCAAAGGAACCATTGCTTGCTATAACTTCAGGTACCGGTGATGATATCCATAATTCTTCTCCAACCTAGAGCTCCGATGGTAAGAGGGGGAGAACGGTGTTTTAACTATGGTGATGATATTCATAATCTGGCGGCTCCCTTGAGGAGTCACGTCGGGAGCAATGCATTCCTTGATTTGGAACTGTCGGGGGGGGGGGGTGGGGAAACGCCGAACAGTTCGTGAGGTGTTGGCCCTCTCTAAAACCAACGTCCCCAAGCTTGTCTTTCTCTGTGAGATGAGGAAAGTAGCTGATAAGATGGAAAAGCTAAGGTGGATGCTAGGTTTGAAAGGTTTCCGTGGTGTTAGTTCTATGGGACAAAGTGTTGGCCTTGCTCTATATTGGGATGAATCGTTACTGGTCATGGTGTTGGACTCGTGTCAGCGTTTTATTGATATTTCCGTGGAGGACAAGGGTTGTGATAAAAAAGTGGCATATGACCCTTGTATTTGGAGAGACAAGGGTTGAGAATCGGCACCACACGTGGGATCATCTCACTCGTTTGAAATCGGTGTCGCAAGATCCTTGGCTAGTATGTGGTGATTTCAATGAAGCCTTATGGCAACATGAGCTAGTAAAGTGGTGTTTTTTCAAAACAATGGGTTTCTTAGATTATGGCATGTGTGTCCTCGGTGAAGTACTTGGTTAAGTTGAATGGAAAATTATTGGAGGCTTTCACCCCTTCCCGTGTCCTCAGACAAGGTGACCCGTAATCATCGTTTTTATTTCTCTTTGTTTCTGACGCCATTTCTCGTTTGGTCAACAAAGCTTGTTTGGAGGAGGGGACTACATGGGGTTACAATATGTCACCGGGAACTGACGATATCTCACTTATTGTTTGCGGATGACTCATTATTGTTGTTTCGAGCTTCAAAATAGCAAGCAACTGTTGTAAAAGGTTTGTTGAGCACTTATGCACCGGTTGAGGGTCAACTTGTAAACCCATCGAAGTGTTCCATCATTTTCTCTAGTAATTGCTCGAAAGTGGTATCTTCGAAAGTGAAAAATACTTTGGAGATCACTAGTGAAGCATTTGAGCCTAAATATCTGGGTCTGCCGGTTCCAGAAGGGAGGATGCATAAAGGAAAGTTTGAGACAACTCAGGAAAGATTGAGGAAAAGACTAGTTGATTGGAGTGAACAGTTTATGTCTATTGGAAACAAAGAAATATTAATCAAAGATGTAGCCCAGGTGATTCCTACGTACATTATGAGTGTTTTTCGCTTACCTGTCTCGGTTTGCGATGATCTAACTAAGATGATGAGAGAGTACTGGTGGGGTGTTGAGAATGTAAAAAAGAGGATGACGTGGTTGAGTTGGGATAAATTGAGGCTACCAAAGAATAAAGGAGGTATGGGATTTAGAGACATGCGAGCTTTCAACCAAGCTTTATTGGCTGAGCAAGCATTGAGATTAATTGATGCCCCTGCAAGTTTATGTGTTCATTTGTTAAAGGCGAAATATTATCCAAATGGCAACATTCTTGATACTGTGTTTACAGGACACTCTTCGGCTGTTTGGAAGGGCATAGTGCATGGATTGGAACTTGTCAAAAAGGTATAATTTGGGGAATTGGTGATGGGGCCTCGGTCAGGACATGGAGGGACCCCTGGGTCCCTCAACGATTTGATTTTCGCCCCATTAATCTTAAGAGGAACTGTTGTTTTAACAGTGTTTCTGATTTTTTGAATGAAACTGGTGCATGGATCATTGACCGCCTTGAGGAACATTTCTGGCCAATCAACGTTGTCGAAATTCTCAAAATTTGAACTTTGTCTAGGAACAGAAGCGATTTCATTGGGTAGTTTCCTGAATCACATGGCATGTTTACGGTCAAATCGGCCTATCATTTGGCAACATAAGCACATGATGTACTGCATGCTAGTGGAGCAAGTAGCACAAGTACAGAAGGTGTGCTAACAACCTGGAGCAATATTTGGATTTCACATGTTCCCCTAAAAATGCGGATTATGGCATGAAGGACAGCGTCGGGGTCATTGGCCACTAATTTGGCTAAGCACCAATGACATATTCCGGTGTCCAGTACTTGCCCGGTCGGCGGTATTGAGAGGGAAAGCAGTTTTCATGCTCTTATCATATGTTGACATGTGTGGGAGGCTCTACGCATGATTTGTCCCTTGCTAGATGACTCAATTCTTGTGGATACAGGAAAGGATTGGCCGTTTCTAGTGCTATCTAATTGTCCAGATCATATTCGTGATCGAGTAATCATGACTATCTGGCGAGTTTGGCAGCTTCGCAATGACATAGCACATGGCAAAAAAGGATACCCCGGTGGAGGTGATTGTGCAATGTTTGAACAGTTACTATAAATCTCTGAATCCTGTCAGCAGATATAGTATGGAGGAAATTATAAAAGGAAGGTATGGCGATGTGTGATGACAGCCGAGTTTATCAAGTAAAAACGAACCTCCTACGTAAGTTGTGGCCACCACCGCAGTCGGGTTGGGTGGCACTTTCTGTTGACGGCTCCTTTTCGAGCATGGATGGCCGAGTATCGGCTGGAATGGTCTTACGAAGGGAAGATGGCTCGTTGATTTTCGCGACATACTGATACATATTTCATTGCAATGACGCCCTTGAAGCGGAAATACATGCGATTATGCAAGGTATGACACTGGCCATTCAGTTCGAATTTTCGGTGGTGCTACAATCAGATCTGTTAATGCTTTAGCCATTCTTGTAGGCAACACCTTGTCCAGGTCGGCTTATGGACACTTATCTGCTGAGATTAGAGAAAATATGGCTGTTAGAGAGTTTGTTCTATGAAGATTAGTAGGGAACAAAATAGGGTAGCACATATATTGGCATTTTATAGCCGTACCGAAGCTTGTAGTGCGATGTGATTGAACTCGAGTCCTCCGTGTTGTGAGGACTTGTTGTCTCGAGATTCTAACCCTATCATTATGGAATAAAACTCTCTTTCACCCCGCAAAAAAATGTTTTTGAAAATAACATTTTTGGAGCATTGTTTTGGTTTGTCTTACCGCGTCTTGCACGAATGTCATCCAATGATGAAACTTTGCAACCAATCAAAACATTTGTCAAAGTTTATTAAAAATAATAATTCAATTTAACTCTCCACCCATCTCACATGAGCACGAGCGCAGTTTAACTATGTCCCATACCTTCCCGCTATAAAGGATTAAAAACATTTCTTAACTAAGAAACTGTTTGCAAAATTATTTCCTTGGAAATAAAACATGAAATCATTTGGTATAGGGGGCACTTGCAATGGCCGGGAGATATTGCATGATCTTGTGGTCCGTGTCCAAGCGACGCCGGACATATCCTTTGATGTTCAACCCATTATTTGTAGTGTTTACAACTTTGTTGGACTCTATCTTCATACTTGGCGAATTACAATGGGGGAGGTATGTACTTCTTCCAATGTTGTAATTCTGATCCCAGTAAAAGGATACTTCTCTATAATTGGTACTGTTGAGTACAAGTCGAATTAAACTATTCTTCTTTCTTCTAATTTGTGCAGCCTAGTTGGAACAACAATAACGATTGTTGGCTTCTACATTTTCATATGGGCAAAACCAAAAGATACATGAAAAATAGATCTCGTCGGTAGGTTCATCAAAAAGTTTGACAAGGGACTAGATATCTTGAGAGTGGGATTTTCTCCTCCGACATGAAGAAATATTGTTGGGGCCCTCCCCGTGTGACATCACCCATCATCGTCTGGCCAGACACACGTGACTACATCACGGGGATGCCGGAACATGACAAGGAGAAAGAAGAACAAAACCAATAACGAGGATAACGGTATAATGAGGGTGTGATGACTCAGGAGGATACTGATGCATCCTGGGTTTTGTGAAGTATTTTGAAGCAAAGGGAACATCTCATGATAACCAAAGGTTCACTCGAATGTCATTCATGTAATCCCAGGGATCGATATGGACGTCCACGGTCCCGCTATCGGTCATTAAACGAAGGAGTTTCATTCATGTCTATGTTTTACCGAACCTACGGGGTCACAAGCTTAAGGCAATCATGATCTGCTGAGTGTTAGTAGGATGAGAGTATCGAGGATTTATTTCTTGAATTGTTTCATTAATATTTGGAATAGTTCCTAGAGGAACCTGAAGCATTTCAGGGTTTATCGGGCAATACCGGGTATCACCGATAAATAATATATCGGTGGAAATTGTTTCCAAAGATGTTAAATTAATAATAAAAGCCTCTAATAATAGTTAGGTGGATTTTATATTTGATTTAATATCAACGGGTTTTAAAAGGCCAAGAGGTGGAGAGCTACTTGGGCCCAAATATGTGGAGGCACCCCCTTCCTCCTTGTAGAAGGAAGTGGTACCGAATTGGAGGGGAATTCCCCCTCCTAGGACGGCCAAGGGGAGAGTTTGTCCTCCCTTGTGGTGTATAATTGAGGACTTTGGCCCTTTGGAGACACAAGTTTTGGGGCCTCCTTGCTACTTGTGAGTTGCGTTGGGATTTTCCCGAAGAGGAGAGGATGATACAGTACAGTAGAGATAAGTATTTCCCTCGGCGGTCGCGGCGGCGAGGTGGTCCTGCTCCTTCCTGGGCGCGATGCAGTCCCTCGAGAAATGCCCGTAGTCTTGGCAGTTGTAGCAGCGGACCTTGCGGATGTCGAAGTTGCTCCTCCTCTTGCCAGCACCGCCTTGTTTCTTGGAGCGAGCAAACCACTCCTCCTCCGTGAGGAGCAGCCGAGTGCCACCGTTGCTGCTGCCTGCGTCGTCCATGTCGAAGCTCTCCTCCACGGCCAAGAAGCGACCCGCGAGCTCTTCAATCGTCAAGGTCTTGAGGTCGAGTAGAGACTGGATGGAGTGGGCGAGCTGCCGGTAGCGTTGTGGTACGCAACGGAGAAACTTGAGCACCACCTTGTGCTCGGTGATGCCGTCGCCGAGGGCCTCGAGGTCGTTGACGATGCCGGTGAGCCGGACAACGAACTCCTCCATCGACGCGTCTACGCCCGGACTTCGCGGACGCGCTCGGACCCCATCCTCAAGGTCTTGAGGGCGTCCCGAGCCTCCTTCGCCGAGTCCTTCGCAGCCAAGGAGCGCAACATATCCGGCGGCACAGCCTGGAGGATGATGCCCAAAGCTTCACGATTGTCGCGGTAGTCGATGACGGTGCCATGCTCGACCACCTCCCACAGGCCTTGCGCCTGCAGCCACACTCGCATGACAAATGCCCACTCGGTGTAGTTCGTGCGGGTCAGCGGGGGGAGCTACACCATCGGCGAGGTTTTCCAGACGACACGCTCGACGATGCGAATCTCGCCACTGCCGCTGCCGTCGGTGAGCCGCGCCTTCGGTGGAGTCGCCGGCTCCCCCGACTTCCCCTTGGACAGCTCCGCCGCCTTGGATGCATCGTCTCCCTTGGTGCCTGCCATCATAGGGACGGATCAAACCGTAGCTCTGTATACCAAATGTTGGAGCAGCCCGAGGAGGAAGAAGCACACACATGTCTGGAGGTAGAAGAAGAACACACACAGGCTTTGGCATGCACACAACTTGTGCCACTTTTCTGTATTTCTTCTCGCACTTGATGCAACCGGTTACATGTCTTAAATAGCCGACTCATTTGGCTATCACACAGCCACTAACCCACTACCTGCATGTACACACACATACACCTATTTGTGGGCAGGCCACTAACGGTCTGATCCACAACACTGGTAGCTGACCATACGACGTCGCTTGAAACTACGTTGGTATTTACCTAAAGAGGAAGAGATGATGCAACACAACGGCGATAGGTATTTCCCTCAGATATGAAACTAAGGTTATCGAACCAGTAGGAGAACCAAGCAACACATCGTAAACAGCCTCTGCACACAGATAACAAATCCTCACCACCCGACGTGTTAAAGGGGTTGTCAATCCCTTTCGGGTAACGATGCCAGAAATTGGTGCGTCATGGTAAAAAGGTTGTAATAGATTATATAAATAGATCGCAAATAAAATAAAGTGCAGCAAAGTATTTTCGGATTTTTGGATTAATAGATCTGAAAATAAAAGCATATAAAAGTAGATCGGAAAGGCAAATAATATGAGAAAGAGACCGAAAGGCTGTAGGTTTGACTAGTGGCTTCTCTCGATAAAAATAGCAAAATGGTGGGTAAACAAATTAATGTTGGGAAATTGATAGAACTTCAAATACTCATGACAATATCCAGGCAATAATAATTATATAGGCATCACGTCCAAGATTAGTAGACCGACTCCTGCCTGCATCTACTACTATTACTCCACACATCGACCGCTATCCAGCATGCATCTAGTGTATTAAGTTCATGGAGAAACAGAGTAATGCAATAAGAACGATGACATGATGTAGACAATATCTATCTACGTAGAGATAGACCTCATCATTTTATCCTTAGTAGCAACGATACATACGTGTTGGTTCCCTTTCTGTCATTGGGATCAAGCACCGTAAGATCGAACCCACTACAAAGCACCTCTTCCCATTGCAAGATAAATAGATCAAGTTGGCCAAACAAAACCCAAATATCGGAGAATAAATATGAGGCTATAAGAGATCATGCATAAAAGAGATCGAAGAAACTCAAATACTTTCATGAGTATAAAAACATAGATCTGATCATAAACTCAAAGTTCATCGATCCCAACAAAGACATTACAAAAGAGTTACATCATATTGATCTTCAAGAGACCATTGTATTGAGAATCAAGAGAGAAAGATGAAGCCATCTAGCTACTAACTACGAACCTGAAGGTCTACAAAGAACCACTCACGCATCATCGGAGAGGCACCAATGAAGGTGGTGAACCCCATCCGAGATGGTGTCTAGATTGGATCTGGTGGTTCTGGACTCTGCGGCGGCTGGATGAATATTTCGTTGACTCCCCTAGGGTTTTGAGAATATTGGGATATTTATAGAGCAAAGAGACGGTCCGGGAGGCACCCGAGGTGGGCTCAAGCCACCAGGTCGCGCCTGGGCCTCCTAGCGCGCCCTGGTGGGTTGTGCCTCCCTCGAGGCACCCCCTAGGTGCAGCCAGTGCCCGTTGTGTTCCTTCTGGCCCATAAAAATTCTCCGTAAAGTTTTGTGGAATTTGGACTCCGTCTGATATTGATTTTCTGCGATGTAAAAAACATGGAAAAACAGCAACTGGCACTTGGCACTATGTCAATAGGTTAGTACCAAAAAATGATATAAAGTGACTATAAAACATCCAAGATTGATAATATAACATCATGGAACAATCAAAAATTATAGATACGTTGGAGACGTATCATCATCCCCAAGCTTAACTCCTACTCGTCCTCGAGTAGGGAAGTGATAAAAACAAATTTTTTGATGTGGAATGCTGCCTAACGTGTCATAGCATATTTCTTTCTTTATAGCATGGACATTTGGCCTTTTATATTGTTCAAAGCAATAGTCTAGCTTTGACATGATAATTTAAATACCCAAGCATATCAACAAGCAACCATGTCTTTCAAAATATCAACGCTAAAATAAGCTATCCCTAGCCCATGCTCAACCATTGATTCATTTGTGAAACACACTCGCATATTAGCTACACCCAATACTCAAGTACAATCATATTGCCTCCTAGTTGGTGATTTTATAAGAGAAGATGGAGACTCAAATTCAAAATAAAAATTGCATAAAGTAAAAGAAAGGCCCTTCACAGAGGGAAGTAGGGATTTGTTGAGGTGCCAGAGCTCAAAGCGAAAAATTTAGAGATAAAAATATACTAGGAGGTGTATCCATCCCACCAACAAAAACGACTTAGAGTTCCTAATACTTTCCATGCATAGATATATCATAGGCGGTTCCCAAACAGAAAATAAAGATATTCCTTTTTCCACCATACTTTCATTTTCCATGGATAACCGTATCCACGCGTGCCCTCCATACCAACACTTTCCAAGGAATTTATTATTTGACAACATAAAGTAAATTTATTTTTTTGCATTTCGGGACCGGGCATCCCTAATACCTTTGCCTTACTCTCGTGCAATGACAAGTGAATAAACACTCATCTTAAGAATAACACATCTAGCATGGAAAATATTCGCCACCCCTCACCACTCCGTAAGCGAAACAAACACACAAAAGAAAAGTTTATTTTTGAAAATTAGAGATGGCACATGCAAATTTGCTTAGAATGACAAAAGAATACTGAGGGAGTCCAGGATTATGGGGTCCTCGGGCGTCCGGGCTATGTGATGTGGGCCGGACAGATGGGCCGTGAAGATACAAGATAAAAGGCCTTCCCCCATGTCCGGATGGAATTCTCCTTGGCGTGGAAGGCAAGCTTGGCGTACGGATATGAAGATTTCTTTCTCTGTAAGCCGACTCTGTACAGCCCTAGCCCCTTCTGGTGTCTATATAAACCGAAGGGTTTAGTCCATATAGGTAATCATAATCATACATGCTAGACATCTAGGGTTTAGCCATTACGATCTCGTGGTAGATCAACTCTTGTAACCTCTATACTCATGGAAGTAAATCAAGCAGGAAGTAGTGTATTACGTCCATCAAGAGGGCCCGAACCTGGGTAAACATCATGCCCCCTGTCTCCTGTTACCTTCGATCCTTGGACGCACAGTTTGGGACCCCCTACCCGAGATCTGCTGGTTTTGACACCGACATTAGTGCTTGGTGCTTTCATTGAGAGTTCCTCTGTGCCATGAACTGAAGGACCGATGGCTCGCCTTGTCATCAATGACAATATCACTTCCGAAGGAGCCCTGATTCTAGGGCAAACCCTCCGGCTCGGCGACTTCAATGTGGGTGCCCGTCCGGCCATTAAGCCAAAGGCAACCCCCCAAGTCGCCGAAAATCCCCTCCGTATCAGCCTCGAATATTCTGACAAGATGGATCCGACAGATCTATCGTCTTTGAACGAGCTGCTAGATCGCATCGCTGCCCTTGGGAGTCTCAACCGACTATGATCGGATCAGGCTTAAACCCGATCAGAGAGAAATTAAATCTCCTCCGATCACCCATCAGGCAGCGGTTGTGGAGGAACAGGCTGACAATAACTCCTCTCCTACGTTGAGAACCAACTATGTTCGGATTTCCAAACCCGGAGAACCGTACACCCACCCTTGAGAGGACACTCCCTGTCCTCCGAACACAAAATCAGACATTAAGCCTAAGAATTCCCCAGACACTCCGGAGCCTGGGCTGGTAACCTTGGAAATTCTTCAAGCTCTGGATTCCACAGTGGGTCAAGGTGTGAATTTGAGCCCGCCCACCCACCACAAGCAATATTCTCCAAGCAACATCGGCCCTCCGGACATATGCGACCTAATGTATGTGCGGCAGCAGCCTCGAGGAACAATGCATCACTTTTGGGCTTGATTCCTCCTTGTTAGAAACAAGATAAAAGACTAATACGACGATGACGCAATTTCAGTATTTCGCAACAACTGTACGGATGAGGGAATCCTTAATGCCCTCAATCACCGTCGTGTCTTGCACTTCACAGATTTGGCACGCATAGTACAGAAGTACTATGCAATGGAAAGCGCCTGGAAAACTCAGACAGCCCGCTGGGAACCGCAGGCCTTTAAGCCATCTCCTGGACGGGCAAAAAGGGTGGACCCTCGTGGGTCACCTAATCATCATCGCGTGGACAAGAAATTCAAGCCCTTTACGGGACACAGAACTGTCTTTGAAGAATGGTTCGATAGGCCCTGTCAAATACACATGACGCCGAACACCGAACCAACGCACAGCCTACGGGCATGTTGGATACTCCGGCAGGTGGCCAAGAGCGGCGAGGGTATCCTCACCAACACTACACCAGAAAAGTACTCTTCGGAACACAATCCCGAAGTACGCACAGTCTTCGAGACCTTCTCATCAAATAATTGGTGCAAACGGGCGCTTCGCGACCTTGCCGAAGTCTGCCATGTGGCAGCAATAAACCCTTGGAACGATACAACAATTACTTTCAATGCCGATGACGAACCAAGATCCCGCTCAGTCCGGGCACCAGCCGCTCTGGTCCTCAACCCAATTGTGGACGTTTTTCGTCTCACTAAAGTGCTAATGGACAGTGGCAGCGGACTGAACCTCATCTACGTGGACACGCTCAATAAAATGCAAATGGATAGCATTCACATTGAGAAGAGCAATACATCCTTTAGGGGAATCATTCCCAGCAGGGAAGCAAGATGCTCGGGGAAAATTAAGCTGGATGTGGTACTCGGCACACCAGAAAACTATAGGTCCAAAGAGATAATCTTCCAGGTGGCTCCTTTCAACAATAGATATCATGCCCTATTAGGGTGAGACGCATTCACACGCTTTCAAGCTATACCTCATTACGGATATATGAAGATTAAAATGCCCGGGCCCAATGGTGCTATCACTATCTCCAGTTATCCGGACATAGCACTCCGCGCTGAAAATAAAACCGCATCCCTGGCCCATGAGGCACTATCCGAAGCCCTAGAGGCCGAGGAACTCACTGCACTGCGTTCCACAGTGGATAGGGACAACGTAATCCTTGATAAAAGGTCCAAATCCACCTCTTTCAAGCCAGCGGATGAAATAGTCAAATTCCAAGTCCACTCGATGGATCCCAAGAAAATAGCCTCCATTGGGGCACAGTTGGACCCCATTGTCGGTGTCAAAACCGGAGGATCTCGGGTAGGGGGTCCCGAACTATGCGTCTAAGGCGGATGGTAACAGGAGGCGGGGGACACAATATTTACCCAGGTTCGGGCCCTCTCGATGGAGGTAATACCCTACTTCCTACTTGATTGATCTTGATGATATGAGTATTACAAGAGTTGATCTACCACGGGATCGTAGAGGCTAAACCCTAGAAGCTAGCCTATGATTATGATTGTTTTTTGTCCTACGGACTAAACCCTCCGGTTTATATAGACACCGGAGGGGGCTAGGGTTACATAGAGTCGGTTACAAGGGAGGAGATCTACATATCCGAATTGCCAAGCTTGCCTTCCACGCAAAGGAGAGTCCCACCCGGACACGGGACGAAGTCTTCAATCTTGTATCTTCATAGTCCAACAGTCCGGCCAAAGTATATAGTCCGGCAGTCGAAGGACCCCCTAATCCAGGACTCCCTCAGTAGCCCCTGAACCAGGCTTCAATGACGATGAGTCCGGCGCACAGATTGTCTTCGACATTGCAAGGCGGGTTCCTCCATCGAATACTCCATAGAAGATTTCGAACACAAGGATAGTGTCCGGCTCTGCAAAACAAATTCCACATACCACCGTAGAGAGTATAATATTTCCACAAATCTAATCTGCTGACAACTTTTCATGACGTGACACCACGCCATAGCCCGGTCATTATTCGAACCGTTTTTCTCAACCAGCTACTGCACATATTGCGAGGCGGTTTTCTTGGCACGTCTTGTCGAAGCAGAGATCGTGTCCCCTTATCACGGGATTCTCATCAATATGGGTGTGGGTAACCCAACCGCGCCATCAATCACGGCGCTTGGGGAATAAGCGAGTTTACCAGGCAGGTGGGGAGGCGCGTAGTTTCTTCCGCCCTTATAAAGGGGCAAGGACTCCTCCTTTTCACTCACACCTTCTTCTTCCCTGCCCATCCATTCTTGCGCACTCGAGCTCAAGCGCCCAAGTTCGCATTTTTCTCCGCAAAACCACTCCAAACATGTCCGGAGCGGGAGGCAAGTGGATGGTCTCCTCTGTTACGGAGGAGAACATTACAAAGCTCCGGGAAGTCGGATACCTGGCCGCAGATATCGCGCACCGGCTCCGAGACGTGGGGCAGATCATCCCTACCCCCGAACCCCACGAAAGGGTTGTATTCCTTACCCATTTCGTCCGCGGGCTGGGATTCCCCCTCCACCCGTTTGTCCGCGGGCTCATGTTCTACTACGCGCTGGACTTCCACGATCTGGCCCCCAATTTCATCCTCAACATCTCGGCATTTATCGTCGTGTGCGAGGCCTTCCTCCGCATCAAGCCCCACTTCGGCCTGTGGCTGAAGACCTTCAACGTTAAATCGAAGGTGGTGGTCGGCCAGCAAGAGGAGTGCGGAGGCGCCATGGTGGGAAAAATGCCCAACGTCACCTGGCTCGAAGGCTCCTATGTGGAGACCGTGAAGGGGTGGCAATCGGGGTGGTTCTACATCACCGAGCCGCGTGACACCATCTGGGTGGCGGCCCCCGAATTTCGATCCGGCATCCCCATGCGGCTCACCTCCCGAAAATAGAAGGGCCTATCCTGGGGTTCGTCGGTGGAGCTGACCGGACTCCAGAACTGTGTTAAAAACATGATAAGCAAGAAAATCAAGCTTGTCAACGTGGTCCAGGTCATGCTCTTCCGCCGGATCCTCCCGTGTCAAAGACGGGCATTCAATATGTGGGAGTTCGACCCAGCTAAGCACCAGACGCTGCGAGAGCTCTTCGACACGACGCACCAGTACATCTGGAAGGTGCTATTCAAGTTCGCCGAGGTACCTCCTCCCCTTACCGAGGATCGCGGACTCAGCGCAAAGCGCCCTGCCAATCCGGTGAGCTCCTTATATCTCGTGAGATGTTTCTTTCCCCAGTATAATCATGTGGGGGATCTAAGCCTCCACGCTATTTAACAGGAATGGGTCGCGAGAGCGGAGTGGATCGATTGTCCGGCCCCACTGCCCGAAGATCCAGCAAGGGCTCTCTTAATGGAGATGCTGGTTCCGGTGCCCTATGAGGTGCCGGAGAAGAAGGCCACGGGGACTAGGAAAGGTCTCCGGCGCAAGGTCGTATCGGACTCATCGTCCGATAACACCGAGGTGCCCTCCTCCCATGAAAACAAGGAGGAGGAAGAGGAAAGTTCTCCCCCCAGCCGGGGGAGACAAGAAAAGGAAGGTCGCCCCGTCAGGGGAGGCCGAAGGGTCCAAGAAGGGAAGGACTCTCCTTCCGGACTGCTCCACGGCGGCCGCTTTTAGCGACGAGGAGTGGTTACCCAGGGACAAGCCCCTGGCGAATTCGTAAGTATCCAGATACCATAATAGTTCTTGGTATGTTTTATTTTATTGCTTCTTATCATGCCGAACATGATCATGCAGCCCATCCAAAGCCCATATCAACGTATCCTCTTCGGAGGAGTCTTTGGGCCCGTCGGAGATGAACAACGATTCACTCCCGACTGCCTCATCCCCCGGCCTACGGACGACGTCGAGGTGTTGTCTCAAAGGGTACTGAACCAAGGGGAGATAGTTCCGGAGGCGCCCCAAGGCGATATTTCGGACGCTGGGCGCACGAGGGGCAAGACTCCCATGGGCTCTAATGCCGGGGGCAACAAGTCTTGCCCCCAGCCGAATACTGCGCCGGAACCTCCAGTGGTTCCGGATTCTGTCAGGCGACCCCTCGCCAAGGGGGGCAAGCCGTCTGTGCCGCTGACCTCTGTCCATCCAGAGGCATTAGACAATTTGTTGGACGCGCTTTGCGATGCTTCCATTGACGAAGAGCACCGCACTATCATGAGTGCGGTGGTCGAGAAGGTTCGGTCTGCCAAAAGTGGACTGACTGAAGCCTGTGCCAGCCTCCTAATAGGCTTTGAGGTAAGTAATCAAATTATGAGAAAATGTTACAGCATAGACAGTAGCCCCTGATGCTCTGTTTGGTGTTCGCAAAGAAAGTCCGAACAGAGGATCAAATAATAATCACAGGAGTCTAATCAGAATATGTCTATGTGAATAAGCAGGCTTCACTGCTGGCCGTTGCCACTCGCACGGTGGAGGTCTCCCCACTGAAGCGGGACCTTGAGCGGTCTGAGGAAGAGCTCGGCCTTACCAAGAGGTAGTTTGAAGAGAACACAGGTAAGTAATACCTCGTCTGTTTATTGATAAAGAAAAAGGAAAGTGGTTGTTAGATCACAGGATCGTCATGAATTTTGCTAGGGGCCACAACCGAAGTGCCGGCCCTGAAGAAGGCGCTGTCCGAGGCCGAAGGCAAAACGGCCAAGGAGCGCGCCGAGCGCGAGAAGCAAGAGGCCCGAGTTGGCAAGGTTTAGCAAGAGCTCCAGGAGTTTGTCAAAAAGTACGAGTCCTTGGAGCGTGACTCTAAGACGCAAGGGTCCGAGCTTGCGAAGGCCCTCGAGAACGCACAAAATGCCAAGGCCGAAGCCCAAAGGCCCTCCAGGAAATTGAGGCGGTCAAGAATATAGCGGCGGGTAAGGCATTCATTATGCAAAGCAAGCATGTGAAGGAAACTTTCCTTTTACTTACCCGAATTCGAAGTTCTCCAGGAGCATTCGCAGATCTACCCAGCAGTGTGTCGGATGCCGCGGAGTTCTACCGGGCCGAGGAAGGGAGCTCGACGGAGAAGTTGTTCTGGTCTTAGTATACTGGGACCGAACATCCGATGCCCTTGAGCGATCATTTGAAGCAACTGGTCGAGCTTCACAAGGCGGCCGAACTGGCCATGAAGGGCCTCATAGTCCGGATGTGGCCTGGCGAGCCCCTGCCTGGCAGCTATTTCGGCCTGGTAAGGCGGCTTGTGAACGCCTGCCCACGGTTTGAAGTCATAAAGAGGTCCGTCTGCATTGAGGGTGCGCGCAGGGCTTTTGCCCGGGCGAAAGTGCATTCGGTGAAGATGGACGCAGAAAAGCTGGTGAAGGAGGGGCCGTCGGAGGGCAAGGAGCATCGCCACCCCGAAAAGTATTATGATAGTGTCCTGAAGGGTGCTCGCCTTGTGGCAGAGGAATGTGCTAAGGATGTAATATTTGAATGAATGTATGATGGCCCACAAGTATAGGGGATCTATCACAGTCCTTTCGATAAGTAAGAGTGTCGAACCCAACGAGGAGCAGAAGGAAAAGATAAGTGGTTTCCGCAAGGTATTCTCTGCAAGTACTGAAATAAGTGGTAACATATAGTTTTGTGATAGGATAATTTGTAACGAGAAACAAGTAACAAAAGTAAATAAAATGCAGCAAGGTGGCCCAATCCTTCTTGTAGCAAAGGACAAGCCTGGACAAACTCTTATATAGAGAAAAGCGCTCCCGAGGACACATGGGAATATCGTCAAGCTAGTTTTCATCACGTTCATATGATTCGCGTTCGGTACTTTGATAATTTGGTATGTGGGTGGACCGGTGCTTGGGTACTGTCCTTACTTGGACAAGCATCCCACTTATGATTAACCTCTATTGCAAGCATCCGCAACTACAACAAAAGTATTAAGGTGAACCTAACCATAGCATGAAACATATGGATCCAAATCAGCCCCTTATGCAGCAACGCATAAACTAGGGTTTAAGCTTCTGTCACTCTAGAAACCCATCATCTACTTATTACTTCCCAATGCCTTCCTCTAGGCCCAAATAATGGTGAAGTGTCATGTAGTCGACGTTCACATAACACCACTAGAGGAGAGACAACATACATCTCATCAAAATATCGAACGAATACCAAATTCACATGACTACTAATAGCAAGACTTCTCCCATGTCCTCAGGAACAAACGTAACTACTCACAAAGCATAATCATGTTCATAATCAAAGGGGTATTAATATGCATATAGGATCTGAACATATGATCTTCCACCAAATAAACCAACTAGCATCAACTACAAGGAGTAATTAACACTACTAGCAACCTACTAGTACCAATCCCGGACTTGGAGACAAGAATTGGATACAAGAGATGAACTAGGCTTTTGAGAGGAGATGGTGCTGGTGAAGATGTTGATGGAGATTTCTGAGGGAGTCCTGAATTAGGGGGTGTTCGGGTAGCCGGACTATACCTTCAGCCGGACTCCAGGACTATGAAGATACAAGATTGAAGACTTCGTCCCGTGTCCGGATGGGACTTTCCTTGGCGTGGAAGGCAAGCTTGGCGATGCGGATATTCAAGATCTCCTACCATTGTAACCGACTTTGTGTAACCCTAACCCTCTCCGGTGTCTATATAAACCGGAGGGTTTTAGTCCATAGGACAACTTCATCATACAACAATCATACCATAGGCTAGCTTCTAGGGTTTAGCCTCCTTGATCTCGTGGTAGATCTACTCTTGTACTACCCATATCATCAATATTAATCAAGCAGGACGTAGGGTTTTACCTCCATCAAGAGGGTCCGAACCTGGGTAAAACATCGTGTTCCTTGCCTCCTGTTACCATCCGGCCTAGACGCACAGTTCGGGACCCCCTACCCGAGATCCGCCGGTTTTGACACCGACATTGGTGCTTTCATTGAGAGTTCCTCTGTGTCGTCGCTTTTAGGCCCGATGGCTCCTTCGATCATCAACAATGATGCATTCCAGGGTAAGACTTTTCTCCCCGAACAGATCTTCGTCTTCGGCGGCTTCGCACTGCGGGCCAATTCGCTTGGCCACCTTGAGCAGATCGAAAGCTACACCCCTGGCCATCAGGTCAGGTTTGGAAGCCTAAACTACACGGCCAGGGACTTGATCTTCGACGGATTCGAGCCACAACCAAGCGCGCCGCACTGTCTCGATGGGCATGATATAGCTCTGCCGCCGAACAGCGCCTTGGAGGCCGCACACGCATCGGTTCCGACCATCGATTCGGAGCCTACTGCGCCGATCGAGGATCAGCGGTTGGACGCTGCCTCAGGGGCTACGATCTCAGAGGCGATCGAGCCAAACTCCAGCCCCGCACTCCGCATGGCCTGTGACTCCGAGGAGCCGGATTCCTCTCCGAACTCCGCGCCCCCCGCGCCCCTGCCGATCGAATCCGATTGGGCGCCGATAATGGAGTTCACCGCCGCGGACATCTTTCAGCACTCGCCCTTCGGCGACATCCTTAATTCTCTAAAGTCTCTCTCTTTATCAGGAGAGCCCTGGCCGGACTATGGTCAGCAAGGTTGGGATACGAACGATGGAGAAATTCAAAACCCACCCACCACCCACTTGGTAGCCACTGTCGACGACTTAACCGACATGCTTGACTTCGACTCCGAAGACATCGACGGCATGGACGACGATGCAGGAGACGAACAAGAACCAACACCTGTAGGGCGCTGGAAGGCCACCTCGTCATATGACATATATATGGTGGACACTCCAAAGGATGGAGATGGCGATGGAACAGCGGGGGACGATACCTCTAAGAAACAGCCCAAGCGCCGGCGTCAGCGGCGCCGCTCTAAATCCCGCCAAAGCAAAAACGGTGATTCCGGCACGGGAGATAATACTACTCCGGATAGCGCCGAAGAACACCCCCTCCAGCAAGATTCAGCACAGGAGGACAGAGAAGCCAGCCCTCACAAGAGGGCGGTGGACCAAGAGGTTGAGGACGATAATTATACGCCTCCCTCCGAAGACGAGGCAAGCCTCGACGACGACGAGTTCGTCGTGCCAGAGGATCTCGCCGAACAAGAGCGTTTTAAACGTAGGCTTTTGGCCACGGCAAGCAGCCTCAAGAAAAAGCAGCAACAGCTTAGAGCTGATCAGGATTTGCTAGCTGACAGATGGACTGAAGTCCTTGCGGCCGAAGAGTATGAACTCGAACGCCCCTCCAAGAGTTACCCAAAGCGCAGGCTGCTACCCCAACTAGAGGAGGAAGCACCTACATCACCAACGCATGACATGGCCGACCGGCCACCCCGTGGCCGCGACAGAGAGGCCTCTTGGCCCTCCGCTCAAGCCATGCCCCGACGCCGCGTCAAGCATACTAAGGCACGGGAAAATGCGCCCGACCTGCGCGACATACTGGAGGACAAGGCAAGGCAAACAAGATTGATCCACGGATCGCGCAGGCGCCCCACGGCACGTGACGGTGATCGTCACTCCGGATGCAATAAATCCGGCCGGGCCGAACTCAACAGACAAAGCTCCTTCGAGCTGCGTCGTGATATAGCCCAATACAGAGGCGCCGCACACCCACTATGCTTCACAGATGAAGTAATGGATCATAAAATCCCTGAGGGCTTCAAACCCATAAACATCGAATCGTACGATGGCACAACAGATCCTGCGGTATGGATCGAGGATTATCTCCTTCATATCCACATGGCCCGCGGTGATGATCTACACGCCATCAAATACCTCCCACTCAAACTTAAGGGACCGGCCCGACATTAGCTTAACAGCTTGCCAGCAGACTCAATCGGTTCTTGGGAGGACCTGGAAGCCGCATTCCTTGACAACTTCCAGGGCACTTATGTGCGACCACCGGACGCCGATGACCTAAGCCACATAATTCAGCAGCCAGAGGAATCGGCCAGGCAATTCTGGACACGGTTCCTAACAAAGAAAAACCAGATAGTCGACTGTCCGAACGCAGAGGCCTTAGCGGCCTTCAAGCATAATATCTGTGATGAGTGGCTTGCCCGGCACCTGGGACAGGAAAAGCCGAAATCTATGGCAGCCCTCACGACACTCATGACCCGCTTTTGCGCGGGAGAAGATAGCTGGCTGGCTCGCAGCAACAATTTAACCAAGAACCCTGGTAATTCGAATACCAAGGACAAAAGTGACAGGTCGCGTCGGAACAAACAAAAGCGCCGCATTAACAGCGACAGCAACGAGGATACGGCAGTTAATGCCGGATTTCAAGGCTACAAATCCGGTCAACGGAAAAAGCCATTCAAAAGAAATACTCAGGGCCCGTCCAGTTTGGACTGAATACTCGACCGCTTGTGCCAGATACATGGCACCCCCGAAAAGCTAGCCAATCACACCAACAGGGATTGTTGGGTGTTCAAGCAGGCAGGCAAGTTATGAGCCGAAAACAAAGACAAGGGGCTGTATAGCAACAACGAGGAGGAGCCCAGGCCGCCGAACAACGATGGACAGAAGGGATTTCCCCGCAAGTGCGGACGGTGAACATGATATACGCAACCCACATCCCCAAGAGGGAGCGGAAGAGTGTGTTACGGGACGTATATGCGATGGAGCCAGTCGCCCCAAAGTTCAACCCATGGTCCTCCTGCCCGATCACCTTTGATCGAAGGGACCACCCCACTAGCATCCGTCACGGCGGCTTCGCCGCATTGGTTCTAGACCCAATCATTGACGGATTTCATCTCACAAGAGTCCTCATGGACGGCGGCAGCAGCCTGAACCTGCTTTACCAGGATACAGTGCGAAACATGGGCATAGATCCCTCGAGGATCAAGACCACCAAAACGACCTTTAAAGGCGTCATACCAGGTGTAGAAGCCAACTGTACAGACTCAGTCACACTGGAAGTGGTCTTCGGATCTCCGGATAACTTCCAAAGCGAGGAGTTAATCTTCGACATAGTCCCGTTCCGTAGTGGCTATCACGCACTGCTCGGGCGAACCGCATTCGCAAAATTCAACGCAGTACTGCACTATGCATACCTCAAGCTCAAGATGCCAGGCCCTAGAGGAGTAATCACGGTCAATGGGAACACCGAACGCTCCCTCCGAACGGAGGAGCACACGGCAGCGCTCGCAGCAGAAGTACAAAGCAGCCTCTCTAGGCAGTTCTCCAGTTCGGCCTTCAAAAAGCCGGACACTATCAAGCGCGCCCGGAGTACCCTACAACAAGACCGCCTGGCACGTTCTGAGCTAGCGTAGCAATGCGGCCCCAACCCTAGCCCTCGCGATATAGCGAAACCAGTGCTTCGCGTACATAACTACGCTCTTGAAATACCATGGGCACAGGGGAAGGGGCACTATCACGGCATGCCCTAAATACGGCTTAAACCGCACCAGGGGCTGCCGGATTCCTTTTTTTTTTCTTTTTTTCTCTTACTCTCAGGAATCCATACTTCGGATGACCCGTTCGGCAATTCAACTGCCGCACAAACGATGCAAGATCCAGGAAAGCAGACAAGCCACGCTGCATTATGGAACTCCCGAGTGGTCTCTATTGCGAGCAGTATACCTGTTTTTTAATACAATTCCGCGGCCTGCCCCTGGCCAGGACATGTTAAATAGTCCAATTTCTTTTGCTTATCGCACTATTTGTATCGTTCCGCTTTCATAGCAGTCTTTCTATAAACAATGCATAGCTTTTTGTCTATTTTTTGCATTATCCTCTTTTTATATATGTTTATCAATAACATGTTGCATCCGTACACTGTGGTACGGCAAAAATACGCCAGGGGCTTCAGTACCCATCAATATGGCGTGAGAAGTCCGTACACTTTCACAAGTGCGGCACCCCGAACTTATAGCACTATATGCATCGGCTCCGAATCATGATTTGGGTCAATAGTTGGGTTTGCCCGGCTCCTATGTTTTGGTGCCTTACGTTCCACTATATCGGCCAAGGTAGCACTAGGAGAACTACTGTGATTGTGCCCCAGTTGAGCTGGGCTGAGCACCTCAGTAGAGAAAGCTAAAACTGACTGTCATGATGAGGCAAGAGACCGATCGCTGTTCGAGAGGTTTTTCGAGTCCTTAAAGACTTATGCCGCTTCGAGTGAGGAACCGGCTTTGTCCGGCCAAGGCATGGGTAGCGCCCCGAACTCGGTCTTCCGAATACTAGGGGCTTCGCCGAAATTTAAAATTATAGAGTTCTATGGCTAAGTGAGAGTGTTCAAGCATTATAGTCCGATTGCCTTGTTCGTTGTGCTGAGCGCCTCCCTCGACGGACCCAATCATGGGAAAAAGAGCGCTCAGGTTTATCCCAAACACCCCAGCACTAGTGGCATGGGGGCAGAAGCCGACGACTGGCCATCTCTCAATTTTTTATAAACGGCCGCACAGAAAGTAATATTTTAAATTCAAGCATTGCTTAGCGCATATGAACAAGTTTTCAGCGCACAGGATAACACGAGCGAGTTCATTCAAAAATTACATCCTTGGTGCATTCATCCGCCATAAGGCGGGCACCGGCCAGAACATCCTTGTAATAGTTCTCGGGCTTGCGATGCTCCTTCCCCGGCGACGGCCCGTCCCTCACAAGCTTCTCACCGTCCAGCTTACCCCAGTGCACCTTCGCACGGGCAAGGGCCCTACGGGCACCTTCGATGCAGATGGAGCGCTTGATGACCTTGAGCCTTGGACAAGCCTCCACCAGCCGCCGCACCAGTCCGAAGTAGCTCCCAGGCAGGGCCTCTCTAGGCCACAGCCGAACTATGAAGCCCTTCAGGGCCTGTTCGGCCGCCTTGTGGAGCTCGACCAGCTACTTCAGCTGGTCACTCAAGGGCACAGGGTGTCCGGCCTCAGCGTACTAAGACCAGAACACCTTCTCCGTCGAGCTGCCTTCCTCGGCTCGGTAGAATGCGGCGGCATCGGATACGCTGCGGGGAAGATCTGTGAATGCCCCTGGAGAGCTCCGGATTCGGGTAAGTAACAAGTAGTTTACTTTTATATGTCTGCTTTGCATAGAGAATGCCTTACCCGCCGCTATCTTTTTCACCGCATCCAATTCCTGGAGGGCCTTCTGGGCTTCGGCCTTGGCAGATTTGGCAGTTTTAAGGGCCGCAGCAAGCTCGGACGCTCGCGTCTTCGAGTCGAGCTCCAAACTCTCATGTTTTTTCATGAGAGCCTGAAGCTCTTGCTGCACCTCGCCGACCTGCGCCTCAAATTTCTCCCGCTCGGTGCACTCCGTGGCCGCTCTCTTCTTGGCCTTGGACAGCGCCTGCTTGAGGGTCGCCACCTCAGTTGTGGCCCCTACAATAAGCAGTATACTCCTTTCATTTTTTGCAATTGCGTCTTCTTATGGGCATTTTTTTCTATAAGGTATCTCTTACCTTCTTTCTCCTCGAGCTGTCGTTTGGCAAGGCCGAGCTCTTGCTCGGTCCGCTCGAGGCCCTGCTTCAGGGCACCCACCTCCGCAGTCAGTGCGGCGGTGGCCAGCAGCGAAGCCTGCATACGTATATTGACTCCTTTTTAGTTAGACTCCTGCGATATTTAATAGATCCTCTATTCGGCTTTTCTTTCCGAACGCCAAACAGAGCATCAGGGGCTACTATCTATGCGGTAATATTTTTAAATATTTCTACTTACCTCGAAGCCTGTTAGAAGGCTAGTACAAGCTTCAGTAAGTCCGCTTTGGGCGGACCGAACCTTCTGGACCACCGTACTCATGATGGCACGGTGCTCCTCGACGATGGAGGCGCCCTTAAGCACCTCCAGCAAATTGTTCGGCGCCTCCGGTTGGACGGAGGACGCCGGCTCAATAGGCTTGCTCCTCTTGGCAGGAGTTCGCCTGCCGCGGTCCGGAACCGTTGATGATTCCGGCACGGTGTTTGGCTTAAAGCCGGACTTGGAGCCCTGGGGGGTCTTGTCCCCTTTACTCCTGGAGTCCGGGAGGTCGCCTCGTGGCTCCTCCTGGACCACCTCCTCTTGCCCCGGAGCTTGTCGCGACGCCACTTCGGCGTCATCCGCAGCATAGGGGGAGGCAGCGGGCGGAACTGAATTCACGTCCGATGAATCCAGGGAGCCGCTCGATGACTCGTCGAGCCCGTCCTTGGGCGGGATGCATGATTATATTCGACATTAGGGAAAGCTGCACAACAAAAGGAATATCATGAGTTACTCTGGTATCCGAACACTTATGATTTCACCGGATGCTTGGCCCTGTCCGGCCACTCCTCTTCGTCCTCGTCGGCGTCGGGGGCGTAGTCCAGCGGAGGGGTTTTCCTCTTCTTGGACCCTTCGCCCCCCCTACTAGGGCGGCCTTCCTCTTCTTTCCTCCCCCCACTGGAGGGGGAGAGGTCTCTTCTTCCTCCTCCTCGTCTTCACGGGAGGAGTGCGTCTCGGACTCATCGGACGACAAGTCCGACACCACCATATGCCGGGAAATCTTTCGAGTCCCCGTAGCCTTCTTCTTCTTGGCCTTCTTCTCCGGCACCACATAAGGTGCCGGAACCAGCAGCTTCACTAGGAGAGCAGGGGCTGGGTCTTTGGGCAAGGGAGCCGGACAGTTAATCAGTCCGGACTTCGCCTGCCAATCCTGTCAAAGGTGAGGGAGTTTAGATCCCGCATAGAGTCAAACTATGAAGAAAACTTAACATCCTGTAAAAGATGAAAATATTTTACCTCGCCAGCAGGACGCTGCGAGCTGAATCCGCGGTCTTCGGAGGCGGATGTGGGAGCCTTGGCGCGTTTGGTTAGCCCCTTCCAGACATCTTCGTACGTCGTGTCGAAGAGCCTACTCAGAGTTCGGTGTTGCGCCGGGTTGAACTCCCACAAATTGAAGTCCCGTTCTTGACACGGAAGGATCCGGTGGACGAGCATGACCTGGACTACGTTGACAAGCTTGAGCTGCTTGTTCACCAGGGACTGGATGCATTTTTGCAGTCTGGTCACCTCTTCTTCGTCGCCCCACGACAAACCCGTCTCCTTCCAGGACGTGAGCCGTGTAGGGGGTCTGGATCGGAATTCAGGGGTTGCGATCCACTTTGGATCGCGTGGCTCGGTGATGTAAAACCACCCTGACTGCCACCCCTTCAAGGTCTCCACAAAGGAGCCCTCGAGCCATAGGACGTTGGCTATTTTGCCCGCCATGGCACCTCCGCACTCCGCCTGGTTGCCGTGCACCACCTTTGGCTTGACGTTGAAAGTCTTGAGCCAGAGGCCGAAATGGGGGCGGATGCAGAGGAAAGCCTCGCACACGATGATAAACGCCGAGATATTGAGGATGAAGTTCGGGGCCAGATCGTGGAAATCTAGGCCATAGTAGGACATGAGCCCGCGGACAAATGGGTGGAGAGGAAAACCCAGTCCGCGGAGGAAGTGGGGAAGAAATACTACCCTCTCATGGGGCCTTGGGGTGGGGACAAGCTGCCCCTCCTCAGGAAGCCGGTGCGCGATGTCTTTGGACAGGTATCCGGCCTTCCTTAGCCTTTTGACATGGCCCTCCGTGACGGAGGAGACCATCCCATTGCCTCCCGCTCCAGACATTGTTGGAGAAGGTTGAGGTAGGAAGTGCGGGCTTGGGCGCTAGAGCTCGGGTGCGCAGAAGATGGATAGGCAAAGGAGGAAGAAGGCGTAGGTAAAAAGGTGGATCCTTATCCCCTTATATGAGCGGATGCGACTATGCGTCCCCACCAGCCTAGTAAAACTCGCTTGCCTCCCAAGCACCGTGATAAATGGCGCGGTTGGGTTACCCACGTCCGTATTGGTGAGAATCCCGTAAATGGAGGACACGATCTCTGCTTTGACAAGACGTGCCAAGGAAACCGCCTCGCAAAACACGGTGAGGTGGAAAAGTGAAAACGATTCGAATAAAGGCTTGGCCGTAGTGTGATGTCACGCTGCGGAATACGTCAGCAGATTAGATTTGTGTTAATATTATTCTCTCTGTGGCAATACGTGGAAACTTATTTTGCAGAGCCGGACACTACTCTTGGTGTTTACAAACTTTTATGAAGAATTTGGAGGAGGAACCCGCCTTGCAATGCCAAAGACAATCTACGCGCTAGACTCGTCGTCATTGAAGCCTGGTTCAGGGGCTACTGAGGGAGTCCTGGATTAGGGGGTGTTTGGGTAGCCGGACTATACCTTCAGCCGGACTCCAGGACTATGAAGATACAAGATTGAAGACTTCGTCCCGTGTCCGGATGGGACTTTCCTTGGCGTGGAAGGCAAGCTTGGCGATGCGGATATTCAAGATCTCCTACCATTGTAACCGACTTTGTGTAACCCTAACCCTCTCCGGTGTCTATATAAACCGGAGGGTTTTAGTCCGTAGGACAACTTCATCATATAACAATCATACCATAGGCTAACTTCTTGGGTTTTGCCTCCATGATCTCGTGGTAGATCTACTCTTGTACTACCCATATCATCAATATTAATCAAGCAGGACGTAGGGTTTTACCTCCATCAAGAGGGCCCGAACCTGGGTAAAACATCGCGTTCCTTGCCTCCTGTTACCATCCGGCCTAGACGCACAGTTCGGGACCCCCTACCCGAGATCCGCCGGTTTTGACACCGACAATTGCCCTCTCCCGATGAGAGGAGCGTTGGTGATGACGATTGCGATGATTTCCCCATCCTGGAGGGAAGTTTCCCCGACAGAACAGCTCTGCCGGAGCCCTAGATTGGATCCGCCAAGGTTCCGCCTCGTGGCGGCGGAGTTTCGTCCAAGGAGTTGGCTTACGATTTTTTTCCTCATCGAAAGACTCCATATAGCAGAAGATGGCCATCGGAGGTCCACCAGGGGGCCCACGAGGTAGGGGGTGCGCCCAGGGGGGTAGGGCGCGCCCCCACCCTCGTGGGCAGGGTGTGGCCCCTGGTGAACTTCTTGCGCTCAGTATTTTTTATATATTCTGAAAACGTCTTCCATGAAGTTTCAGGACTTTTGGAGCTGTGCAGAATAGGTCTCTAATATTTGCTCCTTTTCCAGCCCAGAATCCCAGCTATCGGCATTCTCCCTCTTTATGTAAACCTTGTAAAATAAGAGAGAATAGGCATAAGTATTGTGACATAATGTGTAATAACAGCCCATAATGCAATAAATATCGATATAAAAGCATGATGCAAAATGGACGTATCAACTCCCCCAAACTTAGACCTCGCTTGTCCTCAAGCGAAAGCCGAAATCGAAAAATATGTCCACATGTTTAGAGATAGAGGTGTCGATAAAAGTAAAATACGGACATGAGGGCATCATGATCATTCTTAGAACAACAACTTACATAATTCTTGTCATATGATTTCTTATGCTAGAGTAATAATTCAATCACAATTTCAAGTATGAATTGTAAAGTTCATTGAAAACTAACAAACTATAATCTCAGTCATTGGAGCAATTGCAATTTATCATAACATAGGAAAGAGTCAATATATAAGAGCTTTTCAACAAGTCCACATACTCAACTATCGTATAGTCTTTCACAATTGCTAACATTCACGCAATACTTATGGGTATGGAGTTTTAATCGGACACAGAGAAAGATAGGGGCTTATAGTTTTGCCTCCCAACGTTTTACCTCAAGGGTAATGCCAACAATAATAGTTCATGAAAACTCACATCCAATTAGCCATATATACCAGGATCTTTCCAACATACTGTGCTTGCCAAAGGATAAAATGTAAAAAGGAAGGGTGAAGGTCACCATGACTCTTATGCAAGGTAGGAGATAAAAGTAAAAGATAGGCCCTTCGCAAAGGGAATCAGAGGTTGTCATGCGCTTTTATGGTTGGATGCACAAAATCTTAATGCGAAAGAACGTCACTTTATATTGCCACTTGTGATATGGACCTTTATTATGCAGTCTGTCGCTTTTATTTCTTCCATATCACACGATCATATAAAGCTTATTTTCTCCCACACTAATAAGTCATACATATTTAGAGAGCAATTTCTACTGCTTGCACCGACGACAACTTACTTGGAGGATCTTACTCAATACATAGGTAGGTATGGTGTACTCTCATGGCAAAACTGGTTTAAGGGTATTTGGAAGCACAAGTAGTATCTCTACTTGGTGCGATGAATTTGGCTAGCATGAGGGGGAAAGGCAAGCTCAACCATGTTGGATGATCCATGACAATATAATTTATCTCAGATGTAAGAAAACATAACCCATTATGTTGTCTTCCTTGTCCAACATCAACTCTTAAGCATGCCATATTTTAATGAGTGCTCACAATCATAAAAGATGTCCAAGATAGTATATTTATATGTGAAGACCTCTCTTTCTTTATTACTTCCTATTAATTGCAACGATGACCAAAACTATGTTTGTCAACTCTCAACAACTTTTATTCATCATACTTTTTCTATGTGAGCTCATTACTCTCCATAAGATCCATATGATCTCTTTGTTTTTTTATTTCTTTCTCTTTTCTTTTATTCACTTAGGATCATGGCAAAATAATCAAGCCCTTGACTCAACACTAATCTTTATTATATATAGCTCACGGACTCTATTACATAGAGGGATCATAAAGCAAAACTCAAAACTAGATCATGCCATAAACATTATTCTACTAGATCAAGATATTACCAAAAGGATCAAACTAAGAAAAACGGTAAATATAAAAGTGATGGTGATACGATACCAGGGCGCTCCCCCAAGCTTGGCAGTTGCCAAGGGGAGTGCCCATACCAGATACTCAATTCTTCTCTGTTGGTGGAGAAGGTGATGGTTTTGTTGATGGCGTAGGCTTGTCGTCCTTCTTCCAAGGCATAGGCTCACCATCATAGAAGGATGATCGAGTCTCCTGAAACCTCAAATCTGCAGCCAAACTCATCCTCTTGAATCTATATTCATACTCACAATTTTGATTTTGCAGGTCATAGATCTAGGCTTGGAGGTGCTCGATTTTCTCATTAAGCTTGAAGATGGCCTCCCCAATGTTCTTGACGTCCAGCTTGTGGTTGTTGGTGAACTCCATGATCATAATGTGATTGGAATCGAGTCCACGCTCCACCATCTCCTAACACTTGAAAACGTCTTGCTCCAATGCCTCGAGCCTTTCCTCCATGCTTCCGGTCTTCCTTGGTCCCTCAACATCGCGGATGTGCAACAACCCCTCATGCATCTTAATGGTTTGAGGGTGTTGCAGCACCTTCGTGAGGTAGGGGTTGATGACCTTCTCGAAGAACTGGTCCTTGGGGGCACTTGAAGACGACATGATGTCCTAGATCTGTCAGAAAAACAGCTCGAAACAAAGACATGAGATTTTTGCGTGATACGGGAGTCAAAACCTCCGGGAGATTATATAATGAATTTTTTACCGACCAAATTACGTGTCGTGTAAGAAAACAGAGTCCGGAAAGCGCACGAGGTGCCCACGAGGTAGGGGGGCGCGCCCAGGAGGGTAGGGCGCGCCCTCCACCCTCGTGTCCTTCCCGGACTGCTTCTTATTTTTCTATTTTTCTAAACATTCCAAAACGGAGAAATATTGCCTTAAAACTATTTTGGAGTCGGTTTACTTACCGTACCACATACCTATTCCTTTTCGGAGTCTGAAACGTTCCGGAAAGTGTCCCTTATGTATTCCTCTGGGGTTACGGTTTCAATAACATTGGTTTCAACATTTATGGGATTAACTAAGATATAATGTTTGATTCTTTGACCATTCACCACCTTCGGATTTGTGCCTTTGAAGTTGTTGATTTTTATGGCACCGGAACGATAGACCTCCTCGATAACGTAAGGACCTTCCCATTTAGAGAGAATTTTTCCTGCAAAAAATCTTAAACGAGAGTTGTATAGCAATACATAATCACCTACATTAAACTCACGCTTTTGTATCCTTTTATCATGCCATCTTTTAACTTTTTCTTTAAACAACTTGGCATTTTCGTAGGCTTGGGTTCTCCATTCATCGAGTGAGCTAATATCAAATAACCTCTTCTCACCGGCAAGTTTAAAATCATAATTGAGCTCTTTAATAGCCCAATATGCCTTGTGTTCTAGTTCAAGAAGTAAGTGACATGATTTTCCATAAACCATTTTATACGGAGACATACCCATAGGATTTTTATATGCAGCTCTATAGGCCCATAATGCATCATCAAGTTTCTTGGACCAATTCTTTCTAGACCTATTGACAGTCTTTTGCAAAATTAATTTGAGTTCTCTATTACTCAATTCTACTTGACCACTAGACTGAGGGTGATAAGGGGATGCAATTCTATGATTAACATCATACTTAGCAAGCATTTTACGGAAAGCACCATGAATAAAATGTGAACCACCATCAGTCATTAAATATCTAGGGACTCCAAATCTTGGAAAAATAACTTCTTTAAGCATTTAATAGAAGTGTTATGATCAGCACTACTAGTTGGAGTAGCTTCTACCCACTTAGTAACATAATCAACAACAACTAAAATATGTGTATAACCATTAGAGGCAGGAAAAGGTCCCATATAGTCAAAGCCCCAAACATCAAATGGTTCAATAACGAGTGAATAGTTCATAGGCATTTCTTGACGTCTACTAATATTACCAATTCTTTGACATTCATCACAAGGTAAGACAAACTTACAGGCATCCTTGAAGAGAGTAGGCCAATAAAAACCAGATTGCAATACCTTATGTGCAGTTCTATCTCTAGCATGGTGTCCTCCATAAGCTTCGGAGTGACACTTGCATAGGATCTGTTCCTATTCATGCTCAGGTACACAACGTCTAATAACACCATCTACTCATTCTTTATAAAGATGTGGGTCATCCCAAAAGTAATGTCTCAAATCATAGAAGAACTTTTTCTTTTGTTGGTATGTGAAACTAGGTGGTATGAATTTGTCAACAATGTAATTAGCATAATCAGCATACCATGGAGCAGTATGAGAAGCATTTATGACATCTAATTGCTCATCAGGAAAGCTATCATCAATAGGTAGTGGGTCATCAAGCACATTTTCTAACCTAGACAAGTTGTCTGCAACGGGGTTCTCAGCTCCCTTTCTATCAACAATATGTAAATCAAATTCTTGTAGCAAGAGAACCCATCTAATAAGTCTAGGTTTGGCATCTTTGTTTTCCATATGATATTTAATAGCAGTATGATCAGTGTGAATAGTTACTTTAGAATCAACAATATAAGGTCTGAACTTGTCACAAGCAAATACAACTGCTAAGAATTCTTTTTCAATAGTAGCATAATATCTTTGAGCATTGTCTAGGGTCTTACTAGCATATTGAATAGCGTTTAATTTCTTATCAACTCTTTGCCCTAGAACAGCACCTACAACATAATCACTAGCATCACACATAATTTCAAAGGGTAAATTCCAATCAGGTGGCTGAACAATAGGTGCAGAGATCAATGCTTTCTTAAGTATTTCAAATGCTTCTACACAATCATCATCAAAGACAAATGGTATATCTTTTTGTAATAAATTAGTCAGAGGCCGAGAAATTTTTGAGAAGTCCTTAATGAACCTCCTATAAAATCCGGCGTGACCAAGCAAACTTATTATACCTTTGATGTCCTTGGGGCATGGCATATTTTCAATAGCATCAACCTTGGCTTTATCAACTTCAATACCTCTTTCAGAAACTTTATGCCCCAATACAATACCTTCATTAACCATAAAGTGGCACTTTTCCCAATTCAAGACAAGATTAGTTTCTTCACATCTCTACAAAACTCGATCAAGGTTGCTCAAGCAAATCAAAAGAAGATCCATAGACGGAGATATCGTCCATGAAAACCTCAGAAATATTTTCACAAAAGTCAGAGAATATAGCCATCATGCATCTTTGAAAGGTAGCAGGTGCATTACATAAACCAAAAGGAATACATCTATAAGCAAAAGTACCAAAAGGGCAAGTAAAAGTAGTCTTTGATTGATCCTTGGCTGACATATGTATTTGAGAGAAACCAGAATAACCATCTACAAAGCAAAAATGTGTATGTTTGGATAATCTTTCTAGCATTTGATCGATAAAAGGTAAGGGGTAATGATCCTTTTTAGTGGCCTTATTTAATTTGCAGAAATCAATTACCATCCTATAACCTATAATAATTCTTTGAGGAATCAATTCATCTTTATCATTAGGAACGACAGTAATACCTCCCTTCTTAGGGACACAATGGACAAGACTTACCCACTGACTATCAGCAACGGGATAGATTATACCTGCCTCAAGTTGCTTTAGTATTTCCTTTCTTACCACTTCTTTCATTTTAGGATTCAGCCATCATTGATGATCACGAACTGGTTTAGCATCTTCTTCCAAATTTATTTTATGTTGACATAGAGTGGGACTAATGCCCTTAAGATCATCAAGAGGATACCCAATAGTAGCACGGTTCTTCTTCAGAGTTTTCAATAATCTCTCTTCCTCATGCTCTGAAATGTTAGCACTAATAATAACAGGATATATCTTTTTCTTATCAAGATAAGCATATTTAAGAGTATCAGGCAACGGTTTAAGCTCAAACACGGGATCACCCTTGGGTGGAGGAGGATCCCCTAGGATTTCAACATGCAAATTGTGTTTTAGAATAGGTTCCTGTTTAAAGAATACTTCGTCTATTTCCCTTCTTTCATTCATAAACATATCATTTTCATGGTCTAGCAAATATTGTTCTAAAGGATCACTAAGAGGTACGGCAATAGAAGCAAGACCAATAATTTCATCCTTACTAGGTAATCCTTCTTCACGGTGTTGTCCACTAAATTTAGAGAAATTAAATTCATGAGACATATCATCTAAACCGATAGTAACAACATCCTTTTTGCAATCTATCTTAGCATTAACAGTGTTTAAGAAGGGTCTACCAAATATAATGGGACAAAAGCTATCTTGTGGGGAACCAAGAACAAGAAAATCACCAGGATATTTAGTTTTCCCACACAAGACTTCAACATCTCTAACGACTCCCATTGGTGAAATAGTATCTCTATTGGCAAGTTTAATTGTGACATCAATATCTTCTATCTCAGCAGGTGCAAGATCATGCGTAATTTCTTTGTATAAGTCGTAAGGTATTGCACTAGCACTAGCACCCATATCACATAAGCCATGATAACAATGATCTCCTATTTTAACAGAAATAACAGGCATGCCTACCACATGTCTGTTTTTATCTTTCGCACAAGGTTTAGCAATTCTAGCAGTCTCATCAAGGAAATGAATAACATGCCCATCAATATTATCAGACAAGTGATCTTTAACAATATCAATATCAGGTTTAACTTTAAATTGCTCAGGAGGTGTATAAGTTTTAATATTGCTTTTACAAACCACAGTTGAAGCTTTAGCATGATCCTTTATCCTAACAGGGAAAGGTGGTTTCTCAACATAAGAAGTAGGAACAATAGGATCATTATAAGTGATAGTCTTTTCTTCAACTTTAATAGGTGTAGCTACTTTTACTTCTATGGGAGGATGATATTTAAACCACTTTTCCTTGGGGAGATCAACATAAGTAGCAAAAGATTCACAGAAAGAAGCTAATATCTCAGAGTCAAGTCCATATTTAGTGCTAAATTTACGGAAAACATCGGTATCCATAAAAGATTTAACACAATCAAACTTAGGTGTCATACCTGACTCCTTACCTTTGTCGAGGTCCCAATCTTCAGAGTTGCGTTTAATTCCTTCCAATAAATCCCATTTGAATTCAATAGTCTTTGTCATAAAAGAGCCAGCACAATAAGTATCGAGCATGGTGCGATTGTTATCAGAAAGCCGAGCATATAAATTTTGAATAATCATCTCTCTTGAGAGCTCATGATTGGGGCATGAATATAACATTGATTTAAGCCTCCCCCAAGCTTGAGCGATGCTTTCTCCTTCACGGGGCCAAAAATTATATATATATATATATATATATATATTTGCGATCACGATGAACAAGATGCATAGGATAAAACTTCTGATGAAATTCCAATTTCAATCGTTTGTAGTTCCATGACCCCGTATCATCACATAGCCTATACCATGTCAATGCATATTTCTTCAAAGATAAAGGGAAGACCTTCTTCTTAACAACATCTCCGGGTACACCTGCAAGCTTAAATAATCCACAAACTTCATCCACATATATTAGGTGCTCATCAGGATGAGTTGTTCCGTCTCCTGCAAAAGGATTAACTAGCAGTTTTTCTATCATACCTGAAGGAATTTCAAAGCCGACATTTTCATTTTCAATAGGTTGAGGAGCAACTCTTTGCTCTACTGGTCGGGGTGAAGATACCCCGAACAAGCCCCTCAGAGGATTACTTTCCATAGTAACAAGTGACAGTAAATTTCAGCACACTATATAAATTTTCCTTACCAAATTCCACCTACCAAAGGCGCTTCACTCCCCGGCAACGGCGCCAGAAAAGAGTCTTGATGACCCACAAGTATAGGGGATCTATCATAGTCCTTTTGATAAGTAAGAGTGTCGAACCCAACGAGGAGCAGAAGGAAATGATAAGAGGTTTCCAGCAAGGTATTCTCTGCAAGTACTAAAATAAGTGGTAACAGATAGTTTTGTGATAGGATAATTTGTAACGAGCAACAAGTAACAAAAGTAAATAAAATGCAGCAAGGTGGCCCAATCATTTTTGTAGCAAAGGACAAGCCTGGACAAACTCTTATATAGAGAAAAGCGCTCCCGAGGACACATGGGAATATCATCAAGCTAGTTTTCATCACGTTCATATGATTCATGTTCGGTACTTTGATAATTTGGTATGTGGGTGGACTGGTTCTTGGGTACTGTCCTTACTTGGACAAGCATCGCACTTATGATTAACCTCTATTGCAAGCATCCGCAACTACAACAAAAGTATTAAGGTGAACCTAACCATAGCATGAAACATATGGATCCAAATCAGCCCCTTACGCAGCAACGCTTAAACTAGGGTTTAAGCTTCTGTCACTCTAGCAACCCATCATCTACTTATTACTTCCCAATGCCTTCCTTTAGGCCCAAATAATGGTGAAGTGTCATGTAGTCGACGTTTACATAACACCACTAGAGGAGAGACAACATACATCTCATCAAAATATCGAACGAATACCAAATTCACATGACTACTAATAGCAAGACTTCTCCCATGTCCTCAGGAACAAACGTAACTACTCACAAAGCATAATCATGTTCATAATCAGAGGGGTATTAATATGCATATAGGATCTGAACATATGATCTTCCACCAAATAAACCAACTAGCATCAACTACAAGGAGTAATTAACACTACTAGCAACCTACTAGTACCAATCCCGGACTTGGAGACAAGAATTGGATACAAGAGATGAACTAGGGTTTTGAGAGGAGATGGTGCTGGTGAAGATGTTGATGGAGATTGCCCTTTCCCGATGAGAGGAGCGTTGGTGATGACGATGGCGATGATTTTCCCCTCCCGAAGGGAAGTTTCCCCAGCAGAAGAGCTCTGCCGGAGCCCTAGATTGGATCCGCCAAGGTTCCGCCTCATGGCGGTGGAGTTTCGTCCGAGGAGATGGCTTATGATTTTTTCCTCATCGAAAGACTCCATATAGCAGAAGATGGCCATCGGAGGGCCACCAGGGGGCCCACGAGGTAGGGGGGGCGTGCCCAGGGGGGTAGGGCGCGCCCCCACCCTCGTGGGCAGGGTGTGGCCCCCATGGTGAACTTCTTGCGCTCAGTATTTTTTTATATATTCTGAAAACGTCTTCCATGAAGTTTCAGGACTTTTGGAGCTGTGCAGAATAGGTCTCTAATATTTGCTCCTTTTCCAGCCTAGAATCCCAGCTGTCGGCATTCTCCCTCTTTATGTAAACCTTGTAAAATAAGAGAGAATAGGCATAAGTATTGTGACATAATATGTAATAACAGCCCATAATGCAATAAATATCGATATAAAAGCATGATGCAAAATGGACGTATCAGTGTACTCATGTGATCCTGTAATGTGGAACAAATTCATGTGCACTATGTAACGCTTGTTAATTTAAAATATTACCTTCTGTGCGGCTGTTTATAAAATTTGAGAGTTGGCCAGTCGTCAGCTTCTGCCCCCATGTAACTAGTACTGAGGTGTTCGGGATAAACCTGACCACTCTTTATCCCAGTTTTGGGTCCTTCGAAGGAGGTGTTCAGCACAACGAACCATGCAATCGGACTATAAAGCTTTATCACTCTCACTTAGCCATAGAAGTCTACAATTTTAAATTTCGGCGAAGCCCCTAGTATTCGGAAGGCCGAACTTGGGGCGCTATGTACGCCTAAGTCGGACAAGGCCGACTCCTCGCCCGAAGCGAAAAAATCTTTAAGGATTTGAGACCTCTCGAACAGCGACCAGCTCTCGCTGCATCATGACAGTCAGTTTTCGGCTTTCTCTACTAAGGTGCTCGACCGGAAGAACCGGGACACAATCGCAGTAGTTCTCCCAGTGCTAGCTTAGCCGATATAGCGGAACGTAAGGTACCAAAACATGGGAGCCGGGCAAACCCAACTATTGACCCAAGACATGATTCGGAGCTGATGCATATAATGCTATAAGTTCGGGGTGCCGTACTGTCGAAAGTGTTCGGACTTTTCTTGCCGTGTTATGGGGTACACCGAAGCCCCTGGCGCACTGGACGTACTAGAATGTACGGGTGTAATTTGTCGTAAATAAGCAGACAAGGAAAAAAGATGAAGAAATGCAATAATAAGCTAATGCTGTACATTGTTATTTAAATGATACGTCAAAGCATATGTATACAAATAGTGCAATAAGCAAAAATAGGACTATTTGACATGTCCTATCCAAGGGCAAGCTGCGTGTGGGTATGTAAAACAGGTATATTGATCGTTATCAGAGACCACCTGGGGATTCCCTTGTGCGTCAAAGCTTCTTGCTTCCTTGGTGTTTCCTTCCCGTGATGGGTCCGATAATCAGACGATCGGAGAGGGCCTTCAGAGAATAGGGGCCTGTAAGGAAGAAAATGTTAAAGGTATACGGGTCCTGAAGTGGTTGAGCCGCATTGTGGGCCGTGCCATGGCCGTGCCTCCGCCTATGCCCATGGTATCTTGAGTGCGTAATTATGTACACGCGGCGCAAATTTCGCCGCTTGACTGGGACTTGGATGGAGGCCGAATTGCTAGGCGAGCTCTAAACGTGCCTGGCAATCCTCTTGCGGGGTACTCCGGACTCGCTTGAAGGTGTCCAGGGTCTTTTTTGTCGAATTGGCGGTTTGCCTCATAAGGATGCTTTGTGCTTCTGCTGCGAAGGCCGCAGTGTGCTCCTCCGTGCGGAGCGAGTGCTCTGTGTTTCCATTAACTGTTATAACCCCGCGAGGTCCTAGCATTTTGAGCTTGAGGTATGCATAATGCGGTACCACATTGAATCTGACAAACGCGGTTTATTCGAGCAGTGCGTGATAGCCACTGCGGAAGGGGACGATATCGAAGATTAACTCCTCGCTTCGGAAGTTGTCCGGAGATCCGAAGACCACTTCCAGTGTGATTGAGCCCGTACAACATGCCTCTACACCTGAGATGACACCTTTAAAGGTGGTTTTGGTGGGTTTGATCCTTGAGGGATCTATACCCATTTTACGCACTGTATCCTGATAGAGCAGGTTCAGGATACTGCCACCGTCCATAAGGACTCGAGTGAGGTGAAATCCGTCAATGATGGGGTCAAGGACCAATGCGGCAGAACCGCCATGACGGATACTGGTGGGGTGGTCCCTACAATCGAAGGTGATCGTACAAGAAGACCATGGGTTGAACTTTGGGGCGATTGGCTCCATCGCATAGACGTCTCTCAGTGCACGCTTCCGTTCCCGCTTGGGAATATGGGTTGCATATATCATGTTTACCGTTTTCACTTGGGGAGGAAATTTCTTCTGTCCTCCGGTGTTCGGCAGTCGGGGCTCCTCGTCGTCATTGCTATGCAGCCCCTTTTCCTTGTTTTCGGCATTCAACTTGCCGGCCTGTTTGAACACCCAGCATTCTCTGTTGGTGTGGGTGGCTGGTTTATCGGGGGTGCCATGAATATGACACGAACGATCGAGTATGCGGTCCAAGCTGGATGGTCCCAGATTGCTTCTTTTGAACGGCTTTTTCCGCTGACCGGATTTAGAGCCATTGAATCCGGCATTAACTGTCGTGTCTTCGATGTTGTCGCCGTTGTTGCGGCGCTTGTGTCCATTGCGACGTGGCCTGCCGTTGCTATCTTCGGCGTCTGAATTCCCAGGGTTCCTTGATGTGTTGTTGCTGCGAGCCAGCCAACTATCCTCGCCTGCACAAAAGCGAGTCATGAGTGTCGTGAGGGCTGCCATGGATTTCGGTTTTTCTTGGCTGAGGTGTCAGGCGAGCCACTCGTCGCGATATTATGCTTAAATGCCGCTAAGGCCTCGACATCCGTACAGTTGACAATTTGGTTCTTTTTAGTTAGGAACCGAGTCCAAAATTTCCTGGCTGATTCCCATGGCTATTGGGTTATGTGGCTCAAGTCATCGGCATCCGGTGGTCGCACATAAGTGCCCTAGAAGTTGTCAAGGAATGCGTGTTCCAAATTCTCCCAACTGCCAATGGAGTTTGCCGGTAGGCTATTGAGCCAATGCCGAGCAGGCCCTTTGAGTTTTAATGGGAGGTACTTGATGACATGTAGATCGTCACCGTGGGCCATGTGGATGTGGAGGAGGAAATCTTCGATCCATACCGCGGGATCTGTTGTACCATCATATGACTCAATGTTCACGGGTTTAAAACCTTCTGGGAATTCGTGATCCATTACTTCATCAGTGAAGCATAGGGGGTGTGTGGTGCCTCTGTGCCGGGTTATATCACGACGCAGTTCATACGAGTCTTGTCTGCTGTATTCGGCCCACCCAGATTTGCTTTTAGTATATCCGGCGTGACGGTCGTCGTAATGCGTTGGGGCACGTCCCCGTGATCCGTAGATCGATCTTGCATGTCCTGCCTTGTTTTCCAATACGTCTCGCAGGTCCTGCGTGTTACCCCAGGCCTTGGTATTTTTGTTTAACTGGCGACGGGGTGCGGGTGATGTCTACTAAACAACCTTCTTCTTGTAGACGTTGTTGGGCCTCCAAGTGCATAGGTTTGTAGGACAATAGCAAATTTCCCTCAAGTGGATGACCTAAGGTTTATCAATCCGTAGGAGGCGTAGGATGAAGATGGTCTCTCTCAAGCAACCCTGCAACCAAATAACAAAGAATCTCTTGTGTCCCCAACACACCCAATACAATAGTAAATTGTATAGGTGCACTAGTTCGGCGAAGAGATGGTGATACAAGTGGTATATGGATAGTAGATAATAGTTTTTGTAATCTGAAAATATAAAAACAGCAAGGTAACGAATGATAAAAGTGAGCGTAAACGGTATTGCAATGTGTTGAAACAAGGCCTAGGGTTCATACTTTCACTAGTGCAAGTCCTCTCAACAATAATAACATAATTGGATCATATAACTATCCCTCAACATGCAACAAAGAGTCACTCCAAAGTCACTAATAGCGGAGAACAAACGAAGAGATTATGGTAGGGTACGAAACCACCTCAAAGTTATTCTTTCCAATCAATCCGTTGGGCTATTCCTAGTGTCACAAACAGCCCTAGAGTTCGTACTAGAATAACACCTTAAGACACAAATCAACCAAAACCCTAATGTCACCTAGATACTCCAATGTCACCTCAAGTATCCGTGGGTATGATTATACGATATGCATCACACAATCTCAGATTCATCTATTCAACCAACACATAGAACCTCAAAGAGTGCCCCAAAGTATCTACCGGAGAATCACGACGAAAACGTGTGCCAACCCCTATGCATAGGTTCATGGGCGGAACCCGCAAGTTGGTCACCGAAACATACATCAAGTGAATCACGTGGTATCCCATTGTCACCACAGATACGCACGGCAAGACATACATCAAGTGTTCTCAAATCTTTAAAGACTCAATCCGATAAGATAACTTCAAAGGGGAAACTCAATCCATTACAAGAGAGTAGAGGGGGGAAGAAACATCATAGCATCCAAATATAATAGCAAAGCTCGCGATACATCAAGATCGTAACACCTCAAGAACACGAGAGAGAGAGAGATCAAACAGATAGCTACTGGTACATACCCTCAGCCCCGAGGGAGAACTACTCCCTCCTCGTCATGGAGAGCACCGGGATGATGAAGATGGCCACCGGAGAAGGATTGCCCCCTCCAGCAGGGTGCCGGAACGGGTCTAGATTGGATTTCGGTGGCTACGGAGGCTTCTGGCGGCGGAACTCCCGATCTATTATGCTCCTCGATAGTTTTAGGGTACGTGGGTATATATATGGCTGAAAGAGATACGTCAGGGGAGCCACGAGGGGCCCACGAGGGTGGAGGGCACGCCCTAGGGGGGTGGGCGCGCCCCCTGCCTTGTGGCTCCCTCGTTCCTTTCCTAACATGCACTCCAAGTTTTTCCGGTAGCTTTCCTTCCAAAAATAACTTCTCCAGTTGGTTTCATTCCGTTTCGACTCCGTTTGATATTCCTTTTCTTCGAAACACTGAAATAGGAAAAAAAACAACAATTCTAGGCTGGGCCTCTAGTTAATAGGTTAGTCCCAAAAATAATATAAAAGTGGATAATAAAGCCCAATATTGTCCAAAACAGTAGATAATATAGCATGGAGCAATCAAAAATTATAGATACGTTGGAGACGTATCAAGCATCCCCAAGCTTAATTCCTGCTCGTCCTCGAGTAGGTAAATGATAAAAACAGAATTTTTGATGCGGAGTGCTACTTGGCATAATTTCAATGTAATTCTTCTTAATTGTGGTATGAATATTCAGATCCATAAGATTCAAGACAAAAGTTCATATTGACATAGAAATAATAATACTTCAAGCATACTAAGTAAGCAATTATATCTCTTCAAAATAACATGGCCAAAGAAAGTTATCCCTACAAAATCATATAGTCTGGCTATGCTCCATCTTCACCACACAACATATTTAAATCATGCACAACCCCGATGACAAGCCAAGCAATTGTTTCATACTTTGGATGTTCTCAAACTTTTTCAATCTTCACGCAATACATGAGTGTGAGCCATGGACATAGCACTATAGGTGGAATAGAATGGTGGTTGTGGAGAAGACAAAAAGGAGAAGATAGTCTCACATCAACTAGGCGTATCAACGGGCTATGGAGATGCCCATCAATAGATATCAATGTGAGTGAGTAGGGATTGCCATCCAACGGATGCACTAGAGCTATAAATTTATGAAAGCTCAAAAGAAACTAAGTGGGTGTGCATCCAACTTGCTTGCTCACGAAGACCTAGGGCATTTTGAGGAAGCCCATCATTGGAATATACAAGCCAAGTTCTAGAATCAAAGATTCCCACTAGTATATGGAAGTGACAACATAGGAGACTCTCTATCATGAAGATCATGGTGCTACTTTGAAGCACAAGTGTGGTAAAAGGATAGTAGCATTGCCCCTTCTCTCTTTTTCTCTCATTTTTTATTTTTTATTTGGGCCTTCTCTTTTTTATGGCCTCTTTTCTCTTTTTTTATTTGGGCTTCTTTGGCCTCTTTTATTTATTTATTTTCGTCCGGAGTCTCATCCCGACTTGTGGGGGAATCATAGTCTCCATCATCCTTTCCTCACTAGGACAATGCTCTAATAATGATGATCATCACACTTTTATTTTTCTTACAACTCAAGAATTACAACTCGATACTTAGAACAAAATATGACTTTATATGATTGCCTCCCACTACAAGAAATATGCTCAATTGTGACCTTCTGGCAGTGACCGTGGAAGAAATCGTCATAAATCTATGACCATTTCGATCCAATTGGTCATGGCCTGTTTAGGAGAGTCGAAACCATAAACCATAGTGACTATTTTGGTCAAAAAGGTCATAATTTCCTTACACAAAATGGTCATAAGCAGACAACAGTGGTCGATAACCTTATTTCTAGCTGATTACGACCAATCCAGATGGTCATGGTGTTGTAACATGGATGACTGGATCTCCACATCATCAATTTTACCTATGTGTCGTGTCATTTTTGCTTATGATTCGGTTGTAGCGTCAGTTCTTCCATAGATTGACTTGTTGACTAAAATGGGTCTACATTTACAGATGGGGCCAACTAACACAGTAGAAATGACATGTGGGACCCGTCCCACAAAGGTGAATAAAGCAGAAAAAGGCAAAAAATTCACTTTGCCTAATAGGTTTATATGCACCCATTGTCTAAATACATATTTTAAAAAGTTAAAAAAATTCGAGAAAAAATCCAGCATGTAAATCCGGACACTATATGTGTGTGCACCAAATTTCGATGAAAAATGTCATTTTTTGTGGCTTGTGTGAAAAAGACAATTTTCGATGGTTGATTAGAGCTATTAATATTCACAAGCCATTTGTAATCTTTTTTACACATGCAAAAAAATGCCCCTGTTCACCGAAATTTTGTGTGCGAACATAGGATGTCCAGATGTACACACGAGATTTTTTCTATACATATTTCATAATAGGTGTATCTACATCTAAGATCCAAAATGCCACTCAAAGAAAAAAGGACCCGTCCCACAAAGGTGAATAAAGCAAGAAAGAAAGGCCACTGCGCCAAAACGCCACTCTCAAAGAAGAAAAAGGACCCGTCCCACAAAGGTGAATAAAGCAAAAAAGAAACCACACCACGTGATTCGAACTAGCTACCAGTCGAGTTCCCCTAAGGAGACAAACCACCACACCATAACAAAGACATTGGTACATTCTCACCCGTAACCTATTTAGGCCCGTTCGGATACTATCCGCTCTGCCCTAGCATCTCCCGAAGCGGACGGAGCGCCAACAATATTGCTGGGAGCGGCTCAGACCGCGCTCCTCGCACGGAGCTGAGTTAGCAGACGGGAGAGATTCCGAACACGCCCTTAATGGGTAGTGTCGAGTGGGCTTGGGCCTTTGGTGGGACAAGGGCACCTTTTTTTCTTTTATATTTTTCGTTTGCCGAGTGGGCCAAGTACTAGGCCGCGGCTCGTTTTTTGGTCTGTTTTTTGTTCATTCATTCTTTTTTTACTTTTGTTTATTATTTATACTTCCAATTATTATAAATATATATATTGAAAAACGAACTTCACATAAAATGTTTGAAAAAATGTTAACCAATCATTTGAAAATCTTACATGTGTATAAAGAAAATGATTACCATATGTACAAAAAAGATACAACGTGTGTGGAAAAAGTTGATCATGTACTTAAAAATGTTAATCGAGTATTTAAAAAATGTTAAACAATTATATAATAACGTAAATCAAGCATTTGAAAATGTTAAAATGTGTAAATAAAAAATATTAACAATGTATTAAAAATATTAATCTTGTATTTAAAAAATATTTAAATGTTCTATAAAAAAATGTTGACTATGTATTCAAAAAGTTCTAACCAAGCACTTGAAATTGTTAATTGTGAGGTAGCTGTAGTTAAAAATTGATCCAGTTACTGCTAAATCGGCAGAAATTTGTCAATTTGACGAGATGTGGATGGAAAGCTATTAACGTGCGACCATTTGGTTACTTTGACATAAAATATGGTCTAATATTTTTGAAAAATTGAATGGTGCTATTTTGCAACAAATATTTGGTAGTTTCTTAAAAAACAGTTTTTCGCACTCGGGAAATGAAAAATGAACTTCTTGTGCAAAAAGAAAATGAAAACACCCTTTGGCAACATTGGTTCAGGAAATTGTACTTGGTTTAGCAAAAGAAATGTTATGAACAATCTTAATTGTTCCACATGTTCTGAATTAGTCAGTGTTATTTCATTTTTGGTTGTCTTCTCTACTTAGAAGAAGTGATAAATATCTATAGTTAGAACAACTTTATTCACATTAATTCTCTGATCTAACAATTTCCTCATATATGATTTCAACAAATATATACTCCCCCCGTTCCATAATAAGTGTCGTGTCTGCAGTTCATTGAGATCCGGACATGTTGTTTTTATAGTTTCTCTTGCATGATGAGCTATATGCCTGTTGTCTTTGCCAAGGTCGGCTTGCCTGGATGAGCATGCATGGATATGATTTTGATTAATAAAGATTTAGATACAATTGAAATTATATTCATGTTGATCTATTACTGCGAATGACTGTATCAACCATGGAATAGAACGACCCGTTTCTGTTTTTGAATTCCAAAGTATCTTTACATCGAGCTATTGAAATTCTATAAAAAACAAATCTTTCTCAAAACTGATGTAGGAAAAATTTCTATCGACTTACACTTTCCATATTCAAATGTTGTTACTTGTTTTTTACTTTAGATTCTGAACTATATGCCGCTTAAGATAGCATTTGTTTGTACTTTCCAAGGAGTAACAAGAAACAAGTTGCAATCGAGCCCCTCCAATATGGATTCATCTAGGACATCCCGCCACCATATGCACGTCTTATGGTTGTTGCCAAAACTCCGAGTGAATTTGAAATAGGCCATGGACATGGATCACCGAAGTGAAAAGAATGCCACCGAGATTCAATCATAAACCGCGACGTTGCTAGAGTTTTTGGTATAATGCCAATTCTTTGTCCTCTATATAGCTATTCTTGCATTGATGCATGCATGAAAAAATATTTTAGTATTACCAATGATTTTGTATGTAAATTAAATTGCTAGCCCGTGCAGCAGTGATGACCACTAGCTTAATTTTCATTGGTTACTCATTTGTGACATGGATCGATGACGTGGCGAACATCCGACCATCCATGCCCAGGAAACCCACATCCATCCATCGTCCATCCAGCTATATTTGGATAAATAAAGCTACCCATCCATCCACCGCACCCAAGCCCCTCGTCACCTCCTCTGTCCCTCTCCCACGAGACTCTCCTCACCGCCGGCAGCGCCCAGCACACCCACGTGATCCCCTCGGCCCGCTCCTCCATCTCCTCTGGCCAGATTCGACGGGCCGTCCTCCTGCGACCATGCGCAAAACTCTCCATCCACTAGGGTTTGGGCCACCGCGTCGCAGGTGTGGCTCCGGCGTTGCTCCGGTGATTCAGATCCACTCTCTTCCCTCGTCACACCACTCCTTCATTCTCCTCCTCACCACGTACCCTCTAACTCTCAGATTCGTCGTCGCTCGAGCACCGTATGCCATGTACGGGATGGCTGCTTCCTCCCCTGCCCAGATGCCATGGAGCGGCTAGATCTGGGCGTGTACGACGACGCCCAGTGAGACGGCCTGGCCTACCACCCCGAAGCCATAGCAAGGCAGGTGAGGGAGGAGTAGACCGCAGTCATATGGGAGCCAAGAGGGATCTGAAGCGTTCGTCTCCTTCGAGCACCAAGACGGGTCTGCGGTGGATGCTGGGTTGGAGCTCGGGTCGATGGCGTGGCCATGGACACGACCTCCTTGACCTCGACAGCCAAAGCATCGGCAGTGGAACATCTGATTCCTGAACCTTTTCTTCTCCTCTTTTAATTTAAAGTTCTTATTAGCTTAGTTGTAGATTTCTTCTAAGCATGCCATCTTGTTGTGATTAATTATGTTAGTTTAGTTCTAGATTTCGGTTGCTACTACTATTGCATAATTGTGAATATTCTGTCATCTCATGTGCTTCCATGGCCTGCCTACCAACCTGCTCGAGCAGTAACATAAACCGAGTTATTTGAGCAACCAACCAACAACAACGATAGTAGCACCAACTGTGTTCCTATTCTACTCTCTGTTGGAGACTGATGAATGTTTAGCACTTTATGGCAGCCCCATATGCAACAGGAGACCAGCAAAAGCAGCGAGTGAGAGCGGCTGTGAATGCATAGTTGGCGTCGACGACTGCATAGAGTAGTGTGAGCTAGGCTACATCTGATGCGAGTGGAAGAGCGTGGCTTATAGTCAACTCCCACAATGGTCTGTCACCTAGCTCTTTAAATTGTGTTAATTTGCTGTCATCTAGATTTAGAGTTATATAAGAGTATTGATATATTTGGAGTTAGTTGTTAGCTTATTCGTACAATATATAAGAATATAGATAGATTTGGAGTTAGTTTTTAGCTGCCATCTAGCTCTTTAAATTGAGTTGATTTGCTTACTGAAATTAGGTCGATGCCTTGATGTACTGTTTTTATTGATATGTTTGATGTTCATCGATCGTCCAGATTTACTAGCACACCAGATATAAATCTAGACTGATGCCATTCAATAGATTTTTCTAGACATTTTATTGGATCATGAGATGATTGGCATGGCAGGGTGTGTTTGGCTAACATATTGCATTGGAAATATATTGTTCTTCATCGCCTAATGTCATTGTTGCAGATTATAGGGCATGTAGATAGCACATTATTTTGCTAGTGGCTACTTGTGCTTATTGTGTCTCACACTGAAAAATAAAATGCACGATGAGCTTGTTTGACTTTTTCGATGTTATAGTATACTTGATCAGGGTAGTCTATTTCCTGTGATCTTTCCTATCACGTGCACATATTAATTTTTGTTGACTTGAATCTGTTATGCCCTTGATATGCCCTTGATTTTTTTACTTAGCTTGACCCAGAACAGTAGCATCCTTGATTTTTACTGACCCCACCTCGCTCTAGCTCTCGTAGACCCAAAGGAGCTTGTATGCAATGCACCTCCTCTCTGGTGGTGAGAGCGTACACGGGTCGTGGGTCCGACTAATTTCCATGTTTGTGGCCGCTCCTGCCACTGCCCTCTCCTTAAGGACACAACCAGAAAGACGCTCAATAAACAGATCGTCGTCCTCTCAAAGCGGAGGGGTCAGCTCAAGCGATAGTCAGTTTCTAGTATTCTCTACCGTGTCAATGTGGCTTGTTTACCTCGTCCTTGCTACACTTGATCGCATTATATGATCTCTGCTCGAGGATCTGATAGAGATGGTTCATTCAAAATAGTAGAGTATATGATTCATGTTTTGTTATAGTTTGTTTGTTTGTCCCAGTCCTCTGTTTCATGGCTGCTATGTTTCCTTTCCTAATCGCATTGCACATATTTTTGGTACTCAAAATGTGACATTATTCAGTCAATTTCAGTCCCTGTCGCAGTCCAACAGGTATTGCTTTGTCGTTGGACACTGGTAATTAAGAGAGAGCATTGTATACTCTCTGATTATTTGTCTATTGATTGCTTGAAGCATCTATCTTACTAGCTTTTATAATGGAGAAACTCATGTCATTTCATATATGATCTGAATGAAATGATTAGGACTTGTTGCAGTGGATTTATTTGATATTGTATATTGTACTAAAGAAACAACATATGTGCTCCTGAAAAGTACTATGTTCTTGTCTGCTACATGTTCCCATTTAAGCTACGTGCCTGATTTAAATTTCAACAATGGTTTGTTTTGCATGCTTACCTGTTTGGTAAACTTGGTGCCATGCTTATTTCATGTAGCTAATAGTAACCTACAAAAAAATTGTAATTGCCAAGATTGATTTGTTCTGCTTGCCTACTACAAACTTTTTGAATAACTACTACTTAATTAGTAGCATGTATATTGGATTATTATTTTGTAAATATTCTATTCCAGAGATATATACAAAATCATGTGTTGGCCATCCCATGTAGCAATCACTGCTAGTCTGTATTGAGCAAACAGTGCACCGCACTGTAGCTAATCTCGTGCAGCAGTTGCCTCCTGGGACGCGGGTGTGCGTCATGTGCAGTTTAGATTTTCCAGTCTTTCTTTCAAAATGTCAGGTGTTGTATTAGTATCATGATGTTAGCTTCTTAAATTCTGCTACTAGGACATCTATTCTTGAATAGTTTGCTTATAAAGTTTCCTAGTCATTCATAACCAACTGCAATATATTGATGGACATAGTACTCTGCTCATGTGTAGATCTTTCTTTAAATGTCAGGCTAACATGGAAAGTGCTATGGAACAAGAGGTACCAGAAGGTGAAGAACCAAAGAGTGATGTTGTTGCTCACCTTTTCTCACTAAAGAATGGCCCTCCAGCAGATTCCCTCACTGGATGTGTTGTTTTGGTTGGTGCCATCTTATGTTATTGGTTACTAGTGCACAATATGGACATGTGCCATCTTATGAACATGGGGTAATAATACTAAGCTACTGGTTGTGTTATATTGGTTGGTGCATCTTATGAACCTATGGTGTAATGATACTGTTGGGCCTAACTTATTGAAATCCTGGAGAATTATATTATTATTATCATCATTATATTCTCATGTGTTGGCTGACTGCCAAATTGCCAATGTATTTTTGTTTTTGAGATACTGTTGGTTGTTGTTGGTCGCATTTCAATAAGGGCTGGATTGAAAAAATAAATTGTGTGAGTGGGTTGGACCGTTTCAAGGCCAAATATATTTTTTTATGGAAAAAATCAAAATGTTTTTGTTGGGTAGATAAAAGGGCTGGCCCAGTTAATGATGGATTAAATAAATGGGTTGCACACCACAGCCCAAGAACTGATCTATTAGGCTCGAGCCCATTAAAACAACTGATTAGGACCGATCCTACATGGTATCCATGTCATCGCATGTGCCAAGTTGGCTCGGCCACATCAGATCCTACATGGTCTAGGCTCATTAGTAGTGACCATAATTTTCGTCAAAGATTTAATGACCAAAATTTTGGTCAAGGGCGGCCATGACCAAAATTCCAGAGAAGGTCACGTTTGTTCGTTCTTGACGGTCAACTGTTGACCTTCCAAATTTGGTCAAAAAGGTCAATAAACGAAAACAATGACAAATTAACGACCAAAATGGGGAGTCATAATTGGCCGTATTTCTTGTAGTGTCCGGCGGTGCACCGGGATGTGCAATGATGCATGAGTGACATGTATGAAAGAATTATGAACGGTGGCCTTGCCACAAGTACGATGTCAACTACATGATCATGCAAAGCAATATGACAATGATGAAGCGTGTCATAATAACGGAACGGTGGAAAGTTGCATGGCAATATATCTCGGAATGGCTATGGAAATGCCATAATAGGTAGGTATGGTGGCTGTTTTGAGGAAGGTATATGGTGGGTTTATGGTACCGACGAAAGTTGCGCGGTACTAGAGAGGCTAGCAATGGTGGAAGGGTGAGAGTGCGTATAATCCATGGACTCAACATTAGTCATAAAGAACTCACATAATTATTGCAAAAATCTATTAGTTATCAAAACAAAGTACTACACGCATGCTCCTAGGGGGATATATTGGTAGGAAAAGACCATCGCTCATCCCCGACCGCCACTCATAAGGAGGACAATCAATAAATAAATCATGCTCTGACTTCATCACATAACGGTTCACCATACGTGCATGCTACGGGAATCACAAACTTCAACACAAGTATTTCTCAAATTCACAACTACTCAACTAGCATGACTCTAATATCACCATCTCCATATCTCAAAACAATCATCAAGCATCAAACTTCTCTTAGTATTCAATACTCTATATGAAAGTTTTTACTATTCTTCGATGCCTAGCATATTAGGATTATTTAAGCAAATTACCATGCTATTTAAAACTCTCAAAATGATATAAGTGAAGCATGAGAGTTCATCTATTTCTATAATACCACCACCATGCTCTAAAAAGATATAAGTGAAGCACTAGAGCAAACGACAAACTACTCCGAAAGATATAAGTGAAGATCAATGAGTAGTCGAATAATTATGCAAATATGTGAAGACTCTATAACATTTAAGATTTTCAGATCTTGGTATTTTATTCAAACAACAAGCAAAACATAATGAAATAAAATGACGCTCCAAGCAAAACACATATCATGTGGCGAATAAAAATATAGCTCCAAGTAAAGTTACCGATGAATGAAGACGAAAGAGGGGATGCCTTCTGGGGCATCCCCAAGCTTAGGATTTTGGTTGTCCTTGAATATTACCTTGGGGTGCCTTGGGCATCCCCCAGCTTAGGCTCTTTCCACTCCTTATTCCATAGTCCATCGAATCTTTACCCAAAACTTGAAAACTTCACAACACAAAACTTAACAGAAAACTTGTAAGCTCCATTAGTATAAGAAAGTAAATCACCACTTCAAGGTACTGTAATTAGCTCGTTCTTTATTTATATTGGTGTTAAACCTACTGTATTCCAACTTCTCTATGGTTTATAAACTATTTTACTAGCCATAGATTCATCAAAATAAGTAAACAACACATGAAAAACAGAATCTGTCAAAAACAAAACAGTCTGTAGTAATCTGAATCAAATGTATACTTATGGAACTCATAAAATTCTCAAATAAATTTCTGGACCTGAGGAATTTATATATTATCATCTGCAAAAATAATTAACTAAATAGCACTCTCCAAATAAAAATGGCAGCGATTCTCGTGAGCGCTAAAGTTTCTGTTTTTTACAGCATGATCAACAAGACTTCTCCCAAGCCTTCCCAATGGTTCTACTTGGCACAAACACTAATTAAAAGCATAAAACCACATCTAAACAGAGGCTAGATGAATTATTTATTACTAAACAGGAACAAAAAGTAAGGAACAAGAATAAAATTGGGTTGCCTCCCAACAAGCGCTATCGTTTAACGCCCCTAGCTAGGCATGATGATTTCAATGATGCTCCCATAAAGGATAAGAATTGAAACATAAAGAGAGCATCATGAAGAATATGACTAGCACATTAAGTCTAACATACTTCCTATGCATAGAGATTTTGTGAGAAAACAACTCGTGGGAACAAGAATCAACTTGCATAGGAAGGTAAAACAAGGATAACTCAAAATTTTAAGCACATAGAGAGGAAACTTGATATTATTGCAATTCCTACAAGCATATTTTCCTCCCTCATAATAATTTTCAGTAGTATCATGATTGAATTCAACAATATAACCAGCACCTAAAGCATTCTTTTCATGATCTACAAGCATAGGCATTTTATTACTCTCCACATAAGCAAAATTCTTCTCATTCGGGATAGTGGGAGTATCATAAGAGACTTGAATACTATAAATTGTTTCCACATTAAAAGAGTAATTCTCAGAAAAGGGGTAACCATAATCATGGCAAGTTTTATAAATATAATCACTACTTTTTATAGCATAAGTATCATCACAATAATCATCATAAGTAGGAGGCATGCTATCATCATTATAAATTTGCATATCGAAACTTGGGAGACTAAAAATATCATCTTCATTAAACGTAGCACCCCCAAGCTTGGGACAAACATTAATTTCAGCAAATATATTCTCAAATATGTCATCCTCATCAAACATAGCATCCCCAAGCTTGGTCCTTTTCGTATCATAAGCATAATCACTTTCATCATCAATAGTATGGATAGCACCAAGAGTATAGCAATTATCATATTCTTCCAAGCAAGTGCCAAAAAGATTTTCAAGATCATAAGAAGTATCATTATCTTCCACAATTATATTTTCATGATGAACAATAGTAATAGGAGCAGCATTATTTGGGGGTGATATCTTTTTTTTTTGACTGTGAACTATGGGGCAAAACCCCCACAGCAGATCAAAACTTTATTGAGAATATAACAGGTACAACAAGTTGATTACAAGGAGTAACCAGGTTACAAGGAACAAAAAAAGAAAAGAGAAAGCCCTACCAAACTAGCTTAGGGTGGGAGGTAAGAGATCCATTTGATTAGGTCATCCTTGTAAGCAGCTCTGATCCTGTGCTGCATGAGACTAATATCCTGCCGAAAAGCAAACCTCCATTTATTGAAACTGGCCCTCTCATTTCTGAACACTTTGGCATTTCTGACTAGCCAAATATGCCAGCAAGCAATGAATACCACTTCAGAAAAGAAAGGCCTAGCAAAACCTCTCCTTGCCTGAGTAACCAGCTAAATCATGGATGTGCCAGCAGTCCAATCAATCTGCAGATAATTCCAGACCCTTACACTGAAATTGCAATTGAAAAATAAGTGGTCTCTTGTTTCCCTAGCCTGCAAAGGGCATAGTCTACAGTGGACTCCATCCTCCATGTGCCAGTGTCTCCTTTCAACTATATCCTTGGTGTTTAACCTGTCCATAATAAGCAACCAAGCAAAGACCTTGATCTTGAGAGTACAAGAGGATTTCCATATCCAACAGAGCAAAGGATTGAAGGACTCAAACTGAAAGGAGAGTAAGTAAAACATCTTGGGTTTGTAAAACTTGGAGGAGCCCTGCCAGAACCAACAATCCTTCAAGCTGGGGTCCCTTCTGTGTGAGTTCATTAAAGCCTTTATCAGATTTAACTCATCAAAGGCTTGAGCCGATAAGGGTAGGTGAAAAAATTGGTGCAGATCCTGTGTGTTGAAAATTTCTTTAATTGAGACCCAGGGGTCCTTGGCAAAAGAGAAAAGCCTTGGGAATCATGCCTGCAAACTGGATGTCTCAGAGCCAAGGTTCCAATTATCAGACCAAAAGAGAGCAGTGTCCCCTTCATTGATCTGTACCCAGGAGCAGTCCCTAAAATGCTGCATGACTTTGCAAATATCTCTCCACCAGAAGGAGCCACAGTCATTTGTTCCCTAGGGAATTCTCTCAAAATAATATGAGTCCCAAACTAGAAATACCCAAGGAATTTGTCGTTTGTTCAGGAAATTGCTGGCATGCTTGAGAAGGAGAGCCACATTCTGAACCCCCAGATTAAGAATACCAAGACCTCCTTTGCTTTTTGGCCTACATATGAGTTTCCAAGCCGCCAGAGATGGAGCTGGCTCATCTCTATGCTTTCTCCACAAGCACTGCCTTTGAATTCTTTCCAACTGCTTCAGAATACCAGCTGGGAGGGCAAGACTACCCATAAAGAAAATTGGTAAAGAGGATAGAGCCGAGTTTAGGAACTGTAGCCTTTCTCCTTGGTTAAGGAAAGAAGAACTGGCAGTCATTCTTCTCTCCATACAGTCAACCAGTGGCATGAATTCTACCATTTTGGGTCTGGTGGTCCCCACAGGTAATCCCAGATAGGTAAATGGCATTGTACCAATTTTGCAGTCAAAAGCAGTTGCTAAATCCTTCATTACAGCAGAGTCAACATTGATTGGAATAATGGAAGACTTTTGATAGTTGACATCCAGACCAGTGGACTGAGAGAACACCTGTAGCATATCCTTCAGAGCTAGGAGTTGGACCCTGTCTGCAGGGAGGATGATCAAAGTATCATCAGCATACTGGATCATAGGGTAGTCTGTATCATGGCAGGGAATAGGTAAATGCAGAATTCCCCTCCTGTACATATCATTAATCACTGTTTGTAGCAGGTCAGCAGCTATGACAAATAGCAGGGGAGATACAGGGTCACCCTGTCTAACTCCTTTCTTACAAACAAACTTCCTCCCAGGGACTCCGTTGAGCAGGACAGAAGAAGTACCAGTGGTAAGGAGCTGTTTCATCCAAAGAATCCACTTATCATTAAAGCCCTTATACCTGAGAATTTGAAAGATAGCTTCATGCTCAATGGAGTCAAATGCCTTTTCAAAATCCAATTTAAGGATTACTATTGGCCTCTTGGACTGGTGGCATTGATGTAAGTACTCGAAAGTCCAACCCAGGCAGTCCTGTATTGTTCTGGTTTTGATGAAACCATATTGGTTCTTATGGATGCACTGCATGATTATTGTTTGAAGTCTATTTGCAGCCATTTTGGACAAAAATTTAAGCCCCATACTAGTGAGAGAGATGGGTCTGAAGTCTCCCACTTCCTCAGGAGAAAGTTTTTTGGGCACAAGAGTAATAAAAGAACTATTGATGTTATCTAAGACAGCCTTCCCCTCATGAATGGCCTGGGCTAGCTCATAAAAATCCCCAGAAATAAGGTGCCAGCATTTCTTAAAAAAAAGCCATTAAATGCATCCGGACCAGGTGCCTTATCCACAGGCATATGCTTGACCACATTATCCATTTCCTCCTTTTCAAAAGGCCTAGTGAGCACCTCAAGGCCAGACACTGGTGAGGTTAGTGAAGATAAGTCAAAACCCATCACAATCCCTCTAGAGGTGCCCATTCTATTCTTAAAACAGTTCCAGATAAGTCCAGCCATTTGGGAATGATCAGAGACTACAGTTCCATCAGGTAGTCTTAGACTAGCTATGGAGTTTCTCCTATGCCTCTCAGTGGACATAGCATGGAAAAACTTAGTGTTTCACCCCCACCTTAAAGTATCTGATAGAGCATCGCTTCTTCCAGTACAGAAACTGTAAGTGCAGAAGCTTTTCCAAATGTGTTTTGACAATTCTTCTGAAGTTGTTCTCCTGAATAACAAGAGGCCTCCACTCCTCTAATTCATCCAAAAGGAAAATGACATGATTGCATTTGCTAATCAATAGCCTCAATTTGGAAATATTCATTTGCCATCTCTTAAGACACATTCTCAAACACTTAAATTTGTCTGCAATTTTAGCAGTTATGCGTGTCTTCCGAGAGGGCTGCTTCCAAGAGGATTCAATACAATTCATGAAACCTTCCAGTTCAAGCCAATAGTTTTCAAACCTAAAGATGTTTGATTTTGGAATGGAAGTTTTGATGGATACTAGACAAGGCACATGATCTGATGCAGTCCTAGCCAGGGGCAGAACTTCAGTCATGGGGTAATCAGAAATCCAATCTACAGAGGTAAAAAACCAGTCTAGCCGTTCAAGAAGTGGGGTATCCTGCATATTGGACCATGTGTAGGATCTGCCTTTGATTGGAAGTTCAAGGAGGCCCAGGTGATCGATAATCTCATTAAAAATGAACATGTCATTTATGTCCCCACCCGGTAAGTTTCTGTTGTCCATAGATCGGAGGAAATTAAAATCACCAAGTAGCAACCAATGCTCATTAACAGGTATAGCTAGGTTGTATAACCAATTAACAAAGTTGTCCCTGGCTACACCCTGACAAGGACCATAAACAGCCACAAGAGTCCAAGTTTCATTATTTTGCCTGGAAGTAAACTGAACCACCACAGCAAACTGTTGCACCTCAATTATAGTGCCACTAAAAACTGCAGAATTCCAGACAACAATAATTCCACCAGAAGCCCCAATTGAGGGAGAACAGACAAAAGAGTCAAATCTTTTAGGGCAGAAAGATTTGATTGTCCGCGAGTCAAAAGAAGTACATTTCGTTTCTTGCAGACAAGCTATTGAACATTGGCTCTCCTCAATTTTCTGCCTAACAGCTCTCTGTCTAGCTTCAGAATTCAGGCCTCTCATATTCCAACAAAGAACATTCTAGTTTCTACAGCTATTACTCATTATAGCAAAAGTTAAAGGCCAGAAACCACATGGCACACAATACCACATTTTTAAAAGACGACAGTTTAGTCTGTCCCAACATCACCAAGCACCAAAGTTCCAGAAGCAGGAAACTGCCTAAAAATAGAGAAAAGGCAAAATTAAGGGCTTGCAAAACCCAATATTCCAGGGACACACTAATCATCATGTTTAGGCGAAGCTACAGCAGGTGGGTCCACCATAAGTGCATCCACAGTTAGTAGAGCAGCATCAATCTGAAGCTCACGTCCAACTTCTTGTAGTCTACTGACAGGGGTTGCAGGAGGAATTCCATCAGAAGCAGGCTCTTCATGCATCTGGGCCGTGAAAGGCTTGGCCTTGGGCTTCTTCCTCTTGGGCTGAAGTGCGAGCTCTTGGAAAGTGGGCTTGAAACCATCCCGCTGGGCCGAGCTTCTGGTGTAGGGTCGAACTGTGGTGTCAACAATTGGAGTTGGCGCCAGAGTCTTCCGTGGCTTGCGAGTTTTGACCGCAGCAGAATAGGGCACCTGCACAGGCTGCACAGCAATAGGATCAGAAAAAAGCGCCCTGGCAACTGGCCGAGCTGGCTCCTCTTCCCTCCATGTAAGACGTGGCAGGTTCGAATCGCTGAAAGCCAAATCCCAGCTCCTCTTAGACAGAACAATAGGTGACAAAGGTTGCAGCATCACTGGCCTGGGTACAGAAAATGCTACAGGAGCTTGCAAAATGTTCTCAAAAGACCTCCTCCAAATCATCTCCGGGGGCAAAGGAGGCCCAAAAGGAATCACAGGTAGAGCAATCTCCTTCGTGACAGTAGGAGGATGATACACCACAATTGCCCAATTGTTCGCTGTATCTTCATTGACCACAGGCTGCATAATTGATTCAGATAGATCATCCTCCACCACAATGACAGGTGGATCCTGGTCAGTAGCGGAGCTTGGCTGGGCGGAGAGATCCACCACCATTGACTCTTGATCTTGAATAGGTTCAGGCTCAACATTGTCCTGGCCATTCCCCCAATTGTCCTCGGCCACTTCAATGATCACAGGCTCTGGTGGCGGAGGAGGGACTGCATTCCACCCCAAGGCGGGGTAGACAGGAAGATTAACCGGGGGCAAATCCGGGAAAGGAACACCCGGAACTGGATGCGGATTACCATTGAGGGGCATCCAATCTTCATCCTGGGGCATCTGCTCAGCAAAGTTCGCTCCCAAAATGTATAGAGGCGCAGTCCAAGAAACCCTCGCCCCACCATAGGCCGCAAAATCCATGAAGACCACATCACGTGGTACAAGGAAATCCTCTGGGAAGGAAGCGAAGACCAAAGAGCGAACCAAATAGGGGTCCTCACTGACCCAATGGTGGAATTTGCCAAAAGTATTCACCGCTGCCCTAATGCATTCAGTGTTACGAAGGTCCAACGGAATACCAAGAAACATAATAAGTCCCTGACGAAAACCCTGAACTCCCCGAAAATTTTCACCCTCGTCATGCTTCATAAAACGCACAAAACGGTCATTACCCAGCGGCTGAGGCGGAAGTTGTAGCAGAGAAAATCTGACGGCAGCATCTCTAAGCTCAAAGAGCCCAACAGACCGGATCCAAGGCTGAGCTGACCGAACATGAACCCCATGCCCATGCAACCACTGCACTACTTCCTCTCTAGCAGCACCAATCTCATCTGGTTGAGGAATATGCATTACCTCCGCAAGCATGAACTCCTCATGGCGGCGCACAATTGGGGTATGTGGCGTCACAAAGGTTCGCGGCAGACGATCTTCTCCCCCATCGACGATGTGGTGACCAGCAGGTACATACCGCAGGGGATCCAAATGGAAGTTGGCCATCGGAGTCGGGAGCTCCGCCTCCAATGACGGCGAGTGAAGGGGCGGGGGAGGGGTTGTAGGCGGCGAAGTCGGTGGTGTCTTGGGGCCAGGGCTGATGGAACTGGACGATGGTGTAAATGCGGAAGTGCAAGGGAGGTCCAAGTTTGGTAAAGGATTTGTCAGAGAGATATTCCCGCAGCGCGCCTCGGAAGATGGAGCATTAACAGGTTTGGCTTGCCACACGAGCCCCAAGATACTAGCAAATTTGTTGCAATCTTTTTTGACGTGACCAGACCGGAGGCAAGAGATACACCAAAGTGTAGATGTGCACGCAGAAGAAAAATGACCCTTCTCCAGGCACTGCTGACACGTAGAAATTTCATCGACCATATCAGAAATTAAGTTGTCGAAATCTTCCCTTGCTTGTTGAGACGAGGGGATATCCAGCTGCTCCCCAAAGGAAACCGGCGAAGCCCGGCCCACCTCAGAGGAGGATGATGGCTTATCAAGGCCCTCCGAGTCCACAAAAGTGGGCCCAACATGGCCCGGCACGTCCTCATTCGAAGGAACAGAATTCCCGCCCGATATTGGTGGCGTGCGATCAGCATGGGGCCGAAGATCATGCACCGTACCAAACGAGATAGATGGTCTCGCCGACGTCCACCGGAGAGTCGCCGGCAAGGTTGGACGAATAATCACCCGCTCATGAGAAGAAATTGAGTAGCCCGCCTGTTCAACTTCGCGAATGCAACTTTCCGTAGCTGGATAACGATAATCCTGGCAAGCACCATAGCTTTGAAAAACTACAAATGAGAGCTTCTTGCGAATTGAATGAGCCGATTTGAAAGAAGACTTAGAAGGCTTAGAGCGCAGGGCTAAAACCCCAAGAGCAGCACGTCTCTTTGAGGGACTCACTAGGATCCACTCAGCATCACACTCCAAATTCCAGATCTTGAACTCACGACTCCAATTAGGACCACCGTTACTCCATAAATGAAAGTAACATTTGAATTGTTCGCAAGAAAAAGACCGAAGGCGAAGAATAATCATGGCAACAACCTTGCAAGAGACTTGAAATCCAAATACCTTGTCCTTAATCGAAAACACCATGAAATCAATGCCCGATCCACCAATAGCTGCTTCCAGAGCCGCAGCCACAGAATCTTCGTTCAAACGAAAGTTGTGGCGCCCAAACGAAACCACCATGGTGAAGATGTGGGAGTCCTCCATGGGGAGTACCGAAAAGCCCGTAGATCTGAAAACCTTCTCCGCAAAAGCCAAACCCTTGGAAAAGTCCAGGCCAAGGGTGGAACCCTCCATGGAACCCATTAAAGATGGGTATGAACGTGTAGATCTCGGAGCGCCAAAGAGATCCACTGGAGAAGAACTAGATTTTAGTGGCTAGTGGAGTGGATCGCCGGAAGGGGGTGGAGATCGCCGGGGTGGGGGTGGGAGCGCCATGGGGTCTCAATTATGAGAAAATGTTGAGGGGTGATATCTTTTTACCTCTCTTTCTTTTTCTTTTTGTTTTCTTCTTCTTCACCACATCATGTGTGGGTTCAATCCTCTTTTTGGAGCTCCTTATTAATGAGATTGGTTGAATAGGAGGCTCCTCCTCATTACCTGATTCATCATCAGAAATAATAGAAGGATATTGGGAAGTCTCTTCCCTTTCATTAGTATTCTCTTCATCTTCTATTTGCTTTCTTTTCTTTATGTAATTGGCAATATAAGGATTTTCAATACAATTCACCGCACAATACATATAAATTTTCTCTAGATCAAAATCAAGAAATCTATCAAGATTAAACTTTGGAATACTCTCAGTTATATGTTTCATTTCCTCATACCCCAAAAGAAGACTAAGCTCTTTATGATGCTCAAGGGTAATCAAATTATCACAATTTTTGGATACGATTCGGTCATGAAACAATTTGCATTGGAGATTTAAATGACCATGTTCATTGCAAAGTTCACAAGGGGTGCGAAAAATATTGAATTTTTCAGCACAATCATCAGGACTTTCTTGCAAAAATTTAGTTTCTAAATACTTATGCCTCTTGCCATATCTATCTTCCCTATTTGGTGTATACTTGCAAACCCAATGCACTCCACAAAAATTGACATGTTTATAGGAGACATTTTCATCATAACTAGTGCAATCATCATTAGTATCATGGATATTCAAAGAATTCGTACTAACAACATTGCAATCATGCTCATCATTCAAAGATTTAGTGCCAAACATTTTATAGACTTATTCCTCGAGCACTTGAGCACAATTTTCCTTTCCAACATACTCACGAAAGATATTAAAAAGATGAAGCATATGAGACAAACTCAATTCCATATTTTTGTAGTATTCTTTTATAAACTAAACTAGTGCTAAAACAAGAAACTAAAAGACTCGATTGCAAGATCTAAAGATATACCTTCAAGCGCTAACCTCCCCGGCAATGGTGCCAGAAAAGAGCTTGATGTCTACTACACAACCTTCTTCTTGTAGACGTTGTTGGGCCTCCAAGTGCATAGGTTTGTAGGACAATAGCAAATTTCCCTCAAGTGGATGACCTAAGGTTTATCAATCCGTAGGAGGCGTAGGATGAAGATGGTCTCTCTCAAGCAACCCTGCAACCAAATAACAAAGAATCTCTTGTGTCCCCAACACACCCAATACAATAGTAAATTGTATAGGTGCACTAGTTCGGCGAAGAGATGGTGATACAAGTGGTATATGGATAGTAGATAATAGTTTTTGTAATCTGAAAATATAAAAACAGCAAGGTAACGAATGATAAAAGTGAGCGTAAACGGTATTGTAATGTGTTGAAACAAGGCCTAGGGTTCATACTTTCACTAGTGCAAGTCCTCTCAACAATAATAACATAATTGGATCATATAACTATCCCTCAACATGCAACAAAGAGTCACTCCAAAGTCACTAATAGCGGAGAACAAACGAAGAGATTATGGTAGGGTACGAAACCACCTCAAAGTTATTCTTTCCAATCAATCCGTTGGGCTATTCCTAGTGTCACAAACAGCCCTAGAGTTCGTACTAGAATAACACCTTAAGACACAAATCAACCAAAACCCTAATGTCACCTAGATACTCCAATGTCACCTCAAGTATCCGTGGGTATGATTATACGATATGCATCACACAATCTCAGATTCATCTATTCAACCAACACATAGAACCTCAAAGAGTGCCCCAAAGTATCTACCGGAGAATCACGACGAAAACGTGTGCCAACCCCTATGCATAGGTTCATGGGCGGAACCCGCAAGTTGGTCACCGAAACATACATCAAGTGAATCACGTGGTATCCCATTGTCACCACAGATACGCACGGCAAGACATACATCAAGTGTTCTCAAATCTTTAAAGACTCAATCCGATAAGATAACTTCAAAGGGGAAACTCAATCCATTACAAGAGAGTAGAGGGGGGAAGAAACATCATAGCATCCAAATATAATAGCAAAGCTCGCGATACATCAAGATCGTAACACCTCAAGAACACGAGAGAGAGAGAGATCAAACAGATAGCTACTGGTACATACCCTCAGCCCCGAGGGAGAACTACTCCCTCCTCGTCATGGAGAGCACCGGGATGATGAAGATGGCCACCGGAGAAGGATTGCCCCCTCCAGTAGGGTGCCGGAACGGGTCTAGATTGGATTTCGGTGGCTACGGAGGCTTCTGGCGGCGGAACTCCCGATCTATTATGCTCCTCGATAGTTTTAGGGTACGTGGGTATATATATGGCTGAAAGAGATACGTCAGGGGAGCCACGAGGGGCCCACGAGGGTGGAGGGCACGCCCTAGGGGGGTGGGCGCGCCCCCTGCCTTGTGGCTCCCTCGTTCCTTTCCTAACATGCACTCCAAGTTTTTCCGGTAGCTTTCCTTCCAAAAATAACTTCTCCAGTTGGTTTCATTCCGTTTCGACTCCGTTTGATATTCCTTTTCTTCGAAACACTGAAATAGGAAAAAAACAGCAATTCTAGGCTGGGCCTCTAGTTAATAGGTTAGTCCCAAAAATAATATAAAAGTGGATAATAAAGCCCAATATTGTCCAAAACAGTAGATAATATAGCATGGAGCAATCAAAAATTATAGATACGTTGGAGACATATCACGGGCTGGACTTCGGCCTCATATGCCGCTTTGTCTCGGCCACGAGGTGGTCGGTCAGCCGCATCATACGCTCGGAGCATAGGCTTTAATGCTTCCTCCTCGAGTTGGGGTAGCAACCCGTGTTTTGGGTTAACTTTTGGTTGGTCGCTCGAGTTCATATTCCTCGGCCTCCAGGACCTCAGTCCATCTATCCGCTAGCAGATCTTGGTCAGCTTGAAGCTGCTGTTGCTTTTTCTTCAGGCTTTTTGTTGTGGCTATAAGCCGACGCTTGAAGCGCTCTTGTTCGGCGGGATCCTCAGGCACGATAAATTCTTCGTCGCCGAGGCTCACCTCGCCTTCGGAGAGAGGCATGTAATTGTCATCCTCTGATTCTTCGTCTGTTGCCTGTTCCTTAGGGCTGGCTTGCACATCCTCCCGCTCGAGGCCTGGCTGGAGGGGATCGTCTTCGTCTTCGGCGCTATCCGCAGCGTTATTGTCTCTTGTGCCAGTATCGCCGTTTTTGCTATGGTGGGGCTTAGAGCGGCGCCGTTGACGCCTGTGCTTAGATTGCTTCTCGGGGGGATTATCCTCTGTTGCCTTATTTCCATCGCTTTTTGGGGGTGTCCACCATGAGGTGGCAGTCCAGCGCCCTGTGGGCGGTGGTTCCTGTTCTTCTCCTACATCGTCGTCCATACCATCGATGTCTTCCCAGCCAAAATCAAGCATGTCGGTTAAGTCGTCGACAGTGGCTATTAAGTGAGTGGTGGGTGGGGGAAGAATTTCTTCGTCATCCGCTTCCCACTCAAGCCGGACACAGTTCGGCCAAGGGCCTCCTGACAAGGAGAGAGACCTTAATGAATTTAGCACATCGCCCAAGGGCGAGTGCCGAAAGATATCCGCGGAGGAAAACTCCATGATCGGCGCCCAATCAGATTCGATAGGCATGGACGCAGGTGGTTCGGAGCCCGTGGCCGGGGACAAATCCAAGGATCCGGCAACACAGGTCTCATAGGAGGTGAAGTCAGTAATCGGCTCTATTGCCGCTGAGTGTGCGGCCTCCATGGCGGGGTCCATCCACCCGTCCTCGGACGGCGCGATCTGTTCCGGATCGAGGGCCAGAGTTGCCACAGGTGTGATCTCCTGAACACTGTCCGTGGTAGAGCTAATTCATGCTCGTCATGGCTGTGGGGCGCACCTGACACGGGTTCGAATCCGTCGAAGATCAAGTCTCCGCGGATGTTGGCAGTATAGTTTTAGTTTCCAAACCCGACCCGACGGCCAGGGGCGTAGCTCTTGATCTGCTCTAGATGGCCAAGCGAGTTGGCCCATAGTGCGAAGCCGCCGAATACGAAGATTTGTCCAGGGAGAAAAACCTCACCCTGGATCGCATCGTTGTCGATGATCGAAGGAGCCATCAAGCCTTATGGTGACGACACAGTGGAACTCTCAATGAAAGCACCAATGTCGGTGTCAAAACTGGCGGATCTCGGGTAGGGGGTCCCGAACTGGGCGTCTAAGGCGGATGGTAACTGCAGGTGGGGACACAATGTTTACCAAGGTTCGGGCCCTCTCGATGGAGGTACTACCCTACTTCCTGCTTGATTGATCTTGATGATATGAATATTACAAGAGTTAATCTACCACGAGATCATAGAGGCTAAACCCTAGAAGCTAGCCTATGATTATGATTGTTTTTTGTCCTACGGACTAAACCCTCCGGTTTATATAGACACCGCAGGGGGCTAGGGTTACACAGAGTCGGTTACAAGGGCGGAGATCTACATATCCGGATTGCCAAGCTTGCCTTCCACGCAAAGGAGAGTCCCACTCGGACATGGGACGAAGTCTTCAATCTTGTATCTTCATAGTCCAACAGTCCGGCCAAAGTGTATAGTCCGGCAGTCCGAGGACCCCCTAATCCAGGACTCCCTCGCCAACGGGCGACACCGCATTACGCACGTTCTTGCGTGAAAACTGGGACATTTTCGCCTGGCACCCCTCGGTTATGCCAGGAATCCCACGCGTGCTGGACGAACATAGTCTCAACATACTAAAGGGATACAAGCCGGTCAAGCAAATGCTCCGGCGATTTTCCAAACCCAAATGACAGGCTATGGGGGAGGAGCTAGCCAAGCTACTCGAAGCCGGGTTTATCAGAGAGATCAAACATCCGGACTGGCTAGTGAACCTGGTCATGGTACCAAAGAAGGATAAATCCTGGCGCCTGTGTGTCGATTTCAAAGACCTTAACAAGGCCTGCCCTAAAGACCCCTTCCCACTACCTCGCATCGACCAGATTATTGATGCGACCGCGGGACACGATTCACTGTGTTTCCTCGATGCATACTCCGGATACCATCAAATCAAGATGAAGGAATCCGACCAAGCCGCAACGGCATTCATCACCCCGTATGGGCCTTTTTTGCTTCAACACTATGCCTTTCGGGCTCAAGAACGCCGACGCCACTTACCAACGCATGATTCAAACGTGCCTGGAAAAGCAAACCAACACGACTGTGGAGGCATACGTAGATGACACAGTCATCAAAACCAAGCACGTTGAATCATTGGTGGATGACTTACGCCTCACATTTGACAACCTCCGAACATATGACATAAGGCTCAATCTGGAAATGTGCATTTTCGGCGTTCCCGCCGGCAACCTGCTCGGGTTTATTGTCTCCAATAGAGGAATGGAAGCAAACCCAGCCAAATTCCGAGCCCTATCACAATTGGCAACGCCAACTAACCTCAAACAGGTCCAAAAACTATCCGGGTGCATGGCAGCCCTGAGCCGCTTTATCTCTAGACTAGGAGAAAAGGCACTGCCACTGTATCGCCTGCTCCGACGCACCGACCACTTTGCGTGGATGGACGCTGCAACAGCCGGACTGGAGGAAATAAAAACTTTGTTAGCAAGTAACCCCGTCCTGGCCGCACCAAACGTCTGCGAACCAATGCTGCTTTACATATCGGCAACTCACCAGGTGGTGAGTGCGGTGCTCGTCATCGAACGAGAAGAGGAGGGACAAAAATTCCTACTACAAAAACCAGATTACGTATCGATGGTCCTTACACCATGCAAATCCTAATACCCGCATTATCAGAAGATAACATATGCGGTCTTTATGGCATCCCGAAGCTACATCACTACTTCCAAGAGTGCTCAATCACGGTGGCTTTTGAAGTACCACTCAATGATATTATAAACAACCGGGACGCCACCGGCAAGATTGCCAAATGGGCCATTGAGACCATTTGAAATAATGTACAAACCACGCCGAGCCATTAAATCTCAGGTGTTGGCTGACTTCGTCGACGAATGGACAGAGGCCGAACTCCCTAAAGAGTACGACATGTATTCCAACTGGGTGATGCACTTTGATGGCTCTAAAATGTTACTAGACTAGGGGCTGGTGTTGTCTTGACATCCCCCACAGGAGACACAGTTCGTTACGTGCTCCAAATACTGTATACATACTCTAACAATGCAGCCGAATATGAGGCCCTATTGCATGGTCTCCGGATGGCTGTCTCCATGGGCATACAATGCCTTGAGGTGCGCGGGGATTCCAACCTCGCAATATCCCAAATAAACGGAGACTCCGATGCAAAATATCCAAAGATGGCGGCTTACCGCAACGCCGTACTCCAAATATCATCTCGGTTCGAGGGTCTCGAGTTTCATCACATGGCTCGAGAGAGTAATCAAGCCGCGGACATCCTTGCTCGCATGGGCGCTAAATGCGACCCCGTCCCACCTAACACCTTTGTGGAAAGGCTCTTCAATCCATCCGTGGTGTGGCAGGACGAGAACGGGAGCACCGACCCAGAGCCGATCATACCCCCCAATTCCGAACACAGTCCCATATCATCGGGGGCTCAGGCACCGAAATAACACCATCAACCCACGAAATTATGGTTGTAATTGCCCCATGGACCGAGCCTTTCCTTGCCTACCTCACTAGGAATGAGCTCCCTGAAGATCAGACTGAGGCATGTTGCATCATTCGATGTTCGAAAGTCTACAAAGTTCATGAAGGATAATTGTACAAGAAAAGGACTACCGGGGCCCTTCAACGATGTATATCCGAAGACGAGGGACGACAACTCTTGGCTGAAATACACACTGGTCTTGGCGGCCATCATGCCGCAGCCCGGGCCCTTGTAAGTAAAGCCTTCCGCACGGGTTTCTTTTGGCCCATAGCCTAGGCAGATGCACAAGACCTCGTGGAGCGCTGCATTGGATGCCAGCTTTTCGCTAACCAAAGCCATATGCTGCCCACTGCCATCCGAACAATCCCCATTACTTGGCCCTTCGCGGTCTGGGGGCTCGATATGGTCGGACCTCTCAAAGGGGGAAGCCATAAGAAGAAATACTTGTTGGTAATGGTCGACAAGTTCACTAAGTGGATAGAAGCCAAACCAATTAAAACGGCTGAAGCCGGACTGGTGATACACTTCATATCCAGCGTCGTACACCATTACGGTGTCCCACACAGTATTATTACTGACAACGGCTCTAACTTTACAGCCGACCAGGTGAAAACTTGGTGCTCCAACTTGGGCATTGATACGTCTCCAACGTATCTATAATTTTTGATTGCTCCATGCTATTACATTATCTGTTTTGGATGTTAATGGGATTTATTTTACACTTTTATATCATTTTTGGGACTAACCTACTAACCGGAGGCCCAGCCCAAATTGTTGTTTTTTTGCCTATTTTAGTGTTTCTCAGAAAAGAAATATCAAATGGAGTCCAAACGGAATGAAACCTTCGAGAACGTGATTTTCTCAACAAACGTGATCCAGGAGACTTCGAGTGAGCGTCAAGAAACAATCAAGGAGGCCACGAGGCAGGGGTGCGCGCCTACCCCCCTGGGCGTGGCCTCCACCCTCGTGGGCCCCTCGTTGCTCCACCGACCTACTTCTTCCTCCTATATATGTCCATGTACCCCCCAAACATCCAGGAGCACCACGAAAACCTAATTCCACCGCCGCAACCTTCTGTACCTGAGAGATCCCATCTTGGGGCCTTTTCCGGAGCTCCGCGGGCATTGATCATGGAGGGCCTCTACATCAACTCCATGGCCTCTCCGGTGATGTGTGAGTAGTTTACTTCAGACATTCGGGCCCATAGTTATTAGCTAGATGGCTTCTTCTCTCTCTTTGGATCTCGATACAAAGTTCTCGATCTTCTTGGAGATCTATTCAATGTAATCTTCTTTTGTGGTGTGTTTGTCGAGATCCGATGAATTGTGGGTTTATGATCAAGTTTATCTATGAACAATATTTGATTCTTCTCTGAATTCTTTTATGTATGATTGGCTTATCTTTGCAAGTCTCTTTAAATTATTAGTTTGGTTTGGCCTATACTAGATTGATCTTTCTTGCAATGGGAGAAGTGCTTAGCTTTGGGTTCAATCTTGCGGTGTCCTTTCCCAGTGACAGCAGGGGCAGCAAGGCACGTATTGCATTGTTGCCATCGAGGATAAAAAGATGGGGTTTATATCATATTGCATGAGTTTATCCCTCTACATCATGTCATTTTACTTAAAGCATTACTCTGTTCTTATGAACGTAATACTCTAGATGCATACTGGATAGCGGTCGATGTGTGGAATAATAGTAGTAGATGCAGAATCATTTCGGTCTACTTGTCGCGGACGTGATGCCTATATACATGATCATACCTAGATATTCTCATAACTATGCTCAATTCTATCAATTGCTCGACAGTAATTCGTCCACCCACCGTAATTCTTATGCTCTTGAGAGAAGCCACTAGTGAAACCTATGGCCCCCGGGTATATCTTCCATCATATTAATCTTCCACTTAGCTATTTCTATTGCCGTTTATTTTACTTTGCATCTTTATTTATCTTTATCATAAAAATACCAAAAATATTATCTTATCATATGTATTAGATCTCACTCTCGTAAGTGACCGTGAAGGGATTGACAACCCCTTTATCGCGTTGGTTGCGAGGTTTTTATTTGTTTGTGTAGGTGCGTGGGACTCGAGCGTGATCTCCTATTGGATTGATACCTTGGTTCTCAAAAACCGAGGGAAATACCTACGCTACTTTACTGCATGACCCTTTCCTCTTCAAGGGAAAACCAACGCAGTGCTTAAGAGGTAGCAAGAAGGATTTCTAGCGCCGTTGTCGGGGAGATTCATGCCAAGTCAAGTCAAGATTTGACTCCCGACAACGAGCCATTTCTGGCGCCGTTGCCTGGGAGTCTACGCACAAGTCAAGACATACAAAGTACCCATCACAAACTCTTATCCCTCGCATTACATTATTTGCCATTTGCCTCTCATTTTCCTCTCTCCCACTTCACCCTTGTCGTTTTATTCGCACTCTCTTTTTCCGTTCACCTTTTTTTCGCTTGCTTCTTGTTTGCTTGCGTGTTGGATTGCTTGCGTGTCACGATGGCTCAAGATAATACTAAATTGTGTGACTTTACCAATACCAACAACAATGATTTTCTTAGCACTCCGATTGCTCCTCTTACCGATGCTGAATCTTGTGAAATTAATGCTGCTTTGTTGAATCTTGTCATGAAAGATCAATTTGCCGGCCTTCCTAGTGAAGATGCCGCTACCCATCTAAATAGCTTTGTTGATTTGTGTGATATGCAAAAGAAGAAATATGTGGACCGTGATATTGTTAAATTGAAGCTATTTCCTTTTTCCCTTAGCGATCGTGCTAAAGCTTGGTTTTCGTCTTTGCCTAAAAATAGTATTGATTCATGGAATAAGTGCAAAGATGCTTTTATCTCTAAGTATTTTCCTCCCGCTAAGACCAACTCTCTTAGAAACGATATTATGAATTTTAAGCAACTTGATCATGAACATGTTGCACAATCGTGGGAGAGGATGAAATTAATGATACGTAATTGCCCTACACATGGTTTGAATTTATGGATGATTACACATAATTTTTATGTTGGGTTGAATTTTGCTTCTAGAAATCTTTTAGATTCGGCCGCAGGAGGCACTTTTATGGAAATCACTTTAGGAGGAGCTACTAAACTCCTAGACAATATTATGGTTAATTATTCTCAATGGCACACCGAAAGATCTACTAGTAAAAACGTGCATGCGATAGAAGAAATTAATGTTTTGAGTGGAAAGATGGATGAACTTATGAATTTTTTTGCTAATAAGAGTGTTTCCTCTGATCCTAATGATGTGCCTTTATCTACCTTGATTGAGAATAATAATGAATCTATGGATGTGAATTTTGTTGGTAGGAACAATTTTGGTAATAACGCGTATAGAGGCAATTTTAATTTTAGGCCGTTTCCTAGTAATTCCTCTAATAATTATGGTAATTCCTACAACAATTCTTATGGAAATTTTAATAAGATGCTCTCTGAATTTGATACTAGTGTTAAGGAGTTTATGAATTCGCAAAAGAATTTCAATGCTTTGCTTGAAGAAAAATTGCTTAAGGTTGATGAATTGGCTAGGAACGTTGATAGAATTTCTCTTGATGTTGATTCTTTGAAACTTAGATCTATTCCACCTAAGCATGATATCAATGAGTCTCTCAAAGCCATGAGAATTTCCATTGATGAGTGCAAAGAAAGAACCACTAGGATGCGTGCTAAGAAAAATTGCTTTGTGAAAGCGTGTTCTTCTAGTATATATGAAAATAAAGATGAAGATCTAAATGTTATTGATGTGTCTCCTATTAAATCTTTGTTTTGCAATATGAATCTTGATAATGATGGGACTGAAGATGAGCCACCTTTACCTAGGAGGCGTTCCAAAAGTTCGGAGTCTTTAGATCTTGATGCAAAAATTGGTAAAAGTGGGATTGAAGAGATTAAATCTTTCGATAGCAATGAACCTACTATTTTGGATTTCAAGGAATTTAATTACGATAATTGCTCTTTGATAGATTGTATTTCCTTGTTGCAATCTGTGCTAAATTCTCCTCATGCTTATAGTCAAAATAAAGCTTTGACTAAACATATCATTGATGCTTTGATGCAATCTTATGAAGAAAAACTTGAGTTGGAAGTTTCTATCCCTAGAAAACTTTATGATGAGTGGGAACCTACTATTAAAATTAAAATTAAATATCATGAGTGCTATTTTTTGTGTGATTTGGGTGCTAAGGTTTCCACGATTCCAAAAACTTTGTGTGATTTGCTAGGTTTCCGTGATTTTGATGATTGCTCTTTAAACTTGCACCTAGCGGATTCCACTATTAAGAAACCTATGGAAAGAATTAATGATGTTCTTATTGTTGCAAATAGGAACTATGTGCCCATAGATTTCATTGCTCTTGACATAGATTGCAATCCTTCATGGCCTATTATTCTTGGTAGACCTTTCCTTAGAATGATTGGTGCAATTATTGATATGAAGGAAGGTAATATTAAATTCCAATTTCCATCAAGGAAAGGCATGGAACACTTTCCTAGAAATAAAATTAAATTACCATATGAATCTATTATGAGAGCCACTTATGGAATGCCTACCAAAGATGGCAATACCTAGATCTATCCTTGCTTTTATGCCTAGCTAAGGGCGTTAAACGATAGCGCTTGTTGGGAGGCAAGCCAATTTTACTTTTATTCCTTGCTTTTTTATCCTGTTTAGTAATAAATAATTTATCTATCCTCTGTTTTGTTTTTTTTTCTGTTTAATTATTGTTTGTGCCAAGTAGAACTGTTGGGAAGACTTGGGGAAAGTCTTTTTGATCTTTCTGTAAAAAACAGAAACTTTAGCGCTCACGAGAATTGCTGCCATTTTTATTTGGAGAGTGATATTTAGTTAATTCGTTTTGCATATGATTAATAGATAAATTAGTCACGTCCAGAAATTTATTTTTGAATTTTTGGGGTTCCAGAAGTGGTCGAAACCTACAGATTACTACAAACTGTTTTGTTTTTGACAGATTCTGTTTTTCGTGTGTTGTTTGCTTATTTTGATGAATCTATGGCTAGTAAAAGAGCTTATAAACCATAGAGAAGTTGGAATACAGTAGTTTTAACACCAATATAAATCAAGAATGAGTTCATTACAGTACCTTGAAGTGGTGTTCTATTTTCTTTCGCTAACGGAGCTCACGAGATTTTCTATTTTAAGTTTTGTGTTGTGAAGTTTTCAAGTTTTGGGTAAAGATTTGATGGATTATGGAACAAGGAGTGGAAAGATCCTAAGATTGGGGATGACCATGGCACACAAAGGTAAAATTCAAGGACACCAAAAATCCTAAGCTTGGGGATGCCCCGTAAGGCATCCCCTCTTTCGTATTCGTCCATCGGTAACTTTACTTGGAGCTATATTTTTATTCACCACATGATATGCGTTTTGCTTGGAGCATCTTGTATGATTTGAGTCTTTGCTTTTTAGTTTACCACAATCATCCTTGCTATACACACCTTTTGAGAGAGACTCACATGATTTGAAATTTATTAGAATACTCTATGTGCTTCACTTATATCTTTTGAGCTATATAGTTTTTGCTCTAGTTCTTCACTTATATCTTTTAGAACACAGCGGTGGTTTTATTTTATAGAAATAATTGATCTCTCATGATTCACTTATATTATTTTGGGAGTCCTTTAGAACAACATGGGAATTTTCTTTAATATAAAAACTTTCATAGAAGTGCATTGAATACTATGAGAAGTTTGATACTTGATAATTGTTTTGAGATATGGAGATGGTGTTATTAGAGTCATGCTAGTTGAGTAGTTGCGAATTTGAGAAATACTTGTGTTGAAGTTTGTGATTCCCGTAGCATGGACGTATGGTGAACCGTTATGTGATGAAGTCGGAGCATGATTTATTTATTGATTGTCTTCCTTATGAGTGGCGGTCGGGGACGAGCCATGGTCTTTTTCTACCAATCTATCCCCCTAGGAGGATGCGCGTAATACTTTGTTTTGATAACTAATAGATTTTTGCAATAAGTATGTGAGTTCTTTATGACTAATGTTGAGTCCATGGATTATACGCATTCTCACCCTTCCACCATTGCTAGCCTCTCTAGTATCGCGCAACTTTCGCTGGTACCATAAACCCACGATATACCTTCCTCAAAACAGCCACCATACCTACCTATTATGGCATTTCCACAGCCATTCCGAGATATATTGCCATGCAACTTTCCACCGTTCGTTATTATGACACGCTTTATCATTTTCATATTGCTTGCATGATCATGTAGTTGACATAGTATTTGTGGCAAAGCCACCGTTCATAATTCTTCATACATGTCACTCATGCATCATTGCACATCCCGGTACACCGCCGGAGGCATTCACATAGAGTCATATTTTGTTCTAAGTATTGACTTGTAATTCTTGAGTTGTAAGTAAATAAAGTGTGATGATCATCATTATTAGAGCATTGTCCCAAGTGAGGAAAGGATGATGGAGACTATGATTACCCCACAAGTCGGGATGAGACTCCGGACGAAAAATAAAAAAAAGAAAAAAAGAGGCCAAAAAAAGAAAAAAGGCCCCAAAAAAATGAATGAGAGAAAAAGAGAGAAGGGACAATGCTACTATCCTTTTTCCATAGTTGTGCTTCAAAGTAGCACCATGATCTTCATGATAGAGAGTCTCCTATGATATCACTTTCATATACTAGTGGGAGTTTTTCATTATAGAACTTGGCATGTATATTCCAATGATGGGCTTCCTCAAAATGCCCTAGGTCTTCATGAGCAAGCGAGTTGGATGCACACCCACTTAGTTTCTTTTGTTGAGATTTCATATACTTATAGCTCTAGTGCATCCGTTGCATGGCAATCCCTACTCACTCACATCGATATCTATTTATGGGAATCTCCATAGCCCGTTGATACGCGTAGTTGATGTGAGACTATCTTCTCCTTTTTTGTCTTCTCCACAACCACCATTCTATTCCACTTATAGTGCTATATCCATGGCTCACGCTCATATATTGCGTGAAGATTGAAAAAGTTTGAGAACACCAAAAGTATGAAACAATTGCTTGGCTGGTCATCGGGGCTGTGCATGATTTAAATATTTTGTGTGGTGAAGATAGAGCATAACCAGACTATATGATTTTGTAGGCATAACTTTCTTTGGCCATGTTATTTTGAGAAGACATAATTGCTTAGTTAGTATGCTTGAAGTATTATTATTTCTATGTCAATATTAAACTTTTATCTTGAATCTTTCGGATCTGAACATTCATGCCACAATAAAGAAAAATTACATTGAGAAATATGTTAGAAAGCATTCCACACCAAAAATTCTTTTTTTATCATTTACCTACTCGAGGACGAGTAGGAATTAAGCTTGGGGATGCTTCATACGTCTCTAACGTATCTATAATTTTTGATTGCTCCATGCTATTATATTATCTGCTTTGGATGTTAATGGGCTTTATTTTACACTTTTATACCATTTTTGGGACTAACCTACTAACCGGAGGCCCAGCCCAAACTGCTATTTTTTTTGCCTATTTTAGTGTTTCGTAGAAAAGGAATATTAAACGGAGTCCAAACGGAATGAAACCTTTGGGAACGTGATTTTCTCAACAAACGTGTTCCAGGAGACTTGGAGTGGGCGTCAAAAAACAATCGAGGAGGCCACGAGGCAGGGGGGCGCGCCTACCCCCTGGGCACGCCCTCCACCCTCGTGGGTCCCTCGTTGCTCCACCGACCTACTTCTTCCTCCTATATATATCCACGTACCCCCCCAAATGTCCAGGAGCACCACGAAAACCTAATTCCACCGCCGCAACCTTCTGTACCCGAGAGATCCCATCTTGGGGCCTTTTCCGGAGCTCCGCCGGAGGGGGCATTGATCACGGAGGGCCTCTACATCAACTCCATGGCCTGTCCGGTGATGTGTGAGTAGTTTACTTCAGACCTTCGGGTCCATAGTTATTAGCTAGATAGCTTCTTCTCTCTCTTTGGATCTCAATACAAAGTTCTCCTCGATCTTCTTGGAGATCTATTTGATGTAATCTTATTTTGCGGTGTGTTTGTCGAGATCTGATGAATTGTGGGTTTATGATCAAGTTTATCTATGAACAATATTTGATTCTTCTCTGAATTCTTTTATGTATGATTGGTTTATCTTTGCAAGTCTCTTTAAATTATTAGTTTGGTTTGGCCTATACTAGATTGATCTTTCTTGCAATGGGAGAAGTGCTTAGCTTTGGGTTCAATCTTGCGGTGTCCTTTCCCAGTGACAGCAGGGGCAGCAAGGCACGTATTGCATTGTTGCCATCAAGGATAAAAAGATGGGGTTTATATCATATTGCATGAGTTTATCCCTCTACATCATGTCATTTTACTTAAAGCATTACTCTGTTCTTATGAACGTAATACTCTAGATGCATACTGGATAGCGGTCGATGTGTGGAGTAATAGTAGTAGATGCAGAATCATTTCGGCCTACTTGTCGCGGACGTGATGCCTATATACATGATCATACCTAGATATTCTCATAACTATTCTCAATTCTATCAATTGCTCGACAGTAATTCGTTTACCCATCGTAATACTTATGCTCTTTAGAGAAGCCACTAGTGAAACCTATGGCCCCCGAGTCTATCTTCCATCATATTAATCTTTCAACACTTAGCTATTTCTATTGCCGTTTATTTTACTTTGCATCTTTATTTATTTTTATCATAAAAATACCAAAAATATTATCTTATCATATGTATTAGATCTCACTCTCGTAAGTGACCGTGAAGGGATTGACAACCCCTTTATCGCGTTGGTTGCGAGGTTCTTATTTGTTTGTGTGGGTGCGTGGGACTCGAGCGTGATCTCCTACTGGATTGATACCTTGTTTCTCAAAAACTGAGGGAAATACTTACGCTACTTTATTGCATCACCCTTTCCTCTTCAAGGGAAAACCAACAGAGTGCTCAAGAGGTAGCAGGCATCAAGCTTGATTACGCCTCCGTATACCACTGATACGTCTCCAACGTATATATAATTTTTGATTGTTCCATGCTATTATATTATCTGTTTTCGATGTTTAATGAGCTTTATTATACACTTTTATATTATTTTTGGGACTAACCTACTAACTCAAGGCCCAGTGCAAATTGCTATTTTTTGCCTATTTCAGTGTTCCGCAGAAAAGGAATATCAAACGGAATCCAAATGGAATGAAACCTTCGGGAGAGTTATTTTTGGAACAAACATGATCCAGGGGACTTGGAGTAGACGTTAAGAAAGAAACGAGGTGGCCACTAGGCAGGGAGGCGCGCCTGCCCCCCTGGGCGCGCCCCCACCCTCGTGGGCCCCTCGTAGCTCCACCGACCTACTTCTTCCTCCTATATATTGAAGGAAATATGCCCTAGAGGCAATAATAAAGTTATTATTTATTTCCTTATATCATGATAAATGTTTATTATTCATGCTATAATTGTATTAACCGAAAACATAATACTTGTGTGAATACATAGACAAACAGAGTGTCACTAGTATGCCTCCACTTGACTAGCTCGTTGATCAAAGATGGTTATGTTTCCTAGCCATAGACATGAGTTGTCATTTGATTAACGGGATCACATCATTAGGAGAATGATGTGATTGACTTGACCCATTCCGTTAGCTTAGCACTTGATCGTTTAGTATTCTGCTATTGCTTTCTTCATGACTTATACATGTTCCTATCACTATGAGATTATGCAACTCCCGTTTACCGGAGGAACACTTTGTGTGCTACCAAACGTCACAACGTAACTGGGTGATTATAAAAGTGCTCTACAGGTGTCTCCAAAGGTACTTGTTGGGTTGGCGTATTTCGAGATTAGGATTTGCCACTCCGGTTGTCGGAGAGGTATCTCTAGGCCCTCTCGGTAATGCACATCACTATAAGCCTTGCAAGCAATGTGACCAATGAGTTAGTTGCGGGATGATGTATTACAGAACGAGTAAAGAGACTTGCCGCTAACGAGATTGAAGTAGGTATTGAGATACCGACGATCGAATCTCGGGCAAGTAACATACCGATGACAAAGGGAACAAGATATGTTGTTATGCGGTTTGACCAATAAAGATCTTCGTAGAATATGTAGGAGCCAATATGAGCATCCAGGTTCCGCTATTGGTTATTGATCGGAGACGTGTCTCGGTCATGTCTACATAGTTCTCGAACCCGTAGGGTCCGCACGCTTAAAGTTAGATGGCGATCGCTATTATGAGTTTTGTGTTTTGATGTGCCGAAGGTAGTTCAGAGTCCCGGATATGATCACAGACATGATGAGGAGTCTCGAAATGGTTGAGACACAAAGATTGATATATTGTAAGCCTATATTTGGATGTCGGAAGTGTTCCGGGTGAAATCGGGATTTTATCGGAGTACCGGGGGTTACCGGAACCCCCCGAGAAAGTAATGGGTCTAGTGGGCCTTAGTGGAGAAGAGGAATGGCGGCTAGGGCTGGCCGCGCGCCCCCTCGCTCTCTAGTCCGAATTGGACAAGGAGGGGGGCGCCCCTTTCCTTCCCCCTCTCTCATTCTCTTCCTTTCCCCTCCTACTCCAACTAGGAAAACAGGGAGTCCTCCTCCCGGTGGGAGCAGGACTCCTCCCTGGCGCGCCCTCCTCCTGGCCGACCGCCCCTCCCCTTGCTCCTTTATATACGGGGGCAGGGGCACCTCTAGATACACAAGTTGATCTATTGATCTATTCCAGCCGTGTGCGGTGCCCCCTCCACCATATTCCACCTCGTTCATATCGTAGCGGTGCTTAGGCAAAGCCCTGCGTCGGTAGCAACATCATCACCATCACCACGCCGTCGTGCTGACGGAACTCTCCCATGAAGCTCTGCTGGATCAGAATTTGCGGGACGTCATCAAGCTGAACGTGTGCTGAACTCGGAGGTGTCGTACGTTCGGTACTTGGATCGATCGGATCATGAAGACGTACGACTACATCAACCGCGCTGTGCTAACGCTTCCGCTTTCTGTCTACGAGGGTACATGGACAACACTCTCCCCTCTCCTTGCTATGCATCACCATGATCATGTGTGTGCGTAGGGAAAATTTTGAAATTACTACGTTCCCCAATAGTGGCATCTGAGCCAGGTTTTATGCGTAGATGTTATATGCACAATTAGAACACAAGTGAGTTGTGGGCGATACAAGTCATACTGCTTACCAGCATGTCATACTTTGCTTCAGCGGTATTGTTGGATGAAGCGGCCCGGACCGACATTACGCGTACGCTTACGCGAGACTGGTTCTACCGACATGCTTTGCACATAGTTGGCTGGCGGGTGTCAGTTTCTCCAACTTTAGTTGAACCAAGTGTGGCTATGCCCGGTCCTTGAGAAGGTTAAAACAACACTAACTTGACGAAATATCGTTGTGGTTTTGATGCGTAGGTAAGAACGGTTCTTGCTCAGCCCATAGCAGCCTCGTAAAACTTGCAACAACAAAGTAGAGGACGTCTAACTTGTTTTTGCAGGGCATGTTGTGATGTGATATGGTCAAGGCATGATGCTAAATTTTATTGTATGAGATGATCATGTTTTGTAACCGAGTTATCGGCAACTGGCAGGAGCCATATGGTTGTCGCTTTATTATATGCAATGCAATCGCCCTGTAGCGATAGTCGTAGAAGCATAAGTCGGCGAGACGACAACGATGCTACGATGGAGATCAAGGTGTCACGCCAGTGACGATGGTGATCATGACGGTGCTTCGGAGATGGAGATCACAAGCACAAGATGATGATGGCCATATCATATCACTTATATTGATTGCATGTGATGTTTATCTTTTATGCAACTTATCTTGATTTGATTGACGGTAGCATTATAAGATGATCTCTCACTAAATTTCAATATAAAAGTGTTCTCCCTGAGTATGCACCATTGCGAAAGTTCTTCGTGCTGAGACACCACGTGATGATCGGGTGTGATAGGCTCTAGGTTCAAATACAACGGGTGCAAAACAGTTGCACACGCGGAATACTCAGGTTAAACTTGACGAGCCTAGCATATGCAGATATGGCCTCGGAACACTGAGACCAAAAGGTCGAGCGTGAATCATATAGTAGATATGATCAACATAGTGATGTTCACCATTGAAAACTACTCCATCTCACGTGATGATCGGACATGGTTTAGTTGATTTGGATCACGTGATCACTTAGAGGATTAGAGGGATGTCTATCTAAGTGGGAGTTCTTAAGTAATATGATTAATTGAACTTAAATTTATCATGAACTTAGTACCTGATAGTATTTTGCTTGTCTATGTTAATTGTAGATAGATGGCCCGTGCTGTTGTTCCATTGAATTTTAATGCCTTTCTTGAGAAAGCAAAGTTGAAAGATGATGGTAGCAATTGCATGGATTGGGTCCGTAACTTGAGGATTATCCTCATTGCTGCATAGAAGAATTACGTCCTGGAAGCACCGCTTGGTGCCAGACCTGCTGCAGGAGCAACACCAGATGTTATGAACGTCTGGCAGAGCAAAGATGATGACTACTCGATAGTTCAATGTGCTATGCTGAAAGGATCGAGATGGACCTAGAGGGGGGGTGAATAGGTACAATTACAAATTTTAATTGTTACTTAGCAATTTTAGGCACAAATGCGGAATAGAAAGTGAGCCTAACAATTGTAAGTGTAGTACTAAGTGCTAAGCAAAATAAATAAGTAATACAAGTAAGTAGATAAAGAAACACAATAGATATAAGTAAGTGCTAAGAGACAAGTAACCACAAGTAGAGAGTTAGGGTTAGGAATAACCACAACTCCGGGAGACGAGGATGTATGCCGATGTTCACTTCCTTGGAGGGAAGCTACGTCAACGTTCGAGAGGTGGATGTTACCACGAAGGCACACCAACGCCACGAAGGCTCACCCTATGTCGGGGGTTGGGTGCGACATATGCCAATGGATGGCTTATCATGGTGGGGGCGAGTAGAACGTCGCCGGTGCCTGGAAACGGGATGAGGCGTAGACACTAACGCTGGCGTACTTTACCAAGGTTCGGGGCTCTCCTTGGAGATAACACCCCTAGTCCTGCTCTGCGGGGTCTCCGCATGATCACTAAGGCAAAGTGAGTACAAAGATGCTCCTCGAGCTATATCTGTGGAAAGGAGAAGGCAGGGCTAGCTCTCTCCTCTCTCTAAGGTCTGGTCTAGTTCTAATGAAGCGGAACCCTTTGCATGGGTGTCCTGGGGGGGGGGGTTATATAAGCCTACCCCCAGGGGTACAATGGTAAACTGTATGGACTTAGGGCCCAGCTGTCAGTCTCTTCGTCTGCGGGCCCCCCGGCCGACTGCTGGGGCCCACCGATTGGGGGGCCCAGCTGACTGGTCTGGTACGGAGCCGACAGGCCGCACCCGCCGCTGGCGGGTCCTGCCGGCTGCTGATTACTGTAGTCGTGCCTCTAATGACGGAGGCTTAGTCCTGGGGTCGTGGCTACAGGCCTATCGCCTGGTAGGCGATTACTGTAGCCACTCCCCGTCTCGTCTGGTTAATGGCGCGTGGGACCCATGGGAGGGGCAGGCCGACTTCCATGGGCCGGCTCCCTACGGGTCCGACTGGTGGCACCCTTGCCGTCTTCCGGACTCTCACTGACTGGTAGGGCCGTCTTCCGTGGATCGTACTGTCACACCGTCGTGGGTATAGGACTCCGCCCACTGTGGCTGACGTCAGGGACAACATGGCAATAGTGCTGCGCCAGGCGGAGATCTCTGCTGGTACAATGCACTGTGCCCTGGCCATCCCCCGGAAAAAGGGGAGGGAGTGGGCTTCACTGTTGCCACTCCCTGTCCCATCCCCCCTGATGAGGGCATGGGCTTTGCTGATGTCGTGGGCCGACTCCCGGTGGCCGGCTTCTCTGGAAGCCGCCAGTCGGCGTCGGCCGGTCTTGATCTCTTCTCTAGGACTCGGACGCATATAGGCTGCCGGCTGTTCCTCCAGCCGCCCTCCTGAAGTCGGCTCTCCGTCTGTTGCCTTGAGGGGCGCAGTCAGCCCCGATGTCTGGAAAGGTCATGGGCCTCGGGTTAGCCTACCCATGGCCCATTACTCCGACAGTAGTCCCCGAAGCTGATGAGGCGCGGTGGACATTCAGCCGAGGAGCCTCAGTAGCTTCATTCTCTGAGTACTCGAGGTGGAGACTCCACTTGACTCTGCCGGACCGACTGGTAGGAGTCGGAGTCGCCTGACTTTGATTCGTCCAAAAAATACTTTCAAACCCCCTGGCGGGAACTCAGTGGCGTACAAGCTAAGCTTCCTGGCCGCCACCCACTTCGTGCCCGCCACGCGGCAACTAGTGGTCGGGCTAGCCTGCCTATCCATCCGCGAGATGGGACATCCCTGGAGGCGGGGGCCCGCCACTACTGTGCCTCGGCACGCGAGCGGATCTGCTGCGGCCGTGGGGGACGGTTGAGGTTCTCATGGAATTATCGCGCGCAGTAACTTTGTGCGATAGACGTGGGGGGCGTGGGGTAGTGGGCGCAGTAAATCCCACAACCGACCCCTCGACTTCGCAGCCCACTGGGCTATAAGTAGGGGGAGGAGGGGAAACGGCGGAGCACGCGCATCCCGCCTCCCCACTACTTCCTCCCCTTCATCTCTCTCTCAGCACCTCGAGCCTCGTCGAACGTTGCGGCGGTCTGCTCATGATGAGCTCTTCCTCCGCCGTCACGCCCCCGACGGCGCACTCCGGTACCTGGGATGGTTCGGAGGTCCACGAGGATCACGTCGACTTCCTCCACAAGACGCGTCGATTGCCCGGAGAGGACCTCATGAGGGTCCGCCTCGCGCGGAGGGGAGAGATTTCGCCGGCACCGCAGGAGGGCGAGCGGGTTGTCTTCCGCTCGCACTGCGTGCGCGGCCTGGGCCTGCCGGCGAGCAACTTCTTCCGCTCCTTCCTCGAGTTCTATGGACTCCAGCCGCACCACCTCACCCCCAACATGGTGGTGCTGCTGCCCGCCTTCATCACCCTGTGCGAAGGCTTCATTGGCGTTCTCCCCACCATCGAGCTTTGGGGGGGGGGGGGTTCTTCTTCTCCAAGCTCGGCACTCATGCCGGGGGCGTGCCGGCTCAGTGCGGCGCGTTCATCGCCGTGTGGAGGTCGGGAGCCGACAACCCATTTCCCTCCATCAGGCTGATCAAGTCGGTGAAGATCTGGTAGCGGTCGTACTTCTACGTGAAGAACGTCTCCACGGAGGGTGATTGGGTCAACCTGCCGGCCTACGTAGCCGGCCCGCCGGCTGGGAGACAACCCAACTAGTCGCACCGGGCCTGGACGCTGACGCCTGCAGGAGCCGGCGCCGTTGCGCGGCTTCGAGTGCTGGCGCAGTCGGAGGGCCTGACCGGGCCGGACTTGCTAGCCGCCTTCGTGGCGCCGAGTGCTGCCCCTCGAAAGTCGCCCCCACATGATCTGCCAGATGAGCGGGCACCGAGACCCGAGCCGAATGTGCACCAAGGAGATGCCTCACGAGGAGGTAGCCTACATGGTGAACTACCTTGCGAGCTGCGACCTCAACGAAGAGTGGCAGTTCTGCAAGGAGCCGTATTCACGTGCTGCCCCTCCGCCTCTGGTGAGTTGTTTTCCTTCTCTCTTTTTCTTCGATTCTCCTGACATTTTTACTGCCGAGTCCATCTTGCTCGTTCTGACCAGTCGGCTTTGGTCAGAACCCCCTCCTCCAGCCAGCGGCCGGCACCGCGGGGCCGGACCGCGAGTTTCTCCCCGACCGGGCGAAGAGCGATGTGGACGACCCGACTTGGGGGCGGCGGCCCTGGAGGACGACGCCGAGGGAGGAGGCGGCGCGTCAGGTGGTCCGAGACTTGGGGCCAGTAGGAGGCGGCGCGTCAGGTGGTCCGAGACTTGGGGCCAGTCTCGAGGACTAGCCTGATGATGACGAGGAGGTCACCCCGCGCCATCAGCCAGGAGCCGGCCAGCCGGGCGCGGGCTCGTCAGCCCCGTCGGACGCTCAAGGCGGCGGCAAGAAGCGCAGGGCTGGGACGAGCCTGTTAGGCAGCCGGCCGAAGAAGCCCAAGGGCTCAACCGCGGCGACCAAGCGGGACGAAGCGGCCGCAAAGGCCAACCGCTTCCGCAAGGTGGTGAAGACACCGCAGCTGATTTCGGCGTAAGTACTACCTCCCTTCGTACCTTCATGTTTCTTTATTGAGTTTGTCTGAAATCCCTTTACTTGATTTTCCCGACTTTAGGGCCCCTCTCTCTCTCTTGAGAAATCGGCCGCCGGCTCCATTATAAAGTCGGCGGAGACCTCCTCCGCCACTCGGTGGATTGATCCCGCCGCTGACCTCCGGGAGGCGACAGAGCGGAACGCGCGGGAGGCGCGTGAGGAGCGGGAAGCCACCCGCTTGAAGAAGGCGGAAGCCGATAAAGCGGAGGCCACCGCTCTGAAGAAGCTGGCGGAGGCCGAGGCCGCCGATGCGGAGAAGAAGTGCGCAGAGGAAGCCGCACACCGCCAGTCGGCGGTGTTCGTCGTCCCCTTGAACTCCGCGCCACCGCCACCGGAGTTCACAGCGCAGACTGGGGAAGTCGGCTACGAGAACCCGGTCGTGGAGAGGGATGCCGATGTCATCGCTACGCCGGAAGTCATTGTGCCGCCACCGCCACCCACCGGAGGCGTGCCAGGCGGACAACCGGCGGACCCTCTAGTGCCGCCAACTGGAGGCGCGGCGGCGACGGGCCTGGCCCTCGAGGTCAGTACGCCGACGCGCCGGCATCTCGCGAAGGCGACCTCAGCACCGCATCCACTGGAGACCGGCGCTATGAGCTCCTTGATCCCAGACACCGAGGTGTCGAGCGTCGCGCCCACTGGGTGGGTGCGAGGAGGCGGGACGGGCCCGTTGAACTGGGCGCTCCTGGACGTCCAAGCCAAGCTCCGGGCCGAGGGTGACGCCATCAAGGAGTGCACCAAGGCATATCTGGCATCGAGAACGGCCATCCGGGTACGCATCCCTTCTTTTTGCTTTTCTTCCTTGTTTTCTTTGTGGGGGCGCGCCAGCGCACCCACTGGGTGTAGTCCCCGAGTTTCAGGCCGGCTGCTAAGCAGGCGGCTCGGAACTCTAATCGGTGAGTTCCAAGTACCAACATTTTTTCTGAAATTTTGATGCAGGATTACCACAATCTTCGCGTGGCCTCCTTCAACACCAATGTTGAGGAGCTGGCCAAGCGGACCACCGACTTGTCGGACATCCGGGGTAAGTCCTCTTCTTCCTCCTTCTTCAGAAGCCAACGCCGCCCTTCAGCAGCAACTGGGCGAAGTCAACACCGCGCTGCGCGTCAAGGAGGAGGAATGCGGCCGGCTGATGGAGGAGCGCGATCGGCTGGCTACGCAGCTGGCAGAGCAGAAGGAGCTGCTCCAGAGGGCCCAGAAGGAGGCGGAGGACAAGGAGACCGCCCTTCTCGCTGAATTTGCGTCCGAGAGCTCCTCCTGGACCGACAAGGAGGCGACGGTGGTCTCCGGCTTCCACGCAATCGATGATCTTGTCGATGGTGAGCTTCCCCTCGTTTCCTTTTCTGGGCTACCGACTGCTAGTCGAGTCGGCCTTAAGATTTTTAACCTTGTTTCTTCGTTCTTCCTTAGTAGTCTTCTTCCCCGGCCATTCGGATGCCGCCAATCAAGCCATCAAGGCTGATCGTGAAGCGCGGAGGGCGGACGGCGCTCAGATCGCCGCCAACGCCCCCCGAACTCTTGGCGAGAATATCCTTAGCATCGAGGCCCGCCTTCGGCCAGCCCACCGGATGCTGCGCCGGCTTCAACGTGTCGGCGCCCAGGCGACTGCCGCCCTATGGCCGGATATGCAGGCACCGCGCACCCCCAGTCGGACTGCCGACTGGCTGGAGGTTGCAGCCGGCTGTCTTGAGGCCTGGAAGGGTTCTTCGGCCCGGGCTGGAGCACGCCGGGCTTTAGAATTCGCCAAGGCGTGGTATCCTGGGCTGAGCTTAGCCCAGTTAGCCATGTTCCGGCTGGAGGCCCAGGCGGAGCTGGCTACGGTGGAAGACGATCTTGTCAAGCACGCCGCATTGATCACCGAGTACACCGACACCAGCGTCTTCGTCCCAGAGCGGGCTGAGAACGGCGAGGAGGCGCCGCCGGAGTGGTTCGGGCTGAACCCGGACGACGGCGAGGACTCGGCGGAGGTGATTGACTCCAGTGGTGAAGAGGAAGGCGAGGAGGAGGAAGGAGATGAGGAGGAGGCACCTGAGGTCGAGGCAGAGGGCCAGCCCCAGCTCGACCGTGCCTCTAGCAATGAGCCGCACCCAACTGAGCCGGCTGTTGCCAGAGGTGATCAAGCGGAGACCAACCAGCCGGCCGCCCCGGCAACCGGCACCACTGACCCGTCCGGTCCTCCGAGTCCACCCGGGGCTTCCTAGGCTGCCACTTTATCTTTATTTTACCATCCTAGCATTCTCAATGAACTTGTTATTTTGCACAATTCCACTCACTGGGTGTATCTTGAACTTCTGTTTGATGATTCGGCCAAGGGCCTTTCTATGTAAATATTTATCTGCATTCTATCTCTTCTTGCTTATTGCTCTTTGACTTTTTCCTTTGCCGCTTTCCCTTGGTTGCCATCTTGCCAGTCAGACAGCCGCTCTGCGGACTGCTGCTAGATCGAAAACTTGGCTTCTTTGGGAAAGCAAGTACTTAGCCTTTTAGAGTTTTTAGCAAGTTAATTTAGGAAACGGCAAGCCGACTGTTAAAGAGTCGGTTGTAAAAGGTTAAAAAAACGGCTTTTAACTATGAGCGAGCTTTGAGTCCTTAGCCATTTTTCATATGGGCATCCATTCTACCTTACTCATGTTCGCTGGTTAGTCGCTCTGCGATCTGCGGCTTCTAACAGGAAACGGCTTAAGTGCCACACATTACTTGTCTGGCTGCAGGAAGTCGTTTCATAGCACAAGTCGGCAAGTCCCCGGGCCGACTAGTCGAACCCGGTGCCAAGTGGGATAACGAAGAATAACATATTCATAGGCATAACTCTTTATCATATAGACAAAAGAAGGCAGTCCCCGAGCTCTTCCCGAGGGGCCCGAGGTCTTCGTACTTTAATACAAAGGGTAGTGTGATACATACTGCATTAACTGTAAAATCTTCGGAGGAGGTTTGCATTCCATGGCCGCTCTGTCTCTTTGCCGGAGTCGTCCCTCTTGCATGCTCGGGGCTTCTGAGCATCGATCAGGTAGTAGGAGTCATTGCCCAACACTTTGCTGATGATGAAAGGGCCTTCCCAAGGTGCTGAGAGCTTGTGCTAGCCGGCTGTTCGCTGAATCAGCCGGAGCACAAGGTCTCCTTCTTGGAAAGATCGCTGCTTGACCTTCCGGTTGTAGTATCGGTGTAGGCTCTACTGGTAGATGCTGGATCGGCTGAGTGCCAATAGCCGGCCCTCTTCCAGCAGATCGACGCCGTCTTGACGTGCCTCTTCTGCCTCCTCTTCGGTGTACATGGTGACTCGAGGGGAGTCGAACTCTATGTCTGTTGGGATGGCGGCTTCAGCACCGTAGACGAGGAAGAAGGGCGTGAAACCGGTTGACTTTTTTGGAGTCATGCGCAGGCTCCAGAGGACGGCTAGCAACTCATCAAGCCAGCAGCCTGCCGAGCGCTCCAGAGGCTCGACCAGCCGAGGCTTGATGTCGGACAGGATTAGGCCGTTTGCTCGCTCTACCTGGCCGTTGGACTGCGGATGGGCAACGGACGCTAAGTCCAGTCGGATGCCTTGCGTCACGCAGAAATGGGCCAAGGCACCCTTGGCAAAATTTGTGCCGTTGTCGGTGATGATGCTATGCGGTATGCCGTACCGAGTTGTGATGTCGGAGATGAAGGTCACAGCGGTCGGACCATTTAAACTCTTGATTGGTTTTTCTTCTATCCACTTGGTGAACTTGTCCACTGCGACTAGTAAGTGAGTCAAACCGCCTTGTGCCTTCTTGAATGGTCCGACCATGTCCAGGCCCCAAACGGCAAAGGGCCAGGCAATGGGAATAGTTTTGAGTGCCGAAGCCGGCTGATGAGGCTTAGAGCGGAATTTCTGGCACCCCTTGCATTTTTGGACCAAAGACTTGGCGTCTTCAAGAGCAGTCGGCCAGAAGAAGCCATGGCGGAAAGCTTTGGCGACGAGTGCTCTCGAAGCCGCATGGTGGCCACACTCGCCTTGATGGATGTCTTTGAGGATTGCTTGGCCTTGCTCTGGTTCCACACAACGCTGGTGGACACTAGTGACGCTGCGCCTTACGAGCTCTCTATTGACGATGGTGTATGCTGCCGCTCGGCGCTGTACTTGCCGAGCCGAGATCTCATCGGCTGGTAGCTCTTTGTTCATCATGAATTTGAGGATGGGCTGGGCCCATGAAGGTGCTGCGATTTCTGCAACAGCCAAGACTGCGAGTTGGACAAGGGCGGCTGGGCTGGGAGGTGGAGGGTTGGAGTCGGTAGCCGCTTGTTGTGTTGACGAAGTCCTCGGGCTTATTGGTGCAATCCCCGGGCCGGGTGCGACTGCCACGATTCCCGTGCCGCGTGCCGGAATACTCGTGTCGTCTGCGGGGGCTCTTGAGTCGGATCCGACTACTTCAGGAGGAGCCGGCACGAAGATGGAGTCTGACTCCAGTGATGGCTTGACGGACGGCTTGAGGAGGCGCTGGAGGGCGATGCCGGGCGGTATCGCCTGACGGCTGGAGCCGATTCGCGCCAGGGCGTCTGCTTGGTCGTTGTTGTTTCTTGGTACATGGAAAAACTCACACCCCTCAAAATATCCGCTGAGTTGCTGTACGAGGAAGCGGTAGCTTGCCATGTTTGCGTCCTTGGCGTCCCAATCGCCTGACGACTGCTGGACCACCAAGTCGGAGTCACCATAGCACAGGATCCGGCGAATGCCGAGCTCTTTGGCTAGCCGGAGCCCGTGAATGAGTGCCTCGTACTCGGCGATGTTGTTGGAGGCAGCAAAATGGATTTGCAGCACATACTTGAGCTTGTCGCCCTTGGGAGAGTTGAGGACGATGCCGGCTCCTAAGCCGGTGCGCATCTTGGAACCGTCGAAATGCATTCACCAATGGGTGGAGTCGGGCGCTGGCGGTAGATACTGGGTTTCGGCCCAGTCGATGAGGAAGTCAGCCAACGCTTGTGACTTGATGGCAGCGTGAGGTTGGTAGTAGATGGTGTAAGGGGCCAAATCTATGGCCCCCTTGGCCACTCGACCCGAAGCGTCTCGGCTGCCGATGATCTCGGCTAGAGGAGCCGTGCAGACCACTGTGATTGGATGTTCTTGGACGTAAGGCTTCAATTTCTTGGCGGCAAAGTGCACACCATAGCACATCTTCTGGTAGTGAGGGTAGTTTTTCTTGGAGGTCGACAGTACTTCACTCAAATAATATACCGGTCTCTGGACTGGTAGCGCTTTGCCTTCCTCCTTGCGTTCTACCACAATGACTGTGCTGACCACTCGGCGGGTGGTAGCGATGTAGAGGAGCATGGGCTCCTTAGGAGTCAGAGCCGCCAGGGCAGGTGGAGTAGTCAGCATCTTCTTTAGTTGGAAAAATTCTTCGTCCGCCTTGTGGCTCCACTCGAAAAAAGTGGTCTTCTTCATGAGTTGGTACAGGGGAAGAGCCTTCTCGCCCAGCTGACTGATGAATCGGCTGATGGACGCCAAACAGTCAGTGAACTTTGTACGTCCAGCAGTCGGCTGGGTACCTCCATCCTTTCAATTGCCTTGATCTTCACAGGGTTGCATTCTATGCCGCGTCCGGAGACCAGTAAACCAAGGAGCTGGCCGGCTGGTACTCCGAAGACGCACTTCTCCGAGTTGAGTTTGATCTGAAATCGGCGCAAGTTCTCGAAGGTCTCCTTGAGGTCTTCCAGCAGTGTCCCACGCTTCTCCGTTTTTACCACCACATCATCCATGTAAACATGAGCATTTCCGCCGAGCTACTTGAGGAGACACTTCTGCATGCATCATTGGAAGGTGGCGCCGGCGTTCCTCAAGCCGAACATGATGGTCAGGTAGCAAAAAGCTCCAAACGGTGTGATGAAGGCCGTCTTCAGCCTGTCGGCCGGGTTCAACTTGATCTGGTGATACCCCGAATATGCATCCAAGAAACTCAACAGCTCGCATTCGACTGTGGAGTCTATCACTTGGTCGATCCTTGGCAAAGCGAACGGGTCCTTGGGGCATGCTTTGTTGAGGCTAGTGTAGTCCATACACATTCGCCATTGCTTGTTCTTCTTCAGTACCAGGACCGGGTTGGCCAGCCATTCTGGAAAGAATACTTCCATGATGAAGCCGGCCGCAAGCAGCCAGGCTATTTCTTCTCCAACAACTCTCCTCTTCTCTTCTGACAAGCGGCGCAAAGGCTACCTGACTGGCTTGGCATCAGATCGGACGTGTAATTTGTGCTCGGAGAATTCCATTGGGACACCTGGCATGTCTTTGGGGGACCATGTGAAGATGTCTCGATTCTCACAGAGGAAATCGACGAGCTCGCCTCCCTATTTGCTGTCGAGGTTGGCGCCTACGACAGCGTACCTCTCTAGGTGCTCTGGGTCCAAGGGTATCTTCTTTGTTTCCTTGGACGGCTTGAACGAGCCCTCAGCTTCCGACTCTCTGGGAGCAGGCGACATCTCTGGCTGTTTGCTTGCCATCGCCACGACCCGATCTAGCAGTCGCTTCTCAGCTGCGATCATGAGGGACTCGGCCAGCCGACTGCTCTCTGATGCGCAGGCGGACGACCTCTTGTATTTGCCAGTTATGGTCAGGATCCCCTTGGAACTCGGCATCTTCATCTTGAGGTAGGCATAGTGGGGGACGGCCATGAACTTGGCTAGCGCTGGTCGGCCAAGCAGCGCATGGTATGGGCTCTCCAGGTCCACCACCTCAAACCAAATTGACTCTCGGCGGAAATGATCCTTGTCTCCGAAGAGGACGTCGATCAAGATCTTGCCGATTGGAGAGCAGGAAAGGCCAGGAACTATGCCATGGAACACCGTCCGACTGGACTGTAGTTTCCTCTGCCTGATCCCTAACTTCTCCATGGTGTCTTTGTACAGGATGTTGATGCTGCTGCCGCCGTCTATCAGGACTCTGGAAAAGCGAGCAGCTCGTTTGTCTGTGGCAAAGGTGGCGTCCAAAACCAAGGCATAGGAGCCAAGTTTGGGCATTACTTCGGGGTGGTCAGCTCTGCTCCAGCTGATGGGCTCCTCAGACCAGTGCATAAACTCTGGGGTGTCAGACGCTACTGCATTCACCTCCTGCTGCTGCAGCCGCCTGCTCCGTCGATCATCGGCCACACTGGTAAACACGACATAAGCTCCCTACTCTTCTGGGTACTCGTCTTGTACTACGCCGTCTGGTCTGATCGCCGGCTGCTGGGGCGGAGGAGGCGGCTGCCCCGCAGGGGGGAGGCAAAAGTCCGTCTCCCTTGGCTATCCTGGTGAGCCAGTGGCATTTCCGAGTGGTGTGGTTGGATGGTTTCGCACCACTGTGGAACTTACAGGGTCCGTCCAAGGTCTGCTCATATGAGAAAGCCGGCTGCTAGTTGGGCTTGCCGCCCTTCTGGCGTGTGGGCGGGAGCTGCCCTTCCGGCTGCTGGTTCTCGACTGTTGCCACCTGCCGACTGGCGGGAGTCGGTGGTGGGCCTTTGCGCTTGTGGTCGCTCTGCTGTTGACACCGACTGGTGTCTCCGGCTGGAATTCAAGGAGCCTGAGGAGCCACCTTGCCGGTCGTGCTGACTTGAATCTCCGTCTTTATGGAGGAGTCGGCCGTGGCGTACTTGTCCGCTATGACCAACAGCTCATCGAGGGTTGCCGGCTTGTCGCAGAGAAGCTTGTGCTTGAGGAGGGTGCCCTCTCGGCATCCTGCGGTGAAGTATTCAATGGCCTACACCTCGTGCACGCCTTCGCAGGAGTTTCGAAGCTCGGCCCAGCGCGTGCGGTAGTCGTGGGTTGACTCGCTGGGGCCCTGTACACATAAGGAGAGTTGGCGAGGCTTGGGAGGCCGCTTGTACGTGCTGGTGAAGTTGTAGACGAAGGCATCAGTGAAGTCGACCCAGCTGTTGATGTTGCGGGGCCTTAAGTTATTTAGCCAAGTCCGGGCCGTGCCTTGGAGCATGAGTGGAACGTACTTCATGGCAACACGCTTGTTGCCGTTTGCTATGCTGATGGCCGTGGAGTAGTCGACCAGCCAGTCTTCCGGCTTCACGGAGCTGGTGTATTTGGGTGTATCTCTAGGGAGCATGAACCCTTTGGGGAATGGCTCGTCTCGGATGCGGGGGCCGAAACACGGCGGGACCAACTCTTCTTCTTCTTCAAGCGCCAGGGATCGGTGGAGACGATCGATCCGATGGCGGGCGTCATTCTCTTCGACTCCCTCTCGGCGGCCAAGGCGGTCGCCGAGCGTCAGGTGATCAACAGGTGGCGGGGAGACTCGCCTTTCCCTTCGAGGGGGAGGAGACGGACAGTCGTCCCGTCGTCCCACCGTTCTTGGGCGGCCGTCTCGGTCACGCTCTATGGTGATGCGAGTCCGACTGCGGCTGGCAGCCGGCTCCTTGTCCTTTCTTCCGCGGACGCTGCCAGTTGGCGTCCGAGACTCCACGCCTTGGTCTCGGCGCGGAAGCAGGTTGTCATTCTGCTGGCGCGGCGCATTAGTGTGGCAGCCGACCTCGTTCTGCTCTGCAGCCGTGTCAAGGAGTCGCTGGACGCGCTCCATCATCAAGCGACGTTCTTCGCCCTCAAACTTGTCCAGCTCGTCCACCGCCGCCTGGGCGGCTAGAATGTTCTCAGCAGGTGTGGCGTAGACAGGGCGATTCGCCCCGAACAGATCGGCAATAGCCGCGCCACGCTGCTGGACCGTGCCAAGGCGGCTAGGCCCAACCGCAGCCGAGTGCCGCCCACAGCGCGGTCCATCTCGCGCTAGTAGGCTTCTGACAGGCGTCTCATGCTGGCCAGCTTTTTGGCGCCTTCGACTAGCTGAAGGCGGCGTGCCTCCAGCGTCTCGGCATTAGCGTCTTCGGGAATGGGCGCCGCCAGTTCTCGTAGCGCCGTGTTGAGCGGGTCATAATCACCCCGACCGGAGTGCTTGTCATGATCAATGACAAGCACTTCCGTGATGGTGCTTCTGTCGCTCTCCGTGCGAGGAAGCGGTTCGTCGTAGACCACCACGTTGGCGGGGAACGTGTCAAGCGATGCGGTGTCGGAGTCGACCAGCATCGGATCGGTGGAGCCAATTGACTCCAAGTCCCCAGCTGGCTCGCTGGCGACGTGGAGTTGATCGAGGAGGCCCGCAAGGAGGCTCTCGGGGCCGCCCATGCCTGCGTCGGATGCAGGCTCGTCGGAGAGGCGACCTCGCCGACAAGATCGGTGAGGCAACTAGCCACGCAGGCGATTTCAGCGCCATGCAGTGCGTCGGCACAGACTCCGTCTGGCGTGCCGGGCTGGCTACGCTCGCCAGGAAGAAAGAGGGTTCCCGTCCAGAACAGGTCTCCGGACGACGGTGCACCAGGCCCCACGGTGGGCGCCAAATGTCGGGGGTTGGGTGCGACATATGCCAATGGACGGCTTATCATGGTGGGGGCGAGTAGAATGTCGCCGGTGCCTGGAAACGGGATGAGGCGTAGACACGAACGCCGGCGTACTTTACCCAGGTTCGGGGCTCTCCTTGGAGATAACACCCCTAGTCCTGCTCTGCGGGGTCTCCGCATGATCACTAAGGCAAAGTGAGTACAAAGGTGCTCCTCGAGCTGTATCTGTGGGCAGGAGAAGGCAGGGCTAGCTCTCTCCTCTCTCTAAGGTCTGGTCTAGTTCTAATGAAGCGGAACCCTTTGCATGGGTGTCCTGGGGGGTTTATATAAGCCTACCCCCCAGGGGTACAATGGTAAACTGTATGGACTTAGGGCCCAGCTGTCAGTCTCTTCGCCTGCGGGCCCCCCGGCCGACTGCTGGGGCCCATCGATTGGGGGGCCCAGCCGACTGGTCTGGTACAGAGCCAACAGGCCGCACCTGCCGCTGGCGGGTCCTGCCGGCTGCTGATTACTGTAGCTGTGCCTCTAATGACACAGGCTTGGTCATGGGGTCCTGGCTACAGGCCTGCCGCCTGGCAGGCGATTACTGTAGCCATTCCCCGTCTTGTCTGGTTAATGGCGCGTGGGACCCATGGGAGGGGCAGGCCAACTTCCGCAAGCCGGCTCCCTACGGGTCCGACTGGTGGCACCCTTGCCGTCTTTCGGACTCTCACTATCTAGTAGGGCCGTCTTTTGTGGATCATACTGTCAGACCGTTGTGAGTACAGGACTCCGCCCACTGTGACTGACATTAGGGACGGCATGGCAATAGTGCTGCGCCAAGCGGAGATCTCCGTTGGTACAATGCACTATGCCCTGGCCATCCCCCGGAAAAAGGGGAGGGAGTGGGCTTCACTGTTGCCACTCCCTGTCCCATCCCCCCGATGATGGCATGAGCTTTGCTGATGTCGTGGGCCGACTCCCGGTGGCCGGCTTCTCTGGAAGCCGCCAGTCGGAGTCGGCCGGTCTTGATCACTTCTCTAGGACCCGGACGCATATAGGCTGCCGGCTGTTCCTCCAGCCGCCCTCCTGAATTCGGCTCTCCGTCTGTTGCCTTGAGGGGCGCAGTCAGCCCTGATGTCTGGAAAGGTCATGGGCCTCGGGTTAGCCTACTCGTGGCCCATTACTCCGACACCCTATTCTCCCTTTGAGACAACACCACGAAGGCGTTTCTCAACCACTAGTGGTAGACCTTGGGGTGGTCTCCAAACCCTCACAAACTTTTCCGGGGATAATCACAAAGGTCGATTCCTCTCCGAAATACTTCTACCGCCTAGGAGTCTCCAACCTCCAAGAGTAACAGGATCGAAGGGGAAAAGCTCAAGACTTACTAAAATCACGAATTCCTTTGGTGCAAAGAAGGAGAAGGAGTGGACCTATCACTTGATCGGACAACTTCTCTCGAAAGCTCTCAAATCCCTTGGGGATCTAAGATTTGGTGTGGAAGAGTGACAGAGAGAGTGAAATGTGTTCTAGGGTTTGTCCAAAGTGAATGGTCAACACTCTCCCATGGGGAAGAAGGGCTATATATAGTGTGAGCTCAAATATGGCCGTTGTAGTGCAAGTGAATGGGCAAGCCGGACATCCGGCCTAGCAAGCCACTTGAAGAGCAAGGCAGAAAGAGAGCAGGAAGCAGAGGGGTCGGACATCCGGGGGTCAAGCCCGAACATCCGGCAAAACAGGAAGGCCCGGACATCCGGCAGGTGGCCGGACATCCGGCGCGTAGCCCAGCATAAAAACGTCCTCTGGACAGCTATGCCCGGATATTCGGCAAGGAGGCCGGACATCTGGCGAGCACTAGGAGCCCGGACATCCAGCGTAGAGGGCCGGACATCCGGCAGCAGCACTGCACAAAAGTGCATTCTGGAATGGCTAGGCCCGGATATCCGGCGAGAGGCCCGGACATCCGGCACGAGGCCCGGACATCCGGCACTCTGAGAGACAGAAAGATTCAAAGTTAAGAAGGGATAAAAAAACTATGGAAAGGAGTATTTTTGACTCGAGCAAGTCTATTACGAACCCAATCGATCCCCTCTTAATAGTGCGGGATCCTATACTCAAGGAAACAAAATGTAACATCATTTTAACACTTCATCCTTGAGAGAACCCACTTCGTATGCTCTTGATCCACACACAATTTGATGAACCGGGGACCAACACCTGAGATTCACTTGACAACCATTGTTAGTCCCCTACATGTAGATTGTCATTAACATCAAAACATAATATAAGGGCATGATTGCACTTTCAATCTCCCCCTTTTTGTTCGTTGATGACAATCATACATGTAAGATCATAAATGTAATAAATAATCTTAGCAATGACAATCATGAGAGCAAAAAGGATACAAAATATGTTTAGTTACAATTTGCTTTTAGCTCCCCCTCATTGTGTGCATGCGATGAGTATATTAGGATGACCAACACAAAAGTTCGTATGATAGCATATGTAACACAAAGAGATAAGAAAAAAAAGAGAGACAAGCACATATGAAATCAACATAACACATCAAATAGACTGAGAGCATTTCATGGCCACACACTAACATAACATAGTCTCAGACGAACAAGCAAGCACACGATAGTAACATATTCTCAAATGAACAAGTACCATAGGTAGCAACATAAAGTTGAAATAACATCTCATAGCATGACCATATTACTAAGATACTACTTCTCCCCCTTTGTCAGCAACAAGTATAAAGGGGCGAAGAACTAAACAGGCTCAATCACTCCTGGCGGATGTCATCATCATCATCAAAGAATTCGGGGTACTCAGCATGAGATGGAAAGCCGAAAGTGGACGAGGATGGAGCTGCGGGAAGAGGATCATCATCAGTAACGGGACTCCCACGGTCACGGAGGCGCTGTTTGAGCAGATTCTTGGAGATGACTAGGCGCTTCTGAACATCATGATTTTGCTGACAGCTGAAAGTGATCGCCTTCATGATAGCAGATTGAGCCTTACCCAAGAATGATGCAAAACGACAACGAGGAGCAGTCGAGGAAGATGGAACAGAAGAACCAGTGGGCGGAGTGGGAGGAGCTGTCCTCCCACCAGCAGACCTCCTAGGCTGAGTAGGAACAGGAGCTACCACACGCATATGAGGAGGAGGCGTCCAAATGGAGTGCACAGTTGGCTTAACCACCTCAAAGGGAGCAGTGTGATCAATCAGAGCCTGAATAAATGGAGCATGAGGGAACTGGCGCGTCTGAATGAAGCTGCAAAGACGGATCTCATGCCAAATGAAGTTGGCTATGTCCAGAGGCTCAGTGGGTTTCTCATGCATACGAACCATCAAGTCAATGCAATAATTGCGAGCCCTCGAGCGATCTCCCTTCTTAGGGTAGAGTGTGCGAAGCACACACTGATAGAGGATGAAGAAGGGAGCACGAAAGATGGATACCTCATTGACTGGATATGCTTTCTCTTCATCAGTGAGCTGAGAGGGAGGTTTTACAAGAGGCATGCAAGCATCAATCCCTTTGGGCTTGTACTCTAGATCCATACTGTGGATGCAATGGCCAACACCGGAGAGACCCAAAATCTGAACAAACCTGTCATAGGTGATGCTCAGTGTGGTGTCATCGGTCATCCAAGTGAGAGTGTTGTCCGGACCAAAGAAACAAGTGGCATAGAACTGTAGGATGGCAGCTTCACTCCAATCACACCTGAAGGTCATTGCGGGACCAAGAGTCATGTCATCAATGATCTTGACCGGATCGTTAAGGAACATGGCAGGATTATCACGCAGGAAGTTGAGATCCAAGTATGAGTGAGGATCAAGGCCACGCCCATGGACAAAACTGGAATAGAGATCCTGCTGCATACGAGTCCGGAACCGAGGATCTTCGGCATCAGCCACCATCTCATATTGATTGACATCCCGACGGAACTAAAGATATTGCCCCGCCCCCACAGTTGTGAAGTCGTGAGTGGGGCGACCTCCACTGTCATCCTCTTCCTCTCCAACATAGTCCGCATCATCTGGATCCGAGGCCGACGGACTGGTGGATGGTGCCTGCTTCTTCTTCTTGGTGGTGGTCTTCTTATTCTTAGGCCGAGCATCCTCATCGAAGTCAGTTGAGCCTTGCCGACGATCAACCCGAGAAGACACCTCGGGACACGTGGGACCACAGTTCTTGGTGCGAGCCATGAAGAACTCCAGCGGCGAATCCCTCCGAACACCGGCCCCTCCCGAGAGACTCAAGCCACAACCCAAGAGATGGATTGGATAGAGTCGTAGATCGGGAGGAGGAGAGTCCGTGGGCAGGAGATCGGGGCCGAAGATCGACGGAGACTGGCCAGGGCAGCGCCGGAGCACACCCCGGCGGCGACGGGCTGTGTGGTGAGATGGGGAGAGGAAACGGGAGCGAGTGAGTAACTCCCCCTAAAGCCCGAGCCCCTCCTCTGTTATACGGTGCGGCGACGGGCCGGACATCCGGGGCATGGCCCGGATATCCGGCGGTTGGAGGTCAGGGAGCAGAAGAAATAGGTCCAATGGGTCGGACATCCGGGGACCAGCCCGGAAATCCGGCCACTGGAGATGTAGGATGGTGGCTTGCGCAGCAGCAGGGATTTGTTACCGGGCCCAGATATCCGGCAGAGGAGCCGGATGTCCTGCCACTGGACAGAGAGAAGGATGGGGAATGGATTTTCAAGGAGTCAACACAAAGACTTGAATATAGACTCTGCCAAGGAGTTTTTAGCGATTTATATGGGTGGAAGTCTGAGTCATCTATGGTCATACTAAGATAAAAATAACCACCCAACTTAAATAAGTAATGAAAGGTCCATACATGCAAGGTACAAGCGGTGACCGAGGTCACCATGTTTGAGCATATGGACCATAAGACCGCAAAGATGTAGACTTTGAGCACATGGTCACGACTCCATCATATTAAAGCCCATAGTTCGAGAACCATGAAACTTTGAGAGTGTTTGTTCTATTTATGCATTATGTAGGGTGAGAATATTCATGAATTGAATGTCTCCCCCTAAATATATGCCTACATCAAGACAGGACAGAATGTTCATGCATGAATGAGTACTAGATTTCACATAATGTTGTCAAGCTCCAAGATACCAAGTTCACGCCTAAGTTGACAAAACCTTGCTTCATCCAATGTCTTGGTGAAAATATCTTCAAGTTGCATATCTGTGCCAACATGAGCAATGTCAATATCACCTTCTCCACATGATCTCTTAAGAAGTGGTACCTAATGTCAATGTGCTTGGTGCGGGTATGATCTTTGGGGTTCTCAGCAATATTAATGGCACTTTCATTATCACATAGAAGAGGCACATGTCTATAGGTGATACCGTAATCCTTCAAAGTTTGCCTCATCCATAGTAACTGAGTTGCACAACTGGAGGTTGCAATATATTCAGCTTCAGCGGTGGAGAGGGCAACACAATTTTGCTTCTTCGAGGACCAACTTACCAAGGAGCGTCCAAGAAATTGACATGCACCGGAGGTGGATTTACGATCCACTTTGTCTCCAGCCCAATCCGCATCCGTGTACCCAATGAGATCAAACTTAGCATCCTTGGGGTACCATAGACCCAACTTTGGGGTGTGAACAAGATATCTAAGAATGTGCTTAACCGCCTTATGATGGCTTTCCCTAGGGGAAGCTTGAAATCTAGCACACATGCATACACTAAACATGATGTCTGATCTAGATGCACAAAGATAAAGCAATGAACCAATCATAGAGCGGTATTTAGACGGGTCAAAGGGGATACCGTTTGAGTCTTCAGTGAGTACAATTTTGGTTGGCATGGGGGTCTTACATGGGCTAGCATCAGTCATACCAAATTTTGCTAGGATATCCTTGAGGTATTTGGCTTGAGACAAGAAAATTCCTTCTTGAAATTGTTGAATTTGAAAGCCGAAGAAGAACTTCAAATCCGCATTGAGTGACATTTCAAAATTCTTGGTCATTGATGCCGCAAACTTCTTGCATAAATGAATGTTAGGAGAACCAAAAATGATATCATCTACATAGATTTGGCATAAGATCAAATCACCTTTGTCCCTCTTAGTAAAAAGAGTGGGATCGATCACCCCTCTCACAAAACCATCATCGAGTAGAAACTTCTTAAGATGATCATACCAAGCACGAGGTGCTTGTTTGAGGCCATACAAAGCCTTATGAAGTTTATACACATAGTCTTTGTGATCGGGGTCAACGATCCCAGGTGGTTGTGATACATATACTTCTTCTTGTAGAGGACCGTTAAGGAAAGCACTCTTCACATCCATTTGATGTAATGTAAAGCCAATGAAAGCAGCATAATCAAGATGCGAATGGATTCAAGACGGGCAACGGGGGCAAAGGTCTCACCAAAGTCCAAACCTTCAACTTGTGAGTACCCTTGTGCCACTAACCTTGCCTTGTTGCGGATGATTACGCCATTCTCATCTTGCTTGTTCTTGAAAATCCACTTTGTTCCAATGACGTTGTGTTCCGTAGTTGGCCTCTTGACTAATGACCACACTTGATTGCGCTCAACACTATTTAACTCTTCTTGCATAGCAATGAGCCAATCGTTGTCTATCAACACATCTTGTATCTTGAGAGGCTCGACAATAGACACAAAAGAGAATTGAGCACAAAAGTTTGTCAATTGTTTACGAGTCACTCTACCTTCCGATATGCCGATGAGGATTTTATCAACATCAACACGACCAGCCACTCAAGGCATGATGGAGGTTAAGGTTTCGCGAGGTTCAACTTCATGTCCATCATCCACGTCCTCAACATATGGATCATTAATGTGTGGTGGAAAATCTTCTTCTTCTTCTTGCATTTGTTGAGGTTCATTGTCAATGATTCCACTTTCTTGTTCTTGCCCTTGAGGATGATCTTGTTCTTGATGATTATCATGAAGAGGAACTTGATCATCATCTTGTACATGGACTATGGGCATTGATTGAGTAATAGGGGCTTGTGGTGGTATGGGTGTTGAAGTAGTTTGATGGTGTGTGAGGCCTTTATCTTCTTCTTCATCATCATGAGGGTCTTGTTCCATTGGAGGAAGTGCACCAACAACCATCGTCAAGATATCTTGAGAAGAATCATCTTCACCAACATCACTTAGATCAACTTGCTCCCCATGGGAGCCATTAAATTCATCAAACACCACGTCACAAGTTTCTACAACACATCCATTGGATTTGTTGTAGACTCTATAGGCGTGAGAGTTTGATCCATAGCCAACAAATATGCCCTCAATGGTTTTAGATTGAAATTTTCCTAACCGCTCTCTTTTGTTGAGGATGAAGCATTTACACCCAAATACACGAAAGTACTTGACATTTGGCTTATTCCCGGTTAGGAGCTCATATGGAGTCTTTTCCAATATCGTGCGGAGGAAGAGCCGGTTTGATGCATGACATGCAGTGTTGACGGCCTCGGCCCAAAAACTATGTGGCGACTTATATTCATCCAACATGGACCTTGCCATCTCCACAAGGGTGCGGTTCTTCCTTTCTGCAACACCATTTTGTTGGGGAGTGTAAGGAGCTGAATATTGATGCTCAATACCTTCATCACTAAGGAACTCTTCCAAGGTGTAGTTCTGGAACTTGGATCCATTATCACTTCTTATTGCCAGAATTTCTTTGTCAAACTTGCGTTGTGCTTGCTTGGCAAAGTCAATGAAGGTGATCTTCGTCTCATCCTTGGATTTGAGGAAGAAGACCCATGTATACCTTGAGTAATCATCCACAATGACAAGTCCATACTTTTTCCCCACCAAGACTATCCCATGAAGGAGGCCCAAAAAGATCCACATGAAGGAGCTCCAAAGGCCTTGAAGTAGACACAATATTTTTGGGTGGGTGCTTTGATTGATGTTGCTTCCCGGCTATGCATGCACTACACACACGATCTTTCTCAAAAGATACATTTGTTAGTCCAAGGATGTGATTTCCCTTTAATAGATCTTGAAGATTTCTCATGCCGACATGGGCTAGCCGGCGATGCCATAGCCACCCCTTGTCGGCCTTGGCCATTAGACAAGTTGCATGGAATGTGCTCTCTTTCGAGAAATCAACCATGTAAAGGTTGCCATCCAACTCTCCAACGAAGGCCACTTTGAGAGTATCTCTCTTGAAGACTTTCACATCCGTTAGTCCAAATAGTGTATCATAGCCAACAGAAGCCAATTGGCGAATAGAAAGCAAATGATATCTAAGGGATTGGACAAGCATGACATTTGCAAGAGACACGTCATTTGTGATAGCCACCTTACCCAAACTGAGTACCTGTCCTTTCGATCCTCCACCAAACATAATGCTCATAAATGGTTGAATAGCTTCCATGAAGTCATAGAGCAATTTGTTATCTCCGGTCATATGGTTGGTACATCCACTATGAATCACCCATTTTAATCCACCTAAGAAGGCAACCTACACACAATTATTACTTGGTTAGAGGCACCCATTTTGCAATGGGACCTCTCAAGTTAGTCACAAGGGTCTTAGGGACCCAAATAGCATAAAACGGAAATGCACTTCGAGGACCAACAAACTTTGCATAAACTTCTCCATCCTTAGTCTTACGAAGAACATAGGATGGATGCATGAACTCTTTTGGCTTGTTGACAGTGGGCATGCCCCTTGTGGCCTTACCACAATCAACCTTACCATTCTCCTTGTGCCCTTCTCGTACAAAAGTTTCTTTTAGAGGGGTGGTGCACTTTTGAGAGGATGTATTCTTCTTACTTGTGCTCGGGTCAAACCCGAGTCCCTCTTTGGAAAACACTTCATTGTGTTGGTCAACACCTCATTGAGGTTCTTTTTCCCTTGAGCACATGTCATGAGCCCTTTCTCGATTTGAGCTTTGAGAAAGCGATTCTCCTTAAGAATAGATGCTAGATCACTACTAGAGTTAGTACTACAAGCATCAACATTGATAATAGGAGAAGAGTAAGCCTTGGCTAGAGTTTCAAGATAAGTAAGCTTGAGTGTCTCAAAACTCTTTGTAAGAAGGGTGAGCTCTTCTTCCTTAGTCTTGAGGGACACGGATAGAAGCTCACAATCCTTAGAGAGAGAAGCATTAGACTTTACAAGCTTACTTTTATCATTCATCAACTCTTCGCAAGAGTCGATAGCCTTTTTCAAGGAGGCAAGATCTCTAGTATGAACATCAATGTTTGCACCAATTTTTAAGCATAGTTCATCATTGCGTGCTTCCTCATATTGGAATTTCCGCTCAAGGACTTCATATTTTTCCTTTTCCTCGGTGACGAGGGTTTCGAGTTCCTTAATGGAAATGGTGTGCTTACTCACCATCTCCATAAGCATAGAAACATAGTGAGCTTCTTTCCTTTAAGGGAGCACATGAACTTATTTAGTTTATTAAGCATAGGATCATTTATATCATCATCCTCATAACTATCCTCCGCATCAAGATACTCATCACTAGGAGTAGAAGGAGCGAAAAGTGGAGGATTTGATCATGGGGTTACCTTGACCTTGTCAGGAGAGTGTTGGTCCTCTCCATCTTCTACCACGGCCTTCGCCATGAGACACTTGTGAGTGTTGCCCTTGTAATCCTTCATGTAGTTGTAGGTGACAACTTCACCACTCTTGTTGACTTGCCTCAATGTGTTTTGAGAATCTTGAGCAACTCCGGCAACACCACTAACATCATCCGGATCGGATTCTTCTTGAGCAACCATTGCTTTCCCATCTCTCTTCTTGAGCTTGGAGTTCAATGGATTTGGAAACTTCTTCTTGGGAAAGGTCTTGGGAAACCTTGGTTTGTCTTCTCTCTTCTCATACGGGCACTCGTTTGAGAAGTGGTTGGTTTCTTCACAGTTGTAGCATTTTCTTACTTTCTTCTTTTGAAATCTTCCCTTAAATTTTCCTGCGCTAAACTTCTTGACAAAGAGAGCCATGTCTTCATATGAAGGGCCCTCATCGGATTCAACCTTATCACCATCTTCTTCATCATCATCATCTTCTTATTCTTCTTCACTTTGCTCATCTTCACATGCATGCTTAGCCTTCAATGCAAGATTTATCTTTGACGATGGAGTACCATGCATGGCAAGATGTTTTGTAGCATTTGCCTTTGACTCATCAAATAGTTGGAAAGTGGATATGATGTCGTCTGTAGTCATTTCCTTGAAGGCATGGTGTTGTCTTATGTCCCATACCATTTGATGGTGATATGGAGCAAGAGCATGAAGCAACTTGTCCACAAGGAATCACTTTGTCATGTTGAATCCATCTTGTGTCTTGTCACACTCACACGACTCAATATCAGCTGTGAGAGTCATGAGACGCTCAAGGAGTTGATTTGGAGTTTCACCTTTCTCCATACAAAAGTTTTGCAATTGCCCCTTGGCAATTTCATATTGAGCACTCCGGAGGGTGGAGGTACCGGTCTTGGATCTTATAATACTTTCCCACAGTTCCTTGGCACTTGTTATGTGTATAAAAGGTCTCCTTTGCTTTTCAACCATACCTCTCCTTATACACATGGTTGCAGTGTCATTGAGATTCTTGTCATAAATTTCTCTTGGTGTAGGATTCTTTGGAGCAACCACATGGTAACCATACTCCAAGATCTCCAGCATCTCATCATTTCCATATCGAAGATGATCCTGCATAGCAACTCTCCACAAGGCAAAATCGGAAGTGGCATCAAGTAAAGGAGGTTTGCCTTGAGGGTTATATTTAGGTTTCTCAACTTGGGGTCTTGCATAAAGCCAAGGAACACTGGAGTGTTCATTGCTAGGAGGTTATTGACCAAGTGAGGTAGTAGGCACAGTTGGCCTCGAAGCCGCACCAACCGAAAGTGGTGCAAGCACCGTGGACAACGTGGCTATCCTCATTTGGACCAAGGCCTCAAGAGAAGCATCATGCTCCTCCTTCTGCTTAGCAAGGGCCCGTTCTAGATCCTCGGAAGTAAAGGTCTTTACTTCAGAAGAAGCCTCGCCTTTATCCTTCAGATCTACAACAAGGGGAGTCCCATCGGGGCTCATCTCGGTCTAGGGCGGTTAAGCCACAATAATAGAGCACGAGGCTCTGATACCAATTGAAAGGATTGAGATGGACCTAGAGGGGGGGTGAATAGGTACAATTACAAATTTTAATTGTTACTTAGCAATTTTAGGCACAAATGCGGAATATGAAAGTGAGCCTAACAATTGTAAGTGTAGTACTAAGTGCTAAGCAAGATAAATAAGTAATACAAGTAAGTATATAAACAAACACAATAGATATAAGTAAGTGCTAAGAGACAAGTAACCACAAGTAGAGAGTTAGGGTTAGGAATAACCACAACTCCGGGAGACGAGGATGTATGCCGATGTTCACTTCCTTGGAGGGAAGCTACGTCACCGTTAGAGACGTGGATGTTACCACGAAGGCACACCAACGCCACGAAGGCTCACCCTATTCTCCCTTTGAGACAACACCACGAAGGCGTTTCTCAACCACTAGTGGTAGACCTTGGGGTGGTCTCCAAACCCTCACAAACTTTTCCGGGGATAATCACAAAGGTCGATTCCTCTCCGAAATACTTCTACTGCCTAGGAGTCTCCAACCTCCAAGAGTAACAAGATCGAAGGGGAAAAGCCCAAGACTTACTAAAATCATGAATTCCTTTGGTGCAAAGAAGGAGAAGGAGTGGATCTATCACTTGATCGGACAACTTCTCTCGAAAGCTCTCAAATCCCTTGGGGATCTAAGATTTGGTGTGGAAGAGTGAGAGAGAGTGAAATGTGTTCTAGGGTTTGTCCAAAGTGAATGGTCAACACTCTCCCGTGGGGAAGAAGGGCTATATATAGTGTGAGCTCAAATATGGCCGTTGTAGTGCAAGTGAATGGGCGAGCCGGACATCCGGGCTAGGGGCCGGACATCCGGCCTAGCAAGCCACTTGAAGAGCATGGCAGAAACAGAGCAGGAAACAGAGGGGCCGGACATCCGGGGGTCAAGCCCGAACATCTGGCAAAACAGGAAGGCCCGGACATCCGGCAGGTGGCTGGACATCCGGCACGTAGCCCAGCATAAAAACGTCCTCTGGACAGCTATGCCCGAAAATCCGGCAAGGAGGCCGGACATCCGGCGAGCACTAGGAGCCCGGACATCCGGCGTAGAGGGCCGGACATCCGGCAGCAGCACTGCACAAAAGTGCATTCTGGAATGGCTAGGCCCGGATATCCGGCGAGAGGGCCGGACATCCGGCACTCCGAGAGACAGAAAGATTCAAAGTTAAGAGGGGATAAAAAACTTTGAGACAACACCACGAAGGCGTTTCTCAACCACTCGTGGCCCATTACTCCGACACCCTATTCTCCCTTTGAGACAACACCACGAAGGCGTTTCTCAACCACTAGTGGTAGACCTTGGGGTGGTCTCCAAACCCTCACAAACTTTTCCAGGGGTAATCACAAAGGTTGATTCTTCTCCGAAAGACTCCTACCACCTAGGTGTCTCCAACCTCCAAGAGTAACAAGATCGAAGGGGAAAAGCTCAAGACTTGCTCAAATCACGAATTCCTTTGGTGCAAAGAAGGAGAAGGAGTGGATCTATCACTTGATCGGACAACTTCTCTCGAAAGCTCTCACCCTTAGGGATCTAAGATTTGGTGTGGAAGAGTGAGAGAGAGTGAAATGTGTTCTAGGGTTTGTCCAAAGTGAATGGTCAACACTCTCCCGTGGGGAAGAAGGGCTATATATAGTGTGAGCTCAAATATGGCCGTTGTAGTGCAAGTGAACGGGCAGGCCGGACATTCGGGCTAGGGGCCAGACATCCGGCCTAGCAAGCCACTTGAAGAGCAAGGCAGAAACAGAGGGGCCGGACATCCGGGGGTCAAGCCCGGACATCCGGCAAAACAGGAAGGCCCGGGCATCCGGCAGGTGGCCGGACATCCAGCGCGCAGCCCAGCATAAAAACGTCCTCTGGATAGCTATGCCCGGATATCCGGCAAGGAGGCCGGACATCCGGCAAGCACTGGGAGCCCGGACATCCAGCGTAGAGGGCCGGACATCCGGCAGCAGCACTGCACAAAAGTGCATTCTGGAATGGCTAGGCCCGGATATCCGGTGAGAGGCTCGGATATCCGACGAGAGGCCCGGACATCCGGGGATCAGCCCGGACATCCGGCACGAGGCCCAGACATCCGGCACTCCCAGAGACAGAAAGATTCAAAGTTAAGAGGGGATAAAAAACTATGGAAAGGAGTATTTTTGACTCGAGCAAGTTTGTTACGAACCCAATCGATCCCCTCTTAATAGTGCGGGATCCTATACTCAAGGAAACAAAATGTAACATCATTTTAACACTTCATCCTTGAGAGAACCCACTTCGTATGCTCTTGATCCACACACAATTTGACGAACCGGGGACCAACACCTGAGATTCACTTGACAACCATTGTTAGTCCCCTACATGTGGATTGTCATTAACATCAAAACATAATATAAGGCCATGATTGCACTTTCACATGCTTTACGGCTTAGAACCGGGACTTCAACGACGCTTTGAACATCATGGAGCATATGAGATGTTCCAGGAGTTGAAGTTAATATTTCAAGCAAATGCCCGGTTTGAGAGATATGAAGTCTCCAATAAGTTCTACAGCTGCAAGATGGACGATAATAGTTCTGTCAGTGAACATATACTCAGAATGTCTGAGTATAACAATCACTTGATTCAACCGGGAGTTAATCTTCTGGATGATAGTGTCATTGACAGAATTCTTCAATCACAGCCACTAAGCTTCAAAAGCTTCGTGATGAACTATAATATGCAAGGGATGGATAAGACAATTCTCGAGCTCTTCACAATGCTAATGGCTGTGGAGGTAGAAATCAAGAAGGAGCATCAAGTGTTGATGGTCAACAAGACCACCAGTTTCAAGAAAAAGGGCAAAGGGAAGAAGGGGAACTTCAAGAACAACAACAAACAAGTTGCTGCTCAGGAGAAGAAACCCAAGTCTGGACCTAAGCCTGAGACTGAGTGCTTCTACTGCAAACAGACTAGTCACTGGAAGAGGAACTGCCCCAAGTATTTGACGGATAAGAAGGATGGCAAGGTGAACAAAGGTATATGTGATATACATGTTATTGATGTGTACCTTACTAATGCTCACAGAAGCACCTGGGTATTTGATACTGGTTCTGTTGCTAATATTTGCAACTCGAAACAGGGACTACAGATTAAGCGAAGATTGGCTAAGGACGAGGTGACGATGCGCGTGGGAAATGGTTCCAAAGCCGATGTGATCGCGGTCGACACGCTACCTCTACATCTACCTTCGGGATTAGTTGTAGACCTAAATAATTGTTATTTGGTGCCAGCGTTGAGCATGAACATTATATCTGGATCTTGTTTGATGCGAGACGGTTATTCATTTAAATCAAAGAATAATGGTTGTTCTATTTATATGAGTAATATCTTTTATGGTCATGCACCCTTGAAGAGTGGTCTATTTTTGTTGAATCTCGATAGTAGTGATACACATATTCATAATATTGAAGCCAAAAGATGCAGAGTTGATAATGATAGTGCAACTTATTTGTGGCACTGCCGTTTAGGTCATATTGGTATAAATCGCATGAAGAAACTCCATACTGATGGACTTTTGGAACCACTTGATTATGAATCACTTGGTACTTGCGAACCATGCCTCATGGGCAAGATGACTAAAATGCCGTTCTCCGGAACTATGGAGCGAGCGACAGATTTGTTGGAAATCATACATCCAGATGTATGTGGTCCGATGAATGTTAAGGCTCGCGGCGGATATCATTATTTTCTCACCTTCACAGATGATTTAAGCAGATATGTGTATATCTACTTAATGAAACATAGGTCTAAAACATTTGAAAAGTTCAAAGAATTTCAGAGTGAAGTGGGAAATCATCGTAACAAGAAAATAAAGTTTCTACGATCTGAACGTGGAGGAGAATATTTGAGTTACAAGTTTGGTATACATTTGAAACAATGCGGAATAGTTTCGCAACTCATGCCACCCGGAACACCATAGCGTAATGGTGTGTCTGAATGTCGTAATCGTACTTTACTAGATATGGTGAGATCTATGATGTCTCTTACTAATTTACCGCTATCATTTTGGGGTTATGCTTTAGAGACGGCTGAATTCACGTTAAATAGGGCACCATCGAAATCCGTTGAGACGACGCCTTATGAACTATGGTTTGGCAAGAAACCAAAGTTGTCGTTTCTTAAAGTTTGGGGCTGCGATGCTTATGTGAAAAAGCTTCAACCTGATAAGCTCGAACCCAAATCAGAGAAATGTGTCTTCATAGGATACCCAAAGGAAACTGTTGGGTACACCTTCTATCACAGATCTGAAGGCAAGACTTTTGTTGCTAAATTTGGATCCTTTCTAGAGAATGAATTTCTCTCAAAAGAAGTGAGTGGGAGGAAAGTATAACTTGATGAGGTAACTGTACCTGCTCCCTTGTTGGAAAGTAGTTCATCACAGAAACTGGTTCTTGTGACACCTACACCAATTAGTGACGAAGTTAATGATATTGATCATGAAGCTTCAGATCAAGTTACTACTGAACCTCGTAGGTCAACCAGAGTAAGATCCGCACCAGAGTGGTACGGTAATCCTGTTCTGGAGGTTATGTTACTAGACCATGACGAACCTAAAACTATGAAGAAGCGATGGTGAGCCCAAATTCCGTGAAATGGCTTGAGGCCATGAAATCTGAGATGGGATCCATGTATGAGAACAAAGTGTGGACTTTGGTTGACTTGCCCGATGATCGGCAAGCCATTGAGAATAAATGGATCTTCAAGAAGAAGACTGGCGCTGACGATAATGTTACTTTCTACAAAGCTCGACTTGATGCAAAAGGTTTTCGACAAGTTCAAGGGATTGACTACGATGAGACTTTCTCACCCGTAGCGATGCTTAAGTCTGTCCGAATCATGTTAGCAATTGCCGCATTTTATGATTATGAAATTTGGCAAATGGATGTCAAAACTGCATTCCTGAATGGATTTCTGGAAGAAGAGTTGTATATGATGCAACCGGAAGGTTTTGTCGATCCAAAGGGAGCTAACAAAGTGTGCAAGCTCCAGCGATCCATTTATGGACTGGTGCAAGCCTCTCGGAGTTGGAATAAACATTTTGATAGTGTGATCAAAGCATATGGTTTTATACAGACTTTTGGAGAAGTCTGTATTTACAAGAAAGTGAGTGAGAGCTCTGTAGCATTTCTGATATTATATGTGGATGACATATTGCTGATTGGAAATGATATAGAATTTTTGGATAGCATAAAAGGATACTCAAATAAGAGTTTTTCAATGAAATACCTCGGTGAAGCTGCTTACATATTAGGCATCAAGATCTATAGAGATAGATCAAGACGCTTGATAGGACTTTCACAAAGCACATACCTTGACAAAGTTTTGAAGAAGTTCAAAAAGGATCAAGCAAAGAAAGGGTTCTTGCCTGTGTTACAAGGTCTGAAGTTGAGTCATACTCAATGCCCGACCACTGCTGAAGATAGAGAGAAAATGAAAGATGTTCCCTATGCTTCAGCCATAGGCTCTATCATGTATGCAATTCCCCTACACTTAAACGCGATCTAGTCTTAAAAGATATTTTTCATGTTCCTCAAGCCGACAAAAACCTTGCCTCCATGTCTCATTTAGCCAATGATAATAACATCTTCTTTGAAACTCACCCTCGTTACTTTTTTATAAAGGATCGGGCAACGAGGGAACTCCTCCATCATGATAGAGGCATTGGAGGTCTCTACCCCATCACATCCGTAGCACTTAGTCGCAAGCGTCATCAAGTCTACTCCGTCATCAAGCCCTCTTTGGCAAGGCGGCATCAAAGAATAGGACATCCATCATCGATCATTGTTAAACAAGTAGTCAATAAAGGCAATCTCTTATTGTCACATAGTTCAGGTAATGAGTCTGTTTGTGAAGCTTGTCAATGTGCCAAGAGTCACCAACTCCCTTATCCCAAGTCGAATAGTGTATCTCATGTTCCTTTAGAACTTATTTCCAGTGATGTATGGGGTCATGCCAGAGATTCTTTTGGAAGAAAAAAATATTATGTCAGTTTCATTGATGACTATAGCAAGTTTACCTAGATTTATTTGCTCAAGTACAAATCTGAAGTTTTCTCTGTGTTTCAAGAGTTCCAAAAACTTGTTGAACGGAACTTTGATCGGAAAATTTTGACAGTCCAAAGTGACTGGGGAGGGGAGTATGAAAAACTCAACTCTTTCTTCCGTAGCATAGGCATTGAACATCATATATCTTGTCCTCATGCCCACCAACAAAACGACTCCGCTGAGCAGAAACATTGCCACATTGTTGAAGTTGGCCTATCTCTTCTTGCTCATGCATCTATGCCTCTCAAGTATTGGGATGAAGCATTCATCCCTGCCACCTACCTTATAAATCGTCTCCCTAGTAAAGTTATTGGCAACACCACTCCATTGGAGCGTCTGTATCATCAAAAACCTGACTACAATTCTCTCAAAATATTTGGGTGCACTTGCTATCCCAACCTACGTCCATACAATCGCCATAAACTCGAATTTCGTTCTACTCAATGTGTGTTTATTGGCTATAGCAATCTTCATAAAGGTTACAAATGCTTAGAAGTTGCAACTGGGCGAATCTATATTTCTCGCGATGTTGTTTTTGATGAAACCCTCTTTCCGTTTGCCAAACTTCATCCCAACGCCAGAGCCCTTCTCCGTGATGAAATAGCACTCCTTTCCGATCATGGGGGCGAATTAAGTAAAACTGACTGTGTGCAAAATTCCATCGAAAATAGCGGTTCTAATGATGTTTGTGCAGAATTGGGCTATCAAGAAAAAGAATTCACCAATACACCAACTCATTTGCATGATGCTCTTACACACAAAGAGTGTAAAGAAGCTACGGATAACGAATATGATGCACTCATGAAAAATAAAACATGGCATTTAGTACCACCAAAGCAGGGTCACAATGTCATAGATTGTAAATGGTATACAAGATAAAGACAAAATCTGATGGAAGCATAGACAGATACAAGGCTAGACTAGTTGCCAAAGGTTTCAAACAGAGATTTGGTATTGATTATGAAGATACGTTTAGTCCTATTGTTAAGTCAGCTACTATTCGACTTGTACTGTCTATTGATGTTTCCAGAGGTTGGAGCTTACGCCAGCTAGATGTTCAGAACACGTTTCTTCATGGTGTTCTTGAGGAAGAAGTGTTCATGCGGAAACCACCAGGATATGAGGACCAAAGTACACCACACTATGTATGTAAGTTGGATAAATCTTTGTATGGTTTGAAACAGGCCCCGAGAGCTTGGTACTCAAGATTGAACATGCAACTACAACAACTTGGGTTTACACCAAAGCAGATACCTCATTGTTCTTTTATCATAGAGATAAGATCACTATATTTGTGCTTGTCTATGTTGATGATATAATTGTTGCTAGTTTAAGTGCACATGCTACCACTTATTTGCTTAAAGATTTGAAGTTGGGATTTGCTCTCAAGGACTTAGGTGATCTTCATTATTTTCTTGGCTTACAAGTTAACCAGATAAAGGATGGTATACTTATTACACAGGAAAAATACACCACTGACATACTCAAGAGAGTGGGGTTGGAAAAATGCAAACCTGTGAGTACACCAATTTCAACTTCATAAAAACTTATAGTTGAAAGTGGGGAGGCACTTGGACCAGAAGATGCAACAAAATATAGAAGTGTTGTTGGTGCTTTACAATATTTGACTCTTGCCCGTCCTGATATTTCTTATTCTGTTAATAAGGTATGTCAGTATTTACATGCACCTAGAACAACTCACTGGACTTCAGTAAAAAGGATTTTAAGGTATCTTAAATAGTCAGAAGGCCTTGGACTTTAGATTACCAAATCATTGTCCCTACTTGTTACTGCATATTCTGATGCAGACCGGGTAGGGTGTGCTGATGACAGGAGGTCCCCATGTGGTTTTGCTGTGTTTCTGGGAACAAATCTTGTGTCATAGAGTGCAAGAAAACAGGCTACTGGTTCTAGATCAAGTACAGAAGCTGAGTATAAAGCACTTGCTAATGCTACAACTGAGGTAATGTGGATACAGACTTTGCTATATGAACTTGGAATTAAGGCTCCACAGGCTGCGAGGTTATGGTATGATAATATTGGTGCAACCTATCTCTCAGCTAATCCTGTTTTCCATGCACGAACCAAACATATTGAAGTTGATTTTCACTTTGTCAGAGAAATAGTAGCTCGAAAGCTACTTGATATTCGTTTTATACCAACTGGTGATCAACTTGCTGATGGCTTCACAAAACCTCTTACTACAGGAAGGTTGAATGAGTTCAAGAACAATCTTAACCTTCGAAAAGTTCATTCGGTTCAGATTGAGGGAGAATGTTAGAATAAGTTGTATAGAGGTAGGAGAGTAGTTTAAACTTGTAATCTTCTCTCTTATCTCTTCTTTTGTTATCTCTCTCTCTCTGTAACCAGTTGAGTCGATCCCGATCTCTTTCCCTCGACCGATCTCTACCTTGTAAGCCACGACATATCTCATATATATATACAATGCGGCCCAGACGAAGGGTTCTACGCTTCCTCAATTACTTTACATGATGTCCCAATCGGTGTTTCACCAACTGTTACCAGATCTTGTTTCTAGTGGTGAGTGACTATTGCGGTCTTTAAAACCTAGTATAGAGAGGGTATTTGCATGTGTCCCTTTCATTTACTACTGATTTGGTGTAACTTTCAAGCTCTGTTAGGCAGCGTAGAATCGGACGCGGACTTTTGGGACATGGTGCCACGCGAGGATGAAATCCGACCAGTCTATCTATGCTCTGAGATTAGCACTTAACATAGCGGATTAATGAATACCAAAATAATACGGTGGGTTAATTTGAGAAATACGTATACTGTGATACGAAGTATGTGAGTTGAGTTAGGCATCTCAAATGAGCTGGTGGGCTAGGCGTCTATTTTAATGGTGTTGTGTTAATGCAACGCAGGCCATTTAAAAACGTTAGTTGACGTTTGAATGTGTCTATCTGGAACCTGTACGCCCTGAGTGGCACTTAACAAGTGCGGGCCTGCCATTTTTGTTGTGGTTTTTTTTGTCCAAGTTCAGTTTGTGTCTGGGTGTACTGGTGTATCAGTTCATCATAGTCATGCGTATATTAATGCTGTATTATTACCTATGCGTTGACAATGTACACCAGCTTCACGGTCCTCAGTGAGTCAGTGGCATACTCCCTCCGGTCTTTTTCAGTCTGCATATAAGTTTTGTCTGAAGTCAAAGTATCTCTACTTCAACCAAACTTATAGATAAAAGTATCAATATTTACAATGTCAAATCAATATTGTTAGATTCATTATGAAATGTAGTTTCATAGTAGTATATATATTTGGTGTCGTAGATGTTGATACTTTTTAATATAATTTTGTTCAAATTTTGCTAAGTTCGATTTGACACAAATCTAATATGCAGAGTAAAAAGAAAATAAGGGAGTACGTTTAAACGTGCATCTGATTGTGGTCCTGGTCTTAAATGCCATCAATTAGCTGCAAGGCTGGCCATGGTGGGGGTAAACATAACCAGTGTCATGCGCTTGGAACTCAAAAACATGCTTATGTGGCACACAAGTAAAGAAGAGAGACAAGGTTATAGTAACATACTACTACCTCCGTCTAGTTCTAGGTTATTCGCGTAGTTCTAGATCATCAATTTGAGGCATTAAATATGTGTTATATGTCATGAAAAGTATATCACCAAATTTCTACGTGGATGTAATTTCTAAATATATATTTTTTGTTACATATAATACATATTTAGATAGTTAAATCATCGACCTAGAACTACGCGAATGACTTATTCACCTAGACAGTGGTAGTACTATAAGTTTTACCAAACTTATAGATACATCTGCACATTTGACTCCACCACATGGACATCAATTTGTGATGATTAGTGGGAGTAGACCGACCTCATCGCTATCCGCGTCGCTCAAGGAGCTAAAGAATTGCTCTGATCTCGCAAAGAAAATTGCTCTGGGACATTGATGAACACATGAATAACACTAGGACATGAACATAAAATACTGGTGCTGGGGGAGCTGGGGAGAGAGTCGAGAGAAAGAAAGTGAGGACGAGGAATATGGACTGTAGTATAGCAACGACTTTACATCTGGATGAGCTCTAGCTAGCTAGTATGCACATGAACAGAGTGATGAACTGGGGAGGACGAATGAGAGAGGAGTTGCTGGATGGAAAAAGGATGGGGAGAAAATGCAGGCCGTGCTGCAGGCTGTCTATTAACTCTTATGAACAATAACGTGGGATCAGTGCAGTTATTGTGTGGTGGGGCATGCACACTTATTGACTGGATAATACGTGAACTATATAATATTGACATGGTGCCTAAAAATCGATATACGAGGCTCATTGTACACAAACTGCACGCATCACGTGGCAACGGATGGAGGTGATACCATCCTCGCATGGAAACATGTCGACTCATGATCTATGGGCGTACAAACGAGTGAAGAAGCCAGTCAGTATGGTTTTTGACGTAATTTTAATTTTAACTTTGCTGATTGTTCTGTTTTTTGTTATCTTCCTAATGTTCTTGCTACTGTTCGGGCGTATGTTCTCGTAGAAATAAAATCTCCCAACTCATCATTGAATGAGTCGTGACCCCTCGTGGATTTTAATCAGCTAAGCTAGCTGTGAATTTTGCTATGCGCAGACGCAAATGGAGGGAGACGGGTTGGCATGCCACGGGATGGATCTTCCTCAGCGCCTTCATCGGGTATGCAGTCAGTACATACATCGCACCTGCATGCTGTCGACGCACAAATAGTTGCCATGAACTGTTTTTCGTTACGTTGCTCTGGTACTGCCTCGATCTATGCATGCACGCCTTAGCCAGGGGCGGACGTAGCAAGACCCACCCAGTGGTGTCACGGGATGACCCCCTTAACGAAATGCAGGCTATTAGTTTAGTGTGCGATTCCGCCTATGTCCTGGTCTAGGCCACGTCCAAAACTCCAAACGAGCCACTACGTCCCAGCTTCAGGTTCAGTGATATACTTAATTTCAGTGGCAGACACGTGGATCTCAGTGAAGCCAGCACACATCGCACTAGTCATGAAGCTGGTCCATCTCTCGATGTCCTTTTATATATGCATAGTGTACTAGCTTATCCCACATTCTCGATTATTTGAAAGTTCATGAATTTGAAAAACGTTCATGCCTATTAAAAATGTTCGTGAATTTAGAAAATTGTTCTCAAATTTCAAAAATTATTCCCTGATTCAAAACATTGTTCACAAGTTTCAAAAAAGTAATTTCACAATTTTTAAGATATGTTCACGGATTTAAAAACTGTTCAAAATTTCATAAAAATGTGCATGAATACAGGAAATACTCATTATTTCAAAAAATGTACACGAGTTTCAAAGTTGTTCGCTAAATGAAAAAGGAAACAGAAAAGAAGTAAAAAAAGGAAAAATGAAAATGAAAAAGAAAAAAGAAAAATAAAAGAAAACACGAAAAAAGGAATAATGAAAGTCGGAAGAGAAAAGAAAATGAAAAGGGGAAATTGAAAGGAATGAACAAATATGAAAAAATAAAAAAGGAAAGGAAAAACACACACAAAATCCTGTTTGGACAGGTTGAAACATAAAAGGAAGTTATTGGGCCAGCCATGTGAACATAGCGGGGAGGCGGGGAGCAAGGGGGTACACGTTAGGTCGCTATTGAGTGACCTATGCGCCTAAAGGACTGGGTGGCTCATCGCTTGCTCTCTCATCAGAGTGGTTGGGTAATTCAAGTATAAGGACGAAGTAACCTAGCAATAAGTATTTGACTTGGTAGTGAAACAAGTTTTATCGAACTAGAAGGAGTCCTTCCAGGAAAGTCATTGGTACCAAAACACAAGACAAAATTGTTCCCAACACGTCAAGAAGAATGTCATGCTTCTTGTCTTGCTAGTTACAAGATTAAATTACAAGTTATGCTAGGAATTGATAGATAGATAAAATAGAAAAAGGTAAAACAAGGAAATAATATTTTTGGCAAAGTTTTCACTCTAAGAAGATGGACCCTGGGGCCATAGATTCAACAGTGACATCTCTACAAGCATTCAAGCCAGGTGTGGCGAAAAAATTACAGTTGGGCAGTGATTAAATTTTAATATTTATATTTATGATTATGATCGTTCATGGTATAATCTTATATAGGCATTACGTCCATGATATATAGTTGAATATTTTTTGATTGTTTCATGCTATTATAATATCACTTTTGAATACTTTTGATAGCAATTTATACCAATTTCGGGATTAGATGCAGTTGCATAAAAAGTGATATTATAATAGCATGAAACAATAAAAAATTATAAATACCTTTAAAACGTATCACTCGGCCGCTTAGGGCAACACCAACGCAGGTATGCACTTCCGTCTGCTCGCGTCCGTTCTATCCACGTGGACATAAACCATGCCCCAATGAGGCGACACATTTGTCGTTTTCTGTCGTTTTTGTGTCCACACGTGTAGGTGGAGGGGATCCACGCCCACTCCTCTCCCCTCGCCGATGCAAAGCTGTGGAATTGAACCCGAAAAGGGTTCCAGGACCAGCAGTTCTGGCCTCCGGTCGCGCACGGGCGGCAAAGATCCGCCGCCATTGGGCACTACCGCGGAACGACACTAGTAGAAAAAGGGTCAATCGTGAAGCACATTAGTGCCGGTTTGTATTTGAGCCGGCACTAATGTATACATTAGTGCCGGTTCCAACGGCTAGCCGGGCCGCTTTCATTAGTACCAGTTCGTGGCGAACCTTTAGCACGATGAGAGTGGTGGCAGGATGTTGTCAGACAGGCGCCCCTCCAGCCCCTTTAGTACCGGTTCTTGGCACGAACCGGTACTAAAGGTCGTCCTATATAAACCCTTCGTCCACCAGCACTCTGTTCTTCCCCCTTTCCCCTCTCCGGCCCTCTCCTCTGTTCTTCCCTTCTTCCTCTCGAGTTCATCACAAAATTTGCCCAAAATTTGTCAAGATTTGAAGGCCCTCATCCATTCAAATGATCACAAAGGTTAGCAACTTTGTCCTTTCATCTCTCATTGCTAGATTAGCTCTTGCATTGGTTTATATAGTGATTAATTTGTGAGTTTAGTAGTTTGGGAGGATATATATATATATATATATATATATATATATGTGCTAGTATTTGATTTATATGCAATTTGAGGTCAAAAATAACACTTAGTTTGCATATGTAGGTGTGGTTTACTTAGTGCCTTCTAAATCTCCATCATAGCCACCGTCGATCGCCCGCACCGTCCCGTCGCTGGCACCACCTTGTGGTGAGCCTCTTGTTCATGAAATTTTATATAAAAATTGATGTGTGTGATTTGGATATATAGTTACTCGTATAATTATCTTACCCATACGTTGTTTGTTATACATATAGTGCCATGGTTTTGATATCCGTCCCCGTCGGCCCTAGTCCTTGTTATGATTCGGATGTGGTATGTATATTCTCTTTTAAAACTAGTTGCATTTCGTGTTTATGACAAATTATGCCCATCAAGTTGACATAGAAATTTTTTCTAGGAGGTATCTGAACCTGAAATTCCAACCGACCCTATTGCCGAGAGGTTAAATTTAGTTGAAAGAGAAAACGAGTACTTGAAAGAAAAATTGAAAAGAATTGAGGGGGAGAAGATGGAATTGGAGTTGCATGTTGCCGATGTCGTCGATGATCACAAGATCAAGATGGAGAAAATGCGCTTGAAGATTAGAAAGATTAGAAAATATGTCATCGATAGTGAGGCTTGGTATCATTATGCTGTTGGATCCATTGTTACCTTAGTTGCGATCTTGATCGTATTTGTTGTTGCATTTAAATGCTTTAGCTAGAGAGTTATTTGTTTGTTGCATTTAAGTGTTGTATGAACTTTATGTATGAACTTGTATTAATTTGGTCTATTCGGTGTTGTGTAATGAAGATGAGCCGGCAATGGATGTACGATGACCGATGCTCTCCCCAGTTCGTTGAGGGCGTGCGTACTTTTCTGCTTGCGGCTGAGGCAAACAAGCGGGCGGATGGTTTTATGCCTTGTCCATGTGCTCGCTGTAAGAATGGTCACAATTACTCTACGTCAAGAACCATTCACGTCCACCTATTTAAGACCGGTTTCATGCCCCATTATAATGTTTGGACCAAGCACGGAGAAAGAGGGGTTATGATGGAAGACAATGAAGAAGAAGAGGACGACGACAGCTATCCTGGCCATGGGTTCCCTAAATACGATGATACAACAATGGGGGAAGAAGCTGAGCCGGTAATGCGGGAAGAAGCTGAGCCGGCAATGCGGGAAGAAGCTGAAGAAGAGGCATCAGATGAGCCCGTTGATGATCTAGGTCGGGCCATTGCCGATGCAAAGAGAAACTGCGCAAGTGATTTGAAAAAGAAGAAGTTGCAGCGCATGTTAGAGGATCACAAAAAATTGTTGTACCCGAATTGCGTAGGTGACAAGAAAAAGCTGGGCACCACACTGGAATTGCTGCAATGGAAGGCAGAGAATGGTGTATCTAACAAAGGATTTGGAAAGTTGCTGGTAATGATAAAGGATATGCTTCCAAAGGACAACGAATTGCCCGAGAGTACGTACGAAGCAAAGAAGGTTGTCTGCCCTCTAGGGTTAGAGGTGCAGAAGATACATGCATGCCCTAATGATTGCATCCTCTACCGCGGTGAGTACGAGGATTTGAACGCTTGCCCGATATGTGGTGCATTGCGCTATAAGATCTGCCGCGATGACCCTGGTGATGTCGAGGGTCGGCGCCCCAGGCAGAAGATTCCTGCCAAGGTGATGTTGTATGCTCCTATAATACCACGGTTGAAACGTTTGTTCCAAAACAAAGAGCATGCCAAGGCGATGCGATGGCACAGAGAAGACCGTAAGAAAGACGGAAAGTTGAGAGTACCCGCTGACGGGTCGCAGTGGAGAAAAATCGAAAGAAAGTACGGGAAGGAGTTTGCAGATGACGCAAGGAGCGTATGGTTTGGTCTAAGCGCAGATGGCATTAATCCTTTTGGGGAGCAGAGCAGCAACCATAGCACCTGGCCTGTGACTCTATGTTTGTATAACCTTCCTCCTTGGTTGTGCATGAAGCGGAAGTTCATTATGATGCCAGTGCTCATCCAAGGCCCTAAGCAACCCGGCAACGACATTGATGTGTACCTAAGGCCATTAGTTGAAGAACTCTTACAACTGTGGAATGGAACAGGTGTACGTGCGTGGGATGAGCACATGGGGGAAGAATTTGACCTAAAGGCGTTGTTGTTCGTGACCATCAATGATTGGCCTGCTCCTAGTAACCTTTCAGGACAGACAAACAAGGGATACCGCGCATGCACGCACTGTTTGGACGATACCGACAGTATATATTTGGCTAATTGTAAGAAGAATGTGTACCTGGGACATCGTCGATTTCTTCCGAGCAGGCATCCCATAAGAAAGAAAGGCAAGCATTTCAAAGGTGAGGCAGATCACCGGACGAAGCCTCGCCACCTACTGGTGCTGATGTACATGATATGGTCAAGGATTTGAAGGTGGTCTTTGGAAAGGGTCCTGGTGGACAACCTGTTCCGAATGACGCTGACGGACGCGCACCCATGTGGAAGAAGAAATCTATATTTTGGGACCTGCCCTATTGGAAAGACCTCGAGGTCCGCTCCGCAATCGACGTGATGCACGTGATGAAGAATCTTTGTGTGACCCTGCTTGGCTTCTTGGGCGTGTATGGGAAGACAAAAGATACACCTGAGGCACGGGAGGACCAGCAACGTATGCACGGAAAAGACGGCATACATCAGGGTCATGCAAGCTACGCTCTTACCAAAGAAGAGAAGGAAATCTTCTTTGAATGCCTGCTCAGTATTAAGGTACCGTCTGGCTTCTCGTCGAATATAAAGGGAATAATAAACATGGCAGAGAAAAAGTTTCAGAACCTAAAGTCTCATGACTGCCACGTGATTATGACGCAACTGCTTCCGGTTGCATTGAGGGGGCTTCTACCGAAAAACGTTCGATTAGCCATTGTGAAGCTATGTGCATTTCTCAATGCAATCTCTCAGAAGGTAATCGATCCAGAAATCATACCAAGGTTACAGAATGATTTGGTGCAATGTCTTGTCAGTTTCGAGTTGGTGTTCCCACCATCCTTCTTCAACATCATGACGCACGTCCTAGTTCACCTATGCGAAGAGATTAACGTTTTGGGTCATGTATTTCTACACAATATGTTCCCCTTTGAGAGGTTCATGGGAGTCTTAAAGAAATATGTTCATAACCGTGCTAGGCCAGAAGGAAGCATCTCCAAGGGCCGTCAAAATGAGGAGGTCATTGAGTTTTGTATTGACTTTATTCCTGACCTTAAGCCGATTGGTGTTCCTGAATCGCGGCATAAGGGCAGACTGGATGGAAAAGGCACGCTAGGAGGGGAACAAATAATATGTATGGACGGACATTCTCTCACTGAAGCACACTACACAGTTCTACAGAATTCTGCCTTGGTGGCTCCGTATATGGATGAACACAAGAATTTGCTACGCTCTAAACACCCGGAGCGGTCTGATGACTGGATTACACGTGAACAAACCAGGAGTTTCGCCAGCTGGTTGCAAGCACGTACCATGCATGACACCTCTATTGAAGATGACCTGTACTTGCTGTCCCAGTTACCATCTTTGAATATAATGACTTTCAAAGGGTACGAGATAAATGGTAATACATTTTACACGATCGCCCAAGATAAGAAGAGCACCAACCAAAACAGTGGTGTCCGCTTTGATGCAGAAACCAAGACGGGAAAGGAAACATATTATGGTTATATACAGGACATATGGGAACTTGACTATCGACGTGGTTTGAAGGTCCCTTTGTTTCGGTGCAAATGGGTCAATATGACACGAGGCGGGGTAACGGAAGACCCGCAGTACGGAATGACAACAGTGGATCTCAACAATCTTGCGTATGCAGACGAACCATTCGTCCTAGCCAATGATGTGGCACAGGTTTTTTATGTGAAGGACATGTCTACCAAGCCAAGAAAAAGAAAAGATAAGGAAGCGAATGCATCGTACGATGAGTCAAAGCGACACATAGTTCTTTCTGGGAAGAGAAACATCGTGGGAGTGGATGACAAGACAGACAAGTTAGAAGATTATGAAAAGTTTGATGAAATTGCTCCATTCACAGTGAATATTGACCCGAGCATCCCGTTAAATGATGAAGATTTTCCATGGTACGACGCAAAGGGACACACGCGAAGAAAAAGTTTCACACCCAAAGATCTGGGATGTGATCGGCTTAGCTATCATCACTTTCTTCTGTGTTTCACACCCAGGAGGGAATCTCTGTAATAGTTAGGGTAGCTAGTTATGTGTTTTGGCATTTGAAATGTGAAGAAATTTTATGTGCAAGCAAATTCTTTCATGCATTTATTGATTTTTTCAGCTAAATGACCCTGAAATTGAAAAGCATTTCAAATGAACTCAGAAAAGAATGAAAGTTGGCATGGTATCATAATTTCACCCACATAGCATGTGCAAAAAAGTAGAGAGGGTTACCGCAAAAACTGGATGCACTTCGTGTATAAAATAGACAATCTGTTTCGAAGTATCAGGGTTTCGGACGAAAACTCATCCGTTACAAAGGCATTTCATTTTTAAATAACTTAAGCATTACCAAATTGAATATAATGATAAAACACACTAATATTAAACATAAGAAAAAAGAATCACTGGAAAATGTATTTTTAAAGTTAAGTTATTCACAAACTAGTGATTCACACAAATTTCAAATAATTCAAAATTTAAACTATTCAAATTTAAAAACTACCGGCACTAACTGAAAGTTTCTACAAAACTATCAAAAATATTCACAAAGAAACTCTAAATACAGCAAAATACAACTAAAAATAAATAAAACAAAATAAATAAAGCAGAAAAGAAAAAACTAAATGAAAAAAGCCCACCTACCGGGCCACAGCGGCCTGCATACGACTAGAAACCCAACCTGTTGTTGGGCCAGGATGCAGGCACGCAAGCCCAATAGGCCCCACAGGGCAGAGTAGCAGAGGTAGGTCCAGAAGGCCTGCTTTAGAGAGGAGCTCGAGACAGCAGCGGCGGCGGGGCTTATAAGCAGGTGTGAGCGCCCTTCGGCTAGCGAGGTGGGACTAAACTTCTGCGCCCCTCGCCTGGCAGCGCACCCCCTTTAGTACCGGGTCGTGGCACCAACCGGTACTAAAGGGGGGCCTTTAGTACCGGTTGGAGCCAGGAACCGGTACTAAAGGGGGGTGCTCCCCCCCCCCCCCCCCCCCCCCGCTTGGCCTGGCCAAAACAGGCCTTTAGTACCGGTTGGTGGCTCCAACCGGTACTAAAGGTGTCCCCTATATAAGAAACACTTCGAAAATTTTCAGTTTCTCATCTCCCACTTCTCTCTGCCGCCGCCCCGTCCCGCGCCGTCGCCGCCCCCGTCGCGCCGTCGCCGCCCCCGTCGCGCCATCCCCGTCGACTCCGCGACGCCCCCGTACTCGTCGCGTCGTCCCCGTCGACTCCGCGGCACCCCCGTCGCCGTCCCGGTCGCCGATCCTCTCGCTTCGCCGTCGCCGTCGCCTTTGGATCGACCTCACCCTCGCCGTCGCCGTCGCCTCGACCTTGCCCGCGCGCGCTGTGAGCCCCTCCCCCGGCCCCTCTCCTCCCTCCAATCGATCGTAGCGCTACCGGCGCCGGCGCCGGCGTCGACCGTAGCGCACACACACGCGCGCGCGCGCACACACACTACATGCACACACACACACACACACACACTACACACACACTAGACGCGCACACACACAATTTTTCTGTTTTTAGCTTTTAGTTTTTTCTGTTTTTCTGTTTTTCATACAAAGTTTTAGATGAATTAATTAATTAGATTAGATTAATGTCAAATAGTATGTAGAAATGTTAGTTATAATATATATAATGTCAAATGTTATAGAAATGTTAGTTATATAGAAATGTTAGAAATTTTGGAAATGTTAGTTTTAGCTAGCTAGATGAATTAGATTAATTTCAAATTGTTAGACGATGATCGATGTTTTTTTAGTTTCTTATATTTTTAGTTATAAAATTTAGAATTTGCATATATGAAATCATCACAATCCATCATTTAAAAAATGTTACTTTACTTTTGCGGCATATAGTATTTTGTTGTCGACGATGCCCGGCCCGCATCCTCGCCGTCGACACGTCCGCGACAACGTCCTGCTTTAGAGGACCCATGTCCGGGACTGGGCTCCGCCGGGCTGGCACTGGGAGGCACTTCAGGGGCGCGACGCTTGGTGAGGAACCCGGCCCCGGGTCCCGTCGTCGACCCTCATCTCCTTTGGTGGCATTCACGTGGGCCACTTTCGGTGCGGAGGGAGCCGGCCCTGCCGGAGGTGGTACGTCGCCGTGTCAGGGAGGAGGACGAGCACGTCCATCGCTACATGGCTGCTATGGACGTCAGGTTCTCCAATACCTGGCAAGTTCTTTGGGGAGATCACCCGAGCTATGATCCAGTGATGGTTCCTTCTCTTTGGGTGTCCACCGCCCGCACCTCAGGAACCGCGAGTGGCCTAGATTACTCTGTACTATTCGATCTTTATTAGCTTGCTAGCTAGCTAGCTAGTGATGTATTCAATATTATATCTATTATTCGAGATGATGTATTCGAGATTATATCTATTATTCGAGACGATGTATTCGAGATTATATCTATTATTCGAGATTATACTAAATTGTTTTATATTTCTTTTGGCATAGTTAAATAAAAGCTATGGCGGACAATACCGACAGAGAGAGAGAACAGACCATGCTCGATATCATACGTTGGCCAGATGATGATCAGAATGAAGAAGATTTTGACGGCTCCGAATTTCTAAACAACACCGGAGAGGGTGATATGATATTCGATCGCGACGACCGAGAAGATGAAGTCATGAACTACGACGAAGAACATGTTGATCCTGAAACAACAAACACCAGCGAGGTATATATATTTATATAAGCAGGAATCTGGTGATCATCGCATGTTTTAAATGAGTTGAAGATATATTAACGAATCGATCTTTCTTCTTTCAGCCATCCGGATCGAGCAAATCTTCAAGCAAAAGGACGAAACGAGGCCCGAACAAAAAGTTGAAGGAGGGCGTAAAGTACAATATCAAGGCAATCAGACCTAATGGCGAACCATTAGCGCCTAAGAAGATTGCGGACAAGTTCGTTCGTCAGTGCGGAGTTCTTGTGAAGGACCAACTCCCGATCTCCCTTCAAGAATGGAGAAAGCCAGCAAATCCACGTTCAGATGTTACTTTTGTCGACGAGAATCAAAAAAATCTGCTTTGGGATACTCTCATGGAACATTTCACCCTACCAGATAATTTCACAGAAGCAGACGTGTGGAAAGTCAAGGACGCTGCTTTTAGGAAGATGGCGGTTGCATTCAAGAACCACAAGAGAATGACGTGGGAGAAGTACGTCAAGGGAGGAAGGAAGACTCCAGTATTCGAGGGGATACTAGAGAATCAAAGTGCTCATTGGGACGATTTCGTGAAATTCAAGGATTCAGAATTAGCTAAGGAACAGTCGAGAATAAACAAGAAGAATGCCGAAAAAAGGATAAGTTCCATAAGCTGGGGTCAGGTGGCTACGCGGTGGCAATGCCTAAGTGGGATAAGTCTGAGAAAGAGATGGAGGATGCAGGTGTCACTCCGGTTAGTAAGAGCTGGCCCCCCATGTGCAGGACTTGGTTCTATGCGCATGGGGGGAGTTGGACCCGAAGACAGGCAATGTTTCGATGAAGGCATGTTTGAACGGAGCCGACGATGCGCTACTTGTTGCAATAGAAGAGGCTCGATTGGGGGTGTTCCAGCCCAACAGAGAGAACGACGAGCTTACGCGTGCCCTGGGAAATCCTGAACACCCGGGAAGAACACGAGGCAAGGGCGCTATTCCGTGGTATGAGGGGTTTTCGGAATGGAACGCCGACTACAGAACCCGTGCGAGAAAGAAGATTGCAGAGGAGAAGAAGAGGAAGATGGAGGAGGAGCAAAGGAAGCTCGACTATGAACGCCTTCAAGGCCTAGAAGCAAGTCAAGCGGAATTGGCAGCTAAATTCCAGCGGCAGCAGGAGCAGATCGACTCATTAAGCCAGCAAAGGGGGTCTCAGCAGCTGCAGCAGCTAGCGGATGATCCAGCATTGGATACCACCGCCTCATCCATGCCGAGAAGCAGCGTGGGTTCCGCCCCGGGCGACGCAGTAGTGCTGGATAGATACCCCGTGGATGACATCACGGAGAACACTAACTGCGAGCTACACTTCAAAATGAAGAACATATCCATGAAGGTGGCGGACGCCGTTGCTTTTTCAAATTCCCCGAGGCAACCTTCCATTGCAACCCGATTCCAGCGGGCTATGCTCGTGTCTTGGTTGATGAGGTGGTGGACCAATATTCGGGGCTAGAGCTTGACATTCCTGGAGGTGATGAGGAGCACACACTCGGAGATGCCAAACATCGTATCATCCTATGGAGAAAGGATTGCATCATTTTTCGAAGGCCACCGACACCGCGTCACCCGACTCCTCGTCGAAGTCCGCCACCGAGTCAGCAGACTCCCGCTCCTCCAAGTCCAGCAACGCGTGAGGCCACTCCTCCTCCTCCAAGTCCGGCAAAGTGTCAAGCCACTCCTCCTCCAAGTCCGACACAGCGTCAGACATCCACTCCTCCTCCAAGTCCGGCACAACCTCAGGCCACTCCTCCTCCAAGTCCGGCACAGCTTCAGGACACTCCTCCTCGTCCAACTCAGCCCCGTCAGCCGTCTCCGCCGCCTCAGCAATCGCAGAAGAGACACCCCGCAGCTATGGTGCGTAGCGGTACCAGTCGAGGTCATAGTACAGGAAGTACTCCTCTTCCTATGAGGGCTTACGACGGGACCGAGGAGCAAACCAATGCCATAGTGCGGGCAGAAGTCGACGCCCATTTTGGACCGAAACCGCCACCGCCGCCAAGGGAGAAAGTGCCTGTGGAAGTAGTTGACCACTTCATTCGTATGGCTCAACCACCAGCTCCTAAGCCTGTTGACACAGACTATGAGCGCCACATCAGGAAGTTACATCGACAACGTATACAGAAGGAGGCGAGCTCGAGCTCGAGCAAACAACAAGCAGCTGTCGAAAAATGCGGGAAAACCGTTGTCCAGCTGGGAGAACAGGCGGCACAATTGACCCCCCCGCTTGTTGTGCCGACAACACGTGACAGTACGCGCGCCCAATATTATTGTGGCCAAACAGTTTACGTTCCCGAGGTGGGCGATGTGGTAATAACCCAGGAGCATATAATGCAGGCTGAAGAACTCAAATCACTGTTGGACAACTCCTCGAGATCAAGGACATGCCTGTGATTACAGAGGAGGAAATAAAACGGAAATATGTCCGGGGCCAACCTTTGGTCAAGCCAGAAGATGTCAAGAAGCTCCCAACGAGAATGTATGAATTGCATCAATGGTACATGGACATTACCAAGAGATCCGATCGAGAGTCCCTCATGGTGTATGTCAAGAAGGATCATTACTACCATGAGAAAGCTGTGGCCGTTGAGTATTCTGAACTGTTTCAGTTATACAATCAAGACGCACTCGACAAATCTATCGTCAGTTGCTATTTTCTGTAAGTGATTTCTTTCTGTAATTTAAGTCTCAAGCTAGCTGTAGTGATCCTTTTGATCAATCATTACCTGTAATTATCCTCACTATATTCTTTTCTGTGGTATTATGCAGGATGAAGATGTATGAAATGAGAAAAGGTGGACGCTATGGCATTGGGTTCATTGATCCAAACACCGTTAATCAATACACATGGAAAATGAGCAAGTATTATGAAAAGCAGGTAGAGGACAGCATGCTAGAGTTCTTGAAGCGCCTCAAATACAATGAAGATATACTACTTCCTTACAACTTCGAGTGAGTCACACTTTCTTGTACTACAAATTCTCTGTTTTTGCCTACTAGCTAGCTACATGTTTTTGCTTACATATGCCCGCTTAATTAAGACATGCAAACGTGTGTGCATGCAGATTTCACTGGATCTTGTGTATCATTAAAGTTGACGCCGGAACAGTTGAAATACTGGACTCGCTACTCAAAGCAAATAGTGACTACAACATCTTGTATGGGATAGTCAACAGGTAATTTCAATCATTATTAACTATATATCTCGGCCTATTTAGTTCGTCATTTCATGATATGAACTATTTAATAACCCCTTTATTCATTTTCTTTGTCGGCGGGCAGGGCTTGGGCAAGGTTCATCAGCGTCACGGAAGGCGAATGGAAACCACAGCTGAAATGGTTTCGATCCAAGGTAAGTAATTAAGTAGTACTAGCTAGCTAGCTAGCTGCCATCTCTTTAATTATCATGCTTGATTAATTATTATCTGATCAAATTAAATTCCATTCTCGTAATAAAGGCCCTGAAGCAGGCGCAGGGGACTAATCTGTGTGCATACTGTGTTTGCGAGAACATTCGCATGATGGCGTCCGAAAGGAGCAGATCTCAAAGACAGGAATGGGTACGCTTGTCAGAACACTATTCACAATTTTTACACCATTATCGATATCTAGTTACACAACTAATACACATGCATATTGATCTCCTTCTTAACAGTTCAAAGAGGTGCGGGACAAGCTCCTAGAAACGGAGTGCGTAGAAGCACTTCAAGAGGAAATAGCGGGATTTTTGCTCGACCAAGTCATAAATCCGAAGGGAGAATACTATTACCCGCTACCGCCCCCATCGAACATGTCATGAACCACTTCCAATTTTCATCGTGCTCCGAAGGCACCAATTAGGCTAATGCCACTGGCTCCGAAGGCAACATGCATATGTAGGAGAAATTGTATATGTGTGTATGTGTAAATTAATATGGTGGTTTGTGAGACATTGATGATATATATATAGTACCGTAAAATATGTAGTACCGTAAAATACCGTAAAATTGGTTCTACTAGAAATTCCGTAAAATACCGTAAAATATGCATAACGTGTACAATATGTAGTACCGTAAAATACCAGCAAACGAAAAAGAATTAAAATGAAAAACACAAAATTAAATGAAAAAGAAATCATAAAACTAAAAATCCCCCAAACATTTTAGTACCGGTTGGTGTTACCAACCGGTACTAAAGGGATCCCGGCCCCCGGAGCTGGCTCGTGCCACGTGGTTGCCCTTTAGCACCGGTTCGTGCTGAACCGGTACTAAAGGGGGGGGCCTTTAGTGCCGAAATGTTAGTGCCGGTTCCGAAACCGACACTAAAGGGCCTTACGAACCGGTGCTATTGCCCTGTTCTGCACTAGTGCGACCTCCTTGATGATTTCATTTTTTTCAAAGAGTCGCCTTAATTACTAGGACACCTAGTTCGACAACGAGCACGACCAATGCTGCTGCTCATGCTTCGCGCGTGCACGTGCTCCAGCACCACCGCGTGCATGCTCTAGTGCCCGAGCCACCGCAGCATCCCGTGGTCAAGGATGAGGAACCGAGGACGACACGTTTAAGTAGGCCCTTGGGGCCTCCGCACAGATGAGCTCGCTCTCTGGCCCGACCTACCCCTGGCGCTCCACGCGTCGGTGATGAGGCCACTGCGCCCGCCCCCACGCCGACTGATGACCGACAAGTGTAAGGGATCTATCATAGCGTTTTCGATAAATAAGAGTGTTGAACCTAACGAGAAGCAAAAATAATTGATAAGTAGTTTTCGGTAAGGTTTCACTGTAAAAACTGTAAAGACAATTCGAACCAGGTTTTGGTGGGAATGGAACCTGCCGACCAAGGTTTAAGTTCTAGATTTGGCATGGGTGCTTGCACTTTTCTGGACTTATTCTAGAATTTAATAGTTTTATTCTTTTAGTGGTATAAGCGACGTGCCGTCGTTAGCGAGGTGCCTGTGGCAACTTCGTCAATCTCAAGACCTACCGGATTAGCTTGTCGAAGGTGCTCGTAGGGATAGAATGTGCGTGCATGTGATCGTAGCCTAGTGTATGTATGTGTTTCTAAGTATCTGCGTTTGTGCCATGTTTGAAAAAAAAAAGTTGCATGGATACCTTTTTTTTTGTTTGCGAAAACCAACAAGCGTGGCTGGAGCCTTTGTCAGAACCCCAAGAAAAATCTAAACCGTTTGTAAACCGGGAAGACGTCACGGCCCGGTGCCGCAGACCGGCCGACTGGTGTATGCAATACGCATGACCCATCTTGAGGTTGTTACAACGGACTCGTATACGATGCGTTTAGCAGGGGGACACCCACCACAGGGCAAAATTCACTTCCCTTTCCCCCTCCCTCCCTCTGACCGGAGGCAGGGTAGCATCGAGCTGCACGAGACCACGGATCCGCCGGCCCCTATGTGCGTGCATATATACTCCCAAGTTTCAGTGCATGCTTCCCTGGCTAGCAGCAGCAAGATAGGCGGCCCTGCCCACCATATATACACGGCGAGCCGGCGGTCGATCGGCTGCAACGATCGATGGACATCGGCGCGGATAGGGAGAAGCCGGCGGCGGGGTGGGAGTGGAGGACGCCGGCGTCGATGGTGCTGGTGCAATTGTTCATCACGGGGATGATCCTGCTCTCCAAGCTGTCCATCAGCGGCGGCATCTTCATCTTCGCGCTCCTGGCCTACCGCAGGCTCTTCGGCGCCGCCGTCATCCTCCCCTTGGCGCTCATCTACGAAAGGTATTCACTCTTAAGTATCCTTAGATTTCATATCTTCCTCAACGCCTTCACTGAAACTGGAAACGAAAACAGTTGCCAGTTCTGATCCCATGCATGGTATTGTGGGTTTCGGTTGCGCGCATGCAGGGGCAAGTGGAAGGAGATGGGCTGGCACGCCACGGGATGGATCTTCCTCAACGCCTTTATTGGGTACGTTTGTTCATCAATCAGTCCAGGGTCCAAACGCAGTTAGTACATTGCACCTGCGCGCATGTTGACGTGCAAATGATATAGCGCCACTAACTATGTAATTGACTTTATAACGATTGATGTTGTACCCCCCTGAACTCTTTAAGACATTATTTCTGGTGCAGGTTAAAAATCTCCTAAAAAGGATCTCCCATTAGCAAACTTCGATAAGATGCTTGACTAGCAAATGAACTTGTGATAAGTCAACCGCCGTACTATAGTGATTAGTGCTAGGGTACATTATTCTCTCCAAGTCAGCTATATGTTTATATAGTAGACATATAGTGTTTGGATGACGAGAGCTTCAGTCGTACATAACCGTACCCCTCAGCCCCTCACAAAAGAAAAGAGAAAAGTAGTCACTTTCATTTAAGACACGCAAACGAAACCCCGCAGCTCCCGTGTCGTCCCCGCTAGGGTGACTCGGGTGGTGCCCTAAACCCAGCCGCCGGGGGCTCACACTCCCTCCTCCCCTCCCTCCGCCGCCGCCGGTCTAAGCCCGGGGGCCGACGGTGGTGGCGGAGGACATCGCCTCTCTCCCGTGGCTCTAGGTTGTGTGGGGCCCCGAATCGTGTGAAGTTGCGCCCGATCCGATCGACACGACGGCGATGGGGGCGTTGTCGGAGGCGGCGTGGGCTGCGGGCGTGGCGGCCAGCCCTGTTCGGGCGGCGGCGGCGCTGCGGTCGTTGGCAGCAGCGGCGCACCATCCGCCTTTGGATCGGCGGCGGCGGCGGCGTGGAGGGTCTAGTGGTCGCGTCTACGGCACCTTTGGTTATATCTGTTCCGACCGGTGCAACTGGCGATGGTGGTCATCTCTTCCGTCAGGGGTGGTCGGCATGCGGCTGGGTGGTCGAATCTCGAGATTCATCATCTAGTCCCGGATACGAGTCGGGGAGACATATAGTTGTCGGTGAAAACCGAGGCGTAGGCGGGCGATGTCAGCGTTTTGCGTCGTTACCTTGATGAAGGCATCGTCGTGTAACTGTTGTCGACCCACTCGTGCTGCTTCGGGAAAAACCCTAGGATCTGGTCTTCTAGATCGGACGATGGCGATACTACGGTGCCGTTTCTCTCTTGGGAGTATCGTTTGTGGAGCAGCGCTGGAAGACAGAGGCAGGAGGTGGAGCGGCTTCGTCTTGCACGGAGCTTCAGTGGAGCTATCAAGTCATGCCTGGCCGACAGGTTCTACGCTGGGTGATGCCTGGTTGGCAGTTGCTACGCACGACAGATCTTCTAGAGTCTCGCGTCTGGACGGACGAGCGCGGGGCGGTGGCGCTGTTGGGCACCGTTGTGGCGTCGACGGATGTCCGAAGTGGCAAGGATGATGATGACCTCTCTCCTGAAGATGGGTCAGTGGTCCGATGATGATGGCCGCTTCTAAAACGTGTGCATGTGGTGTGCGCTTTAGGTAGCCTACACCGACTGTTGGTCCCGATACGTTATGTGGATGGATCGACGACGACAACGGTTTTAGATATGGGCAGTGAGAGCACTCCACATTATCGAGTCTGTAAGTGCGAGTGATGGCTTTGCGTGGATGATGTATATTCTTGTCAGACCTTTGTGAAATAATTAATAAAGATGGCTGCATGCATCAATTTATGCAACGGCCGGGCGTTTAACCTCCTTTTTTAAAAAGTTTAAGCTAATACATAGCTGATTTTAGAGTCTTAAGAGGGCCATCTGCGTGAACAAAATACTAGTCTAAACAATATATACTTCTATGAACTAATTAAATGAACATAATATACAGGTACGCAGTGCCGATGAGCTTCTACTGCTATGGCCTCAGTGACACAACACCATCTTACGCCGTCATCTTTATGAACCTAATTCCGCTGGCCACCTTCATCCTGTCGCTCGTCTTCAGGTAACAAATTTCTTCATTATTCATGCGTTCATAATAAATTAGCATTTATTTAAATCAACTCCTTGACAACCCACAAATGGATGCAAACTCGGGGCGATGGATTCAAATGTTCTAACTGCTAATCAACTTCCATTATATTTTTATCTTATTTTCCAACCCATGTATGTGGTATGCATGAACATTTAGAATGGAGACATTGCGAATCTGGAGTATGGTCGGATCACTGAAGATTGCAGCCATTCTGTTCTCTGTTGGAGGCACAATGCTCATCAGCCTTTACAAGGGCAAGGTGTTGCATCTCTGGGATCCCATCCTGAAGATCCACCCCAAGGAACAAACAGCTGAGGGTGCAGGCAATCAACTAAGAGGGACAATATTCTTGGTAGGCAGCAGCTTCGCATATGCTTGCTGGTACCTGATCCAGGTGACCGTCCATGCAGTGACATGTTGCTGGTATCCCTCGTTCTTTGTGTTTGTTGGCCCAGACCCGTACGCCGAGTACTTTCCGACGTACTTTGTACGACGCAATTCCGACGACCTGTGCTTTCGGCCGTTGAGATACACGTGTACGTATACAAAGAGCAAGCAGGCAGACAAGCTGGTCAATGGATTCTTGACGTGAACTAGTACATGCACATGCACGTACGAAACAATCACGCCGGCTCCTTGATCGCTGAAGCAACTCGCCGGGAACTCACGCACACACGCGAAACAATACGAGGCGCCGATGGATAGCAATAGGTGCATGATACCAATTGGTATCAGAGCTTTGGTATTGACGTGATTTTCAGAAAGCAATCGAAGGATCATGTCGACCACGGGCAAGGAGATCGTGACGGCGGCAGCAGGAGCACCGATGCCGATGGTGGGGGGATCACAATTTCCCCGTCTGGATCGAGAGGACTACGCACTATGGGCGATGAACATGGAGGTCGCGATGGAGGGAGCTGAGTTCTGGGAAGCCGTCGACCCCGGCGGCGCCGAGTACGCGAAGGGCGCGGCGAAGTATCGGAAGGATCGTCAGGCGTTAACAGCGATCTACTCCGCCATGCCGAAGGATGTGCTGCAACACCTCGTCGGAAAGAACTCGGCGAAGGAGGCATGGGAGACCATCAAGATCCTGCACCAGGGTCATGACCGTGTCAAGGAAGCACACCTTCAGTCCCTGATGAGAAGCTACGAGTGCCTGAAGATGGATGAAAGTGAGACGGTTGATCAGTTTGCCGCCCGTCTCAAGACCCTCGTCAATGGCATACGCAGCTATGGTTCAACCCTTGAAGAAGTTGCGATCGTCTGACGATTTTTACGCGCCGCGCCGGCACGGTACATCCAGATCGTCACGTCGATCGAACAATGTCTCGACCTAAAGACTCTCACGGTCGAGGATCTCGTCGGAAGGTTCAAGGCCCACGACGAGAGAATTCGTCTCAGCTTCGGCGATTCGAAGGAGAGTGAGCATCTCATGCTTACAATGGCTCAATGGATGGCCCTGATGAAAGAAAAGCAAGGTGGGTCCTCGAGCGGCAGTAAAGCAAAGGAGAAGCAACGCCCGGCGAAAAAGGACTTCGCTGGACAGGAAGAAAAGGCTAGAAAACCAAGGAGAAAATTTGACATAAAGAAAGTAAAGTGTCACAATTGTGGAATCCTCGGTCACTTCAAGTCTGATTGCAAGAATCCACCGAAGGAAAGAGCTCTCATGGCCAAGGGAGGCGATGATAGCGACATGATGCTCATGGTCGAAGTATGCGAGCTTATGGACGTGGAGGGTCCATCTCCAAAGGCGCCGGCTACCGAGGTTGTCACGCTCAATGAAGAGAAGGTTTATCTTCATGACAAGCAGAGGACGAACACGGCGAGACATGTGTGGTACCTCGACACGGGAGCAAGCAACCACATGACCGGCGACAAGGACCAGTTTTCTGAGCTAAATCTCTCGGTGGGAGGCACGGTTCGGTTCGGTGATGGGCGAACCGTTGACATCATAGGGCGAGGCACTGTCCTGTTTGAGCTGAAGAATGGCGGTCACAAGGTACTCACAGATGTGTACTATATTCCCAAACTAAAGAGCAACATTATAAGTCTCAGCCAGCTTGAGGAGCGTGGTTGCAAGATTGTGCTCAAAGATGGCTATTTATGGGGGTATGACCGTCAGAGGATGTTGATCATGAAAGTGCAGAGGTCGCCGAACAGACTCTACATCCTCCACTTGGATCGTGTGGATCCAGTATGTCTCTTGTCAAGCATGGAAGACTCAGCATGGAAGTGGCATGCACGCTACGGTCATCTAAATTTTCAAGCTCTTCGGCAACTTGGACAAAAGGAGATGGTACGTGGTCAACCGTGCATCGATCATGTTGAGCAAGTGTGCGACGGTTGCCTTGTTGGGAAACAAAGGCGGGCCTCGTTCCCCAGAGAGGGAAACTTTAGAGCAAGTAAAGCTCTTGAGTTGGTCCATGGAGATTTGTGCGGCCCTATTACTCCGGCTACCCCAGCTGGGAACAAATACTTCTTGCTCATCGTCGACGACTTCAGCAGATACATGTGGATTGTGTTGTTGAAGACTAAAGATCAAGCTTTGCAAGCCTTCAGGAAAGTAAAGATGGCGGCCGAAGTCGAGTCTGAAGCCAAGCTGAAGGCCCTCCGTACCGATCGGGGGGGGGGGTGAGTTCAAGTCTCGTGAATTCACGGAATTTTGCGAAGCACATGGGATCAAGCGGTATCTTACAGCCCATATTCACCGCAGCAAAACGGTGTTGTGGAACGAAGGAATCAAACCGTGGTGGCGATGGCACGAAGCATGATGAAGAGCAAAGGGATGCCGGGCAAGTTTTGGGGTGAGGCGGTCAACACGGCCGTTTATTTGCTGAATCGGGCTCCAACCAAGAGTGTGGTTGGGATGACACCGTACGAAGCTTGGTATGGACACAAGCCCGCGGTTGATCATCTTCGCACTTTTGGGTGCGTCGCGCATGTGAAGACGGTGGCCGGGCATACTAGCAAGTTGGCGGACCGGAGTACTCCAATGGTTATGAAGCGGGCACGAAGGCATACCGTGCGTGCAACCCCTCTAACAATAAGGTGGTTGTAACGCGTGACGTGGTCTTTGAAGAAGCAAGGTCATGGAATTGGAACTCCATCGAGCCGGTATACCCGATCTCTGATGAAATCTTTCACGTCTTTTACAACGATTCTGAGCGTGCAGATAATATTGATCAACCGGACACTTCGGCGGCACGGAGCGATGCTCGAGACGACGACGCGCGGCGAGACGTGTCAGGGAGTTCACCTGTATCTGGTGACATCCCAGGAAGAGACGCTGCGAGCGGCGCTACAGGCAGCAGCAGCAGCAGTGGACAGAGAGCCACGTACCCTGCGCCCGGCAGCCCAGCCAGGTGCGCAGGAGGTAGCAGCGGCTCAGCACCAGGCTCTCCACCAGGGAGTTCTTCCCACGAGCCAGAAAGCCCAGCCGCTTCCCAATCTCCACAAGGCCACGTGACAGGAGGTCCAGAAGTGCATGCACGTGAAGCAACTTTAGATTTCGTGGCTGGTTCTTCTGGTGTACGTGCAGATAGCTCAGGAGAGCCCCAATCGCCAGAAAATAGAAGCTTGGCAACTTCAGATGAATTTTCTTCATCTTCGACAGAACAGGAGACGAGGGAACATCCACCTATGCCAGTCCGTCTTCGACCAGTGTTAGATTTATATCCGAAGGAAGCACTTCAAAAGGTAAATCCGGTGAAAATTAAAAGAAGAGGACGACAATGTTTGCTAAGCGTCGAGGAACCGACGAAATTTGAAGATGCAAACAAAGAGGAGTACTGGCGTTGTGCTATGGATGAAGAGTTGGGATCGATACGAGACAACAAAGTATGGGAGCTCGCGGATCTTCCCAACGGCCATAAAGCCATAGGGCTCAAGTGGGTGTACAAAGTCAAGAAGGATGCTGAAGGGAACTTGCTGAAGCATAAAGTTCGGCTCGTAGCTAAAGGATTCGTGCAAGAGCAAGGTGTGGACTTCGAGGAAGTGTTCGCTCCAGTCACAAGAATGGAATCGGTGAGGCTAGTTATAGCTCTCGCGGCTCAAGAATCTTGGAAGCTACATCACATGGATGTAAAATCCGCATTTTTGAACGGGGAGTTGAAAGAAGAAGTATACGTGAAGCAACCACCGGGGTACATCAAGGAAGGAGAGGAACACAAGGTGTTGAAGCTACACAAGGCATTGTACGGGCTACATCAAGCTCCTCGGGCGTGGAACATCAAGCTTGACCGTACATTGATTTCTCTTGGTTTTGAGAAAAGTCCACTCGAGCATGCTATGTATAAACGAGGTAAAGGCAAGGATCGTCTCTTAGTGGGCATCTATGTTGATGATCTCTTGATAACTGGAGCAGACGAAGAGGAGATTACGCGATTCAAGCTACAGATGAAGGAGCTATTCAAGATGAGTGATCTAGGGCTCTTGACTTACTACCTCGGGATCGAGGTACATCAAAAGCCGGAGGGGATCACACTATGCCAGGAGGCATATGCAAAAAAGATACTTGAAAGCTGTAGCATGGAGGATTGCAACCCAAGTTTTGTTCCAATGGAGCCTCGACTGAAACTTAGCAAAAGAAGTGAAGCCCCTGCGGTTGATGCAACGGATTATAGAAGTGTGGTCGGAAGCCTAAGGTATCTTGTGAATACACGACCGGACTTGGCCTATTCCGTTGGCATAGTGAGTCGCTTCATGGAAGCGCCCACGACTGAACATTGGGCAGCTGTCAAACATATACTCAGGTACATCAAAGGGACAACAAACTTTGGTTGTGTCTATTTGAGAGAGAACAAGAAGGAGATGGTGGAGCTACTTGGCTATAGTGATAGCGACCTGGCAGGAGATGTGGATGACCGTAAAAGTACCTCGGGAGTGGCATATTTCTTGGGCGGGAGCATAGTGACTTGGCTATCACAAAAGCAAAAAGTGGTCGCATTATCATCCTGCGAAGCAGAGTATATTGCAGCTGCGACCGCGGCGGGTCAAGGTGTGTGGCTAGGAAGGCTACTCGGTGACCTCACAGACAAGGAAGCAGAGAAAGTGGTGCTCAATGTTGATAACAAGTCTGCGATTGCCCTATGTAAGAATCCAGTGCATCATGACAGGACGAAGCACATCGACATAAGGTATCACTACATACGGGAGTGCGTGGAAGAAAGCAAGATTGAAGTCAACTACGTTTGCACCGACGACCAGCTTGCAGATATCCTAACCAAGTCTTTGGGGCGGCAGAAGTTCACGGAGATGCGGGGAAGGATCGGCGTTCAAGCTGTGAAGTGAGGACATCGTGCTTAGGGGGGTGATTGTTAGAGATAATGACGATTAGGAGAAAACTAGTCCGGGACGGACTTGTAGTCTTTTGCCGAGTCGACTAGGTGCTAGGTAGGATAGCTACTATTTATACCTGTGTCTAGTCCCCCTGTAATCATCAGATTGAAAAAGCAATAAACAACAGGGACGACACGTTCCTGGTTTTGCAATCAAGTCGCCGTGTCCTGTTCACGTGTATAGCCAGCTACAAAATCAATCCAGTTAGCCTGCTTCTCGTACGTACGTGTACAACTCGCCGGAGTCAGCTAGTTTGCTACGTGCGTGTCTCCAGCCTAGTTCGTCGTTCGTCGCTCTGCCGGAAAGTAATCAGCGGATCGCTGCGTCGACGTCGGGACCAGTGCCAACAGTGTTAAGTACGTTACATTATTTAGTATACGACTAGGGAGATGTAGCTCATTTGGACAGTAAAACTAACCCTAAACCCAGCCCTCTCACGCCCTGAGCCATTTCAGCCGTCACAATATATTCTGCATTAAAACTTTCCATACAATATCTTGTAAGTAATCATCATATTAGTACCAACATTGCCTACTTTCACTTCGCTTGGTTAGTTTGAGAGGATAATGGCATCATGTTTTGTTCTAGATGCGTCACCCAAAGAGTATTCATCACTTTGTGTACACGTGTAATCTCATATATACAGAGAGGTGATATATCATGGACACCACTAGTTAGTGCCCCTAGAAGTTTGCACTGTATTTGTAGTACTAATTTATAAATAAACAATACTACAATAATGTTGATGCAGTAATCACGTTGTTACTGCTATATGGTGTGATGATAGTTACTCGCCACTATGTTTCGGTACTCTTACTTACCAACATAGTAGTGATGTAATTATCATGATAATGATGTACTCCCTCTAAAACTAATATAAGATCTTTTAGATCACTACTTAGTGATATAAAAGATCTTATATCAGTTTACAGATGGAGTATTTACTATGATGTTTGGTGAAAACTTGATGTATCAATAATCATGGTCAATGTTAGTGTTAGTCACTAACATGGTGGTGATGTAATTATCATACTGGCTTGTGATATTTACCATAATGAGAAGTGTGAGGATGCACTTACCAGATTAGCTATTTGGTAATTTTTACCAACATGCCGACAGTGTACTTACTAGATGGCATGGCAACATGTTACAAAAAAGGATGATAACTTACCACGTGGTAATAAACGAGTGTAAAATAGTTTGCTGAAATAATACCCAAGTCCAGTCTAGTTTGAGGTACTTGGGCTGATGGTGAAAATGGATTTCTAAGCTGAGGAAATGGTTAAGCAGGAAGCCATATTTATTATCGAAACCAGCTTTTAATTCATTGATCTCGTTGTGCTTGTTGTTCCATTTGTGCAACTAGCAACCATTGTTTCCCTGTGTGTAAATAGTAATGCTTTTAATTGCATGTGATGATTGAGCTCATGATAGTCTTGTTGCATGCAAGAACTTCAACACGTGATTGGGTTGTCCACCGTAGAGCCATAACTAGAATGTTTGGTTTTAAAAGTTTTGGTTATTTCTGTTAGTAGAAACTGGAGCATAGAGCAATAATAACATGTTATTGCAGTCAAAGGTTCTCAAGGTATATCCATACAAGTATTGCTCATCCATGGTGACATGCTTGGTTGGAGGATTCGAAACAGCACTAGTTGGAATAATATTGAATACAAACAAGAACGCATGGAAGCTAGGATGGAATCTCGACCTTGTGACTATCTTGTACTCGGTGAGTCATTTGATCTCACAAAATATCAATGTAAAAAATAGACTACAATATAAGATACATGTTTCTTTTGCAAAAACCTGAGATACATTTGAAGCTAGGAAACTCAGAGTTTATTTGGAATTATTCATTGAGGATTTAATTAATCAGTTGGTAATTGAAAAAAGTGGATGTACGATTATTCACTAGGAAATCAACATGAAATCATTTGGTGTAGGGGGCACTTGCAACAGCAGGGAAATATTGCCTGAACTCATGGGCTGTTGCCAAGCGAGGCCCAACATATCCTCCGATGTTCAACCCATTGTCTGTGGTATTCACAATTTTGCTGGACTCCATCATCATAGGCAATGAAATTACAGTTGGAAGGTACGTCGCTTCGCTTCTTCTTCCAGTCTTGTTGAATAGAAAATAAATGAAATTGTTCTTCTTTATTCTATATTTGCAGCCTGCTCGGTACAACAATGGTGCTTGTCGGGCTTTACACTTTCCTATGGGCAAAATCAAAAGAAGTACGTGACAAATAGATCTCATCGTTGGCAGGCAGAGTTCTTGTATATAGCTACAAGAAGGACAAAATTTGTACTTGTATACATGAAGATCATAATACATTAGATGGAAGACCACACGGTTTTTTTAGGACCTCAACGGTCGGTCCGAACATCCATGTAAGCCACAGAGAGATGACAACATCACTTACTTGGCAATGCAGTTTTAATCCATCTCTCCCCAGTCCATTTGACAAATTACCTTGCACGAGCATGCGTACGCTCGTTCGATCGTTTGGGATCATATCAAACATAACTTGTCTACCACTTATGTACTACGCAACGTACGTTTCGGTCCAGTGCAGATCACCGTCCGGGTGTACGTGAGCATGACCCATGCAAGCATTTTGTGTGCATGACGATCGTGAGGCTGTCACAGCAGATCGGCTCGTACGATGCGTTTATCATGAGGAAAACCACATTTCACATGCAGGGCCAAATTCTCTCACATCCATACTGACGTATGCACCCGAGGCAGGCGCGCATCGAATTGCACGAGCCCGCTCCTATATCTACGTGCGTACGCAGCCTCAAGTTTCAGCCTCATTCCAAGCTAGCTAGCTGCTAACAAGCAAGGTAGGATAGGTGCCCTGTCCACCACCTGTAGTCCATAGATATACAGCCGGAGATCCTTCAATCGAGCCGGCTGCAAAGCCTGCAACGATCGCCGGTGACTGATGGACATCAAGGCGGACATCAAGGTGGACATCAAGGCGGAGCCCAAGGCGGCAGAGACGAAGAAGGTGGCGGGGTGGGAGTGGAAGGCCCCGGCGTCCATGGTGCTGGTGCAGCTCTTCATCACGGGGATGATCCTGCTGTCCAAGGTGTCCATCGGCGGCGGCATGTTCATATTCGCCCTCCTCGCGTACCGCAGCCTCTTCGGCGCCGCCTTCATCCTCCCCTTGGCGCTCATCTTCGAAAAGTACGTGAGTGCGGCATGCTTATCTATCTATTTACCGTCAATTAATTACACTTAGTTTTCAGTTATTCTAACTTTAAAAACTGCCACCCGGGCTCTTTGAAATTCTCCTCTTGCACACCGGTTCTCCTCGCTCCCAACACCCTTCTGCCACCCAAGGTCCTCTCCTCCAGACCGTCATCTCTTTGCCCCTCCTCTCTCCTGTCCAGCGGCCGTGTCGGTGGCAAGACAAGTAGGGGACATGTCCGTTTCTCTTCATTCTAGTGGGTCCTTATTTCGCTCAGATTTAGTTCCTGGAAATTCCACCACGGACGACAGTCTACGCATAACCTGCGAATGACACCTTCTCCAAGAAATGCGTAACAGCTCCCGGGTGCCCCTACGCCCTCATGAAAAGTAAATTAACAAAAAATGACTTTTTTAAAAAATAATCCTGAAACTTTGAGGGACCAAAGATTTGATGTTCTTGCAAAGTTTCAGCAACAAATAACCTTCATGGGGCCCTCACAAAAAACCAAAATCACCGTTCAAAAATGTACTTAAAGTTCGAACAATGATTTTGTTTTTTTATTTGAGGGCTATTCGAATGCTATTTTTAGCTAAAACTTTGCAAGATCATAAAAAGTTTGATCATGTTCGATGTCCCAAAGTTTCAGATTTTTTTGATTTTTAAATCTGTTTTGAATTTACTGTTCATAGAGGGTGTAGGGGCACCCGGGTGCTGAAAATCCTGTCTCACCTTCTCCCCAACACCGCTCTTGCGTGCACGCTCACTTTTGGTGCTGCCACGTAATAATTGTGCAGGCATCGGCCACACAGTCGTTGTGTGTATAGCAGCGCTGTTAGGTCCTTGGCGGCATCCGCGAGGTGGTGGTTTTGAATTCACCGGAAAGCACCAGGCCCCACAGTTGAAAATCAGGGGTGGAGCGGGATTAAAATTGAGACACGTATGCCCGTAGGGTGCAGCCCGTAACTGTAGAATTAATGATTCGACCTCTCCCTGCCTAGACAATGTCTGGTCCAACGTCAACGAAGAGCATGTAAGGGTAGGTGTTACCAAAGCCTGTTGGCTATTGTTGAATCTTGGCAGTTGTTGTTTCAATTAAAAGAAACAATTGACTAGCTCTTGGTATGGCTACTTCGACCTCTTCTTTCAATATGCCGTGCGGTACAGTCTAGTTTCCCCAACCCTATAGACTAGTGGTGAAAGATTGCAAGCCATGTTGTGTAAGGTGATCTCCAACCGATGTTCCTTTAGTGGTTACTATATCCTTTTTCTATCTACGAGTCGTTATTGCGATCTTCAAAGTCTGGCATGGTGAGGCTGCATGTAAATGTTCATTTCCTTTACTACCCGTTCAGTGCAATTTTCAAAATTTGGCGGACAGCGTATAATAGCAGGAAGTAGATGGCAAGTATGGTTTTCAATGTAATTTTACTTTTACTGTTTGTTTTGTTTCTTGTTATCTTTCTATTGTACCCGCTACTATTTTCTTTGAGTGTCTTTCGTAATTGTTGGATGTAAGTGTCATTGAGTGTCTTCCCTTGCAAAAAACTACGTATCTTCCAACTCATCATTGACGGTGTCCTGATCCCTCATGGATTTTATATAACCAGCTAATCTAGCTGTGGATTCCCTTTGTGCGCGTACATGCAGGGGCAAGTGGAGGGAGATGGGTTGGCACGCAACGGGATGGATCTTTCTCAACGCCTTCATCGGGTACGCAGTCAGTACATACATTTTGACCGGACAGTCAGTACATACATCGCACCTGCATGCTGTCGACGCGCAAATAGTTGCCATGAACTGTTTTTCGTTACGTTGCTCTGGTACTGCCTCGATCTATGCATGCACGCCTTAGCCAGGGCGGACGTAGCAAGACCACGGGAGACTCGGTCTGGATGACCCCCTTAACTAAATGCAGGCTATTAGTTTAGTGCGTGATACCGCCTATGTCCTGGTCTAGGCCACGTCCAAAACTCCAAACGAGCCACTACGTCCCAGCTTCAGGTTCAGTGATATACTTAATTTCAGTGGCAGACAACGTGGATCTCAGTGAAGCCAGCACATCGCACTACTCATGCAGCTGGCCGATCTCTCGATGTCCTTTTATATATGCATACTGTACTAGCTTCTCCTACATTCTCGATTAATTAAAAGTTTGTTAGCTCCTGCACAACATATGCAGTCAATTAAACAAGTATTTGAGACGACACTTGTCTTGGGGACTCCACTTGTGGGCACAAGTGAAGCACAAACCTATTGTTTTCTATCCGCAAGATATAGGATTGGGCCTTTCAACTACATACTAAGATACAATTGTAACATTATAAACTACATACTATATAACGATGTTGTTGAAAGTGTGTTATCTCCACAACATGCAGTTACTATACTGGTAATTTAAGCACACTTGTGTTGGGCACTCTACTTCTAGCACAAGTGTAGCACAAACCTATTATTTCAATCCGCGGGTTATAGCCTCCGGCTTCTCAACTGCAGTGGTACTATATAAAACTGCGAGACATTGTCAAGTTTGTTCTTTTTTCTTATCGGTACCGACAATGCAGCTTTTAAATTATCGGTGATTTTGTAGGGCGAATCGTTCCCCATACGTCGCGCTGTAGTGGAAATATAAATTATAATGATGTTGTTATCTATCAAGTCAACATAGCAACGGGAGACGTGGGCTCCAATGTGTGTGTTCCCTACTTTTGTACTTCATCTCGAACTCTTAAAGCCTTGCAGGTTAAAAAAAATCTCCTAAGGAGTATCTCTTGAGCAAACTTTGGTTAGATGCTTGACCAGCAAATGATATCAAGTCAAAGCCTCCATATTATAGTGATTAGTAATGGGGTGCAATTGTTCTCTAGCTAGGTCCACTCTTAAAGCCATGCATGTTAAAAACATCCTAAGAGTATCTCACGAGCAAACTTCGGTTAGATGCTTGACTAGCAAATGAACTCGTGATAAGTCAAAGCCACCATATCATAGTGATTATTACGGGGTGCAATTGTTCTCTAGCTAGGTCAACTCTTAAAGCCATGCATGTTAAAAATCTCCTAAAGAGTATCTCATGAGTAAACTTCGGTTAGATGCTTGACCAGCAAATGAACTCGTGATACGTTAAAATCGACATGTTATAATAATTAGTAACGGGATACAATTGGTCTCTAGCAAGGTCTACTCTTAAAGCCATGCATGTTAAAAATCTCAAAAGAGTGTCTTATGAGTAAACTTCAGTTAGATGCTTGACCAAAATATGAACCAAGTCAAAGACTCTATATTATAGTGATTAGTAATAGGGTACACTTGTTCTGTAGGTCAATCGTGTGTATACATAGTGGTTGGCTGCAAAGAGCTTCGATTAGAGAGAAAATTAAGTACCCCACGAAGGAAATTGAGATAAAAGTAGCCACTTTCAATCTAATGCATACTGATTAGAGGATGAATTGTGTGAACAAAATATTGGATCACATGAACTACATGTCATGTATGTAGGTACGCAGTGCCAATGAGCCTATACTACTATGGTCTCCGTGATACAACGCCAGCTTATGCCGTCATCTTTTTGAACATAATTCCACTAGTCACGTTCATTCTCTCGCTCGTCTTCAGGTACCAAAGTTATTTCATTATTCATGTATTCATTCACAATAAACATCGGTCTTGATTTGCCAGACCCAAAATCAACTTCTTGATAATCAATAACCACTATTCTATCTTATTTTCCAAAACACGTATGTGATATGCCTGCACATATTAGAATGGAGACATTGCAAATCTGGAGCATAGCTGGATCACTAAAGGTCGTAGGCGTTGTGCTCTCGGTTGGAGGTACAATGCTCATTAGCCTTTACAAGGGCAAGACACTGCATCTTTGGAAACCTATTCTGCACCACATGGGGCAAACCACGACAGAGGTTGCAGGCAATCATCTAAGAGGAACAATATTCTTGGTAGGCAGCAGCATCACACTTGCTTGCTGGTACCTGATTCAGGTGACCGAGTATGCAATGACTTGTTGCTGCTATCCTCTTCTTTTTTGTTAAGTCTGTTAAATTATTTAGAATTGGACTAGGTAGACATGATGATAGGAGAGGAAAGATAGTATGGGAGAGATATACTTGCATGCATGCATTAAGAGGCTGAAGTGATGACATCATCATAATTGTTGGTACATTTAATCTTCAAACTATTTTATCTCCCTAAACGTACCAAAAAATTTGAGATCCGTCTTCATTGTCAGCTTAATTTGTATTGATAAGAGCTTTCAAACTAGATCATATATGGGTATGTTCCGACAATATCCTTTTCCCTAGTTAGCATCCATTAATTATGAAGTTACCGCCGTACCAGTACCAAAACTACAACCTTTGAAGTATACACAGCCTGAACATTGGTTCTAGATGTGTTCATCGTTGACCATTTCTATATGTGTTCATCGTTGACCATGATTTTAATTGGTTGAGTAATCAGTGTGCATCTAATAAATCAATAAAAAAAGCATGTATATAACTAGCAATGCTTTTCTTTGCATGTCATGAATGAGTTGGCGATGATCTTGTTGCATGCTAGGAGGAGTTCGGCATGAGATTGGGACAATTAGAACATTCATTTTCTATCTTCATATATTGTTTTTGTTAGTTGAAATTATAGCTTGAAATAATTTCATTATTTCCATGCAGTCAAAGGTTATGAAGGTGTATCCATACAAATATTGGTCGTCCATGGTGACATGCTTGGTTGGAGGATTTCAAACAGCACTAGTTGGAATAATATTGAGTAGGGACAAGAGCGCATGGAAGCTAGGATGGGATCTCAACCTTCTGACCATCTTCTACTCCGTGAGTAAATGGGTCTAGCAAACACCCGTAAAACCATATTACAATCCGAGACATATTTGAATCTAAGCAGCACAAAATTTCTTTGAAACTGGTTTGCCAAAATTTTAAAAATCACTGGTAAATGAAAAACCTGGATGGAAACTTATTCACTAGGAAATCAACATGAAAATTATTTGATGTAGGGGGCACTTGCAACGGCGGGGAAGTATAGCTTGAACTCATGGGTTGTGGCCAAGCGAGGCCCAGCATATCCTCCAATGTTCAGCCCATTGTCAGTGGTATTCACTGTTTTGTTGGACTCCATCTTTATAGGCGACGAGATTACGACAGGAAGGTTTGTCCCTTCTCGCTTCTTCTCCCTCTTCTCCCTGTGCCATCTTTCCGATTCAAGTAAAAGGTTTTACTTCTTTATAATTACTATAGTTGGCAAAAAGTGAGTTGACATGTTCCTCTTTCTTCTACATGTGCAGTTTGTTCGGCACAACAGTGGTGATTGCTGGGCTCTACATTTTCCTATCGGCAAAATCAAAAGAAGTGCGGGACAAATAGATCTTTCCAGCAGCAAGCAAAGTTCTTGTAGCCGCAGAAGCTACAAATTTTATACGTGTATACAAGAATATTATTATTTTAATTGTTATGTAACAGAGAGGATGATAGGTCTTTTTCTCGTACAACCCCAATGTCCGGTTTCACTATGACTCGGATAACCGAGCAAAAAGGAACCACCATCCATGTACCACAATGAGCTGAAAATAACACTTAACTAGCACTGTATTCTTAATCCATCTCTTTTTAGTCCATTTGTCAAATTGTCTTGCGTGTGCACGTATGATCACAGAGATGACATGAAATATGAGTTGGGGTTAATGTTTTTTTTTACTTCTTCCCGGTATGCATTATTAGCATAGAAAAGTACGAGCTTGGCCTCATTGTCTTGCATCAACTTTAATAAAGGTGGTTGTGTGCATTGCAATGATGCAGAGAACATGCTCTAACACTAGTAGAAAAAGGGCCTTTAGTCCCGGTTGATAACACCAACCGGTACTAAAGGAAATTTTCTAAATTTTTTTGAAATTTATTTTGAAATTTTTTTATTTTCAAATTTCTGAATTATTTTAACCTCTAATCTCTAATCACCCCTCATCACTGCTCAATTTAATCTGTAATCACCCCTCATCATTCCAAATCATCTAACTTCCCGGACGGTCACCCATCCTCCCACTCCCCCAGCCTGAGCACGCTTAACTTCCGGGTTCTATTCTCCCTCGTTTCCAAGTCTGCACTTGTTGTTTTCCTGACAATAGTAAGATGTCAATCCTATTAACCCTCAGGAGTTTAGCTTGAGCATGAAGTCACACATTTCACTGTTTGAGTTTGAAACTATTGTTCTAAAAAACAATAATTTTTTAGTAACACTAATATTTCTTGAATAAGTAGTTTGACCATTGTTTGACCACAATTTAACCAGATTTGACCAAAATTCAAAAAAACTGAAATAATTATTTAATAACACTAATATTCTTGAATAATTATTTAGTAACACTAATACTTCTTGAATAAGTAGTTTGACCATAGTTTGACCAGATTTAATGAAAATTGAAAAAAACTGAAATTTGAGCATAACTTTTTTCCTTTTGGAATTTGAGGATTCTACATATTTGTAAACAGGCCGTAGCATGTATCTTTTCGAGTAGATGATTTTTCATATAAAAAACTTTTTAATCCGAGTTCGTATGCAAAAGTTATGCCCATTTTACAAATTCCAGAGAGATTTTGTAAATAAAGTCGAAATTCATATTTGTAAATTTTCCCAACAACTAGACCACATATCACAGGAGTTTGAAAATGGGACCTTTAGTACCGGTTCGTGCCATGAACCGGTACTAATGCCTCAAAGCCCATTAGTCCCGGTTGGTGACACCAACCGGGACTAAAGGTCTAACCTTTAGTACCGGTTGGTGTCACCAACCGGGACTAATGGGCATCGCACCCTTTAGTCCCGGTTCGTGGCACGAACCGGGACTAAACGGCCTAGGTGAACCGGGACTAATGCCTTAGCCGCACGAACCGGGATAAATGCACCCATTGGTCCCGGTTCTGGACTGAACCGGGACTAATGGGCTTACACGGCCTGGACCAAAGCCCCCTTTTCTACTAGTGTAATCACTTCTCGAAAGCACAAAAAAGTACAAAAGCATGTTAGGGACTACAACCAAATGAATAATTCTTTTTTAGAACAAAATATCAGGAATAGCCTGACTTTGAATTAAGGATGCCATCAACCGACCAGCATTACATCAACCAATAAAGAAACCAAAGGAGAAAATAGCACGATGATACATATGGTTGTGTAAATAGCTAACAGGCTTCAACAAAACTACTAGGAAAGGTGTGGAAACTATAGCACTATTGCAGCTAGAGGTCGAAGAAGCCCTCCAAAGTGAGCAAGCCACCAGACACCAGTAAGAACTTGGGGAAACGGATGGAGTGGTCGAAGGAACGCCTTTCGATGAGTGTTGGCCGTCTCGATGTCAACCTCCTCCATCTCTGAATGGGGCTCCCTGCCCCCTCGCCTTGGCACGAAAGTCGATGATCCATAGAAAGGTGAAGATGCCCACCTGAGGGATAAAGTGAGACTGACGCCATTGCCATCCGGAAGATCACACGATCCGAGGACACCAGCACCAAACTATAATGAGCTCAGTCAAGGGAAGCTTCGTCATTGATTGGCACCTGCACATGAGAGGGGGCAACTACATGGCAATGTCGTTGGTGACCAAGCTAGAAAGAAGGGAAGGCAACCGAGACGGAGCTGAGAGACGATACCAAGTTTGTGATGAATATATTCAAGCTCACACCACCCCTGGCAAGCAATGGCCAGCCACCGCCGTCAGCCACTAGAGGTCCCCGTGTCGCCTCGCCTACACCACAGTCCATCGATCTTGTCACTGCGCCCAACCACCACCCATGCCGTCGAAGGAGAGCAGGCCCTTAGTCTGACACCACACACGGAGGGGAACGCAACACCACATGGAACCACGTCCCGCCAACTAGAGCAGCCCCACTCCACCTCCCACGGAATGACATCCACCACCACCGACCGGGCCTAGCTGTGCCCGGTGCACCACCGTTGCCACGTGTCGAGTGCACATCCATTTCTGGGCCGTACCACTGCCTCCCTGTCCTACATCTCATGTGTCCGCACACCCCACTGCCAGGAGCCCCGCCAGATCCCACTCCCCCACACCACGCAGCCATCCCATACCACCAAGATCCTGAGTAGGGGAAGAAGGAGAAGAGACCTGCCGCCGTTAGCGCCACAAGGGCTTCGCCCCACGGACGCTCTCCAGCGGTGGCAAGGAGGGGCGGCCAAGAGAGGAGGAGGGGCCTCAGCGGCGGAACAAGGTCTCCCATGACACGCGCAGGGTGCATCATGGGAGCAAGGTTTTTTGTTTTGTTTTGTTTTGTTTCGAAGAGCATTTTCCCCGTCCCTCTCCAAGTAGCAAAATTTAGCGCTTATTTATGTTTGTCAAGAAAACATTGGAGCCAGTGTAATATATGTCTTTCCAGATGATATTGATAAAAAAATGGCGTGGATATCAAGTTTCCTGTTCAACATATGTACTCATGTCACAACCAGTTTTCTGTAACTCTTCCTTTTTCTTTTCTGTGAATAGGGTAGTGTAAACCGTTCTCCCTTGAATCTTTCCCCTGCAACTAGTGCATAAGAGGAGAGAAACACTCTTTTTTTCAAAGGAGGGGAAGACTCTTGGCCACTACATCGTTGTCGTGGATCCGGCGGTAGCATCTCACTGGTCTGGATCTGGAGGTGTAGTGCTGGCCATGCAGCCCCTCTCCCTCTGGTGGAGTCGGGTCCGGTTGTGCCTATGTTGGCATTGGGGAGTATTCAGGTGGAAGCTCTGCGCTTTGAGGCCAACGATGGTGATGTCTGCGGCTCTCACTTACCCCTTGGAGCGTCGCCATGGGTTTCCTTTTCATGGCTGCCTAACGGTTTAAAACCTTAGCCCTTTGTTTTGGGCTCGATAGTGGTGGCACTTTGTGTCGTTACCCTCTTCAGGGCATCATCGCTGAACTCTAATGCCAGCTAGTTGCAGTGCTTCTTCGGGCTTGCCTTGATCCTGGTGTGAAGCTTCTTAGGCTCTGATGTGGAATGGATTCACTGGTCTCCTATGATTTACACATGTCCTCGTGATTATCGTTCTTGTCATGGAATTGTCACGGCAGATGTCCTAGTGAAAGGACTTAGTCGTGGAGCCATCGCAACTAGGAAGCTTAAAGGGGTTAAACAAGACAAAGGACACGAGAGGTTTATACTGGTTTGGCCCCTTGCGGTGAAGGTAAAGGCCTAGTCCAGTTGATATGGTATTGCTAGGTTTCAATGACCAAGGAGTGAATACGCGTAACCTGGCTCTCGATCTATTGCTTCTTGTCTTAAGCCGCCGCCGGGTCGTCCCCTTATATACATGGGTTGATGCCCTGCGGCCTACAGAGTCCCAGCCGGCTCATACAACATGTCTGGCTCAGTGACGTATCTTACATGCCTTACATTACAAGTCTATTCATACATTGCAGTTTATACTTACGGGCCTTAAGCCGCCTCTGGGCTTGGGCCTATTATAAGCCTAACTGTGAACCGTCATCTTGTATACTCTTGGTCTTCATTTGGGTAAACCACCATTGTGGTTGACCAGGCCCCTCCTGGGTGGGTCATATCTGGTAGTCATATCCCCAACATTAGGCCCCAGGTTGATTTGAACTTTTTTCATGTCAATCTCCAACACTTAGAAAAAATCCATCTACTACTGTTGTGAAAGCCTTGTAACCCACCATGACGTCATCTCCGAAAATTTTGGAAACCCGCCACGACGTCACCTTAACGGATCTTTATCTTAATGTCTTTCCAAAAATCGAGGCATCCATCTAGCTGGATAACTTTCATTTGCCTTCCTCGTTTTTCGCGCCTACCTATTCGCATGTCTCCTTATAAATAGGCATGGCCGGTCTTCCTCATTCTCCCCCTTTCCAGCATCTTCTTCCTCTCGCAACCTCTCTGCCGCTCGAGCTCGACCGCCATCGCAAAGCACTTCGTCTTCCGCAACCTCGGCCGCTGCATCAACCTGAGTCGATCCAGATAATGGTGGTGACACTCCACAGTAGATCTGCAGCTATAAGTTTCTGCTTTATCTTCGTACCTTAGATCCGCAATAGGGTATGCAAGCTTCTTCGTGTTCTTCGTAGTTCGTCGGAGTTCATCGTAGTTCACCCTCCAGGCTATACCACGAACCTCTTTGATCTGAAAACGGTATTAAACTGATGCGGTAGTTGTTTTAGTTCCACTTTCAGTATCAGTAGATCCCCTTTCTTGGACGAAAAATCTTGTACAAGCTTATGAACTCATCTGTACTGACTTTTAGGTCTAGATTTATTTTTCTTTTCTGAACAGTCGTTGATCCAAAGTAATATCTGCAGTGTGTGAAACTTGTTTACCTCAATACTTAACCAATTTTTTGTCGCTGGCAACTTTTGAATATCTTTAGTCATGGTGGCTTACCATGCCGGCTCAATTTTCCTTCATATATCATTAGCCCTTATTTAAGCCACCATTACGCATCTGTATTGCAATCATTTAACCTGTAATTCCACCAATTAACATGAACCGGCAAATTACTTCAGTAGTAGAAAAAGGGCCTTTTGTCCCGGTTCTGGAACCGGGACTAAAGGGTCGTTACTAAAGGCCCCCCCCCTTTAGTCCCGGTTCGTGTATGAACCGGGACTAAAGGCCCTCCACGTGGCCGCTGCCTGGAGGTCCACCTTTAGTCCCGGTTGGTAACACCAACCGATACTAAAGGATTATTTTGGGAAATTTTTTTTTGATTTTTTTTGAATTTTTTCCTGATTTTTAAATTTCTGAATTATTTTAACCTCCGTCATCTTGTATACTCTTGGTCTTCATTTAGGTAAACCACCATTGTGGTTGACCAGGCCCCTCCTGGGCGGGTCATATCTGGTAGTCATATCCCCAACATTAGGCCCCAGGTTGATTTGAACTTTTTTCATGTCAATCTCCAACACTTAGAAAAAATCCATCTACTACTGCTGTGAAAGCCTTGTAACCCGCCATGACGTCATCTTCGAAAATTTTGGAAACCCACCACGACGTCACCTTAACGGATCTTTATCTTAATGTCTTTCCAAAGATCGAGGCATCCATCTAGCTGGATAACTTTCATTTGCCTTTCTCGTTTTTCGCGCCTACCTATTCGCATGTCTCCTTATAAATAGGCATGGCCGCTCTTCCTCATTCTCCCCCTTTCCAGCATCTTCTTCCTCTCGCAACCTCTCTGCCGCTCGAGCTCGACCGCCATCGCAGAGCACTTCGTCTTCCGCAACCTCGGCCGCTGCATCAACCTGAGTCGATCCAGATAACGGTGGTGACACTCCACAGTAGATCTGCAGCTATAAGTTTCTGCTTTATCTTCGTACCTTAGATCCGCACTAGGGTTTGCAAGCTTCTTCGTGTTCTTCGTAGTTCGTCGGAGTTCATCGTAGTTCACCCTCCAGGCTATACCACGAACCTCTTTGATCTGAAAACGGTATTAAACTGATGCGGTAGTTGTTTTAGTTCCACTTTCAGTATCAGTAGATCCCCTTTCTTGGACGAAAAATTTGTACAAGCTTATGAACTCATCTGTACTGACTTTTAGGTCTAGATTTATTTTTCTTTTCTGAACAGTCGTTGATCCAAAGTAATATCTGCAGTGTGTGAAACTTGTTTACCTCAATACTTAACCAATTTTTTGTCGCTGGCAACTTTTGAATATCTTTAGTCATGGCGGCTTACCATGCCGGCTCAATTTTCCTTCATATATCATTAGCCCTTATTTAAGCCACCATTACGCATCTGTATTGCAATCATTTAACCTGTAATTCCACCAATTAACTTGAACCGGCAAATTACTTCAGTAGTAGAAAAAGGGCCTTTTGTCCCGGTTCTTGAACCGGGACTAAAGGGTCGTTACTAAAGGCCCCCCCCTTTAGTCCCGGTTCGTGTAAGAACCGGGACTAAAGGCCCTCCACGTGGCCGCTGCCTGGATGTCCACCTTTAGTCCCGGTTGGTAACACCAACCGATACTAAAGGATTTTTTTGGAAAAAAAATTTGATTTTTTTTTGAAATTTTTCCTGATTTTTAAATTTCTGAATTATTTTAACCTCCGTCATCTTGTATACTCTTGGTCTTCATTTAGGTAAACCACCATTGTGGTTGACCAGGCCCCTCCTGGGCGGGTCATATCTGGTAGTCATATCCCCAACATTAGGCCCCAGTTTGATTTGAACTTTTTTCATGTCAATCTCCAACACTTAGAAAAAATCCATCTACTACTGCTGTGAAAGCCTTGTAACCCGCCATGACGTCATCTTCGAAAATTTTGGAAACCCGCCACGACGTCACCTTAACGGATCTTTATCTTAATGTCTTTCCAAAAATCAAGGCATCCATCTAGCTGGATAACTTCCATTTGCCTTTCTCGTTTTTCGCGCCTGCCTGTTAGCATGTCTCCTTATAAATAGGCATGGCCGGTCTTCCTCATTCTCCCCCTTTCCAGCATCTTCTTCCTCTCGCAACCTCTCTGCCGCTCGAGCTCGACCGCCATCGTAGAGCACTTCGTCTTCCGCAACCTCGGCCGCTGCATCAACCTGAGTCGATCCAGATAACGGTGGTGACACTCCACAGCAGATCTGCAGCTGTAAGTTTCTGCTTTATCTTCGTACCTTAGATCCGCACTAGGGTTTTTAAGCTTCTTCGTGCTCTTCATAGTTCGTCGGAGTTCATCGTAGTTCACCCTCCAGGCTATACCATGAACCTCTTTGATCTGAAAACGGTATTAAACTGATGCGGTAGTTGTTTTAGTTCCACTTTCAGTATCAGTAGATCCCCTTTCTTGGACGAAAAATCCTGTACAAGCTTATGAACTCATCTGTACTGACTTTTAGGTCTAGATTTATTTTTCTTTTCTGAACTGTCGTTGATCCAAAGTAATATCTGCAGTGCGTGAAACTTGTTTACCTCAATACTTAACCAATTTTTTGTCGCTGGCAACTTTTGAATATCTTTAGTCATGGCGGCTTACCATGCCGGCTCAATTTTCCTTCATATATCATTAGCCCTTATTTAAGCCACCATTACGCATCTGTATTGCAATCATTTAACCTGTAATTCCACCAATTAACTTGAACCGGCAAATTACTTCAGTAGTAGAAAAAGGGCCTTTTGTCCCGGTTCTTGAACCGGGACTAAAGGGTCGTTACTAAAGGCCCCCCCCTTTAGTCCCGGTTCGTGTAAGAACCGGGACTAAAGGCCCTCCACGTGGCCGCTGCCTGGATGTCCACCTTTAGTCCCGGTTGGTAACACCAACCGATACTAAAGGATTTTTTTGGAAAAAAAATTTGATTTTTTTTTGAAATTTTTCCTGATTTTTAAATTTCTGAATTATTTTAACCTCCGTCATCTTGTATACTCTTGGTCTTCATTTAGGTAAACCACCATTGTGGTTGACCAGGCCCCTCCTGGGCGGGTCATATCTGGTAGTCATATCCCCAACATTAGGCCCCAGGTTGATTTGAACTTTTTTCATGTCAATCTCCAACACTTAGAAAAAATCCATCTACTACTGCTGTGAAAGCCTTGTAACCCGCCATGACGTCATCTTCGAAAATTTTGGAAACCCGCCACGACGTCACCTTAACGGATCTTTATCTTAATGTCTTTCCAAAAATCGAGGCATCCATCTAGCTGGATAACTTTCATTTTCCTTTCTCATTTTTCGCGCCTACCTATTCGCATGTCTCCTTATAAATAGGCATGGCCGGTCTTCCTCATTCTCCCCCTTTCCAGCATCTTCTTCCTCTCGCAACCTCTCTGCCGCTCGAGCTCGACCGCCATCGCAGAGCACTTCGTCTTCCGCAACCTCGGCCGCTGCATCAACCTGAGTCGATCCAGATAACGGTGGTGACACTCCACAGTAGATCTGCAGCTATAAGTTTCTGCTTTATCTTCGTACCTTAGATCCGCACTAGGGTTTGCAAGCTTCTTCGTGTTCTTCGTAGTTCGTCGGAGTTCATCGTAGTTCACCCTCCAGGCTATACCACGAACCTCTTTGATCTGAAAATGGTATTAAACTGATGCGGTAGTTGTTTTAGTTCCACTTTCAGTATCAGTAGATCCCCTTTCTTGGACGAAAAATCTTGTACAAGCTTATGAACTCATCTGTACTGACTTTTAGGTCTAGATTTATTTTTCTTTTCTGAACAGTCGTTGATCCAAAGTAATATCTGCAGTGTGTGAAACTTGTTTACCTCAATACTTAACCAATTTGTTGTCGCTGGCAACTTTTGAATATCTTTAGTCATGGCGGCTTACCATGCTGGCTCAATTTTCCTTCATATATCATTAGCCCTTATTTAAGCCACCATTACGCATCTGTATTGCAATCATTTAACCTGTAATTCCACCAATTAACTTGAACCGGCAAATTACTTCAGTAGTAGAAAAAGGGCCTTTTGTCCCGGTTCTGGAACCGGGACTAAAGGGTCGTTACTAAAGGCCCCCCCCTTTAGTCCCGGTTCGTGTAAGAACCGGGACTAAAGGCCCTCCACATGGCCGCTGCCTGGAGGTCCACCTTTAGTCCCGGTTGGTAACACCAACCGATACTAAAGGATTTTTTTGGAAAAAAAAATTTGATTTTTTTTTGAAATTTTTCCTGATTTTTAAATTTCTGAATTATTTTAACCTCCGTCATCTTGTATACTCTTGGTCTTCATTTAGGTAAACCACCATTGTGGTTGACCAGGCCCCTCCTGGGCGGGTCATATCTGGTAGTCATATCCCCAACATTAGGCCCCAGGTTGATTTGAACTTTTTTCATGTCAATCTCCAACACTTAGAAAAAATCCATCTACTACTGCTGTGAAAGCCTTGTAACCCGCCATGACGTCATCTTCGAAAATTTTGGAAACCCGCCACGACGTCACCTTAACGGATCTTTATCTTAATGTCTTTCCAAAAATCAAGGCATCCATCTAGCTGGATAACTTCCATTTGCCTTTCTCGTTTTTCGCGCCTGCCTGTTAGCATGTCTCCTTATAAATAGGCATGGCCGGTCTTCCTCATTCTCCCCCTTTCCAGCATCTTCTTCCTCTCGCAACCTCTCTGCCGCGCGAGCTCGACCGCCATCGCAGAGCACTTCGTCTTCCGCAACCTCGGCCGCTGCATCAACCTGAGTCGATCCAGATAACGATGGTGACACTCCACAGCAGATCTGCAGCTATAAGTTTCTGCTTTATCTTCGTACCTTAGATCCGCACTAGGGTTTTTAAGCTTCTTCGTGTTCTTCATAGTTCGTCGGAGTTCATCGTAGTTCACCCTCCAGGCTATACCACGAACCTCTTTGATCTGAAAACGGTATTAAACTGATGCGGTAGTTGTTTTAGTTCCACTTTTAGTATCAGTAGATCCCCTTTCTTGGACGAAAAATCTTGTACAAGCTTATGAACTCATCTGTACTGACTTTTAGGTCTAGATTTATTTCTATTTTCTGAACTGTCGTTGATCCAAAGTAATATCTGCAGTGTGTGAAACTTGTTTACCTCAATACTTAACCAATTTTTTGTCGCTGGCAACTTTTGAATATCTTTAGTCATGGCGGCTTACCATGCCGGCTCAATTTTCCTTCATATATCATTAACCCTTATTTAAGCCACCATTACGCATCTGTATTGCAATCATTTAACCTGTAATTCCACCAATTAACTTGAACCGGCAAATTACTTCAGTAGTAGAAAAAGGGCCTTTTGTCCCGGTTCTGGAACCGGGACTAAAGGGTCGTTACTAAAGGCCCCCCCCTTTAGTCCCGGTTCGTGTAAGAACCGGGACTAAAGGCCCTCCACGTGGCCGCTTCCTGGAGGTCCACCTTTAGTCCCGGTTGGTAACACCAACCGATACTAAAGGATTTTTTTGGAAATTTTTTTTTGATTTTTTTTGAATTTTTTCCTGATTTTTAAATTTCTGAATTATTTTAACCTCCGTCATCTTGTATACTCTTGGTCTTCATTTAGGTAAACCACCATTGTGGTTGACCAGGCCCCTCCTGGGCGGGTCATATCTGGTAGTCATATCCCCAACATTAGGCCCCAGGTTGATTTGAACTTTTTTCATGTCAATCTCCAACACTTAGAAAAAATCCATCTACTACTGCTGTGAAAGCCTTGTAACCCGCCATGACGTCATCTTCGAAAATTTTGGAAACCCGCCACGACGTCACCTTAACGGATCTTTATCTTAATGTCTTTCCAAAAATCGAGGCATCCATCTAGCTGGATAACTTCCATTTGCCTTTCTCGTTTTTCGCGCCTACCTATTCGCATGTCTCCTTATAAATAGGCATGGCCGGTCTTCCTCATTCTCCCCCTTTCCAGCATCTTCTTCCTCTCGCAACCTCTCTGCCGCTCGAGCTCGACCGCCATCGCAGAGCACTTCGTCTTCCGCAACCTCGGCCGCTGCATCAACCTGAGTCGATCCAGATAACGGTGGTGACACTCCACAGTAGATCTGCAGCTATAAGTTTCTGCTTTATCTTCGTACCTTAGATCCGCACTAGGGTTTGCAAGCTTCTTCGTGTTCTTCGTAGTTCGTCGGAGTTCATCGTAGTTCACCCTCCAGGCTATACCACGAACCTCTTTGATCTGAAAACGGTATTAAACTGATGCGGTAGTTGTTTTAGTTCCACTTTCAGTATCAGTAGATCCCCTTTCTTGGACGAAAAATCTTGTACAAGCTTATGAACTCATCTGTACTGACTTTTAGGTCTAGATTTATTTTTATTTTCTGAACAGTCGATGATCCAAAGTAATATCTGCAGTATGTGAAACTTGTTTACCTCAATACTTAACCAATTTTTTGTCGCTGGCAACTTTTGAATATCTTTAGTCATGGCGGCTTACCATGCCGGCTCAATTTTCCTTCATATATCATTAACCCTTATTTAAGCCACCATTACACATCTGTATTGCAATCATTTAACCTGTAATTCCACCAATTAACTTGAACCGGCAAATTACTTCAGTAGTAGAAAAAGGGCCTTTTGTCCCGGTTCTGGAACCGGGACTAAAGGGTCGTTACTAAAGGGCCCCCCCTTTAGTCGCGGTTCGTGTAAGAACCGGGACTAAAGGCCCTCCACGTGGCCGCTGCCTGGAGGTCCACCTTTAGTCCCGGTTGGTAACACCAACCGATACTAAAGGATTTTTTTGGAAAAAAAATTTGATTTTTTTTTGAATTTTTTCCTGATTTTTAAATTCCTGAATTATTTTAACCTCCGTCATCTTGTATACTCTTGGTCTTCATTTAGGTAAACCACCATTGTGGTTGACCAGGCTCCTCCTGGGCAGGTCATATCTGGTAGTCATATCCCCAACATTAGGCCCCAGGTTGATTTGAACTTTTTTCATGTCAATCTCCAACACTTAGAAAAAATCCATCTACTACTGCTGTGAAAGCCTTGTAACCCGCCATGACGTCTTCTTCGAAAATTTTGGAAACCCGCCACGACGTCGCCTTAACGGATCTTTATCTTAATGTCTTTCCGAAAATCGAGGCGTCCATCTAGCTGGATAACTTTCATTTTCCTTCCTCGTTTTTCGCGCCTGCCTGTTAGCATGTCTCCTTATAAATAGGCATGGCCGGTCTTCCTCATTCTCCCCCTTTCCAGCATCTTCTTCCTCTCGCAACCTCTCTGCCGCGCGAGCTCGACCGCCATCGCAGAGCACTTCGTCTTCCGCAACCTCGGCCGCTGCATCAACCTGAGTCGATCCAGATAACGATGGTGACACTCCACAGCAGATCTGCAGCTATAAGTTTCTGCTTTATCTTCGTACCTTAGATCCGCACTAGGGTTTTTAAGCTTCTTCGTGTTCTTCATAGTTCGTCGGAGTTCATCGTAGTTCACCCTCCAGGCTATACCACGAACCTCTTTGATCTGAAAACGGTATTAAACTGATGCGGTAGTTGTTTTAGTTCCACTTTTAGTATCAGTAGATCCCCTTTCTTGGACGAAAAATCTTGTACAAGCTTATGAACTCATCTGTACTGACTTTTAGGTCTAGATTTATTTCTATTTTCTGAACTGTCGTTGATCCAAAGTAATATCTGCAGTGTGTGAAACTTGTTTACCTCAATACTTAACCAATTTTTTGTCGCTGGCAACTTTTGAATATCTTTAGTCATGGCGGCTTACCATGCCGGCTCAATTTTCCTTCATATATCATTAACCCTTATTTAAGCCACCATTACGCATCTGTATTGCAATCATTTAACCTGTAATTCCACCAATTAACTTGAACCGGCAAATTACTTCAGTAGTAGAAAAAGGGCCTTTTGTCCCGGTTCTGGAACCGGGACTAAAGGGTCGTTACTGAAGGCCCCCCCCCTTTAGTCCCGGTTCGTGTAAGAACCGGGACTAAAGGCCCTCCACGTGGCCGCTTCCTGGAGGTCCACCTTTAGTCCCGGTTGGTAACACCAACCGATACTAAAGGATTTTTTTGGAAAAATATTTTTGATTTTTTTTGAAATTTTTCCTGATTTTTAAATTTCTGAATTATTTTAACCTCCGTCATCTTGTATACTCTTGGTCTTCATTTAGGTAAACCACCATTGTGGTTGACCAGGCCCCTCCTGGGCGGGTCATATCTGGTAGTCATATCCCCAACATTAGGCCCCAGGTTGATTTGAACATTTTTCATGTCAATCTCCAACACTTAGAAAAAATCCATCTACTACTGCTGTGAAAGCCTTGTAACCCGCCATGACGTCATCTTCGAAAATTTTGGAAACCCGCCACGACGTCACCTTAACGGATCTTTATCTTAATGTCTTTCCAAAAATCGAGGCATCCATCTAGCTGGATAACTTCCATTTGCCTTTCTCATTTTTCGCGCCTACCTATTCGCATGTCTCCTTATAAATAGGCATGGCCGGTCTTCCTCATTCTCCCCCTTTCCAGCATCTTCTTCCTCTCGCAACCTCTCTGCCGCGTGAGCTCGACCGCCATCGCAGAGCACTTCGTCTTCCGCAACCTCGGCCGCTGCATCAACCTGAGTCGATCCAGATAACGATGGTGACACTCCACAGCAGATCTGCAGCTATAAGTTTCTGCTTTATCTTCGTACCTTAGATCCGCACTAGGGTTTTTAAGCTTCTTCGTGTTCTTCATAGTTCGTCGGAGTTCATCGTAGTTCACCCTCCAGGCTATACCACGAACCTCTTTGATCTGAAAACGGTATTAAACTGATGCGGTAGTTGTTTTAGTTCCACTTTCAGTATCAGTAGATCCCCTTTCTTGGACGAAAAATCTTGTACAAGCTTATGAACTCATCTGTACTGACTTTTAGGTCTAGATTTATTTCTATTTTCTGAACAGTCGATGATCCAAAGTAATATCTGCAGTGTGTGAAACTTGTTTACCTCAATACTTAACCAATTTTTTGTCGCTGGCAACTTTTGAATATCTTTAGTCATGGCGGCTTACCATGCCGGCTCAATTTTCCTTCATATATCATTAACCCTTATTTAAGCCACCATTACGCATCTGTATTGCAATCATTTAACCTGTAATTCCACCAATTAACTTGAACCGGCAAATTACTTCAGTAGTAGAAAAAGGGCCTTTTGTCCCGGTTCTGGAACCGGGACTAAAGGGTCGTTACTAAAGGCCCCCCCCTTCAGTCCCGGTTCGTCTAAGAACCGGGACTAAAGGCCCTCCACGTGGCCGCTTCCTGGAGGTCCACCTTTAGTCCCGGTTGGTAACACCAACCGATACTAAAGGATTTTTTTGGAAATTTTTTTTTGATTTTTTTTGAATTTTTTCCTGATTTTTAAATTTCTGAATTATTTTAACCTCCGTCATCTTGTATACTCTTGGTCTTCATTTAGGTAAACCACCATTGTGGTTGACCAGGCCCCTCCTGGGCGGGTCATATCTGGTAGTCATATCCCCAACATTAGGCCCCAGGTTGATTTGAACTTTTTTCATGTCAATCTCCAACACTTAGAAAAAATCCATCTACTACTGCTGTGAAAGCCTTGTAACCCGCCATGACGTCATCTTCGAAAATTTTGGAAACCCGCCACGACGTCGCCTTAACGGATCTTTATCTTAATGTCTTTCCGAAAATCGAGGCGTCCATCTAGCTGGATAACTTTCATTTTCCTTCCTCGTTTTTCGCGCCTGCCTGTTAGCATGTCTCCTTATAAATAGGCATGGCCGGTCTTCCTCATTCTCCCCCTTTCCAGCATCTTCTTCCTCTCGCAACCTCTCTGCCGCTCGAGCTCGACCGCCATCGTAGAGCACTTCGTCTTCCGCAACCTCGGCCGCTGCATCAACCTGAGTCGATCCAGATAACGGTGGTGACACTCCACAGCAGATCTGCAGCTGTAAGTTTCTGCTTTATCTTCGTACCTTAGATCCGCACTAGGGTTTTTAAGCTTCTTCGTGCTCTTCATAGTTCGTCGGAGTTCATCGTAGTTCACCCTCCAGGCTATACCATGAACCTCTTTGATCTGAAAACGGTATTAAACTGATGCGGTAGTTGTTTTAGTTCCACTTTCAGTATCAGTAGATCCCCTTTCTTGGACGAAAAATCCTGTACAAGCTTATGAACTCATCTGTACTGACTTTTAGGTCTAGATTTATTTTTCTTTTCTGAACTGTCGTTGATCCAAAGTAATATCTGCAGTGCGTGAAACTTGTTTACCTCAATACTTAACCAATTTTTTGTCGCTGGCAACTTTTGAATATCTTTAGTCATGGCGGCTTACCATGCCGGCTCATTTTTCCTTCATACATCATTAGCCCTTATTTAAGCCACCATTACGCATCTGTATTGCAATCATTTAACCTGTAATTCCACCAATTAACTTGAACCGGCAAATTACTTCAGTAGTAGAAAAAGGGCCTTTTGTCCCGGTTCTGGAACCGGGACTAAAGGGTCGTTACTAAAGGGCCCCCCCTTTAGTCCCGGTTCGTGTAAGAACCGGGACTAAAGGCCCTCCACGTGGCCGCTGCCTGGAGGTCCACCTTTAGTCCCGGTTGGTAACACCAACCGATACTAAAGGATTTTTTTGGAAAAAAAAATTTGATTTTTTTTTGAATTTTTTCCTGATTTTTAAATTTCTGAATTATTTTAACCTCCGTCATCTTGTATACTCTTGGTCTTCATTTAGGTAAACCACCATTGTGGTTGACCAGGCTCCTCCTGGGCAGGTCATATCTGGTAGTCATATCCCCAACATTAGGCCCCAGGTTGATTTGAACTTTTTTCATGTCAATCTCCAACACTTAGAAAAAATCCATCTACTACTGCTGTGAAAGCCTTGTAACCGCCATGACGTCATCTCCGAAAATTTTGGAAACCCGCCACGACGTCGCCTTAACGGATCTTTATCTTAATGTCTTTCCGAAAATCGAGGCGTCCATCTAGCTGGATAACTTTCATTTTCCTTCCTCGTTTTTCGCGCCTGCCTGTTAGCATGTCTCCTTATAAATAGGCATGGCCGGTCTTCCTCATTCTCCCCCTTTCCAGCATCTTCTTCCTCTCGCAACCTCTCTGCCGCTCGAGCTCGACCGCCATCGTAGAGCACTTCGTCTTCCGCAACCTCGGCCGCTGCATCAACCTGAGTCGATCCAGATAACGGTGGTGACACTCCACAGCAGATCTGCAGCTGTAAGTTTCTGCTTTATCTTCGTACCTTAGATCCGCACTAGGGTTTTTAAGCTTCTTCGTGTTCTTCATAGTTCGTCGGAGTTCATCGTAGTTCACCCTCCAGGCTATACCATGAACCTCTTTGATCTGAAAACGGTATTAAACTGATGCGGTAGTTGTTCTAGTTCCACTTTCAGTATCAGTAGATCCCCTTTCTTGGACGAAAAATCCTGTACAAGCTTATGAACTCATCTGTACTGACTTTTAGGTCTAGATTTATTTTTCTTTTCTGAACAGTCGTTGATCCAAAGTAATATCTGCAGTGCGTGAAACTTGTTTACCTCAATACTTAACCAATTTTTTGTCGCTGGCAACTTTTGAATATCTTTAGTCATGGCGGCTTACCATGCCGGCTCATTTTTCCTTCATACATCATTAGCCCTTATTTAAGCCACCATTACGCATCTGTATTGCAATCATTTAACCTGTAATTCCACCAATTAACTTGAACCGGCAAATTACTTCAGTAGTAGAAAAAGGGCCTTTTGTCCCAGTTCTGGAACCGGGACTAAAGGGTCGTTACTAAAGGTCCCCCCCTTTAGTCTCGGTTCTTATACGAACCAGGACTAAAGGCCCTCCACGTGGCCGGTGCCTGGAGGTCCACCCTTAGTCCCGGTTGGTAACACCAACCGATACTAAAGGATTTTTTTGGAAAAAAAATTTAATTTTTTTGAAATTTTTCCCGATTTTTAAATTATTTTAACCTCTAATCTCTAATCACCCCTCATCACTGCTCAATTTAATCTCTAATCACCCCTCATCATTCCAAATCATCTAACTTCCCAGACGGTCACCCATCCTCCCACTCCCCCAGCCTAAGCACGCTTAACTTCCGGGTTCTATTCTCCCTCGTTTCCAAGTCTCCACTTGTTTGTTTGCTGACAATAGTAAGATGTCAATCCTATTAACCCTCAGGAGTTTAGCTTGAGCATGATGTCACACATTTCACTGTTTGAGTTGAAAACCATTGTTCTAAAAAACAATAATTATTTAGTAACACAAATATTTCTTGAATAAGTAGCTTGACCATTGTTTGACCACAGTTTGACCAGATTTGACCAAAATTAAAAAAAAAACTGAAATAATTATTTAGTAACACTAATATTATTGAATAATTATTTAGTAACACTAATACTTCTTGAATAAGTAGTTTGACCAGATTTAATGATTTTTTTTTAAAAAAACTGAAATTTGAGCATAATTTTTTTCCTTTTGGAATTTGAGGATTCTACAAATTTGCAAACAGGCCATAGGCCATCAAAATCGGATGCGTATTTTCGTGTTGAACATTTTGATATATTATACGTTTTTTCCTAACATCATATGCAAAAGTTATAGCCATTTTATATTTTCCCTACACTTTTTGCAAAACATGTCCGAATTTAAGTTTTTAAATTTTCCTAACTAGTAGATGTAGTAACATAACTACATCTCGAAGGATTTTAACTTTTGAAAAAGGCGATACACGGGGGTGGGGGTAGGATTTGAAAATTGCACCATTAGTACCGATTCATGGCACGAACCGGTACTAAAGGTCTAACCTTTAGTACCGGTTGGTGCCACGAACCGGTACTAATTCCTCAACCCCAAGCCCATTAGTACCGGTTCGTGGCACCAACCGAGACTAAAAGGTCCCATTTGAACCAGGAGTAATGCCTATACAGTGCCCTAGCCACTCGAACCGGGACTAATGCTCACATTAGTCCTGGTTCGTAATGCAACCGGTACTAATGCTCTTTTCTGACCGAACCAAAGCCCCTTTTTCTACTAGTGCTTCCTTTTTAGCTTGTCCTTTCACCATGCCACCAAAGACAACAACAATTTGCAACTGGGTCCCTTCCACAGTCATTGATGACACCCTGAAGGATTTTGTCACCATTGGACATCTACCAGAGAAGTACATTATGCCCTATCGCGCCCCTGACTAGGCCGAAGAAAGACCTCAGCCCAAGGATGGTGAAGTCATCGTCTTTACTGACCATATGAATCGGGGTTTTTCACCGCCCGGCTCAAAATTCTTCAGAGATGTTCTGCATTTTTTAATCTTCATCCACAGGATCTTGGACCCAATTCCATCTCAAACATCTGTAATTTCCAAGTTTTCTGCGAGGTTTATCTTCAAGAAGCACTTACTGTTGAACTCTTCCAAGAGTACTTTTACATGAACTGCCAGAATGAGTATACCAATGGCCCCAGTTTAGAACTTAGTGGGATTTCAATTCAGTGCAGACGGGATGCTATTTTTCCTCTAGTAGTCTTGCCAAGTCATCCCAAGGACTAGAATCAAACCTGGTTCTATTGCCAAGATACGTCACCGGCTGATGAAAAACCAATGCCGGGTTATCGTGTTGAGCGTCTTGACGCTAAATATTCGCTCCCTGACAAACTCTCTGCCGCTAAGCACAAGAAACTTCAACCAACCATCAAAAAGGTTCAAGCTTTACTGGGGAACGGCTTAACAGGAGTTGACTTGATCCGTTGTTGGATCGCATGGCGGATCATCCCTCTAAGTCGCCGATCTGATTTGATGTGCAATTACACCGGAGGAACGGACGATCCACTACGTCATAGCTCCCTTCGTCTCACTGAAGAAGCTATTGTTGAGATGTCAACCACTCTTGTCAAGAGCAAATATGAAGACTGCAGCAAAGTAGGATTGAATCCTTTCTGCAAACTTAACCCGGTAACAGAGGTAAATTCCCTTGACTCCTTTTTTCTTCAGTAGTTAAGTACTTGCATGATTTTTCAACCTGTTATTCGCCTACAGGCCAAATCTGACTTTTGGAAAGCCAAATATGATCATGAGGCCGCCAAAAAAGCTAGAGACGTCGCAATAGCCACCAAGAAGACAACCAGAAAATCCAAAAAGAAACAAACTGCTTCTGATCTCCTCAAGCTGGATGGTGCCTCTGAGTCGGAGGTAGCCCTTGACTCTCTTGGCCTGCTTTTTAACAACCTTATTGACACTGACTATTACTAGGATGACACGGGAGCCAGCCAGGCAGTAGAAGAAGAGGTAATTATTTCCTCCGATTTAGAACCTTTGCCAAGGCAGAAACCTCGACGGATAACCCGGAAAGTAAGGTTTTCACACCCCTTGGCTTATTTAGATCCTCATTTTCTTTTGAAAAAACAGCAACATGAGAGCCACCGTCACACCCGGACCAGTGACGACAATGAGCTGCCCTCCGGCTTACCGAAAACTCCTCGGAAACGCCAGAATGAGGTTTCTTTCACTTATGACTTTTGCCTTTATCAATGAATCTATTTCCTTGCTATTTTAACTGTGATTTCACTTTTGCAGGAGGTCTCTCGTTCTTCTGGTGATTCTTCACAAACTCAACTTCCGGCTTTCAAGACTGCCCCTGGGTAAAGATAGTTATCTTTCTTCTGCATTTTTATGTCCATATCATTATACTAACTCGTCAAATTCTTCTTAGTGGTCAAGCAAAGCCCAAGAAGGCTAGGGTGGCTAAGTCGTCTGAAAATCCAAAAGCCGCTGAACCGGCACTGCCGACTCCTGCCCCGGGACAACCTGAAGCACTAGAAGACCCCACCGTCAATGTTCAATCAGACCTCCTGAGCCGTCTGTTGGCGAAATCGTTCTCAACCCATCTACTGTTGAACCGTCAAGCTCAGCTAACCTGCCGGCGACTTATGACAATGATGTTTTAATCATTGGTAGTAGATTCATTGATCCGGGCAATCCAACTGTGCTGGCCAGACCCTCCGCCAAGCAAGAGGCTTTGGAAAAGGCAAAAGTGCAGTTTGACATCTGTCACTATGCTCACCTGAGTATTAGTGACGTGCTATCTGGCTACCTTAGTCACGTGCATTCCAGCCGTTACTCTGAAATTGAGATGGTCAAACAGCTGCAACTAAAATATGAGGTATGCTCTCCGGCTTTCATTAGTTTATATGCTCTGCCGGCCCCCAAGTCTCCTGATTATGATAAACTTGAATGATCTGTAGACTTGTGATATAGGTTGATGTTCTGACCTAGATTTTCCCCTAGTCTAGTTTAAAATGTTTAACCGGATTTATCTGATTAGCATAATTTCACCTGTAGTCCCCAAGGGCCGGCTTAATTCATCATGAATGAGCCGGTACTTAACTTCATAACTTTCTTGAACCAGTCAAAACTAATATTGTTATCCGGCTCAAGAGGGAAAAACTTTTTGAATACCATGCATTAGCCCCCAAGTGCCAAGCGTTGTTACCTGTAAAACACTTGGGACTTTTTTAGAAGAGTCATTTCTGCATTTAAGAATTGCTTTGGCAGACATTAGCCCCCAAGTGCCGAGTGGTGTTGCTTTGCAAAGCGCTTGGGACTTTAATCATTATGACCTCTATTGGAATAAACTTCGACACATCTGTGCATGTCTGCAGACCACCATAACTGACTTGGATTCTCAACTGGCTGATGCGAAAACCCGGCTGGCGGCTCAAGAGATTGAGATAAAGAATACTAAATCCAAACTCCAGTTGAGCATATCTGAGGCAGAGAAACTGAAGACCAGTTTTAATGTAGAGAAAAAATCTTGGGCCGACAAAAAAACCTTGCTGACACAGCGTGCTAAAACGGTCGAGGCGGCTCTCAAGGAAGTTGCCGCTGAACTCACCGGTTTAAAGAACCGTGTGTCTCAGATGGTTTCTGCAATCTTCGATGAGTCATCGTATTATTTACTTAAACTCTATTTTTGCCATCATAATTTAAGTCGCCTGCTTAACCTTTCGGAAATATCTCATAGGTCCACGGAGCAGCAATCTGAGTCAAAACAGCTTGATAAAGCTCAAGGCGGTTTACACCCTTGTGGAGCAACTGTATACTAGAGCTCAACGGGCTCTTGCCATTATTTCCCCAGCTAACCAAGGACCAAACCTATTGAGTGATGTCTTGAAGAAGCTATCCATCTTACCCGCCGGGTTTCAAGAAGTTAAGCGTTCCTGTGCGAGAGCCGGAGCCCTAACTGCTCTAAGCCACTCCAAAGCCTGGGTACCGGAGCTAGACCTGGCGGATGTAGCCAAGGGGTACCCTAGTTTTAAGGAAGACGAGACTCCTTTTGATTAAGAAGATTTTGCTGCTTGCATGAAGGAAATACGTCCTCATGCTACCATCCTTGGCAAAGAAACCAATGTTGATAAGTAGCAGCCGGGTTTTGATGCTGAGAATAAAATGATGGCAACTCCTTCATATAAAGTGATGGATCTAATTGACTAGCCGGGTTCGCCAGCACACCTTTGCCCCGGAAATTGACCCGTCTGGTCTAATTGATGATGAGGCTGAGTTCGTCGCTCTTCATGGCTTTGATTGGTCCAAGCCTAATTTCCAAACGGTGGAGGAGGACGAACCGGCAAGGGATGAGTCGTAACCATCCAAACAACCCGGCCAGGATTGATGAACCGGCTTTAGTCTATCATCTGCTTATGAGAAAAAGGAGTATTATCCTTTTGGACTCCAAGTGCCTTGTAATAGGCTAGCTTAAAACTTCATGTTCTGCTTATGCCATCATGCATATTGTGCCTCGTACATCACTTTTATCCTTAATGTGAGGATATGTCATTCATCCTTTACAATATCAATATTGTGTGAATCTGTTCCTGCACGGAAGATATGAAAATTGTCCTGGGGGTTTATCGCCGGACGGGTCAAAACGCCCAGTGCACAACCATGGAAACTAACATAACTGTATAATTAAGGCTGGATGTAAGGATAATTAAGGATGGAAAGCCCGTGATTGAAGAAAACACAGATAAGCCTGTTATGAATTTTAATGACAATATCATATCTGTAATCTTGAATCTGGACTGCCGGCTTATGTGACCCGAACAGTAAGGGTGATAACCGAATCTTTAAAAGCCAATACTTCCATATGTATGATGACTATTATACACTGGCAATTCATCGTCAAAAAACCAAGCCGGTTTAAATTGAAACCATACTTACACTTAGATTTAGACAACAAAACCGAGAAAACAAAAGATTGTCTTTCAAACAATGTAAGTCAAACACCAAGAAAAATTTGGAGGCTTCTGATTCGGATACGATTCGTAAACTGAACCAAAGGGGTTAAGCTAGGATTCGAATACGATCATGTAGCCCCCAGTGGCTTTGGCGTTGCGCCGATCAAGAGGGTACCGACAGCTATGTTCTCTTTGCTTCAAATACGACCTATGTTTGAACAGGAAGCCCCCAAATGACCTTAAGAGGTTTTTAACGACCCTGATTCGAATATGATCCAAGTCGGACCCAAAAGGGGTTAAGCTGTGATTCGAATACGATCAAGAAGCCCCCTAGTGAGTTTGGCATTGCGCTGATCAAGAGGGTACCAACAGTTATGTTCTCTTTGGTTCGAATACGACCTATGTTTGAACAGGAAGCCCCCTAGTGATCATGAAAACCGTCGCCGCCTGAGCCACCGCCCGGCCCATGATTGCTATTGAACATGTTCGAGTTCTTGAAAGCCTTCATGATCATACAATCCTTCCACAGGTGAGTGGCCGGTTTCTGCTGAGTACCGTGTCTTGGACAAGGCTCATTTAACAGCTACTCAAGAGTGGGACCTGACCCGCCGGACTGAGGAGGTGGCCTCCCCTTACGTCGCTGATTGTTGCCCTGTGTATTGGTGTTAGCCATAAACTCCAAACTACCGTCAGCCTTACGTTTATCATGCCTCCCTGATTTGCCGGGTTATGCTGATGACCCTTGCCGTTCTTCTTCCCCTTCCCTGTCTTCTCTTCGTCAGACTCGGGATCCTTGGTACTATCAGAGTCGGCATACTTGACTAAAGCTGCCATCAGCTGGCCCATGTCATTACAATCGCGTTTGAGCCGCCCCAGCTTCTGTTTTAGAGGCGTAAAACGGCAATTTTTCTCCAACATTAAGACTGCAGAGCCGGCATCCATCTTATCAGATGAATGTATTATAGCTTTGAGTCGACGCACCCAATGGGTCGTGGACTCTCCTTCCTCTTGCTTACAGTTAGTTAAATCCATAATTGACATGGGCTGCTTGCAAGTGTCTCTAAAATTTTGAATAAACCGGGCCTTTAATTCTGCCCATGAACCGATGGAATTGGGTGGCAACCCCTTCAACCAATTGCGAGCCATTCCATCTAACATCATAGTGAAGTACTTGGCCATTGCCGCGTCACTGACCTCCAACAGCTCCATGGCCATCTCATAGCTTTCAATCCATGCCCCTGGCTGTAAATCGGCCGTGTAATTGGGAACCTTCCAAGGCCCCTTGAAATCCTTTGGCAAACGCTTATTACGCAGAGCCGGCACCAAGCAAGGAACACATCTTGTCCTTGTGGCCACGCATGCCTCAACAGAGGTCGCCAGATATACCGGAAATGCCTGGTGAGCCGCCTGATCAGCTGCCTGTTGAACCGCCCGCTCAGCCTCTTGGCAGATCCTATCCTGGTCAACCAAGTTAAGGGCTCCATCCCGTGCCGGGTCATGCCCGCGCGGCTGGTCACGGCGCCGGAAGTTGCTTGAGACGGCTGCTGAATCCATGTGCCTGCTATAACTCGGGCTCCGGCTTGGGCGTGGGGTCGAATGAATCCTATCTTTACTATAAGAATAAGCCTCCTGCTGTGCCAGAGCCGTCTGAAGAAGTTCTCTGACCCTTCGGGTCTCAATCGCTGTTGGAGAGTTACCCTCCGCTGGAAGAGCCGCCAATCGCTCCGCCGCAGCGATCATGTTCTCCAAAGGGTTAGAATAATGACCCGGTGGTGTTGGTACATAATGAGGTGTAGCAGTATTCACACGAGGGGGTTCCATACCCCGTGGCTGAACCGGTGCCCCAGCCCCGTGCATTGCGACCTGGTTCACCTCTGGCGGGTTACTGGGGCCTGCACCGGGTGTGTGGAAGAGATTTCTAAGATCGTAAGTCAGAGGCAGACGTGACTGAGTCTTCTGGTGTCTTCTCCTAATGACCTCGTTTGATGCGTTCAGATCCATCGTGAGCCGAAAAGCCTCTGATTGAAGCTGCTGAGCTCGAGCACCCAAAGCCGCCCGCTCTGCAGCCATCCTGACGTCCTCCGCTGCTAAGTTTTCTTTGGCTTGTACTACCTCACGTAACCGTGCCACTTCCGCATCGTGCTGAGCCTGATCCGCTTGTTCAACCACGATAGTCAACAGGGTTGTCATCCTATCCATGAGATCAATCAGCACCTGAGCCGGCGGGCGCGTGGGGCCTCCTGCCCCGGCCGCCGTTGACCCGGTCGTTATCGCTGGCGCAGCCGTAGAGTTTTGAACGGGCTGTGTGCTAGTCATGAAGATCCCCGCTCTGCTCGGCGGCTCAAAGGGGTCCGGAATACTGCTGCCATCGGAACAACCCCCAAGCCCACCATCTTGCAGTTGATACAACGAATCTGTCTCACCCGTGGATGACTCACCATCAGATTGGACGGCCGTATCGCCACCAGACACAGATCTTTCAGAAAATTCCCCTCCATGGATGCATCCCACGAAGGCATGCTTCACAGCCGGCTGAGCCCAGGCGGGTCTCGCACACTGAGCCGTCTCGATGATGTCGGCGCAGATGTCCGGCTCGGGACCCGGCTTGCCGATTCGGCCGATGAAGACGTGGATCCCGCCGAAGGGGACCCGGTACCCGTACTCAATTGAGCCGGCATCGGGGTCCCAGCCTGCGTCGTCGATGTAGAGCTTGCCGCGACAACTCTTGGTCATCCGGCCCACAGCATATCCCTTGAGCCCTTTGAAGCTGCCCTTCAAGAACTCAAATCCACCGTGCGCTAGCCCCACAGTGGGTGCCAACTATCGTGGAATTGTCACGACAGATGTCCTAGTGAAAGGACTTAGTCGTGGAGCCATCACAACTAGGAAGCTTAAAGCTAGGGGTTAAACGGGAGAAAGGACACGAGAGGTTTATACTAGTTCGGCCCCTTGCGGTGAAGGTAAAGGCCTAGTCCAGTTGATATGGTATTGCTAGGTTTCGATGACCAAGGAGCGAATACGCTTAACCTGGCTCTCGATTTGTTGTTTCTTGTCTTAAGCCGCCGCCGGGTCGTCCCCTTATATACACGGGTTGACGCCCTGCGGCCTACAGAGTCCCGGCCGGCTCATACAATGTGTCCGGCTCGGTGACGTATCTTACATGCCTTACATTATAAGTCTATTCATACATGGCGGTTTATACTTACGGGCCTTAAGCCGCCTCTGGGCTTGGGCCTATTATAAGCCTAACTTTGAACCGTCATCTTGTATACTCTTGGGCTTCATTTAGGTAAACCGCCATTGTGGTTGACCCGGCCCCTCCTGGGCGGGTCATATCTGGTAGTCATATCCCCAACAGTTCTTGTTCCTCATGATCTATAGGCAGGATCCGAGCTCCATGACCCCCAACAAGAGGGTAGACGCTTGCCTTCTCCAGTGATTGCTTGGTGTGTTAGATGCGTCGGGGTCCGGTGGTTTTCCAAGGTGGCTTGGTTCAGTTCTGGTTCGGTAGTCTAGGTCGCCTTATGTTTGGTATAGCTAGTGACTTGTTTTCATATTCCGCTTCGGGTTAGTGGTATTCTAGCCATTTTGCTCGGTTAATATTTTCTATCTTCTGACTTAACAAATCGGCTATTTTTTTTAACACGGTACAACCATAGTTGATCACATATACACACATACACTCAACCCTATGAACCTATGAACAACCTATCCCAAAGAGCACCTACGAGATACTGAGATGTCACAACATCTTAAAATTGACAAAGTACCTACAAGAGCCTTGGTAGTGGAAGGAAACGTCACCTCGCATTGAATTAACTAGGTGATTTCCCTGCGCATTGCTGCGGGATTTTAAAGATTTATTTTGGATAAACTTTATATGAATTAAATAATTTAAATCAAAAGCTATTATTTTTTGAAGTAATTCTATGTGAACAAAGAGTATACATGAACGTTGGACCATTGGAGATGAAACAATTAAATTGTGGTATGCATGTCTTATAAAATAGTTTTAATGGATGATGATGTGGCACATTTGCTGATGTGGAGGGCTGCATGCTGAGAGAAAGAGTTAGTGGGGATCAACTATTTAGGTATTATAGATACGAGACCAATGTCAAGTATATAAATTAAACAAAAAACCTGACAGATATGTTCGCAGGTCAAACAAATCGGCTTATAAAGAGGAAACCGAAAGGAGAGGAGCATAGCATATACGGTTGAACAATACACCGAAGAAGATACATGGTATTCATTATTTCATTATTATAGCGTATACAGTCGCAGCAGTACTAGTGCACTGCAGTAACGACGGTCGAGCGTACATGCATGCTGGTTTCGTACGTTCCATCAACGGCCGGGAGCCTAGCCGATGACCGGGGTCTGGGAGACGATGCCGTTGTTGTCGATGAAGACGCGGACGCGCTCGGCGTTGTAGTCTGGTGTAAGCGGGGCGCCCGGCGGCAGAACCTCGACGGCGACGTCGGGCCTGTCGCGCGCGATCTGCGTGGCCGCCAGCGTCGCCAGGATGCCCACCAGCTCCGGCCACGACGACTTGGTCCCGCTCATCCTGTTGGCTGGAAGCTCGCGATCACCGGCGGATATACGTATGCAGGTAATAGTTAGCGGAGTGGGTGCGTGTTTGAGCGGCGTATTGCCATCGCGTGTATTTATAGGAGGAAGAAGAGTGCGACGGGCGTGAGGAAAGCCGTCGCCATGAATTGTCTGTGCAGGTTTACACCTTGTTTGCTCAGTTACGTATTGATTTTCTTTGGGGAGCTACCTTGTTCTTGTTTGGTCACCAATCACAGTCGCCAAAGCTAGGGGGACGTCCTCTGTGACGCTCGCTACGTCCAACAGCTGCGAGCCGCACCGTGGCGGCCGAGTATTAGAGTGACGTAGCTACCGTTTAAATACTGTAGCGAGCATTTTCAGAAAACTATGTGAACAAATTTTGGGGAAAAATATATTTTTAGTCCTGAATCTATTTTTAGAAACTCGAAATTTTTTTTGGAAAGCACGTGAATTTTTGAAATTTCCAATTGTTTCTGAAAAACACAATCAAAATTGGAAATTCTGTAAATTTTTTTTGAAAATTTAAGCCTTTTGAGCTCCCCTTTTATTTATAAAAAGAACACAAACACATTTTTGAAATTCTGATTTTTTTAAAACATAAAATGTTTTCAAAATTTCAATGATTTTTCGTAAGTACAAGCATTTGGAAACTAGATCTCATTTTAATAGATTTCAACAAACTATTTTTCACAAAAAACCCCAAAGAATTTGGGAATTAAACAGGAACTGAAAAATAACAGAAATGAAAAAATGGAACCGGAAAAGACCAAAACCAAAAAAATAAACCAAAAATACTAGAATAATAGTTGTGATTTTTCTTCTTTTTCGAAAGCACAACCGTGCATTTTTTCGGGAAGCATAGTTGCGCTTTTCGTGGAAGCACACATTGTGCTTTCCCCTTTTTCAGGGAAGCACAACTTTGTTTCTCGTGGAAGAGCAGGTTGTGCTTCTCATAGAAGCACAATTGTGTGTTTCCTTTTTGGAAATTACAGTTGTGTTTCTCGTGAAAGCACATGTTAAGCTTTTGTCACAGATGTGCTTGCAGAAGCACATGTCATTCTTCTTGTGGGGAAGCACTCCTTCCGAAAAAAACTTTCAAAACATAGGGGAAACCAGACAAAAACCAAACAGTCGAAAGAATCTAAAAAAACATCTAAAACCCAAAAACACGTACAGGAGGAACTGAAAATCCAGAGGGAGCATCCACCTAGACAAAAAGAGTGACCTTTATGGGAGCCCTTGAAGGTGTACCCGTTAGTTAGCCGCTCTCGGCAAATAGGGATTCGGAAGCTAGGCACACAGGGCCGTGGGCCAGGGCTTGTAGTTTTTTTCCTTAACTTTAACGGTTTCGATTACGCCCTAGGTTCCAATCCAGCATTAGCCCTCCAAACAAAGCTGAAGTGGAGATTGAGAGCGGAAAATTTTATTCTTCACTCGAAGCGAAATTTAGTGCCCATTTCATTTGTGTTTTCTTTTTTTCATATTTTGCTTGCAGATTTTTGAAAATGATCAAGAAAAATTCCTTACAAGTCATGAATATTTTATAAATTCATGATTTTTTAGTTAAATTCTAAGATTTTGAAAATTCATGAACATTTTTAATATCCCATAATTTTTCAAAAATGAGACATTTTTAAAAAAAATATATCAATGTTCTTATTTCATTAATATACGTTTAATCTGCAAAACCGTTTTTTCATGAATGAGGAGTTGCTGATTTTAACCTGTTTTTCACAGCTGATGTATGTGTAGGACGGCATGGGTGAAAGAGCGAAGGAGCTGCAGTACAATGCTATTCGGGCCGGGCCACCGCAGGTTATAGCGCATATTTGTCACACAAGACAATCAATAAGGCCTGCCGTCGAGGTCAGAAGGTAGTTTGTTTCGATCACTTGAAACTTGGCTCACTTATCGCCTCCCCTATGTTCCTCGCAAACTGCCCCAAATTCCTCCTGTAAGTACATCCTCCAAGTCCAATCTCCCTTTCTTCCCTTGCCAATGGCGCGAAGTTAGAATTTTGTTATTGTTTCATTTGTACCATTGACCTATCTCTTTTTTTTTCTAGAAAGAAGAGATAGGTCAATGGTATAAAAATGAAACAGTAAAAGACCTAAACAAAAAATTGCATCAACGACGTGATCCAAGGCGGATACACGTATGGAGGTAATAGTTAGCGGAGTGGGTGCATATTTGAGTGGTGTATTACCACCGTGTATTTATAGGAGGAAGAAGAGTGCAACGAGCGTGAGGAATGCCGTCACCATGAATTGTCTGCACAGGTTTACACCTTGTTTGGTCAGTTATATTTCGTTTTTTCGAGGGCTACTTTGTTTGGTCAGTACATTTTAATTTGTTGTCCGTGGACGGAAGTAGGACAAAACCGATCGATCATAAGAGTGAGCGTGCATATATGTTTTTTCAGGGATGACTGTGCATATATGTGTAGGTTTTTTGTAGGGGCATATGTGCAGGGGTGAACGTATTTCAAAACCTTCTTGAACATTTGTCGAAATTCAAAAACTTTTGCCCATTTCTCCAATCCACCAAGCTAGCTAAATGGGCTGGACCGCACACACGGTGCGAGGGCCCATCTCAGGTTCGCTCGCTGGTCGCCGGCAATTTCACTGCATGAACGGGTTCCTGCTCCTTTCCAATTTCACTGCATTTAAATTTTGTTCAACAACGCGCGCGGTTGTGTGGAATCGCTAACAATTTTGAATTGCAGAACAATATTTGAATCGATGACTGTTTTCGTCAAATTCATGAATATTTTTGGAATTCATGGACTTTTTTCAATGCATGAACATTTGTTTCAAAATCACGAGCATTTTTTAAACCACAAACATCTTATGATTTCTATAACATTTTTCCAAAATTCACCTTTTAAAATTTAGAACTTTTTCTAAAAATTTGTAATTATTTTAAAGAAGAAAAATTAAAACAGAAAAAAGCAAAAGGCAAAAGGCAAAAAAAAAATACCGGAGGAGATGGGGTGAGTGCTGGCATATTCCCCAGCACCTCATGCGCCAATATCTTTTGAGGGGAGCTCACGCGTCAAATAAGAGCTCCCGCCGTGATCCTGGGCACCCAAGACCTGGATTTTTTCCCCCTACTTTCAATAGTTTAGATTTCAGTTGCGGCTCAGGATCTAGTTCTGTATTAGCCCGCCAAGCGAAAGCTGCTGAAGTGGTGGTCGAAGGAGGAATAGTTTATTCCTCGCTCGTAGTGAACAATAGTGTGCCCTAATGGTATGTATCATCTATTTGCGTGTTTCTGCCATTTTCAGCAATTTTGTCAATCCTGGGTTTTCTGGGAGCAACTAGTTTGCTTCAGGAGCCTGGCAATGATCACCGCCATGTGTCGCACTCTGGACGCTCCCTCCAAATTTTTTCTTTTATTTATCCGCACGCGTTTTTGGCTTTTAAACGGTTTTTTTCAGGGTTTTCTTGACTTTTCGGTTTTCCACAGGTCTTCCTTAGCTCTTGAAAATAAAAATCAAAGATAAAAAAATTGCGCAAAAAACGCGTTTTTCTTGCTTCCACGAGAGGCACGGAACGAAAAAAATATGCGTTTTTTATTTGTTTTTCTTCTGTGAGAGACACAGTTTTGCTTCTACGAGAGGCACGGTTTTGCTTTCACGAGACGCATGGCCGTGCCTCTATGAAACGGAAAAAACACATTTTTTTGTTTTTTTCTTCCGCAAGAGGCACGGTTTTGCTTTCGCGAGAGGCACGGCCGTGCCTCTCGGAAAAGAAAAAAAATATGTTTTCTGTTTTTTTTGTTCCTTCCGCGGGAGGCACGGTTTTGCTTCCGTGAGAGGCACCATTTTGCTTTCCCGAGAGGCACGGTCGTGCCTCTCGAAAATGAAAAAAAATGTATTTTCAGGTTTTTTTTCTTCTGTGAGAGGCACAGTTTTACTTCTGCGAGAGACAAGGTTTTGCTTTCGTGAGAGGCATGGTTGTGCCTCTCGGAAACAGAAAAGAAAAACACTTTTTTGTTTTTTTTCTTCCGCGAGAGGCACGGTTTTGCTTTCCGCGGGGGGCACGGTTTTGCTTCCGCGAGAGGCACGGCCGTGCCTCTCGAAAATGAGAAAAACAGTTTTTCTGTTTTTATTGCTTTCGCGAGAGGGACGGTTTTGCTTCCGCGAGAGGCATGGTTTGCTTTCGCGAGAGGCAAGGCCGTGCCTTTCGGAAACGAAAAAAAACATGTTTTCTGTCTTTTTCCACGAAAGGCACGGTTTTACTTGCGTGAGAGACACGGTTGTGTTTTTGTGGGAGGCACGGCCGTGCTTTTTTTGAAAAGGGAAAAACCGTGCTATCGGTACGGTTTTTTGTTTGGTTTTCATGTTCGGTTTTTTTGTGAAAAGAAACTTCGTCGCAACTTATCAACATGGGTTTTTGTTTTGAAGATCTCGACGCCAGGAATCCAAAGGTGAAAACGGTTCGAGATTCGGACACACGGTTTAAGAGATAAAACGTTTTGAATAAACGGATATATGAAAAAAGGGAAAACTCCCGAGTTGCGACAAGTGGCGCACATACAGTGCGCCACTTGTCACAACCTAAGTAGGTAGGAGTAATCTTTGCAAAGAGTACTCCTCAATTAGCGATTTCGGAGTTTTCTCCGATTTTTGTGCATTTCTATTTCCGGATATTCCCTGCCTTTTCAGCTGTTTTCTATCTTTTCTCATCGGGCCATTTTTTTCATTTACTTTTTCCTGTTTTTCCTTATTTATAAAAAGCGTGAAACATTTTTTAGAAACTTGTGAACAGTTATTGCTATTAATCTGATTGGAAATTTTTAATAATCATCAACAATTTTCTAAAACTCATGCATTTCCAAATCCCGTGATGTTTTAGAATTTTGTGAATATATTTGTAGACAACTGTGAACATTTTTTATTCCAAGCACATTTTTAAAATCTGCAAAATAACTTTTTTCAATGACAAGTTACTGCATTTTTAAAGGCACGTTTTTCTCTTGGGAGAGCGAACAATGACTGATCTATGTGTAGAATAAGTCATGCTGCAATGCTATTCGACCTGTGAAAGAGACTAGCTAGCAAGTGAAAGAGACTAGATGTCTACTGTAGATCACATTAATCGATCGATCGAGTTCTCTATACTGTAAAATCTCGCGGTAGCTCCAATGTACGCACGTGTAACTGCTAGTGCGCACGAGCAGTGGCGGCGCCAGGATTAGGACGTGCCCCAGGCAAGCCCCAGGCCAAGTAGTTGCAACCGTGTCAAACAGTAGTAAGGACATGTATAATGATTCTATCTTAGTGATGCCACGTAGGATTAATAATGAGGTGGAGGAGAGAGAAATCATAAGAAAAAACTCGTCTTCTCTTATTTAAGATAAGACAAGAGATGACCTCTTAACACAATATGTCTCACCATATTTTTAAGAATAACTAATTATTGAAGATAAGGCTAACAGATGAGCCATTGTAAACATGTATTTTTGTTATCTCTAAATTATATGCAAGACTTAAGATAAGACTATGTTATCAACCATTGTACATGCCCTAAAATTGCTACTGTGTATGAAGGGATTTACGCTCGTGTCCCAGCCCATGACTGGGCAGCCTCGGGCTTGTCTCCGATACTGCACACGAGCATCAGTCAATCGATCGAGGTCATGCAGCTACCGCGCACGAGCATCGATTGACCGTTTGGGGTGTATTTGTTTTTGATAAAATTTCACAATGTAAGGTGCATTTCTTTTAAATCCTCTTAATTCCCATTTTATCCCTCCAAAAACAGAAAGTATCTCTCTCCTAAGTTCCTATATCTCTTCATGTATCAAAAGAAGGAAACTATGTCTCTCATGATTACATGTATACCTTACTTTCCTGGAATCATTGATTTATTTGCCAGTAACCAAGAAATTTGTCAAGGGTATTTTTGTCCTAACACCTTTATAATTATGCGCCTTGGTCACCGTGCCCAAAATAATACACCTTACATAAAGGAACGGAGGGAGTACAAAGGATCTCTTTCAAAAAAAAAGTAATACAAAGGATCGCACACACATACAAGAGATGACGCGAAACTACCTTGCATCTCTCTCGGGCGGATCACCCACCGTATGTCCTGTGAGACAGAGAAATCGCTGACTAGTTATTGCCCTCATTTTTACCATATTTTTTACGTTATGAAAGGTCCAAAGAACGTCATGCAGGTGTGCCACCTATCCACCCAAGACGAGAAGTCCATTTTCTCACATAATGTTTTGTCATAGAAATAGGTGCCCTACATATTCAAGATAATACATGTTTTCATTGCTGTTATCGTCATGAAAGTATCAATTCCATGGCAGAACATCTTTTTATTCAGGACAAAATGTCACGAATGTGTCTTTGTCTTGTAGTGATAGCTTAATTTCCTTCCCTTTTATGGTCAATTTCCTATGTACCAAACTACACAAAGGTATTTGCATTCTGTCACATTTATTAGTCAACAGAGATAAGATAAGGGTGAATTTATTGAAATATCTGGAATTATCAGTGGATTGAGTGTAAAAATACACTCATCAGCCACCACTAGCATATGTTGCACCACAACACACATGTATCACCTTACATCCAAAACAGACTGCCTAACCACTATCCTATTTAGGGCAATCGATCTGGCTACAATGTTTGGCACTACTAAAGTCACTAGATGGGAAAACATCTTCCCAAAGAAGGTGTCATTGACCAACATGTCATAGGCTCTAGCGAAGTCTAGAATGTGCTTATCATTGGTTCAGATCTCCGTACCCAAAGCTCCCATGCCCTCGCTCAAACTCCATGTGGCTGTTGAAATATCCTCCTATGAAGATTTTCTCACTAGGAGGTATAGTTCTAACAATACATATAGATCCTCCCGCAAAAAAAAAATACATATAGATCCTCCAGAATCGTTTCTTCATGCTTGAATCGAGCTACCTTGTGGGACATATGCACTTATTACTTTAAGACCATATCCCAACAACTAACTTGACTAGGACAATCATATCCTCTGTCTCCGGACATCCATCGACCACTCCATTCTTAATGCTCTTGTCTACTAAAATGCCTATGCCCATTCCTATTTTCAATTAACCCTGAGTAACAAAAAAAACGAATCCAATATTGTGCACTGGCCTCGCCTTTTGACCCACCCATTTAGGTCTTTCCAATGCGAACAACATTTACACGCCTCCTAATTGCAGCATCGCAACTCTCATAGTCTCCCTTTTAAGGATCCTATTTCAAATTATCCACGCACATCCTATTTTGTAGCCATCGTAAATCATAAAAGTAAAAAACTACAATCTGTCATGGCCCGCATCGACATGCGCAACTTAATTCCATGAACATCCTTTCTTTAACACAGGGACCCGAAGCTGCTTCATATATCAAAAGTCGTAGTACACTACAACAAGGACCCTCAAAGAAAAGAAAATTACATCCACGTCCTCCCTTTTCGAAAACAAGACCCTAAAATAAAAATAAAAAAGCAATCCAGTCCTGTTGCTTCCAGCGACGCCGCGAGAGCTATTGTTGCCACCACTTCCAGCATGATCCATGCCATCTTCGGGCAAAGGAAAGAGGGTCTCCACCTGGAGGTCGAACAAGTGCTCATCGAAATCAATTACATGGTTGATCTTTTGTTCCAGTGGTTGAGGCTGATGTAGCGGATGTAGATCGGCAGATGAACTCCAACGCATATTGCAACTTCTCTAGAGTGGCGGACCCGATATGGCCGCAAACCCCTACCACCCTACTTCCTTCCGCCATCATGGTGACTGAGAGAGAGGGGATGAAGAACTTGTAGAACCCAATCTGATGCTTCGATAAGCTTATTGAGGGGTGAAAGAGGACGACGACGGATCCCTCTATCGTCTATGACAACCATCCACTAAAGAATGACAATGAGGAGGAAGATGACCACCGTATGCTGGAAGCTACTCGCGAGCTCCGGCGACAACGACCCAAACGACATAAAAGTATTCACCTTAGTGGCAAGTCCAGACCATGGCCTCATACTAGTAGTACTACTACCATGTACAACTTGGCTGCCTCACTCACACCCCCCCTCTCTGGTCGGCGAGGCCACCAGAGGAGGAGGGGAGAGAAGCCAGGCTTAATTTGTCAGAGGTCAAGAAGAAGAGAAGGGAGAAGAGAGAAAGAGGAGGAAGTTGGTGGGATCATAGTAGCCTATGTGGCTCCTAAGAAATCGAAATGGCTGGCCAAAATGCGATAGTGTCTTCATATGTTCCCATTCGAGGTTACAAACATGCATGCATGATTTGGATATATAGATTGGGGTGACAGATCGATCGACTATGTCTTCGATTGCTATCCAATGTGGTCCTTTTTTCTGCTCCTTAACTTAATTTGATCCAACCAATATAATATCGATACTCCTACTATTGGTGATGGCATGCTAGGTTAAACTATGATCCTCTAAAGAGACCTCTAAGGACTGAAATTCTGTAAGGACATCTTCAAGGGTGCCCATACTTCTTCCGTAAACAGGGTGAGCATACATATTTGAACCAAAATATATATGTACGGGGTCTTCAAAGTGAAATAGGTAAACAACTGAGGTCCTCTAAGGTTGGGCATTTCCAAGAGCGTCCATTCTTCTTCGTAAACAGGGCAAGCTCACAAAATTGAATAAAAAAATTAGTACAAGTCTTCTAAGTTAAAAAAAGTTAACAAAGAGAGAATACATCGATTTCTTTTTTTTCGTGGAGCACACAAATGAGCATATTATTCAAAAAATTCTACAGGTTCACTAAGTTTCCTTACTTCAAAAATGATAAAACTGATCACCTATGAACATATGCCCCGGTGCATTACAATCTGCACTTAACCATGGAGTGCACCTCGTTAGGTATAACACTAGCCAATATGTCTACTATTAAAAGGGAGTATGCGGTCATGATTGCACGTCATAGTTTTGTTTGGTTTCATATGTTTATTGGTTTCATGTTAATTATGGAGAGTAACATTCTTTCTATAAGAGGATGATCATGTAAAGTATCATTCTTGGACGGGAGGATCACGTTAATTATTGAAATTATCATCGAGCCTTGGACTTGAAATCACGTTAATTATGAAGAGTCTCATTATTTAGACAGGAGAATCACGTTAATTGTGAAAAGTATAATTCAGTGTATGGAAAGATCAATTTACTTATGTAGAGTATCATTCTTTCAAGGGGAAGATCACATTAATTGTATAGAGTATCATTCTCTGAACGGATGGATTATGTTAATTATGTCGGGTGTCATTCTTTGGACAGAATGGTCATGCTAAGTATGAAGAGTATGATTGTTTGAATGGGAGGATCACATTAATTATGGAAAGTATCATCAAGTATTTGACGGAAGGACCAAATCAATTATGGAGAGTATATCTTTGGATGTGAGGGTCACCTTAATTATGTAGAGTGGAGGATTATGTTAATTATGAAAAATTATCATCGAGCATTGTTTGAATTGGAGGTTTACATTACTTATGGAGAGTATCATCTTCGGACGGGAGGATCACGTTACTTATGTAAAATATCATCCTTTGAATGTGAAGATCACGTTAATTATGAAAATAACATCAAACATTAGATGAAAGAATAACTCAAATATGTATGCCCCATTGCAACGCACGGGCAATTAGCTAGTTACTAAGAAAATGACCTTACAAGATATGACTCGTGCCTATACCACAAATATCTATCACAAAGAAAATTTGTTATATACTAGGCCGTGGTACTGGCTAATGCTTTCTGCTTCGATATCTTCTTGTTTCTACACAATTTTTTTTTCTAAATTTGGTCATACTTTATACAGTTTGACTAGTGAAAGTCTAGTATGCATGACCCATACATGCATGCATGCGTTTATCGAGGGAACACAACACCACACCACTTGCAGGGCCAAGTTCTCTCAATTATCTAACGTATATACACGAGGCGGGGGAGCATTGAGTTGCATGATCCCTCTCCTACGCATATTAGTAGAACGATCCGTCAATTGCTATGGTCTATAATGAATATGTAAATGAATCAAATAAATGATTAAATTTGTCTTCAAGGTTGAAGCTTATTTCTCCCCCATATGTCCGGGCGTGTCTGAATATCAAACCGGCGCCCAGTAGGCTCCTCAAAATTCAACCCCTGGACAGTCTGGGCTCTAGACCATATGTGGGGAGAATTGCGGTTATCCGGCATGTTATCTCCAACATGCAAGCTCAACACAGAAAACTCCACCCCACGAGGCACCCTTCCCTTTTCCTGTCTGGCCCTCCCTTCCTGCTCTGTTTACCGTCGTAGTTGTTGAAGTTACCGCCTACCATACGTTCCTCAGCCTAATTCGTGGTGCTGCTCACAATGATATTTAGGCCAGAGGGTAGAGACCAATATATATAGAATAATTTTGGTTTAGTCTAAACCGCATAAAGATAGGTTTCCAGATGAACAATCTGTTTAAACAAAGACTCTAGATTAGCACAACCAATCACGATCATTAGTAATCTAATAGGAGTCTCAAATTAATCTGTAATAAGGTCTCTTCATGCACGTGTGAGTCAAGCGCTGTATTTGAATAAATTCTAATTCAAATCTGCAGGCTTTTAAACAATCCATATTGCCAAATTGTGGACAACCTGGTCTTCATTCCATCATGTTATGCTCGGGTTATATAAACAAAGGTTATTTCCAGTACACATGTACTGTACTTCTAGCATGAAGTACCGACTTCCCCCGACTAATTTCCGTTCAAGTTTCCATGTACACAGTACACGTATATGATGCTTTCAGTTCTACATCAACAATTTCCAGGAGATAAAAATAGAAGTAAAATAAATGTTGTAAGCCACACACACACATATACTGAATATTTCAACATCTACCACTTTCCTAAAATATTTAGTTCCAAAAACAAAGACCCATGTTCTTGACATGTTTAAAAAAACTCCTGACTAAGAGCTTTAGTTAGTGGATCAACAACCATATCAATGCGGGGAAATAATCTAACCAGACCGTCTTCAAACGATTTATCACATCACATATATAGTGATATCTACCTTCTATATGCTTAGTCTTACTATGAAATTTAGGATCCTTTGCTACCTTGATCACCGCTTGGTTATCACAATAAATAGTGACTTGGTCGAATGCCCTTTCCATGAACTTGAGTGATGCAAGAAACTCCTCAGCCAAACACCTTCTTTCACTACCTCTGAAGCTGCTATATACTTAGCCTCCACAGATGATGGGGCCATAGATTCCTGCTTCTTGCTCCTCCATGAAACAACACCTCCAGCCAATGTAAACAGATAGCCAGATATCGATCTACGGTCATCAGGATCACCCTGCCAATCGGCATCAGTAAAGCCCTGCGGCCGGAGATTATGACCATTAGAACATAAGAAATAATCCATCATTCCTTTGACATAATGCAAAGTATTTCTTATTTGCTTCCAATGTTCTCCCCCTGGATTCCTTAGGTATCTACTCAAAATTCCAACAGGATGGCATAAATCAGGCCTAGAAAAGAGCATAGCATGCATTAAAGAACCCAAGGCAGATGGGTATGGAATTTCACTCATTTTCTTCTTTTCCTCAGGAGTTTTAGGACACATTTCCTCGTTGAGTTTAATTCCCTTAAATATAGGTATTTTCATGGGTTTGCAATCTTCCATAAAGAATCTTTTCAGTATTGTTTTGAGATATGACTTCTGAGTTAAGTACTTTCCTTTTCTGATCTCTATGTATTTCCACTCCTAACAATTAAAAATCTTCCCACATACCTTTCATGTAAAACTTAGAAGACAACCAGGCCTTAACTTCCATAGGCGTAAATTTATTGTTAGATGCTATCAAAATATCATCTACATAAACAGACAAAAGCACAAATTTATCTCCTATGAGTTTCCAATAATGCAATGATCTCCTTCTGTCATAGAGAATTCGTATGATGTTATTGCATTATCAAGCAAAATATACCACTCACGTGAAGCCTGCCTAAGACCATAAATGGATACTTTAAATTTGCAAACTTTCCCTTCATTTACTTTTTCTATAAAACCATATATGGCCGACACATATAGATTTCTTCTTTTAGATTTCCATTTAGAAAAGCTATTTAACATCCATTTGATGCAATTCCAGATCATAGTAAGTGTTTAAAGCACTGATGATCATTATGGATGTAAATTTAGCTACAAGTGAGAAAGTTTCCACAAAGTTGACTCCTTCCTTTTGTGTGTAGCCCTTGGCAACCAGCCTGGCTTTGTATTTTTTCACTAGTCTAGATGCATTAATTTTTCTTTTAAAAACCCATTTGTACCCTACAGGCTTTCGGTTATTTGGTTGATCAACCGATTCCCAAACACCATGTTCCCTCGTAGAATCTAATTCTTCTTTCATGGCATTTATCCAAAATTTGGATTCAGAATACACCACTACATCCTTATATGTTATAGGTTCTTCCTCTAGAATAGAAACCATAGAGTGCACTTCCCCCAGAAACACATAATAATCAATCAAATGTGAAGGCAATCTAGTATTCCTCCCACTGTTCCTAGCTATACTAGTTAAGGGAGTGTCTATTTGGTTCATGTCGGTGTCAATATTTTCCTGAACCGGATGTTCATGCTCAAGATCAAGTTCAGTTGGATTAGTGTTTAGGGGTTCCACTAATAATTCCACTCTAGCATGTTTAGCATGGCGAGGTGTGTCCCGGTCTAAGAAAATAGCATCACCACTTTCAACCAATTTCTTCTTCTCAGGGTCATAAAACCAGTAGCCATTTGATCTTGAAGAACACCCAATAAATATTCATGCATTGCTTTTAAGATGCAATTTGGTGCGGAGTTGACTTGGCACCTTTATTCGTGCATTACACCCCCAAACTACCAAATGGCGCAGTGAGGGTTTCCTCCCTTTCCACAGTTCATAAGGTGTTCACTGCCTTAGATGGTTAGTGATTAGGTAAATATATTGTTGTGTGTAAAGCTTCTCCCCGAAAAGATAATGGCAAATCAAAATAAGCCGTCATTGATCTAACCATGTCCATTAAAGTCCTATTCCTTCTTTCTACCACCCAATTTTATTGTGGAGTATAAGGCAAGGTATAGTGGTGGACAATTCCCAAAATTCATCAAGTATTCCCGAAGTGTACCCTCCACCACGATCAGTTCTATGTATCTTGATTTTCCTATTTAATTGATTTTCCACTTGAGCTTTATAAGTCTTAGACATCTCAAATCCCTATAACTTGTGTTTAAGAACATAAACATATCCAAAGAGAGATTAGTCATCTATGAAAGTGATGAAATAAATGTTTTGGCCTCCCAATGTAGGAGTAGAAAATTCTCCACAAATATCAGAATGAACTATCGCAAGTGGTTCAGTAGATCCGTTAGTCTTAGGAAAAGGGGACCTAGTCATCTTTCCCAGATTGCAAGCTTCACAGACACCATAATCTTCCCACTTAAAATTTAATATTCCATAACTAATCAATCTTATAATTCTATTCTTGGAGATATGACCAAGCCTAAGGTGTCAGAAGGAAGATTCTGAGCAATTGTTTGTTTCACTAGTATTCCTCATAGTGGACTTTGGTTCCTCTCCCACTAAACAATCAGGAGAGTTATATTCAGTGATGTCATTAAGAAAATATAATCCTTCATGACCAATTCCTGAATGTGCAAATTTTCCATTTAGTAGCAATTTTACTTTCCCATCACCAAACAATGTTTTATATCCGATGGTTTCTAGTTTAGACACATAAACTAGCTAGGTTCCTTCTCATATGGAGTGAGTACAGGGTATCATTTCGTATTAGCTTTCCTCCACCAGGGAGTTTGAGAATGTAATATCCTATCCCAAGTATGTCTGCCTTAGCCATTGTTCCTAACTAGCTAGACATGCCTAGATCCTTTTGGAATAGTTTTTAAAGCCAAGAATGATTTACAATCTCTAGTTATGTGTGTTGTTTTCCCTGAATCAACAACCCAACTATGTTGAAAAGTAGTACTAGTAAATAAAGCTTCCGTACAAACATAAGCATTAGGTATACCTTCAGGGGATTGAGTCCCCTTGCGGTTCTCTTAGTCATTAGAATTACCCTTCCGGTCATTTGGCTTCTTCCTCTTGCTTCATTCAAACTTGAAGTGTCCACATTCTCTTCACATACGGAGCACGAATGAATTCAAAATTTTGGTTTGAGTGATCTTTCCAGCAATCACCCTTGTCACGCCTGCCATCACTTTCCTTTCTATAGCCCCTATCTCTTTTCCTATTAATCTTCTCTCTCAAATCAGTGCCATACTTTTCCTCTCAAAATTCCTTTTATTCCTTTAGTTCTTGTACTCACCAAGGTGAAGTTCAACTGCATATGAATTCATTTCCTTCCCTTGAGATTTCTTCCATTCTTCTTCCGTAAGAAGATGGTGCCTCAAGGTGCGCATGTTCATAGTATGACCGGTATGGAAAAAAGAGATTTTAAATTGTTCCCATAATTTTGGTAGTGAGTTTAAGGCTACCATCACCAAAACTTCCTCCTGAAAGGGTATTCAACAATCTTTAAGTTCTCACTTAGAAAAAAAAGTTTGTTCATATGTTCATTCACGGAGCTACCATCAGACATCTTTATAGTCAAATATCTATTAACTAAGCTAAGCACTTTAATAAGAGAGACCTCACCAAAATCCCCCTATAAACTTCTCATTATTTTGTAAGTTGCTTTCTCTAACTCTTATTCTCCAGCTAAAGAATCAGACATTGATACAAGAATAAAAACTCTTGCTTCCTTATTATCCTGTGTCCAGTCCTTCATCTCTTCTGCAAATTTTTCCTTCTCCTCATCCGAAGCATCATCAGCAGGTTCATCGGGTTTAGCAGTAGCAATCACATAATCAATATTTTCAACGGTGAATAAAACATTGATGTTCCTTTTCCAAACAGTGAAATTGGATCCATCCAACTTGTAGTTCCTTAGTAACTCAGCAAATGCGCTATTGGACGGTATTCCTAGGTAAGAGATTAGTTACCGAGTTCTTGTCTTGAGAAGTTGTCCTTGGCTTGGTATGGCGACAATATGAAAAAAGAAACAAGGAAGCAACCAAACAATTTCTGAGCAGCCAACTGGAGCGGAGGGTGAGGCTTATTCCGTGACAGAATCGTGTGGAAGTGGGTCACATGCGGAGCATGAGTGTACCAGATGATGTTCCCCATGACTATCAACACGAAAGTCGGAGAATAGCATGCTTACCAGGCGGTGGCAGATGACGGTTTGGGGACGACAGAGCAAGAGGAGCAACGCCCAACGTTGTAGCAAGATACTAGGGTGCGACTATCGAGGGATGCTGGTGGACGCTGGTGGATCAATCTGGGAGCGACGGCTTGGGCGAGTCGGTGCGTGGAGGCGGTGAGTGGATTGATGTTGGATCTATCTGGGTGATTGTGAAGGAAATATGCCCTAAAGGCAATAATAAAGTTGTTATTTTATATTTCCTTGTTCATGATAAAAGTTTATTATTCATGCTATAATTGTATTAATCGAAAACATAAATACATGTGTGAATACATGAACAAATACCTTGTCCCTAGTAAGCCTCTACTATACTAGCTCATTGATCAAAGATGGTTAAGGTTTCCTAACCATAGACATGTGTTTTCATTTGATAACGAGATCACATCATTAGGAGAATGATGTGATGGACAAGACCCATCCGTTAGCTTAGCATAATGACTATTCAGTTTACTGCTATTGCTGTCTTCATGTCAAATGCATATTTCCTTCGACTATGAGATTATGAAACTCCCGGATACCGGAGGAATACCTTGTGTGCTATCAAATATCACAATGTAATAGGTATATCTGAAGGTGTTTGTTGAGTTGGCATAGATCAAGAATAGGATTTGTCACTCCGAGTTTTGGAGAGGTATCTCTGGGCCCTCTCGGTAATACACATCATAAGCTTGCAAGAAAATGACTAAGGAGTTAGTCACAAGGTGATGTCTTATGGAACAATTAAATAGACTTGCCGGTAACAAGATTGAACTAGGTATAGAGATACCGACGATCAAATCTCGGGCACGTAACATACCGATGGACAAAGGGAATTACGTATGTTGCATAACGGTTTGACCGATAAAGATCTTCGTAGAATATGTAGGAGCCAATATAGGCATCTAGGTTCCGCTTTTGGTTATTGACCGGAGAGGTGTCTTGGTCATGTCTACATAGTTCTCGAACCAGTAGGGTGGGCACGCTTAACGTTCGTTGACGATATAGTGTTATATGAGTTATGTGATTTGGTGAACGAATGTTGTTCGGAGTATCGGATGAGATCACAGACATGACGAGGTGTCTTGAAATGGTCAATAGGTAAAGATTGATATATAGGACGATAGTATTCGGACACCGGAAGTGTTTCGGGGAGTATCGGGTACTTATCAGGTCACCGGAAAGGAGTTTCGGACACCCCCGACAAAGATATGAGCCTTATGGGCCAAGAGAGGAAACACACCAGCCATAAGGGGATGGTGCGCCCCATAGTAGGCTGGCCTAGGTGGAGAAGTAAAGAGGGGACGGAAAGGAAAGTGTGGAGTAGGACTCTCCCTTCCTTCCCTCTCCCCCCTCTGTCCTTCCCCCTCGGGAAAACGTGGTTGGGGGCGCAGGGTAAGGCAGGGCCCCTAGGGGGCTGGTAGCCAGCCCTAGGGCGCTCCTGGCTGCCTCCCCTCCCCTCCCACCTATATATATATATATATGTGGGGAGGGGCACCACACAAGGACACCAATGTCTCAGCCGTGTGCGGCGCCCCCGTCTACCGTTTACTCCCTCGGTCATATCTTCGTAGTGCTTGGGCGAAGCCCTGTGGAGATCACATCACCATCACCGTCACCACACCGTCATGCTAACGGAACTCATCTACTACTTTGCCGTCTTGCTGGATCAACAAGGTGTAGGACGTCCCCGAGCTGAACGTGTGCAGAACGCAGAGGTGTCGTGCGTTCGCTACTAGATCGGTTGGAGTGCGAAGAAAGTTCGACTACATCAACCTAGTTGTGAAATGCTTCTGCTTACGGTCTACGAGGGTACGTAGACATACTCTCCCCGTCGTTGTTATGCATCTCCATGGATAGATCATTGTGTGTGCATAGAAAAAAATTTGTTTTCCATGCAACGATTCCCAACATTGGCATCCGAGCCAGGTCTATGCGTAGATAATATGCATGAGTAGAACACAAAGAGTTGTGGGCGGTGATAGTCATACTGCTTACCACCAACATCTTATTTGATTCTGCGGTATTGTGGGATGATGCGTCCCGGACCAACCTTACATGTCCACGCACATGAGACCGGTTCCATCGACTGACATGCAACTAGTTTTGCATAAAGGTGGCTGGTGAGTGTCTATTTCTCCTACTTTAGTTGAATCAAATTTGACTGCGGCCGGTCCTTGAAGAAGGTTAAAACAGAAAACTTGATGAATCACCGTTGTGTTTTTATGCGTAGGTAAGAACGGTTCTTGCTAGAATCCCGTAGTAGCCATGTAAAACTTGCAACAACAAAGTAGAGGGCGTCTAACTTGTTTTTTCAGGGCATGTTGTGATCTGATATGGTCAAGATATGATGTGATATATGTTGATGTATGAGATGATCATGTTTTGTAATATCGACAACCGGCAGGAGCCTTAGGGTTGTCTCTTTATTGTATGAAGTGCAAGCGCCATGTAATTGCTTTACTTTATTACTATGCGTTAGTGATAGTTGTAGAAGCAATAGTTGGTGTGAGGACCTCGATGCAACGACGCTATGATGGAGATCAAGGTGTCGAGCCGGTGGCGATGGAGATCATGACGATGCTTTGGAGATAGAGATCAAAAGCACAAGATGATGATGGCAATATCATGTCACATGTTTTGATTGCATGTGATGCTTATCCTTTATGCATCTTATTTTGCTTAGAACGGTGGTAGCATTATAAAATGACCCCTTCACTTAATTTCAAGATTAAAGTGTTCTCCCTGAGTATGCACCGTTGCTACAGTTTGTCGTTTCGAGACACCATGTGATGATCGGGTGTGATAGACTCTACGTTCACATACAATGGTGTAAAAAAGTTTTACACATGCAGAATACTTGGGTTAAACTTGACAATCCTAGCATGTACAGACATGGTCTTGGAACACTGGAGACCGAAGGTCGAACATGAGTCATATAGTAGATATGATCAACATAGAGGTGTTCACCATTGATGACTACCACATCTCACATGATGATCGGACATGGGTAGTTGATTTGGATCATGTATCACTTAAATAACTCAAGGGATGTTAATTTAAGTGGGAGTTCATTAGTAATTTGATTAATTGAACTTAAATTTATCATGAACTTAGTCTTAATAGTTTTTGCTTATCTATGTTGTAGATCAATAGCTCACAATATAGCTCCCCTATTTTTGATATGTTCCTAGAGAAAAAAATAAGTTGAAAGATGATAGTAGCAATGATGCGGACTGGGTCTGTGATCTAAGGATTATCCTCATTGATACTTCTCCAATGTATCTATAATTTATGAAGTATTCATGCTGTTATATTATCATTCTTGGATGTTTTACAATATTTTTATAGCAACTTTATATCATTATTTGGGACTAACCTATTGACCCAGTGCCCAGTGCCAATTGCTGTTTTTTGCTTGTTTTTTTACATCGCATGAAATCAACATCAAACGGAGTCCAAACACCGTTAAACTTTTTGTGGATTTTTTATGGACTAGGAGACCACCAGTGGGCCAGAGCAGCACCTGGGGGTGCCCCGAGGGAGGCGCAACCCACCAGGGCGCGCCTGGGGGCCCATGCACGCCCAGGTGGTTGTGCCCACCTCGGTGGCCTCCCGCACCCCCTCTTCGCCCTATAAATTTCCAAATATTCCAAAACCCTCGGGGGTAACTCCAGATCAGAATTTCCACCGCCGCAAGGCTCTATAGCCACCAAAAACTAATCTAGACCCCGTTTCGGCACTCTTCCGGAGGGGGAAATCATCACCGGTGGCCATCTTCATCATCCCGGCGGGCACCATGATGAGGAGGGAGTAGTCCACCCTTGGAGCTGAGGGCTTGTACCAGTAGCTATGTGTTTAAATCTCTCTCTCTCTCTCTCTCTCGTGTTCTTGAGATGTCATGATCTTGATGTATCGCGGTTCTTTGTTAATATAGTCGGATCATATGGTGTTTTCCCCTCTCTATCTTGTTGTGAATTGAGTTTTCCCTTTGAGATTTTGTTTTATCGGATTGAATACTTTTATTGATTTGAGAGAACTTGATGTATGTCTTGCTATGAATACCCAAGGTGACAATGGGGTATCATATCGATTCACTTGACGCATGTTTTGGCACTCAACTCGCGGATTCCTGAGGTGACATTGGGGTAATCTGTGCATAGGGGTTGATGCACGTTCTTGTCTTTGTTTCTCTGGTAAAAATCTTGGGGCACTCTTTGAGGTTCTTTATGTTGGATTGAGTATTATGAATCTGAAGTTATTTTGTGTTATTTTAGTACGAACTCTTTGATAGATCGATCGGAAAGAATAGCTTCGAGGTGGTTTCGTACCCTACAAACAATTTCTTCTTATGTTCTTCGCTAGATAGGAACTTTGGAGTGATTCTTCATCGCACGTTGAGGGATGGTTATATGATCCAATTATATTAGCATTGTTGGGAGATTGTACTAGCGAAAGTACGGACCCTAGGCCTAATTTTCAAGCATTGCAATACCGTTTGTGCTCCGTTTTATCAGTTGCTACCTTGCTATTTTTTATTGTTCTTATTACAAAAATCAATATCTACTATCCATATTACACTTGTATCACCTTCTCTTCGCTGAACTAGTGCACCTGTTGTAGCGACCCGACCCGAATGGATCAAGTCTTTGTGCTTAAGTATCATCCCTGGAATGGTATGCTGACACACACAGTACTCGAGGATTTATAACAGAGGTAAATCACATGTATAAAGTAATATAAATACTATTACCTCAATCCAAATAGCGAAAGTAACAACAAGGTTGTGGATTCCCATCAACACCAATGGCAAAGTTTAGTGTAGAAATCGTAACCCTAACATACCACTTACTCGTCGTAAGATAATCCTGCAACATGGGAAGTTGCAGCCACAAAGGGTCAGTACATTGAATGTACTGGCAAATTCACAGCAAAGAGCGATGATGAACAATGGCTATCACTACATGCATATTTGGCTAGTGGAGGCTCTATGGCTATGATGTTTTTGCGTAAAGCCAATTTTTCCCTACCACAAAGGAATATATTTTATTTAACTACAAAGTTTGTTGAAAACATTGAGAAGGTTCCTCCAACTCAATCCCAAAATAATAATTATAACCCAACAAATTAATCTTCTATATCTAAATAGCTAACCCCCACTAACTATTGCTCTCAACATGCAAGCATGCCACATCATCACACAACATGCATGAGAAAAAGGCCCACCCCCACTATCATATGTCTTTTAACATGCAAGCATGTCACTTGATCGTGAAATATGCATGAAAAAAGACACATCTCAACATGCAAACGGACATGAGAATTTTCATTCTATTATGCTATTTATACATTTTACATTTATATAGTAATCAAACATAATAAATTATATGTATTTTTAGTTTTAGCCTTTTATATTATTGCTTCAAATATTCATGTTATGTACAATGAATCACACTGAAATGTGTTGCATAATATTCCCGCAACAACGTGCGTGGTATCATCTAGTTAAGTAAAGTGAGGAGATCAACATGATAATCCAAGAACCAGATACTCAAGATGTCCATAACCGGGGACACGGCTAATCATTATTAGTTTGTACACTCTACAGATGTTTGCGCACTTTTCCCCACAAGACTCGATCTCCTCTGTTGGATTTCTCGCACTACATGGTGTTTGAGAAACGGATGACCGAGACACAGTTTTTCAGAAGCATTAACTCTAACCCCGGGTAGACAGTACCAACCTAAATCCCCTACATCTGCTAGCCTACCACTGGAAGAGGTCATGCAACTTACTCCACTATGCTAGAGCCCATAATAGCTTGTGGCTACACACGGAAGTTTCTAGCATGAATAACCTTATGATCCCTTTGAGCTTGGGTGGCATTCCATAGGGTGATCACACAGGTACTCCGGGATCCCCTTGGGCAAGCACTGGGTTCTCCAGGTGCCCGGGCAAACCACTGGGTACTCCATGGTGCCCCAACCAATCCACCCAGATGTGTATTAAAGTAGCCACCTTAAGTTAAACCTTAATTAACAATCTCACATCTGTCATGGATACACTCAAACACAATCCACGCCTACGAGCATAGCATGGCAATAAGCATAACGTAGTAACTCCCAGGGTTTCAATGCAAGACAATAGGTCCCTACCTCATCAACTACTTCCCAATACCCACATGTTATCAATCCTACTCATGCAATGTTTGAGGGTGAAACTAATGCATAAAAACTGGGTATGAAAGGGATATGATCAAAGTGTGAACTTGCCTTGTACTGTTGATCTAGATGATTCACACTCATAACTCCTGATAGTTCTATTCGTCACACTCCAGTCAATCTATCATAAGCAAGCAATAGTAACCACAGATAAGCAATCACTCAAAAGATCGGAAAGAATGAAGAAGACAATTCGGAAATCATCAAAACCAAGAAAATAACTCTTGCAACATAAAACAATTTTTAACATCACCAAAATTATGTGAATTTGGCCTTATCAGAAATTTTAGGTCAAGAGCTTCGATTTGCAAAAAGAATCAACTCTATCGGAGTTATTAAATTCGAGTTACGATCAAACGAAGTTTGAATATAAAACTATTTGAATTCAAATTTTAAAACTTTTAAAAATATGTTTAAGTTGTTTTACTGGGTAGAGGGGATCATAACGAAGAAGTGGGCATTGGTTTTGTTGAATTTGGACAAACGAGTAAAAGGTAGTGAGGGTTTAAAGATCAGGGGCTAAACTGTAAATAAAATAATTGCATCTAGGTCCCTGGCCGAAATTAAAAATAACTAGACTAATAAAAACCAGGTTTTTAAAGAAAAACCGAGAAAAACCAGGAAACTAATCTAGGGTTTGGTTTATACCGGTCCACGGCGGTTCCGGCGGCCTGTCGTTGGCGGCGGCGGCCACGACGAGACGGGGCAGCAGCGGCGGCGGCGCTCGGGCGGCGGCAGCTTGTAGCGCTGCGCAGGGGCGGCGTGCAGCGCAGGGCAGCGGAGAAGTGCAGCGGCGGCGACGTGGGAAGTGTGAGGGCGACGATGTGTAGCGGCGGCGGCGGAGGAGTCATATCATCTTCTCTCTAGGGTTTTGTGTTTGAAATGCATTTGAATTCATGGAGATCATAAATGCAAAATGAAAGTGTGGGAAAGTCCTTTTATTCCCTCTCACTTAACTTTCAAAAAGTTTCAAATTTCACTCAATTTCACCCCAGCAATCAAACAATCAATCAGAACTATCTATTTAATATAACATTCCAAAATTTAAAATTTTGGGATGTTACAAACCTACCACCCTTAAAATGAATCTCGTCCTCGAGATTCGGAGTGGCTAGTGCTACCTCTTGAGCTTGCGTTGGTTTTCCCCGAAGAGGAAGGGATGATGCAGCAAAGTAGCATAAGTATTTCCCTCAGTTTTTGAGAACCAAGGTATCAATCCAGTAGGAGGCCACGCTCAAGTCCCTCGTACCTGCACAAAACGATAGCTACTCGCAACCAACGCGATTAGGGGTTGTCAATCCCTTCGCGGTCACTTACGTGAGTGAGATCTGATAGATATAATATTTTTGGTATTTTTGGTATAAAGATGCAAAGTAAAAAGTAAAGGCAAAGTAAAAAAGCAAAGCAAGATTAAAGTGATGGAGATTGATATAATGAGAATAGACCCGGGGGCCATAGGTTTCACTAGTGGCTTCTCTCAAGAGCATAAGTATTCTACGGTGGGTGAACAAATTACTGTTGAGCAATTGACAGAATTGAGCATAGTTATGAGAATATCTAGGCATGATCATGTATATAGGCATCACGTCTGTGACAAGTAGACCGAAATGATTCTGCATCTACTACTATTACTCCACTCATCGACCGCTATCGAGCATGCATCTAGAGTATTAAGTTAAAAAAAAGAGTAACGCCTTAAGCAAGATGACATGATGTAGAGAGATAAATTCATGCAATATGAAATAAACCCCATCTTGTTATCCTCGATGGCAATGATGCAATACGTGCCTTGCTGCCCCTTCTGTCACTAGGAAAGGACACCGCAAGATCGAACCCAAAGCTAAGCACTTATCCCATGGCAAGAACTACCAATCTAGTTGGCCAAACCAAACGGATAATTTGAAGAGACTTGCAAAGATAACCAATCGTACATAAAAGAATTCAGAGAAGATTCAAATATTATTCATAGATAGACTTGATCATAAACCCACAATTCATCGGTCTCAACAAACACACCACAAAAAGAAGATTACATCGAATAGATCTCCACAAGAGAGGGGGAGAACTTTGTATTGAGATCCAAAAAGAGAGAAGCCATCTAGCTACTAACTATGGACCCAAAGGTCTGAGGTAAACTACTCACACTTCATCGGAGAGGCTATGATGATGTAGAAACCCTCCGTGATACGGCCCTCTCCGGCGGAGCTCCGGAACAGGCCCCAAGATGGGATCTCGTGGATACAGAAAGTTGCGGCGGTGGAATTAGGTTTTTGGCTCCGTATCTGATCATTTGGGTGTAGGTAGGTATATATAGGAGGAAGGAGTACGTCGATGGAGCATCAAGGGGCCCACGAGGCAGGGGGCGCGCCCTAGAGGGGGGCGCGCCCCCCACCCTCGTGACCGCCTATTTGACTCCTTGGAGTAGGGTCCAAGTCTCCTGGATCACGTTCGGTGAGAAAATCACGTTCCCAAAGGTTTTATTCCGTTTGGACTCTGTTTGATATTCCGTTTCTTCGAAATACTGAAATAGGCAAAAAACAGTAATTCTGGGCTGGGCCTCCGGTTAATAGGTTAGTCCCAAAAATAATATAATAGTGGAAAATAAAGCCCATAGTCCAAAACAGTAGATAATATAGCATGGAGCAATCAAAAATTATAGATACGTTGGAGACGTATCAGGCATCCCCAAGCTTAATTCCTGCTCGTCCTCGAGTAGGTAAATGATAAAAAGAGAATTTTTGATGCGGAGTGCTACTTGGCATAATTTCAATGCAAATCTTCTTAAATGTGATATGAATATTCAGATTCGAAAGATTCAAGACAAAAGTTTATATTGACATAAAAATAATAATACTTCAAGCATACTAACAAAGCAACACTAGTAGAAAACAGGGCTTTGGTCCAGGCCGGGTTAGCCCATTAGTCCCGGTTCAGTCCAGAACCGGGACCAATGGGGGCATTGGACCCGGTTCGTGAGCCCAGGGGGGCGGTCGGGCCACGTGGTCCATTGGTCCCGGTTCATCTGGACCTTTTGGTCCCGGTTGGTGGGACGAACCGGGACCAATGGGCCTCGCTCCTAGCCCACCACCATTGGTCCCGGTTGGTGGCTTGAATCGGGACTAAAGGCTCCCCTTTAGTCCCGGGTCATGCCACCAACCGGGACCAATGAGGTGCCTATATATACCCCCTTGCGTAAGAGCAGAGCACACTGCTCTGTTTTTTTCTGGCCGAGGGGGAGAGGGCTTGGTGGTGCTCTAGCGCACCTCCTAAGCACACAAGGTGTTCGATGGAATGCCCAAGCCACACTACTTAAGCTTTCTCCTCTCCAAGCTCGACCTCCAAGCTCCATTTTCCACAATATTTGTCTAGGTTTAGCGGTCCGTCACGCCCCGTTCCCGTCTTCACTGCCGTCGATCACCCGCGCCGAGCTCATCACCGGCACCACTGTGGTGAGCCTCTTGTTCTTATCTTCTTTCCGAAAGGAAAAAATATTCTTACTTGTATGTTTACATAGATACTTGTATTATTTTCTTACTTTTATTATTGCATCTTATATAGTGCGATGGTTTTGGTATCCGCCCCCGTCGGCCCTCGTCCTGTCTATGATTTGGATGTGGTATATATATTATCTTTATAACTATTGGTTCATTTATTGTTTATGAAAATTATGCCGACCAACGTGACATAGATTTTACTTATGTAGGATGTATGTGAATCGGAAATGCCAACCGACCCTATTGTCGAGAGGTTAAATTTAGTTGAAGAAGAAAACAATTTGTTGCAGGAAAAAATAAAAAAAATTGAGGAGGATAAGATGATATTGGAGTTGCATGTTGCGGATGTCGTCGATGATCACAAGATCAAGATGGATGCAATGCGCTTGAAGATTAGAAAGATTAGAAAATATGCCATTCATACCGAGGCTTGGTATCATTATGCCGTTGGAACAATTGTTACCTTGGTTGCGATTATTATCACATTTGTTTTCGCATTGAAATGTTTTACATAGTTTCAATGTATGGTTTAATTAATTAGATGCTTTGGAGAGCTATATGTTGTTAGATGAGAACTATGTATGCACTTTGGTTTTAATGTGATCATGAACTTCTATTAATTTGGACCCTTAATTATATATAATGCACGCAGATGAACCGACAATGGATGTATGGTGACAGACACACCTGCGAGTACATTAAGGGCGTGCATGAGTTTCTCGATGCGGCTGAGGCAAACAAGCAGAATGGTTTTATGTGTTGTCCATGCACTGAATGTTGGAATACGAGGTCTTACTCTAACTGGAAAATCCTTCACTCCCACCTGCTTTACAAGGGTTTCATGCCACACTATAATGTTTGGACGAGGCATGGAGAAATAGGGGTTATGATGGAAGACGGCGAAGAAGAAGAGTACGATGACAACTATGTGCCCCCTGAATACGGTGATGCTGCAACGGGGGGAGCTGGTGAAGATCAAGAGGAACCAGACGATGTGCCCAATGATGCTGCAACGGGTGAAGCTGCTGAAGATCAAGAGGAACCAGACGATTTGCCCGATGATGATGATCTCCGCCGGGTCATTGTCGATGCGAGGACGCAATGTGAAAGTCAAAAGGAGAAGCTGAAGTTCGATCGCATGTTAGAGGATCACAAAAAAGGGTTGTACCCCAATTGCGAAGATGGCAACACAAAGCTCGGTACCGTACTGGAATTGCTGCAGTGGAAGGCAGAGAATGCTGTGGCTGACAAAGGATTTGAGAAGCTACTGAAAATATTGAAGAAGAAGCTTCCAAAGGATAACGAATTGCCCGACAGTACATACGCAGCAAAGAAGGTCGTATGCCCTCTAGGATTGGAGGTGGAGAAGATACATGCATGCCTAATGACTGCATCCTCTACCGCGGTGCATACAAGGATCTGAACGCATGCCCGGTATGCGGTGCATTGCGGTATAAGATCAGACGAGATGACCCTGGTGATGTTGACGGCGAGCCCCCCAGGAAGAGGGTTCCTGCGAAGGTGATGTGGTATGCTCCTATAATACCACGGTTGAAACGTCTGTTCATAAACGAAGAGCATGCCAAGTTGACGCGATGGCACAGTGAGAACCGAAAGAAAGATGGGAAGTTGAGAGCACCCGCTGACGGGTCGCAGTGGAGAAAAATCAAGGGAAAGTACTGGGATGAGTTTGCAAAGGACCCAAGAAATGTATGGTTTGCTTTAAGCGCGGATGACATTAATCCTTTCAGGGAGCAGAGCAGCAATCACAGCACCTGGCCCGTGACTCTATGTATGTATAACCTTCCTCCTTGGATGTGCATGAAGCGGAAGTTCATTATGATGCCAGTTCTCATCCAAGGCCCTAAGTAACCCGGCAACGACATTGATGTGTACCTAAGACCATTAGTTGAAGAACTTTTACAGCTATGGAATGGAAACGGTGTACGTACGTGGGATGAGCACAGACAGGAGGAATTTAACCTAAAGACGTTGTTGTTTGTGACCATCAACGATTGGCCCGCTCTCAGTAACCTTTCAGGACAAACAAACAAAGGATACCACGCATGCACGCACTGTTTAGATGACACTTAAAGTATATACCTGGACAAATGCAGGAAGAATGTGTACCTGGGCCATCGTCGATTTCTTCCGACCAACCATCAATGTCGAAATAAAGGCAAGCATTTCAAAGGTGAGGCAGATCACCGGAAGAAGCCCGCCATGCGTACCGGTGATCACGTACTTGCTATGGTCAATGATTTACACGTAATCTTTGGAAAGGGTCCCGGCAGACTAGCTGTTCCGAATGACGCTGAGGGACACGCACCCATGTGGAAGAAGAAATCTATATTTTGGGACCTACCCTACTGGAAAGACCTAGAGGTGCGCTCTTCAATCGACGTGATGCACGTGACGAAGAACCTTTGCGTGAACCTGCTAGGCTTCTTGGGCGTGTATGGGAAGACAAAAGATACACCTGAGGCACGGGAGGACCTGCAATGTTTGCACAAAAAAGATGGCATGCATCTGAAGCAGTATAAAGGTCCTGCCAGCTACGCTCTTACGAAAGAAGAGAAAGAAATCTTATTTGAATGCCTGCTCAGTATGAAGGTCACGACTGGCTTCTCGTCGAATATAAAGGGAATAATAAATATTCCAGAGAAAATTTTTCAGAACCTAAAGTCTCATGACTGCCACGTGATTATGACGCTACTGCTTCTAGTTGCATTGAGGGGGATTCTACCAGAAAACGTCCGATTAGCCATTGTGAAGCTATGTGCATTCCTCAATGCAATCTCTCAGAAGGTGATCGATCCAGAAATCATACCAAGGCCAAGGAGTGATGTGGCGCAATTTCTTGTCAGTTTTGAGCTGGTGTTCCCACCATCGTTCTTCAATATCATGACGCACGTCCTAGTTCATCTAGTCGATGAGATTGTCATCCTGGGGCCCGTATTTCTACACAATATGTTCCCCTTTGAGAGGTTCATGGGAGTCCTAAGGAAATATGTCCGTAACCGCGCTAGGCCAGAAGGAGGCATCTCCATGGGCCATCAAACAGAGGATGTTATCGGGTTTTGTGTTGACTTCATTCCTGGCCTTAAGAAGATAGGTCTCCCTAAATCGCGGTATGAGGGGAGACTGACTGGAAAAGGCACTCTTGGAAGTGACTCAATAATATGCAGGGACGGATATTCTTGGTCTCAAGCACACTACATAGTTCTACAAAACTCTACCTTGGTGACCCCGTATGTCGATGAACACAAGAACAGTCTGCGCTCCAAACACCCGGAGCAGTGCGACGACTGGATTACATGTGAACACATCAGGATTTCCAGCAGTTGGTTGGAAACACGTCTCAGAGGTGACAACACTGTTTGTGATGAGTTGTACTTGTTGTCCAGGGGACCATCTTTGACTGTATTGACTTACAAAGGATATGAGATAAATGGGAATACATTTTACATGATCGCCTAAGATAAAAAAAGCACCAACCAAAACAGCGGTGTCCGCTTTGATGCAGCAACCGAGAGCGGAAAGGACACATATTATGGTTACATAGTGGACATATGGGAACTTGACTACGGACCTGATTTTAAGGTCCCTTTGTTTAAGTGCAAATGGGTCAATCTGTTAGGCGGCGGGGTACAGGTAGACCCACAATATGGAATGACAACAGTGGATCTGAAAAATCTTGGGTACACTAACGAACCGTTCGTCCTAGCCAATGATGTGGCACAGATTATCTATGTGAAGGACATGTCTACCAAACCGAGAAAAGGAAAAGATAAGGAAGCGAATACATCATACGATGAGCCAAAGCGCCACATAGTTCTTTCCGGAAAAAGGGACATCCTGGGACTGGACGGCAAGACAGACATGTCTGAAGATTATGAAAAGTTTCATGAAATTCCTCCCTTCAATGTCAAGGCTGACCCAAGCATCCTGATAAACGATGAAGATTATCCATGGTTACGGCGCAATAAGCAAATGACACAAGCGAAGAAAAAGTGAAGACTTTCTCCCGCAACTATTATGATGATACCATGCCAACTTTGTAACACACGAGTATGCTATGCCAACTTTTTCAGAGTTCATTTGAAAACTATGAATTTATGTCGAATTTTCTCTATAGGTGCATCTATGTTCATTTTTCTAGTAAAGTTAATCACAAACTTGTGATTCACACAAATTTCAAAGAATTCAAATTTTAACTATTCAAATTTGAAAACTAATGGCACTAACAAAAAGTTTATGATTTTTCTAAAACTAATGGCACTAACAGAAAGCTTACAATTTTGCTGACCTAAAAGAAAAAAGAAATAAAAAATAAAGCAAAAAACAAAAGAAAATAAATAATCTAGAAAACAAAACAAAAAATCTGGAAAACAAAAAATAGCAACAATAAGTATTTTTTTGTAAATAGAAACAAAATAAAGTAAATAAAGCAACAAAGAAAACAAAAAAACTAAAAAAGTGTTTTCAAATTTGAAAACTAATGGCACTAACAGAAAGTTTATAATTTTTCTAAAACTAAAAGCAAAAAGAATAAAAAAACAAAGAAAAAAACAAAAGAAAATAAATAATGCAGAAAACAAAACAAAAAAACTGGAAAAATAGCAACAATAAGAATTTTGTTGTAAGTAGAAACAAAATAAAATAAATAAAGCAACAAAGAAAACAAAAAAACTAAAAAAGTGTTTTCAAATTTGAAAACTAATGGCACCAACAGAAAGTTCATAATTTTTGTAAAACTAAAAGCAAAAAGAATTAAAAAATAAAGCAAAAAACAAAAGAAAATAAATAATGCAGAAAACAAAACAAAAAACTGGAAAAAAATAGGCACTAAAAGCAAAAAAAAAAACTAAAAAAGTGTTTTCAAATTTGAAAACTAATGGCAGTAACAGAAAGTTTATAATTTTTCTAAAACTAAAAGCAAAAAGAATTAAAAAAATAAAGCAAAAAGCAAAAGAAAATAAATAATGCAGAAAACAAAACAAAAAAACTGGAAAAAAAAATTAAAAATAGCAACAATAAGTAAAGAAAACAAAAAAACAAAAAAAGTGTTTTCAAATTTGAAAACTTATGGCACTAACAGAAAGTTTATATTTTTTCTAAAACTAAAAGCAAAAAGAATTAAAAAATAAAGCAAAAAACAAAAGAAAATAAATAATGCAGAAAGAAAAACAAAAAAATTGGAAAAAAAATTAAAAATAGCAACAATAAGTAAAGAAAACAAAAAAACAAAAAAAGTGCTTCCTACTGAGCCCCTACCATGGGCCAGGATTCAGGCCCGCAGGAGACCCAGTAGGCCCACAGGCACATACAGTGGATTTAGGCTCGTAAGCCTGCAATAGAGAGGAGCTCGAAGTGGTCGGCTCAGCAGAGCTTATAAACCACTCCAAGCCCCTCTCGGCTAGCGAGGTGGGACTAAACATCCCACCGCACTGCGCTAGTTCTAGCACACAACCTTTGGTCCTGGTTGGTGCCAGCAACCGGGACTAAAGGGGGCATTGGTCACGGTTCGTGACACAAACCGTGACCAATGCCCCCCTTTAGTCCCGGTTGGTAGCAGGCTTCTCGCCCTTTGGGCTGCTGAAAAGAGGCCTTTGGTCCCGGTTGGTGGCACCAACCGGGACTAAAGGAGGCATTGGTCCCGGTTTGTGCCACGAACCGTGACCAATGCCTTTGCTATATAAGCCAGCACTTAGGAAATTTTCACATTTCCCTCGCAGTTGCCACCGAATACGCCGAGCACATCGACGCCGCCACGCTGCCCCAACGCCGCCCGCCGCCCCCGCCGTCGCCGTCGCCGTCGCCCGCGCCCCGAGTCGCCGTCGCAAGCGCCCTCCCTGGCCGTCGCCCGCGCCGTCGCCCGCGCCCTCGGCCGACACTGTCGCCGCGCGCCACCGTACCCTGCCCCGATGCGCGCCGCCCTTGCCCCGTCGCCGTCGCCGTGCCGCCGTCCCCTGCCCCGACGCGTCGCCGCCTCTGTGAGCACCGCACGTCTGCCGCCCCCCCGCCGCCGTGCAATTTTTTATTATACATGCTATTTTTACATGTTTTTAGATTTTCACATATATATATATATGTATGTATGTATGTATTTTTTTAGATATATGTATTTTTTGATGTATGTTCATATATGTATGTATGTATTTTTTACATGTTTTTTGTATGTATGTATTTTTTCAATTGTAATGATGTTTTAAAAATACTTATATGCAAAAGTTAGATTTTTAATTAGAATTTTTTTATCTATATATGTTCTCTGATTTAGTACATTTTAGGTTAGTTTTATTTTAAAAAAAGTTTTATATATTTAGGAAGAAGGAATAGAAGGAAGAAGAAGGAAGAAAATGTTTTATATATGAGGGTCGAGAGGGGGTCGACGGTCGAGAGGGGGTCGTCGAACATGAGAGGAAGAAAAGGATAAAAAAAGAAGAGAAAGAAGAAAAAAAGAGGAGAAGAAAGAATAGAGGAGATCTCCTCTATTCTTTCTTCTCCTTTTTTTCTTCTTCTTCCTCTTTTTTTTATCAGGAACGAGGGTCGTCGAGGGTCGCCGAACATGAGAGGAAGAAGAGGATAAAAAAATAAGAGGAAAAAGAAAAAAAAGAGGAGAAGAAAGAATAGAGGAGTTCTTCTCCTCTGTTCTTTCTTCTCCTCTTTTTTTTCTTCTTCTTCCTCTTTTTTTTATCGGGAACGAGGGTCGTCGAGGGTCGCCGAGGGGTCGAGGGTCGAGAGGGGGTCGACGGGCCGAGGGGTCGAGGGTCGAGAGGGGGTCTAGGGTCGCCGAGGGGTCGAGGGTCGTCGAACATGAGAGGAAGAAGAGGATAAAAAAAGAAGAGGAAGAAGAAAAAAAAAGAGGAGAAGAAAGAATAGATGAGTTCTTATCCTCTATTCTTTCTTCTCCTCTTTTTTTTCTTCTTCTTCCTCTTTTTTTATTGGGAACGAGGGTCGTCGAGGGTCGCCAAGCGGTAGAGGAAACCCTAAATAGCAAGTATCGTCGGTGTGAGATACATGTGGCCGTCGGTGTCGGACAGTACATCCACGTCCCACAAGTGACGCGGGCTTCGACGCCCACGTCACTTGTGGGACGTGGATGTAGTGTCCCACACCGACGGCCACATGTATCTCACACCCACGATACTTGCTATTTAGGGCTTCCTCTACCGTTCGGCGACCCTCGACGACCCTCGTTTCCGATAAAAAAAAGAGGAAGAAGAAGAAAAAAAGAGGAGAAGAAAGATTTCTTCTTCTCTTTTTTTCTTCTTCTTCCTCTTTATTTTGTCGGGAACGAGGGTTGTCGAGGGTCACGGTCGCTGAGCGGTAGAGGAAACCCTAAATAGCAAGTATCGTCGATGTGAGATACATGTGGCCGTCGGTGTCGGACAGTACATCCACGTCCCACAAGTGACGCGGGCTTCGACGCCCACGTCACTTGTGGGACGTGGATGTAGTGTCCGACACTGACGGCCACATGTATCTCACACCCATGATACTTGCTATTTAGGGTTTCCTCTACCGCTCGGTGACCCTTGACGACCCTCGTTCCCGATAAAAAAAGAGGAAGAAGAAGAAAATAAGAGGAGAAGAAAGAATAGAGGAGTTCTTACTCCTCTATTCTTTCTTCTCCTATTTTTTTCTTCTTCCTCTTCTATTTTTATCCTTGAAGCGTTGTCGAGGCCACCCCAAACCCTAGAGAAGCAGCGTCGAGGCCACCCCAAACCCTAGAGAAGCAGCGTCGAGGCCACTAATTAATATTAGTTCTACGTTTGCCACTAATATATCCATCTGTCATGTTTGAATAATAATTGCCATGTTGTAAATATTTGTAGAAACTATGGACACCGCCCGAGACGAAGTACAAGAAGAGTTGTTGGGGGACATAATCGCACGAGGAAGTGATGCCGTCTGCTCGTTGTTTCTCAACAACACGGATGGTCTGGAAGCAGCTAGCTGTGATTATGATGGCTCTGGTGACGTAATGCCGATGCAAGAAGGAGACCATGAGGACGGCTCCAGTGACCCAATGCCGGTGCAAGAAGGAGACCATGATGACGTCTCCGGTGACCGAACCGAGTCCGGCCAGGTATATATATTAGTTAAGCTTCTGCTGACTAGCTAATTGATGCATTCATTGTTTTGGTATGTACACATGTTAATTAAGTCTTTGTTCTTTTTTCTAGCCATCCGGATCGAGCACAACTTTGGTAAAGAGACAAGGCCTGAAGAAAAAGTTGAGCTCGGATGAAAAGTTTGAGATCATAGCAATCACGCCCGACGGCCAACCGATTGAACCCCTCCGTACAAAGAGCGCATTTGTTGCTCAGTGCGGGGTTTCGGTTAGGGACAAGATCCCGTTCAGCATCCAGCAATGGTTAAAGCCGGCTACAGAAGACCCTGAGGTATCTTATGTCAATGATATGCAGAAAAATGATCTTTGGACTGAGCTGAAGTCAAATTTCACCCTACCGCAAGAGGATGATCTGGAGAAGCCAGTTAAAGAGCAATTAATCAAGTCTTTTGCTCTTAAGAGGATGGCAGAACTATTCAGGAGGTGGAAGAAAGAGCTGAATAAGTTTGTCGAAAATAAAGAGACACCAGAATTCAAGGGTAGATATGAGAAGATCAGAGATCACTGGCCCGCATTTGTGGCCCACAAGACATCGGAAAAGAGTAAGAAGATGTCGGCGACAAACAAGCAAAATGCTACGAAGAAGAAGCACCACCATCGCACGGGGTCAGGTGGCTACCTCGTAGCCCGGCCTAAGTGGGCCAAGACTGAGAATGATCTGGCTGATAAAGGGATCGAACCAGAGACAATTAACTGGCCAGACCGTTGCCGGACTTGGTTCTTCGGGGCTGGCGGAACCTTGGACCCTGTATCAGGGAAGTGCATTTGGACGAACGATCAAATGGACATACCAGTCAAGAAGCTTCAGCAGTATATTGAAGCAGCGCAGCAAGGGACGTTCGTTCCAGACAGAGAGAAGGACGAGCTCACAATGGCCCTTGGGAATCTTGAGCACCCTGGACGGACACGAGGCACGCCAGGCTCCATTCCGTGGAAGGTTGGGTTTCCGGACGCAGGCGGTTACAAACGCCAGGAGAGGAGGAAAAAAGTGCAGCAGACCCAAATGCAGGCGCTGCAAGCAAGGGTACAAGCGATAGAGGAACGAGAAGCAAATCGTGGCAAACGAACTGCCGAAGCTTCCCCCGAAGCTACCCCGCCATCTCAGTGGAGAAGCATCGTGGCTTCCACCAAGCTGCTTCAGCCGGAGCATGTCTTGACGGCTCCTGCCAGCTATCCCGTGGATGCAATCACGGTGTCTCAAAATTGCCACCTTATGACGCAATGGATTAATATGAAGGTCAAGGCGGCTGTTGGCTCTGTTTTTCCTACTGAACCCGGTGCAACTTTTCACTGCCGGCCGATTCCAGAAGGATATGCTAGGGTGATGGTGGATGAAATAACAGAGGGATTTGAGGACCTCTAGCTTGACCACCCTACCGGTGAAGGGGAGACTCGGCTGGGTTCTGCTCTGAAGACTCCATGCCTATGGCGGAAGGAGCTCATCAACCTTCCGAACTGGATGCCTCCGCCTCCTCCTCCTCCTCCGGCGAGTCAGGGCACTCCGCCTCCTCCACCGCCTCCTCCTCCGGCGAGTGACAATCAGGGCACTCGGCCAGCTCCTTCTCCAGCACGTGGCGGCACTCCGCCTCCTTCTCCGCCTGCGCCGGTGTGCCCGAGCAGCCAGCCTCCTCCTTCTCCGCCTCGTTAGCAAGGGCGGAAGACACCTGCCGCCGCTCCGGCTGCTCCGGCGCGTCGTAGTCCTTCTCCTCCGCCTCGTAAGCAAGTAAAGAAGACAACCGCTCCGTCTGCTCTGCCGGCGTCTAGAAGTACAGCCAGAGGCAGGAGGACATACAAATTCGGTCCTTCTCTGAAGACTCCAGAGAAGATACCATATGAGAGGACCCCAGAGGAGAACGCCGAGATCGCACGAGAAGAAGTGAGGAACTTCTTTGAAGGGGTGAAAGCAAAGAAACATCCACCTCTGGAGGAGAAGGTAGATCCGATGAAAGCGAAACGCACTCTGGCTGCCCTGACAAAACCACCCAAGTCTCCGCCGAAAGGAAACTATGAGCGCATTATTGGAATGGAATTTGCCGAAGCGGAGCGGTCGGGAAGTACTGTCAGTGATCAAAGGCTGAAAGAACGACGAGCTGGGAAACAAATTGCCTAGCTCGGCGAACAAGCGAAGCAATCGTTCCCCCCGCTCAAGGTGCCTAGCGACATCGTCGCTAATGATCCGAGGATGGTGCCCGGTTATAGCAATCTTGGCGATTACCTGCCCGACGATGTACATTATGATTTCATGGAGGTGCAGATACAAAGATACGAGTACGGGAAGCGTCTCGTCAAAGATGAAAGATCTCTATCAACGATGATGCGAAGATTGCATGATTGGTACTTGAAAATCTGTAGAGAGTCTGGGGGGAGGAATATTTTGTATGTGAGAGTTAAAAAGGAGCATGACCTTGTTGGAATTGAACTGTTGCCTATTCCATTTGGGGAGTTCTGTCAGTTTTTCAATCAGTTGGCCCTCGATAAAGCAACGGTCACCTGATACTGTCTGTAAGTAGTACTGCTTCTATCATTAAGTCTCTCTATATAGCTCAGCTCTTTCATTGCATGTATTTATAATTATCCTCACTATATTATGCAGATTGAAGATCGCCGAATTGAAGAAAAGACAAGTCGGTGATATTGGGTTCATTAACACATATCTCATAGATGCAACTGAGGTTAAATTTCATGCCGCAGATACCGAGGCCAACTTGCTACGATCATTGGTAATAAATGAAAACAAAGATATAATACTCTTTCCTTACAACTTCAAGTGAGTGTTACTGTCTTGTGCGTATTCGTTTTCCCTTATATATTAGTCAAGGTTATAGTAATGTAATTGATGAGTTATGCATGCGTGTGAAGTTTCCGCTATATTCTCCTAGAGATTAAGCTTGAGCAGGGACTAGTAACTGTCTTAGACTCAAGACGAAAAGATCCCCAGGACTATGCAGACATGACTCAAATGCTCGAGAAGTAAGTTAAATCGATCATTATCCACCATATCAGCAACTTTGTTCATTTCCTGATATATCAAGTAATTGTTTTGTTTGTCTGGCAGGGTTTGGAAAAAATTCACCAAAAAAGCTCCAGGACTCCCGAAGAAGCTGCAATTTAGACACTCGAAAGTAAGTACTATAGTAGCATGTTCCGCACATCTCCTATTGATTCAAGCGCTAGTTTCATCAATACCATTTGGCATTCTTGCTTATCAGTTTGATTGACCTCTATTTCTTGTAAAGTGGTTGAGGCAGGAACAAGGGAATGATTTCTATGGATACTATGTTTGCGAGTCCATCCGCCACACGACCTGTGAGCAGGGCTACTCTGACGAACAATATGAAGTACATAAATAACAACATTCACAATTTTATTTTATTACCATCATTTGTGTTGAGTTTCATTCATTCATATATATATATATATATGTATTGACCCCCTTCTTCAAATTAGATGTTTCGGAAGCGGGATGAAATCCTAGCACCAGCTCGCATGCGAGCAATTCAAGAGGAATTGGCGGCATTCTTTCTTGACCACGTGATTGCTGAAGACGGAGAATACTATGTGGACCATGAGTCCGTATGTTAGGAGATTATATTTGTAGGAGATAATTATTGTATATATGTAGCCGGTAGTGTCGGATAGATATACGAGAACTTGTTGTTCGACCAATCTCTCGGAGAAGGAGAGGTGGTCGATATCACTTCTCTCTGTATGCATATATGTTCATGACGATCTTCTATTTCCTTCGTTTGCTTACTAGCTAGCTAGCGTGTCTAGTCCTCTCTATACGTATGTATAGTACGTAGCGTCGACCAAGCACGGACATAAGAGAGGACACTTCTCTCTATTAATTATAGCTAGCTGACACAATATATGAAACACCTAAATTAACCCCCCAAAACCCCCAAACCTGTTGGGGAACGTAGCAGAAATTCAAAATTTTCCTACGTGTCACCAAGATCTATCTATGGAGAGACCAGCAACGAGGGGAAGGAGAGTGCATCTACATACCCTTGTAGATCGCTAAGCGGAACCGTTCAAGAGAACGGGGTTGATGGAGTCGTACTCGTCATGATCCAAATCACGTACGGACCGGTGACGTCTCCCATGCCTTGATCCAGCAAGGAGAGAGGGAGAGGTTGAGGAAGTCTCCATCCAGCAGCAGCATAACGGCGTGGTGGTGGTGGAGGAGTGTGGCAATCCTGCAGGGCTTCGCCAAGCACCACGGGATATGAGGAGAAAGAGAGGGAGGGCTGCACCAACAGGGAGAGATCAAATCATGTGTTGGGCAGCCCCTAGGCCTCACTATTTATAGGAGGAGGGGAGGAGGGTGCGCCCCCTCTAGGGTTCCCACCCCTAGGGGGGGCGGCAGCCCTAGATGGGAAAAGGGGAGGCGGCCAAGAGGGGAGGGGAGAGGGAGGCGCACCAGGATGGGCCCTAAGGCCCATACCCCCTTAGGGTTTGCCCCCTTTCCACCTCTTAGGCCTCTTGGGCCCTTGTGGGTGGGCGCACCAGCCCACCTGGGGCTGGTCCCCTCCCACACTTAGCCCACGCAAGCCTCCGGGGTTGGTGGCCCCACTTGGTGGACCCCCGGGACCCTCCCGGTGGTCCCAGTACGTTACCGATAAACCCCGAAACCTTTCCGGTGACCGAAACAGGACTTCCGATATATAAATCTTTACCTCCAGACCATTCTGGAACTCCTCGTGACATCCGGGATCTCATCCGGGACTCCGAACAACATTCGGTAACCACATAAAAATATCTCTATAACCCTAGCGTCATCGAACCTTAAGTGTGTAGACCCTACGGGTTCGGGAGACATGCAGACATGACCGAGATGACTCTCTGGTCAATAACCAACAGCGGGATCTGGATACCCATGTTGGCTCCCACATGTTCCACGATGATCTCATCGGATGAACCACGATGTCGAGGACTTAATCAATCCCGTATACAATTCCCTTTGTCTAGCGGTACGATACTTGCCCGAGATTCGATCGTCGGTATCCCGATACCTTGTTCAATCTCGTTACCGGCAAGTCTCTTTACTCGTTTCGTAACACATCATCCCGTGATCAACTCCTTGATCACATTGTGCACATTATGATGATGTCCTACCAAGTGGGCCCAGAGACACCTCTCCGTCACACGGAGTGACAAATCCCAGTCTCGATTCATGCCAACCCAACAGACACTTTCAGAGATACCCGTAGTGTACCTTTATAGCCACCCAGTTACGTTGTGACGTTTGGCACACCCAAAGCACTCCTACGGTATCCGGGAGTTGCACAATCTCATGGTCTAAGGAAATGATACTTGACATTAGAAAAGCTTTAGCATACGAACTACACGATCTAGTGCTATGCTTACACTAGTAGAAAACAGGGCTATGGTCCAGGCCGGCTCAGCCCATTAGTCCCGGTTCAGTGTAGAACCGGGACTAATGTGGGCATTGGTCCCGGTTCGTGAGCCCAGGGGGCCGGCCGGGCCACGTGGGCCATTGGTCCCGGTTCGTCTGGACCTTTTGGTCTCGGTTGGTGGGACGAACCGGGACCAATGGGCCTCGCTCCTGGCCCACCACCATTGGTCCCGGTTGGTGGCCTGAACCGGGACCAAAGGCTCCCCTTTAGTCCCGGTTCTTGCCACAAACCGGGACCAATGAGGTGCCTATATATACCCTCGCCCGCGAGCAGAGCACTCCTATGCACATGAGGTGCTCTAGCTCACCTCCTATGCACATGAGGTGTTCGATGGAATGCCCGAGCCACACTACTTAAACTTTATCCTCTCGAAGTTGGACCTCCAAGCTCCATTTTCCTCGAGATTTGTCTAGATTTAGCGGTCCGTCACGCCCCGTCCCCGTCTTCACCGCCGTCGATCACCCGCGCTGATCTCATCACCGACACCACCGTGGTGAGCCTCTTGTTCTTATCTTCTTTCTGAAAGGAAAAATATTCTTACTTTTCTGTTTAGATAGATACTTGTATCATTTTCTTACATTTATTATTGCATCTTATATAGTGCGATGGTTTTGGTATCCGCCCCCGTCAGCCCTCGTCCTGTCTATGATTCCGATTTGGTATGTATATTATCTTCATAACTATTGGTTCATTTATTGTTTATGAAAATTATGCCGACCAACGTGACATAGATTTTATTTATCTAGGATGTATGTGAATCGGAAATGCCAACCGACCCTATTGTCGAGAGGTTAAATTTAGTTGAAGAAGAAAACAATTTGTTGAAGGAAAAAATAAAAAAAATTGAGGAGGAGAAGATGATATTGGAGTTGCATGTTGCGGATGTCGTCGATGATCACAAGATCAAGATGGATGCAATGCACTTGAAGATTAGAAATATTAGAAAATATGCCATTCATACCGAGGCTTGGTATCATTATGCCGTTGGATCAATTGTTACCTTGGTTGCGATTATGATCGCATTTGTTTTTGCATTGAAATGTTTTACATAGTTTCAATGTATGGTTTAATTAATTAGATGCTCTGGAGAGCTATATGTTGTTAGATGAGAACTATGTATGCACTTTGGTTTTAATGTGATGATGAACTTCTATTAATTTGGACACTTAATTATATATAATGCACGCAGATGAACCGGCAATGGATGTACGGTGAAAGACACACCCGCGAGTACATTAAGGGCGTGCATGAGTTTCTCGATGCGGCTGAGGCAAACAAGCAGAATGGTTTTATGTGTTGTCCATGCACTGAATGTGGGAATACGAGGTCTTACTCTAACCGGAAAATCCTTCACTCCCACCTGCTTTACAAGGGTTTCATGCCACACTATAATGTTTGGACGAGGCACGGAGAAATAGGGGTTATGATGGAAGACGGCGAAGAAGAAGAGTACGATGACAACTATGTGCCCCCTGAATACGGTGATGCTGCAACGGGGGGAGCTGGTGAAGATCAAGAGGACCCAGACGATGTGCCCAATGATGCTGCCACGGGTGAAGCTGCTGAAGATCAAGAGGAACCAGACGATGTGCCCGATGATGATGATCTCCGCCGGGTCATTGTCGATGCAAGGACGCAATGCATTAGTCAAAAGGAGAAGCTGAAGTTCGATCGCATGTTAGAGGATCACAAAAAAGGGTTATACCCCAATTGTGAAGATGGCAACACAAAGCTCGGTACCGTACTGGAATTGCTGCAGTGGAAGGCAGAGAATGCTGTGGCTGACAAAGGATTTGAGAAGCTACTGAAAATATTGAAGAAGAAGCTTCCAAACGATAACGAATTGCCCGACAGTACATACGCAGCAAAGAAGGTCGTATGCCCTCTAGGATTGGAGGTGGAGAAGATACATGCATGCCCTAATGACTGCATCCTCTACCGCGGTGCATACAAGGATCTGAACGCATGCCCGGTATGCGGTGCGTTGCGGTATAAGATCAGACGAGATGACCCTGGTGATGTTGACGGCGAGCCCCTCAGGAAGAGGGTTCCTGCGAAGGTGATGTGGTATGCTCCTATAATACCACGGTTGAAACTTCTGTTCAGAAACGAAGAGCATGCCAAGTTGATGCGATGGCACAGTGAGAACCGAAAGAAAGATGGGAAGTTGAGAGCACCCGCTGACGGGTCGTAGTGGAGAAAAATCGAGAGAAAGTACTGGGATGAGTTTGCAAAGGACCCAAGGAATGTATGGTTTTCTTTAAGCGCGGATGGCATTAATCCTTTCGGGGAGCAGAGCAGCAATCACAGCACCTGGCCCGTGACTCTATGTATGTATAACCTTCCTCCTTGGATGTGCATGAAGCGGAAGTTCATTATGATGCCAGTTCTCATCCAAGGCCCTAAGCAACCCGGCAACGAAATTGATGTGTACCTAAGGCCATTAGTTGAAGAACAGTTACAGCTGTGGAATGGAAACGGTGTACGTACGTGGGATGAGCACAGACAGGAGGAATTTAACCTTAAGGCGTTGCTGTTCGTGACCATCAACGATTGGCCCACTCTCAGTAACCTTTCAGGACAGACAAACAAAGGATACCACGCATGCACGCACTGTTTAGATGACACTAAAAGTATATACCTGGACAAATGCAGGAAGAATGTGTACCTGGGCCATCGTCGATTTCTTCCGACCAACCATCAATGTCGAAAGAAAGGCAAGCATTTCAAAGGCGAGGCAGATCACCGGAAGAAGCCCGCCATGCGCACCGGTGTTCACGTGCTTGCTATGGTCAATGATTTACACTACGTAATCTTTGGAAAGGGTCCCGGTGGACTAGCTGTTCCGAATGACGCTGAGGGACACGCACCCATGTGGAAGAAGAAATCTATATTTTGGGACCTACCCTACTGGAAAGACCTAGAGGCCCGCTCCTCAATCGACGTGATGCATGTGACGAAGAACCTTTGCGTGAACCTGCTAGGCTTCTTGGGCGTGTATGGGAAGACAAAAGATACACCCGAGGCACGAGAGGACCTGCAACGTTTGCATGAAAAAGACGGCATGCCTCCGAAGCAGTATAAAGGTCCTGCCAGCTATGCTCTTACGAAAGAAGAGAAAGAAATCTTCTTTGAATGCCTGCTCAGTATGAAGGTCACGACTGGCTTCTCGTCGAATATAAAGGGAATAATAAATATGCCAGAGAAAAAGTTTCAGAACCTAAAGTCTCATGACTGCCACGTGATTATGACACAACTGCTTCCGGTTGCATTGAGGGGGCTTCTACCGGAAAACGTTCGATTAGCCATTGTGAAGCTATGTGCATTCCTCAATGCAATCTCTCAGAAGGTGATTGATCCAGAAATCGTACCAAGGCTAAGGAGTGATGTGGCGCAATGTCTTGTCAGTTTCGAGCTGGTGTTCCCACCATCCTTCTTCAATATCATGACGCACGTCCTAGTTCATCTAGTCGACGAGATTGTCATCCTGGGGCCCGTATTTCTACACAATATGTTCCCTTTTGAGAGGTTCATGGGAGTCCTAAAGAAATATGTCCGTAACCGCGCTAGGCCAGAAGGAAGCATCTCCATGGGCCATCAAACAGAGGATGTTATCGGGTTTTGTGTTGACTTCATTCCTGGCCTTAACAAGATAGGTCTCCCTAAATTGCGGTATGAGGGGAGACTGACTGGAAAAGGCACTCTGGGAAGAGACTCAATAATATGCAGGGACGGATATTCTTGGTCTCAAGCACACTACACAGTTCTACAGAACTCTACCTTGGTGACCCCGTATGTCGATGAACACAAGAACAGTCTGCGCTCCAAACACGCGGAGCAGTGCGACGACTGGATTACATGTGAACACATCAGGACTTTCAGCAGTTGGTTGGAAACATGTCTCAGAGGTGACAACACTGTTTGTGATGAGTTGTACTTGTTGTCCAGGGGACCATCTTTGACTGTATTGACTTACAAAGGATACGAGATAAATGGGAATACATTTTACACGATCGCCCAAGATCAAAAGAGCACCAACCAAAACAGCCGTGTCCACTTTGATGCAGCAACCGAGAGCGGAAAGGACACATATTATGGTTACATAGTGGACATATGGGAACTTGACTACGGACCTGATTTTAAGGTCCCTTTGTTTAAGTGCAAATGGGTCAATCTGTTAGGTGGCGGGGTACAGGTAGACCCACAGTACGGAATGACAACAGTGGATCTAAAAAATCTTGGGTACACTGACGAACCGTTCGTCCTAGCCAATGATGTGGCACAGGTTATCTATGTGAAGGACATGTCTACCAAACCGAGAAAAAGAAAAGATAAGGAAGCGAATACATCATACGATGAGCCAAAGCGCCACATAGTTCTTTCAGGAAAAAGGGACATCCTGGGAGTGGACGGCAAGACAGACATGTCTGAAGATTATGAAAAGTTTCATGAAATTCCTCCCTTCAATGTCAAGGCTGACCCAAGCATCCTGATAAACAATGACGATTATCCATGGTTACGGCGCAATAAGCAAATGACATAAGCGAAGAAAAAGTGAAGACTTTCTCCCGCAATAAGCAAATGCTATGTGGGTGAAATTATGATACCATCCCAACTTTCAACTTTTTCAGAGTTCATTTGAAATGCTTTCATGTCTTATGGTTCGAAACTTTGATACTTCGAAAGTGATTGTCCATTTTGTACACGAAGTGCATCAAGTTTTTGTCGTAACCCTCTCTACTTTTTGGAACAAGCTATGTGGGTGAAATGATGATACCATGCCAACTTTCAACCTTTTCAGAGTTCATTTTGAAATGCTTTCCAATTTCAGAGTCATTTAGCTCAAAGAATGAATTAATAGCAAACAGAATGAACTACAAAACTTTTATGAAAATAAAAACAATCAATTAAAATATTATGTTATGATCAACTAAAATAAAACTATAATATTCTTCAATAGCAAAAAGAATATAATTTGTGTGACCTGAAAGCAAAAAGAAATCACTAAAAAACTGTAAGTATTTAGTTTTAAGTAGAAATAAAAAATAAATAGAAAAAAAATTCTAATTTTATAGTAAAGTTATTCATAAACTAGTGATTCACACAAATTTTTAAAAATTCAAATTTAAACTATTTAAAATTTAAAACTAATGGCACTAACAGAAAATTTATAATTTTTGTGACCTAAAAGCAAAAAGAAATCACTAAAAAACTGTAAGTATTTAGTTTTAAGTAGAAATAAAAAAATAAAAAACCAAAAAAATATAGAAATAAAAAAGAAAAAAGAAAAAACCAAAAAAAATGCCACCTACTGGGCCTCCACGGCCTGAATACGACTAGAAACCCTACATGGGCCAGGATTCAGGCCCGCAGAAGGCCCAATAGGCCCACAGGCAAAGCAGTGTCAAATTAGGCCCATAGGCCTGCTGTTCAGAGGAGTTCGAGAGGGAGGAGGCAGCAGAGCTTATAAACTGGTGTTGGGCGCTGTCAACTAGCGATGTGGGACTAAACTTATGGGCGCGGGGCAGCACAAGGGTATTGGTCCCGGTTGGCGGCCCTAACCGGGACTAAAGGTGGCATTGGTCCCGGTTGGTGGCACCAGCCGTGACCATTGCCCCCCTTTAGTCCCGGTTGGTGCCACCAACCGGGACCAATGGGCTTCGCTTCCCGCCCTTTGGGCTGCCGAAAAGAGGCCATTGGTCTCGGTTTGTGGCACCAACCGGGACTAATGCCCACCTTTAGTCCCGGTTGCTGCCACGAACCGAGACTAAAGCCTCTTCTATATAAGGCCACACTTTGGAATTTTTCATTCTCATCTTGCAGTTGTCGCCCCTGACGCCGCCAGGCTGCCCCGACGCTGCCCCGCCCCCATCGTCGCCGTCGCCCGCGACACGCGCCGCCACGGCCCGCCCCCGTCGCCGTCGCCCTCGTCCCTGCCCCGACGCGCACCGCCCCGTCCCGCCCTCGCCGTCGCCCGCGCCGGCCCCTTGCCCGACGCCCGCCGCCCCGGCTACCGTCCCCGTCACCGCGTCCCTGAGCCGGCCGTCCTCGTCGCCGGACTCCAGCCGTCGCCGCCCCCCTCAAAGTGAGCCCCCCTCTCGAGTGCCACTCTTGCGCCACCCGAGCGCCCTTGCTCCGCCCCTGCTCCATGGTCGCCGCCGCCCGAGCGCCCCAGCTCCGCCCCTGCGCCCTTGCTCCGCCCCTGCTCCGCCGGCCCCGAGCGCCCGAGGAGAAGTAGAGGAGAGGATAAGTGGAGCAGCAGCAACGCGCTGTCCACTTTTCTGAATTTTTTGGAACATGAGGAATTTTTTTGTCCATATAGAAGGTGTTTGATGAAATACTAGATGGCTTTGGGCATTTTTGGAATTTTAAAAAAAAATTGTGGTGAGGTACTGATGCAAGACAAAGGCGATGGCAAAATTTCAGAATTTTTGGAGAGGTTTAGAATAGGTTTTCAACAAGTTATTTGAATCCGATTCAAATTTCATTTGAATGAAATTTGAAAATTTTGAACTATGGATCAGAATATGCTAAATATGTCAAAAATGTTTTTTTATATGATGTTTTTTTTTCATATATGTATTCATTTTTTTATTTAGGTTGTTAATTAGTAGATATCGATTTTAGGTTAGTGTAGAGGAAAAAGTAAAATATGGAAAAGGAAGAAAAGAGGAAGAAGGAAGAAGAAGAAGAAGAAAAGGAAGGAGTTTGGAAAGGAAAATAAGAAGAGGAAGGCTTCTTTTTTTTTCTTCGATCTTCTCCTCTATTTTGTTCATGGATATATGCTAAAGAAAACGAGGGGGGGTGATAGATGATGATGAGGGGTCGAGAGTGGGACGAGAGGTCGAGAGGTGTCGAGGGGAGAAAAAATATGTTATCAGGGACGAGGATCATCGAGGGGTCGAGAGAGGGATGAGGGGTCGAGAGAAGTAAATAAGAAGAAGAAGAGGAGAGGAAGAAGAGGAGAAATAAATAAGAAGAAGAAAAAAGAAGGGGAAGAAGAGGGAGAAGAAGAGGAGAGGAAGAAGAGGAAGTCTTCTCCTCTATTCTTTCTTTTCTTCTTTTTTCTTCTTCTTCTTCTTCTTCCTCTTTATTTTATCGGGAACGAGGGTCGTCGAGAGGTCAAGGAGCGGTAGAGGAGAAACCCTAAATAGAAAGTATCGTCGGTGTGAGATACATGTACCGTCGGTGTCGGACACTACACCCACATCCCACAAGTGGCGCGGGCTTCGACGCCCACGTCACTTGTGGGACGTGGATGTAGTGTCCGACACCGAAGGCCACATGTATCTCACACCCACGAAACTTGCTAGCTATTTAGGGTTTCCTCTACCGAAAAGAAGAGGAGAAATAAATAAGAAGAAGAAAAAAGAAGAAAAAGAAGAGGAGAAGAAGAAAGGAATAGTGGAGAAGAAGAGGAAATAGAATATATTCTATTTTCTCTTCTTCTCCACTATTCCTTTCTTCTTCTCCTCTTTTTTTTCTTCTTTTCTTCTTCTTATTCTTCTTCTTCTTCTTATTCTTATTAGCCGGAAGTAGAGAGAGGTTTCCTAGTGTCAAAGTATTGAAGAAATCCGTGCCTTCATCATTAGCCGGAAGTAACCAGGGCATGTTGGTACGAAGTTCTGCAAAGTTGTTTTGGAATGGAGTCCCGGATAGAATAATCCACCTTTTGGTACCAATTCAGCAAAGGCCTTCCAAATAGCGATATTCGGAAGGCTCTTGCTGAACTTTGTACCAAAAGGCGGATTATCCTATCTGGGAGTCCGTTCCAGAACAACTTTGAAGAGCTTTGTACCATCATGCACATGTTACTTTCGCCTAATGATGAAGACATGGTTTTGTTGAATCCTGAGACACTACGCAACCTCCCGACCCCTTGGCGATCCTATCGAACATGAGAGGAAGAAGAGGATAAAAAAAGAAGAGGAAGAAGAAAAAAAGAGGAGAAGAAAGAATAGAGGAGATCTTCTCCTCTATTCTTTCTTCTCCTCTTATTTTTCTTCTTCTTCCTCTTTTTTTATCGGGAACGAGGGTCGTCGAGGGACATAGATGTAGTGTCGTCGTTGTCGATATATACCCCCTCCCGATAGCTTACTATGATTAGGTAGCTAGTTCTACGTTTGGCACTAATATATCCATCTATCATGTTTGAATAATAATTGCCATGTTGTAAATATTTGTAGAAACTATGGACACCGCCCTAGACAAAGCAACAAAAGAAGCGTTGTTGAGGGACATAATCGCCGAAGGAAGTGATGCCATCTCGTTGTTTCTCAACGAAACCGATGGTCTAGAAGGAGAGGGTGAACAAGCTGGCTACGGTGACCTAATGCCGGTGCAAGAAGAAGAACATGAGGACGGCTCCGGTGACCGAACCGAGTCCGGCCAGGTATATATATTAGTTAAGCCTATGCTGACTAGCTGATTGATGCATTCATTGTTTTGGTAGGTACACATATTAATTAAGTCTTTGTTCTTTTTTCTAGCCCTCCGGATCGAGCACAACTTCGGTAAAGAGACGAGGCCCGAAGAAAAAGTTGAGCTCGGATGAAAAGTTTGAGATCATAGCAATCGCGCCCGACGGCCAACCTATTGAACCCCTCCGGACAAAGAGCGCATTTGTTGCTCAGTGCGGGGTTCTGGTTAGGGACAAGATCCCGATAAGCATCCAGCAATGGTTTAAGCCGGCTACAGAATACCCTGAGGTCTCTTATGTCAATGATATGCAGAAAAATGATCTTTGGACTGAGCTGAAGTCAAATCTCACCCTACCGCCTGAGGATAATCTAGAGAACCCAGTTAAAGAGAAATTAATCAAGTCTTTTGCTCTGAAGAGGATGGCAGAACTATTTAGGAGGTGGAAGAAAGAGCTGAATAAGTTTGTCGAAAATAATGAGACACCGGAATTTAAGGGCAGATATGAGAATATCAGAGATCACTGGCCCGCATTTGTGGCCCACAAGACATCGGAAAAGAGTAAGAAGATGTCGGCGACAAACAAGCAAAATGCTGCGAAGAAGAAGCTTCACCATCGCACGGGGTCAGGTGGCTACCTCGTAGCCCGGCCTAAGTGGTCCAAGACTGAGAATGATCTGGTTCATAAAGGGATCGAACCAGAGACAATTAACTGGCCAGACCGTTGCCGGACTTGGTTCTTCGGGGCTGGCGGAACACTGGACCCTGTAACAGGGAAGTGCATTTGGACGAACGATCAAATGGACATACCAGTCAGTAAGCTTAAGCAGTATATCGAAGCAGCGCAGGAAGGGACGTTCTTTCCAGACAGAGAGAACGACGAGCTCACAATGGCCCTCGGGAATCCTGAGCACCCTGGACGGACACGAGGCACGCCAGGCTCCATTCCGTGGAAGGTTGGGTTTCCGGACGCAGGCGGTTACAAATCCCATGAGAGAAGGAAAAAAGTGCAGCAGACCCAAATGCAGGCGCTGCAAGCAAGGGTAGACGCGATAGAGGAACGAGAAGCAAATCGCAGCAAACGTACTGCCGAAGCCTCCCCCGAAGCTACCCCACCATCTCAGCGCAGAAGCAGCGTGGCTTCCACCGAGCTGCTTCAGCCGGAGCATGCCTTGACGGCTCCTGCCAGCTATCCCGTGGATGCTATAACAGAGTCTCAAAATTGCCACCTTATGACGCAATGGATGAATTTGAAGGTCAAGGCGGCTGTTGGCTCTGTTTTTCCTACTGAACCCGGCGCAACTTTTCACTGCCGGCTGATTCCAGAAGGATATGCTAGGGTGATGGTGGATGCGATAACGGAGGGATTTGAGGACCTCCAGCTTGACCACCCTACCGGTGAAGGGGAGACTCGGCTGGGGTCTGCTCTGAAGACTCCATGCCTATGGCAGAAGGAGCTCATCAACCTTCCGAACTGGACGCCACCGCCTCCTCCTCCTCCTCCGGCGAGTCAGGGCACTCCGCCTCCACCGCCTCCTCCTCCGGCGAGTGACGATCAGGGCCCTCGGCCGGCTCCTTCTCCGGCGCGCGGCGGCACTCCGCCTTCTTCTCCGCCTGCGCCGACGCGCCCGAGTAGCCAGCCTCCTCCTTCTCCGCCTCGTCAGCAAGGGCGGAAGAGACCTGCCGCCGCTCCAGCTGCTCCGGCGCGTCGTAGTCCTTCTCCTCCGCCTCTTAAGCAAGTAAAGAAGACAACCGCTACGTCTGCTCGGTCGGCGTCTAGCAGTACAACCAGAGGCGGGAGGACATACAGATTCGGTCCTTCTCTGAAGACTCTAGAGAAGTTACCATACGAGAGGACCCAGGAGGAGAACGCCGAGATCGCGCGAGAAGAAGTGAAGAAATTCTTTGAAGGGGTGAAAGCAAAGAAACATCCACCTCCGGAGGAGAAGGTAGATCGGGTGAAAGTGAAGCGCACTCTGGCTGCCCTGACAAAACCACCGAAGTCTGATTCGCCGAAAGGAAACTATGACCGCATTATTGGAAAGGAATTTGCCGAAGCGGAGCGGTCGGGAAGTACTGTCAGTGATCAAAGGCTGAAAGAACGACGAGCTGGGAAACAAATTGCCCAGCTCGGCGAACAAGCGAAGCAATCGTGCCCCCCGCTCAAGGTGCCTAGCCACAACGTCGATAATGATCCGAGGATGGTGCCCGGTTATAGCAATCTTGCAGATTACCTGCCCGACGAAGTACATTATGAACCCATGGACGTGCAGATACAAAGATACGAGTACGGGAAGCCTCTCGTCAAAGATGAAAGATCTCTATCAACGATGATGCGAAGATTGCATGATTGGTACTTGAAAATCTGCAGAGACTCTGGGGGGAGGAGTACTTTGTATGCGAGAGTTAAACCGGAGCATGACCTCGTTGGAATTGATCTGTTGCCTATTCCATTTGAGGAGTTCTATCAGTTCTTCAATCAATTGGCCCTCGATAAAACAACGGTCGCCTGCTACTGTCTGTAAGTAGTACTACTTCTGTCATTAAGTCTCTCTATATAGCTTAGCTCTTTCATTGCATGTATTTATAATCATCCTCACTATATTATGCAGATTGAAGATCGTCGAATTGAAGAAAAGACAAGTTGGTGATATTGGGTTCATTAACACATATCTCATAGATGCAACTCAGGTTAAACTTCATGCCGCAGCTACCGAGGCCAGCTTGCTACGATCGTTCGTAATAAATCAAAACAAAGATATAATACTCTTTCCTTACAACTTCAGGTGAGTGTTACTGTCTTGTGCGTATTCGGTTTCCCTTATATATTAGTCAAGGTTATAGTAATGTAATTGATGAGTTATGCATGTGTGTGCAGTTACCACTATATTCTCCTAGAGATTAAGCTTGAGCAGGGAGTAGTAACCGTCTTGGACTCTAAACGAAAAGATCCCAAGGAGTATGCGGACATGACTGAAATCCTCAAGAAGTAAGTTAGATCGATCATTATCCACCATATCAGCAACTTTGTTCATTTCCTGATATCAAGTAATTGTTTTCTTTGTCCGGCAGGGTTTGGAGAAAATTCACCAAAACAGTTCCGGGACTGCCGAAGGAGCTGGAATTTAGACACCCGAAAGTAAGTACTATAGTAGCATGTTCCGCGCATCTCCTAGTGATTCAAGCGCTAGTTTCATCAATACCATTTAGAATTCTTGCTTATCAGTTTGATTGACCTCTATTTCTTGTAAAGTGGTTGTGGCAGGAACAAGGGAATGATTTCTGTGGATACTACATCTGCGAGTCCATCCGCCACACGACCTGTGAGCGGGGCGGGTACTCTAACGAACAATATGAAGTACGTAAATAACAACATTCACAATTTTATTTTATTACCATCATCTGTGTTGAGTTTCATTCATTTATATATATATATATATATATATATATGTATTGACCCCCTTCTTCAAATTAGATGTTTCGGAAGCGGGATGAACTCCTAGAACCAGCTCGCATGCGAGCAATTCAAGAGGAATTGGCGGCATTCTTTCTTGACCACGTGATCCCTGAAGACGGAGAATTCTATGTGGACCCTGAGTCCGTATGATTACATTTGTAAGAGATAATTATTGTATATATGTAGCCGGTAGTGTCAGATAGATATACGAGAACTTGTTGTTCGACCAATCTCTCGGAGAAGGAGAGGTGGTCGATATCACTTCTCTTTGTATATATGCATATATGTTCATGACGATCTTCTGTTTCCTTCGTTTGCTTACTAGCTAGCTATCGTGTCTAGTCCTCTCTATATACGTATGTATAGTACGTAGCGTCGACCAAGCACGGACATAAGAGAGGACACTTCTCTCTATTAATTATAACTAGCTAACACAATATATGAAACACCTAAATTAACCCCGCAAAACCCCCAACCCCCCCCCCCTTTTAAAAAAACAAAAACCCCAGCCACAGAAGTGCTGACGCGTGGATGCCTATTGGTCCCGGTTGGTGCCACCAACCGGGACCAAAGGGTCTCCTGACTGGGCTCTGCGCAATGCCCACGTGGAGGGCCTTTAGTCCCGGTTCTGGATTGAACCGGGACTAAAGGGGGGAGGTATTAGTACCGACACTTTAGTCCCGGTTCCGGAACCGGGACTAAAGGCCCTTACGAACCGGGACTATAGGCCCTTTTTCTACCAGTGTTAGGATTGGGTCTTGTCCATCACATCATTCTCCTAATGATGTGATCCCGTTATCAACGACATCCAATGTCCATGGTCAGGAAACCGTAACCATCTATTGATCAACGAGCTAGTCAACTAGAGGCTTACTAGGGACATGGTGTTGTCTATGTATCCACACATGTATCTGAGTTTCCTATCAATACAATTCTAGCATGGATAATAAACGATTATCATGAACAAGGAAATATAATAATAACTAATTTATTATTGCCTCTAGGGCATATTTCCAACAGTCTCTCACTTGCACTAGAGTCAATAATCTAGTTCACATCGCCATGTGATTAACACTCACAGAGTTCTGGGTTTTATCATGTTGCTTGTGAGAGAGGTTTTAGTCAACGGGTCTGAACCTATCAGATCCGTGTGTGCTTTACAAATCTCTATGTCATCTCCTAGATGTAGCTACCACGTTCTATTTGGAGCTATTCCAAATAACTGTTAAACTTGGAGCTATTCTAAATAGTTGCTCCATTATACGTATCCGCATCTCTACTCAGAGCTATCCGGATAGGTGTTAAGCTTGCATCGACGTAACTCTTTACGTCGAACTCTTTATCACCTCCATAATCGAGAAAATTCCTTAGTCCACTAGTTACTAAGGATAACTTTGACCGCTGTCCTATGATCCATTCTTGGATCACTCTTGTACCCCTTGACTGACTCATGGCAAGGCACACTTCAGGTGCGGTACATAGCATAGCATACTGTAGAGCCTACGTCTTAAGCATAGGGGACGACCTTCGTCCTTTCTCTCTATTCTGCCGTGGTCGAGCTTTAAATCTTAATTTCATACCTTAAAACTCAGGCAAGAACTCCTTCTTTGACTGATCCATCCTGAACACCTTCAAGATCATGTCAAGGTATGTGCTCATTTGAAAGTACCATTAAGCGTTTTGATCTATCCTTATAGATCTTGATGCTCAATGTTCAAGTAGCTTAATCCATGCTTTCCATTGAAAAACACTTTCCAAATAACCCTATATGCTTTCCTGAAATTCTACGTCATTTTTGATCAACAATATGTCAACAACATATACTCATCAGAAATTCTATAGTGCTCCCACTCACTTCTTTGGAAATACAAGTTTCTCATAAACTTTGTATACACCCAAAACTTTGATCATCTTATCAAAGCATACATTCCAACTCCGAGATGCTTACTCCAGTCCTTAGAAGGATTGCTGGAGCTTTGCATACTTATTAGCATCTTTCAGGATTGACAAAACCTTCCGGTTTGTATCACATACAACCTTTCCTCAAAAACGTTGAGGAAACAATGTTTTGACATCCTATCTGCAAGATTTCATAAATAATGCGGTAATCGCTAATATAATTCCAACAGACTCTTAGCACCGCTACGAGTGAGAAAGTCTCACCATAGTCAACTCCTTGAACTTGTCGGAAACTTCTTAACGACAAGTCGAGCTTTCTTAATGGTGACATTTACCATCATTGTCCGTCTTCCTTTTAAAATCCATCTGCACTCAACAGCCTTACGACCATCGAGCAGTTCTACCAAAGTCTACACTTTGTTTTCATACATGGATCCTCTCTCGGATTTTATGGCCTCGAGCCATTTATCGGAATACGGGCCCACCATCGCTTCTCCATAGCTCGTAGGTTTATTGTTGTCTAGCAACATGACTTCCAAGACAGGATTACACACCACTCTGAAGTAGTACACATCCTTGTCATCCTACAAGGTTTGGTAGTGACTTGATCTGAAGTTTCATGATCACTATCATAAGCTTCCACTTCAATTGGTGTAGGTGCCACAGGAACAACTTCCTGTGCCCTGCCACACACTAGTTGAAGAGACGGTTCAATAACGTCATCAAGTCTCCACCATCCTCCCACTCAATTCTTTCTAGAGAAACTTTTCCTCGAGAAAGAACCCGATTCTAGAAACAATCCCTTATTGCTTTCGGATCTAAAATAGGAGGTATACCCAACTGTTTTTGGGTGTCCTATGAAGATGTATTTATCCGCTTTGGGTTTGAGCTTATCGGCCTGAAACTTTTTCACATAAGCGTCACAGCCCCAAACTTTTAAGAAATGACAGCTTAGGTTTCTCTAAACCATAGTTCATATGGTGTCATCTCATCGGAATTACATGGTGCCCTATTTAAAGTGAATGTGGTTGTCTTTAATGCCTAACCCATAAACTATCGTGGTAATTCGATAAGAGACATCATGGTATGCATCATATCCAATAGGGTGCAGTTATGATGTTCGGACACACCATCACACTATGGTGTTCCAGGCTGTATTAGTTGTGGAACAATTTCCACAATGTCTTAATTCTGTGCCAAACTCGTAATTCAGATATTCATCTCTATGATCATATCATAGATATTTTATCCTCTTGTCACGACGATCTTTCAACTTCACCCTGAAATTACTTGAACCTTTCAATAATTTAGACTCGTGATTCATCAAGTAAATATACTCAACATCTACTCAAATCATCTGTGCAGTAAGAACATAACGATATCCACTACATGCCTCAGCACTCATTGGACTGCACACATCAAAATGTATTACTTCCAACAAATTGCTTTCCAGTTCCATTTTACTAAAAACGAGGCTTTCAGTCATCTTGCCCATGTGGTATGATTTGCATGTCTCAAGTGATTCAAAATCAAGTGAGTCCAAACGGTCCATTTGCATGGAGTTTCTTCATGCATATACACCAATAGACATGGTTCGCATGCCTCAAACTTTTCAAAAACGAGCGAGCCCAAAGATCCATCAACATGGAGCTTCTTCATGCGTTTTATACCGATATGACTTACGTGGCAGTGCCACAAGTAGGTGGTACTATCATTACTATCTTTTGGCATGAACATGTGTATCACTACGATCGAGATTCAATGAACCATTCATTTTAGGTGCAAGACCATTGAAGATATTATTCAAATAAACAGAGTAACCATTATTCTCCTTAAATGAATAACCGTATTGCGATAGTCATAATCCAATCATGTCTATGCTCAACGCAAACACCAAATAACAATTATTCAGGTTTAATACCAATCTCGATGGTAGAGGGAGCGTGCGATGCTTGATCATATCAACATTGGAAACACTTCCAACACATATCGTCAGCTCACCTTTAGCTAGTCTCCGTTTATTCCGTAGCTTTTTATTTCGAGTTACTAACACTTGGCAACCGAACCGGTATCTAATACCCTGGTGCTACTAGGAGTACTAGTAAAGTACACATCAACACAATGTATATCCAATATACTTCTATCGACCTTGCCAGCCTTCTAATCTACCAAGTATCTAGGGTAATTCTGCTCAAGTGGCTGTTCCCCTTATTACAGAAGCTCTTAGTCCCGGGTTTGGGTTCAACCTTGGGTTTCTTCACTAGAGCAGCAGCTGAATTGCCGTTTCATGAAGTATCCCTTTGTTCCCTTGCCCTTCTTGAAACTAGTGGTTTCACCAACCATCAACAATTGATGCTCCTTCTTGATTTCTACTTTTGTGGTCAAACATCGCGAATATCTCAAGGATCATCATATATGTCCCTGATATATTATAGTTCATCACGAAGCTCTAGCAGCTTGGTGGTAATGACTTCAGAGAAACATCACTATCTTATCTGGAAGATCAACTCCCACTTGATTCAAATGATTGTTGTACTCAGACAATCTAAGCACAAGTTCAACAATTGAGCTTTTCTCCCTTAGTTTGCAGGCTAAGAAAATCGTCGGAGGTCTTATACCTCTTGACGTGGGCACGAGCCTGAAATCCCAATTTCATCCCTCGAAACATCTCATATGTTTTGCGACGTTTCAAAAACGTCTTCGGTGCCTCAACTCTAAACCGTTCAACTGAACTATCACGTAGTTATCAAAATGTGTATGTCAGATGTTCGCAACATCCATAGACGATGTTCGAGGTTCAGCACACAGAGCGGTGCATTAAGGACATAAGCCTTGTATGAAGCAGTGAGGACAATCCTCAGTTTACGGACCTAGTCCGCATAATTGCTACTATCAACTTTCAACTAAATTTTCTCTAGGAACATATCTAAAACGTAGAACTGAAGCGCGAGCTACGACATAATTTGCAGAATCCTTTTGACTATGTTCAGGATAAACAAGTTCATCTTATGAACTCCCACTCAGATAGACATCCCTCTAGTCATCTAAGTGATTACATGATCCGAGTCAACTAGGCCGTGTCCGATCATCACGTGAGACGGACTAGTCAACATCGGTGAACATCTTCATGTTGATCGTATCTTCTATACGACTCATGCTCGACCTTTCGGTCTTCTGTGTTCCGAGGCCATGTCTGTACACATGCTAGGCTCGTCAAGTCAACCTAAGTGTTTCACGTGTGTAAATCTGTCTTACACCCGTTGTATGTGAACGTAAGAATCTAACACCCGATCATCACGTGGTGCTTCGAAACAACGAACTGTCGCAATGGTGCACAGTTAGGGGGAACACTTTCTTGAAATTTTAATGAGAGATCATCTTATTTACTACTGTCGTTCTAAGCAAATAAGATGTATAAACATGATAAACATCACATGCAATCAAATAATAGTGACATGATATGGCCAATATCATATAGCTCCTTTGATCTCCATCTTGGGGCTCCATGATCATCTTGTCACCGGCATGACACCATGATCTCCATCATCATGATCTCCATCATCGTGTCTCCATGAAGTTGTCTCGCCAACTTATTACTTCTACTACTATAGCTAACGGTTAGCAATAAAGTAAAGTAATTACATGACGTTTATGTTGGCACGCAGGTCATAAATAAATTAAGACAACTCCTATGGCTCCTGCCGGTTGTCATACTCATCGACATGCAAGTCGTGATTCCTATTACAAGAACATGATCAATCTCATACATCACATATATCATTCATCACATCCTTTGGCCATATCACATCACATAGCATACCCTGCAAAAACAAGTTAGACGTCCTCTAATTGTTGTTTGCATGTTTTACGTGGCTGCTATGGGTTTCTAGCAAGAACGTTTCTTACCTACGCAAAAACCACAACGTGATATGCCAATTGCTATTTACCCTTCATAAGGACCCTTTTCATCGAATCCGATCCGACTAAAGTGGGAGAGACAGACACCTTATGCAACTAGTGCATGTCAGTCGGTGGAACCAGTCTCACGTAAGAGTACGTGTAAGGTCGGTCCGGGACGCTTCATCCCACAATGCCGCCGAATCAAGATTGGACTAGTAACGGTAAGCATATTGAACAAAATCAACGCCCACAACTACTTTGTGTTCTACTCATGCATAGAAACTACGCATAGACCTAGCTCATGATGCCACTGTTGGGGAACGTAGCAGAAATTCAAAATTTTCCTACGTGTCACCAAGATCTATCTATGGAGAGACCAGCAACGAGGGGAAGGAGAGTGCATCTACATACCCTTGTAGATCTCTAAGCGGAAGCGTTCAAGAGAACGGGGTTGATGGAGTCGTACTCGTCATGATCCAAATCACCGAAGATCCTAGTGCCGAACGGACGGCACCTCCGCGTTCAACGCACGTACGGACCGGTGACGTCTCCCATGCCTTGATCCAGCAAGGAGAGACAGAGAGGTTGAGGAAGTCTCCATCAAGCAGCAGCACAACAGCGTGGTGGTGGTGGAGGAGTGTGGCAATCCTGCAGGGCTTCGCCAACCACCACGGGATATGAGGAGAAAGAGAGGGAGGGCTGCACCAACAGGGAGAGATCAAATCATGTGTTGGGCAGCCCCTAGGCCTCACTATTTATAGGAGGAGGGGAGGAGGGTGCGCCCCCTCTAGGGTTCCCACCCCTAGGGGGGGCGGCAGCCCTAGATGGGAAAAGGGGAGGCGGCCAAGAGGGGAGGGGAGAGGGAGGCGCACCAGGATGGGCCCTAAGGCCCATACCCCCTTAGGGTTTGCCCCCTTTCCACCTCTTAGGCCCCTTGGGCCCTTGTTGGGGGCGCACCAGCCCACCTGGGGCTGGTCCCCTCCCACACTTAGCCCACGCAAGCCTCCAGGGTTGGTGGCCCCACTTGGTGGACCCCCGGACCCTCCCGGTGGTCCCGGTACGTTACCGATAAACCCCGAAACCTTTCCGGTGACCAAAACAGGACATCCCATATATAAATCTTTACCTCCGGACCATTCCGGAACTCCTCGTGACTTCCGGGATCTCATCCGGGACTCCGAACAACATTCGGTAACCACATACAAATATCTCTATAACCCTAGCGTCACCGAACCTTAAGTGTGTACACCCTACGGGTTCGGGAGACATGCAGACATGACCGAGATGACTCTCTGGTCAATGACCAACAGCGGGATCTGGATACCCATGTTGGCTCCCACATGTTCCACGATGATCTCATCGGATGAACCACGATGTCGAGGACTTAATCAATCCCGTATACAATTCCCTTTGTCTAGCGCTACGATACTTGCCCGAGATTCGATCGTCGGTATCCCGATACCTTGTTCAATCTCATTACCGGCAAGTCTCTTTACTCGTTTCGTAACACATCATCCCGTGATCAACTCCTTGATCACATTGTGCACATTATGATGATGTCCTACCGAGTGGGCTCAGAGACACCTCTCCGTCACACGGAGTGACAAATCCCAGTCTCGATTCGTGCCAACCCAACAGACACTTTCGGAGATATCCGTAGTGTACCTTTATAGCCACCCAGTTACGTTGTGACGTTTGGCACACCCAAAGCACTCCTACGGTATCCAGGAGTTGCACAATCTCATGGTCTAAGGAAATGATACTTGACATTAGAAAAGCTTTAGCATACGAACTACACGATCTAGTGCTATGCTTAGGATTGGGTCTTGTCCATCACATCATTCTCCTAATGATGTGATCCCGTTATCAACGACATCCAATGTCCATGGTCAGGAAACCGTAACCATCTATTGATCAACGAGCTAGTCAACTAGAGGCTTACTAGGGACATGGTGTTGTCTATGTATCCACACATGTATCTGAGTTTCCTATCAATACAATTCTAGCATGGATAATAAACGATTATCGTGAACAAGGAAATATAATAATAACTAATTTATTATTGCCTCTAGGGCATATTTCCAACAAAACCCTCCCCCCTTTCAAAAAAAACAAAAACCCCAGCCACAGAAATGCTGACGCGTGGATGCCTATTGGTCCCGGTTGGTGCCACCAACCGGGACCAAAGGCCCTCCTGCCTGGGCTCCGCGCACATGCCATGTGGAGGCCCATCTGTCCCGGTTCTGGATTGAACCGGGACTAAAGGGACATGGCATTAGTACCGACCCTTTAGTCCTGGTTCAGGAACCGAGACAAAAGGCCGTTATGAACTGGGACAACAGGCCCTTTTTCTACTACTGCAATTATGTCTTCTCAAAATAACATGGCCAAAGAAAGTTATCCCTACAAAATCATATAGTCTGGCTATGCTCTATCTTCACCACACAAAGTATTTAAATCATGCACAACCCCGATGACAAGCCAAGCAATTGTTTCATACTCTAACTTTTTCAAAACTTTTTCAATCTTCACGCAATACATGAGCGTGAGCCATGGGTACACTGGTAGAAAAAGGGCCTATAGTCCCGGTTCGTAAGGGCCTTTAGTCCCGGTTCCTGAACCGAGACTAAAGTGTCGGTACTAATGCCCTGTACCTTTAGTCCCAGTTCAATCCAGAATCGGGCCTGATGGGCCTCCACGTGGGCAGTGCGCAGAGCCCAGGCAGGAGACCCTTTGGTCCCGGTTGGTGGCACCAACCGGGACCAATAGGCATCCACGCGTCAGCATTTCTATGGCTGGGGATTTTGTTTTTTTTGAAAGGGGGGGGGGTTTGGGGGTTTTGGGGGGTTAATTTAGGTGTTTCATATATTGTGTTAGCTAGGTATAATTAATAGAGAGAAGTGTCCTCTCTTACGTCCGTTCTTGGTCGACGCTACGTACTATACATACGTATAGAGAGGACTAGACACGCTAGTTAGCTAGTAAGCAAACAAAGGAAACATAAGATCATCATGAACATATATGCATACAGAGAGAAGTGATATCGACCACCTCTCCTTCTCCGAGAGATTGGTCGAACAACAAGTTCTCGTATATCTATCCGACACTACCGGCTACATATATACAATAATTATCTCTTACAAATATAATCATACAGACTCATGGTCCACATAGTATTCTCCGTCTTCAGCGATCACTTGGTCAAGAAAGAATGCCGCCAATTCCTCTTGAATTGCTCGCATGCGAGCTGGTGCTAGGAGTTCATCCCGCTTCCGAAACATCTAATTTGAAGAAGGGGGTCAATACATACATATATATATATATATGTATATGAATGAATGAAACTCAATACAAATGATGGTAATAAAATAAAATTGTGAATGTTGTTATTTACGTACTTCATATTGTTCGTCAGAGTACCCGCCCCGCTCACAGGTCATGTGGCGGATGGACTCACAGACGTAGTATACACAGAAATCATTCCCTTTTTCCTGCCACAACCACTTTACAAGAAATAGAGGTCAATCAAATTGATAAGCAAGAATGCTAAATGGTATTGATGAAACTAGCGCTTGAATCACTAGGAGATGCGCGGAACATGCTACTATAGTACTTACTTTCGGCTGTCTAAATTCCAGCTCCTTCGGCAGTCCCGGAACTGTTCTGGTGAATTTTCTCCAAACCCTGCCGGACAAAGAAAACAATTACTTGATATCAGGAAATGAACAAAGTTGCTGATATGGTGGATAATGATCGATTTAACTTACTTCTTGAGGATTTCAGTCATGTCCGCATACTCCTGGGGATCTTTTCGTTTAGAGTCCAAGATGGTTACTACTCCCTGCTCAAGCCTAATCTCTAGGAGAATATAGTGGAAACTGCACACACATGCATAACTCATCAATTACATTACTATAACCTGGACTAATATATAAGGGAAACCGAATATGCACAAGACAGTAACACTCACTTGAAGTTGTAAGGAAAGAGTATTATATCTTTGTTTTCATTTTTTTTGAATGATCGTAGCAAGTTGGCCTCGGTATCTCAGGGAAGATGTTGAACCTCAGTTGCATCTATGAGATATGTGTTAACGAACCCAATATCACCGATTTGTCTTTTCTTCAATTCGGCGATCTTCATTCTGCATAATATAGTGAGGATAATTATAAATACATGCAATGAAAGAGATGAGCTATATAGAGAGACTTAATGACAGAAGTAGTAGTACTTACAGACAGTAGCAGGTGATCGTTGTTTTATCGAGGGCCAATTGATTGAAAAACTGATAGAACTCCTCAAATGGAATAGGCAACAGTTCAATTCCAACGAGGTCATGCTCCGGTTTAACTCTCGCATACAAAGTACTCCTCCCCCCAGACTCTCTGCAGATTTTCAAGTACCAATCATGTAATCTTCGCATCATCGTTGTTAAAGATTTTTTATCTTTGACGAGAGGCTTCCCGTACTTGTATCTGTGTATCTGCACCTCCATGGTATCATAATGTACATCGTCGGGCAGGTAATCGTCAACATTGCCATAACCAGGCACCATCCTCGGATCGACGATGTCGCTAGGCACCTTGAGGGGGGGGGCACGATTGCTTCGCTTGTTCGCCGAGCTGGGCAATTTGTTTCCCAGCTGCTCGTCGTTCTTTCAGCCTTTGATCACTGACTGTACTTCCTGACCGCTCCGCTTCGGCCCATGTCTTTGCAATAATGCGCTCATAGTTGCCTTTCGGCGGAGACTTGGGTGGTTTTGCCAGGGCAGCCAGAGTGCGCTTCACTTTCACCGGATCTACCTTCTCCTCCTCCGGAGGATGTCTCTTTGCTCTCAACCCTTGAAACCAATCATCCACTTCGGTTCGCGCGATCTCGGCGTTCTCCTCCGGGGTCCTCTCATATGGTAACTTCTCTGGAGTCTTTAGAGAAGGACCGAATCTGTATGTCCTCCCGCCTTTGGTTGTACTGCTAGACACCAACCGAGCAGACGGAGCGGTTGTCTTCTTTACTTGCTTCCGAGGCGGAGGAGAAGGACTATGACGCGCCGGAGCAGCTGGAGCGGCGGCAGGTCTCTTCCGCCCTTGCTGACGTGGCGGAGAAGGAGGAGGCTGGCTGCTCGGGCGCGTCGGCGCAGGCGGAGTGCCGCCACGCGCCGGAGAAGGAGCCGGCTGAGGGCCCTGATCGTCACTCGCCGGAGGAGGAGGCGGTGGAGGAGGCGGAGTGCCCTGACTCGCCGGAGGAGGAGAAGGAGGCGGAGGCGTCCAGTTCGGAAGGTTGATGAGCTCCTTCCGCCATAGGCATGGAGTCTTCAGAGCAGACCCCAGCCGAGTCTCCCCTTCATCGGTAGGGTGGTCAATCTGGAGGTCCTCAAATCCCTCCGTTATTTCATCCACCATCACCCTAGCATATCCTTCTTGAATCGGCCAGCAGTGAAAAGTTGCGCCGGGTTCAGTAGGATAAACAGAGCCAACAGCCGCCTTGACCTTCATATTAATCCATTGCGTCATAAGGTGGCAATTTTGAGACTCTATGATAGCATCCACGGGATAGCTGGCAGGAGCCATCAAGGCATGCTCCGGCTGAAGCAGCTCGGTGGAAGCCACGATGCTTCTCCACTGAGATGGCGGGGTAGCTTCGGGGGAAGCTTCGGCAGTTCATTTGCCACGATTTGCTTCTCGTTCCTCTATCGCTTGTACCCTTGCTTGCAGCGCCTGCATTTGGGTCTGCTGCACTTTTTTCCTCCTCTCATGGGATTTGTAACCGCCTGCGTCCGGAAACCCAACCTTCCACGGAATGGAGCCTGGCGTGCCTCGTGTCCGTCCAGGGTGCTCAGGATTCCTGAGGGCCATTGTGAGCTTGTCGTTCTCTCTGTTTCGAAGGAACTTCCCTTGCTGCGCTGCTTCGATATACTGCTTAAGCTTCCTGACTGGTATGTCCATTTGATCGTTCGTCCAAATGCACTTCCCTGTTACAGGGTCCAAGGTTCCGCCAGCCCCGAAGAACCAAGTCCGGCAACGGTCTGGCCAGCTAATTATCTCTGGTTCGATCCCTTTATCAACCAGATCATTCTCAGTCTTGGCCCACTTAGGCCGGGCTACGAGGTAGCCACCTGACCCCGTGTGATGGTGAAGCATCGTCTTCGCAGCATTTTGCTTGTTTGTCGCCGACATCTTCTTACTCTTTTCCGATGTCTTGTGGGCCACAAATGTGGGCCAGTGATCTCTGATCTTCTCATATCTGCCCTTGAATTCTGGTGTCTCATTATTTTCGACAAACTTATTCAGCTCTTTCTTCCACCTCCTGAATAGTTCTGCCATCCTCTTAAGAACGAAAGACTTGATTAATCGCTCTTTAACTGGGTTCTCTGGATTATCCTCTGGCGGTAGGGTGAAATTTGACTTCAGCTCAGTCCAAAGATCATTTTTCTGCATATCATTGACATAAGACACCTCAGGGTCTTCTGTAGCCGGCTTAAACCATTGCTGGATGCTTATCGGGGTCTTGTCCCTAATCAGAACCCCGCACTGAGCAACAAATGCGCTCTTTGTCCGGAGGGGTTCAATCGGTTGGCCGTCGGGCGCGATTGCTATCATCTCAAACTTTTCATCCGAGCTCAACTTTTTCTTCGGGCCTCGTCTCTTTACCGAAGTTGTGCTCGGTCCGGAGGGCTAGAAAAAAGAACAAAGACTTAATTAATATGTGTACATACCAAAACAAAGAACGCATCAATCAGCTAGTCAGCACAGGCTTAACTAATATATATACCTGGCCGGACTCGGTTCGGTCACCGGAGCCATCATCACGGTCTCCTTCTTGCACCGGCATTGGGTCACCGGAGCCGTCCTCATGTTCTTCTTCTTGCACCGGCATTAGGTCACCGTAGCCAGCTTGTTCACCCTCTCCTTCCAGACCATCAGTGTCATTGAGAAATAACGAGACGACATCACTTCCTTCTGCGATTATGTCCCTCAACAACACTTCTTTTGCAGTGTCGTCTAGGGCGGTGTCCATAGTTTCTACAAATATTTACAACATGGCAATTATTATTCAAACATGACAGATGGATATATTAGTGCCAAACGTAGAACTAGCTACCTAATCATAGTAAGGAATCATATATATTAATTAGTGGCCTCGACCCCCCCCCCCCCCCCACGTGTTGAAGCTATCGGGAGGGGGTATATATCGACAACGACGACACTACATCTATATGTCCCTCGACGACCCTCGTTCCCGATAAAAAAAGAGGAAGAAGAAGAAAAAAAGAGGAGAAGAAAGAATAGAGGAGAAGAACTCCTCTATTCTTTCTTCTCCTCTTTTTTTTCTTCTTCCTCTTTTTTTTTATCCTGTTCTTCCTCTCATGTTCGACAATAGAGGAGAAGAAAGAATAGAGGAGAAAGAATAGGGGTCGGAAGGTTGCCTAGTGTCAAAGGATTCAACAAAACCATGTCTTCATCATTAGGCGAAAGTAACATGTGCATGATGGTACGAAGCTCTCCAAAGTTATTTTGGAACGGAGTCCCAGATAAGATAATTCGCTTTTTGGTACAAAGTTCAGGAACACCTTCCAAATATCGTTATTTGGAAGGCCTTTGCTGAAATTCATACAAAAAGGCAAATTATCCTATCCGGGACACCATTCCAAAATAACTTTGGAGGACTTCGTCATGCCCTGGTTACTTCCGGCTAATGATGAAGCCATGGATTTCTTCAATACTTTGACACTAGGAAACCTTTCCCGACCCCTCGGCGATCCTCGACCCCTCGAACCCTCGACGACCCTGGAACCCTCGACCCCTAGACGACCCTGGAACCCTCGACCCTCGATCCCTAGACCCTATAGAACCCTCGAACCCTCGACCCTGAAACCCTCGACCCTCGACCCCTTAACGACCCTCGACCCTCTACCCTAGTTCCCGACCCGCGACCCCTCGGCGATCCTCGACACGCTCGTTCCCGATAAAAATTAAGAAGAAGAAGAATAAGAAGAGGAGAAGAAGAAAGGAATAGCTAGAGGAGAAGATCGAAGAAAAAAAGAAGAAAAAAAAAGAGGAGAAGAAGAAAGGAATAGTGGAGAGGAAGAGAAAATAGAATATTCTATTTTCTCTTCCTCTCCACTATTCCTTTCTTCTTCTCCTCTTCTCTTTCTTCTTTTTTCTTCTTCTTAATTATTTATTTCTCCTCTTATTTTCCTCTCCTCTTCTTCTTTCTTTCCTCTTCTTATTTTCTTCTTTCCTATCCTTCTTTTTCTAAAATTGTAACTTTTTCATATATAAAACTTTTCTAAAATTGTAACTTTTGCATATAGAAAGGAATAGAGGAGAAGATCGAAGAAAAAAAAGAAGAAAAAAAAGAGGAGAAGAAGAAAGGAATAGAGGAGAAGAAGAAAAAATAGAAATTTTTTCTATTTTTTCTTCTTCTCCTCTATTCCTTTCTTCTTCTCCTCTTCCTTTTCTTCCTCTCCTCTTCTTCTCCTTTTTCCTCTTCTTATTTTCCTTTTCCTATCCTAAATATATAATTTTTTTCTAAAAATGAAACTAACCTAAAATGTACTAAATCAGAGAACATATATAGATACTCCTTTTCTAAATATATAAATCTAACTTTTTTGCATATATGAACATATATACACAGAGAACATACAAACATATATACATTTTTATAAAAAAGAAAAATACAAGCATATAATATATACACAGAGAACATACAAACATATATACATATATATATATAGTCTGAAGCAAAAACAAGCATATAATATATGAAAAAGCAAAAAGCAAAACATATATACATATATACACAGAGAACATACAAACATATATACATATATATATATATATAATCTAAAAAAAACAAGCATATAATATATGAAAAAAAGGAACAGGGGAGGGGCGGCGTCGGCCGGACCAAGGGAGGGGCAGGGGTGCGGGTTCGGCGGCGAGGACGGCGACGGGGCAGGGGGCGCGCGTTCGGCGGTGAGGAATGGGGCGGGGCAGGGCGACGGCGATGACGGGGGCGCGTGGGCCGGGGCCGGAGATGGCGCACGCAGCGACGAGGAGGAGGCCGGCGACGGGGCAAGCAGCGACGGGGACAAGGCCTGCAGCGGCGCGGGGCGACGGCGACGGGGAGCGGGCGACGACGGGCTCAGGGCGGCGACGACGACGACGAACGACCTGGGGGCGTCGCGGCGAATGGGAGCGGTTGGCGAAATTTTCACAAGTGCTACCTTATATACCCAGAGCAATGGTCCCGGTTCATGGCACGAACCGTGACCAATGCCCCCCTTTGGTCCCGGTTGGTGCCCCCCTTTGGTCCCGGTTGGTGCCACCAACCGGGACCATAGGTCTCTTTTCAACAGCCGAAAGGGCGGGAAGGAGAGGCCTATGGTCACGGTTGGTGCCACCAACCGGGACTAAAGGGGGGCATTGGTCACGGTTGGTGCCATGAACCGTGACCAATGCCCCCTTTAGTCCCGGTTGGTGCCACCAACCGGGACCAATGGCCTTGTGCTGCCCCGCGCCCAAAAGTTTAGTCCCACCTTGCTAGCTGAAGGGCGCCGACACTTGTTTATAAGCGCTGGTGTGCCTCCCCATTCGAGCTCCTCTCTTATGCAGGCTTTTGGGCGTAAACTTGCTACTGCCTGTGGGCCTATTGGGCCTTCTGCGGGCCTGAATCCTGGCCCATGTAGGGTTTCTAGTCGTATTCAGGCCGTGGAGGCCCAGTAGGTGGCTTTTTTTTGGTTTTTTCTTTTTTATTTCTACAATTTTTTGGTTTTTTATTTTTTTATTTCTACTTAAAACTAAATACTTACAGTTTTTAGTGATTTCTTTTTGCTTTTAGGTCACAAAAATTATAAACTTTCTGTTAGTGCCATTAGTTTTAAATTTTGAATAGTTTAAATTTGAATTTTTAAAAATTTGTGTGAATCACTAGTTTATGAATAACTTTACTATAAAAATAGAATTTTTTTTCTATTTATTTTTTATTTATACTTACAACTAAATACTTATAGTTTTTTAGTGATTTCTTTTTGATTTTAGGTCACAAAAATTATAAACTTTCTGTTAGTGCCATTAGTTTTAAAATTTTGAATAGTTTAAATTTGTATTTTTTAAAATTTGTGTGAATCACTAGTTTATGAATAACTTTACTATAAAAATAGAATTTTTTTCTTTTTTGCTATTTACTTTTTATTTATACTTACAATTAAATACTTATAGTTTGATTTTAGGTCACAAAAATTTATATTCTTTTTGCTATTGAAGAATATTATAGTTTTATTTTAGTTGATCATAACATAATATTTTAATTGATTGTTTTTATTTTCATAAAAGTTTTGTAGTTCATTCTGTTTGCTATTATTTCATTCTTTGAGCTAAATGACCCTGAAATTGGAAAGCATTTAAAATGAACTCTTAAAAGGTTGAAAGTTGGCATGGTATCATCATTTCACCCACATAGCATGTTCCAAAAAGTAGAGAGGGTTACGACAAAAACTTGATGCACTTCGTGTACAAAATGGACAATCACTTTCGAAGTATCAAAGTTTCGGACAATAACTGCGCCACATCATTGGCTAGGACGAATGGTTCGTGTGTGTACCCAAGATTGTTTAGATCCACTATTTTCATACCATACTGTGGGTCTACCTGTACCCCGCCTCCTGACATATTGATCCATTTGCCTCAACACATAAAACCTTGAACCATAAGACATGAAAGCATTTCAAATGAACTCTGAAAAAGTTGAAAGTTGGGATGGTATCATAATTTCACCCACATAGCATGTGCATGTACAAAACGGACAATGGTAGGATGTTCGTGTGTTACAAATTTGGCATGGTATCATCATAATAGGTGCGGGAGAAAGTCTTCACTTTTTCTTCGCTTGTGTCATTTGCTTATTGCGCCGTAACCATGGATAATCTTCATTGTTTATCAGGATGCTTGGGTCAGCCTTGACATTGAAGGGAGGAATTTCATGAAACTTTTCATAATCTTCAGACATGTCTGTCTTGCCGTCCACTCCCAGGATATCCCTTTTTCCTGAAAGAACTATGTGGCGCTTTGGCTCATCGTATGATGTATTCGCTTCCTTATCTTTTCTTTTTCTCGGTTTGGTAGACATGTCCTTCACATAGATAACCTGTGCCACATCATTGGCTAGGACGAACGGTTCGTCAGTGTACCCAAGATTTTTCAGATCCACTGTTGTCATTCCGTACTGTGGGTCTACCTGTACCCCGCCGCCTAACAGATTGACCCATTTGTACTTAAACAAAGGGACCTTAAAATCAGGTCCGTAGTCAAGTTCCCATATGTCCACTATGTAACCATAATATGTATCCTTTCCGCTCTCGGTTGCTGCATCAAAGCGGACACCGCTGTTTTGGTTGGTGCTCTTTTGATCTTGGGCGATCGTGTAAAATGTATTCCCATTTATCTCGTATCCTTTGTAAGTCAATACAGTCAAAGATGGTCCCCTGGACAACAAGTACAACTCATCACAAACAGTGTTGTCACCTCTGAGACGTGTTTCCAACCAACTGCTGAAAGTCCTGATGTGTTCACATGTAATCCAGTCGTCGCACTGCTCCAGGTGTTTGGAGCGCAGACTGTTCTTGTGTTCATCGACATACGGGGTCACCAAGGTAGAGTTCTGTAGAACTGTGTAGTGTGCTTGAGACCAAGAATATCCGTCCCTGCATATTATTGAGTCTCTTCCGAGAGTGCCTTTTCCAGTCAGTCTCCCCTCATACCGCGATTTAGGGAGACCTATCTTGTTAAGGCCAGGAATGAAGTCAACACAAAACCCGATAACATCCTCTGTTTGATGGCCCATGGAGATGCTTCCTTCTGGCCTAGCGCGATTACGGACATATTTCTTTAGGACTCCCATGAACCTCTCAAAGGGGAACATATTGTGTAGAAATACGGGCCCCAGGATGATAATCTCGTCGACTAGAAGAACTAGGACGTGCGTCATGATATTGAAGAAGGATGGTGGGAACACCATCTCGAAACTGACAAGACATTGCGCCACATCACTCCTTAGCCTTGGTACGATTTCTGGATCGATCACCTTCTGAGAGATTGCATTGAGGAATGCACATAGCTTCACAATGGCTAATCGGACGTTTTCCGGTAGAGGCCCCCTCAATGCAACCGGAAGCAGTTGCGTCATAATCACGTGGCAGTCATGAGACTTTAGGTTCTGAAACTTTTTCTCTGGCATATTTATTATTCCCTTTATATTCGACGAGAAGCCAGTCGTGACCTTCATACTGAGCAGGCATTCAAAGAAGATTTCTTTCTCTTCTTTCGTAAGAGCGTAGCTGGCAGGACCTTTATACTGCTTCGGAGGCATGCCGTCTTTTTCGTGCAAACGTTGCAGGTCCTCCCATGCCTCAGGTGTATCTTTTGTCTTCCCATACACGCCCAAGAATCCTAGCAGGTTCACGCAAAGGTTCTTCGTCATGTGCATCACGTCGATTGAGGAGCGGACCTCTAGGTCTTTCCAGTAGGGTAGGTCCCAAAATATAGATTTCTTCTTCCACATGGGTGCGTGTCCCTCAGTGTCATTTGGAATAGCTAGTCCACCGGTACCCTTTCCAAATATTACGTAGTGTAAATCATTGACCATAGCAAGCACATGATCACCGGTGCGCATGGCAGGCTTCTTCCGGTGATCTGCCTCGCCTTTGAAATGCTTGCCTTTCTTTCGACATTGATGGTTGGTCGGAAGAAATCGACGATAGCCCAGGTACACATTCTTCCTACATTTGTCCAGGTATATACTTTCAGTGTCATCTAAACAGTGCGTGCATGCGTGGTATCCTTTGTTTGTCTGTCCTGAAAGGTTACTAAGAGCAGGCCAATCGTTGATGGTCACGAACAGCAACGCCTTAAGGTTAAATTCCTCTTGTCTGTGCTCATCCCACGTACGTACACCGTTTTCATTCCACAGGTGTAAAAGTTCTTCAACTAATGGCCTTAGGTACACATCAATTTCGTTGCCGGGTTGCTTAGGGCCTTGGATGAGAACTGGCATCATAATGAACTTCCGCTTCATGCACATACAAGGAGGAAGGTTATACATACATAGAGTCACGGGCCAGGTGCTGTGATTGCTACTCTGCTCCCCGAAAGGATTAATGCCATCCGCGCTTAAAGCAAACCATACATTCCTTGGGTCCTTTGCAAACTCATCCCAGTACTTTCTCTCGATTTTTCTCCACTGCGACCCATCAGCGGGTGCTCTCAACTTCCCATCTTTCTTTCAGTTCTCACTGTGCGATCGCATCAACTTGGCATGCTCTTCGTTTTTGAACAGACATTTCAACCGTGGTATTATAGGAGCATACCACATCACCTTCGCAGGAACCCTCTTCCTGGGGGGCTCGCCCTCAACATCACCAGGGTCATCTTGTCTGATCTTATACCGCAATGCACCGCATACCGGGCATGCGTTCAGATCCTTGTATGCACCGCGGTAGAGGATGCAGTCACTAGGGCATGCATGTATCTTCTCCACCTCCAATCCTAGTGGGCATACGACCTTCTTAGCTGCGTATGTACTGTCGGGCAATTCGTTATCCTTTGGAAGCTTCTTCTTCAATATTTTCAGTAGCTTCTCAAATCCTTTGTCAGCCACAGCATTCTCTGCCTTCCATTGCAGCAATTCCAGTACGGTACCGAGCTTTGTGTTGCCATCTTCGCAATTGGGGTATAACCCTTTTTTGTGATCCTCTAACATGCGATCGAACTTCAGCTTCTCCTTTTGACTAATGCATTGCGTCCTTGCATCGACAATGACCCGGCGGAGATCATCATCATCGGGCACATCGTCTGGTTCCTCTTTATCTTCAGCAGCTTCACCCGTTGCAGCATCATTGGGCACATCGTCTGGTTCCTCTTGATCTTCACCAGCTCCCCCCGTTGCAGTATCACCGTATTCAGGGGGCACATAGTTGTCATCGTAGTCTTCTTCTTCGCCGTCTTCCATCATAACCCCTATTTCTCTGTGCCTCGTCCAAACATTATAGTGTGGCATGAAACCCTTGTAAAGCAGGTGGGAGTGAAGGATTTTTCGGTTAGAGTAAGACCTCGTATTCCCACATTCAGTGCATGGACAACACATAAAACCATTCTGCTTGTTTGCCTCAGCCGCATCGAGAAACTCATGCACGCCCTTAATGTACTCGCGGGTGTGTCTGTCACCGTACATCCATTGCTGGTTCATCTGCGAGCATTATATATAATTAAGTGTCCAAATTAATAGAAGTTCATCATCACATTAAAAGCAAAGTGCATACATAGTTCTCATCTAACAACATATAGCTCTCCAGAGCATCTAATTAATTAAACCATACATTGAAACTATGTAAAACATTTCAATGTGAAAACAAATGCGATCATAATCGCAACCAAGGTTATAATTGATCCAACGGCAGAATGATACTAAGCCTCGGTATGAATGGCATATTTTCTAATCTTTCTAATCTTCAAGCGCATTGCATCCATCTTGATCTTGTGATCATCGACGACATCCGCAACATGCAACTCCAATATCATCTTCTCCTCCTCAATATTTTTATTTTTTCCTTCAACAAATTGTTTTCTTCTTCAACTAAATTTAACCTCTCGACAATAGGGTCGGTTGGCATTTCCGATTCACATACATCCTAGATAAATAAAATCTATGTCACGTTGGTCGGCATAATTTTCATAAACAATAAATGAACCAATAGTTATAAAGATAATATACATACCACATCCGAATCATAGACAGGACGAGGGCCGACAGGGGCGGATACCCAAACCATCGCACTATATAAGATGCAATAATAAATGTAAGAAAATGATACAAGTATCTATCTAAACATACAAGTAAGAATATTTTTCCTTTTAGAAAGAAGATAAGAACAAGAGGCTCACCACGGTGGTGTCGGTGATGAGATCGGCGCGGGTGATCGACGGCGGTGAAGACGGGGACGGGGCGTGACAGACCGCTAAATCTAGACAAATCTCGAGGAAAATGGAGCTTGGAGGTCGAGCTTCGAGAGGAGAAAGCTTAAGTAGTGTGGCTCGGGCATTCCATCGAACACCTCATGTGCATAGGAGGTGAGCTAGAGCACCACAAAGCCCTCTCCCCCTCGGCCAGAAAAAACAGAGCAGTGTGCTCTGCTCTTGCGCGAGGGGGTATATATAGGCACCTCATTGGTCCCAGTTGGTGACATGAGCCGGGACTAAAGGGGAGCCTTTGGTCCCGGTTCAAGCCACCAACCGGGACCAAAGGTGGTGGGCCAGGAGCGAGGACCATTTGTCCCCGTTCATCCCACCAACCGGGACCAAAAGGTCCAGATGAACCGGGACCAATGGCCCACGTGGCCCGGCCAGCCCCCTGGGCTCACGAACCGGGACCAATGCCCACATTGGTCCCGGTTCTAGACTGAACCGGGACTAATGGGCTGACCCGGCCTGGACCATAGCCCTATTTTCTACTAGTGATATAGTACTATAGGTGGAATGGAATGGTGGTTGTGGAGAAGACAAAAAGGAGAAGATAGTCTCACATCAACTAGGCGTATCAATGGGCTATGGAGATGCCCATCAATAGATATCAATGTGAGTGAGTAGGGAGTGCCATGCAACGGATGCACTAGAGCTATAAGTATATGAAAGCTCAAAAAGAAACTAAGTGGGTGTGCATCCAACTTGCTTGCTCATGAAGACCTAGGGAAATTTGAGGAAGCCCATCATTGGAATATACAAGCCATGTTCTATAATGTAAAATTCCCACTAGTATATGAAAGTGATAACATGAGAGGCTCTCTACTATGAAGATCATGGAGCTACTTTGAAGCACAAGTGTGGTAAAAGGATAGTAGCATTGCCCCTTTTTATTTATTTTCTATTTTTTTGGGCCTTCTTTTTTTCTTTGGCCTTTCTATCTTTTTTTGTTGGGACAATGCTCTATTAAATGATGATCATCACACTTTTATTTATTTACAACTCAATGATTACAACTCGATTCTAAAACAAAGTATGACTCTATATGGATGCCTCCGGCAGTGTACCGGGATATGCAATGAATCAAGAGTGACAAGTATGAAAAAATTATGAACGGTGGCTTTGCCACAAATACTATGTCAACTACATGATCATGCTAAGCAATATGACAATGATGAATGTGTCATGATGAACTATATGGTGGAAAGTTGCATGGCAATATATCTCAGAATGGCTATGGAAATGCCATAATAGGTAGGTATGGTGGCTGTTTTGAGGAAGGTATATGGTAGGTGTACGATACCGGCGAAAGGTGCGCGGTATTAGAGAGGCTAGCAAAGGTGGAAGGGTGAGAGTGCGTATAATCCATGGACTCAACATTAGTCATAAAGAACTCATATACTTATTGCAAAAATCTAGAAGTTATCAAAGCAAAGTATTACGCACATGCTCCTAGGGGATAGATTGGTAGGAAAAGACCATTGCTCGTCCCCGACCGCCACTCATAAGGAAGACAATCAATGAATAAATCATGCTCTGACTTCATCACATAACGGTTCACCATACGTGCATGCTACGGGAATCACAAACTTTAACACAAGTACTCTTTAAATTCACAACTACTCAACTAGCATGACTTTAATATTATCACCTCCATATCTCAAAACAATTATCATGCTTCAATCTTTTCTTAGTATTCAACACACTCAAAAGAAAGTTTCACAAATCTTGAATACCAAGCATATTATTATTAAGCAAATTACCATGCTATTAAGAGACTCTCAAAATAATTTAAGTGAAGCATGAGAGATCAATAGTTTCTTTAAAACAAATCCACCACCGTGCTCTAAAATATCTAAGTGAAGCACATAGAGCAAAATTATAACGCTCAAAAGTTATAAGTGAAGCACATAGAGCAAAATTACTTAGCTCAAAAGATATAAGTGAAGCACATAGAGTATTCTATCAAATTTTAATTCATGTATGGCTCTCTCAAAAGGTGTGTACAGCAAGTATGATTGTGGCATACTAAGACACAAACACACAAATAATACAAGACGCTCCAAGCAAAACACATATCATGTTGGTGAATAAAAATATAGCTCCAAGTAAATTACCGATGGAAGTGTACGAAAGAGGGGATGCCTTCTGGGGCATCCCCAAGCTTTGACTGCTTGGTGTCCTTGGATTATCTTGGGGGTGCCATGGGCATCCCCAAGCTTATGCTCTTGCCACTCCTTGTTCCAGAATCCATCAAAAGAATTCACCCAAAACTTGAAAACTTCACAACACAAAACTTAAAGTAGAAAACTCGTGAGCTCCGTTAGCGAAAGAAAACAAAAGACCACTTCAAGGTACTGTAATGAACTCATTCTTTATTTATATGGGTGTTAAACCTACTGTATTCCAACTTCTCTATGGATTATAAACTATTTTACTAACCATAGATTCATCAAAATAAGCAAACAACACACGAAAAACAGAATCTGTCAAAAACAGAACAGTCTGTAGTAATCTGTAGCTAGCGCAAGATCTGGAACCCCAAAAATTCTAAAATAAATTGCTGTATGTGAGGAATTTATCTATTAATCATCTGAAAAAATAATTTACTAAATAGAACTCTTCAAATAAAAATGACAGCAGTTCTTGTGAGCGCTAAAGTTTCTGTTTTTTACAGCAAGTTCAACAAAACTCTCCCCAAGTCTTCCCAACGGTTCTACTTGGCACAAACACTAATTAAACACAAAAAACACAACCAAAACAGAGGCTAAATAATTTATTTATTACTAATCAGGAGCAAAAATCAAGGAGTAAAAATAAAATTGGGTTGCCTCCCAACAAGCGCTATCGTTTAACGCCCCTAGCTAGGCATAAAAGCTAGGATAGATCTAGGTATTGTCATCTTGATTCTTAATTCTTTTAGCGATGTTATGCTCGAATCCGGGAGGTTCCTTATGTTTCCCTTCATATTTAGAGATCTTGAGATCTAAAGAATCCAAACGCTTATTGCAAAGAGTAATCAACATATTCATGCGGTGAAGATTTACGCTAACGCTCTTAAGAGGTTCAAGAGATTTCTATAAAATCTTAGTTACTTCGCAAATTTTCTCAAAAACTTGCATTTTCTCTTTGGTATGATGGGACCCTTTTGTTGAGGTAAAGTTCCTACTATACCTTCTATAATTTCATGCGCGATACTGGGATCAATTTCAATAAAATTGCCTTTGGAAACACAATCCAAAAGTTGTCTATGAGACATATTAAGCCCAACATAAAAGTTGCGAAGCAAAATTCTGAAATTTACTTCTAGGGTGCATTTACGATAAGATTCCATCATTCTAAACCAAGCATCCTTTAAGTTTTCTCCTTGCTTTTGTTTGAAGTGAAGGACTTCAAACTCGGGGGACAAAGGAGCAGAAAGAGGACTAGCCATGACGACAAGCAAACAAACTAGCACACGAGAAGACAAGAGAAAACGGGCAAACGAGGCAAATAGAGAGGGAGGATAGAGAGAGAAAGAGAGAGAGAGAGAGGGCGAATAAAATGGCAAGGGTGAAGTGGGGGAGAGGAAAACGAGAGGCAAATGGCAAATAATGTAATGCGAGAGATAGGAATTGTGATGGGTACTTGGTATGTTGACTTTTTGCATAGTCTCCCCAGCAACGGCGCCAGAAATGGCTCGTTGTCGGGAGTCAAATCTTGACTTGCGCAAACCTCCCCGGCAACTGCGCCAGAAATGGCTCGTTGTCGGGAGTCAAATCTTGACTTGCGCGAGCCTCCCCGGCAACGGCACCAGAAATCCTTATTGCTACCTCTTGAGCTTGCGTTAGTTTTCCCCGAAGAGGAACGGATGATGCAGCAAAGTAGCGTAAGTATTTCCCTCGGTTTTTTAGAACCAAGGTATCAATCCAGTAGGAGGCCACGCTCAAGTCCCTCGTACCTGCACAAAACGATAGCTACTCGCAACCAACGCAATTAGGGGTTGTCAATCCCTTCACGGTCACTTACAAGAGTGAGATCTGATAGATATAATATTTTTGGTATTTTTGGTATAAAGATGCAAAGTAAAAAAGCAAAGCAAGATTAAAGTGATGGATATTGATATAATGAGAATAGACCCGGGGGCCATAGGTTTCACTAGTGGCTTCTCTCAAGAGCATAAGTATTCTATGGTGGGTGAACAAATTACTGTTGAGCAATTAACAGAATTGAGCATAGTCATGAGAATATCTAGGCATGATCATGTATATAGGCATCACGTCCATGAAAAGTAGACCGAAACGACTCTGCATCGACTACTATTACTCCACTCATCGACCGCTATCCAGCATGCATCTAGAGTATTAAGTTAAAAATAGAGTAACGCCTTAAGCAAGATGACATGATGTAGAGAGATAAATTCATGCAATATGAAATAAATCCCATCTTGTTATCCTCGATGGCAACGATGCAATACGTGCCTTCCTGCCCCTTCTGTCACTGGGAAAGGACACCGCAATATCGAACCCAAAGCTAAGCACTTCTCCCATGGCAAGAACTACCAATCTAGTTGGCCAAACCAAACGGATAATTCGAAGAGACTTGCAAAGATAACCAATCATACATAAAAGAATTCAGAGAAGATTCAAATATTATTCATAGATAGACTTGATCATAAACCCACAATTCATCGGTCACAACAAACACACCGCAAAAAGAAGATTACATCGAATAGATCTCCACAAGAGAGGGGGTGAACTTTGTATTGAGATCCAAAAAGAGAGAAGAAGCCATCTAGCTACTAACTATGGACCCGAAGGTCTGAGGTAAACTACTCACACTTCATCGAAGAGGCTATGATGATGTAGAAGCCCTCTGTGATGACGGCCCTCTTCGGCGGACCTCCGGAACAGGCCCCAAGATGGGATCTCATGGATACAGAAAGTTGCGGCGGTGGAATTAGGTTTTTGGCTCCGTATCTGATCGTTTGGGGGTACGTAGGTATATATAGGAGGAAGGAGTATGTCGGTGGAGCATCGACGGGCCCACGAGGCAGGGGGCGCGCCCTAGGGGGCGCGCCCCCCACCCTCGTGACCACCTCTTTGACTCCTTGGAGTAGGGTCCAAGTCTCATGGATCAAGTTCGGTGAGAAAATCACGTTCCCGAAGGTTTTATTCCATTTGGACTCCGTTTGATATTCCGTTTCTTCGAAATACTGAAATAGGCAAAAAAACAGCAATTCTGGGCTGGGCCTCCGGTTAATAGGTTAGTCCCAAAAATAATATAGAAGTGGAAAATAAAGCCCAATATAGTACAAAACAGTAGAGAATATAGCATGGAGCAATCAAAAATTCTAGATACGTTGGAGATGTATCAGCTAGCAAGAAATAGGTTAGGGTTTGGGGGTCTCCTCAAAATCCATCGATCATCACAGGGGGTCTCAGGTGCTACCACCCTTAGAAGCATTGTTACAGTTCCATCAAAACTCATATACTCCAACCTTATTGTTGACAGTGTCGGTCTTCTCAGATCTCGGGGAAATTCCTACTCTGGGCTCTTCTGGTGGTGGCATAATCTTTTCCTCAATTCTTCTGCCCTTTCATCTTGGTAAGGTTCTTTTGGGACTGGGCCTTCTGAGCTGATGGGTCTGGCGCCAATACAGAAAAACTATCGATATCTCATGGTGGTCAACAATTTATGGTTTCTCCTAGAGGAAATGGGTCTGGCTGAACCTCACCGTATATCCTACGATTGGCAACAGCTGCCTTGTACAAGGCGAAAAATTGGCATACCATTCTAAGGTTTAAACAAGCTTTTGATCGTCGTCTCTCTACTATAGGTAAGTCACTCAGATTTACCATCCCATATAGCAAAGCGAATAATAAGAGTAAGTCGGTATGGTGATCAATCCATCCCGCACCCAAATCATTACCTTGTGCATGGTTTAGCGAATCTCGCATTATAACACTCGGTCATCCTCACAAGCATTGCAGAATTTTTCTTGTCGAAGAACCAAGTTCGGATAAATCCATGGATTTTGCAAGCCAAACTAACATCTATCGTTTCTTCACAACTCTCAGGTTTTGCGTTACTCCTATAAAATCGTAACTTCTTCCAGGGTTTTTCCTTTAGCAAGAATGTGCTTGCTTCTTGGAAGGTCATGGGGCCTATGGGTTATGGCCCATCTCATCACTTGTAAACCTTAAACTCATCATCAGGGCAGCTGATCATTATTCCAACATTCAGCTTCCTAGCATTCTTAAATCCATCCAATTGCACTGTCTCTCTTCCTTCTATTGGTACAAACTAAGACGTGATTACTCAGACTCATCATGGAGTTACAATTGCTCCTTATTACCAACATTATACCTCCTTTATGTCCAATAATACTTCATCCCTTCATATTCTTGGGATATCCTACATATCGAGACAAAACTCATAATTATTTTGTCTGAAATCCACTCTGTGGCATATCACTCTCCTCTCCATGGGTCAAGTGTCCTCACAGGGTACTACCACCCTTAAAATGCACAAATCTTCCATAGACCATATTTCTCATATCCTTGAAAACGGTCAAAATCTTTCTTCATAGAGTAACTACTCATAAAATCCAAATCAGTACCAACGATGCTAACTTTATTGATTCTCAAATTCTTACAATCTCTTGCATTTCCATTACATGCCCCAACTCAACACCTCAATATAAAAGAAAATTTTCTCACTACTACTACTATACTTCTCACAAACACACAACTAATTATCACAAGTCTCCTTCTCCTTGGGACAAACTCTGGCAAAGTTCCCTGCTTCATTACAACAAAAACATATTACTTCTGACAAGTCTCGAGGTTTCCTTTTTGGGCAACCGCTGAAGTAGTGCCCTGATTCCTTGCACCTGTAGCAGGTGATATGACTCAGGTCCTTCCTGGCATCCAATTTAATTCTCTTCCTGGACTTTTCCGTTCCAATCTGGGCTTTTATTTCCTGTGGGTCATACTCTACTTCCACTGTCGGGAATTCTACTAGATCCCCATTCATACAATTCTGGGAGATGTGTCCTTCTTCTACACATGAATAACATGACTTGGTGCATGGTTTAATTGGTTATTCTTTGGGTGCGTCCTCCACCTCTTCCTTCAACACAGTTTCTTCTAAAATTTCCATGAGGGCTCCTTTCATTGCTTCTTGCTTCTGTTGGATGGTTCGTTGAACCACGGGGTAAATGTGACACTGAGCAGGGTAGTGGGTATTCCCTTCACACAAGAAACAAGTAATCTGCCTAGTTGGGCATTCTTTATCTGGGTGACTTTCTTCACAATGAGGGCATTCATCCTTGTGTTTGTTATGGTTGTGTCCTATTTCTCCACAAATCTTGCATGAACAAGGTTTCTTCACATCATTTCCATAAGGCTTCAACTTCTGGGACACAAGATGAGACTTTAGCAGAGTCAACTTAAGTTCTTTCCAAGTGGTTACTCCTTGCCATCCATTGATGGTTTGGTACATCCTCCACCAAGTAGCAGCATCTCTTTCAAAGCACTGAGGAGCATGTTGGGTCATATCCTTTCCAACTTTAGGGTTATTTTCCATGTGATCCTCCATGTTTTGAATCCATCGGTCTTTCTCCAATTGACTCACCGGTCCAGAAAATACAAGCTCATCTCCATTCATCCTCTATTGGGTCCATGGGTTTGGGGTGAGATAAGAGAGATAGAGAGGGATACACACAATACAAACAATAGTTTTGAAAAGACAGTTTTTTATTTGTGGTTGTCGGAAAAACACCAAACAAATGACAGCTCACAAATGTCGCATCTAACGTAGGTATATAATAGGGGTTTGGTCTTCTAAAGGTCAATAAATCTTCAACGTCACCAAACTTTTCAAGTCTTGCTCATGTCTCCGATGACTTCTTCCGATCGTGTTTGTCCTTCTCAAGTTCTTTTGCCAGGTCATTTTCTGTTGACGCGAAGTCTATCGTGACGTCCTTTAAGAGTTGTGCTCAAACTTCTGGGTTCCAACATCCTTGGCATGAACCCTGGTCCTGCTGTCCTTCAGTTACTGACGAATCTCCGCTATCGAGGTTTTGCATCCTCCAGCTTGGCTACTTTCAGCTTCTGGGTCCCGAGTTCTTCACGAAATACTTTCTTATAAAATATGATTTCCTACAGGTCCATCTTAAACTTCTTGATGTAATTCTCCACATCCTGGCAATACTCCAGCTAAGGTTAAAACTTTGTCTTGCTGATAGGTGCTCCATCAGCCTTCTTGTCATCCAGTCCTTCCAAAGAAATGCATGCTTAACTCAGCATGGTGGCAATAGCATAAGAGGCCGATAACACCATGGTTAATATCTCCTCCCTTAGGATTTTCCTGACAAAACTATGAGTTTTAATGCTCCATGTTCATGTCTTTCTCCGACACACCTTGATCTCGGGTATTGACAGCTTCCATAGTCTGCCCAGTTCCATAATGGTAGCCTTCCTAGGTCATACAAATCGGGGAATTCTTTAGAGCCTTCAAATTCTCCTAGTCTTTGGAGTCTTCATCCATTGTAGTTTCCATTGGTATAATGCACGGTAAAACCCTCTTCATTCTGAAGTGGTCTTAGCTGTCTGATATCTTGTACTTCTTGGAGTGGACTCATCAGTCGAATCTTCGAGTGGTCAAAAAGGGAAAAGGGGTATGGTCTCACTAAAAGGGAATATTTGAATAATCTCAAAAGAGAAGATAGGTAAAAGATCTTTTTGAAAATGAAATTGTAGAGAAAATCTTTCCTATGGGCTTGCCAGTTTCTAGGGGTCACGTCCTACAGTCAACATGTGCTCTGATACCATCTTGTAGCGACCCGACCCGAATGGATCAAGTCTCTGTGCTTAAGTGTCATCCCTGGATCGGTATCCTGACACACACAGTACTCGAGGATTTATAATAGAGGTAAATCACATGTATAAAGTAAAATAAATACTATTACCTCAATCCAAATAGCGGAAGTAAAAACAAGGTTGTGGATTCCCATCAACACCAATGGCAAAGTTGAGTGTAGAAATCATAACCCTAACGTACCACTTACTCGTCGTAAGATAATCCTGCAACATGAGACGTTGCAGCCACAAAGGGTCAGCACATTGAATGTACTAGCAAATTCACACCAAAGAGCGATGATGAACAATGGCTATCACTACATGCATATTTGGCTGGTGGAGGCTCTATGGCTATAATGTTTTTGCATAAAGCCAATTTTCCCCTACCACAAAGGAATATATTTTATTTAACTACAAAGTTTGTTGAAAACATTGAGAAGGTTCCTTCAACTCAATCCCAAAATAATAAATATAACCCAACAAATTAATTAAGTAAAGTGAGGAGATCAACATGATAATCCAAGAACCAGATACTCAAGATGTCCATAACCGGGGACACGGCCAATCATGATTAGTTTGTACACTCTACAGAGGTTTGCGCACTTTTCCCCCACAAGACTCGATCTCCTCCGTTGGATTTCTCGCACTACATTGTGTTTGAGAAAAGGATGACTCAGACACAGTTTTTCAGAAGCATTAACTCTAACCCCGGGTAGACAGTACCAACCTACAACCCCTACATTTGCTAGCCTACAACTGGAAGAGGTCATGCAACTTACTCCACTATGCTAGAGCCCATAATAGCGCGTGGCTGCACACGGAAGTTTCTAGCATGAATAATCTTATGATCCCTTTGAGCCTGGGTGGCATTCCATAGGGTGATCACATGGGTACTCCGCGATCCCCTTGGGCAAGCACTGGGTTCTCCAGGTGCCCCACGCAAACCAATGGGTACTCCAGGGTGCCCCAACCAATCCACCCAGATGTGTATTAAAGTAGCCACCTTAAGTTAAACCTTAATTAACAATCCCACATCTGTCATGGATACACTCAAACCCAATCCACGTCTACGAGCATAGCATGGCAATAAGCATAACGTAGTAAATCCCAGGGTTTGAATGCAAGACAATAGGTCCCTACCTCATCAACTACTTCCCAATACCCACATGTTATCAATCCTACTCATGCAATGTTTGAGGGTGAAACTAATGCATAAAAACTGGGTATGAAAGGGATATGATCAAAGTGTGAACTTGCCTTGTACTGTTGATCTAGATGATTCACACTCATAACTCCTGATAGTTCTATTCGTCACACTCCAGTCAATCTATCATAAGCAAGCAATAGTAACCACACATAAGCAATCACTCAAAAGATCGGAAAGAACGAAGAAGACAATTCAAACAACATCAAAACCAAGCAAATAACTCTTGCAACATAAAAAAAATTTAACAGCACCAAAATTATGTGAATTTGGCCTTATCAGAAAGTTTAGGTCAAGAGCTTCAATTTGCAAAAAGAATCAACTCAATCGGAGTTATTAAACTCGAGTTACGATCAAACGAAGTTTGAATATAAAACTGTTTGAATTCAAATTTTAAAACTTTCAAAAATATGTTTAAGTTATTTTACTAGATAGAGGGGATCATAACGAAGAAGTGGGTGTTGGTTCCGTTGAATTTGGACAAACGAGTAAAAAGTAGTCAGGGTTTAAAGATCAGGGGCTAAACTGTAAATAAAATAATTGCATCTAGGTCCCTAGCCAATATTAAAAAGAAAAAGAAAAAAATCTATCGAGCGAACGCTCGCTACAGAACCTAAACCGACGAAAACCGTTCGCTACAGAGGTCAAAACGACGAACGTTCTCTAAATAACTAGACTAATAAAAACCGGGTTTTTAAAGAAAAACCGAGAAAACCAGGAAACCGATCTATGGTTTGGTTTATACCGGTCCACGGCGGTTCCGGCGGCCGGTTGTCGGCGGAGGCGGCCACGGCGAGATGGGGCAGCAGCAACAGCGGCGCTCGGGCGGTGGCGCCTTGCGGCGTGATACGTCTCCAACGTATCTATAATTTTTGATTGCTCCATGCTATTATATTATCTATTTTGGATGTTAATGGGCTTTATTTTACACATTTATATCATTTTTTGGACTAACCTAGTAACCGGAGGCCCAACCCAAATTGCTGTTTTTTTTGCCTATTTCAATGTTTCGCAGAAAAAGCATATCAAACGGAGTCCAAATGGAATGAAACCTTCGGGAACATGATTTTCTCAACAAAAGTGATACAAGAGACTTGGAGTGGGCGTCAAGAAACAATCGAGGAGGCCACGAGGCAGGGGGCGCGCCTACCCCCCTGGGCGCGCCCTCCACCCTCGTGGGCCCCTCGTTGCTCCACCGACGTACTTCTTCCTCCTATATATATCCACATACCCCCCAAACATCCAGGAGCACCATGAAAACCTAATTCCACCGCCGCAACCTTCTGTACCCGAGAGATCCCATCTTGGGGCCTTTTCCGGAGCTCCGCCGGAGGGGGCATTGATCACGGAGGGCCTCTACACCAACTCCATGGCCTCTCCGGTGATGTGTGAGTAGTTTATTTCAGACCTACGGGTCCATGGTTATTAGCTAGATGGCTTCTTCTCTCTCTTTGGATCTCAATACAAAGTTCTCCTCCATTCTCTTGGAGATCTATTCGATGTAATCTTCTTTTGCGGTATGTTCGTCGAGATCCGATGAATTGTGGGTTTATGATCAAGTTTATCTATGAACAATATTTGATTCTTCTCTGAATTCTTTTATGTATGATTGGTTTATGTTTGCAAGTCTCTTTGAATTACCAGTTTGGTTTGGCCTACTAGATTGATCTTTCTTGCAATAGGAGAAGTGCTTAGCTTTGGGTTCAATCTTGCGGTGCTCGATCCCAGTGACAGAAAGGGAACCGACACGTATTGTATTGTTGCCATCGAGGATAAAAAGATGGGGTTTATATAATATTGCATGAGTTTATCCCTCTACATCACATCATCTTACTTAAAGCATTACTCTGTTCTTATGAACTTAATACTCTAGATGCATGCTGGATAGCGGTCGATGTGTGGAGTAATAGTAGTAGATGCAGAATCATTTCGGTCTACTTGTCGCGGACGTGATTCCTATATACATGATCATACCTAGATATTCTCATAACTATGCTCAATTCTATCAATTGCTCGACAGTAATTTGTTCACCCACCGTAATACTTATGCTCTTGAGAGAAGCCACTAGTGAAACCTATGGCCCCCGGGTCTATCTTCCGTCATATTAATCTTCCAATACTTAGCTATTTCTATTGCCGTTTATTTTACTTTGCATCTTTATTTCTCTTTATCATGAAAATACCAAAAATATTATCTTATCATATCATATCCATCAGACCTCACTCTCGTAAGTGACCGTGAAGGGATCGACAACCCCTTTATTGCGTTGGTTGCGAGGTTCTTATTTGTTTGTGTAGGTGCATGGAACTCGAGCGTGATCTCCTACTGGATTGATACCTTGGTTCTCAAAAACTGAGTGAAATACTTACGCTACTTTACTGCATCACCCTTTCCTCTTCAAGGGAAAACCAACGCAGTGCTCAAGAGGTAGCATGGCACTGCGCAGGGCAACGCATCGGCAGGGGCGGCATGTAGCGCAGGGCGGCGGAGAAGTGCGGTTGTGGCGGCGCGGGAAGTGTGAGGGCGGCGGCGTGCAGCGGTGGCGGCAGAGGAGTGCGAGGGCGGCGGCGGCGGCTGCGAGATGCAGGGAGGAGAGGCGAGGGGACCGGGGCTGCGACCTTTATAGGCGGGAGGGGCACGCGTGGCTTGGAAGAGGGGCCGGGTAGGCGCCGGAGTCCTGAGATGGCACAGCGGCTGCCAGCGTGCTCGGGCGGGGCTCCGCCCGGAGTCAGAGGCGAGCGGGGCTGGCTGGGCCGCGGCCTGGCCCGGAGTTTGGTCGGCCCAGTCGAGGGAAGTTTTTTTTAAAAACAATAAAAACAAAAAGAAAAACCAAATAAAATAAAAATATAATATAGGCATATTATATATCAAAATTTTCAGAAAAAGATTTTCTACAACGTATACATTTTTCTAACATCAAATAAAATCCACAAAAATTCGAATAAAGAAAAGAGTGCTACTGTTGCAATAAAACCTCATAAGAATCAATTAAAAAATACCAAAATGCTTTCAAATTTATTTTTATCCAATTTTCTATTGTAGGGAATCATTTTACCCTAATTTCCATATATTTTATTTTTGGAGAAAAATAATTTGAATAAAACCCAAATAACTCCAAATTGAAAATAGTTTCTACGGGAGTTTAAATTGATTCTTTGAAACTCCCAACTCATATTTCATATGTTTTGAAGAAGTCATTTTATCTTCTCTCATGAAAATCATTGAGTTGCTTAAAGTTTGTGAATTTGAAATATTTCCAAATGGAATTCAAATCTTTTCAAAACCCTTTTCATTTATTTAAATGGAAGAAGTCATATCATCTTCTCTCTAGGGTTTTGTGTTTGAAATGCATTTCAATTCATGGAGATCATAAATGCAAAATGAAAGTTTGGGAAAGTCCTTTTATTCCCTCTCATTTAACTTTTCAAAAGTGTCGAATTTCACTCAATTTCACCCAAGCAATGAAACAGTCAATCAGAACTATCTATTTAGTATAACATTTCAAAATTTAAAATTTTGGGATGTTACACCTATACAAATTACCATTGTATTTGGTGTGTTGGGGACACAAGAGACTTTTTATTATTTGGTTGCAGGGTTGTTTGAGAGAGACCATCTTCATCCTACGCCTCCCACAGAGTGATAAACCTTAGGTCATCCACTTGAGGGAAAATTGCTACTATCCTACAAAACTCAGTGCTTGGACGCCCAACACGTGTCTACAAGAATAAAGTTGCATAGTAGACATCACTCATTGCTGCACAGAAGGATTATGTCCTTGATGCACCGCTAGGTGACAGACCTATTGCAGTAGATGAAGATGTTATGAACATTTAGCAAGCTCGATATGATGACTTCTTAATAGTTTAGTGCGCCATACTTTACGTCTTAGAACCGGGACTTCAAAATGTTTTGAATGCCACGGAGCATATGAGATGTTCCAAGAGCTGAAATTGGTATTTTAGACTCATGCCCGTGTCGAGAGGTATGAGACCTCTAACAAGTACTTTGCCTACAAGATGGAGGAGAATAGCGCAACCAGTGAGCATGTGCACAGAATGTCTGGTACTACAATCACTTGAATCAAGTGGGAGTTAATCTTCCAGATAATATAGTGATTGACAAAGTTCTCTAGTCACTATCACCAAGCTACTAGAACTTCGTGACGAACTATAATATGCAAGTGATGATGAAAATGATTCGCAAGCTCTTCGCGATGCTGAAATCGACGATGGTAGAAATCAAGAAAGAGCATCAAGTGTTGATGGTTAACAAGACCACTAATTTAAAGAAAAAGGGAAAGGGGAAGAGAGGGAACTTCAAGAAGAATGGCAAGCAAGTTGCCGCTCCCATGAACAAGCCCAAAGTCGTACCGAAGCCTAAAACTGAGTGCCTCTACTACAAAGGAAATGGTCACTAGAAACAGAACTACCCCAAATACTTGGCGGATAAGAAGGATGGCAAAGTGAACAAAGCTATATTTGATATACATGTTATTGATTTGTACCTTACTAGTATTAATAGTAACCCCTGGGTATTTGAAACCAGTTCAATTGCTAAGATTAGTAACTCGAAATAGAAGTTGCAGAATAAACAGAGACTAGTTAAGCGCAAGGTAATGATGTGTGTTGGAAGTGATTCCAAGGTTGATACGATCACCATCGCTCACTCCCTCTCCCTTCAGGATTAGTGTTGAACCTAAATAAACGTTATTTGGTGTTTGCATTGAGCATGAATGTGATTTGATCAAGTTTATTGCAATACGGTTATTCATTTAAGTCAAAGAATAATTGTTGTTCTATTTACATGAATAAAACCTTCTATGGTCATACACCCAAAGTGAATGGTTTATTGAATCTCGATCATAGTGATACACATATTCATAATATTGATGCCAAAAGATGCAAAGTTAATAATGATAGTGCAACATACTTGTGGCGCTGCCGTTTAGGTCATATTAGTGTAAAGCGCATGAAGAAACTCCATGCAGATGGGATTTTGGAATCACTTGATTATTAATCATTTGATACTTGCGAATCATGCCTCATGATCAAGATGACTGATGACCCACAAGTATAGGGGATCTATCGTAGTCCTTTCGATAAGTAAGAGTGTCGAACCCAACGAGGAGCAGAAGGAAATGATAAGCAGTTTTCAGCAAGGTATTCTCTGCAAGTACTGAAATAAGTGGTAACAGATAGTTTTGTAATAAGGTAAATTGTAACGAGCAACAAGTAACAAAAGTGAATAAGGTGCAGCAAGGTGGCCCAATACTTTTTGTAGCAAAGGACAAGCCGGAACAAACTCTTATAATAGGAAAAGCGCTCCCGAGGACACATGGGAATATCATCAAGCTAGTTTTCATCATGTTCATATGATTCACGTTCGATACTTTGATAATTTGACATGTGGGTGGACCGGTGCTTGGGTGTTGTTCTTACTTGAACAAGCATCCCACTTATGATTAACCTCTATTGCAAGCATCCGCAACTACAACAAAAGTATTAAGGTAAACCTAACATAGCATGAAACATATGGATCCAAATCAGCCCCTTACGAAGCAATGCATAAACTAGGGTTTAAGCTTCTGTCACTCTAGCAACCCATCATCTACTTATTACTTCCCAATGCCTTCCTCTAGGCCCAAATAATGGTGAAGTGTTATGTAGTCGACGTTCACATAGCACCACTAGAGGCTAGACAACATACATCTTATCAAAATATCAAACGAATACCAAATTCACATGACTACTAATAGCAAGAGTTCTCCCTTGTCCTCAGGAACAAACGTAATTACTCACAAAGCATATTCATGTTCATAATCAGAGGGGTAATAATACACATAAAGGATCTGAACATATGATCTTCCACCAAATAAACCAACTAGCATCAACTACAAGGAGTAATGAACACTACTAGCAACCTACTAGCACCAATCCCGGACTTTGAGACAAGAATTGGATACAAGAAATGAACTAGGGTTTGGAGATGAGATGGTGCTGGTGAAGATGTTGATGGAGATTGCCCTCTCCCGATGAGAGGAGCGTTGGTGATGACGATGGTGATGATTTCCCCCTCCCGGAGGGAAGTTTCCCCGGCAGAACAGCTCTGCCGGAGCTCTAGATTGGTTCCGCCTCGGTTTCGCCTCGTGGCGGCGGAGTCTCATGCCGAAAGGTTGCTTCCCTTTTTTTTCTCATCGAAAGACTTCATATCGGAGAAGATGGACGTCGGAGACCCACCAGCGGGCCCACAAGGTAGCGAGCCCTAGGGGGGGCGCGCCCCCACCCTCGTGAGCAGGGTGTGGGCCCCCTGGCCTTCATCTTTGGCGAGGATTTTTCTTTATTTATTTTAAGACGTTCCGTGGAGTTTCATGACTTTTGGAGTTGCGTAGAATAGGTCTCTAATATTTTCTCCTTTTCCAGACCAGAATTCCAGCTGCCCGCATTCTCCCTCTTTATGTAAACCTTGTAAAATAAGAGAGAATAGCCATAAGTATTATGACATAAAGTGAAATAACAGTCCATAATGCGATAAATATCGATATAAAAGCATGATGCAAAATGGACGTATCAACTCCCCCAAGCTTAGACCTCGCTTGTCCTCAAGCTAAAAGCCGATAACAATAAATATGTCTTCATGTTTAGAGGTAGAGGCGTCGATAAAAATAAAATACGGACATGAAGGCATCATGATTATTCTCATAACAGCAACATCTATATATTTTGTCGTATGATTACTTATATTCAAGTGATGCTCTATTCAAAAAGCAAAAGTATAAATCATAAACCTTATTGGGCTCCGACAAACTATAATCTCAGTCATTGAAGCAATTGCAATTTATCATAACATCGGAAAGAGTCTATGTCAGAGCTAAAAAGCGAGTCCACATACTCAACTATCATCTAGTCCTTCATGATTGCTAACACTCACGCAATACTTGTGGTTACGGAGTTTTAATCGGACATAGAGAAAGATAGGGGCTTATAGTTTTGCCCCACAACCTTTTACCTCAAGGGCAATGTCAACAATAATGGTTCATGCTCCCCTACATCCAATTATATATATATATATCATGTTCTTTCCAACATGCTGAGCTTGCCAAAGGATAAAATAAAAAAGAAAATGTGAAGATCACCATGACTCTTGCATAAGGTAGAAGATAATGATAAAGGATAGGCCCTTCGCAGAGGGAAGTAGAGGTTGCCATGCGCTTTTATGGTTGGATATATAAAATCTCAATGCGAAAGAACGTCACTTTATATTGCCCCTTGTGATATGAACCTTTATTATGCAGTCCGTCGCTTTTATTACTTCCACATCACAAGATCATATAAAGATTATTTCTCCCACACCAATCAATCATACATATTTAGAGCATTTTTTATTGCTTTGCACGATGACAACTTACTTGAAGGATCTTACTCAATCCATTGGTAGATATGGTGGACTCTCATGGCAAAACTGGTTTAAGGGTATTTGGAAGCACAAGTAGTATCTCAACTTAGTGCTGAGAATTTGGCTAGCATGAGGGGGAAAGGCAAGCTCAACAAGTTAGAGGATCCATGAAAACATACTTTATCTCAGATATAAGAAATACATAACTCATTACGTTGACATCCTTGTCCAACATCAACTCTTTAGCATGTCATATTTTAATGAGTGCTCCAAATCATAAAATATGTCAATGATAATATATCTATATGTGAAACCTCTCTTTCCTTATTACTTCCTATTAATTGCAACGATGACCAAAGCTATGTCTGCCAACTCCCAACAACTTTTAATCATCATACTCTTTCTATGTGAAGTCATTACTCTCAATAACATCAATATGAACTTGTTGTTTCTTTTTATTCTTTTTCTCTTTTCTTTTATTCACCCAAGATCATGGCAAAATAATCAGGCCCTTGACTTAACACTAATCTTTATTATATATAACTCATGGACTCGATTACGTAGAGTGATCATAAAACAAAACTCAAAACTAGATCATGCCATAAACTTTATTCTACTAGATCAAGATACTACTAATAGGATCGAACTAAGAAAAACGGTAAAGATAGGAGATGTGATTGTGATACGATACCGGGGCACCTCCCCCAAGCTTGGCAGTTGCCAAGGGGAGTGCCCATACCCAGATACTCAATTCTTCTTTGTTGGAGGAGGGGGACGACATGATGCCTGGCCTTGAAAACCCTGACAGAAAACAGCTCGAAACAAGAACATAGGAGATTTGCGTGATACGGGAGTCAAAGCCTTGGGGAGAATATATAATGAATTTTTACCAACTAAAATACATATCGTACAAGAAAACGAAGTCCGGAAGGCACACGAGGTGCTCACGAGGTAGGGGGGCGCGCCAGAGGGGTAGGGCGCGCCCACCACCCTCGTGGGGCCCTCGTGTCCTTCTCGGACTGCTACTTATTTTTCTATTTTTCTAAATATTCCAAAACAGAGAAATATTGCCTTAAAAATTGTTTTAGACTCGGTTTACTTACCGTACCACAGACCTATTCCTTTTCGGAGTCTGAAACATTCCGGAAAGTGTCCCTTATGTATTCCTCCGGGGTTATGGTTTCAATAATATTGGTTTCAACATTTATGGGATTACCTAAGATATAATGTTTGATTCTTTGACCGTTTACCACTTTCGATTTGTGCCTTCGAAGTTGTTGATTTTTATTGCACCGGAACGATAGACCTCCTCGATAACATAGGGCCTTCCCATTTAGAGAGAAGTTTTCCTGCAAAAAATCTTAAACGAGAGTTGTATAGCAATACATAATCACCTACATTAAACTCACGCTTTTGTATCCTTTTGTCATGCCATCTTTTAACTTTTTCTTTAAATAACTTGGCATTTTCATATGCTTGGGTTCTCCATTCATCAAGTGAGCTAATATCAAATAACCTCTTCTCACCGGCAAGTTTGAAATCATAGTTGAGCTCCTTAATAGCCCAATATGCCTTGTGTTCTAGTTCGAGAGGTAAGTGACATGCTTTTCCATGTACCATTTTATATGGAGACATCATACCCATAGGATTTTTGTATGCAGTTCTATATGCCCATAATGCATCATCAAGTTTCTTGGACCAATTCTTTCTAGACCTATTAACAGTCTTTTGCAAAATTAATTTGAGCTCTCTATTGCTCAACTCTACTTGACCACTAGACTATGGGTGATAAGGAGATGCAATTCTATGATTAACATCATATTTAGCAAGCATTTTATGGAAAGCACCATGAATAAAGTGTGAACCACCATCAGTCATTAAATATCTAGGGACACCAAACCTCGGAAAAATAACTTCCTTAAGCATTTTGATAGAAGTGTTATGATCAGCACTACTAGTTGGAATAGCTTCTACCCAGTTAGTAACGTAATCAACAGCAACTAAAATATGTGTATATCCATTAGAGGCAGGAAAAGGTCCCATATAATCAAAGCCCCAAACATCAAACGGTTAAATAACAAGAGAATAATTCATAGGCATTTCTTGACGTCTACTAATATTACCAATTCTTTGACATTCATCACATGACAAGACAAACTTACGGGCATCCTTGAAGAGAGTAGGCCAATAAAAACTAGATTGCTATACCTTATGTGAAGTTCTATCTCCAGTGTGGTGTCCTCCATAAGACTCAGAATGACACTTGCGTAGGATCTGTTCCTGTTCATGCTCAGGTACACAACGTCTAATAACACCATCTACTCCTTTATAAAGATGTGGGTCATCCCAAAAGTAATGTCTCAAGTCATAGAAGAATTTTTTCTTTTGCTGGTATGTGAAGCTAGGTGGTATAAACTTAGCAACAATATAATTAGCATAATCAGCATACCATGGAGTACTACGAGAAGTACTTATAACATTTAATTGTTCATTAGGAAAGTCATCATTAATAGGTAGTGGGTCATCAAGAATATTTTCTAACCTAGATAAGTTGTCTGCAACGGGGTTCTTAGCTCCCTTTCTATCAACAATATGCAAATCAAATTCTTGTAGCAAGAGAACCCATCTAATAAGTCTAGGTTTAGCATCTTTCTTTTCCATAAGGTATTTAATAGCAGCATGATCAGTGTGAATAGTTACTTTAGAATCAACAATATAAGGTCTGAACTTATCACAAGCAAATACAACTACTAAAAGCTCTTTTTCAGTAGTAGCATAATTTCTTTGAGCATTGTCTAGAGTCTTACTAGCATAATGAATAACATTTAATTTCTTATCAACTCTTTGCCCTAGAACAGCACCTACAGCATAATCACTAGCATCGCACATAATTTCAAAGGGTAAATTCCAATCAGGTGGCTGAACAACATGTGCAGAGACTAATGCTTTCTTAAGTATGTCAAATTCTTCTACACAATCATCATCAAAGACAAATGGTATATCTTTTTGCAATAAATTAGTCAGAGGCCAAGAAATTTTTGAGAAGTCCTTAATGAACCTCCTGTAAAATCCGGCATGACCAAGGAAACTTCTTATACCTTTGATGTCCTTGGGACATGGCATCTTTTCAATAGCATCAACTTTGGCTTTATCAACTTCAATACCACTTTCAGAAACTTTGTGCCCCAAGACAATACCTTCATTAACCATAAAGTGGCACTTTTCCCAATTCAAGACAAGATTAGTTTCTTCACATCTCTGCAAAACTCAATCAAGATTGCTCAAGCAATCGTCAAAAGAAGAACCATAGACCGAAAAGTCGTCCATGAAAACCTCACAAATCTTTTCACAAAAGTCAGAGAATATAGCCATCATGCATCTTTGAAAGGTAGCTGGTGCATTACATAAACCAAAAGGCATACGTCTATAAGCAAAAGTACCAAAAGGGCATGTAAAAGTAGTCTTTGATTGATCTCTAGCTGACACAGGTATTTGAGAGAAACCAGAATAACCATCTAGAAAGCAATAATGTGTACGTTTGCATAATCTTTCTAGCATTTAATCAATAAAAGGTAAGGGGTAATGATCTTTCTTAGTAGCTTTATTTAATTTGCGGAAATCAATTACCATCCTATAACCTGTGATAATTCTTTGTGGAATCAATTCGTCTTTATCATTAGGAACAACAGTAATACCTCCCTTCTTAGGGACACAATGGACAGGACTTACCCACTCACTATGAGCAATGGGATAAATTATACCTGCCTCTAGAAGCTTAAGTATTTCTTTTCTTACCACTTCTTTCATTTTAGGATTCAGACATCGTTGAGGATCACGAACTGGTTTGGCATCTGCTTCCAAATTTATTTTATGTTGACATAGAGTGGGACTAATGCCCTTAAGATCATTAAGAGTATATCCAATAGCAGCACGATGCTTCTTCAGAGTTTTCAATAATCTTTCTTCTTCATGCTCTGAAAGGTTAGCACTAATAATAATAGGATATATCTTCTTTTCATCAAGATAAGCATATTTAAGATTATCAGGCAACGGTTTAAGCTCAAACACGGGATCACCCTTGGGTGGAGGAGGATCTCCTAAAATTTCAATAGGCAAATTGTGTTGCATAATAGGTTCCTGTTTAAAGAATACTTCATCTATTTCCCTTCTTTCATTCATGAACATATCATTTTCATGGTCTAGCAAATAGTGTTCTAAAGGATCACTAGGAGGTACGGCAATAGAAGCAAGACCAATAATTTCATCCTTACTAGGTAATTCTTCCTCACAATGTTGTTTACTAAATTTAGAGAAATTAAACTCACGAACCATATCATCCAAACCAACAGTAACAATATTCTTAGTGCAGTATATGGTAGCATTGACAGTATTTAAGAAGGGTCTACCAAATATAATGAGACAAAAGATATCTTTTGGAGAAGTAAGAACAAGAAAATCAGCAGGATATTTAGTTTTCCCACACAAGACTTCAACATCTCTAACAATTCCAATTGGTACAATAGTATCTCTATTAGCAAGTTTAATAGTAACATCAATATCTTCTAACTCAACAGGTGCAATTTCATTCTTAATTTCTTTGTATAAGTCATGAGGTATAACACTAGCACTAGCACCCATATCACATAAGCCATGATAACAATGATCTCCTATTTTAACAGAAATAACAGGCACGCCTACCACAGGTCTATGTTTATCCTTATCACAAGGTTTAGCAATTCTAGTAGTTTCACCTTCGAACTGAATAACATGCCCATTAATATTATCAGACAAGAGATCTTTAACAATAGCAATATTAGGTTCTACTTTAACTTGCTCAGGAGGTGTATAAGTTCTAATATTGCTTTTACGAACAACAGTTGAAGCTTTAGCATGATCCTTTATTCTAACAGGGAAAGGTGGTTTCTCGATATAAGAAATAGGAACAATAGGATCATTATAAGTGACAGTCTTCTCTTCAACTTTAATAGGTGCAGCTACTTTTACTTCTATGGGAGGATGATATTTAAACCACTTCTCCTTAGGGAGATCAACATAGGTAGCAAAAGATTCACAGAAAGAAGCTACTATCTCAGAATCAAGTCCATATTTAGTGGTAAACTTACGAAAAATATCGGTATCTATAAAAGATTTAACAGAATCAAACTTAGGTGTCATACCTGACTCCTTACCTTCGTCGAGGTCCCAATCTTCAGAGTTGCGTTTAATTCTATCCAATAAATTCCATCTGAATTCAATAGTCTTCATCATAAAAGAGCCAGCACAAGAAGTATCGAGCATGGTGCGATTGTTTTCAGAAAGTCGAGCATAAAAACTTTGCATAATTATTTCTCTTGAGAGCTCATGATTGGGGCATGAATATAACATTGATTTAAGCCTCCCCCAAGCCTGAGCGATGCTTTCTCCTTCGTGAGGCCAGAAATTATATATATAATTGCGATCACGATGAACAAGATGCATAGGGTAATACTTTTGACGAAATTCCAATTTCAATCTTTTATAGTCCCACGATCTCGTATCACATAGCCTATACCATATCAATGCGTCTTCTTTCAAAGATAAAGGAAATACCTTCTTCTTAGCAACATCATCGGATACACCTGCAAGCTTAAATAATCCACAAACTTCATCCACATATAATAAGTGCTCATCAGGATGTTTTGTTCCATCTCCTGTAAAAGGATTAGCTAGCAGTTTTTCCATCATAGCCACAGGAAACTCAAAAGGAGTTTCATTAATAGGTTCAGTAGGTTGAGAAGCAACTCTTTGCTCTACTGGACAGGGTGAAGATACCCCGAACAAGCCCCTCAGAGAATTACTTTCCATAGTAACAAATGACTGTAAATTTCAGCACACTATATAAATTTTTCCTTACCAAATTCCACTTACCAAAGGTGCTACATTCCCCGGCAACGGCGCCAGAAAAGAGTCTTGATGACCCACAAGTATAGGGGATCTATCGTAGTCCTTTCGATAAGTAAGAGTGTCGAACCCAACGAGGAGCAGAAGGAAATGATAAGCGGTTTTCAGCAAGGTATTCTCTGCAAGTACTGAAATAAGTGGTAACAGATAGTTTTGTAATAAGGTGAATTGTAAAGAGCAACAAGTAACAAAAGTAAATAAGGTGCAGCAAGGTGGCCCAATCCTTTTTGTAGCAAAGGACAAGCCGGAACAAACTCTTGTAATAGGAAAAGCGCTCCCGAGGACACATGGGAATATCGTCAAGCTAGTTTTCATCATGTTCATATGATTCACGTTCGATACTTTGATAATTTGATATGTGGTGGACCGGTGCTTGGGTGCTGTTCTTACTTGAACAAGCATACCACTTATGATTAACCTCTATTGCAAGCATCCGCAACTACAACAAAAGTATTAAGGTAAACCTAACCATAGCATGAAACATATGGATCCAAATCATCCCCTTACAAAGCAACGCATAAACTAGGGTTTAAGCTTCTGTCACTCTAGAAACCCATCATCTACTTATTACTTCCCAATGCCTTCCTCTAGGCCCAAATAATGGTGAAGTGTTATGTAGTCGACGTTCACATAACACCACTAGAGGCTAGACAACATACATCTTATCAAAATATCAAACGAATACCAAATTCACATGACTACTAATAGCAAGACTTGTCCCTTGTCCTCAGGAACAAACGTAATTACTCACAAAGCATATTCATGTTCATAATCAGAGGGGTAATAATATGCATAAAGGATCTGAACATATGATCTTCCACCAAATAAACCAACTAGCATCAACTACAAGGAGTAATCAACACTACTAGCAACCTACTAGCACCAATCCCGGACTTTGAGACAAGAAATGGATACAAGAGATGAACTAGGGTTTGGAGATGAGATGGTGCTGGTGAAGATGTTGATGTAGATTGCCCTCTCCCGATGAGAGGAGCATTGGTGATGACGACGGTGATGATTTTCCCCTCCCGGACGGAAGTTTCCCCCACAGAACAGCTCTGTTGGAGCTCTAGATTGGTTCCACCTTGGTTTCACCTCGTGGCGGATGAGTCTCGTCCTGAAAGGTTGCTTCCCTTTTTTTCTCATCGAAAGACTTCATATCGGAGAAGATGGACGTCGGAGACCCACCACGGGGCCCACAAGGTAGGGGGCGCGCCCTAGGGGGGGGCGCCCCCCACCCTCATGAGCAGGGTGTGGGCCCCCTGGCCTTCATCTTTGGTGAGGATTTTTCTTTATTTATTTTAAGACGTTCCATGGAGTTTCTGGACTTTTGGAGTTGCGCAGAATAGGTCTCTAATATTTGCTCCTTTTCCAGCCCAGAATTCCAGCTGCCGGCATTCTCCCTCTTTATGTAAACCTTGTAAAATAAGAGAGAATAGCCATAAGAATTGTGACATAAAGTGAAATAACAGTCCATAATGCGATAAATATCGATATAAAAGCATGATGCAAAATGGACGTATCAATAACTAAAACTCCATTCTCCGGAACAATGGAGCGAGCTAATGACTTATTGGAAATAATACATACCGATGTATACGGTCCGATTAGTGTTGAAGCACGCGATGGGTATTGTTATTTCCTGACCTTCACAAATGATTTGATTAGGTATGGGTATATCTACTTCATGAAACACAAGTCTTAAACATTTTATAAGTTCAAAGAATTTTAGAGTGAAGTGGAGAATCATCGTAACAAGAAAATAAAGTTTCTATAATCTGATCATCGAGGCAAATATTTGAGTTACGAGTTTGTCCTTCATTTAAAACAATGTGGAATAGTTTCAAAACTCATGGCACCTGGAACACCACAACGTAATGGTGTGTCCGAATGTCGTAACCATACTTTATTTGATATGGTGCGATCTATGATGTCTCTTACTGATTTACCACTATCATTTTGGGTTTATGCATTAGAGACAGCCACATTCACGTTCAATAGGGCACCGTCTAAATCCGTTGAGATGACACCGTATGAATTGTGGTTTGGCAAGAAACCTAAGCTGCCATTTCTTAAAAGTTTGGGGAAGCGACGCTTATGTGAAAAGGTTTCAGCCTGATAAGCTCAAACACAAAGCGGAGAAGTGCGTCTTCATAGGATGCCCTAAGGAAACCATTGGGTACAACTTCTACCATAGATCCAAACGCAAGATCTTTGTCGCTAAGAATGGATCCGCTCTAGAGAAGAAGTTTCTCTCGAAAGAAGTGAGTCGAAGGAAAGTAGAACTTGATGAGGTAATTGTACCTTCTCTCGAATTGGAAAGTACCACATTAGAGAAAACTGTTCCCGTGATTTCTACACCAACTAGAGAGGAAGCAAATGATAATGATCATGAAACTTCAGATCAAGTTACTACTGAACCTCGTAGGTAGACCAGAGCACAATCCACACCAGAGTGGTACGATAATCCTGTCCTGGAAGTCATCTTACTAGACCAAGGCGAACCTACGAACTATGATGAAGCTATGATGAGCCCAGATTCTGACAGATGGCTTGAGGGCATGAAATCTGAGATAGGATCCATGTATGAGAACACAATGTGGAATTTGGTGGACTTGCCCGATGATCGGCAAGCCATAAAGAATAAATGGATCTTCAAGAAGAAGACTGATGCTGATGGTAATGTTACTATCTACAAAGCTCGACTTATCGCAAAAGGTTTTCGACAAGTTCAAGGGGTTGACTACGATGAGTCTTTCTCTCCCATAGCGATGCTTAAATCCGTCCGAATCATGTTAGCAATTGCCGAATTTTTATGAAATCTGGCAAATGGACGTCAAAAACTGTATTCCTTAATGGATTTTTTAAAGAAGAGTTGTATATGATGCAAACAGAAGTTTTTGTTGATCCTAAAGGTGCTAAAAAAGTGTGCAAGCTCCAGCGATCCATCTATGGACTGGTTTGTATATACGCTTTGATAAGGTGATCAAAGCATATGGTTTTATACAGACTTACGATGAAGCCTGTATTTACAAGAAAGTGAGTGGGAGCTCTGTAGCATTTCTGATAGTATATGTGGATGACATATTATTGATTGGAAATGATGTAGAATTTCTGGATAGCATAAAAGGATACATGAATAAGATTTTTTTCAATGAAAAGACCTTAGTGAAGCTACTTACATATTGGGCATCAAGATCTATAGGTATAGATCAAGACGCTTAATAGGACTTTCACAAAGTATATACTTGGCAAAATTTTGAAGAAGTCCAAAATAGATAAGTCAAAGAAAGGGTTATTTTCTATGTTGCAAGGTGTGAAGTTGAGTAAGACTCAAAATCCGACCACGGCAGAAGATAAAGAGAGAATGAAAGTCATTCCCTATGCCTCAGCCATAGATTCCGATAAATGGCTTGCCGATCATCGGGCAAGTCCACCAAAGTCAATAATTTATTCTCATACATGGATCCTATCTCAGATTTCATGCCTTCAAGCCATTTATCGGAATCTGGGCTCATCATTGCTTCTTCATAGTTTGCTGGTTCGCCATGGTCTAGTAACATGACTTCCAGAAAAAGATTATCGTACCACTCTTATGAGGATCGTGCTCTGGTTGACCTACGAGGTTCAGTAATAACTTGATCTGAAGTTTCATGATCATCATCATTAGCTTCCTCTCTAGTTGGTGTAGGCATCACGGGAACGGATTTCTCAGATGTGATACTTTCCAAATTGAGAGAAAGTACAATTACCTCATCAAGTTCTACTTTCCTCCCACTCACTTCTTTTGAGAGAAACTCCTTCTCTAGAAAGGATCCATTTTGGGCAACAAAGATCTTGCCTTTCGGGCCTGTGGTAGAAGGTGTACCCATTTGTTTCCTTAGGGTATCCTATGAAGACGCACTTTCTTTGATTTGGGTTCGAGCTTATCAGGCTGAAGCATTTTGACATAAGTGTCGCAACCCCAAATTTTAAGAAATGACAGCTTAGGTTTCTTGCAAAACCATAGTTCATAGGGTGTCGTCCCAATGGATTTAGACGGTGCCCTATTTAACGTGAATGTTGTTGTCTCTAATGCATAACCCCAAAATGATAGTGGTAAATCGATAAGAGGCATCATAGATCGCACCATATCTAATAAAGTATGGTTACGACGTTCGGAAACACCATTACGCTGTGGTGTTCCAGGTGGCGTGAGTTGTGAAACTATTCCACATTATTTTAAATGAAGGCAAAACTCATAACTCAAATATTTTTGCCCCCACGATCAGATCGTAGAAACTTTATTTTGTTGTTACGATGATTCTCCACTTCACTCTGAAATTCTTTGAAATTTTCAAATGTTCCGGACTTGTGTTTCATCAAGTAGATATACCAATATCTGCTCAAATCATCTGTGAAGGTCAAAAAATAACGATACCCCGCCACGTGCTTCAATACTCATTGGACCGCATACATCGGTATGTATTATTTCCAATAAGTCATTGACTCACTCCATTGTTCCAGAGAATGGAGTTTTAGTCATCTTGCCCATGGTGCATGCTTAGCAAGTATCAAATGATTCATAATCAAGTGATTCCAAAAGTCCGTCTGTATGAAGTTTCTTCATGCGCTTCACACCAATATGACCTAAACGGCAGTGCCACAAGTATGTGCGACCTCTTGAGTATCGGTTCGTTTTCCCTTGAAGAGGAAAGGGTGATGCAGCAATGTAGCGTAAGTATTTCCCTCAATTTTGAGAACCAAGGTATCAATCCAGTAGGAGACAACGCTCAAGTCACCTAGTACCTGCACAAACAATCAAGAACCTTGCAACCAACGTGATAAAGGGGTTGTCAATCCCTTCACGACCACTTGCAAAAGTGAGATCTGATAAAGATAATAAGATAAATATTTTTTGGTATTTTTGTTGTATAGATTGGAAAGTAAAGATTGTAAAATAATAAAACGAGATGTGATTTAAATAAAAGAGATGCAATATAATAAGAAAGAGACCCGGGGGCCATAGGTTTCACTAGTGGCTTCTCTTGAGATAGCATAAATTACGATGGGTGAACAAATTACTGGCGAGCAATTGATAGAAGAGCGCATAGTTATGAGAATATCTAGGCAATGATTATGATTGTAGGCATCACGTCCGTGTCAAGTAGATCGAACTGATTCTGCATCTACTACTATTACTCCACACATCGACCGCTATCCAGTATGCAATTAGAGTATTAAGTTCATAAGAACAGAGTAACGCATTAGGCAAGATGACATGATGTAGAGGGATAAACTCAAGCAATATGATATAAACCCCATCTTTTTATCCACGACGGCAACAATATAATACGTGCCTTGCTGCCCCTACTGTCACTGGGAAAGGACACCACAAGATTGAAACCAAAGCTAAGCACTTCTCCCATTGCAAGAAAGATCAATCTAGTAGGCCAAACTAAACTGATAATTCAAAGAGACTTGCAAAGATAACAAATCATGAATATAAGAATTCAGAGAAGAACCAAATAAAATTCATAAATAATCTTGATCATAAATCTACAATTCATCGGATCTCGGCAAACACACCGCAAAAGAGTATTACATCAAATAGATCTCCAAGAACATCAAGGAGAACTTTGTATTGAGAATCAAAGAGAGAGAATAAGCCATCTAGCTAATAACTATGGACCCAAAGGTCTTGGTAAACTACTCATGCTTCATCGGAGAGGCTATGGTGTTCATGTAGAAGCCCTCCTTGATCGATTACCCCTCCCGCAGATCGCTGGAAAAGGCCCCAGATGGGATCTCATGGGTACGGAAGGTTGCGGCGGTGGAAAAGTGGTTTCGTGGCTCTCCTCGATGTTTTTAGGGTACAAGAGTATATATAGACGAAAGAAGTACGTCGATGGAGCTCCATTGGGCCCACGAGGGTGGGGGCGCACCTACCCCCCTGGGCGCGCCCTCCTGCCTCGTGGCCGCCTCGCGGACTTCCACACTTCCACTCGAAGTCTCCTGGATTGCGTTTGTTCCAAGAAAGATCCTCGCGAAGGTTTCGTTCCGTTTGGATTCCGTTTGATATTCCTTTTCTGTGAAAGACTAAAATAGGCAAAAAAACAGAAACTGGCACTAGGCATCCGGTTAATAGGATATTCCCAAAAGTAATATAAAAGATCATATTAAAGCACATTAAACATCCAAAACAGATAATATAATAGCATGGAACATTCAAAAATTATAGATATGTTGGAGACGTATCAGCATCCGCAAGCTTAATTCCTGCTCGTCCTCGAGTAGGTCAATGATAAAAACAGAATTTTTGATGTGGAATGCTACCTAACATAATCATCAATGTAATTTTCTCTATTGTGGCATGAATGTTTAGATCCGAAAGATTCAAGACAAAAGTTTAATATTGACATAAAAATAATAATACTTCAAGCATACTAATAAAGTAATCATGTCTTCTCAAAATAACATGGCTAAAGAAAGCTATCCCTACAAAATCATATAGTCTGGCTATGCTCTATATTCATCACACAAAATATTTAAATCATGCATGTCGGTGTACTAGAGTAGGAGTACCCTAGTATCCCGAACTTGTGCACGGGCAGTCGCAGCATCCCGCGGCAAGGCTTGCCGAGCGACCGCCAAGACCCTCCGCGGCTACTTTGAAGACCATTCAAGAACAATGTACTAAAACCAAGGCCCCGGCAAGAGGAGCTTGCCGGGAAGGCCAACCAAGGCCCCGGCAAGAGGAGCTGGCCGGGAAGAAGACAATACCCCGGCAAGAGGAGCTTGCCGGGAAGGCCACTCAAGGCATCTCAAGGAACTTGCCGCGACGCGCCGCGCGGTCCGGCAAGGCCTGGTGAGCGACAAGCTCCCGAATACGACAAGACGACGACCGCGGCAAGGAGCTTGCCGCGGGAAACCCCCACTTTATGCCCGCGCTCCAGCTCACCTACCAACGCGTCGCCCTGGGACCCTCCCAAGCACACGTGGCAGGAGGCCGTGCAGCTAGGGGCGCGAGGTGGCAAGCAGGCGCTGACAAGATAACCATCGTGGCAAACGGTGGCGTCCCTAGCGGTCCCTTTCGGTACTGTTTAGGCAACACAGACGGGCAATTAATGCCCTTGTCCCCTGCCTCCAGTGTTAGGTATGATAACACTGTAGCAGGTAGCTGTACCTACCACAGCACCTTTCCATTTTTGCCCTTTACCCCCGTTGCCATGTCGGTAACCCCTTGAGCATATAAAAGGAGGCCCGTATGCAATGAGGAGGGAGGGGAGCCACTTCGAACAGTCACGCTCGGTCCTGCCAGCCGCCGGTGTGTACTGTAGCACCCCGCGCTCCCGAGCTAGAAATCAATACAAAACCACAAAGCAGGAGTAGGGTTTTACGCAACCGTGCGGCCCGAACCTGGGTAAACCGCTCGCGTGCTCCGCCTCGATCTGCTCTTTGCGCGACCTCCGCCCCCGCCGAACCGAAAGGGACCCGGTTCGCCGGTACCATAGGTGCCCGTGGATCAGCAACCCCGGCATCTCTGGCGCGCCAGGTAGGGGGCGTCGAAGTTGTGTGAACCAGATCCGGCGTTCTCGCAAGCTAGATCTTCACCATCTTCATCAACATGTCGCCGAAGAAGAAAGTTTCGGAGGCAGCTGCTCCGTCCGTGCCGAGCCAGCCACCACCGGAGCAAACGGTTGGTGGGGCAGGCACCGGCGGAAGGACACGCGTCGACGAGGGAACTCATGGTGCTGCCAGGCCCCAGGACAAGGCTGCGCTGGACATCGGCGGCGTAGCCGGCTCCCACAATGACCGGGCGCACTCCAAGACCTCGGCGTCCGTGCATGCACCGCGCCCATCTCAGGAGGCGCGGGGCCGGCAGCGTCATGGTACTCACGCTACCATGCGTTCGCTAGATCAAGATCGAGCTGGTGGATCTCGGAGCGCTCAGGACCACCATGCACGTCAACCTGCTGGCGCGAGCGAGACACGGTCGCCTGGACGAGATACTGCTCCTTCTAACATAGTTAGAAGTCCGAGCATATCCCGCTCCTCGCATCGTTCGCCACCGCCACCCGCCACCGCAGCAGAAGCTTTGGCGCGAGCTCAGCTTCTCCTAGACTACCCTCCAGCGGCGGACAAGATCGACGACTGGAGGGCCACTATCCAGAGCCTCATCGGCTTCGCCAACGGCGACGCTCCACGGCAGCCGAGCACGTCTCAGCCGCGGCAAGCCAGCCAGGCACAAGCCAGAGACGATAAGACTGGTGGGGGTGCAACTACTATGCACTCCCCACTCCGAAGGCCAAGATCGCCGACTCGCCGGGTCCACCTCGACAGCGACTCCACCGCGTCGTCAGATCCGCGGGCTCGTCGCGATCAGCGCCAAGTTCTTCAAGAACGACAACAAGAAGACGCTCGTACTCGCATCGAGCGGCAAAGAGAAGCGCAGCGTCAATCAGACCAGCGCGTTGGGCCCTCTGTTGACATGCATGCGCCAGGGGAACCAGGCGACTTGCCGCACGCGGTAGGTTGTCCTGCGTTCACTCGTGAGCTGTGGCAAGTCCAGTGGCCCAGTACGAAAAATTTCAAGCCGGACGTGCCGGAGAAGTACGACGGCAAGTCGCATCCGTCGGAGTTCCTCAGCATCTACACCATCGCGGTGCAGGCTGCTGGGGGACGGGACGACAAGATCCTTGCCAACTACTTCCCGCTGGTGCTTAAGCCCAACGTCAGGTCCTGGCTCATGCACCTGCCGGACAACTCCATATCCTCCTGGGCTGATCTATGCCATCAGTTTGTCGGTGCCTTCACAGGCAGCCACAAACCCCATGGCCAAGAGAGCGATCTTCATCTGCTCGACCAGAAGGAAGGAGAGCCCCTGCGCAAGTATATCCAGAGGTTCAGCCGTGTACAGCACAACATCCCAAATATCCACCCTGCCGCGGTAATCAGCGCGTTCCATCAGAACGTGCGTAACCGCAGGATGCGGGAGGAGATGGCGATGTGCAAGATTCAGGACGTCAGCGAGCTATATGCCCTGGCCGACAGGTGTGCACGCGCTGAGGAAGGGAGGAAATTCCCCGGAGAAAGCACTGGAGCAGGGGGATCTGACAGCGAAGATGCCGCCCCGGCAAAGAAAAACCGGCGGCGCAACAACAGGAAGAAGCAGAACAAAGAGGTGCTGGTCGTTGAGCAGTCCGGCAGCGACGGCGGCGCCAAGCGAGCCAACGTCAGTAGCTCCGGCAAGGAGGTTGCCGCTTGCGCCAACTGCCAGGCTGTGGCGGCCGCCGACAAGCAGGACGGCTCCGACAACCAATACTGCAAGATTCACCGCACCAAGGGCCATGACCTCCGGAGCTACAAGAAAGCTGAGTACGAGCGGCGCGACAAGGAGAGGGCCCAAGGGGGTAATAGAGAATCCGGCAAGAAGTGCGCCGGACGGGGAGGACGCAGCGGCAAGGCCAAGCAGCGGCAAGGAGACAGGCCTCCCCGCGGCCGTGACAACGATGAAGATGACGACGACGAAGACATGGATGATGTTGAGACCAGTGAGCAGGAGTTTCAGAAAGCCACAGAGGTCTTGTGCGTTGACGGCGGTGCTTCTCTGCACACTTCACACCGCCAACTCAAGCAGTGGGCGCGGGAAGTCAATGCAGCGGAACCACCTGTCGAATCGCGTAAGCTTCTGAAATGGTCCAGCACGCCTATCATCTTTGACATTGAGGACCACCCTGATCGCACAACGGCGGTCGGGTGCCTGCCGATGTTGGTTTCACAAACTATCCGCAACCTCAAGGTCACTAAGATGTTAGTTGACGGCGGGGCCGGCTTGAACCTGATCTCCTCCGCTGTACTCCAGAGACTCCAAATCCCTGACAGCGAGCTCGAAGAGACCGGCACATTCCAAGGAATCAACCCGGGAAGGAGCAAGCCGAAGGGGAAGGTCACGCTGCCGGTAACATTTGGCAGCGAGCTAAACTTCAGGACTGAGAAGGTCACATTCGACGTTCCCGATATCCCATTGCCCTACAATGGGATACTTGGCCGTCCAGCACTCGCCAAGTTCATGGCGGCCTCTCACTACGCATATAACATGCTGAAGATGCCAGGCCCGATAAGCGTCATTTCTGTCCCTGGCGACAAGAAAGATGCTCTTATCTGTGCCGAAAAGATCTACCGGGAAGCAGCAGCCACGGCAGATCGCAATCCACTTGCCGCTGAAGCTCCCGGGGGGAAGGAGACCAAGTCCGGCAAGAGTTCTGATGCCCACTCCGGCAAACGCACCTCTTCGTAGCGCTGCGCTGCTGTCGAGGACGCACCATCGAGCTCCACCGGCAAGACCAAGTCCGGCAAGAGTTTTGGTGCCCACTCCGGCAAGCGCACCTCTTCGGAGTGCTGCGCTGCCGTTGAGGACGCACCATCGAGCTCCACCGGCAAGTGCAAGAAGACGATGGCAGCTCCGCCAGAGACAAAGAAGGTGTCCGCCAAGGAGGGCGGCACTGGTGGTACCTTCACCATTAGTGCCACGCTCGACCCTAAATAGGAAAGCGCGCTCGTTACTTTCCTGCGGGCGAATGTCGACGTGTTTGCATGACAGCCGTCTGACATCCCCGGTGTTCCCAGGAAAGTGATTGAGCACCACCTTGCCGTTTGTCCTCATGCGCGGCCCGTCAAGCAGAAAGTCAGGAAGCAGGCAGTGGAGCGCCAAGAATTCATTGCAGAAGAGATCAAGAAACTGGAAGCAGTAGGCCTCGTCAGAGGAGTGCTCCATCCCACGTGGTTGGCCAATCCTGTAGTCGTGCGCAAGGCAAACGGGAAATGGAGACTTTGCATCAATTTTACCGATGTTAACAAAGCTTGTCCCAAAGACCCATTTCCTTTGCCGCGCATTGACCAGATTGTTGACTCCACAGCCGGATGTGATTTGCTTTCATTCCTTGACGCATACTCAGGATATCATCAGATCTTCATGGCAGAAGAGGATGAGGAGAAGACCGCATTTATTACTCCATGTGGCACGTACTGTTTCGTACGGATGCCTTTCGGATTAAAAAATGCTGGTTCGACATTTGCAAGGGTAGTCCACATTGCTCTTGAGCCACAAATACACAGAAATGTGGAAGCCTACATGGATGATATAGTGGTCAAGAGCGAGGACAGTGCAAACCTGATTCAAGACTTAGACGAGACCTTTGCAAATCTGCGCAAGATCAGCCTCAAGCTCAACCCAGAGAAGTGTGTGTTCGGAGTTCCCTCCGGCAACCTTCTCGGGTTCTTCGTGTCTCAGCGGGGAATTGAAGCCAATCCCGACAAGATCAAGGCCATTGAGCAGATTGAAGCACCAAAGCGCGTCAAGGATGTACAGAAACTTGCCGGTTGCGTGGCTGCTCTCAGCAGGTTTATCTCTCGGTTTGCTGACCGTGCCCTGCCGTTTTTCAAATTATTGAAAACAGCAGGTCCAATAAAATGGACTCCGGAAGTGGAGGCTGCGCTGCAAGACCTGAAGAGATACCTGTCCTCCCCTCCAATACTTGTCGCACCTAAGCCACAAGAGAAGTTGCTGCTGTACATAGCGGCAACCAATCAAGTGGTTAGTGCTGCGTTAGTAGCAGAGAGGGAGGCAGATGATAAGCCAGCAACCGCGGCAGGTGCATCCAGCGACAAGCAGGGAGCTTCCCTGACAAGCTCTGGTCCCGACAAAGATGGATCTGCGCAGATGCACGAGGAGACACCGAAGAAAATGGTGCAGCGCCCAGTTTACTTTGTCAGTTCCCTCCTGCAAGGGGCTAGGTCAAGGTATTCTGGTGTGCAGAAATTGCTTTTGGGCCTTCTCATGGCCTCGAGAAAGCTGCGCCACTACTTCCAAGCACATGAGATCACAGTTGTCACTCGCTTTCCGCTGAAGAGGATACTGCAGAATCCAGAAGCGATAGGAAGGATTGTTGAGTGGGCACTGGAACTGTCAAGCTTTGGCCTCAAGTTTGAAAGCACTTCAACTATCCAGAGCAGAGCATTGGCAGAATTCATAGCAGAATGGACGCCAACACCAGATGAAGAAATTCCAGAAACAAGCACCCCCGACAAGGAAGCAAGCAAAGAGTGGCTGATGTACTTTGATGGTGCCTTTTCGCTGCAAGGCGCCGGCGCTGGTGTGCTGCTTATCGCACCCACCGGAGAGCACCTCAAGTATATAGTCCAGATGCACTTTCCCAAGGAGCAAGCAACGAACAATACTGCAGAGTATGAGGGATTGCTTGCCGGTCTCAGGATCGCGGCAGACCTTGGGATCAAGAAGCTCATTGTCAGGGGTGACTCACAGCTTGTCGTCCGCCAAGTAAACAAGAATTATCAGAGTCCGTTGATGGAAGCTTACGTTGACGAAGTGAGAAAGCTAGAAGAGCGCTTTGACGGCCTGCAAATGGAGCACGTTCCAAGAGCTCAGAACGCCATTGCTGACGGCCTGTCAAAGTGCGCCGCACTTAGGTTACCTGTGGAACCAGGGATCTTTGTGCTCAAGCTGACTCAACCGTCCGTAACACCATCAACTGGACAGAGCAAGAAGAGGAAGTTGATTCCTGGTGACTGCCTGCCGGCAGAGCTTCCCGAAGCCGCCGCCAAGAAGGTCCCTAGGATCAACGCCGAAGGCGCTGAGGAGCAGTCTGCTCCAGCAAGCCCTAGGGTTTGTTCCGTTGAAGCAGAGGCTCCCGATAAGTTTTGCTCCGGCAAGCTTGTCGGGGAACGTCAAGCTCCGGCAGAGGCGCAGCTTCTCGCCGTAGAAGCGGATGTTCCCGCAGCAATCTCCAAGATCAACACCAAGAGCGCTGAGGAGCAAGATGCTCCGGCAGGCCCTAGGGTTTGTTCCGTTGAAGCACAAGCTCCCGGCAAGTTTCGCCCCAGCAAGCTTGTTGGGGAACGTCGAGCTCCGGCAGAGCCGCAGGCTCTTGCCGTAGAAGCGGATGTTCCCGCAGCAGCAGAGTTGCCTTTAGTCCTTGTTGTCGAGCCACAAGCTCCAACACTGGCGCAGCAGATTGTCCATTTCCTTCAGACAGGAGAACTTCCCGAAGAGCAAGAAGAAGCGGAAAGAGTAGCCCGGCAGTCAAGTATGTACCAGTTTGTCGACAAGACACTGTACAGAAGAAGACTCAACGGTGTGAAATTGAAGTGTATTCACCGGGAAGACGGACAGAAGCTGTTGGCAGAGATACACGGAGGCATATGTGAAGCATGCCAGTTCCATTCCAAGCAGATACACCAGCCAGCTCAAGCTCTCCAGACGATCCCTTTATCCTGGCCATTTTCGGTCTGGGGGCTCGACATCCTCGGCCCCTTTCCCCGAGCTGTCGGGGGCTTTGAGTACTTGTACGTCGCAATCGACAAGTTCACAAAGTGGCCGGAAGTGGAACCAGTGAGGAAGGTGACCGCACAGTCAGCCGTCAAGTTCTTCAGGTCGATTGTTTGCCACTTCGGGATCCCCAACAGGATAATCACCGACAACGGTACACAATTCACGAGCCGCACCTTCATACAATACGTCCAAGATCTTGGCGCCAAGATCTGCTTCGCTTCTGTTGCCCACCCGAGAAGCAACGGTCAAGCGAAGAGGGCAAATGCTGAAGTGCTGCGTGGGCTCAAGACCAGAACTTTCGACAGGCTGCACAAGTGCGGAAGGAACTGGATCGAGGAGCTGCCGGTGGCTCTTTGGTCGATCAGAACAACGCCAAATCGAGCCACTGACAGACACCCTTTGCTCTAGTCTATGGAGCAGAGGCAGTTACCCCCACGGAACTCGTATACGGGTCACCTCGAGTGCTCGCCTATGATGAGCTCGAGCAAGAGCGGCTGCGACAAGATGACGCGCTGCTCCTTGAGGAAGACCGTCTCTAGGCTGCTGTGCGAGCTGCTCGCTACCAGCAAGCTCTGCGCCGCTACCATAGCCGCAGAGTCAATGCCAGGAGTCTCGAGGAAGGCGACCTTGTTCTTCGGCGCGTTCAGTCCGCCAAGAATTCCAACAAGTTGACGCCGAAGTGGGAAGGCCCTTACCGGGTGAAACAAGTCACAAGGCCCGGCGCTGTCCGCCTTGAGACCGAAGATGGCGTACCAGTGAGCAACTCCTGGAACATCGAGCATCTTCGTAAGTTTTACCCGTAAGGCGCGGTTGTCGGACCCTGTTCGGCAACCACCCTTCTGTACAAGTCTTGCCGCTGTTGCATGTAATCCTTTGTACAGAGCCAGGCGCAGACCCTGAGCACAAGTAAATGAAGCGCTGACACCCTGGGGTTATAGCATGCATGCTAGGTCGAGTCTCGTCCTTGGTTAGGGTCGATAGTGCCTAACAGCGGCTAACCCCTAGCTTAGAGGTCGAGTGTCCGTCCCTTTGCTTTTCCTTCGTTCGCAGGGCTCGCATCTCCTGGCCAGACTGCTTGAGGACGAAAAGGAGAAGAAGGGCGCGCCGGCACCTGGGCCCCGGCAAGCCAGTATTGCTGGGGGCTGCGAGTGCCAAGATTCATCCACGGCAAGCCAGAGTTGCCGGGGGCTGCAATATCAGATAAGTCTTTCGTCCCTCGTCATGCATCCTCTTATGGACTGGGGAATGCGAAACCGCGTTTCTTCCCAAAAACTGCCGTGCTCCCTCAACTCTAGGCCCCGGGGCCAAGTTCGGTCGTAGTCGCGGCAGCAAAGGGATGAAACGAGGAGGCCGCACCCACCTCATTCCTGCCTCCGTCAAAGGCGTGAGAAAGGTCGAGCGACGTGGGAAGGCGGCAGGGCCTGTTGCCGGGAGACGTAATGTCTATCCGAGGGATACCAAGGATTTGCTCCTTGGCGTGGGTTCAACCCGCGAGACAAATAACCCGGCAAGCATCCCCTTTTCATTAAAAAACATCCCACTCAGGTACAGTCCATAGAGGATGAAAAACATGAAAGAGAGGACTACAAGTTCTAAATGCAGCTAAGGCCCGAAGGCTTACAAATTAAAAAGATAAGATGCCCGTAATCCCTTTCCTGTCCCTCTCTTCAGGAGGTAGGTCAAGGAGGCGAAAATGGCAAAAGAGGCGCCTAGGCGAGCTACGGGTGCCAGAAGACACCAAGAGAACATCCCGGGGGCCGCCTGAAGGCTGGACGGTGATGGCGGCGCCGGAAGCGGGGCTCGAAGACGGGGCGGCAGGACGTCAGCACGCTATCGAGGGCACCACGCCCTCGTACTCCGGCTTGACGGCCTTGTCGCCAGCCCTCTTCCCCTTCCGCAGCCTCCCTACGCCAGCCGCCCAAGGAGACGACCCCGGGGAGTTCAAGTAGCCGGCGACACGGATGATGGGGTCGCCGGTGCCGCGCGAAACGGCGCCCGACACCTAGTCGGACCCGCCATCCCGCCGCCCGTTACCCTCATCGTCGCTGTCGCTCTCCTCCTCGTCACTATCGCTCGAGGAGGAGCCTTCGCTATCGGAGGAGCTGTCCACGCAGCACTTCGCCCGAGTGCGGAAGCACCCGAAGACCTTGACGGAGAGGAGATCGCCCTCCATCAACTTAAAATGGAGGGTGAGCCCCTCCATCAAGCTGTGGATACGGGCGAACGTCTTCCACCCTCGATTAAGATACATCACATTAGGGGCTGGGAATACAACGCGGACTCGCGTGCCGCTGATCCCACAGCCCCTCATCTGCAGTCTCAGTGTCTCGGGCGGGTCCAACTCCATCGCGCTCGCAAACGGAGATGGAAGCCGGAGGCGACGACGAGGCGCCCAACGCAGCCTGACGAAGAACTCGCAAGGGTCGTCCCCTATATGGACCGCCGTGGGGGGAGGAACCGTCGGCGGAGGCGAAGCTGGCGCGCCGCCCCGTCCGCCTCTTCCCCGAGCGCCTCGACCTCGTCCTCGACCTCGTCCATGACCTCGCCCCCTCCCTCTTCCCCTTATGGCTGGCTCTGCCACCACGGGCACGGGAGAGGGAGAGGTGCGCTGTCTGGCGGCGACCCTCGCCGCCACCGATGAAGGGCCAGGGTTCCCTTTCTCCATGGCGAATGAGAGAAAGGGGAGCAGAAGCTGAAGAAAGGAGGAGATGAGAGAGTGCGGGCTTCTGTGCTCCCCTCCCGCTCTTTATAAAGGAGCGAGGTGGGGGCTCGGCCACCCCGCTCGGCGAATCAAGGCACGGGAAGAGCAGGGAGCCGGGGCCGACCCGCTGCCTCTGCTCGCGACGGCCCAGATTCCCACTTCCACCGTCCGCGACCCCAAGCGCATGGGAGCCGCGTGGCGGGGATGCAGAGCCGAGGCGACGGATGAGGCGGCCTCGCCCCACCCCATGATCACGGGGAGTGGACGCCTCGAAAACCGCGCACCGGCCCCATCCAGTAAATGCACAACGCCCCCACGCCTACCTCCGTTTAGGGAGGAGGGTGTGAACCGTCCCCTTCATCATGGCCTGACGCATGCTCGCGGGGCTTAGCCCCGCGCACGCCGCCCACGTCACCCACGACGCCGCGTTTGACGCGTGCCGTTCCGGGCGTGCGCGGTGGGAGCAGAGAGATATGCGGCGTGACCTAGGCCGCGCGTGCCCGTGCACTGTTTTGGGCCTGGCCCAACAGCGCTCGGCACCGTGTAAGGCCCAGGCCCGGGGGCTCCTGTCGGTGTACTAGAGTAGGGGTACCCTAGTATCCCGAACTTGTGCACGGGCAGTCGCAGCATCCCGCGGCAAGGCTTGCCGAGCGACCGCCAAGACCCTCCGCGGCTACTTTGAAGACCATTCAAGAACAAAGTACTAAAACCAAGGCCCCGGCAAGAGGAGCTTGCCGGGAAGGCCAACCAAGGCCCCGGCAAGAGGAGCTGGCCGGGAAGAAGACAAGACCCCGGCAAGAGGAGCTTGCCGGGAAGGCCACTCAAGGCATCTCAAGGAACTTGCCGCGACGCGCCGCGCGGTCCGGCAAGGCCTGGTGAGCGACAAGCTCCCGAATACGACAAGACGACGACCGCGGCAAGGAGCTTGCCGCGGGAAACCCCCACTTCGTGCCCGCGCTCCAGCTCACCTGCCAACGTGTCGCCCTGGGACCCTCCCAAGCACACGTGGCAGGAGGCCGTGCAGCTAGGGGCGCGAGGTGGCAAGCAGGCGCTGACAAGATAACCATCGTGGCAAACGGTGGCGTCCCTAGCGGTCCCTTTCGGTACTGTTTAGGCGACACAGACGGGCAATTAATGCCCTTGTCCCCTGCCGCCAGGGTTAGGTATGATAACACTGTAGCAGGTAGCTGTACCTACCACAGCACCTTTCCATTTTTGCCCTTTACCCCCGTTGCCATGTCGGTAACCCCTTGAGCATATAAAAGGAGGCCCGTATGCAACGAGGAGGGAGGGGAGCCACTTCGAACACTCACGCTCGGTCCTGCCAGCCGCCGGTGTGTACTGTAGCACCCCGCGCTCCCGAGCTAGAAATCAATACAAAACCACAAAGCAGGAGTAGGGTTTTACGCATCCGTGCGGCCCGAACCTGGGTAAACCGCTCGCGTGCTCCGCCTCGATCTGCTCTTTGCGCGACCTCCGCCCCCGCCGAACCGAAAGGGACCCGGTCCGCCGGTCCCATAGGTGCCCGTGGATCAGCAACCCCGGCAATGCACAACCCCGATGACAAGCCAAGCAATTGTTTCATACTTTGATGTTCTCAAACTTTTTCAATCTTCACGCAATACATGAGCGTGAGCCATGGACATAGTACTATAGGTGGAATAGAATGGTGGTTGTGGAGAAGACAAAAAGGAGAAGATAGTCTCACATCAACTAGGCGTATGAACGGGCTATGGAGATGCCCATCAATAGATATCAATGTGAGTGAGAAGGGATTGCCATGCAACAGATGCACTAGAGCTATAAGTGTATGAAAGCTCAACAAGAAACTAAGTGGGTGTGCATCCAAATTGCTTGCTCACGAAGACCAAGGGCATTTTGAGGAAGCCCATCATTGGAATATACAAGCCAAGTTATATAATGAAAAAGTCCCACTAGTATATGAAAGTGACAAAATAGGAGATTCTCTAACATGAAGATCATGGTGCTATTTTGAAGCACAAGTGTGGTAAAAGGATATTAGCATTGCCCCTTCTCTCTTTTTCTCTCATTTTTTTATTTGGGCCTTTCTCTTTTTTTATGGCCTCTTTTTTCGTCCGAAGTCTCATCCTGACTTGTGGGGGAATCATAGTCTCCATCATCCTTTACTCACTGGGACAATGCTGTAAAAAGGAAGATCACCACACTTTTATTTACTAACATCTCAAGAATTACAACTCAATACTTAGAACAAAATATGACTCTATGTGAATGCCTCCGGCGGTGTACCGGGATGTGCAATAAATCAAGAGTGACATGTATGAAAGAATTATGAAGGTGGCTTTGCCACAAGTACGATGTCAACTACATGATCATGCAAAGCAATATGACAATGATGGAGCGTGTCATAATAAACGGAACAGTGGAAAGTTGCATGGCAATATATCTCGGAATGGCTATGGAAATGCCATAATAGGTGGTATGGTGGCTGTTTTGAGGAAAATGATGGGTTTATGATACCGGCGGAAGTTGCACGGTACTAGAGAGGCTAGCAATGGTGGAAGGATGAGAGTGTGTATAATCCATGGATTCAACATTAGTCATAAAGAAATCACATACTTATTGCAAAAATCTATTAGTTATCGAAATGAAGTACTAAGAGCATGCTCCTAGGGGGATAGATTGGTAGGAAAAGACCATCGCTCATCCCTGACCGCCACTCATAAGGAAGACAATCAATAAATAAATCAGGCTCCGACTTCATCACATAACGGTTCACCATACGTGCATGTTATGGGAGTCACAAACTTTAACACAAGTATCTCTCAAATTCACAACTACTCAACTAGCATAACTCTAATATCACCATCTTCATATCTCAAAACAATCATAAGGAATCAAACTTCTCATAGTATTCAATGCACTTTATATGAAATTTTTTATTATACCCATCTTGGATGCCCATCATATTAGGACTAATTTTATACCCAAAGCAAATTACCATGTTATTATAAAAGACTCTCAAATTAATATAAGTGAAGCATGAGAGATCAATAATGTCTATAAAATAAAACCACCACCGTCCTCTAAAAAGATATAAGTGAAGCAGTAGAGCAAAATTATCTAGCTCAAAAGATATAAGTGAAGCACATAGAGTATTCTAATAAATTCCGATTCATGAGTGTCTCTCCCAAAAGGTGTGTACAGCAAGGATGATTGTGGTAAACTAAAAAGCAAAGACTCAAATCATACAAGACGCGCCAAGCAAAACACATATCATGTGGTGAATAAAAATATAGCCTCAAGTAAAGTTACCGATAGACTAAGACGAAAGAGGGGATGCCTTCCGGGGCATACCCAAGATTAGGATTTTGGTTGTCCTTGAATTTTACCTTGGAGTGACTTGGGCATCACCAAGCTTAGGCTCTTGCCACTCCTTGTTCCAAAATCCATCAAATCTTTACCCAAAAACTTGAAAACTTCACAACACAAAACTTCAACAGAAAATCTCATGAGCTCCGTTAGTATAAGAAAATAAATCACCACTCTAAGGTACTGTAATGAACTCATTCTTTATTTATATTGGTGTTAAACCTAATGTATTCCAATTTCTCTATGGTTCATACCCCACGGTACTAGCCATAGATTCATCAAAATAAGCAAACAACACATGAAAAACAGAATCTGTCAAAAACAGAACAGTCTGTAGCAATCTGGATAGTTCGAATACTTCGGCAACTCCAAAAATTCTGCAAAATTACGAAGATCTAAATAATTTGTATATAGATATACTACAGTTGCAATTGGTATTTTATCGCTCTCTGGTAAAAAATAGTAATTATTTTCATGAGCGCATACTTTCTGTTTTTTTTCAAAAAGATCAAACAACAATCACCCAAGAAGTTCCTAAAGGCTTTACTTGGCACAAACACTAATTAAAACATAAAAAATACAATCATAACAGAGGCTAGATGAATTATTTATTTCTAAACAGGAACAAAAGGCAAGGAACATAAATAAAATTGGGTTGCCTCCCAACAAGCGCTATCGTTGAACGCCCTTAGTTAGGCATTGATAATTTAATGATGCTCACATGAAACATAGCAATTGAAACAAAAAGAGAGCATCATATAGCATGTTAAAAACACCTCTAAGTCTAACATACTTCCTATGCATAGGCATCTTATAGGCAAACAAATTATCATAGCAAGCAAAAACTAGCATATGCAAGGAAGAGGAAAGAAACAATAGCAATCTCAACCTAACAAGAGGTAATTTAGCAACATGTAAAATTCTACAACCATATTTTCCTCTCTTATAATAATTACATGTGGGATCATAAGGAAATTCAAAAAAATAGCTATCACATAAAATATTTTCAACACGATCCACATGCATGCGAAGTTGACACTCTTCCAAAATAGTGGGATCATCATAAAATAAAGTCATGACCTCTCCGAACCCACTTTTATCAAAAAAATCATAAGATTGAATATTCTCCAAATATGTGGGATCTAAAGTCAACACTCTTCCAAAACCACTTTCAACATTATTGAAAACATTATTATCAATCTCATATTCATCATGGGGCTTAAATAAATTTTCAAGATCATAAGAAGCACTATCACCCCAATCATGATCATTGCAACAAGTAGAGGACATAGCAAAACTAGCATCCCCAAGCTTAGGGTTTTGCATATTATTAGCACAATTTAAATCAATAGAATTTATAATAAAATCATTGCAATCATGCTTTTTATTCAAAGATCTATCGTGAATCGCTTCATAAAGTACTTCATCACAATTTTCAGATTCACGAATTTCAAGCAAAACCTCATAAAGATAATCTAGTGCACTCAACTCACTAGCAATAGGTTCATCATAATTGGATCTCTTAAAGAAATTAGCAAGTGGATGAGGATCCATAAACTTTAGCAAGCAAAGATGCAAGCAAAAATAAGGTACATGGTAACACAAGCAAACAAAAGATCGAACAGAAGAAGGGCGAAGAAAAGGCAAAGGTTTTTGAAAATCATTTTAGAAGTGGGGGAGAGGAAAACGAGAGGCAAATGGAAAATAATGTAATGCGAGGGAGAGGAGTTTATGATGGGTACTTGGTATGTCTTGACTTGTGTGTAGATCTCCCCGGCAACGGCGCGAGAAGTCCTTCTTGCTACCTCTTGAGCACGTGTTGGTTTTCCCTTGAAGAGGAAAGGGTGATGCAGCAAAGTCGCATAAGTATTTCCCTCGGTTTTGAGAACCAAGGTATCAATCCAGTAGGAGACAACGCTCAACTCACCTAGTACCTGGACAAACAATCAAGAACCTTGCAACCAACGCGATAAAGGGGTTGTCAATCCCTTCGCAGCCACTTGCAAAAGTTAGATCTGACAAAGATTATAAGATAAATATTTTTGGTATTTTTGTTGTATAGATTGGAAAGTAAAGATTGCAAAATAATGAAACAAGATGTGATGTAAATAAAAGAGATGCAATATAATAAGAAAGAGACCCGGAGGCATAGGTTTCACTAGTGGCTTCTCTCGAGATAGCATAAATTACGGTGGGTAAACAAATTACTGTCGAGCAATTGATAGAAGAGAGCATAGTTATGAGAATATCTAGGCAATGATTATGATTATAGGCAACACGTCCGTGTCAAGTAGATCGAAACGATTCTGCATCTTCTGCTATTACTCCACACATCGACCGCTATCCAGCATGCATCTAGAGTATTAAGTTCATAAGAACAGAGTAATGCATTAGGCAAGATGACATGATGTAGAGGGATAAACTCAAGCAATATGATATAAACCCCATCTTTTTATCCTCAATGGCAACAATACAATACATGCCTTGCTGCCCCTAATGTCATTGGGAAAGGACACCGCAAGATTGAACCCAAAGCTAAGCACTTCTCCCATTGCAAGAAAGGTCAGTCTAGTAGGCCAAACTAAACTGATAATTCGAAGAGACTTGCAAATATAACAAATCATGCATATAAGAATTCAGAGAAGAACCAAATAATATTCATAGATAATCTTGATCATAAATCCATAATTCATCGGATCTCGGCAAACACACCGCAAAAGAGTATTACATGAAATAGATCTCTAAGAACATCGAGGAGAACTTCTTATTGAGAATCAAAGTGAGAGAAGAAGCCATCTAGCTAATAACTATGGACCCGAAGGTCTGTGGTAAACTACTCATGCTTCATCGGAGAGGCTATGGTGTTGATGTAGAAGCCCTCCGTGATTGATTCCACCTTCGGCAGATCGCAGGAAAAGGCCCCAGATGGGATCTCATGGGTACGGAAGGTTGCGGCGGTGGAAAAGTGGTTTCGTGGCTCTCCTCGATGTTTTTAGGGTACAAGAGTATATATAGGCGAAAGAAGTACGTCTATGGAGCTCCGTGGGGACCACGAGGTTGGGGGCGCGCCCTCCTACCTCGTGGTTGCTACCTCTTGAGCACTGCATTGGATTTCCCCGAAGAGGAAGGGATGATGCAGCAAAGTAGCGTAAGTATTTCCCTCAGTTGAACCAAGGTATCAATCCAGTAGGAGGCTACGCACAAGTCCCTCGTACCTACACAAAAACAATAGCTCAACGCAACCAACGCGCTTAGGGGTTGTCAATCCCTTCACGGTCACTTACGAAAGTGAGATCTAATAGAGATAATAAATAATATTTTTGGTATAGAGATGCAAAGTAAAAAGTAAAACCAAAGTAAAAGCAAAGCAATAATAAAGCGATGGAGATTGGTATGATGATAAAGAGACCCGGGGGCCATAGGTTTCACTAGTGGCTTCTCTCAAGAGCATAAATATTCTACGGTGGGTGAACAAATTACTGTTGAGCAATTGACAAAATTGAGCATAGTTATGAGAATATCTAGGTATGATCATGTATATAGGCATCACGTCCGAGAAAAGTAGACCGAAACGATTCTGCATCTACTACTATTAGTCCACTCATCGACCGCTATCCAGCATGCATCTAGAGTATTAAGTTAAAAACAGAGTAACGCCTTAAGCAAGATGACATGATGTAGAGGGATAGTTTCATGCAATATGATAAAAAAAACATCTTGTTATCCTCGATGGCAACGATACAATACGTGCCTTGCTGCCCCTTCTGTCACTGGGAAAGGACACCGTAAGATCGAACCCAAAGCTAAGCACTTCTCCCATGGCAAGAACAACCAATCTAGTAGGCCAAACCAAACTGATAATTCGAAGAGACTTGCAAATATAACCAATCATACATAAAAGAATTCTGAGAAGATTCAAATATTATTCATAGATAGACTTGATCATAAACACACAATTCATCGGCCTCAACAAACACACCGCAAAAAGAAGATTACATCGAATAGATCTCCACGAGAGAGGGGGAGAACATTGTATTGAGATCCAAAAAGAGAGAAGAAGCCATCTAGCTACTAACTATGGACCCGTAGGTCTGAAGTAAACTACTCACACTTCATAGGAGAGGCTTGGATGATGATGTAGAAGCCCATTGTGATCGATGCCCCCTCCGGCGGAGCTCTGGAATAGGCCCCAAGATGGGATCTCGTGGATACAGAAAGTTGCGGCGGTGGAATTAGGTTTTTGGCTTCGTATCTGATCGTTTGGGGGTATGTGGATATATATAGGAGGAAGAAGTACGTTGGTGGAGCTTCGAGGGGCCCACGAGGCAGGGGGGGCGCCCTCCACCCTCGTGACCGCCTCGTGGCTTTCTTGACGGAGGGTCCAAGTCTCCTGGATCTTATCTGATGAGAAAATCACGTTGCCGAAGGTTTCATTCCGTTTGGACTCCGTTTGATATTCCTTTTCTTCGAAACCCTAAAACAGGCAAAAAAACAGCAATTCTGGGCTTGACCTCCGGTAAATAGGTTAGTCCCAAAAATAATATAAAAGTGGATAATAAAGCCCAATAATGTCCAAAACAAAAGATAATATAGCATGGAAGAATAAAAAATTATAGATACGTTTGAGACGTATCAAGCATCCCCAAGCATAATTCTTGCTCGTCCTCGAGTAGGTAAATGATAAAAATAGAATTTTTGATGCGGAGTGCTACTTGGCATAATTTCAATGTAAATCTTCTTAATTGTGGTATGAATATTCAGATTCAAAAGATTCAAGACAAAAGTTCATGTTGACATAAAAATAATAATACTTCAAGCATACTAACAAAGCAATTATGTCTTCTCAAAATAACATGGCCAAAGAAAGCTATCCCAACAAAATCATATAGTATGGCTATGCTCTATCTTCAATACACAAAGTATTTAAATCATGCGCAACCCCGATGAGAAGCCAAGCAATTGTTTCATACTTTTGAAATTTTCAAAACTTTTTCAATCTTCACGCAATACATGAGCGGGAGCCATGGATATAGCACTATATGTGGAATAGAATGGTGGTTGTGGAGAAGACAAAAAGGGAGAAGATAGTCTCACATCAACTAGGCGTATCAACAGGCTATGGAGATGCCCATCAATAGATATCAATGTGAGTGAGTAGGGATATCAAAGTATATGAAAGCTCAAAAGAAACTAAGTGGGTGTGCATCCAACTCGCTTGCTCACGAAGACCTAGGGCATTTTGAGGAAGCCCGTCATTGGAATATACAAGCCAAGTTTTATAATGAAAAATTCCCACTAGTATATGAAAGTGACATAATGAGAGACTCTCTATCATGAAGATCATGGTGCTACTTTGTAGCACAAGTGTGGTAAAAGGATAGTAACATTGTCCCTTCTCTCTTTTTCTCTCATTTTTTTGTTTGGGCCTTCTCTTTTTTTATGGCCTCTTTTTTTCGTCCGGAGTCTTATCCCGACTTGTGGGGGAATCATAGTCTCCATCATCCTTTCCTCACTTGGGACAATGCTCTAAAAATGATGATCATCACACTTTTATTTTTCTTACAACTCAACAATTACAACTCGATACTTAGAACAAAATATGACTCTATATGAATGCCTCGGGCGGTGTACCGGGATATGCAATGAATCAAGAGTGACATGTATGAAAGAATTATGAATGGTGGCTTTGCCACAAATACGATGTCAACTTCATGATCATGCAAGCAATATGACAATGATGGAGCGTGTCATAATGAACGGAATGGTGGAAGGTTGCATGGCAATATATCTCGGAATGGCTATGGAAATGCCATGATAGGTAGGTATGGTGGCTGTTTTGAGGAAGGTATTTTGTGGGTGTATGATACCGGCGGAAAGTGCGCGGTATTAGAGAGGCTAGCAAGGGTGGAAGGGTCAGAGTGTGTATAATCCATGGACTCAACATTAGTCATAAAGAACTCATATACTTATTGCAAAAATCTAGAAGTCATCAAAGCAAAGTATTACGCGCATGCTCCTAGGGGGGTAGATTGGTAGGAAAAGACCATCGCTCGTCCCCGACCGCCACTCATACGGAAGACAATCAATAAATAAATCATGCTCCAACTTCATCACATAACGGTTCACCATACGTGCATGCTACGGGAATCACAAACTTTAACACAAGCATTTCTCAAATTCACAACTACTCAACTAGCATGACTCTAATATCACCATCCTCATATCTCAAAACAATTATCAAGCATCAATTTTTTTCTTAGTATTCAACGCACTCAAAAGAAAGTTTTACAAATCTTGAATACCACGCATATTATTATTAAGCAAATTACCATGCTATTAAGACTCTCAAAATAATCTAAGTGAAGCATGAGAGATCAATAGTTTCTATAAAACAAATCCACCACCGTGCTCTAAAAGATATAAGTGAAGCACTAGAGCAAAATTATATAACTCAAAAGATATAAGTGAAGCATATAGAGTATTCTATCAAATTCCAAATTATGTATGGCTCTCTCAAAAGGTGTGTAGAGAAAGGATGATTCTGGTAAACTAATAAGAAAAGACTCAAATCATAAAAGACGCTCCAATCAAAACACATATCATGTGGTGAATAAAAGTATAGCTCCAAGTAAAGTTACCGATAGAAGTAGACGAAAAAGAGGGGATGCCTTCCGGGGCATCCCCAAGCTTTGGCTTTTAGGAGTCCTTAGATTATCTTGGGGGTGCCATGGTCATCCCCAAGCTTAGGCTCTTGCCACTCCTTGTTCCATAATCCATCAAATCTTTACCCAAAACTTGAAAACTTCACAACACAAAACTTAAAGTAGAAAACTCGTGAGCTCCGTTAGCGAAAGAAAACAAAAGACCACTTGAAGGTACTGTAATGAACTCATTCTTTATTTATATGGGTGTTATACCTACTGTATTCCAACTTCTCTATGAATTATAAACTATTTTACTAGCCATAGATTCATCAAAATAAGCAAACAACACACGAAAAACAGAATCTGTCAAAAACAGAACGGTCTGTAGTAATCTGTAGCTAGCACAAGATCTGGAACCCCAAAAATTCTAAATTAAATTGCCGGACGTGAGGAATTTATCTATTAATCACCTAAAAAGAATTAACTAAATAGCACTCTTCAAATAAAAATGACAGCAGTTCTCGTGAGCGCTAAAGTTTCTGTTTTTTACATCAAGTTCAACAAGACTTAACCCAAGTCTTCCCAACGGTTCTACTTGGCACAAACACTAATTAAACACACAAAAAACACAACCAAAACAGAGGCTAAATAATGTATTTATTACTAAACAGGAGAAAAAAGCAAGGAATAAAAATAAAGTTGGGTTGCCTCCCAACCTGCGCTATCGTTTAACGCTCCTAGCTAGGCATAATAGATCTAGGTATTGCCATCTTTGGTAGGCAATCCATAAGTGGCTCTCATAATAGATTCATATGGTAATTTTATTTTCTTTCTAGGGAAGTGTGGGAATCCTGGATTAGGGGGTCTCCGGATAGCCGGACTATCTCCATTGACCGGACTGTTAGACTATGAAGATGCAAGGTTGAAGACTTCGTCTCGTGTCCGGATAGGACTCTACTTGGCGTGGAAGGCAAGCTAGGCAATACGTATATGGATATCTCCTCGTTTGTAACTGACCTTGTGTAACCCTAACCCTCTCCGGTGTCTATATAAACCGAAGGGTTTTAGTCCATAGGACAACAATCATAACATACAATCATACCATAGGCTAGCTTCTAGGGTTTAGCCTCTCTGATCTCGTGGTAGATCTACTCTTGTAACATCCATATCATCAATATCAATCAAGCAGGACGTAGGGTTTTACCTCCATCAAGAGGGCCCGAACCTGGGTAAAACTTCGTGTCCCTTGCCTCCTGTTACCATCCGGCCTAGACGCACAGTTCGGGACCCCCTACCCGAGATCCGCCGGTTTTGACACCGACATTGGTGCTTTCATTGAGAGTTCCTCCGTGTCGTCACCGTTAGGCTTGATGGCTCCTACTATCATCGATAACGATACCGTCCAGGGTGAGACTTTTCTCCCTGGACAAATCTTCGTATTCGGCGGCTTTGCACTGCGGGCTAATTCGCTTGGCCATGTGGAGCAGATTGAAAGTTACACCCCTGGCCATCAGGTCAGATTTGGAAGTTTGAACTACACGGCTGACATCCGCGGAGACTTGATCTTCGACAGATTCGAGCCACAGCCGGGTGTGCCACACTGTTGCGATGGGTATGACCTAGCTCTGCCACCGTACGATACTCCAGAGGCCGCGCCCACATCAGCTCCGACCCTTAGCTCGGAGCCAACTGCGCCAATCGAGGATGGGTGGCTAGACACCGCCTAAGGGGCTGCAGTCTCAACGGCGATCGAGCCAAACACCAGCATAATCCTCTGCGCAGCCCGTGACTCCAAGGTGCCGGACTCTCTTCCGGACCCCGAACCATCCGCGCCCCTGCCAATCAAATCCGAGTGGGCGCCGATCATGGAATTCACCGCCGCAGATATCTTTCAGCACTCGCCCTTCGGCGACATTCTGAACTCAGTAAGGTCTCTCTCTTTGTCAGGAGAGCCTGGCCGGATTATGGCCAACAGGACTGGGATGCGGACGACGAAGAAATTCGACGCCCACCCACCACCCACTTTGTAGCCACGGTCGATGATTTAACCGACATGCTCGACTTCGACTCCGAAGACATCGACGGTATGGACGACGATATAGGAGACGAACATGAACCAGCACCTACAGGGCACTAGACATCCACCTCGTCGTATGACATATACATGGTGGATACACCCAATGAAGGCAATGGTGACGAGATAATGGAGGATGACCCCTCCAAGAAGCAACCCAAGCGCCAACGTCAGAGGCGCCACTCTAAGTCCCGGCAAAGCAAAAGTGGTGATACCGGCACAGGAGATAATAACACTCCGGATAGCACTGAAGACAACAACAATCCCCTCTAGCAAGATTTAGAGCAGGAGGAGGAAGGAGCTAGCTCTCCTGAGAGAGCGACTGGCGGAGAGGAGGAGGATGACAATTACATGCCCCCCTCCGAAGACGAGGCAAGCCTCGGCGACGATGAATTCGCCGTACCAGAGGATCCCGTCAAACAAGAGCGCTTCAAGCGCAGGCTTATGGCCACGACAAATAGCCTGAAGAAAAAGCAGCAGCAGCTTCAAGCTGATCAAGATCGACTAGCTGACAAATGGACTGAAGTCCTCGCAGCCGAGTAATATAAACTCGAGCGTCCCTCCAAGAGTTATCCAAGGCGCATGTTACTTCCCTGACTGGAGGAAGAAGCGTATGAAACGGCTGATCGGCCACCTCGTGGCCGCGATAGAGAGGCATTCCAGCCAAAAGCTCAGCCTCCACCCCAACGCCGTTCAAATAAAAAGGCATGGGGAGATACGCCAGACCTGCGAGACATATTGGAGGAAAAAACAAAGCATTCAAGATCGATCTACGGATCACGAGGGCGCACCACTCTACGAGACGATAAACGTCACGCCGGATACAATAAAAGCAGATCCGGCCGGGCTGAACATAGCGGGCAGGACCCATTCGAGCTATGTCGCGATATAGCCCAATACAGACGCGCCGCACACCCCTTATGCTTCACAGACGAAGTAATGGAACATCAATTCCCAGATGGTTTCAAACCTGTAAACATTGAATCATACGACGGCACTACAAACCCCGCGGTATGGATTGAGGACTTCCTCCTCCACATCAACATGGCCTGCGGTGATGACTTACATGCCATCAAGTACCTCCCACTAAAACTCAAAGGACCAGCGCGGCATTGGCTTAATAGCTTGCCAGCGGACTCCATCAGCTCTTGGGAAGATCTGGAAGCCGCATTCCTCGACAACTTTCAGGGCACTTATGTGTGACCACCAGACACCGATGACTTGAGCCACATAATTCAGCAGCCAGAAGAGTCAGCCAGGCAATTCTGGACTCGGTTTCTTACAAAGAAAAATCAAATCGTCGACTGTCCGGATGCGGAGGCCTTAGAGGCTTTCAAGCACAACATCCGAGACAAGTGGCTAGCCCGGCACCTTGGTCAGGAAAAGCCGAAATCTATGGCAGCCCTCACGATGCTCATGACCCGCTTTTGTGCGGGAGAAGACAGCCGGTTGGCTCACAATAATAACATATCCAAGAACCATGGTACCTTAGATACCAAGGACGGCAATAGCAGGTCACGTCGCAACAAGCATAAGCGCCGCATTAATGGCGAAAGTACTGAGGATACGGCAGTCAATGCCGGATTCAAAGGCTCTAAACCCGGTCAGCGGAAAAGCCGTTCAAACAAAGTACGCCGGGTCTGTCCAGCTTGGACCGTATACTCGATTGCTCATGCCAAATACACGGCACCCCAGACAAGCCAGTCAATCACACCAACAGGGATTGTTGGGTGTTCAAGCAGGCCGGCAAGTTAATTGCCAAAAACAAGGACAAGGGGCCGCATAGCGATGACGAGGAAGAACCCCGGCAGCCGCACACTGGAGGACAGAAAAGGTTTCTCCCGCAAGTGCGGACAGTGAACATGATATACGCAACCCACATCCCCGGAGCGGAAGCGTGCGCTCAGGGACGTATATGCGTTGGAGCTAGTCGCCCCAAAGTTCAACCCTTGGTCCTCCTGTCCGATCACCTTCGATCGCAGGGACCACCACACTAGTATCTGTCATGGCGGATTCGCCGCACTGGTCTTAGACCCAATCATCAAAGGATTTCACCTCACTCGAGTCCTTATGGATGGTGGCAGCAGCCTGAACATGCTTTATCAGGACACAGTGCGCAAAATGGGTATAGACCCCTCAAGGATCAAACCCACAAAAACACTGGAAGTGGTCTTCGGATCCCCGGATAACTTCCGAAGCGAAGAGTTAATCTTCGATATAGTCCCGTTCCGCAGTGGTTATCACGCGCTGCTTGGACGAACCGCATTCGCTAGATTCAATGCGGTACCACACTATGCATACCTCAAGCTCAAGATGCCAGGACCTTGTGGAGTTATCACAGTCAATGGAAACACAGAGCGCTCTCTCCGAACAGAGGACCACACCGTGGCCCTTGCAGCAGAAGCGCAAAGAAGCCTCTCAAGGCAATCTACCAGTTTGGTGTTTCAAAGCCCGGACACCTTCAAGCGCGCCTGGGGCAATCGGCAAACAGACCGCCTGGCGCGATCTGAGCTCGCGTAGCAATACGACCCCTACCCCAATCCCAGCCCAAAAGCATTATTCATGTCGCGCGTACATAATTATGCATTAAAAATACCATGGGCACAGGTGGGTAGGGGGGCACAACTGCGGCACGGCCCAAAATGCGGCCTAAACCGCACTAGGGGCTTCCCGTTTGGCTATTTTTCTTTTTTCAGGACTTTAATCTCTGGAAACACTGTCCGGCCGCTCTATTGCCGAACACATGATACAGCAACCAAGGAGGCAGACAACTATGGAATTCCCAGGTGGATTACAGATTTCATATCATTCCTCAGCTCGCCCTTGGAAGGGACATAGTCCTACTCTTTTGCTTATTGCACTATCTGTATCACTCTGCTTTAATGCAATTTTTTAATACACAATGCATGACATTACGACTATTATTGCATTTTTGTTATATGTGTGTGTGTGTGTGTGTGTGTGTTCATTAATGATGCCTTGCAACCGTACACTCTGGTGCGGCCAATGCACCAGGGGCTTGCGTACCCACAATATGGTGTGAAAAGTCTGAACACTTTCACAAGTGCGGCACCCCGAACTTATAGCATTATATGCATGAGCTCCGAATCATGTCTTTGGTCAAATGTTGGGTTTGCCCGGCTCCTATTTTTTGGTACCTTACGTTCCGCTCTATCGGCTAAGGTAGCGCTAGGAGAACTGCGATTGTGCCCCGGTTCTGCCGGGCCGAGCACCTCAGTAGAGAAAGCTAAAACTGACTGTCATGATAAGGGGAGAGACTGGTCGCTGTTCGGCGAGGTTTTTCGAGTCCCTAAAGACTTATACCGCTTAGGGCGAGGGGCCAGCTCCGTCTGGCTTACAGGCGTGTATTGCGCCCCGAATTCGGCCTTCCGAATACCAGGGGCTTCGCCGAAATTTAAAATTATAGAATTCTATGGCTAAGTGAGAGTGATAAAGCATTATTAGTCCGGTTGCCTTGTTCGTTGTGCTGAGCACCTCCCTCGAAGGACCCAAGCATGGGAACAAGAGTGCTCAGGTTTATCCCGAACACCCCAGCACTCGTGGCATGGGGGCAGAAGCCGAGGACTAGCCATCTCTCAGATTGGATAAACAGCCAAATAGAAGGTAATATTTTAAATTCACACAAGCATTGCATAGCGAATACGATACAAGTTTTCATACATACAGGACAAAACGAGCAAGTCTCATTCAAATATTACATTTTGTGAACACTCATCCGCGATAAGACGGGCGCCCGACAGAACACCCTCGTAGTACATCTCGGGGTGGCGGTGCTCCTTGCCCTCCTGCGGCCCCTCCTTGATCAGCTTCATGGCGTCTAGCTTGACCCACTGCATTTTTACATGGGCGAAGGCCAAGCGTGCACCTTCAATGCAGACGGATCGCTTGACGACCTCTAGCCGTGGACAGGCATCCACAAGCTGCCTCACCAGGCCGAAGAAGCTGTTCGGAAGGGCATCGCCAGGCCACAACCGGACTATGAAGCCCTTCATGGCCTGATCGGCCACCTTATGTAGCTCGGCCATCTGCTTCAGCTGGTCGCTCATCGGCACCGGATGTTCGGCCTTAGCATACTGAGACCAGAACAGCTTCTCCGTCGAGCTCCTGTCCTCGGCCTGGTAAAAGTGTGCGGCATCAGACACACTGCGGGGCAAATCTGTGAATGCTCCTAAAGAGCTCCGGATCCGGGTAAGTAATCGATAATTTACTTTTACATGCTTGCTTTGCATATAGAAAGCCTTACCCGCCGCTATCTTCTTCATCGCGTCGATCTCCTGAAGGGCCTTCTAGGCCTCGGCCTTGGCACTCTTCGCGCTCTCACGGGCCGTGGCAAGCTCAGACTCTCGCGTCTTCAAGTCAAGCTCCAACGCCTCGTGCTTCGTCACGAGAGCCTGGAGCTCTTGCTGCACCTCGCCCACCCGCGCCTCATGCCTCTCTCGCTCGGTGCGCTCCTGGGCCGCCTTCTCTTCGACCTGGGATAGCACTTGCTTCAGGGTCGCCACCTCGGTCGTGGCCCCTGGCAAACATACAACGATCCTGTCATTTAGCAACCGCGTCCTTTTTCTCATCTATAGACGGGGTATTACTTACCCTTGTTCTCCTCGAGGTACCTCTTAGCAAGGCCGAGCTCTTTCTGGGACCCCTCGAGGGCCTCCTTCAGTACGGCGACCTCCGCAGTTAGTGCGGCGGACGCCAGCAGCGAAGCCTGCATATGCATATTGGCATACTCATATTAGACTCCTGCGATATTATTTGATCCCCTGTTCGGCTTTTCCTTGTGAACACCGAACAAAGCATCAGGGGCTACTGTCTATGCGGTAATATTCCTTCTACATTTTAAAACACTTACCACAAAGCCTGTTAGAAGGCTAGTATAGGCTTCAGTCAATCCGCTCTTGGCGGACTGAACCTTCTGGATCACCGCACTCATGATAGTGCGGTGCTCCTCCTTGATGGAAGCGCTACGAAGCGCTTCCAACATATTATCTGGCACCTCTGGATGGACAGAGGTCACCGGCACAGGCGTATCACCCCTCTTAGAAGGAGACAGCATGCCCGAGCCCGGAACCGCTGGAGGTTCCGGCACGGGGTTCGGCTGAGGGCCAAACTCGGAGCTCTCAGGGGGCCCGTCCTCTCTGCTCCCGGAGTCCAGAAGGTCGCCTTCAGGCGCCTTCAAGACTATCTCCCCTCGATCCGGTACCTCTTGGGACAACACCTCGGCGTCGTCGGCAGGATGAGGGGAGGTGGCGGTCGGGACTGGATCGCTATCCATATCCGACGAGCCCAGGGAGCCGTCTGAGGATACCTCGATATTGGCTCGGGGCAGCCTGCACAATTGAGTTCGGCGTTAGGGAAAGCAATGCGACAAAGGAATCCTATGGGTCACTTTGATATCCGAATACTTACGATCTCCCCTGGGCTTGGCCCTGGGCAACCACTCGTCTTCACTTTCGTCGGCGGCGGTGGAGATGTCCGGAAGGAGCGTCCTTCCCTTCTTGGACCCTCCGGCCTCCCCAGCTGGGGCGGCCTTCCTTTTCTTGTCTCCCCCAGTCGGTGGGGGAGCCTCTTCTTCCTCTTCCTCGTCTTCGGGGGAAGAGTGCGCCCTAGACTCATCGGACGGTGAGTCCGACGACACCTGGCGTCGGGAACTCTTTCGAGCTCCCTTGGCCTTCTTGGTCTTCTCCTGCACCTTATAAGGGGCTAGAGTCAGCATCTTCGTCAGAAGAGCGTCTGCGGGGCCTTCAGGCAAGGGAGCCGGATAGTCGATCTGTCCGGCCATCTTCTGCCAGTCCTGTCAAAATTACGGGAGTTTAGATCCCGCATAGAGCCAATATATATAGAAAACAAATATCCTGTAAAAGGTAAAACAACTTACCGCACCGGCGTGGCGCTTCGCGCTGAATCTGCGATCCTCAGTAATGGGGGGAGGGACCTCGGCGCTCTTGAACAGGACCCTCCAAGCATCTTCATGAGTCGTATCGAAGAGCCTGTTCAGAGTTCGGTGCTGCGTCGGATTGAACTCCCACAAGGTAAACTCCCGTTGTTGGCACGGGAGTATCCGGCGGACGAGCATAACCTGGACTATGTTGACAAGCTTGAGCTTCTTGTCCACCATGTTCTGAATACATGACTGGAGTCCGGTCAGCTCTTTTGAATTACCCCAGGACAGGCCCTTCTCTTTCCAGGAGGTGAGCCGCATGGGGATGCCAGATCAGAACTCGGGGGCCGCTACCCATGCGGGGTCACGCGGCTCGGTGATATAGAACCACCCCGATTGCCACCCCTTCATGGTATCCACGAAGGTGCCCTCGATCCATGTGATGTTGGGCATCTTGCCCACCATGGCGCCTCCCCACTCCGCCTGGCGGCCGCTCACTACCTTCGACTTGACATTGAAGGTCTTCAGCCATAAGCCGAAGTGGGGCTTGATGCGGAGGAAGGCCTCGCACATGACGATAAACGCCGAGATGTTGAGGATGAAGTTCGGGGCCAGATCGTGGAAATCCAGGCCATAATAAAACATGAGCCCCCGGACGAAGGGATGGAGAGGGAATCCTAGTCCGCGGAGGAAATGGGTGAGGAATACCACCCTCTCATGGGGCTCGGGGGTGGGGAAGAGCTGTCCCTCATCT